>NC_082698.1:51933658-53254658 GCF_949987515.2 Delphinus delphis | reverse complement strand
GAATTTTTCCTGTTTAAGGCTGAATAATATTCCATTGTATGCATATACATTTTGTTTATCCATTCTTCTGTTGATGGACACCTGTTCTGGCTGTTGTAACGCTGCTATGAACATGGGTGCATATCTGCATGACGCGTGTTCTGAAGAACTCCTTGGTGCTCCGGCAACTCTCTAGTTTACAGATTCTGACCAATCCCTGCCAAGGTCATTCTGTGATCAACTTCAGCTCCCCCATCTCAACAAGTGACCTTTCCTAGCTCCCACGATTACCTGGTATGTGCTCCCCCTTGCTGCAACAAGCTAATAAATCTAACTTTGATTATATGTGTGTTCCAAGAGGGCTTTAAAAAGATGACACCTGTAAAGCGTGGGGTCCACAATAAACACTTAATAAGAGGTGAATGTCTCCTTTCCATTGACCATGCTAAGAGCAGCTGTGTGAGTCCCTGTTGTGGGCAATATTCCGTGTGCATTTATAACGTCATCCCACAGGATAAGCTCGTGGACTTGCTGGGCTATGAGCTCTTACTCCAGGAGACTGTGTAAAGTGGAGGATGGTGAGGTTGCAGAGCCAGAGCCAGACTCAAAAATGGTTGTGCCAGCTACTCTTCTGAAGGGAAATTTGTTATCCTGGGGGCACCAGTGTCAGAGGCCCAGCAATCAAAGGGACCCCCTAGAGGGGAGCTGAAGGAGAAAAGGCCTCAAGGGCACCCATGGTCTGTAGAAGGAGGAGGTGGCCAAGCTGGTCTATGGTCGACCCTTAACCCATTCACCAAGGGGCTTCTCCCCTCTGTGGACACCCCCTCTTTCATCCCCCACCCAGGCAGGACGTGGCAGCAGAGTGTAGAGGGAAGGGGAACTCATTGGGGATCACCAATAATGGTAGAAGAACAGAAGAGGCTTCCAGGGAGAGGAAAAACTCGCACAAGCCAAGGTGCGTGTGTGTGTGTGTGTGTGTGTGTGTGTGCGCGCGCGCGCGCGTGTGTGTGTGTGTGTGTGTGTGTGTGTTCGTTCTAGGGAAAAAGCCTTAAAAGCCCCTATGATCCATGGGGTCCTTCAGAACCAAACTCGGGGCTGTGTGTGTATGGCGGCGGGGGGGGCTCTCTAGCATATGGTAATCTACCCCTCCCTTATCACACAAACTGAACATTTGCACAACCAAATTCATCATAAGGGACACATTCTGCCCAGATTCTCAGTCATCCACGAAGCGTCTTGAACACTCCTGCGAGCCTATGGGGCAAGAGCAATCTGTACCGATAACTTGGGTGTTGCCCAAAAATTCTGCCTGGACTTTCCATAACTTGTTTTGTTCCTCATCTATCTTTTCCTGACTCTTTTAATCGATATTACACCTTGCTGTTTGTGCTGGCATGACTCTGGTTAATTTCTTTTTTATTCTCACGTCTTCATGGATTTTTGGTGGGTTTCTCCATTTGGCTTGTTCTGATTGGCTGTAATTATTGCCTTTCATTTTGCCGTTCTTTAGTGATTCTTTTCCCTCTGAGCAGCTGCTGGGCAATTTAATAAGGTGGGGGGCCCACCCCTTTATATGTGGCATGTGTATTGTTTCCAGCCTCGTATTTCTACTGGTAGTTGGTTGTTGAACAGAACTACGGAAAGTTCTTTGAGCTAATGGAACCTCTCTCCTCATTTCCAGTTTCTACGGACTCTTGAAAAGTAAAGACCATTTATGGCTTACAAGCAAACAAAAACAAACAGAACAACCAAAATAGTACGCTGAATACAAAAATTAGTATTCGAACAAATAACTAAAATCCATGAAAACGTCTGTGATTTAGTAGCCCGGAGCCTGACTCTAACACTTCCCCAAGTCTGCCTAACAAAATATCATTTTCCATTAATCGCTTAGCAATTTGTTCAAGAGGCATGGGCTCCCTGAACATGTGCACCATTGGAAAACTAGTTAACGATGCTCTGCATTAGAAACATTCTTCACCTTAGAAAGCAGACGCTAACTCATAGCTGAAACATCATTTTAGGAACAACTTAACTGTTATTACTTAGTAATACCAAGGGAGGAATACTTTGTGTTAAAAGCACTTACCTGACACGTCTATAAAACAATGGAGCCCAGGCTGGTAGGTGTAGCACACAGCGCCCTTAAGAGAAACGATCAGTATTCACAATGAGATTTATGTTCTCAATTAAGCAATTCAATTATTGGTTTAAGGGAGGTAGCATTTCTCCCAGCAATTTAAAAAGCCTCTTAACACTAATTTTTAACCAATTGTACTCAAAAGTACAATGGTAACTTAAAAGGGAGAAAAAGTTAGAGACACATTTCATAGGTTCTCACAAGCTTTTTGTCTTGTCTTTTTCTTCTTCAGATGGAATCTTTTTTTTTTTGGTTCCATTGCATATGTAATTTGTCTTTTGCCACAGACACTTGAGAATGGCCAAGAAAAGATTGAGGGGCTGTTGGTGTCTATATTAGCTGGGGCCCCAACAGGAAAGAAGAGGGGGCCTCAACAAAGGGCCATTTGATGAGGTTTCATTCACAAAAGTGGGGGGCGTAGGGGACCCACAGTGGAAAGTGCAGTGACTTGTGTGTGCCTTGGTGGCGTCCCAGCTGTTACCCCACAGCCCCTCAGGATGGTGGGGTGTGTGGGAGAGCAGTTACGGCATGAGGAGGGAGATACGCATACAGATGGCCATTTTGAGCAGGTCAGGACTGTGTCCAGGGACAGAGCCAGCCTCAGGTGACCTTGCAGGGAGGCAGCTGGGGCAAGAAATAAATACCTTCACCCTCCTCCCTCCTTCTAATCTCTGCTGGGCACCCCAGTGGCTGAACCAGCCTACATCCAGAGGGTCTGAAACGCTTGGTGAAATCTACCCAAGTCAGTCCCCCAAGGTGGAAGGGCCAAGAGTGTACTGGGTTGGGGGCAAGGTTAGTCCGAGGGTGTCCCAGCTCTTCTTGCCAGCCATGGGTCCTCTCACATATTCAGAGATAGTGTCTCTGCCTGCTCTCCTGTTCCATCCACCACTGGCACCTTTCTAGGTCCATTTGCAAAGTCTGTTAATGGACCTCTTTATCTTGCTTTGAAGACAGAAGCCATATCTCATTACCCAACCTCCAGCTTTTAAACTTGGCTGTAGTGTTTCAGTGCCTCCACCACGAGGTGACCCTCACATTTCCCTCCGTGCCCGAAGAGGTAGACAGCCTGGTGGTGGTCACTGGACCCCAGGATGGAGGACCTCGACATCCTCTACGTCCTGACATTCCTTGGTTATGCTGCTTTTGATGGACTTTCCAGCATCTCAGTTTCATTTTTAGCAATGAGCCCATTCTTGGTACATTTCTGTCTGTGATCATTTGAAGTCTCTAGTTAAAGGTTTATTTCACTTCTTCTAACTTTCTTCACTTTTCCCACAGTGTAGAGTTTCTCATTTTTTGGGTCTCCAAAGACAAAGTAACAGTAGGTGACATGGGAGATTCATCAGAAAAGCACACACTTGGAGTCAGTACACTCTGAGCATCCCTAGGGGTTCTTCACCTGGACCTGTGGCTCAGCATTCCTGCACGGGTCCTTCTGGGGCTGGAAGCCAGGGGTCTGCTGCTGGGACACTGTGGAGACTTTGGGTCCCACCCACCAGGCAGCTCTGTCCAGTTTCTCTGTGTAGTTATTTTATGGTTTTGGCAGAACGAGGGGATGGCCGTTCAAAATGACTGCTGTCATTTCCTCACTGGTTAATCTGAGCATGGGATGAAATTTCTAGTGTAATTTCTGGCAGATTAGAAGGAAGAAGTGAAGCCCAACTACAGTTTGGACTTGAGGCAGAGTCTAATTTGACTGTATTTGAAACTTTGCAACAACAAAAAGGAAACAAACTAGCAAAGAGAGGAAAGGACCTCAATTGTCTTCTTATGTCTGCCCAGCCAGTAAATTGTCTATGCACAGAATTACATGGTGGGAATGAATAGGAAGATCTAAAGCAGTTTCCAGGGATCTTAAAAACAAACAAACAAATAGACAATAATATTTCTATTCTAGAGATGCTGACACCTGGGTCTGGGCTGGGGCCTCTGCATTAGTCTATTTTAAGGAAATGGAGTCTACGTTGCTGAGGTTAAGTGTCCCCACTCCCCCCCACCCCCTGTGGGGCACAGGACAGTGTGGACGTGCTGTCTTTGTGATGATGGATGACACTTACAACCTTCATAATTCAGGTAGCTGTGCAAGAAATGTCACTTTAATTTTCTGTAATTGAACCTAATTTATATCAAGTTCCCATTTTCTGAATAAAATGTGGTTATTTCAGGTTAAAGTCAGTCAATTCACAGGCCCTTTTCTTCCCAGGATGGATTTACAGCACTGGGGGATTTGTGACTTACCCTGGTGTGTGATGGGGCTGCTGGGGGTCTACCATTCAGGAGATGTTCCATCCTAGTCAATACCCACTGGTGTATCTAGACCTACCTTACCTCTGAGGTCTGTCCTGTCTTCCTGCTGGACCCTGGCAGAAATTTCCATTGAGTTCCCAGCCATAAAGTTCACACTGTACCTGCTGAGAGTCTTGCCCTGGCTTCAGAGCCCCTCTAGGTAAGCCACACAGGAAGACGTTTGCCTGCTTTCTGAACTCTCTCTATCCAGGTCTGTGGACACTCTGTGACACTGCCTGACCCCATCCTTCTGGGCACTTCCATGTAGCCTTTATACTTATATATGTGAATCTGCAAGGTGGGCCATCAGGCTGGAGACCCAGGGAAGAACTGATGTTGCAGTTCAAGTCCAAAGACCGTCTGCTGCAGAATTCCCTCTTGCTCAGGGGAAGTCAGGCTTTAATTCCATCCAGGCCTTCAATTCATTGGATGAGGCCCCTCCACATCATGGACAACCAGTTTTATTCAAGGTCCACCAATTTAAATGTTAATCTCATCCAAACACACCCTGACAAAAAGGTCCAGAATAATCTTTGGCCACATATCTGGGCACTGTGGCCCAGCCAAGTTGACATAAAATTAACCATCCCGGTGGCCCTTAGCTCCAGAGGCCAATGGTGGTGTTAAGCACTGGCCTGCTGATGACACGACCTGGGCCATGGTGACCCTAAGCAGGGCCTTACTTGGTGGTCCCTTCTCTTGGTGCCCTGCCACATTCCCGGGGCTACCATCTATGCCTCAGACTGGAAGGACCCAGATCTCTCTAGCATCACAAATCAAGCCTTTGCTAAATCACTCCACCCTCTTCTTATCCTAAAATGGGAGAGGGAGACTGCCCCTTCCCCCTGCCCCACTGGCTCTGCCCTCTTTCTCTGAGGTTGGCCAATTCAAAGGCATAGGATTAAAAACAGCCCTCTCTCCAGAGTCAGCCTGGATGAATTCTTCTGGGGACTCTACTGTGAAAGCGCATTCGTCAGGGGCTTACAGGCCTGTCCAGTCCTGCCTTCCCCCTGCTAGTAGGCGACAAGAAGTGAGCTGCTGTGGCAAATCGCCCATGTCCTCTGGGTATCATACATGACTTCAGAAGCCATCTGTGTCAGCTCCAGCTTCTAGCCTCTTCCCAAGGGAATGGGTAGCTGTGGGCCACAGTGTCTGAGAACTCCAAATGCTTGTTCCCCTTCTAGAGACAAGTGCTCACCCGACATTGAATCCTTTCTGACGACGAAGGCCCTCTGACCTTGCGAACTCCATGAATTCTTTCTCTCCTTTGTCTGAGACCGTGTGGCCAGGAGTTGCAAGATAACGAAGGGATTATAAATCCCAGATTGGAATTCCTGGACCCTTGCCTGCTTGCCTCCCGTCAGGGTCTGCACTCATCCCTTTGCTTCATTTTGCAGCCCGAAAGCAAGATGCCCCTTCTAGCCAGCATTTATTCACTTTTCGAACACTTCCTCGGTGCCTCCTAAGCTCCTGCCTGTGTTGGGTGCTGGGAACGTAGGGACAAATCAGCCACAGGCAGCGCCGTCGAGGGGGCTCCCAGTCTAGTGGGGTCACTGGAGCAGATGGCATCAGAGCTCCGTCCCATCCCCTCAGACCCCATTTGACTGTCGCTGCTGTCAACATCGTGCTTTCAATAGCTCGCGCCTGCCGCTCTTCTTGGAGGACTGTGCTGGGGCAACTGAAGCCACCTTGCAAGGACGTGCCTTGGATTTATATTGATACCTTCCTTCTTCAACCCTGGTTGCCTTTAACTCATGCCTGTTGCGCATCAAGTGTGGGAACCCAGCCCCTTGCCTTGGTTTGAGGCAATTCTGAGGTGTAGTTTGTGCTCTTGAGGTCCCCTGTGGGGGTCAGCTTGAAGGCACCTCTGCTTCACTTTCACCCAAGATCTCCCCCTTGCTTGGCTTTCTCTTCCTCCCGTCCTGTTTCCCCACTCCCTCACATACCTTCCCTGGAGAGCTTCCTTCATAAATTACTTGTATGTGATTTCTCCTCCCAAGGTCTTCTTTTTTGGGGAGTCTGTCCTAAGGCAGGCGCAGAAACCTAGTCAGAAAAATATAAAACCACACAATCAAGTTTAAGGGGTGCTGGGAGCACAGCTCGGGAACACAGAGAAAAGTGTGTCGGGGAAGTTTCGGCACCACTGTGATGCCAGACTTGTAGCCTTGTGTCTGTCATCCATCTGGCTGCCTGGCTTCTGAGCCCTTTACCTGAGTGTGTCTGACTGGAATACAGGATTCCACCACAGAAGTTGAAAAGCCCAATACCCCCATTTCCTGCCCTCCTGGTAAGAAGGGCAAAGTCCCCCAACTGGACAGATCTGTCTGGGACTTGCACTGCAGCTGCTGAGTTTCATTTCCTGGGTCGGTGATGGTGGCAGTGCGGGGGCAGGGCCAGCCTTCCAGGGTGGTGGCGTGGGTGATGCACACACCTACGGCTTCCAGTGCTTGCTGGTGGCAGCAGAGGGGTCGTCCCTTGGCTGTTTTGCTCTGAAGTCTTGGCTGTGGTTCTGACTGTGATTTCCTCAATTTCCCCCCACCTGCCCAGCTGTTCTCTCCCGCCTTCTAGCTGGTTCTGTCAGCTCCCTGATAGCCTCTGATATGTGATTTCACTGCTTACGTCACCTGGGAAAGATTCTGTTGAAACCAAGATCCTTGACTGGTTCTTGAGTCAGAAGTTTGGGGAGGATTGAGGAAAAGGACAAGGGAGGGGCACGTGAAAAGGTGCAGAGGTGTAACAGGGCACGAGGATCTGGGAGTCTGGAGTTACTGGGGATGGAGTCAGGGATGGGATGGAGAGCGCCAGGGCAGAAGGCTTTTACGGGCTCTGCTATGGAGATGGGGTTCCATTGGTTCAATCACTCTTTGCTTCAAAATGTAACCCAGATGGGGGGAATGGGCTTTTGACGCTTCGTGACCTAAATTCTTTGATGTAAAATAAACCATAGTATATTTTAATTACAAACAAATATTTCTGTAACATCTGCTGCTTCTAAATTCCTGGGTCCTTGGGTCCAGAACTAACTGTAGAGAAAGGGTCCCAATTTATCTTGAATTCTAACTCCCCTCACATAAGGGGAACCAAGGTAAGTGGGATGATCCTTTTCAAAGCAGTTCACATTCTGCGTTTAATCTGGATGCATTATTTTCATCACCTCATTTTACAGATGAAGAAACTAAGGCTCATGTAACTTAGAGGGTTTTTTGAGGTGGCTCCGTGACAGAACACTGATGCTAGTGTGTGAATCAAGACCCTCCCGCTCACAGCACTAAGTCTCTTCCTACGCACTTCTCTTAAGATTTTATCTGCAGGTCACGTTCCAGTGTCTGCCTAGAGCACATGTGAAATACGGCTCACCTCCAGTATCGCGAGGAGGCATCAATCTTACTTCTTCTGTATCTTTCCGGTTTGGATGTGAGAGATGTACATTCATCAGGGACGCCTGAGACGACTGTTAAGGATTCAGCTCTAACTGACCAAAAGCCTCAGGGTTTACAATTACAAGTAGATCTAACCTTGGCAGTGAGGGTCTAATAAATGAAACTGTGATGTCCATAAGTTTGAGATGCTATGGTTTACATGTTTGAGTAAATCAAAGCCTTTTAGCAGTATCCACGAGCAGTAAGCTGCTGAGGACGTGAACCTATTGGGAGAAAACCCACGTTATGGTAATAGACACTATTTACCGAACATCCATGACGTACTGCATACCATCCTAGGTAGGTGTAAATGGCACTTGTACAATCCACGCAAGACCCAGTGAGGTAGGCGTGGGCATGCCCATTTTACAGACATAGAAGTCAAGGTTCAAGATGACTTAACCACATTTGTCTGAGATCATACAGCTGGTAAGTGGAAAACCTGGGGTTCAGACCATTCTGTCTGACTCCAAAGTCCAAGCACTTCCATCTACAATCTTGCTACTCAAAGTGTGGTCCTTGGACCAGCAGCACCGGCATGACCTGGGATCTTGTTAGTAATGCAGCATCCCAGGCTCCATCCTAGACCCGGCTAATCAGAATTTGCATTTGAACAAGATTCCCAGGTGATGTCTGTTCACATTAAATTTCAAGGCACTGCTCTGGGCTTCACTACCTGGGCTTCATATTTTCAGGATCTTGTGGGTGCAGTTCTGATTGCCATAGTCTCAACTGAGCATGAACAGGACAAAGTCTCATGGAGCATCTTCCTTCTCCTCTATGTAGAGAATTGCTCTACTTCAGCCCCATATCGACGAAAAGGTTTTAAACCGCTGGAGACAGCGCCAGAATCTGTAAAAGGGAGGGCGGACTGGCCTGTGATATTCGGTTTGGCCAGCAGGGGGCACCTGCAGTATCTGCCTAGGCAGCGTCCCCTGCAGCAGGAAAAACGGGTGGGAAGCTCAGACCATGGCAATAGGGAGGGTGTAATGTAGGCATACTACGGTGAAAAAGCCTTACTCTCCGCTTGCTTAGCCTGGGGGACCTAGCTCTGTGGTCCAGAGGTGGAGGCAGCTTTTGTCAACGTGTGCGTTTCGGGGTAAGTGACGGCACTAACCCCTTGGAAAAGCCCACGCACCTCTCCGCAGCCTGTAAACCTGCGCATGGACGCAGGAGCATGTGGACAGGGCTTGGGGGTCGGGGGTGGGGGTCTGGGTTCTAATTCTGCCTTTGCCACGAACTCCCAGTGTGATTTTCGGCCTGGATTCCTTTTCTCAGCCTCAGTTCCCTCAGCTATCTGAGGAATAAGGTGCATAAGATCACCTCGGGTCAATTCAAGCTGCAACATTCTGCTAAGTCATAATTAAAACGCCCCACGAGAACACTCTCTATTTAAAAGAATTATTTTGTCAAATCAAACTGTGCAAAGCTAATTATCACTCCTTAATTCATCTATTTTATAACTTTCACCTTTATTCTGCCTAAGATTTTTTTTTTCTGGTACAGAAGTGAATATTTAAAATATGAAAAGAAATCACAACAAAACACAAATTTGAATAAGTTGCCAAATACCACAAACAGCCTCAAATTCAGAAAGACGGTACAATATTTTCACTAAATAACTCTCTAACACATCTCTATAGTGCTTTCAAATTCCTACATTTTTTGGCTTCATACTCTTTGATCATATCTCTGTAAAATTGTCATTTGATAATATTTTGCAAGCAAAGAATTAAAAAGATAAGCTATTGTTTCCTCTAACAGAGTTGGTCAAAATTTATGTTTTAGTCTTGATATTTGGGATGTGTAAACCATACGTCTTCAGACACAGACATACTGTAGTCTCGCTACAGGATTGTGCTATACAAACAGGAAAACAGAAGAAACTGTATTTCACCCAATTCCCATCAACCCAGAGAAAATATATGGTGCATTTATAACTTATACGCTGTATTCTTGAGTCTATTCTTGAGAGGAGAGAACTTGCATTTTGACTAAACGTCAGTGAGAATTCTGGCCGCCACCATCAATTGTATACCTTTGATGACTTGAAGACTTCTTCACAGGTTGACTTCTGGCTCAGTACATCTTAAACCTTGCATCTCCTCCGTTCTCCATTTACTTCTGGTGCCAGGTGCAGTAGGACATGTTCCTGCGGTGACAGGCCTGGGGGTCTTATACTTTCATGACAGGTTGCCTAATGAGTCAGCGTGCAGAGTATTCCTGGAAGCCGTTCCTACACTCCTGCTTTATCCAAAGCTCTGGAGGAAACTGGGGCTGAGATTCCATTGGGGGTGAGATCCCATCCCTGCTGTTGAAGGATTTTAACATGCCAGGGGGTGGGAGTGATGCAGGCCACGGGCTATGGCTGGGCAAGGCTTTGCTCTCATCTGCCCCCAAAATGTGTCCGTGGAGGATGGGGCGACTAGAAAAACTTCTTTCACTGCTGTTAATTTTTCTTCACCTCTTCTGAGCTGGTTCAAACCTCAGTGCCATTTTCCTCCTATCTGATGCGTCCTTTCTTTCCATTCACTGTTTTTCTCACCACGTTCCGAAAGTCTGGAATTATGAGTAGGCTTCAATAGCTGAATCCTACTTTTCCTTCTCACTTCAAACCACAAATTGAGACATTAACCTAAATGGAAGCTAATGGCTTGGTTATTCCTGTTTTTTCTAGAGAGTATTCCTTAGGTAGGCTTCCCTGCCTCTTGCCTGTGCTGGTGATTCTCCGCCTAAGTTTTTGTTTGTCTGTGTTTTTAAATTAAACCTCAAATGAGGATGTAGAGAGCCAAATTCAGAATGAGGGAAACTCTATAGGACAAATAACCTGACTTCTTTGAAAAAGAAAAGGCATGAACAAAATAACAGGGGTGGGAAAGAAACTTCTGGATGAAAAGAAACTTAAGAGACGTATCAACCACATGCCATGTGTGGACACTGTTTGGATCTCCATTTGAACCAATCACCTATAAAAAGAACATTTGTGAAACATGTGGGGACGTTTGAACGTGGTCTGGAAATCAGCTGATACTAAGGAATTCTTGTTAATTGGTTGGGTGCGAGCTAGCCATAGTCTGGATTATGGTTCAGCACATGGTCCTCTCCTACGACCCATGTCCCCCAACCATGAGGGATCTACGGGGAAGGAGGAGGCAGGTGCAAAAATCCGAAGACGAAATGGCAGTGGCCTCAGTCCATGGGGTGGTGGTAGGTTAGTGGGAAGGGATGAACCACAGAACCATTTTTCTCCGCCCAGTTTCTCCCATCATCTCCTCCCATTGTTATACCTTTTCTTGTCCTCGGGCTTTACTTCGTTGCCTCTTCTTAGGAAGCCCTCCTTTTGGCCTTACCCTTCTCTATACTCTACCCTACCTTTGACCTGCCTGCTCCCGGAAGCTGTCTCCACCACAGCACCCACTGTCGTCCCTTCTCTGAAAGTCCACTGTACACCTTGAATTTACAGGCATTAGTGTACAGGTCACCTTTGGTCACCTGCTTATCTCCCCCGTTGGCCAGACTTGGGCCTCATGTGTGCTGCACCCACCTTATTCTACATGCTAAGAAAAGGTTTGCTACTGAAAAGCACACCAGGCAAAGATATTTTATCCTGGAAAGTATATCTGCATAGAGATGGGGTGCCCCCATTAGTGCCTTAACAACTGGAGGTGAGTTTGGAGGCAGTGAGAGTACCAGATGGGAACCTGCAGGCCCCCTGGAGGATGAGGGATGTGGCTTTATTTCATCATGTCCCATCCCCGATCATAGCACTTCAAAGATGCTCTCTTGGATGATGAGGCGGGAGTCCTGGCAGGTAAGACATTGGTCTGCTCCACCGCAGGGGTTCTCAACCCGGGGCACACTAGAATCACCTGGGGTGCTGAAAAGTCGATCCTCATGTACAGCCCTGCTCGTCCCTTGAAGACTCATTAAAACAAAATCTGTGGGGATGGGGTGTGGACCCAGCCACCTTATTTTCAAAAATCCATCTAGGTGATTCCAGTTGCAGCCGAGGCTGAGAGGCACTGGGCTGTGGAAATCTTTGGCCCACTACAGAGCTGGGATTTAACGGAGTCATTTACAAAGCTGCCAGCTGTTCCTTGTTGGCTGTGCCAACAGAGAGAACAAGCTTACCGTTTTTTATTTCTATGAAATACAGTAAATAATCTCAACAGTATGCAAGGGAAGGTTCTTAAAGCCACATGCTTCAGGAGAAAGTCAAAGGGGTGGAAGAGAGGTCTTTTTGCACACGGGAAAGGGGCTGGGCAATCATTTCAGATGCTTTCACCTTCCTTGTTTGGGGTAGGAGCTGGAGCATGGGGTGGGGGGTGGGACAGCAGGCAGGTGAGCAGGAGAATGGGAGCCTAAGGAAGAGCATCAGGCTTGAGATTCACAGGTGCAAGGCGAACACAGTCTGAGAAGGACTTGGCTGCCTGGAGCCTCAGGTCCCCAACCTACCACCTCCCTCTACCTTGGAGTTAAAGTGCCCAGAGGACATGACCCAGTGAGGCGTGGCTGGGAGCCGGGTGGGGCAGGTGTGGGTGGCTGAGGGGTGCTGGTAAAAGAAGAGAAGCACCAACCAGCTTGGTGACCCTCTGCCACCACAAGCAGGGGTCTGTCTCGCTCTTAGCGCTTGCTACCCTGTGTGACCACTGAGTGGGCTAAAGGGAGGAATTATTTCCGTGATACTTGAGGTACAAAAAGTGACACATTTCCTAGTTTTTCTAAACAATATAAAATCCAGCTCTGAGCTTCTGCTCACCCAGCCATTCCTGCGTTCTCCTCAGACAAGCGCCCTGATGCTTCCATGAACCACGGCGGCTGCCCGTTTCCTTTTCTCTGCTCCTTCTGTTAATGGCTGTCACTGCTTCCCTGGGAAGGACCCTGTGATGATGGTCTGGTTCCCACTAGGAACAGAAACCCAGACCCTCCCCTTCTGCAGCCCATCCTGAGGGGCTGAAACGAGACTCCTTTCAATCCCCAACGTTCAAGGCAGAAAACGCCTCACCTAAGACTAGCTGTTCTCATTGGATGCCTCTGGGGAACTGTAAAAACTGATGCCTGGCTCTCACCTCCAGATTCTCTGACTTAATTGGTCTGGATAAAATCTGGGCATAGTGATTTTTAAAAGTTTCAGGTGACTCTGACTTGCAGCCAAGATCGAGAAGCACTGCCAGCCCAATTCTCTTTACTGCGTGTAGAGAAGAGGCACAGACCCAGCTGCCTGCAGAGGCTGAGTGGTTAACATCAACACAGGATTACCTGGGGTCTCCCACCTGCCCAGATCCAGTGTCTTTAAAAGCCCTGTGCAGGCTGCAAACAGTGGCTGCAGGGTGGCCCTCAGTGGCCAGTGAGGGACCATTCACCCAGAATTTTTAAAACAAAAGCTTATTCATGTACATAGCCAGCCACAGGTAAAGGAAGCCCAAAACTTCAGGAATGAAAGCCCTGGCTATCTCTTCAGGGGGATAAGACACAGTTATTTCTAAACGAGGTTATAGTGTATTTCTAACAAATCATCCTGCTACACTGGTTTACTTGTCCATCTACCTTCAACGCCAGTTCCACAGGACCAGGGGCCACGGCTGTGAGTTTCCTGCTATACTGATACTTCACAGGCCAGAGGCTGGCACTCAGCCAATCACTGTTGCAAGAGCAGACGAATGCCTAGATGGATGGATGGATGGGTGCGTGGATACACGATGAGTACATGGACGGATGAACCGGAATCGCTGCCTCCTGAGAGGCTCTGGAATACCAGCCTCTCACTCAAGGTTTATGGTTCTTTGCGCAAGCTAGAATTGGCAAGGGACATCTGGAAGCAGAGCAGCCTATAAATTCAACTTTTAAAAAGGCCAGAGCCTCAGAGCCCCGGAAGGCTTTATTTTAGCTATTCACAGGGCTGCAGCTTAAGATTTTAGAAGAGTAGCCACCTTGTCAGCCTCTCTACCTTGTGACCTGCAGACCCCACGACTGAGTGGGAAGAAAGTGCATTCTTTTTTTTAACATCTTTATTGGAGTATAACTGCTTTACAGTGGTGTGTTAGTTTCTGCTGTATAACAAAGTGAGTCAGCTATACGTACACATATATCCCCATATCCCCTCCCTCTCGCCTCTCCCTCCCACCCTCCCTATCCCACCCCTCTAGGTGGTCACAAAGCAGCGAGCTGATCTCCCTGTGCTACGCGGCTGCTAGGAAAGCGCATTGTGATGAAAGCCATCAACCTCGAAGAGTGATCCTTCCCATACAAGGATTTATAAGAAAAAAAATGCCACAGTGAAAAGAGTAAGATTTCTTTCATTCTTCTCCAGCTCCTTTTATTCCTGGAGGGAGTACCTTTGAGCTGCCTTTTCTTTCACTATTGTGTTGGTCTTTTCTCTGCAACCGGTACAGAAGGGAATCCCCCAGGACAGAGACACCTCGAGCTGGGGGGGAACATGGATGTGAGTTGGCTGTATGCCAACTCCTGGCCTGAGCTGGTTTCACCCCGGCTGTGCCTAACCAGCCCGCACACCTGCAGGCTTCTCACCTCTCTTCTAGTCAGTGAGGAGAAAGCAGTTCATGTTCCTGCAGGGCAGGCCCCCTCCAGCCAGGGATGGTGGCTATGGGCCTGTCTGTAGGACCATGCCTTGGGTGGCTGGCGGGTTCTCTTGTTTGCTCTATGGAAGCCTTCGGAACCTGATTTTGCTCAGGCCTATAGGACAGAGGGGTGAAGAGTCCAGTAGGAACGCGTGGGTAGGCAGTCTGTTCCGCGCCCTTACCCCTGGCCCTCGCCCAGGCAGGGACTGAGGCTACTGAACCCTGTTTTTAGACGTTGTCATGAACCGTAAGCCCGTGCCTGATGGGGTGTAAGTGCTCTACCCCTGTTTGAGGTAGTGAGTGCACCAGATGATGGCTGAGGTGTGCCCAACGTGGAACCTTTCTAAGGAAGGGGGCAGTCAACCGTCCTTCCTCAACACACGCTGTGCTGGATGCTAGGACCATAAAGGACCCAGTGAACCCATAAGGGGCAACTTATTTTTTTATTTTTTTGCGGTACGCGGGCCTCTCACTGTTGTGGCCTCTCCCGTTGCGGAGCACAGGCTACGGACGCGCAGGCTCAGCGGCCATGGCTCACGGGCCCAGCCGTTCCGCGGCATGTGGGATCTTCCCGGACCGGGGCATGAACCCGCGTCCCCTGCATCGGCAGGCGGACTCCCAACCACTGCGCCACCAGGGAAGCCCGGGGCATCTTATTTTGAGGATGTGAACTTTCTCTGTCGGAGTCCTGCTCTGTGCTAGGCTCGGTGCTTTACACATTTTATTTTCTTTAATCCTCACAACAGCCCTGCAAATGAGCACGATCACCCCATCTTAGAGAAGAGGAAATAGAGGCCCAGACTCATACAGCTAGTAAGTGAAGGAGCCGTGCTTAAGATCTTGGCGTGTCTGATGCAAAGCCCAGTGGCTGACACCCAAAGGCTCTGAAGAAATTCCTGAGGCTCCTCAGGGCACATGTGTACATAAGAGATGGGAGGAGAGGTGCGCAGGCAGGACGCCGACCTTGCCAGGCAGTGTCAGGAGGAACAAAGCTGCTGAGAGCCTGAGACTCACAATGAATAAGGACAGGTGGGCTCAAGGGCTTATTCATTTTTTCTGCAGTTAGTTGAACAAGGACAGCATCTGAAATGTGAAGTTTGGGGCAAGGCTAATAGATGGAGATGAAAGAACACTGTTTACCTTCCCATTCTCTATGGGGGGCATCCATTCATGTATTGACGCAATTTGGATGAAAGAACAAATACAGTGGGGCATTAAATAGACTCCCAGAGACAAACTGTATCATTTGGATAAAATAAAATGAGTTTTAACAGGAATAACTCCTGAGTTCACCACTAGGACCGTAATATCAGGTAGACAAGTGCAAGCCAGAAGGGGCAGAGCTTTAGGACCTGCCTCAGAAAGGCTGGAGGGTTTTAGTCTTAGGGCTCATGACAGCATGGTTTCTACTCGGAGAAACAGCAGAACCAGAGAAAAGATGGGTGTTTTTGCTCTGTGGAGATCTCATCTGCATGGTTGAGATGATGTTTGGTCAATTGGAATATGCATACAGAAGCATTCATTCATTCATTCGTTTGTTCAGAAATATTAGTGTGCACCTGCCAGGGTCAGGCATTCATGGATTTCCTAATGTAGAGACGGATAATAAACAAATGCAGAAATGACAAGACTGATTCAGATGCTGACCTAAGTGTGTGACCAAATTGAAACAGGGGCTATGCCAGAAAGTAACTGGTGGGTGGAGGCTACTTTTGATTGGGTGGCCAGGAAAGCCCTCTTTGAGAAGGTGACATTTGAGCTGACATCTGAATGGCAAGAAGGAGCCAGGCGTGGAGGTCCAGGCAAAGGGAGCAGCAGTGGAGAGCCTGAGGCAGGGATCAACCTAGTGTGTTTGAAGAACAGAAATAAGGAACTGAGCTTTAGTCCTATTAGCGTGACATATGGCAGGGATGGCTAACTACTCCCCAAGCTTTTTGCTTCTTCTGGGTGCCCAAGTCTTGTATATTTTCTAGCCACCCTTGACATTAGGTGTGACTGTCTGATTACATTTCAGCCAACAGAATGTGAGTGCAAGCAACAGACGCCCCGCCCAGTCCTGGCCTCTGAAAATCCCCCATGCCCGCTCCATGTCCTTGTCCCTTCCGCTGGTTTGATGGAAATGAGCAAGGTGGGTGACATTAGGAGCCATGTTTTGAAGGTTTAAAAAATATCCTTAGTTTATTTTTTAGAAGGGCAGATCGAGATTCCTTTTGGATACATTAGGTTTGAGAGGCCATTTAGACTTCCACAAGAATCTGCCCACTGTGAAGTTAGAAGGCACAGTCTATAAGACCACCTTCACTCTGACACCAGTTGCAAGCTCGGCGACTTTAAAAACTGCCTTGTTTGCGGGGGGCTCCCCTGGTGGCGCAGTGGTTGAGAGTCCGCCTGCCGACGCAGGGGACACGGGTTCGTGCCCCGGTCCGGGAAGATCGCACAAGCCGTGGAGCGGCTGGGCCCGTGAGCCATGGCCACTGGGCCTGTGCGTCCAGAGCCTGTGCTCCGCAACAGGAGAGGCCACAACAGTGAGAGGCCCACGTACAGCAAAAAAACCCACAAAAAACAAAAACTGCCTTGTTTGATAATTCACTAAAAGGACTCACAGAATTCACTGAAAGCTGTTATACTCATATTTATGGTTTGTTACAAGGAAAGGACACAGATTAAGATCAGCCAAGAGAAGAAGCTCCTAGCAGAGCCCAGAACTACCAGACATGGAACTTTCATTGTCCTCTCCTCACGCAGTCAGGAGAGCATTGCTCTCCCGGTATTAATGTGTAACGATATGCACGGAGTTTTGCCAACCAGGGAAGCTCATCTGAGCCTAGGTGTTTGGAGTCTCTCCTGGCATCAACTGTGTAGGCATGATCGATTGCTCATGTGGTCGATCTTAACTTCCAGTCTCTGGGGTTCACTGATACCATGGAACTCAAATCCCCTGCCCTAAATCACATGGTTAGACTATTCTGCATGACCCAAGACTCTCAGGCAAATAAAGACACTCATGTCAGGCGTGACATTTCAAAGGCTTAGAGATAACCTCCCAGAAGCAAAGGGCAGAGACTAGACCTCTTTCTGGGCAAGGTTAAATTCTTTACTTCACAACATCCAAAGAGAGATGTGAAGTAAACAGTTGGATGTACAAATCTGGAGCTCAACAGAAATATCTGAGCTAGAGCTGAAATGGTTGGGAGGTGGTCTTCAGCACAGGGATGCTATTAAAAGCCAGGGGTAGATATGGGAAATTTGAGGGCCTTGAACAGAGCCTGGGCACCCACCATTTGGAAGTATCCAAAGAGCCTGAATTAACAAAGGACACCAATTGGTATCAGCCAGTGAGGTAGGAGAAAACTAGACACTTTCAGAGAGCCTCTGGTATAGCTATCTCTCTATTATCTATCTATCTATCTATCTACCTATCTACCTACTTACCTACCTATCAAAATGGTTAAAGGTGTCAGAATCATAGATACAAGAGAGTTTAAAGGAAGGATAATTTACTAGTATTTAATGGAATGCTTAATATGCATTAAGACTTATGCTTGCATAGTGCACAAAACTCTTTATCTTCTTTAAATTCTCCATTTTATGAAAATTGCTAACATTTAGTAAGCGCTTAATATGAGTTAAGACTGGTGTTCAGTTATGCACAAGACTCTATGAGGTATCTTCTCTATTAATTCTCCATTTTACAGAAGAGGCATTAAGTCTTACGAATGTAAAATGACTGGACCAGCGTCAAGCTCGATTCTCTCCACATCTGTCTGACTTCAGAGCCCTTGCAATTAAGCACAAGGCAACACAGCTTCAGTCTGGGCACTGGGGACTGAGGAAGGAATGAGGGGTCCTTAGTGAGGACAAGAGGTGCTTTCTTGAAGGGCCACCATTTGAAAGTAGATGTAAAACTGCTCTATGTAGCAGCAGAGGGAAGAGCTAGGGTCCACCCGGGTTTACTGAGAAGAAGATTTCATTTGACACAGAGAAGACTTCCCGTGGCTAGGGATCTCTGAGTCAGGCTCAGGTGGTGTGGGACATGTGCTTGCTGGTGAGCCATGCTCACAGAGCGGGGACGTGTGTCCTTTCTCCAGTTCACCCTGCTGCTCCTCATATGTGGGGTCCAAGCTTTGTTTCCTTCCATGCTTTCTGAATCATTAAGTGTAACCCAAATACCACCATCCCTCACTCCTGTAAAGTTTTTCTTCTGATGTCTTCACTGCAGTTGGGTGCGTGCCATGAGGTGGTTGCCACATAGAGCTATACTGAGCACTAATTATGCGCCAGGTGCTGTGTTAGAAGTATCTCAACAATCCAATGAGGTAGACATTATCATTCCCATTTAAAGGTGGGAGGAGAAAAAACAGCGACAGCAGCTACTGTGTTTCTCTTTGAGAAACAGCCTATAAAATTTGATTATCCCCAGCTCCAAACGAAGCATGGCCACTGGACTAGTACCTAATTCTTAGACTTGCCCATGCATGGAGTAAAATGGGATATTGAATGCTTATAAGAAGTTATTGTCGCGTTAATGCAGAAGCTCAGAGTGATCACACTGTGAAATTTACCTGGCAGCTCAACAGTGAAATTGCAGCTAATTAATTTTGCCTGACTTGATGGAATCCTCCTCATTCTTTTTTTTTTTTTTTTTTTTTTTTTTTTTGCAGTACGCGGGCCTCTCACTGTTGTGGCCTCTCCTGTTGCGGAGCACAGGCTCCAGATGCGCTCAGCGGCCATGGCTCACGGGCCCAGCCGCTCCGCGGCATGTGGGATCCTCCCGAACAGGGGCGCAAACCCGTGTCCCCTGCATCGGCAGGCGGACTCTCAACCACTGCGCCACCAGGGAAGCCCTCCTCCTCATTCTTAACCCTCTCTCTGCATTTTGCCAAAAGATGAGTGGGGGGATATGGATGGAAATGTAGTCTGTAACCTGCAAAGTAGCTTCTGTGTGTGACCACCTGGCTTTTCCTCTGTAGCCCACACTGGGTATTCAAGCACAGACATCCTCTTCTCATGGGGGTCTGGGTGATAAGAAAGCTGGAGGCTCTTAGGGGGTTTTATTTATTTGCAGCAGGGCTATGGAGGAATTGAAGATAAGGAGTCTGGAGAAGGAAGGACAAGAGGATTTAAGAGTCCAGCTGTGCAGATTTGGTGGAGAAATACAGAGAATATTTTTAGAGCTGGAAATGTTCTTAGAAGTCATCAATTCTACTCCAGCCTTCCCTTACAACATTGTGGCAATCTTTGAGTTAGTTTGGACTGAGCCTTGGGAACTTGACCTGGAAGGGGCAAGCTTGGGCAAGGACCCCTGGGGCTACTGTCCAGTGCTTGGTAAGACCCAAGGGTTGAGGGTGACATCTGAAAATGATCTGTGGCTGCAATGATGAGGAATCCAGGCAGGCCATTTAGATCTGACCAACCATGACTGACCATATCTAGATGGTTTGGTTGGTGGGGGCACCCCTATTAGGCCAATGTTGGGGTTCCAGCCAGGGCTGCTGCACCTCCTTAGGTCTCAAGATTAGGGAGCAGGGCAGCAGGGGTCCCTCCAGCGGTGACGACAAGTCCCCAAGGCATGCCAAAGCTACTTTTGGGGAACCTTGTAGAACGTTTGCTGTTGTGCTGATCAAAACCAGGGCCCTCCCAAGCTCAAGCCGTTTCTCAGAATTCTCTTTTCTGCCTCTGCTGGGCCCTGTCTTGTTTAATGTTCCATCCTATTCCACAGCCTGATAAGAAGCAGGCTTCCCGTCTCTCTCCATTCTTGCTGGTTTGGCCACCGGTCTCTGCCCCCCTGGGAGTGCCAGTTCACAAAGGGCTGCGTTTCCCAAGATAAGGAATTTGGGTTTAGAAGTGATGGAGAACCACTGAAGGTTTTTTCTCCTCTATTAGCTTCTTCATAATTCAATAATTTTTAATTTTATAATAGTTTTTAGATTTACAGAAAAATTGACAAGATAGAACAGAGGATTCATTGGGTGAACCCCACACCCAATTTCCCCTATCATTAACATCATACAATAGTATGGTACATTTGTCACAGTGAATGAACCAATACTGATATATCATTATTAACTAAAAGTCCATACTTTATTCAGACTGCTTGAGTTTTTATCTCATGTCCCCGATCTGTTTCAGGATCCCATCAGGGATATCATACTACATTTAGTTGCCATGTCTCCATTGGCTGCCCTTGGCTGTGACAGTTTCTCAGACCCACCAAAGGCTTTTAAATAGGGGTGTTATCTGGTCAGAATTTTTTTTTTTTGGATTGTGAAATTTATTTAGAGTGCTGAATAAAATACTAAGGACAAGGTGTTCACACGTTATTATCTGCCCTAAAAATTATTTTAAAATCTGGTCAGATTTGGCTTTTGGAAAACTCTGGCTCTAGAGTGATGGAAGGTGGGTGCCCTCTTAGAGATGGGTCTCAGGGTATCTGCTGGTATCTGGTCTCAGATCATTAGTCTGTGGGGCAGGGGTTTGGGGAGGGGGACTATGCTGCTCACTGGGTCAGGGCCATGCTCTGCCCCTGCCAGAAGCATCAGTAAGAAATCTACTCCTTTTATCTAGGTTTTTAGACTTTTTACTGTATAGTTGTTCAATTTATTATCATTTCATTTATATTGTGTCTGTTGGTAGTTCCTATTTCATTCTGTTGTTTGTTTATTTTAATTTTCCCCCTTTTATCTTGATCAGTCTTGCCAAAGGTCTATGTTGTTAATTTATTCAAAGAACTAGCTTTTGGCTTTGTTAAATGTCTGTTTTTTAAATTATTAATTTCATTTATTTTTGCCTTTATCATTTTCTGCTTTCTTATTTCTTTTATTTGCTCTGTTATATTTTTTGCAACTTCTTGAATTGAATATTTGCTTTCACTTTTCAAATTTTTCTTGATGAATTTATGAATATCTGAAAAGTTCTGCTTCCGCTGTTCCCACAAATTTTGAAATGGAGTGTCTTAATTGTTACTGAGTTTTTAACTTCAGTTAGGATTTTTCAGCCCCCAATTTATTAGTAATATGTAATCCTGTTTGCTGATACATAAGGTTTTGAACTTACATTTTTGTGGGTAATTTCTAATGTTGTTGTATTATGAGTAGAGAACATTCCTTGGTGATAGTGAGTCCTTAGAATTTACTGACACTTCCATGGCCTAATACATGCTCATTTCTTGGTGTATGTTAAATGTTCAACTAAAAAAGAGTGCATACTCTGTATTTATTGGGTATGAAGTCTTTTATATTCAATAATCGCGTTATTCAGATATTCTGCTGGGTTGGCCAAAAGGTTCCTTCGGGCATTTCCTGAATGAACACGCAACCCAATAACAACCCAACATGCTTTCGCTCCAGTTCTACTGCTTTATTTATCAATTTCTGGGAGGGGGTATTAAGTTCTCATCTGCAACTGTTGATTTATATATTTCTCCCCACAGTTCTGTCAGTTATTGCTTTGTATATTTTGAAGTTTTGTAAAGTACATGAATATTCCTAATTGTATTCTCTTATTTTGCTATTGCCTTTGATCAATATATAACGTTGTTACTCTTCTTGTTTTGAATTCCATTCTGTCAGGTATGAAGATTGCTCTCCCAGCTTTCTTTGACTTCAATATTTGCTTGGTGTGTCTTTCCCCCATTAGAATGTTTTTAAGGTTTTCTCTGCTCTTTGGTTTGAAAGGTGTCTAAGACAAGATACTGATGCATATTGTTTAATGAATCCAATGTGGGAGTCTCATTTTAAATTGGTACGTTTGACCCATTTGGATTTTTTATTATCATTAGATTATCTTCTTTATTTTGATTTAAAATTTTGTCTGGGAAGCTGGTCTTTGAATTAGTCAGATTTGAGTTTGAATTCTAGTTTTGTCATTTATTAGCATAAAACTAGGAATATCTTCTATTTTTAACCTAATTTCTCTTTTTTTTTTTACAAATGGCTAATGACACACATTTTGCATGGCTGTTGTGAGATTAAATGTTTATAAAGTGCTAACAAAACGGTTGTCATATGGTAGCTACTTGATGCATTTTTCTGATTGTTTTCCTCTTTGTTGAGGAATCATATCCTACTCTTTAGAATAACATTCAAAAATATTTCCCATAAAAGTTATTATATTTTGGCTTACCCCATGATTTCTGCCCCATACAATAGCTTTTCTTCATCTTTTCTTTTTCCTGCTAGTCTCAGGGTACCTTGTGCCATTTGCCAATACTTAGGTTGGGAGTCTTAGGTGCATGAGTTTAGAATTTATTCTGCAGTTTTCTCAAGTTTACTTGAGGTTAAGAATCATCTGGAGTGCTTGTTTCAGAAATGGATTCAACTCCTGATGTGGAGTTTCTGCGGGGGAGTCCTGATATTCCAGTGATTTTTATCATCGGGGAAGTTTGACAATCTTTGCAGAGGCAACTGGGAGTCATTGAAAGTTTGAAAGCAGAGTCATGACATAAATAGTCATGCTTCTGGGAGATTAATTAGGTGGCTCTGTAGAAGCCAGACTGTCAGTATCGAGCTGCAGAGAGCTCTGATAAGGGAGACCTGGGATGGTACCTCTAAGATCTGAGTGGAGGGACAAGAAGCACAGGCCCTGCGGCCAAGTCTTCCTCTCATGATCCCACCTTCCTGGCTACTGTTGAGAGGAACAACGTGTACACATGACATTGGTGGAGACAACTGGGATCCTCCCTCACAGGGATTCAGAATGACAACTGAATGACCCTCTACCTCATCTCCCTGGTCCAGTCCTTCTCAGGTCAAAGCCCACCCCTATACAGATGTCCTGAGCCAGGTGACACTTATCCTCCATTGAGTACTTATGTCACCTGTCCTTGGCCTCTCTTCTGACCCTAATTACAATACTTCCTTCCATCCTACATCAAGGATGTATGTGTCCACTTCACCACCAGACTATAAACTCTATTAGGAATGAGGACTCTACTTCATGCATCTTTGTTCCTATCCAACATTCCTTACACATATACATCAGCCCGGGCATCAAAAAGTATTTCGCTAACTACTTGTTCCATGGAAACGGTGATTCCTCTCAAGTTCCTTCTAGCCAGTTCTTGAAGCGGCCAGGTTTCCCACATGAGTGTTGAGAATGAGACCTCTGAGCTACCATAACATATCTGCACTTTACCTCTTGTCCTCCAGCAGCTTTTATGGGGATTTCTCCTTCCTTCACCCACTCAAAAAGTGAGGGCCACGACCCAGTGCCCATCTAAGCCCAGTTGCTGCTCATTAGGCATCAAAGCTCAATGCCAAGGGCACTAAAAGTCAATGTTGCTGCCATCCTAGATTCCAAATCTATCTGTGCCTTGTCTTTTCTGCGTCCCACAGAGACACACTTAACACATTTATTCATTCAAAATATACTACTGTGGGTCTGCTTGGTACCAGGGCCACTGCTAGGTTGTAGAAGATCATTAAGATACAGCCCATTCCGATTCACTTACTTTAAGGCTCAGACATCTGTCACAAGCGTCTGGGATGAAGGATAGTCTTCCTGGGAATCTCACCTCACCTCTCCCATAGTGGCCCCTTGGCCTGCAGCCAGGCATGTGCACCACAATTCTGTCTCCCCCCCGGGGGACTTCATGTCAAGAGTGTTCCCAGTGTCTTCCTCTGAATTAACGCAGGGTCAAATCCCACCTCCATACAGTCCTGTGGACCATGCTAACTCCTAGAGTCGATATAGCTGAAACTCACACTAACAATTATCTGTTGAATATTGAATGACTGTCTTTCACATACAAATCCTAAATAGACAAACACATGCCCTCCGCTCTCCATTTGACCCTTCACACACATCCTTCTACATCACAATAACTAAGAGGGCTTCGTGGCTCTTAAAGGACTTTCAGCCATATAAGTGGAGGGCCTCATAGCATTTGTGAGAAGTCACTGGAGAGGACAATTATACTAATCCTCTCTTACAGATGAGGCAGGTGAGCCTCAGACACTAAGAGCTTCTCAGAGCTGGAAGAATGGGCCATGGCATTTGGATCCAGGTTCTCTGCTCCTAGTTGCTGTCCTTCCAATCCAGCTTCTCTAGGAGGGACAAAATGTCACCTGTATTAAGCATCTACTATGTTGCAGGTATCTTACATGCTTTACTTCATCTAATCCTTTCAGTGGCCC
The DNA here is from genome assembly GCF_949987515.2 of Delphinus delphis. Classification (NCBI taxonomy): domain Eukaryota; kingdom Metazoa; phylum Chordata; class Mammalia; order Artiodactyla; family Delphinidae; genus Delphinus; species Delphinus delphis. The sequence goes on along the minus strand of NC_082698.1, from coordinate 53,230,123 downwards.
CATGAGGCAGATGTCATTGCCCCCATTTTATAAGTGAGGTGACTGAGATACAGGGAGGTCAGGGTCACCCAGCAAGTAAATCATGGGGGCAGGATTCCAACTCAGGTCACTTGGATCTAAAACCCATGCATTTGGCCCTCACCACATTGCCCCACCACATAGAAAATTCTATATCCTGTCATCGTCTCATTAGAAAACCAGCCATCATGCTACTGCAGCTAAAGCAATCCTCATAAATAAATTACCTCCCTAATCAATCAAATAAAGAGCAGTAAAGGGTGTTTTAATTCCCAGACTTCCAACCAGCCGAGTAGAGCGCTATGTGTAATTGGTCTGTGCTGCCCCTGTGTAATGTCACAGCACATTCCCAGCTGAATAACCACAAAACTGAAAAAGTCAACAAGGGCATTAGCCCAAACAAGGACATCTTGTTGCAGGACCAGATGCCCTCCCATATCATAAAAGCACCTAAAAAATGCCAGAATTCTAGGATCTCGGTTGTAGCGTGAAATCCTATCTATAGAACCTTTATTAAAACACAGATTATACGCACTACAAACTAGGGCTTTAGCTCATTTTTCAGATAGGCAATGATACAGACTTCCTTAGATCTTCCTTCCGCAGTGTTCCTTTCCCCACCAATGTAGTGGCTTTCCCATGGGAAGAGAATCGGGGGAGGGGAGGGTGGCAGGCGAGCCTGACTGGAGGTCAGTGTGGGGCGCAGAGAGGCTGGGCTGAGGGGCAGGAGAAGGCACGACCTCACCTGGGGACCACAGGGCTCCTCCTGGGTGGTTCCTACCAGGCACCGCCTTGCCTTTATCCTCATGTTTCCACCTCTCATTCTTCCCACCCTGGGACAAATACCCCCATCATTGTCCTGTGGGCCCAGTCAGCGAGAAGGCATTGAGGACCCCACTCGGCTGCTCTTATGGAGAAATCACTCGTTCTGCCCCCAGAGTCAGCCTCCTCTGGGGTTGAACGCTGGCCGGAGGGCTCCCACCGTTTCACAGCCATCTCCTGCATGACCTCTGGCTGTGGTTTCCTCCTTCCCTCTGTCCCCGCAGGCTCTCCGTACTGCAGAGATTCAGCAGGCTTTGTCCACGGAGAATTCACTTACTTTCCCTGTAAGGAGTTCCCTGAGGACCTGAGCAACCAAAACTCCTGGTGCACTGAGTCTGCCTTCTTCAACTCCTGTGCCATTTCCCCAACACTGCTCTCACTCCAGGCTTTCTTCTAGTGCATGAAATACTTTCCCTAAATCGCCACATGTTTGAAACCGAGCTGCCATGACATGCCAACAACAGAGGCAGGTAAGCGACAGCTGGTTTCAAGAGGCACCCTATAAAAATCAAGACAAGATTTAAGTGGTGAGGAGAAGGTTTCTGAAAAGGCAGCATCACCTCAACAGGTCCCCAATTGAGCTCATTGTCTCCCCACCCCCATCCTCTCTTTGTAGATGCTCTGTCCTGATGACTGGCCTTCTCATCCGTTCAGTCACTCACCCCAGAAAGTGGGAGTCAGCCCTGAAGTCCTATATCCAATCCGTAGCCAAGCACTGTCACTTTTGTCTCCTTGATCTGACTCAAACACGCCCCCTTCTCTCCATCCCTAGATGATGTTACCAGATTCCTGGAGAATGCAATAAAGTGGACTGCAGAAAGAGAGGATGGATGATATTCTGGGAGAGGTGGAAAGAGAGAGAGTTTTCCGGTTTTCACAAGACACCCTGTGTTCTTACAATAAACACCTGTATTTTGCCTAAAAATGCATGAGCTTCTACATTGTGCAACCGAGGGACCCTGGCTAATATAGAAGGATATTAAGAGGTACACAGACTGGTGAAAACACCTGAAGCTGCTCTGACCCTACCTCCAAAAGGAGGCTCAGCTCCACTACCCTCTCCTCTTTCCTCCCTCTTCTCGCTCTGAGCCTCAGGGAAAGGAAGGTAGAGTTTATCAGATGGCAGGATACACTTGGTCTAGTTCAAACTCATCTCTGTTGCTTGAATTCCTTCTAAAGCACACTCGGTAAGTCCTCTGGTGTCTCCCTGGAGACGTCTCTGCTTGGACACCTGAAATGATGGGGAACTCACTACTTTACATGATAATCTTCATATTTTAAAGAGTTCCAGTGGTTAAAATTCACTCTTATCTTTCTCCAAAGAGAAAGCTTGGCTTCCAGCTTGGCTCTCCAAAATGACCAGAACAATTCTGTTTTCTTTTTCACATTTTTCAGCTATTTGAGGTCAGATACATGTTTATTGTATTAAATTATTATTAATTTAATAATTATTAAATTAATAATTTACATTATTATTATTGAGTTAGCTTGGCTTCTTGGTTGCTTTTCTTTGGGAATGCTCCAGTTTGTCAATTTTCCTCTTAAAGTGAACACAACCCCCCACATGGGGTCAGGTTAGGAAACATGATCATGTCCCTTACTCTGGCAGCAAAATTTTGTTAAGCTAAATGTATACACGTGTGTGCGTGTGTGTGTGTGTGTGTATAGTATATATATAACATATATATGTCGCATTAGATAGTGTATTAACACTTTGATTCTACATTTGTTGGTTACTTTATAGCAGGTTTATCATAGTGTTGACTCATAGACCCTTCCAGGCAACCCAAAGCCCTGACCCTTTGCACAAATGCTGCTGACAAGCCAGGTCTCCCAGCTAACATTCTCCACTTTTCCAGGCATCCTCAGGTCTTTAGAAGAACATCAGGGTGTTGAGTTTTCTCTCACAGGAGTAAAGTCTAGAATTAGCATAGCACTGGTTTTGAAGTCCAGCTCCCAGGTCTGGTCCCAGCTCTGCCATTGACTCACACTGTGACCTTGGACTCTACTTTCCCTCATTGGGCCTCAGTATTTTCTCTTCCATAAGAAGAGAAGGCCAGGATCATAATACTGGCTTCCAACCAACAACTGGTTTTGGCAAGGTTCTATGGAAAGGGCAGAGGTGTGCTTAGAAAAATGTATCCATATCCCCAATTCCCATTCCTATTGGGGAAGGGAGGCTCAGGGAGAGGTCAGAAACATGGGATGCTACGAAGAGCCCATGTGCTGCGCATCACGTGGGACCCATACTTCAGGTGTCAACGGAGCACAGTTCTGTGGCACAGGTTAGGCTAGTTGGTTTAAGGCTGTAGTTTCTGGATGGATAAATAGAGCTACATGTGGAGTCTCTATAACTAAAGGCAGGGGCTTCTAGGTTCCACCAGCTTCATGGCATAGGGCACTTGAGTGTATAGGCAACTAAGAGGTGCTGAAGATGTCAGCAGATCCATTAGATAATGTGAGGCGGGGGGCTGGGGAAGGAGCTTCAGGAATGCAGGCAAGAGGCCGGCCACTGTGCTTCCCATCGCGTCCTTCCCAGTTCCTGCTCCCCAGCCCCTGCCCAGGACCGATGGTCTGTGGAATTTGCTGTGTGTGCTGTTATCCTGGTGAAGGCACAGATGGAGGGGTAGTGAAGCAGCACCGTTTGTTTTGGGGAAGCAACAAAACAGAAAACTTTGTGTGATTTTAACAAAGAAGAAATGAAACAGCAGGCAATTAGGCAGGAGTGTAGCAATTAGTGAGCCAGAAAAATGCTTTACAATATTGTGATGATTCAACACTGTCAAACAAAAACAAAAATTTCAAAAACAAACACCAGAAAACCCATAGAAATTGTTAAATAATCAGTTCATTTAAATGCATTTAGAATACACGGAAACGGAAAAAACGGACAGATCCATTTGGTAGGGAATAGAGCTAATATAACGTGACTGAGTCTCTCATTTGTTAAAGGAATACACTTGCACAAATTCCCCTCTCCTGGGCCCCTTTCAACATGGTCCCCTTCTGGCCAACAAACTTCTGTGACCTTCCACCTACACCACAGCCTGGAAAATGTGGCTTAGTCTCTGCACGTGGCAGCTAGGCACAGAGAAGGCACCTCGCACACATTCCCTCTCGGGGCCTCACACCGCATGCCCCGCCTCAGCCGGGTCAAGAATCGCGTGGAGTAAGTCTGTGCAAGTCGGTACTTATAAGGGACAACAGTGCGTTTTGTCATGACCTGGCCTTTGGGTTGAATCCCAGCTTTGATACTCACTAGCTATGTGAACTAAAGGAAGATAAATTAGCTTTGAGAGGTCCAGTTTCTTCATTTGTAAATCAGGGTCATGGTTCCTGCTTCACAAGGTCATTGTCAGGATTAAATGAGAAAATACATAAAAATTGGTGACGTATAGTAGGTCCTAAACACATGCTAATTCTCTTCTCCCCTCAGAGCTTCAGTCTTGAAGATAACCAGCATTTTCCATCCTGACTTGCCTTATGCGTAAAAGAAAGGGTCATTTGGCCATATGGCCACATGCACCTTTGCTGGGTACCAGGTCCTGGAAGATTTCCTGGAAGATTTGTAGAAAGTTACTTTCTACAGGGACTGCTTCCCTCATTTCCCCACAATAGTTTTGCCTCTAGAGGAAGCTTAGACAAGGAATTCGATGTCTTTTTCACTGTCATTTCCCTCTTCTCTCTGAGTGGAGTGTGCATGTCAGTTTCCATCTGCTTTGTATCTCTTCGTTGCCATAATTCCTTCAATTCTGGTGCATAGGAAAGACATTCAATGCACAGGGAGTTAGTATATGATTTCATTCATTCATTCACTCATTCGGTCCCTCTACATGTAGATGCATGTCCTGTTCACCAGATAGGGTGCTAATATGGTCTGTTTGTGGGGATGAAATATGGGATGGGGGTGGAGGAGGTCAAAGCGGGCGCTGGGAGTACGAAGAGGAGGTTGCGGAGATAGAGATGGGTCCTGCTGGGATGACTGTCAGTATCTGCACTAAAGAATGGGGTTCAGTGACTCCAGAGGTGCCTTCTTGTGGCCGGGCCCTGAGCCTGGGAGCAGGTGGGCAGAGTTTCCTCTGGCTGAGCTGAGGAAGTGCTGAGGCCGCCTGTTGTAGTTCGAGCACCATTCTGAGAGGCATGCTGGGGCTGGTCTGGTCCAGTTCTGTGTGACACTCAGGTCATTATGATCATGAAAAGTGCATTTATTCTCACGCCCAGTACCCACGTGCATCCATCCCCATAAAGCCATATGCTTTGAACCCCACACCCCAGAGCCGGACAGCCACTAGAGATCACTTACACAGCACCACCATGACACAAATGGGGAAGTGAGTCCCAGAGTGGAGAGTTCACGGGTCCAAGATGACTCACAGGCCTGGAGGCAGGACCCAGCAGGCCCCTGCTTCCCCTTCTCCTGTTCCACTCAGTGCGGCTCCCTAAACACAACCTGCCTCAATTCTTTAGCTATTTTTCCTAGTATTTATTTTTCTGAATTACAAGATTAGACTGCTATCTCTCGACCTCTCAGTGTTAGGCAATTATCTATGTAGATAATTGATGCAGAGTCAGCTGTCCTGTCTCCTGCCCCCAGTCCTCTTCTCAACCACCCAAGTCCTCTCAGTTTAATGAAAAATACTGCTCACTAAAGGTCAAGTTGGTCCTATGATTACATCCTCCTTCTTGTACAGCTTTTCATTTTCCCGGAATTAAAAACCGTACGCTACTTTTCTATGTGCATAATTTGTGGTGAACCTGTCATCATTTTTTCTCCATCAGATACGTCATAAACTTGACAAACGGATTTTGCCAGATGCTAGTTGCATTTTCAGCCGTGTCTTGGATCAGCCCAGTTCCTCACTAGTCTGGCTGGGAGCACAAATGGGGTTACACTAACCTGAGCCATCTGATTCCAGGGTACCTGCCCTACCTGCTCACCCAGGGCCTGGGCCCTCCCTCCTCGATCTAGGCGCTCCTGGAGCTCCAGGGTGCTCCCCAACGGTTGGCTCTGCTCCTGGCCATTTTCTGCTGCGCAGCTGCTTCTGCCAGACCTTTCTGCTTCTCTGCTCCCTCCGGCTCTCACCAGGAGCCGGCATCTCCCACTGGGGGCTGTCCACTTCTGCCAGACACCACGCATAGGGCCCTGAAGGCCTCGTGACGCCGGCCAGCGCTGCAGTACCTTGTGGCAAGATGGGATGGGTGCTTCCCTGTCCTTTTGGCTACCAGGCATTAGACAATATTGTCACACCAGGACTGTGTCCTCCCGTTGCCCTGGACCATAGGAATATTCCATGATGGTCATGCCGAGGTTTGTTCTTCGCGCTCCCACCAGCTTTGCCCAAGGCCCACAGCAGCTGTTCACAGGGGTTTACAGGAGTCCAGGGCTGCTGTCCAAGGATGGGCTGGCGAGGGAGTCGCATTGGAGGACAGCTTGTGCCGGGGCCCTTTCAGTTGTGGCTCCTGGGGCTTTTGCTTTTGCTGGTCTTTCTTTTCCTTCCCATGTTGCTTCCTCCCCACATTTCTCCTCTGTCCTTGTCTCCATCAGCCTCTCCCTTCCTTCTCCAGCCTTAGTCTTAAGTGAAATTCAGGGAGCAAAATCAAAGCTCCTGGTTTGGGAAGAACACATTGGAGACTTGCTGTCTTTTACCAGGATCGGTGTCTGTCTCTTGGAGTCTTTGTTTTATCTTGCGGTGCTCCCAGGGTAACTGGGGGAAAGGAAGGAAGCACACAGAAAACAAATCCATGTATGCTTGGAGTCTAACCTGCCTCGGGACCAATGCAGGTGCTGCCCACGCCTGGGTCTTCAGCATTTTTAAGGGAAAGGCTGCTTTTTGATTTGATTTTTGTTCCCTTTAGGAGCCAGCAAGTTTCTGGGACTGGCCTGTGGGAGGATTCTGCAACATCTGTGTGGTCGCTCCTCCCACATCCCTGGACCATTCTCTCTGATCCTGGGTCAAGCCTGTCCTGGTCCATTTCCCCGTCGCTGAGCGGGAAGCCCCCAGTCCTTGTTCACCAGCTTCTTTTGAACCAGATCCGGATCCAGCTTAGGCTCAAGCTGAGACCTGACACTCTTGATTTAATTGATAAAAGTTTTAAAATGATATCTGTATGCTTTCTCGACCTACTATGTTCAATATAAAATGTTCTGAATGTGCAATTAACTCTTATTGATTTTATAAATCTTTGTAAAACTTATCATACAAATGAATTCACAAATCAGAGACAATTTTTAACATTTTTATTTTTTCTTACTATATTCTGATCAAATATACAGTTGCTTTGCCTGTAAAGGGACGTCCACAGTACCACCCCAGTCTTGGCCTGACTTGTCATTACCTTCCCAGCCCAGCCCCATTCCAGCTGCCCAAGCCTCTGCTCTCTTTGCCTCCGGGGAAGTCACCATCAAGCAGATGGATGGGTACTTTTCAGTTTTAGAGGAAATTTAGTTCAGCAACCTGAGAGCAGTTGGAGACACAAATGTTCCTGTTGTAAACACCTCACACAGCCATAAAATTCAGCCTCTCTTTAAAGCCCCGCAGAGGGGTGACCCTGCCCTGCTGTGACCCCCAAAGTGGGGCACCGTGGTTTATGAGTCGTTTCCTCTGCACGGGGAATCGGAGACTCTCTAGTAAGGACAGAGAGAAGCAGAAATCCAGGCAGGCATCCTCCAGGGCCCTTGGGCCGGTCCTGCCAGGCTGCCCAGTGTCCTCAGGCCCTGCCTGGCTGTAAGTGCGAGTCCATCCCAGCCCGAGTCCTGCCTCCTGGCTGATCTCCACATGGATGGAAGTCCTATCTCCTGGAACAGCTGCTGTCTTTATTGTACTAAGGTGGTGTCTTAGTCTGTTGGGGCTGCCATAGCAAAACACCACAGCCTGGGTGGCTTAATCAACAGAAATCTACTGTCTCGCAGTTCTGGAGGTGAGGAAGTCCAAAATCAAGGTGTCAGCAGGTTTGATTTCTCCTGAGGTCTCTCTCCTTGGCTTGCAGATGGCTGCCTTCTTGCTGTGTCCTTACACTGGCTTTTCTCTGTGCATGCACTCCTGGTGTCTCTCTTTTTTTGTCCTCTTTTTGTTTATTATGGAAATAGTTATAGTTGTATATAATAATATTCACCCATTTCAAAAATACACTTTAATGAATTTTGTTAAGTATACACAATCCTGTTACTTCCGTCCTAATCAATATTAACAGTAGTCCCTTTACATCCAAAATAAGGGGCCTGAGGCTGGACTGAGGAACGGGGAGAAGGCCACTGTGGCTGGAGCTGAGTGAAAGAGGGTATGAAAAGCGTGCTGAGAGCTCAGAGAGGAGAGGCAAGGCTCTCCCTGTACCTAACACTGCCTGCTCATGATAGAATATTCAGCTTCCGCTCTCCTCGATTCTGTTTTCTTGGTAATGTTACATTGAAGGCTACTATATACTGGAGGATGTTTCTATTCTAAAAGTGTTCTAAATAAGTAGATTTTAAGGAATCAGAACAAGGTGCCATGTGGCGTTCTTTGTACACCCGTGATTCCAGTTACAATTAAATTTTACATATTCTCCCCCCTTTTTTATAAAAAAAGGTAATTTTATTATTTTATTTTAAAGCTTATTTTTAAGCTTATTTTGTCTTTAGGAAATACATTCAAAAGTTTCTAATATGAAAGATTTTTAAAGCGTATATATAAAAATATATCATCTCCTCCAGCCCTCCTTCCCATAGGTAGTCCCTGTTTATTAATTTCTTTGTACCCTTTGGAGGCATGTTATACATATAATGGAACAGATTTTTTATTCACTTTCCCTTGTTTAAAATCTCAAGATTAAAAATATTAATTTAAAAATCCTTCAGGCGGGTGTTTAGGACAGAGGTTGTTTAAGGGTACGAACTGGCAATAAGTAGTAAATAAGACCTAGACATCAAATGCACAGTGTAGTGAATACAGACAACAATATTGTATTATAATCATCAAACTTACTAAGAGATGAGAATTTAATGATTCCAACCAATAAAAAGAAAGGATAATTATGGAATGTGTTGCAGGTGCTAATCATCACTACAGTGGTCATCGTATCACAATGTATAGATGTATCAAATTAACATGTGGTACACCTTAAATTTATACAAGGTTATACATTAAATATATTTCAACTTAAAATACATGTAATAAAGATGTTTATAAAAGAGGTAAAATAATAAATAAATAAAAATCCAAAAAAACCCCCCGTCCCTTTACCCTAAAAATGTTCCTTGTGCCCATTTTTTCTTGATCCCCTTCCTCTACCCCAGCCCCAGGCAGCCACTGATCTGCTTTCTGTCACTATAGTGTTGCCTCTTCTAGAATTTCACACATGGAATCATTCAGTACATAGTCTTTTCTGCTTGACTTCTTTTATTTAGCATAATGTTTTTGAGTTTCATTTATGTTGTTGCATGTCTAATATTTTGTTTCTTTTCAATGCTCTGTAGTATTCCATGGTAAGTCTATATTACTTAACGTTGTTTACAGTTTGGAGCCTTTATGAATAATGCTATAATTATTCACATACATGTTTTCATGGGGACATATATTTTTATTTTTGTAAGGTGAATACCTAGGGATAGAACTGCTGGACAGTATGGTAAATGAATTTTTAACATTATAAAATACTGTCGTATCGTTTTGCAAAATGGCTGTAACTTTTTGCATTCCCACCAGCCATGCAGGAGAGAGTTCCCACATCCTCACCTACCTCACCAACACTTGTTATTGATGTCTTCAGTCATTCTAGTGCGTGTGTAGTAGTATCACATTCTGGGTTTTTTTGTTTTTGTTTTCTTCCTTTATTGCGGTATGCGGGCCTCACTGTTTGTGGCCTCTCCCGTTGTGGAGCACAGGCTCCGGACGCACAGGCTCAGCGGCCATGGCTCACGGGCCCAACCGCTCTGTGGCATGTGGGATCTTCCCAGACCGGGGCACGAACCCGTGTCCCCTGCATCGGCAGGCGGACTCTCAACCACTGCGCCACCAGGGAAGCCCCACATTCTGGTTTTAATTAGCACTTCTCTGGGGACTAGTGATGTTGAGCATCTTTTCATGTGCTATTGGCCACCTGTATATCTTCTTTTGGGAAATGTCTGTCCCAAACTTTTGTCCATTTTTTATTAGTTTTTTTTCCTTTTTTTAAAAAACTAAGCTGTAAGAGTTCTTTAACTAATTTAAATACAAGCTCTTTGTTTTGAAAAATTGTTTTCAGTCTGTGGCTTCCCCTTGTGTTTTCATATTCTCTCTTCTTATGAGGACGCCAGTCAGACTGAACTAGGACCCACCCTAATTTTAACTTAGGGCCTTTACAGAGGTAATTATCTCTAAATACAGTCACATTCTAAGATAGTGGGGGTTAGGGCTTCAACATATGATTTTTGGGGGGGGAGTGGAAGGGGGAGTCACAGTTCAGCCCTTAACAGATGGAAAAGACTAAGCTTATAGGGAACAAGGAGCAAACTAGTAAAGGAAGAAAAATAACGTTTATTAAGTGAAATAGTAGAACTTAGTGTTCCAGTTATAACCTCTATGGTCCCAGTGTTATTAGTAATTTATTACCTTGCTGGGGCTACAATTTGAGACTTGCACCCTGCAAGCCCATAGGTAGTTAATGAACAGTCCAGAACGCTTATCTCAAAAGGGCTCTGTTCTTCTGTAGATATTTTACAGAGGAAATGGTATCGTCCAGTAATATTGAGAACCTGAGAATATCTACCCACATACGTTTCCCATATGTCACCGGCCAGCCATGACGTATGTTCAGCACATGGCTTCATTTAGGCCGATGTGTGACAATCACTGGTCCCCTGTCCAACCTTGCTGAGTGCCTGGAACAGATGCACTATCTTGTTCATAACAGTCCTGCATCGTAATAAATGAGGAAACTGAGGTTCAAAGAGTTTAAGGAGTTAGAGTTCCTCACCACGGAGTGACAGTGAGGATGGTCTGGGAGGATGGTCAGAGCCCTGAGAAGCAGAAAGAAGAAAGTGGGGCAGATAAAGAAATGCACAGTGTGCTGATTGATCCAGTGGAAGATCCAGAGGTGGACACCTGTGTTCCTGGCACGAGCTTTCTGTTGAAGGCTTCTCTCTGGCCAGGGTCAGGGGTGGAGGAGGTAGGCAGCGACCAGGGCAAGGGGCCACGGGAAGCAGCGCTCACTGATGCTGTGGCCAGAGAGAAGACTTTCCATTTCTCCAGCAGGTGGCGCCATCTAGCCGGTTATCTGAAGAGAGCTGGCTCTGTCTGCGGGAGGTGTTCCCAAACTGCAGGTCCCCCAGGAACTGCCACTGCACCATGAGGATGCTGTCCTGGCTCCCTCTCCTGGGGCATGAGAAAGAGGGTATTTGTGATCACCTAGAAAATCTGGCCTCTACCTGTGGGCTCGCTGGAGAGAAGGAAAAATTCTGTGCGGCCCCTGGGTTTGCTGGCAGGGGTGGCCAGTGGGCACTGCTCCAGGGCTAACCGGAATGCTCTGCTTTCCTCCAGCAGCCTGGAGCTCTCTCTGAAACAGGGTGAAAGGCTCCCGGGTAACCAAGAAAGGAACATTCTCCCTGAAAACCTGGGCTCCTCATCCAGCAGCTGGCCAATTCCATTTGCTCTGAAGCTACCCTTGAGATGTGAGAAGTCTTGGGATAAACCAATCAATTTTAAGCATTTTCTTAAATATGCCCATTTGGATTTGAATTCATATGTCTAAAGGACTGGGGAGAACTTAGGTCTTTCCTGTCCCGGTACTTATCCCTTTTTGCTATTGGACGTCAGCCACAGCATGGCAATTGCAGCTACAGATGCTAGATTCAAATCCAGACACTTCCATGACTTGCTGTGTGAGCTGGGGAAGTTTCTTAACTTCTCTGTGCCTCAGAGTCCTCTTTAGTAACAGTTCTTATCTCATGAGGATTAAGGTTAATAAACTTAAAGCACTTAGGGACAGTGTTGGATGCACAGTTCTTATAGCTAAGCAGTTACTACCATCAGCTGAGCATAGGACAGTTTTCTCAGCTAGGTCATGTAACACTAACACCCGACACACAGTCGCTTCCCAATAATGCTGAACTGGATTTAACCAGGTGAAAAAAGAGCTGCTAGCAGGGAATGGGGAGTGGGACAGTCCATACTAGTGGCTGGAGGGCCACAGGGGTGCCCACTCCCCTTCCCAAGAGGGACCTGCTATTCATGCCACCAAGACTTAGGGCAGAAGAGTTGATGGGAGAGGGAGGGGGAGGGGGAGGGGGAAGGTTTGAGAGCTGCAGCTTGTAGCTGGGGTGCCAGAAGCAGACTGAGGCACCCATCTGGATCCATGCCTGAGAAACAGGAATAGAGCTCAGCTTCAAGAGAAGGGCTGGCAGGAGCCACGCCCCTCGGAACCTGGCCAACCAGCCTGGGCTGGGAAAAACCAGGAACCAGAGACCGAAGCTGGTCAGGAGTCAGGCCGCACATGGCCAGGGCAGGCAAAGAGGCTCAGCTGGGCACTCAGGAGGCCACTGAGGGCTTCAGTCTCCTTTGTCACCCCTGACACCTGACTCAGGAAGAGTGGTGGGCCAAGGTGGGGCTGAGAGGATAATCTGGAACAACCTCTCTGGGCCCCGGCAGCCTGATGAGGGGGTGCCTTCTAGAGGTCCCATACCAGGCCAGGGGTTACCCCTTAATTGCTAGATCCGGAGTGGGGGGGAGAGGAGCAGTTCTCAGGGAGGGGCCTGGGCAGTGACTTTCTGTCAGCTTGGAAGTATTATAAAAATTCAACAAACCAGCCATGTCTGTGCCTGTGTAACTCAGCTGAGCACCAGCCCTGGCCTTCCTCTCCTCCATCCCTGCAGTCACCGGACTCTCACTGGCCCACTGAGGGTCCAGAGGGGCAGGCAGCTGGGAAGGGCAGGGAAGGAAGGCACTGCCTAACCTCTGCATTATCTTAGTCCCACGGCATCTGGAGTGTATCTCAGATAGGGTGGGACAGGATGGGGGCCTGGTGATAAAACCTCGTGGTGAAGAGCTAGAGGCTCTGCTCTCAGCCTGCCTGAATTTGAGTTATGATTCCACCAATTCCAAGCTGTGTGACTTTGGGAAAATTACTTGCCTTCTCTGTGTCTCGACTTCTTTCTAAAATAAGAACAATAATAGTGCTTCCCTTACAAGATGCTATGAGTATGAACTGAACAATGCATGCAATGTACCTGGAACACTTATAACTATTCATACTTACAGTACTTAGAACTATTCAATAAGCATTAATTTTAATCACTAAGTACATGTTAAATTTGCATCGCATCTCAAACTACATCGTCTCTGGCCTTAAGGACACATATGCATTCGGGAAGGAACATGGCAGTTCTCTGCTCCTGTGGGGTATGAACTGGTGAACCTGGAATCAGATCAGTGATGATGAGAATGATTAGTAGGAGAACCTATAGTAACCCAGTTTCTTTTTTCTCCTTCTTCCAGCTAAGTGGATGCTCGGACTCTGATCTACAAGGGTGAGGGAGAACTGAAAGCAGAAATAGCCAGCAGTCTTCATGGTTTTATTTCTCAAGGTCTAAGCCTCAAAGAGGCGGGGAGATTGGAAGCAGACAAGGAGAGCATCTTGGACAAAACACGCGAGAGAGAAGGATTTACGTCACGACTAGAGGGATCTGAGGAGAGAAGTAAAAGGGGTGGAGAGAACTTGGTGGTGGGCCAGCACCAGGCTGCCACTGGGACCCCGTTGCTGTGCATTTTCATGAATTACATTGCTGCAGGCCCAGCTGCATCTGTGGCTATTTTCTGCTGCAGAGATCAGGACACTGCAGGAGCCTTCAGTCAGAATACACTCAGCAATGAATGGCCACAGTGGTTGCCTATGACAAACACCTCCCACTCCCTGTGCTGCTGGCGTGTGAAGGCTTTTACAGACTACTCTGATTCGGGTGGAAATAGAACAGCTCTGAACTTGCTACCTATTGCCTGGAAGACACTTCCCATAAAGTTTTTCGCGCCATCCACCATGCGCTCCAGCAGCAGTTGAGGGTTTTGCTGTTCAACCATCTTGTGCTCACACAGGAGTGGGTATTAGTCAATACCCATTGTACCCACGTGTGCTGGAATGGATGGGCACTGCTCTCATGATTGCAACTGTTATTAGACTACAGGCTGTGTGAGGGGCTGAGGCTCCAGCCCCCCGCAGCCCCCAGAGCTGACCTGAGCTGAGCTTTGAGCGCCCCCTCCCCATCCCAGGCCCGTATGTTACTGTCACCTGTAACTCAGCACATGCATTTTATTTTATTTTTTTCTCCTGAATCTTATTTTTTTATACAGTAGGTTCTTATTAGTTATCTATTTGATACATATTAGTGTATACATGTCAATCTCAATCTCCCAATTCATCACACCACCACCACCCACCCACTGCCACTTTCCCCCCTTGGTGTCCTTACATTTGTTCTCTACATCTGTGTCTCAACTTCTGCCCTGCAAAGCGGTTCATCTGTACCATTTTTCTAGCCTCCACATATATGCGTTAATATACGATATTTGTTTTTCTCTTTCTGACTTACTTCACTCTGTATGACAGTCTCTAGATCCATCCACGTCTCTACAAGTGACCCAATTTCGTTCCTTTTTATGGCTGAGTAATATTCCATTGTATATATGTACCACAACTTCTTTATCCATTCATCTGTCGATGGGCATTTAGGTTGCTTCCATGACCTGGCTATTGTAAACAGTGCTGCAATGAACATTGGGGTGCATGTGTCTTTTTGAATTATGGTTTTCTCTGGGTATGTGCCCAGTAGTGGGATTGCTGAGACATATGGTAATTCTATTTTTAGTTTTTTAAGGAATCTCCATACTGTTCTCCATAGTGGCTGTATCCATTTACATTCCCACCAACAGTGCAAGAGGGTTCCCTTTTCTCCACACCCTCTCCAGCATTTGTTGTTTGTAGATTTTCTGATGATGCCCATTCTAACTGGTGTGAGGTGATACCTCATTGTAGTTTTGATTTGCATTCCTCTAATAATTAGTGATGTCAAGCAGCTTTTCAAGCACATGCATTTTAACTCCATTCCTTCTGGGATGCATCACAGGAAAAGAAAATGATAGCACTGGACTGAGCAGGAAGCCAGGTCCCTGGTGGGATGGAGCGGGGGGTGGGGACACACAGGGTCCGTGAAAAGCCTGGAGGGGAAGGGGGCGGAGCCACCAAAATCAAATCTCCCTGACTGCACGACTTGGGCTGCGGAAAAGTCTTCCAGTTCCTCAGACGGAAGCAGGGGAAGTCCAGGCTGTAAAAGTTCTTGAGATGTTGCAGGTCTCTTTCCTTTCCTTCTCCCTGTATTTTCAACAGTGTTTAACAGCAATCGGTTTCTTGCTCAGCCTCCCTCTGTGTGTCATCTTAGGACCCAGCCTGGCTGTGGGGCTGGCCTGTCAGGGAATGGGCCACATGGACAGAGCTCATTGCCTGGCCCTGGATCCTGGGTGGTTCTTTCCTCCAAAGCCTTGGACAGAAGCTTTTTCATGACAGGACACTGTGCTGATGCTGTCTGGATGGCCTGGGCCACACAGTCAGGTGGAGGAGGGTGTGACGAGGAAGCAAAGAGTGGCTGCAAAGCCCCCTGCAGGTCGCTGTAGCAATACTCAGAAATGACTGGAGATCAACAGCAGTGGCCTGAATTTTATTTGCTTTCACTTTCTCTTTGGGCCTAAACATAAAAATGGCAGAAACCAACTGCTGGGCTCGTTACCGCAGCTGTGACGGCTTCTGGGTCTGGAAGGTCCACAGCACAGGAGGGAGAAACAGGGGTCTTGTAGGTTTTGGTGGTGGGAGGTGGGGATCAGAGAAGAACCGTCGGGGGGGCGGTGGTGGAGGGGACTGGGACCCCTGCCAGGCCATTTTGGCTGCTTTGTAGCCGCACAACTTGGCAGCCTCGCCCCTCCCGGGGGGAATCAACAGTGCTATCTGCACATTTGTGCCTCTCTCAGCTTCTGAGGACTTTAACTTTCATAAAGAGGCACCAGGAGGATAAATAGAGCAGAGAGGTGGGGAGTTGGATTCCTGCCGTTGCGGAGTCCTTGTGGGAGCAGAAGCGACCATGGAGCTCGTCCATTCAGGATGCTTGAAAAAAAAAATGAAGGCCAAGGTCTAAGCATCTAGGCGAAGGAAGAATAAAGGCTCCAGTTTGGGTGAAGTTATTTCTGACACACTGTAAGACTGTGTACTGAGATTCCCTGGGTCATTCCAGCACTCCTGCCTTAAAAATCTGAATCAGCCTCACTTTACAAAGTGCACGGTATCCATTTTCTCCTATTACTGTTCTAAACACTCTGCGGGGTGTGGAGAGTATACTGTGGGCTACTTGACTGACTGATCAATTTGCCATTCAGTCGTTCGTGCACTCATTCACACAACATTTGCCTGTGATTGTCTTCTCACCAGTCTCCCCACTAGATCGTGAGTTTTCTAACTCACGGCCTCTGCCTCGTCGTCTCTGCACACAGCGCTTGAATCCTGTGCTGCCCACCTGCGTAGTTCGCTCAGGAGCCCCCGGCACCTGGCAGGCACATTGAGGGGGAGACCAGACTCAGCAGAGGGTAGAAGAGCGTGGCCAGTCTCTGCACCGTGGAGTGACTCATCACCTCAGCAAGGGGGGGGCGTGAGAGCCAGAATTCCGATGCTCTTTGGAATTGTTGGTCAGCAATGAATGACCTGGATCATGGATTACAGGAAGCCCAAGTGTGTGGTCCAGGAAGAGCTGGGTAAGCGGTTTCTAACGGTCCACTTTGAATCCTTTCGGAAAGATTATGATGACCCGAGGGACATACCTCTCCTAGTCTGGCTTCTTGATGGCCCTCTGCCTGTAGTGTGCCCTTCATGGTGATGAGACAGACACAGGGCAAGCAAGCAGAGGCAACACCTTGTCCGCGATGTTCCTCTGAGAGCTTCCTAGTTGCCAAGCTGTGCCAGCATCACAGGCTCCTTGGCGAGCTTCCTTCCAGAAGTTGCAGCTGGAAGGATCTTCCCTTTGAAGAGCTCTCAGGATGTGGTGAATGTTTGCCTGTGCCTTACTGGGAAACTCTGAGCACCAGTGCAGGATGTGCATCTCCTTAAGGAGAGTGTGAGACAGAATCTTTATATATGAGCCCCTCAGTCATTTTGTTGTTGTGCTGGAAGAGCAAAGTAGCCTCTTAGGTGAGAGAAAGGCTGCAGACAGCACTCGAGGCTGGAACTCAGGCCCGCTCGCTCTGAAGAGGTAAGAACCAGGGACATGGCTGTGTGGTCTGTTTTAGCTGCAAACTGGAAATAGATGACTTCACAGGATTTGCAAGTGACCACCTCAGAGGAACAGGAGCTCAAGAGCAGGAACCACGCCTGTGAAATCCTTCTAGAATTTGGATCTTTGTAATTTATCTGTGTAGGTCCAAGTCCTTGATCTTTCTTATATACCGCAGGATTGTTAATAGGATTCTTCCTGCCTCAGTTTTGATTGAGGAACAGATTTTGGCAGGAATAACAAATGCTTTATTCCAATGCTTCCACTGTGGATAAATTCCAAAGTAAATGGCCAAGAACTGTTCAAGCCAGTCCATGAGCTGTTTGTTCGCAGTCTATAATGACATAAGGAACTTGAACCAGGAAGTAAATCGAGTACATGGCTATACTCGACTGTTAGTTCGGCTGACATTTCTTTGTAAACAGCATGACTTTCTTGCTGAAGGAAGCAGTGCATTGATTTACAATCCAGCACAAACTCTGTATCTAGTTTGCCAGGACCACACTCTGAGCAATACTGATTTATGTTCCTCACATGAAGAATGACAACAGGTACTTCTATGGAACTACTCTGTGACCTTAGTAAGAGTCCCACTGAAAAACCTAAAGGATGGGAGAGAAGCCTGCAGCAGGATGGACCAGCTGAAGGAGAGGCGATCAGGCTGACACTTGCCTGTGCTTCTGGAATTTATTAGGGCAAGGGCTGCCTGAGTGTTTTCCACTGAGCAGATGAAGGCTCTGCGATGAGGTAGAGGGTCTGGGTCATGTTCATTCCTGTGTAATAGGGCTGCCTGCAGGGCTGATGGGACCTCAGCAGAAAAAATCCCTAGAGATGGACCACTGGATTCCTGGTTAAGCCACTCACCAAAACGGAGATGTGTCTGTTCACATCAAGGGGGCAGCAGGGGAGAGATACCTACAGGACTCTCTAGAGAACCCACCAAATCTCCCCCATTAAAGAAAATATCTGCTTCAAACACTTGCCAGGCCCAGAGAATACAAAAGAGCTTACCTCATACTCAGGTAAGACCTTTTCCTCCTCCCTTAAGCTTCTCCATTGGCCAACACTGGGGGTGGGGCTGTCACATCGGCCAGATAATGGTGGGTGGGGCTATAGTTGCAACAAGATTGGCCATGGGATGGCGAGGTGATAATTGTTGAAGGTGAGTAATGGATTGATCATTCTACTCTGACATTTGTGTGAGTTTGGAAGTTTCCATATTCAAAATGTTAAAAGTTAGAAGAAACAGCAGATAACAAGTGGTAGAAGAGTTGAGCAGGAAGAGAGAAGCTTTGTAACTGTGGGAAACCCTAGCCGCGGGTGAATCTTATTTTCAAATTAAGATTGAAGTATTGATTATTACACAGAATCAGACCTTCTAATTTCACAGTCAAGACTGAGCTTTGTGACTTCAAATGACTACAGGACTTTATAATAACCAGAAATAACTAGGGAAGTCCTGGAAATTAATCCTAGGGGCAGATGAAGAAAACTAATCCCACAGAGCAAATTTAAAGGGCATTAGACGATTTTAGCGAGGGGAAAGCAATCACCATTTTATACAGTGAGGTCTTGATTTGCTTTCAGACAGAGTGTGGATTCAAAACCCTGCTTGCTGTGCAACCTTGGGTCTCGGTTTTCTCATCTGTATAGCATCTATGATGATGCCTGTAGAAGGTCACTGTGTTAGCGGTGACATACACAAAGTGCTTTGTATATGTAGATGCTATTGTGAATCTAATTATTGTGTTATTATGTTAATGTAATAATTACAAATCAACAGAATCAGTGTCAATGAAAATATATTGAGTACAATCTATATTCCAAGCCCTAGGACAGCTCAGAGGATATGATAGTCTACAGGAGAGAGAGAGAGAGAGAGAGAGAGAGAGAGAGAGAAAGGTTCTTTGTGATTGCATCTCATGAGCTGTGCCTAATGCAACAAACAGGTTACTCTCAGGGGACCAGCAGTAAAACCTGAACATATTAAGGGCCTGGAGTCATGTCTTCGGGGCACTGTTCTATGCAGCAGTCCAGGGTGTGTTGTGGGCTGGTGACCTCAGCTCCTGGGAGGGTGAGGCAGGCTGAGTCCCCAGGGATGTGAGAAGGACCATCTTGCCTTGCCCTGGGAAGAGAGAAGACTCTCCATTCATGAGCCCCACTGGGCAACTACAGTGCCACTCTATCTAGCTGTGTGGCCTGGGGGTGTTATTTCTATGCTCATTCTCAATTTCCTCATCTGTAAAGTGGGAGAAGGGAAGGGGAGGAAAATGGAAGGAACTCAGAAGTGGTCTTAAATTACAGCACAAAGCAACAAAACTGATCATGACCCTCCAAGGTCTGTCTCCTAGAAGGGGTTGCAAAACACGCTAGAGAGAAAGCCCCACCTTTTCCACACACCAATTACCCCTGTTGAGGAAGTGCTGATTGTGGACCCCAGAGGAGAGCTCACACCAGGACTAGGTAGCATGTCACATGGGTCCACGATTTGGCAAAGGGTTTGCCTTGAAGGCAGGGAAGAGTAATGTGGCAGGTATAAGTTTCACTATAAACTCAGGTGTGAAAGAAAGTATTAGCGATACTTTATTTTCCAAATTAATTTTTATTTTGAGCCTTTGTTCTGCTGGGCAACTGGGAAACTTTGATATCACTCTTTCCTGGAGTTTCCTGACACTCAAGATAGTGTCAAAATCCCAGGGCTTCCATAGGACCAATGTCCGGTAATGGGTGCCCACCTGATCCTCACGTGCCCTGTCCTTAGAGGTCAGGTACTGCTGGATACTGACCTTTCCACTTGGCATGGCCTCTGAATCCTGCACTCTGCCTTACACCTACGTGCCCCTTGGGGCATAGGGTCCTCTTGGGTGCTGCCCTGGTGTGCCCCCAAGACAATTCTTTTTGGGATCTTTTCAGTTGCTGAACATGCTGCCTGGATGCTTCCTGTCTTGGGACCCACAGATCATGTTCTCCCCCCCCTCGCTCTCTCTCACTGCTCATCTTCTGCAGACTCTGTTTCCTGTTTGGGGGTGGTCACAAGAGGTTTGGGGAAAAGTCTACACCAGTATCTTCTCTTCCTTCTTTTGAAATTAGACTTTTGGAAATAAAAGGCTGTAAGTCTCACATCTTTGTTTTCCATCCTGCTACATCTCTCCCTGAGACAAAGGAGACTGTAGCCCTCCTTGTAGAAATTATGGTAGGTCCCAGTAGACCGCCTTCTCAGAAACTGGGTCATTTTTTCTGTCTACGATAGGCAAAATCAAATAGTTCCGTGTTGAGTTGCACCCTCTCCCCACTCAGACACACCTCCACCAGCAGAAAGGAGGATGAATATCAGAATATGCTGACCTAAGGAATGATTATATTTCTTATTCAGTTGAAGTCTTTTTCCTTTGACTTTCATTAATAATGTCATTTGCCATGAAATAGCTCCAGTAGATATTTTAACGTATTTTTTATCACAAAGGTAATAGAAACACATTGAGAGAATTTAAAAAATGAGGAAGGAGAGGAATGAGGGAAGAAGGTAAGTAGAGGGAGGAATGAAGACAACTAGATACAAACTATTCAAGAATCCTTATTATGTGCCCAACTTCTAGGTGTTTTATGTGCATTCTATTCAATCTTCACCACGTCCCTCTGGGGGAGTACTGTCATTATCACTATTCTGCAGTGGTGAGAACCCTGAGGCACAGAGAGGTTAAGTAGTGTTTCCAGAATCATACACCTCCAGGCTGCCTGTCTCAGCATCAAACAATACTGTCTCCCACATCAGTTCGATTGAGTTCTGTTCTTCTTTGCATTCTTTTAAAAATAATTTGTAATTTGGATTTCCTTTGTAATTTAGCCTGACTTTCTTAATTTTTAAGAACTTTATTTTTTAATATTTTCATTGGTAATTTTTTTGACTTTTTTTTTTTGCGATACGCGGGCCTCTCACTGTTGTGGCCTCTCCCATTGCAGAGCACAGGCTCCGGATGCGCAGGCTCAGCGGCCATGGCTCACGGGCCTAGTCGCTCCGCGGCATGTGGGATCTTCCCAGACCGGGGCACAAACCCGTGTCCCCTGCATCGGCAGGCAGACTCTCAACCACTGCGCCACCAGGGAAGCCCTTGACTTTTTTTATTGAATGAATGATTTTTTAAATTCTACAGTGTGTTACAATTTTCAGAAGTTTCACACACCTGATTTCATATAATCCATAATAACCCAACAGGAACATGAAAAGATGCTCAATATTGCTAATCATCAGGGAAATGCAAATCAAAAATCACAATGAGATATCACCTTATACCTAGCAGAATGGCTGTCATCAAAAAGAACACAAATAACAAATGTTGGCGAGGATGTGGAAAAAAGGGAACCCTTGTACACTGTTGATGGGAATTTAAATTGGTGCAGCCACTGTGGAAAACAGCATGGAGGTTTCTTAAAAAACTAAAAACAGAACTATCATATGACCCAGCAATTCCACTCTTGGGCATATATCTGAAAAATACAAAAGCAATATTTCAAAAAGATATCTGCACCTCAATGTTCATAGCAGCATTATTTACAATTGCCAAGGTATGGAAGCAACCTATGTGACCATCAACAGCTGAATGGATAAAGACACACACACACACACACACACACACACACACACACACACAATGGAATACTTCTCAGCCATAGAAAAGAATAAAGACCTGCCATTTGCAGCAACATGGATGGACTCGAAGGGCATGATGCTAAGTGAAATAAGTCAGAGAGAAAAAGACAAATACTGTATGATATCACTTATATGTGGAATCTGAAAAACACAACAAACTAGTGAATAAAACAAAAAAGAAGCAGACTCACAGATATAGAGAACAAACTAGTTGTTACCAGTGGGGAGAGGGAAGAGGGGAGGGGCAATAAAAGGGGGAAAAAGGGTCATTGTTGGTTTTTAATACAACTGAATCATGGTCAGACTGCAGCTTGTAGATATTTGAATTTGACAAAGCTTTTTCCTTGGCTAAAGATGTAATCAATATTATATTATAAAAGTTCCTTGCCTATAAGAATGGAGTTAATCAACCAAGTAATCAATAAATGCTGATATCCTTAATCAAATCTTCGTTCTTTATGTTTTGCCAACTTGATCTATAAAATTTTAAAAGTGCGTTCATATTTTAAAGTCAAATTGTATTTGCCTCGAGTTATACTGAATTACAGGAAAGTTTATTTGGCTGCTATGTTATTTGGTATACAGTGTATATGACTACTATAATGCCATCATTCATTATATCTTTTATCATCACACCATCTACCCTGTTACATGTTTCTGACCTTAAATTGAGATTTGCTTGATATTGAGACTACTGCTATTTTCCTTTTTTTTTTTTTTGTCTGCTTGCTTGCTTATTTTCATTTGCTGGTATTCTATGTGTCTCCCTCATTTTCAGCACTTGTCACTCTACCCTAGATGTACCTTTTTGTAAAAACCGCAGAATACAGTGTTCTTTTTAACACAGTCTAGTAGTCTGTTCATTGATTTGGAAATTCTGGATAATATGTGTTAGCCTTGATTTTATCCTTGTTCATTTTATTTAAAGTTTACCATTATTTACTTTTACTCTTTCCTCTCTTTCCCAGTCTTTATTTCTGCTGACTTGATAGAATATATTTTTATTCTCCTATTGCCCTGTTTTAATTAGGAAGGTCTGATATGCCTTTATGCTTCTCTACTGCTTTCTCCCTTTTGTATTTTAAAAGAAATATTAATTTTCCCTTCCCTTTTATTTTTCTATTCCTCTCCTTCACCTCCTACTTTTATTCTCGAGATACTGGGTTTATTTTAGCTACTTCAATAATTTAAAATTCCAGCTTTACATAAAATTTCCCCATACCAAATATTCCTTTGTTTGAAGACTGTTCTTCAGAAAGGGCTGCCCTGACAGCTTGCTGCCTGTGGGAAGACCCTGTCCTGTCTGCCTGTCCTATAACTCTTAAGAGTAGAGAAAAGCAGAGGCCTCTTCTTAAGCTGCCATCTTTAGATTAAAAACATTAAAATTAATTTTCCTTCAATATTACAGAAGAAAGAACTGAAGGAAGAACTGAATTTCAGATAAATGTTTATCACATGCCATTGTTCCTTTCCCAAAGGATCCTTCTGAAATTTAGAAGAAACAGCTTATAAAATATTAACAGGTAGGAGTTAAGCTTTTAAAATTACATCTTTTAAACAGACACATTATTAACCAACTCCTTGCTATAGGGGATAAAAAAAAAAACTAGCACTTTTCATTTTTTCCCATCTCCATTTCCTTCACATCTTAATTTTTGTTTGTAATGTTATTACTTTTACTTGGTTAAGGTTTATAACATTTGCATTCTGGTCTTTAAATTCCATAACCGTTTAGTTTTAGTTCCATATTCAAATAGATTAAATAATCATCCCTGCAGTTTTCATATCTGATTTTTAATTTTGATCATTTCTTGGGAAGTAAATCCATTTTCAAGTAGTTTTTACAAGAAAGGCTCAGAATAATGTTCAACACTTCACATAATTCCAGGCAGTAATCGTTGTTAAATGTTATTTAGTAAAAATAAAGAGCAGTGGAATAGTGATAAAATACCTTTTATCTTATTGAGAATATTTTACGCGTTCATCTACTATTTAATTATTTTCCTTTTAAAAATTGATATTCCTTTGTTCTTCACAGAATAAAATCATTACCTCTTTGTTTTTTCTAAAAACATATTTACAGAAGCATTTCTTTTCTCATCTGCCTTTTTATTTTGGGTTCTTTTACTATGCAGAAACTTTAATTGTATGTAATGAAGTCTGATGATCTACTCTTTGTGATTTCTTCTATTACTTCTAAATTTACATTCTTGATATTCAATTTTATAGTCTAATTTTTCTATAATTGGAATTTAATATCTTAATATGTAGCTCTGTAATTCATTTAGAAGTTTTAGTATATGGTTTAAGGAGAAACTCAAAGTTAATTTTTTTCCCAAATTCATAACCAATACAAATTTTTGACGAGTTCCTCCCTTCTTATATTTGTTGAATATTAAGTTCTAACAGATACATACATACACATACTCCCCCCCTCCCCCATACATACACACATTTTCTCTCTCCTGGCTGTCTTTTGTTTTCTTTTCGGCTGCCTCCTTTCATACATTGATCTCTTACTTTTGTGTTATAGGACCTACCCCTGCCCAGCAATTCACATTAGTTGTCTTATTTAGATAATTCTCTAAATCAGTTTCTCCAAAACTGTGTTTCCTGTGTTTCATTGAAATCTCTGCAACATACAAAACCCTGTCACAGATCTTCTTTCTCCATCTTAAACTCAATAGTAGATCAGACTGCTGCTTTCCATGTTTAGCCAAGAACCATGACGTAGTTCTGCCTGAAAGGTCTCTGTGTGTGGTACCCATCTTACTTTCACCTCAATTATGCAAGTAGATTTGCTTCCCTCCTCTGTGAACAAACTTCTCACACCTGAGGTCTTAAGCATCTACAAGCTGGATAGGCTCACAAAAGGGTTTCTTACACCATTACACCGGGACAACGAACGTACACTTTTCACACACTTGTCAAACCAAGAGAGCCATTCTGGGCAATATCTGCGGGTCAAACACAGCGTTTCTACCTATAATATAGTGTTTAATAGTTTAATAGATAAGTTAATTGTCAACCTATCTTTTTATAAGTCTATCTTGCTCAACACACTGTGAGTTCCTGGAGTGCAGGAAACATCGCCAGTGCAGAGCACATAATCCACCACGTGGTTGAGGCTTAATTAGTATTTATATTGAGTGATTAGCTTTCCTAAGCCCCACTCTCTCTCCCCAAAACAACCTACTGACCAACCATGAAACTGACCAACTATCACACAATCAAACAGAAGCAGTGACACAACTGCTAAGGCAATTTCCCAAATTTACTTAAATCAGTTGTGTTTGTACAGAGTCAGGCTATTTCACTTATTGAATGTAGATTCTGTGGCAAATCCTGAGATAAATCAAACACCATTCCCTTGCTCAGGGAACTCTGAATTTCTGAGGATAGATGACACATTTGCTTAAATAGAATTCAAATGGCAAACTGATTGGTGTCACACAAGCTGTGTATCAGGAAAGAGAAGAAAGGAAGAGAAGAATAATTTTTTTTCCCCGTTAACCTTTGGGGATAAAAAACACCATAATTTTGGTCTTAAGGCTGCCCCATGATTAATATTTCCATCTAAGAAGCAATTAAGGAATTATTATCCAGGGGGACTAGGACAAAAGGAATTAAGCCATTTCAGTTCTGTTCAGCCAGACTAAGGCTCAACTTTGAATATTAAATCTATTTAGACTAAAGCCTTACATTTTGTCCTTAACTTTTGCTCAGGTGCTGTGTGAGAACCACTGAGTGGATAAGTAATAAATGATCTAGAACTACTTAGCAAATACAATCCACAGTGCTAAATGGAATACATTATAATCATGGCGTGATAATCAGAATAATAATAATTTAACATGTGTAGTAGAGTCCAAGGGGCAACAATCTGTTTTAGTCCATTAAAGCACTTGCATTTTGAGATATAAAACTGTACTTTTTAGTGTTATAGGAAATAATTATTTCCTATTATTGAAATAGTGGAGAGATCATCTTGTCTCAGTGCTGTGATCATATTGTGTTCACAAGTGCATCTAATTATAAACATGTTATCAGAATTTTTTGCAAACATAATTTTTTAAGGTGTTAAATGGAAGGACTTACTACAATGCCTATAAAACAACTTTGAAAAACTACACAAGACCTCAACTCAAAAATAGGTGTACATTCCATACCTATAAATTCATAGAGAGTAGAATAGTAAGAGACCTTCCCTTTTATATAGAAGAAAATAGTGGCCAGAGAGGTCAATTATCTTGCCAAGTAGGAATAGGGGTGGGAGGAAACCCCTATGTATTCCTACCTTCTGCCCAGTGCTTAGAACCCTACACGGCAGTGGTCCCCAACCTTTTTGGCACCAGGGACCAGTTTCGTGGAAGAGAAATTTTCCACAGATTGGCGGGGGGTGGGGGTAGGTTGGGGATGGAGGATGGTTCAAGCGGTGATGCGAGCGATGGGGAGCAATGGGGAGCGGCAGATGAAGCTTCGCTCGCTCGCCCGCCACTCACCTCCTGCTGTGCGGCCACCGGTACCGCTAAGCGGCCCCGGGGTTGGGGACCCCTGCTATACGGTGTTGTCTTTAGAGAATTTTTTAATGGAAGGAGTGGGATTTTTATGTTTTTGTTTGAGAGATGGAGACACTGAGGCACCACATCCTGAAACAACATAGCTGACCCATGGAGGTAGCAAGCGGTAGGTCTCTGATCAGAATTCTCTGTACACAGAGCCCTGTTGTTGATCTCGGGTATAATCTGGAGCAGCAATGATGCAGGGACTCTCCGAGGCTCTTGCATTAATGGAGGAAAGTGACAGTGTTTCAAGGGTTCCGTTTTGGCTAATTTATCACACAGTGTGACCCACTGACAGCTACAGCTCTGTGGCATCTACCGCAAGCCTATGCTAAACGGAGGTTTTTAAATGGAACATTAATCATGTGGAAAATTTCTGAAAAGGGCTCTAAGAAATGACTAGTGTAGACAAGGTATTTTGAAACTGGTAGGCTACAGGAATGAGTAGAATGTCACTACACTGGGATCTGTGGAAATTCAGAAACTCAGAGCCAAGAAACTTTTCATCTAAAATGTGGAATAAATAGGGGTGGGGCAGTGGGAGGTACAAACTACTGGGTGTGAGGTAGGTTACAAGGACGTACTATACAACACGGGGAATAGAGCCAATATTTTGTAATAACTGTAAATGGAGCGTAACCTTCAAAAAATTGTATTAAATTAAAAAAATAAATAAATAAAATAAAATGCGGAATAAGACTCCGGTCATTCCTGAGGACCCCTCCCAAGGCCAAGGACTTACAATGACCCTCTCCTCTTCACCCCTTCCAGCCTGTCCCTATTCTAGACTGTAAGCTCTTTGAGAGTCGGCTCTAGTTCCACTCAGTTGTTTCCAGCTTCCAGAGCAGTGCCTAACATATAGTAATTGCTTAATAAACATCTGTTAAATTGAAGTTGACTCTGGTAATGAACCTGCTGTAACTGGATCCACAGGAACAACTGGACCTCTTCCTGATAGTCTTAGCCCTTCATAATTCCAGGAGGAGCAGCAGTCTCTTGGAAGGAAACCCCTACCTTCCAACCCTGATCCTACAGCATAAGAGAGTGTCACTGGAGGAGCCCAGCTTTGAGCCGGTCACCATGGAGACGCAGACTCAGGCCCTTCTTACTTGCAGTTTCTTGCTTTTTTTTTTGGTCTTGGAGAAAAAGTTTCTCTGATTTAGTTATCAGTCTGATTTAGAAAAGTTTACTTTTTTTTTTCTCTAAGAGTAAGAGACTTGCGCGTGGGACGCCTCAGCACTGCATTTAAGAATTGTGAGCTGTGGTCTCTCGGAGCGTGTGTGGCAGTGTTCCATCCGGTCACACAGGGAGCGGGGCTCCCCTTCCCCTCTTTTCTCATGGGCTCAAACCTGTGGTGGCCGAAAGTTAATTATCGCCTCCTAGGATGCTTGGAAACTCCTCTCGTCTTGAAAGGACTTTCCTCATGCTGGTCCTCAGGAGGGAAGAGACCCATACAATTATTTCTTAGTTCTGTGACACTCTGTGTGCATATATGCCTGATGTATTGGAACTTTGATCATGAGACTCATGCAGGATTCAACGTGGAGAGAAGTGTTGGCTGAAGAGGCACCAAAGCCCCCCTACTTGGTCATTATAATGAATGTGGGCGTCCACCTGCACTGAGTTGCTGTGGAGCCAGGTGGGCTGCAGCAAAGGAGCCCCCTCCCCACAGTTGTCAAGATCAGACTCTCCACAGAGAAGGACGGTGTCACACATGAAAAACCTCCATTCTGCCCTGGGTCCATTCATCCCACCTGGCAATCAGCTGCAGTGAGGCTGAGAGGAAGTGGGCTTGCAAGGTCTAACATGGGTAGTGTGAGCCCTGGGAGGATGTGAGGGAGGATGTCTGATGAGAGGGAAGATGCAGTGCACTTGTCAGGACAAACTGAAGCCTCTTTTTCACCTCCCGTGGAAACTCACACATATAAGGTCGGGCCCTGTAATGTGCACTGTGCCGAGCGATCCACTCTCTCTGTCTCATTGACTCCTGACAAAATCACGTGAAGAATTTTATTTTAAAATCAATATTATATAGAGAGGGCTCTTTAAAATGAATAACTATTTTTCCCGAAGTCACACAATCAGTACCTACAGGTGAGACATCAGGTTTTCTTTTGCTGTTTAACAAACCATCTCCAAATCACTTTCTAGTGCTGTAAAATGACCTCCATTCATTCTGCTCACAAAGCTGTGGGTCAGGACTTTGGACAGGGCAAGGGGATGGCTTGTCTCTACTTCACCAAAGACTCCAAAGACTGTAGGTGCTTCTGGGTTGGAGGCATATCTGGAAGGCTCATTTCGCTGGAACTATTGCCAAGAGTATCTACACGTGGCCTCTGCACGTAGCTTGGGCTTATCCCAATGTGTGTTTGGTTTCTGGAGGAAGTGTCCCAAGAGGGACTATTGGAGACCCATCCTTCCTAAGGACCAAAGCAGGAGCTGCAAGGTTTCTTCTGACCTAACAAGTCACCTAGCATCACTTCCTCTCTACTGGTTGAAGCAGTCACAACTCAGTCCCATATTACACAGACACCACTCTCCATGGAATGAGTGTCAAAAGAATTTATGGCTATGTTATCAAATGGCCACACAGGATTTGACTGTAAGTCCTTACCCCCTCTACAGTCATTACCCCTCCCAGTAGACATGTTGGCTGGGTGTAAAAGAGGCAGTGTGTCCTGGGAAAGTCTTCCACAGGGACAAGGAGAATATGTATTTAACAAGGCTGCATCACTAAGGCCCTGGGGCTTCTGAAAGAAAATGCAGCAAGTAGCAGTATGGCTTGGGAGGCAGAATTCTCGAGGGGCCTCAGGTGGCTCCACCTGTGCAGCCCTGGATGACCTGCTGCCTCAGGTCTTCCTCTGTGGGAAGGGCATAATCACAGCGTCTCCTGGCTCGTCTGTAGGATGCAGTGTCTAGGGGATGTGAAGCCTCAAGGACTTTCCAACCTGCTCTTCAGATGGAAGGAAGGTCTCAGCGTCCATGAGGAGCCCTGCTGCTCAGCCCCCCAGCCCACGGCTCTCAGACACACTCAGTGGGCAGGCTAGTCTTCTAAACCCGGCCCGAATCCCAGAAGCCTAACCAGACCCCACGATCAGACCGCACGATCTTTTCCTTCCTTTATCATCTGCATATATTGATTCTGTTATACATTGTTCATTTGCCAGTTCATCACATCCTAGAAAGGGTGATAAACGTAGAATCACCACATCCTCTTAAAGTCTTGGCCCCGCTGGGTACTAGGTGAGCAACCATGGACATATCACATAGCCTCTTATGACCTCAGTTTTCTGCAAAACAGTGATCAGTTTATCTGCTTTTCAAGAACATTATGGGGATTGAATGAGCTGATATGAGAAAATGTTTTCTAAGCTGATAAACATAATGTATACGTTAGATGTTTTTTTATTATTATCATTTCTTCTAGCACTTAGCAAGCAGAGTGCTTCACCCACAGCAAGTGGTTAATAAATATGTGCACTTCAGTCTTGATTTACTCCAGACCCTAAATGAAGTTCATGTCAGAAGGAGATCGGAACTTTCGTCTCCTGTCCTACTTGGGGACATATGTCACAGAAGCGCTTCCATATGAATGGGCTGCACTATTCTCTTTCTTACCCTGTCAAGTTGGAAAAAGGACTGCAGGCTTTGGTAACTGACATAATCACAGTACTGATTAAGAAAAAAGAACTGACTTTGTCAATTTAATTAAATAGCTAAGGATATGCAACCCCAATCTCAGGCTATGCGCTTCAGGGCAAAGCTGGTGTGGGAAAGGTGGGCCTGTGATCTGGGGTTTCCTCTTCTAGAAAACTCTGGAAGCTGAATAAATTTTTTGCAACAACTCACTTCATGCATCAGAGACTTAGTTATATTAATCTAGGAAATGCATGGAAACAGTTCTCCCTACAACAAGCCTCTGCAGAAAGAGTGACCAGAATAAACCCCACAAGAAACAAACCTTAGGGTAGGGCCCATTTCTGGAAATTTTCAATCTGCTCTATTTTTATTGTAATCAATGGATCTGTGTTTTCAACAGCAGGCATTTACTGGGTCCACACTGTGTGCTCAGTGCCGTTTTAGAAGCTATGGGGACTACAGATCAGGAGCGGCTGTCCCTGCATTTATGACGGCTTCCTTGGTGTGTGTTCTGAGAAATCTTTCAGAGCCCATTGCTGAGCGTACATGAAGACCAGACAGTGCGGCGGGAGAGGAGTGTCAGGCCTGCGCTGGGCTGTTGAATGGGAAACAGCACAGCAGTCAGCATTTGGGTTGCATCTCTTTCAATTTCCTTCTAACTATGCAATGTTGGGCAAGTTGCTTAACTAATTTGAGTCTCAGTTTCTTCCCTGTTAAATAGGTCTCAAACAGAAGGAGAGAATTCAGTGAGATCTACAGAGTAAAGCTTTGAACTCACTCAATCTAGTGAACAAGTTATTAGGCTCATTTGAAAGGAGGATTGAAGAACTGGCTTACACGGTGTTTTGATGATCTATTTTTGCCTAAAAAGCCATCCCCAAACTTAGTGGCTTAAACACCAATCACTTAATGATATCTCACAATTCCACGGGTTGACTGAGGCTCAGCTGGCTGGTTCCCCTACTGTCTCTTTGGGATTTCTCATGTACTTGCTGTCAGATGGGGCTGGACTCTCGGTGCTACTCCATGAGGCTTCTATTTCCATGTGGTAACTTGTCCTCTGGGTCTTCTCCACATGGCCTCTCTCTACCCTGGACATTTTACATGGTCAGCCTGGATCTCCAAGAGGTGGAGTTGGAAGTGTTCAGGTGTCCTCAGTGCCTGGAGTTTGCTAGTCTCAGGATTGCTTCTTCCACATTCCAGTGGTCAAAACAGTCCCAGTCCCAGGTCAGATTCAAGGGGGAGGGGCACAAGTTCCACCTCCTTAAAGGGAAGGCAGAGATGTTTGGGGTGATCTTTCATATCCCAAACCCCCAGCGGCAGGGCTCTTCCCCAGCAGCCTCTTGGTGATGGGGAAATGTGCAAGTCACAGTTTTGGAAAACCCACTGACGACAAGTAGATCGGCCGCCCAACAGGACCCCTTATCAATGCAGTTGTTTGGTGTGAAGTCCTTCACATTTGACTTTTCTTAGGGCAGCTGGCATTTTTCTAAGTTCTCAAGGACTTATTCAAGCAAACAAAGCTCACAGGAGACTGGTGCGCAGCTTAGACTATTGATATATTTATTTACGATGGTATATTTACTTTTCCCTCAACAAAGCACCGGAAGCTGAATTATTTGTCAGAGAATTTGAGCTCCGGGCTCAGGGAAGGGGCATAAGGATCCTTGAGGGATGTCTTATCCAAGGTGGAAAAACACTGGCGATCCATCCCAGCTTAGGGGCCCCTGGACACTTCTCTGACTTTCGGTTTTTGCACTCTCTTTTCCAAGGATCATGCAGATCCTGCTTCTGCACATGCATTTTCCCCCCCCAGCTATATTAATACTATTGATAAAGGTCTTGACTATCATATTGAAGCAAGTCTTGATCAGAATTGAATATCCTATTTGACTTGAGAGGATTCAGACATTCCATAGTGACCTACAGATAACTCATCTCCTCCATCCAGTACCAGCTTCATTAGCGTAACTCATTGCCAAGTTTAGGGAGTGGGTGTAAGCCATGAGGGCTTCCTGTGCATTGACTGTGGAGGAGACAGGAACGTCAGCAACATGCTAGAGCTCAGGGTGAGTATGACAAGTGCTGACACTCGAAAGTACACTGCCAGTCATCCCGTAAGAGGGGCACATTCATTTCAATAGGTCAGACCTGGGAGGACCTTAGTGAGGCCTTTATGGAGGAGATATCTGGACAAAATCATGAAGCCTGGCTTTTTGAGGGTTATGGAAAAGTACAAAAGAACAAAGAAGGCAAGAAGGTGGAATGACACACGGTATTTAGGGAATACGGGTAGACAGCTGTGAACTATTAGGTGTCACAGATAAACTGGTTGTGATGATTGCTGTGATTATTTGTTGTGTCTTGTTTTAAATTCCCTAACTAAGGTGGATATTCCTTAAAGGTCAAGACAATGTCTTAGAGCAAAGTTTCTTGGCACAGATTAAAAAAAAAATAAGGTTAGATAGCATGGTGATGAACACTCAAGTGGAGAAAGATGGTATATTACGTAAACTTACGACTCCCAAGAAGATTCTATTATCTACTTCCTGGGACTGCAAATGTGATGAGATATCATACCTACATATATGTTATCTTACAGGGAAAAAAGGACTTTGCAGAAGGAATTAAGGCTACTAATCAGCGACTTTAAGATAGGAGAATTATCTTGGATCATCTGGGTGGACTCAATGTAGTTACATGAACCCCTAAAAGCAGAGGAAGAGGAGGAAGTCAGAGATTGAAAGCACAAGAAGCACTCAACACACCATGTTGGCTTCTCATGTCAAAGAACTGGGGACCTCAGTCATACAACCACCAGGAACTGCCAATAACCTGAACGAGCCTGGAAGTGGGTTCTCCCACTGACCCTCCTGATATGAGCCCAGCCTGGCTGATGACACCTTGACTTTGGTTTTATGAGACACTGAGAAGATTACCCAGTCACACTGTGCTAGATGTCTGACCTACAGAAACCGTGAGGTAACAGATTTGTATTGTTTTAAGCCATTAAGTTGGTTGCAAGTTTTTACAGTGGAAACCAATAGAGATGACACTTTTTCTTTTCTCCCTCTGTCTCTTCCCCTTCCCCTCCTCTCCTCCTCATCTAGTTCAGTTTGAGGTTCTCTGCAGCCTTCAGGAAAAGGCAGATACCAGAGGAGTGTCACTGTCTTGATCTAGAAGGCAGCGGAGGTTAGATCATTTGACGAGCTGGGCTAAATGCTGAGCTCTGGGCTGCGAAGCTAGCTGGTTGAAGACACTCAGGAAATGGCTTCCACAGGAAGACTCCTGGGCTGCTTTCATTCCACCCTTACCACCTCTGGGTGCCTGAGCAGAAATCAACTCATCTAGACACCTTTCTCATCCCTCCTCCTCCCCCCTGCCTCTTGGTCACTCTGCCAAAGCTCCTTCCCACAAGTGCCCTAAAGATGAAGTGGGGTTTGTCACTCACACCTCCTTCAAAACTCCCTTCCCTGGAGACTGTTTGAACTTGGTGCCGGCCAGATGTGGGGAATTAGCACTAACATATGAACACAGTTTATTCAGTCTTGATAGAGGGGATTTGCAGACCCCAAGGGGAAGTCTGTCAAGTCCAAGTTTTTTGTTCATTACACAGGAAGAGTATTTTATTTATTCCTTCCTTCCTTTGGTTACCATTAGGAAGGTTTCTGTTCTCTGCCTTTTACAAAATAATCACCCCCCCCATTTGGACAATATATTTCTTAAGGCACTAAGCTATCTACTCTGTGAAGACTTTCTTGATTCTCTGAAGTGTGGTCATCACTCCCTCCTGGTTTTTCACATCCTGTGGATATAATCTGAGTTCTCTGTTGATGTGTTGCCTCCCCTTCTGGACTGTAGTTCCTCATGTGTCTTGTCTCCTCGGCACCCAGAATCATGTGAGTGCCCAAGGGTTGCTCAACAAAAGGATGGGAAAGGAGTACGAATGCAGAAGCAGCCTGCTGAAACACAGACAGATGGGACCTGCCAGCCTGCACAAAGCAGCTGGGTGTGCGGCATAAAATCCAGGGCAGTTAATTAAAAACATTTTTATCTGACCTGATTAAAAAGAAGTTAAATCGATTGAGAAGTTTCTGCTGAGGAATTAAGGAGGGACACGAGTCAGGTGAGTCATATGCACTGTGGAAGGGGGAGGAGGCCAAAGAACCAGCTGTTCTTGGCTGGAGATTTAGCCCAGCCACCAGCTCACTGCGACCTTGGTCCTTGGGCTTTCCACCCCAGGCAACGAGGGAGTGCATTCCTGAGTACTCAGAGCTCTACCAGCAGACACTGAACGCATTGGCTGAGCACACTGGGATGAGCAGCTGCCGTTCATACTGTGCCTGTGCTGGGTGGAGTCTGAGCCAGGGTCAAGGGAGGGGAAGCGGAA
The DNA here is from genome assembly GCF_949987515.2 of Delphinus delphis. NCBI lineage: Eukaryota > Metazoa > Chordata > Mammalia > Artiodactyla > Delphinidae > Delphinus > Delphinus delphis. Next base: position 53,195,792 of record NC_082698.1, on the reverse strand, counting down.
GTTCAGGCCCCAATATTTCGAGGTTGCATAGTTATTGCTTTCATTTAGAAGCAGGCCCGTTATGGCCTTTAAATTCCTGTATATAGAACAAATGCACATTCCAATATTTATCTTCTCTCAGTGGAACCCCTGTCCTTGTTTGTTGATATGCCCGATGCCTTTAGGGAGAGAATGGGGAAGCTAACATGGTTTTGCCGTAGCCCCTAATAACCAGAAAAGACCAGCTGGGTTGAAGCCAAGTGGAACACGCTTTTCAGAGGGCTGACATGAAAGCACCTTCCTCCTAAAATTGCCCCCTTCTGTACCTCGAGGCACAGAATTCTCCTCGGGAAGGACCTCACCTACCAGAGAACAAGTAGGATGTGCCCTTTATTTTTCATTTGGGGAAAACTGAGGTCCTGCAAGGGAAACTAACCAGCCTAAGACCAGAGTAGCCACGGTTTATTGCATGTGTCTTTCTTTCATCAAAGATGATGCTTTCTCACAGTGAAATCTCACTGGGTAAAGGAAAGACAGGTTCCTGCTCAGTGTGGTGGGAGCTAGACTGACAAAGGATAGGGAAGTGTTTTGCTTTGATACTGGGAAGAAAAGACTTGAGACCATAGGTAGGTAGTACCTGGTGTTGAGGGGCTCAAGCACGTGGAGAAGTGTAGGTGACATTAAGGACATCACCACAATCAGGGCTGGGCAGTCTTTGTGAATTAAAGTGCCTTGTTCCAAAGCAGGCTGGAGATTAAGTAGATAACTAACAGCATATGAGGCCTTGTACCTGGAAGCTCAAAACTGCTTCTCTCTTGGACATCGGGGATCAATATTCCCTGGAAAGCTTTCCTTCTAGACAAAAGGATGCTTCTTGGTAGGGTGGTGTAGTGGCATCACTCTGGAATGCAGCCTCCACTGCTCAATAGCAATGTGACCTTGGCCAAATTTTCTCTCAGTTGAAGTTTCCTTACTTGACAATACGGAAAATTAACCTTTGCTTTGTCGGTTTGTTGTGAAGATTAAATTATTTAACATATAGAGGACTTCTACTTTAAATGGCCTCAGGCAATCGGCTCTTAAAGATTTTTTCCCAGTTCCCATGTGAATGTTAATGAAATTATAGAAAAACAGTTCTGAAAATAGGAACAGTCAATCATCTTAATGTTTTGGGGGAAATTTCCCTAACTACAATTCTGATGAAAGATTGACCAGGTACTTATTGCCTCATGACCTCTTTTTCTTACCAATGCAAGTGTTTATAACATTGCCTGATAATTGAGTATTCCTACCTGGCATGCCAAAATAGTCCCAGAATTCTCGGCTTCTTGGGTGGCACAGGTCCTGCTCACTGTCCCCTCTGTAAGGGATGGTGCCAGCTGCTGGGGGGATAAATAGGAAGAACAATCATGAAACTGGCAGGTCCCTTTCTGAGGGGCCAGGGTCTTGCCCACCATCTCCTACTTCCACTGGATCAGTTCTGTTCTGTTCAGAGTCTATAATTTCCATATACCACCTAGGGAGGGACTGGCTGTCATGTATTGCATCGTGGGGGCTGTTGTGAACAAGGATGGAGAAAAGGTGAGCCCTGGGAATGGGGAATGCTGGGAGCAGACAGCAGTTTACAGATTTTTATGAACTGCATTTGGTTGAGTGAAAACCCCCAACTTACTCTCACTTTTACTAGGGATTACATTCTTTGCCTTAAAGGCAGGCCTAAAATCAGAGCAGTAGGAAGTACAGTAGATGCTGGAATTTGGGGTCACGGAGGTGAACATCAGTCTCTCGTCTAGACTTAACTCTGAGAAGGGATTCTTCTTGGCTCTGGCACCTGCTATAGCTATGCTATTTTGGTAAAGTGTTCCACACCTTGAATCTCTCATTTCTAAAACAGAGATAGCAATATCCATGTCATAGGGCTGTAAGGGAGATTAAGTTAGTCCTCAGCACATAGTACTTGGTTCTTAGTTCATACTTAGTGCATAGCAAGGCCTCAATAATTATTAACAATTATTATGCCTAATCCAGTGTCTACGTTGGAGAAGAGACAGGCAAGGCAAGCATGCACTCTGTTAATAAACACTAGGCTTCTCTGGAAAGAACCATGTTGAAGGATGAAATAGCAAAAAAGAAAACAAAGCAAACGACAACCAGAATGAGGCCTTTCAAAGAGTCCTGAAGCAGAAATGATTTATCGTTAGGGTACAGAAGACCATTTACCTAACACATGCATTTCAGAAAGCATGGCCGTTCTGAAACAAGAATAAGCAAAGAAAGGGAGGTAAGAAAATGAGATGCAAAGTCAACAGATGAGATGGTAATAAAGCTAATTGAACTTGAAAAAGATTTTCAGAAAAACGAAACAAATCAACCTAACTGTAGATCCAGTTGTTGGTATAACCATGCAGAAAGGGACCATTCCAAGCGACACTAAAACACAGTACTTCTACGTCTGTAAAGGAATTTTGTCTCTTCTCTAGAGACAAAAAGAACTGCAAAATATCTTAAATCCTATTCAGTAATCATACTGGTGATAGTAGTGTTAGTATTGTTATTCTGAGACTGTGTGTGTATCATGGAATAAATCAAATGAGTGATTCTGTTATTGACATTGAAAACGGAGATTTTTGGCATGATTGAAAGGAGAGAAAGATGTTACATGGATGAGGTTAAGTAAAAACTCTGTATCTGAATTGTCGTTGTGAACTGTATTTTACCTTAAACTATTTTCCTATCTGTTGACTAAGAAGACCGAGAAGTAATGACCAGCCCAGTAAGCAGTGAGCATTCCTAGTGTTCAGACTGTCATTTCTAATACCATTTACCACTGAGAGGACCCAGAGCTTCTTGGGGAACTGATTGATTCCAGCTCTGAGGAAGAAAAGGTTCAGGATGAGCCTAAAATAATTTGTCATACTAGATAGCAAAGAAGCTATAAAATACTACTAGAGATGTGTCAAAGTACTTAGGAGATTACCTGAATAAGTTCCTGCAGCTAAAGATGGGACAAATTGGTCAACCAGAAGGATAATAATTGCAATGGATTAAAACATATCAAATAAGTTTCAATGCATGTGTTCATAATGATAATAATAATGGAAAACTCATCAGTAACTTTTGAAGGATGTTAGGGAATCACCTTATTGCTTTAAAATCTGGAAAATAAAGGGAAAATATCAAACATGTATCCTGCTTTTATTTTAGGATTTCTTCCTCCGGATAATGGGTTGAGGAGAAATGGCTTCCCTGTATAGAAGAATTTCAGCTGATATTCAAAGAATGACAGAGTTAAACCATTTTGTGATCTCTAAAGCTTTAGTGAATCCAAGCAATGGAGTCAGACAATGCATATAAAAGGCAAACATCACAATATGAGAGACAACCAGATATTTATGTATGTCCTGATGGAAATAAACACCACCACCTTTGAAACAGTCTCGCTTATGTATGTACATGCACACGCAAATACACAAAGGAGGAATGTGGGAGAAGGAATAAATATACACTTCATGGTGTTCCTGATGTTACAGTCTTCCAGTACAAGCTTTGTAGATCATCCTGCTTGCAGGTCCATTAGAATGTGACCTATTTTCCTAGAACTTCACTCTAACTCTGACCCTGATGAAGCTCTAGCTCAAACACCAATTTTCAGGAAGCACAGGGGACAAAGGAACATGTTAATGATACCATAAGGATGCTATCAGCAAAATCCAAAAGTGTAGGAAATGCTACACAACAAATGACCTGGTTTCTACAGAAAAACAAAACAAAACAACAGCAAAAAACCAAAGCACATAAACATTCAAGGAAAATAAGAGAAATAGAGGAAATCGACAAATTAAAAGAGATTTAAGACTCATATCAACCAAATTGATTTCTGTTTCAAATAAACCAACTGTTTAAAAAAAACCTGATGTTTGGAAAAATCTGAACACTGACTGTATATGTGTTTATGCTAAGGCATTATCGTGAACTGTTTTAGGTATGATTGTGGAATTGTTGATATTTCTTCAAAAGAGGAGTCACCTTTTAGAGATACACAGTTAACCATTAATACTTACAGATGACATAATAGCTCTATTTTTGTACGTATTTAAAACATATCATAATAAAAAGATAATGAGAAAAAAAGACTTCTGGGAAAATAAAAATGCAGAGCCAGATGAAAATCTGGTTGTAGACTATGAGGAACAGAAATAACGATTAAGAAATCATAATCACGGATGTAGAGGACAATCTTAGATAGTTCTCCCACAATACAGAAGTGAAGTGCTTACATGGTTTCTTGAAGATGGTAGGAGCTTAAGGTATCTTTTTCTCTGCTCCTAGAGCTTTACTTTTCTAATTCACCCTGCCCCTACCAAAGCTAGAGGAAGGAGGAATTGTATGGGAAATGCCACATGGCGGTGATTTCCTAAGGATGGGAATCTGGTTCACACCCTGTACCATATTAGTAGAGCAAGACTAGAACCCAGGCTCCCAACTGTCCTGCTGAAAAACAAAGTTCTAGGAAAATAGGTCACTTTCTATTGGACCTGCAAGCATGTTAATCTCCAAAACTTGTACTGGAAGTCTGTGACATCAGGAACCTCCCGAAGTGTGTATTTATTCATTTTCTCATAGTCCTCCTTCCATCTACTCATTGATACCTAAAATCTTTGGGATTTGAGACTATAATGTTATTTCCTGATACATAAAATTTCAGTGAGTCCCTTTGCCTAAAACTAATGTGGCAAGTCCCATATGGCTGTCAACCCCTCCATTTACAAATCCCATAATTCCTCAGCATGGATGCTCTTTTCCATCCCTACCAAGCCCGATCCAATCCATTCCTCAAGACTCAACTCAAAGGTCTCCTCTTCCAGGAAGAATTTCCTGATCTAGTGCTGTATTTCACGGGTTCTTTCTCTCTCTAGTCTCTCTGTCTTTTGAACTTTCACAAAGGCTGATCTGTATTTCTGGTAATTCATATCTTTTGCCTAATATTTATGTTGATGGATCATCTTTCCTCCCAGGTTTGGGCTTCTGTGTTATATTATTTTATGTGTACCTCTAACAGGCAGCATATATATAGATTAAAAACCAAATTCCTATAGTTATCTTTTTTCCAGACAAATTTAATGCATTTATGTTTTGTATGATTATTGAACTGTTTACCCTTATCTCTACATCCAATTTTTATTGCTTACCATAACTCTTTTTGGATTTGTTTTTATCTCCTTTTCTGCCATCTGAATTGATAACATTTTCTTAATTTTCTCTTATTCTCCCTTCTGTTTGGCAAGCCAATGTTAGTTATATTTTTTGTAATGGTTACTCTTAAGTTTGCACATATGTATTAATTGTGTATTTATGCATTTTAATATCTCTCTATTCTCTTTCAAACATAGAAAAAGTAGAAAAAGGCTTTAGCACACTTTATTACATACTGTTCTTTTATTCTGCCTCTCTTGTTATTGTTTTCTAATGCTTTGTTTCCATATTTTTAATACAAATAGTTTCATTATTATATTTACAGACAATTTTTGGTCATTTTTTTTAACTCACTATTGTTTTCTGTATAACGAACTTGTGTGTTCAATTTTTTTTCTTGTTGAAATATATTTTTCAGTAATTCTTTCAGTGAGGATGTGTGAATGGTAGGCTTTCTGTTTCTTAAGTCTTGAAATGTATTTATTTTGCCATAACTTATGACTGAAGGTTTGTAAATATATAATTCCAGGTGACAATTATGTCCCTTTAGCACTGAGAGATGCCATCCCATTGTTTTCTGAGATCTGTTGTTGCTTATGAGAATTTGAGAGCAACTTAATTGTCTTTTCTTATAGCTTTTATGCTTCCTCTGTATTCTTGATTTTTGCATCATCATCGCAGCTTATCTAGGTGTGTATTTATATCTCTTCCTCTTATTTTGCTTTTGATTTTAAAAACTCCTGTCTATTTTAATGCTAGAAAATTCTTGACCATTGTTTCTTTATATTGCTTCTCCATTCCCTCTACTTTTTACTTTGGGAACTCTTATTAGACATATATTGGAGCCGTTCGATCTAGTCTCCATATCTCTTACTTTCTTTTTCATACTTTTTAATCTTCTAATCTCTCTTTGGGTAAAATCCTCAGAGAGCTTCCAATTCATTGATGTCCACTTTAATTCACCAGTTTAATTGAACTCTGTCCGATCTGGAGTTTATTGAACTTGAATCAATCCATTTTAAAACAATTTTAATGACCATGTTTTTATTTCCCAGGACTTATAGTTGGTTCTTTTAAAATATTAATCTCTTATGTCTGTTTTCTTAATGGAAAATGTTTACTTTTTAGTTGGATTATAAAAAGCCTTAAATGAAAACCTTGACCAATTGCCTTCATCATAGTTCCTTGTGTCCTCTCTACAGCCTGACTTGGGAACATCCATGCTACGTTGTCACTGCTCTTCTGTCAGCCGTAGGTTGACACACCCTTATTAATATAAGGGTATATTCATTATGCCAGTACTTTGGCAAAGTCACTACAGGGAGTTGTCCATGGTCACCAAAGCAACTCACATATTTTGATAATGTTTTTTTCTTTTACTCTCTTTTATTTTAGGAAGGATGCCTGGGGCACACAAGTTGAAACTCTGAAAACTCCAATCCATAACTCTACTTTTATTCTAATTTATTAAGTCTCAAACTGCTGTGCACTAATTTTATCTATAGATATCAATATTACTAGACTCTAAATTATATTGTTTCAATCCCAGCCTGTCAATGAGCTAAAAATCATAAATAATTTGCTAAGCAAATGAAACACATTTGCTGAAATTATTTTGTCAGATTTCTTAATCACAAGAGTGTTATTGGAAGTATATCTACAAAATTAATAAAAGATTATATACCTTTATAATTTCTAAAACTATCAGTTGCTTCCAAAACTAATCTTGCATTATTTTCAAATAATTCAGAAACAGATGAGATTGCTTGTGAAAGCCATTGTTTGGATGATAATTTCAACCAAATCTAAGTTCTGTAGTTTATCTAGACCTAAGTGATTTGTTCCTGCCTGAAGTCGTCCTATTAATATTCAGGCTTTACAGCAATGGCACATCCTTCACTCGCTGCACACATGAATGAAACCTAAACATTTTATGCTGTGTTTTCCTTCTATTCTTGGTCCAGTTCATCTTCTGGAAGTGTAAAATCGTCACGAACCATCTCAGTTGCTGACCTCAAGAAAAGGTAACTCCAGCAGACGAATACCTGAGCTCTGCTAAACCCCCTGAGATGCCTTTTACCTTTTCTGTGACTCCCTCCCTGGGCTTCTGGGCACTTTTGCTTCTAACAGCTTGGGACTTCTTTGGAGATCTCCCTGCGGGGCTGTGGTAGCTGCCTTAGCCATAGGCACAGACAGAGGAAAGTGCTTGGGAGTTTATGCCAGTGGCTGACAGGTACAGGGTGTGAAAACCCAGTTCCCCTACTTCAGGGCAGGCAAATCACTTAGATGCAAATTTACATGAGAACAGGCTGAGACTTTGTCTGAACTTGCACCTGGGTCTTGTGGCTTCTCGTTTCCTATCCTGCTCCCCCTACTCCCTTGTAGGGTCTCCATGGAGTAGGTCCTGAACAAATCACTTACTCATGATCCCTATCTCAGGGTGGGTTTCAGGGGACCAGATCCATATCAGTAACCGTCCTGAGTGCAAATCAGGTGATGCTCATTTCTCTTCATATTTGGAACATCCGACTTGGAAGGAGAAGAGTCAATATTTTCAAATTTTATTGCCCATGATAAAAAATTGAATCAGGTGAAACGGCATGACTCTGCTGGCGACGATTTTGTGAGACTGTCCTTTGATTGCCACAGAGTCGTTCTGCTCAGGGCTGAGCACTGCATAGGGTGAGAGCTGGAAGACACGGCATCCCTAGAGGGCGCTCAAATTCATCCACGTGCTGGGCTGGGGAGGTGATGAGCTTTCTGCGGGGACTTTGAGCCAGGAATGGAGGATCCTTTGCTTGGGCACTTTTGCCATTCCTTATCTGTGGTGACTTGTTCTGTTTTGTTTCTAAATTTTTTTTTGCTCTTTTCAAATTGGATGTTATTCTTGCATTAATTCTTTGAGGATCTTAAATATACCAATTGTAAAGTCAGTATGTGATTGTTTTAAGTTTTTGCATTTTGTTGAGAGTGAATGTGTCCCCTTATTATTGATTTCCTTGGTCATCCTTCTTAGTGTTATCTTTCCCTTTATGTGTTGGAGCTCTAGTTTCCTCTGGGCTCGTACTGAGTGGGGGTTTTTGCTTTCCTTCCCTCTGTACTCCCTCCTCCCTGCCCAGCAGATGTATGGTTGTCTCCATCCTGCCAAATGGAACCTCACATGTAGCCCTATCATCTCATGCTGGTATTACCATCCTATCAGAGCTATTGCATGCCCAGGAGTTGGTCCTGTGTCAACAGCCTTCTCTTCTCCCTCCCAGAACTGCTGCTGCTGTTGCAAGTTGCAGCCCCAGGAGTGGTCATAGTTTGTTTCACATGAGGGTGTTGGTCCAAGCCCTGCTTTATATGGCAGGATGGCTCTTTCCCTCCGTCACCATTGAGGTTTGGGATCTCCATTATTCCCCGCAGTGGAATCCCAGTCACTCATAGTTTTGATCTGAAATCAACAAGGTCATGGCCTCCACGCCTTAGCATTTGGTTTGTCTTTTGTTTTTGGTTCACCAAGAAATTTCTTTTCTCTTTGAAAAGGGTTTTGTCTTAATTAAAAAAAAAAATCCAATGAAGAATATTCAAATATAAATGCTCTTTTTAGAGTGGAGGGGGTAGTTTAAAGCATGAACCCTTGACTGTAATTCTGTCTTTGAGTTTCTTGAACAGAGGGTTTGGATTTTCCCCCTATCTGTTAATGTATAGAGTTGGCATCAAACTTTGATAGCTCACAATCAAATATTTACTGAATAAATAATTCATCTGGTTGAGTAGTTTTCAAACTTAATCTTCAGCACTGGAACTTTTTTTTCCCCAAATAAAACCTTACATACAAGTACCCAATACAGAAATATATAAAAGTGACATTTTATTAGTGTTTAGTTATTTTATTAAGTTCACATTTGTGATGTTTACTTATTTTAAAGTCATTTATTAAGTTCAGGAAGATCTTGGAAAAATGAACATTTTTTTCAGTTCCTATGGTTGAGAAGACCTATTATTTTAGCTTCAGCTTCTAATTTTTTTGTTTCCTTTTTCTTTTTTAACTTCTTTCTCCTCTTTTACTTTCTTCTTTCTACTTTCTCTTTTCTTCCTTCCTCTCTCTTTTTATTTTTCCTTCCTCTCTTCCTTCCTTCTTCCTTTTTTTTTCCTCCCAGTTTAGTTTTATTTGTTTTTCCATTATCCCCAAAGCACCTCCACAAGTGGGCGGGTCTATTAGCAGACACCGTTTGACAATCACTGGGGCAGTGTGGTCCCCTGCAAGGGCAGTTTGTGTCTTTTTTTCCAGGTCAGACTGGGAGTCAGTGTCCAAGGTGGAGCAAGACCCAGTTTTCTGGTCTCGTTTCCACACGGGAGTCTTTTCTCTTGCGATGGTGTCAGGCCAAAGAGAGATGAAGCAGCATTGTGGAGGAGTTTCACTACCTCCTCTTGTCTGACACAACCCGCTGTACCACAGGCAAGTCAAATGTCAGGCCCATATTCTTCATGCCCTTACTTTTCTCACTCTTCTCCCAAACCCTCTTGCTCAGTGTAAACAACAGGAAAGAGCTGGAACAAGAACCAACACTTGCTGTCCTCAGATGGTGGCCTGGCTGTGAACGTCAGTGGAGGACCTCTCCTGAGCATCCCTTCATATGTAAACAGACCTTGAACAGACACTGTGGGTGATGATCAGTGAATGGGTCCTGATGGTCATACTTTCTTAATGTTCTCTGCTGCTTTCTGAACAGAATCTGGTTGCAAATGTCCAAAGGAGGGAGATGTGAAGGATTTCAGCTTGAGAGCAGTAACCAAAGGCCCAGTGGTGTGCTGGTGAATGTTTAACAACTGGCTCTCTGAAAACCAGAGCCCTGGTTTGTAGAATTTATCAATTTCAGTGGTGTAAATACCCCTACCATAGCCAATTCCAAGCTACCAACAATTTCACACCTGGTTTGAAAAATTCCTAAAAATTTAACAATCAGTATTTCCAGGCTGGTACGAGTTGGCTTGAGAACATCCATGGCCCAGAGACACGTGGGCAAAGGCTGCCTGTGCCCAGTCCTCAGGGCTTTCATTTCACGTGGAGCTTCAGGTCTGCATGTGAGTCTCCAGCCCTTTTATCAGACTTTGTTCTAGGCCCAGTCGGTCCCAGTATCCTCGACTCTGGCCCCTGCTGCTCCTCCAGCTTCTAGTCCAGCTGGTGTGACTTTCGTCACTGGGGCATCTGTGTTTGTTCAAAGGTTCATGGTGACAAGTGTTTAGATAAACAGTCATCACAACCGAAACTCGAATCTGGCTTTGTTTACAGTTTGCAAAGAGGGAAATGACTAATTATGTAGGGGAGCCTTATCTTTATTAGAGAGCTATGTAGGGACTCTTGAGAGTAAATGAAATAAAGCCTGCCTGCTTGGGTTACCCATGATTACATCCTCCGGCTGAATAACATGGAGGAAGGAAGAGAGGGAGGAAATGGATGAATAATGTCTTGTCCTTCCATAAAGATACTGTAAAGCTCAGTAATGAGAAAATTTTTTAATACATAGGTGGGTAACATTGCCCTGGAAAAATGTTGCGCTTCAGCAGTTTCTTTTCTGGTTATTTTTATTGGAAGCTCTACTAATGCGTTTACAGAGAAAAACGGCCACAGAAATTCAGCTGTTTTGGTCATTGCATGACGGAGGTTCATGTATGGGCAGTGACCCGAAAGAGGTCATTCAGGAAATAAAGCAAATGATGGCTGGGATATAATCAAACAATAGTCTAGAAATTGTTTAGTTTTTTTGCTAGCACAGATTGTTTCAGGGTAAGGTCTTTTAAGAGAAGACAGCACATTTGGTTGTTAGCAATAATGACCAGAGAAAACCCTAATGACAACTGGATTTCTAAATTATTGTGCTGACTTTAAAACAGACACACAGCACATACTTATTAAATTTCTGGAAAGTTATATTTATTAAATTTATAGAAAAGGCTATTCCATAAATTCTACAAGATAACGATAGGCAAATTAGGTCATACCCAGGATCAGCATTTCCTACACATCTTCCACTTTGGAAATTAAGAAATACTCTGATAATTATTTTTATTACCTTTTTCATTTCATTGTTCTCATTCACTGGTTGCAGACACTATTGACAAAGTCATAGAATGCTAAAATCTCTGCGTTGTGAAGAAACACGGAGTGGGAGGGAAGTGTAACATCAGTAACTGATGTGTGGCTCTCATCAGTTCCCCTGCCATGTCGTGGGAGTATTTGTTTTGGTTATCCTGTCCCTCTTGCCTCACTGTAGGCTCTGTGTGTTTGTGTGTGTGCGCGTGCGTGTGCATACGCACGTGCAGGGGTGGGTGGTCGCGCAGATAACTTGTCTCTTTAGTTCACAGGTCTCCATATCCAAAGGAGGCTATATATAGACCAGGTATAGAAACTATCGAAAGATATCTTGGACTTTGGGTCAGAAGCCATAACTAGATAGATATTTGGGAGATACTTTTCCTTGGGGTGTAGAGTGTATTTTTCATGCAAAGGGAGGAAGATCATAGAAGGTTATATAATTTGTTCACAGTACTTGCTGTCTTCCCTTTGGTCCATTCTTTCAGAGCCCTTTCCTTGTGTTCTTCCATCCCACTTACATCAGGCTTGGCCACATGATTTGCAATGGCTAACGGATTGTGAGTAGAAGTGGTGTGTGTTCCTACCTAGCAGAAACTTTGAGAGCCATTGTTGTTTCCAGTTCTGTGCTTTCTCCATGCCAGATAACAGCACGTCCCTACCAGCAGTCTGGAACCTAGAATGAAGAAGACACGTGGAGCAATGCCACAGCCGGCCTACAGCTAAAATGGACCCTGAGTGATAAGTCAACCTTTACTGTTTTAAGCCACGAGATTTAGGGGTAGTTTGTTACCACAACATAACCTAATGAAAAAAAAAGGTTCTGAATAACCTAGGGGCAGGACAGGTATAAAGACGCAGATGTAGAGAATGGACTTGAGGACTCGGGGAGGGGGAAGGGTAAGCTGGGACTAAGTGAGAGAGTGGCATGGACATATATACACTACCAAATGTAAAATAACTAGTGGGAAGCAGCCGCATAGCACAGGGAGATCAGCTCGGTGCTTTGTGACCACCTAGAGGGGTGGGATAGGGAGGGTGGGAGGGAGACGCAAGAGGGAGGAGATATGGGGATATGTGTATATGTATAGCTGATTCACTTTGTTATAAGGCAGAAACTAACATACCATTGTAAAGCAATTATACTCCAATAAAGATGTTAAAAAAAACCCCATAACCTAATGAAAGCTGGCAGACAAAGAAAATGAGACTCATATATGTGACAATTTTGACAGTCAAGAGCAATGCAAGAAAGCACTCCTTTCACTGTACTCTTGCCAACCTTGGTGTCGTCCCATTTGTTTCTGTATTTAACATCTTGATAGACACACATAGTATTTTATCCAAGTAGTCTTCATTTCTATGATTGTTAGAAAAGTCAAACAGTTTTTCACGTACCTGCATTTTAATTTAGGCAACTTACTTTCTTTTGAGGACTATGTCAACTTCCTATTTTATCACTTGCCTTTTCTTAGTGAACTGTAAGAGTTTTTGGGTTTTTTTAACTTATTAAGGACATCTTTTCTTTACCATAGACATTAGAAATAATTTTTCCAAAAAATTTTTTCCTAGTTTGTTTTTAAATATTGTACGTGATGACTCTTGATATACAGAAGTTTAAACATTTCATGTAGCCAAAATGCATGTGCCTGGTAGTAATGAATATTTATTTAATGAATCAAAGAATAATTTCTTTCTTTCTTTTACATATTTAAAATGCTCTCTCATACTGACATGATAAAATATCCCCCTATTTTCCCCTCCTTTTGTTTTACAACTTTTGTTTCAATCTCTAGATCAGGAGTTCCAACTCTTCTTGTACGTTAGTCAATAATATTTGGGGAGCTTTTAAAAAGCACAACTTTCCGTACTCTAAGGGTGTGACTTGAGATTCAGTATTTTTGTATAGCCTCCCTTTCCTTTTTCCCAGGGTATTCTGATGCAGTTAGTCTGGAGTTTGGCGATCACTATTAAACACATTTTAATCTTAAAGTAGTCCAATTTACTTGTTTTTTGCTTTTGTGACTTGGGCTTTCGATGTAGTATTTAAGAAATCTTTGCCTAAACCAAGATTACAAAGATTTATTCTTATTTTTTCTTCTAAGAGTTTTATAGTTTTAGCTTTGACATTTAGGTCTATGACCCTTTTGAGTTAACTGGTGTGAGTCAGGAGTCCAACTTCATTCTTCTGCATGTGGATATTCAGTTATCCCAGCACCATTTTTTTAAAAGACCACTCTTTTTGACTTTTCTTTCTCCATTGAATTATCTTGGCAACTTTGTCAAAAATCAATTACCTATAAACTTGAGGGTTTATTTCTAGGCTCTCAATTCTATTCCATTCATCTATTTGTCTATACTTATGCTAGCATTATACACACTTGATTCACGTAGCTTTGTACTATTTTGAAATCAGGAAGTGTTAAACCTCCGATTTGTTCTTTTTCAAGATTATTTTGGCTCTTCTGGGTCCATACGAATTTTCACATGAATTTTATTAAAAAATTTTTTTTAAATTTATTTTTAAAATAAATTTATTTATTTTATTTATTTTTATTTATGGCTGTATTGGGTCTTTGTTGCTGCGTGCAAGCTTCTTCTAGTTCTGGGGAGTGGGGGCTACTCTTCCTTGCGGTGCGTGGGCTTCTCATTGCGGTGGCTTCTCTTGTTGTGGAGCATGGGCTCTAGGTGCGTGGGTTTCAATAGCTGTGGCACGTGGGCTCAGTAGTTGTGGCTCACGTGATCTAAAGCGCAGGCTCAGTAGTTGTGGTGCATGGGCTTAGTTGCTCCGCGGCATGTGGGATCTTCCTGGACCAGGGCTCGAACCCGTGTCCCCTGCATTGGCAGGCGAATTCTTAACCGCTGCACCACCAGGGAAGCCCCCACATGAATTTTAGAATCAGCTTTTCTATTTATGCAGAATCCACCTCTTGACATCTTCTCCTACTCCCTGATCACAGTGTTTTCTTTTCCCCCAGGTCACAGGTACCACCTGACATGTTTTTATTAACATGGATTATTTATAAAGTAGATGGTGAATTTTTCAGTGTAGTTAGAGTGTCTTTCAATTCAACAGTGAAATGGAAAATGGAGGGACTTAATCTCTTGGGACTCAATTCCCCCTCTGTGAATGAAGGGGTGGGAAAAGCATGTGGATTAACTAGTCAGAGAACTTGTCCCCCTCTACTCCCTTCAACAGTGATTACTGGCTGTGCTCTTTCCCTTGTTGTTTTTTTTTTTCCCCCCACCTTTTTTCTCCTTGCATTTGTGCTGTCACCTGGACTAGATCTTTTCTCCGGTTCCACAGGCTTTTTAAAAGACTACGATCCCATGAAGAGTTAGCATTCTGAGAAAACCTCCTTTTTCAAGAATTGATGGCATTTCTTCTTCTGAAAGTCATTTCCAACCACAGGTCTACTCAGTTTGACCTGCTGTTGCGTTGCTTGCAGGCCTGATGTGTTTGCTTCTATGAAAATGTCCATTAACTAAGGTTGTGTCTGATGGACTTTTGTCACCTCATGCATCATAAGAGTAGAGTAAGTGTCAAGGGATAATAGATATCTTATTTTCCTAGATTCACATGCTAGTTTGCACTATTCATTCTAGGTTGTCTCCGAATCACTGTACAAGAGTTAACTGTAAATGGGATTTGCCAACTCTGAGAAGGGAAGGGAATCTGACTCAGGATATGTTCAAAGTCACCTTTACTAGGCTCTAAGCACACCTTTCTAGTCTCTTGATGGGTGAAAGGGCTTTGGACCACAGAATCTGGTCTCTAACCACCCTGAAGAATTCCTCTAGATATGGACCTCTTGTCTAATTGTCACTTCTAAAATCTATGAGAGCAAAGGTAGGATCCGTGCCTGGTATCTAATAGGAGCTTAGTAAATATTTATTGGATAAATGAATGGATGATTAATTCTGTGATTGAATCTTACAGTATTCCAAGTACTGAGCCATGCACATTTCACTTAATTTTTACTATACTTCTGTAAGTTTTTAATTCATTGACTAATATTAATACTTGTCAACTGGATAACACTGTCACATTCCATATTATTTGAATCTTATAATATCCTGTGAGAGACACCATTGGTTTTACCCCCATTTTACAGTTCATGATATTGATACCTAGAAGATGTTTAATGCTTTAATTCAGCGTTTTTCCAATTTTAATGTAGCAAGAACCTCCTGAAGTTCTTAGATTCTGATTCAGCATATCTGGGTGGGCCTGAGAGTAGTAGGTTTAACAAGCGCCCAGGTGATGCTGATGCTGCTGTTCTGCAAACTATACTCTGAGTAGCAAATAGAACATTCTAAATAGAACACTTTGCCTTTGTGAAGGTGAGGGGTTAAAAAATAATATACGAGACAAATAAACATTCTCTCTTTCAACCAAAAAAAAAAAAAAGAGCTAGAGACTAAGCAGTCTAAAAGCAAATATCTTCATAGATACCATTCAACTGAAATCCTGGTGATGAAGCTTGATAAATCAGCCGTTCTTTAAGCCTACAGGATATAACAGCACACAATATACTAACAAAGTTGGAGGATTCACGCTTCCAATTTCAAAACGACACAAAGCTACTTTTAAAAATCTAAAGCCAAAACAATAAATAGGAAAAATGAGAAGACCCTTGTGACTGTCCCCAAAAAAGGTTATTTTCGGCCAATGTAATGCAGATTAATTTTCATAACATGCCTTGATATTTTCTTATTAAAAAAGGGACTTGAGGGCTTTCCTGGTGGCGCAGTGGTTGAGAGTCCGCCTGCCGATGCAGGGGACATGGGTTCATGCCCTGGTCCGGGAAGATCCCACATGCCGCGGAGCGGCTGGGCCCGTGAGCCATGGCCGCTGAGCCTGCGCATGCAACGGGAGAGGCCACAGCAGTGAGAGGCCAGCGTACCACAAAAAAAAAAAAAAAAAAAAAGGGACTTGAAAGGTGTAGTTAAGAGTAAAAATTGTTTGCATATTATACATAGTAACTGAAAACTAACGTCACTCTTGGGAAATCTCCATCATCTTCATAGCCTGCCTAAGAAAGCAAGATTGTTCTAAAGCATGAAGATAAAGACTTGCTATTTACGACTGTGCCCTTGATCAGTTACTGGGGCTTTCTATGTGGAACTCAACAGACATTCATCACTGCTGCTACCTCTCACAATCAGGATTCCTCATCTGCCCAGACCAGATAATTCCATATCTTTTCGTGTACTAAAGAGCTCACCATTTTACTCAGACTTCGCTTCCTGAAACATGCAGATGCTTTGGAAAGTTAAGAGCAGAAGGCAATGAGGAGATCCAGGCAGCAGATATCCCAGCCCTAGGTTGGGGGATTGTAGCAGAAGGCAGAACACTAAGTGACGGCCGTTGGCCTACTGGGCTTTGCCTACTATGTAAAGATTTTTAAAGCTAAAGGTCATTGGTGTCCTTTATCATAATATTTGCTAGAAATGCTTTGTGGCTAGTGTATTCCCAGGTGCCAGTGTTCCAGATTATGGGTGTGTCCCTGAGTTAAGGAAAATGGGGAACCCCTTAAAGGTAACTGGGATTGAAAAAGTTGCAAGAATTATTAATTCAGAAAAATCAGAGTGAGGATAATCTTTAGAAATCTAATTTGAATTTCCAGTTTAAGATGGCATACAAATCCTTTGAATAAATTCTCCCTGAATCCTGAATTCCACTGAATGACTAATAGGGTACAGGAAACCATCAAAAGGTGCTGCCCATCTGCCAGAATGTTGGTGAATGTTTGCATGATAAAGTGTAGCCAAGACCACATCGAGTAGAGTCTGACTAAATCATGAGATGGATGCGGCATCAAAAACAAAATCGGTCGAGAATTTATGGATGGGACTTCTAGTAGCAACTCTAATATTAGAGAAAGACCAGAGCAGAGGGGCCAGAGGTAAGTGGGGCCTGTGGTGCACTTGGAGATGGTTTTCAATTCTACTTGAAAATCTTAGGGGCAAACTTGTACTGGAGGAGGTACATGAGATGGCTGGATTTGGGCTCACTCTCACTGAGCTCAGCTGAGGTTCTCTGTGAACTGGGGGCCATAGGAATGACTAAATTTTTGGAAGCACGTTGTCCAAGTCAGAGAAGGAGCACACTGATCTTCAGATTGCAGTGATCAACAAGGAGAAGTAACCCTTCTGCATAAAGGTGAAGCAAAATGTTACCCAGCTGCCTCTTTTGGATGCTAGCTCCCTTCTCCCCACAGAAAACTAGTCTTCTGACCTAACAAAACAAAATTACAACATTTTAGTATCCAGGTGGAGCTGTTAGAGGAGGTTGACTACATGAATCTAGACCTCAGAGAAATCTGGACTGGTGTCAGCAGTTGCACAGGCGATAATTAAAACTGTGCTTGTGGATGAAGTCCCTTGGGGAGAGAGTAGGCTCTGCAAAGAGAGGGCTTAGAACTGAGCCCAGGAGAATTCCAGCATCGAGAAGGATTGCTCTGAGGAGGAAAGAATTGCAAAGCACTGTGAGAAGAGGTTCCAGAGAGGGAGGGGGGAAATCAGGGTTCTGGAGTATTTTGGATATCCAGACGTGAGTGTTTCAAGAAAGAAGAGTTGTATTAAATGCCACTGGGAAGTCAAGTAGGAAGAAACTTAAAAATATTCTTTGAATTTCACAGCATCTATGTGTATGTGGAATAAAGGATCAGGTCATCTGATGAGAGACTGTGTGCGTGAAAGATGGCAGCAGGGATTGGGGAGGATGGGTGTAGTTGTCAGAGCTCTCCAGAGAAAAAGAACCAGAAATATATATATATTATTACTAAAGAGAGAGAGAGAGAGAGAGAGAGAGGGAGAGAGCGAGCAGGGTAAGCTGGCAGTAGAGACCTAGGGAAGAGCTGATGTTGCAGTTTAAGTCTGAAGGCAATCAGCTGGCAGAATTCCCTGTTCCTCTGGGGACCTCAGTCTTTTCTCTTAAGGCTTTCAGGTGATTGGATGAGGCCCACCCACACCATGGAGGGTAACTGGCTTTACTTAAAGTCTATTAATTTAAATGTTAATTTCATCTAAAGAATACCTTTGCGGCAGAATCCAAACATGTTTGACCAAGTATCTGGATACCATGGCCTAGCCAAGTTGACATATAAAATTAGCCATAACAATAGTGCAGGTTAGATGAGTTCTGAAGTGTTCATAGAAGAGACAATGGACCAGAGAACTGTAGTCAGGAATGTGGGGTGCCAAGGGCCCGTCTGAGGGAGGCAATCCTGAATTGATGGTGATTCCTATTTGTCCTTTTGTCTGAGTTCTCTGGAAGCATTTAGCTGCCTGGGTGCAGGGTAAGAGAAAAAGGGTTGGCACCAAAATCAAAATAAAATTTTATGCTTCATTTTGGGGGAAGGAATTCATCTTTTAACAAATATATAGTTTTGTGAATGTGTGTGTTTACTCATTGGGAAGTCTTTCCTTTCTACAATGATTATAATAGCTTTTGCATCTTGCTTCCACCCTGTTGTTCCCCTTTTCTTTACTCTTTCCTTAACTTTTTCCTCATTTGCTTATCTAACAAGTCCTTGCATGTCGTAAAGCACATCAAATATATATTGCCATAAAGTCATAAATGTCTAAAATAAAACTCATATATATTCAGCTCCAACTCCCTCCCCCCAAAAAATTCCTGCTTCTTTTCCATGTTAACTTGTCACCCTTTGGGGAGGCAGGCAGGGCAGATTCTAAAGAGGAAGATAGTTCCCAAGGTTAGCTTGTCAATAACTGACCTAGAATTCAAATCCAGGGTTTCTGGCCCCAAATCTTTCTATACACATTGATTCCTTGAGTTTTATTTAAAAATATTAAACACTAGAGATTCGTTGATCTTGGGATTTAAAGGTACAGGAAGAAACGGGAAGGAAAATGGATGAATTCTCCATTCTCTGATGAAATATTTCAAGCAGTTAACTTCTCAGGTTTCCTCCTAAATCCTTTGGAGGCAACAGAGTTTGTGGTTGTGGAGGTCTGTCTTGGTATATAGTTTGGAAATTATCAGAATTCTAGGTTCTGCAACCACCAAGCTACAAATTAATTTGTATGAAGGAAAGTTTTAAAATGTTCTTGGTTGTTTTTCCCTTGCTGCTTTTAATATGTTTTCTTTGTATTTAATTTTTGATAGTTTGATTAATATGTGTCTTGGCATGTTTCTCCTTGGATTTATCCTGAATGGGACTCTCTGTGCTTCCTGGACTTGATTGACTATTTCCTTTTCCGTATTAGAGAATTTTTCAACGATAATCTTTTCAAATATTTTTTCAGTCCCTTTTTTTTTCCTCTTCTTCTTCTGGGACCCCCTATAATTCGAATGTTGGTACATTTAATGTTGTCCCAGAGGTCTCTGAGACTGTCCTCAATTCTTTTCATTCTTTTTTCTTTATTCTGCTCTGTGGTAGTTATTTCCACTATTTTATATTCCAGGTCACTTATCTGTTCTTCTGCCTCAGTTATTCTGCTATTGATTCCTTCTAGAGAATTTTTAATTTCATTTATTGTGTTGTTCATCATTGTCTGTTTGCTCTTTAGTTCTTCTAGGTCCTTGTTAAATGTTTCTTGTATTTTCTCCATTCTATTTCCAAGATTTTGCATCATCTTTACTATCATTACTCTGAACTCTTTTGCAGGTTGACTGCCTATTTCCTCTTCACTTGTTTGGGCTGGTGGGTTTTTACCTTGCTCCTTCATCTACTGCATATTTCTCTGTCTTCTCATTTTGCTTAACTTACTGTGTTTGGGGGTCTCCTTTACACAGGCCGCAGGTTCGTAGTTCCTGTGTTTTTGGTGTCTGCCCCCAGTGGGTCAGGTTGGTTCAGTGGGTTGTGTAGGCTTCCTGGTGGAGGGGACTGGTGCCTGTGTTCTGGTGGGTGGGGCTGGATCTTGTCTTTCCGGTGGGCAGGACCATATCCGGTGGTGTGTTTTGGGGTGTCTATGACCTTATTATGATTTTAGGCAGCCTCTCTGCTAATGGGTGGGGTTGTGTTCCTGTCTTGCTAGTTGTTTGGCATGGGGCATCCAGCACTGAAGCTTGCTGTCCATTGGGTGGAGCTGGGTCTTAGCATTGAGACGGAGATCTCTGAGAGAGCTCTCGCCGATTGATATTATGTGGGGTCATTTGGTGGTCCAAATGTCCTGAACTCGGCTCTCCTATCTCAGAGGCTTGGGCCTGACACCCGGCCGGAGCACCAAGACCCTGTCAGCCACATGGAATTCCAGTGGTGAAATAACATTCTAGGTCCAAGACGGAGCTGCTCCTTCCTGGGGTCCACGTCAGCAAATGGAAACTTAGATAAGTCTGTGTGTCTGTAAATGTTCTACTTGACCACAGTGAAAGGATTTCAATCTGAGTCAGAATCCTTTGATACTGATGTCAGTATCATCTTTTTCGCATCTTTAGATGTGGGAGATTGAGAAAGCAGGTCTTCTAATCTCCCTCTTGTGAGTCAATGAAAGAATCTCAGGAGGACCCAGAGAAGCCTGGGATGCAGGGGTTGCCATCGAAGCCGGGAGTGCCCAGCTCTTCTACCGACATTTTCAAATACAAATCTGAGGGTAGAACTTGGGGTCACTGATGTAGGTTTCAGCTGAATATTAGAAGGAACTATCTAACAGCTGGAATTCTTGCGATACATAAGCGGTCTCCTGTGTTTTGGCCCCCGTACACTCTGAGATACCTGCCTGTCAGGGGCACTCCTGAAAGATTCCCTCACTGGTGGGATGTTGGATGATGTGACCTCTTGTGTCTCTTCCAAGCAAAACTTCAAAGACGTTGACACAGCTTTGCCTGGGGGTTTCCTGGGGTTTCAAGTCTCACCACTTGCAGCTTTGGGAATAAGGGTTTGCACTCAGCAAGGATCATAGCACTCCATGTATTATCAGAAAGGGAGGGCAAATTGCTTTCTAAGTATAAAATACGTTCCAACATGTGTATGTCTGTGTGTGTAATTTCTTTTTTGCTATTTTATTTTCAAGAAAACTAGATGTGTTCCAAAAACAGTAGATAAATTAAGATCCCTTTGTTCTTTGATATATATTGAGTACGAGTTTTTTTTATTTTTAAGAAAGGACTTTAGGAGCTTTTTGAAATTCAAGTGTTCCTAGGAGTATTAATTTGCTAGGGCTGCCATAACAAAATATTAGAGACTGGGTGGACTAAACAACAGAAATTAATTTTCTCAGTTTTAGAGGACAGAAGCCCAAGATCAAGGTGTCAGCAGGTTTGGTTCCTTCTGAGGCCTCTCTCCTGGGCTTGCAGATGGCCACCTTCCTGCTGTGTTCTCACAGGGTTGCCTCTCCATCTACGTGTTGTCTGCATCTTAATCTCTTCTTAAAAGAACACCACCCATATTAAGGCCCACCCTTATGACTTCACTTTACCTTAATTACCTCTTTAAAGGCCCTTTCGCTAAATACAGGCATATTCTGAGGTACTAGGGGTTAGGAACTTGTTCAACATATGAATGATGGGGAACATGATTCAGCCTATAACAGTAGGTTTTGATTTTCTCCAGTGCTATTTCTGTTCATATTTCTCAGTTTTCCTTAAGTAGTAATAGGCTAGAGGAAACGTGGAATTTAGAGAAATGCACACTGTAACTACTTAACTACTTCCTACATCGAGTCCTAACAGATATGGCTTTTGATTGCCAGCTTGCTGGTGTGCCAGTGCAGCCCCTGTCTGTCAACTCAGCAGTATTTCTGCAGAGAAGTCAGCTGGCTCCCTTGAATGACATCTTGCTTTTCATCGTCAGCCCAGTTGTACCCAAACAAGTTGAGACACAGTAGCCTTGCAGACACAACAGGCCTTTAAACATTTTCCAGGGAAAACAATTGCATTTCTACTTTTGTACAAAGGATCAAGACCTCTGATTGCTTTTATGTTTTGTTTTTCTTGTGATGCTAATTATGTTTTCACAAATCTAACTGTTCTGTTGACTCCTACAAGGCATATTATTAACAAATCTCTAATGCAATCTACTGCAACCAAGTATGTGACTGGCATAGAGATCCGGGATATAATGTTCCTTTATTTCTACCCTAAAACTGTGCTGAAGACTCCTTGGTTAGTTTATCTCATGAGGCAAAATTCTGAATGAATAGAATGTACTCTTACATATTCTTTCATGAGATATAAATGTGATTTTTTTCTCTCCTATTCAGAAAACAGAGTTGTCATTTCAGCCAAGATATTTCCTAAGCACAAATTCAGAAAACACATAAAAGTACAACAAAAATAAAAATTACTTGGGTTTTTTTTTCACGTTTTTGCTATGGATGTCTAATTGATCTAGCACCATTTGCTATTCTTTTTCCTTTGAATTGCTTTTGCACCTTTGTAAAACACCAGTTGAGCATATTTTTGTGGCCCTATTGTTAGGCTCTCTGTTCCATTTACCTATGTCTATCCACTTGCCAATGCACATTGTTAGCATTACTTGGCTAGATCGTAAGCCTTCTTTTTTTTTGAAGATTATTTAGCTATTCTAGGGCCTTTGTCTATAAATAAAATATAAATTATATATATTATATAAAATTATAAAAATGTCTTACAGAAAACATTGCTGGAATTTTGATAGGAACTACATTAAACCCATTTTTTGAGGTCCTTGATTTCCTTCACCAGTATTTTTAGCATAGAAATCTTACACATGCTTTGTTAAGTATATATCTAAGTAGTTAATTTTCTTTGGAGTGATTGTAAATGGTATTTTTTTTTTTTTTTTTTTTTTTTTGCAGTACGCGGACCTCTCACTGTTGTGGCCTCTCCCGTTGCAGAGCACAGGCTCCGGACGCGCAGGCTCAGCGGCCATGGCTCACGGGCCCAGCCGCTTCGCTGCATGTGGGATCTTCCCGGACCGGGGCACGAACCCGTGTTCCCTGCATCAGCAGGCAGACTCTCAACCACTGTGCCACCAGGGAAACCCCAGTATTGTTTTTAAATTCTGGTTTCTGCACATTTACTGTTAAAGTATAAAAATGCAGTTGATTTTTTATGTTGATTTTCTATCCTGTGACCTTGATGAACTTACTTATTAGCTTTTGGAGTTTTTTGGGGAGATTCTTTGAGAACTTCTATGTACAGAATCATATCATTTGAAAATAGAGACAGTTTTATTTCTTCTCTTCCAAACTGTATGCTCTTTCTTTCTTTATTTCTTTTTGCCTTATTGTAATCCCTAGAACTTCCAGTACTACGTTGAATATGAATGGTAAGAGCAGACATCCTTGCATTGTTCCAGACCTTAGTGGTAAAGCATTTACTTATTCTTTCTTACTATTTATTTCTCTCCTCTTTGTCCCATCTTTTGTTATGTGTGGCTTTGCTCCATTTATTTTTTGCTGTTGTTGTTGGTAATTTGGAAATTATATGTCCTATTTCAAATATTTTTAAGGTTACTCCTAAATTTTTTTAACGTACATAGCTAAATTCACAATATTTATTGACACCTTGGGCTAATCAGTAGCCATATCTTAATCTTGAATGAGACAAGAACGTAAGCCTCCTTTATTCCACTTGTCCCCTTGCAAAATCTATCATAAGAAGATCTGGTATAATCTTGAAGTGAAACTAATACATTTACATTCACCATAGCATGAAAATGAATAAAATACTTAGAAATAAATTTTATGAAAGAAGTACAAGACTTGTGCACTGAAAATGACAAAACTTTGCTGAGAAAAATTAAGAAGATCTAAATAAATGGAGAAATATTCTACATGGATTGGAAGACTCAATATTAGTAAAATATTGTCTTCCCCAAATTTATCTATAAATTCAATGCATTTCCTATCAAAATTTCAGAAGGTTTTTTTTGCCAGAAATCGACAAGCAAATCCCAAAATTTACATAAATATGCAAAAGACCTAGAATAGCCAAAACAATTTTGAAAAAAACCCCCAAAGTTGGAGGACTTTCAGTTTCTGATTTCAAAACTTAACTATATACATTTATTCAAATTCTGGAGAGGGTGTGGAAAAAAGGGAACTCTCCCCTACACTGCTGGTGGGAACGTAAATGTGTGCAGCCACTGTGGAGAACAGTATGGGGGCCCTTAAAAAACTAAAAATAGAGTTGCCATATGATCCAGCAGTACCACTCCTGAGCGTGTATCTGGACAAAACTCTAATTTGAAAAGATACATGCACCACAATGTTCATTGCAGCATTATTTACAATAGTCAAGACATGGAAGCAACCTAAATGTCCATCGACAGACGAGTGGATCAAGAAGGTGTGGTATATGTATGTGTGTGTATGTGTGTATATATATATATACACACACACACACACACAATGGAATATTACTCAGCCATAAAAAAGAATGAAATAATGCTATTTGCAACAACATGGATGGACCTAGAGATTATCATACTAAGTGAAGTAAGTCAGATTGAGAAAGACAGATATATGCTATCACTTATATGTGGAATCTAAAAAATGATACAAATAAACTTATTTACAAAACAGAAGCAGACTCACAGACTTAGAAAACAAACTTACGGTTACCAAAGGGGAAAGGGGGTTAGGGAGGGATAAATTAGGAGTTTGGGATTAGCAGATACAAAGTACTATATATAAAACAGATAAACAACGTCCTACTGTATAGCACAGGGAACTATATTCAATATCCTATAATAAACTATAATGGAAAAGAATATAAAAAAGAATATGTGTATATATGTATAATTGAATCACTTTACACCAGAAACTAATGCAACATTGTAAATCAGCTGTACTTCAATAAAAAGAGAAAGCTACAGTTATTAAAACAGTGTGCTACTGCTGTAAGGTTAGACATATAGGTCAGTGTTACAGGATTAAGAGACCAGAAAAAAGTCACTATGTTTATGACTTGTGAGGAAGGTACCAAGACAATTCATTGTGGAAATAACAGTCTTTTCAACAGATGGTGCTGGGACAATTGGGTATCCATATGCAAAAAGATGAACTTTTACCCTCACCTCATACCATACACAAGAACTAAGGTTGATGGAAGTGGGCGGGGGATGTGAGGAAGATTTTATAAAATGCTCCCTTGGGTCAGGGAGCACTTGCCTCGTTTCTGAAAATTCAGATTAAAGCCCTGAGACCTAGTTTTTTTCCATTTGGGGGGTTGTTTCCATTCCCTCACAACACAGGAACTACTATGTTCCAAGTTCTTCCCTTTATCCTCACACCCTGTCCCTCTGTGCTGCAGGCCTCTCTCCCCAGCCGACTGAGTTCATGAACTGTAAGGGTTCAGGTTGGAGAGAATCTATATAGGAGGGCCAATCACTCCATTTTTAAGCTCCCCACTAATGGAATTCCAGGAATCTACAGTGAAGCAGCAGGTCCCATGTAGAATAGTCCCACGTTTTCTCTTACTACCCGTATCTCTTCTTCTCTCTCCAAATTGCAGTAATTAGGTGCTTTCAAGAAATTTTCCATTTATTTTCCACAGTGCTGTTATCTTGAGAAATGAATTTATGTCTTGTGAATCTTCTTCTTTCAATTTAAGCCATTCATTACACCTAGCTGAAGTTTCTTCCCGGTTGTAGTATGTAATTGGCACTGTTTCTTGTTTACATTGCATATAAATGTTTCTCTTATATTTAATTCTGTTTTGGTCCATTTTAATTGGTTCCTGGGAGGAAATTTAGACTGTCTTTGAAATGATCATCTTTATCATTCCAGGTTATGTTCTACAATTACTGTGTGTGTGTGTGTGTGTGTGTGTGTGTGTGTGTGTGAGAGAGAGAGAGAGAGAGAGATAATAAATCTGGCTTTGACATGTCCTTCCACACGTGACATCATCTTATCTGGTTTGGATTGTTTTTTGTTCTCTCTTCCCCTTTCATCACTTCATTTGCAGCACTCTTTTAAACAGATATCTGTTAAAGAGTTCAGTGTTTTATCTAACTGTCTAAGCAAGCCTGTGAGTTGTTAATATACTTATGATTGATCCTTAAGGAAACTGAATCTTTGATGCACTGTATACTTGATTATTAAACAGACTAATTACATCTTAATGGCTTTTAATAGGTGGTTGTAATGTACATACTTAACTTTTAGTTGAATGAACTCACAGTGGTATTTATCTTTTCAACCTTTTAAAATATATAAGGACAGCAAACGTAATTTCCATGTGGGCCAACAGAAGGTGAAAAAAGACTTTTCTGTACAAAATATTCCTGAAATAAATTTTAATCCATACAGTGAAATGATAGATAGAAACTTTATTGGTTATTCCAATTTATAAATTATCTTTTGAAATTTGTTAAATATTATATTTAGTTGAACCTTTGTGGCTACTCTCTGTCGTTACTCTTAAAATAGTCTGACACCTCCAGTATCCAAAAAAGATAAGTCATATTCACTCTAAAGAGGGTAACAGAAATTGACCTGTAATATCTGAATGGGAGGAATGCCTCTCATTCTTATAACTTTCTGTCTGGCTCCTGAATCTTGCCTGGAAACCTCATTTGTGATTTTGGACTCATCTGCTTTTTGGACTTGGCATTTGTACAAGACCTCACCAAACTCTGATTTGGGGCTTCCTTTCTGGGTCTTTAGCTCAGACATATTTTTTTTCTGTTTTGGATCCTGATGTTCATTCCTCTAACAAATGTCCGGGTTGGGTCTACCTCTTCCCTATTTGGGGCAAAGGGAGGATTGAATTCTGAGCATGTCTACAACCCAGACTAAAGAGAGGATACCTGTAGATAATCTACAGGGTACTGCAGAAAAAGTACAGGGCCTTGAAATGGAAACAGTAGGGGGATAATAGGTGGAACTTGGTGTAGGAGGCAAATAAAATAAAACACTAGGAACGTGGGTAAAAGATGGAGAAGTCTCTTGCTATCAGACAGGCCATCAATATGTAGACAGTAATACCTGGCCTACAAAGTCAAGAGAAAAATTTCCCTTTCTGTGCTTAACTGTTATAGATATATAATTAGTTTTTAAGAAAATTATGGTTTTTTTTTTAAAAAAGAGAGTGTCGGGCTTCCCTGGTGGCGCAGTGGTTGAGAGTCCGCCTGCCCATGCAGGGGACACGGGTGCGTGCCCCGGTCCGGGAAGATCCCACATGCCGCGGAGCGGCTGGGCCCGTGAGCCATGGCCGCTGAGCCTGCGTGTCCGGAGCCTGTGCTCCGCAATGGGAGAGGCCACAACAGTGAGAGGCCCGCGTACCACAAAAAAAAAAAAAAAAAAAAGAGAGTGTCTTATGATTTAGTATACACACATTAAGGGATACGGTGGGATCTGATATCCTTCTTCAGTTTCCCCTGCCTGAGAGGCTGGGAATCCCTGGGCCACCAGTATGACCAAGGGAACATTTACAAAATTGATTACATCATTATGGGGAAAAAAAGTCAAATGAATTTAGAGACCAAACTGTTCTTTGAGCAAGTTCCATATCCATTTCTAATACAAATGACTCTTAAAAACTGGGCCTAAAATTATACTTTAAATGATATTTTATCTATCTTAAAGGTATGGCAAATTGGCAATATGTATCAAAGCCTTAAAAATGTGCTTATCTTTGGCCTCAACAATTCCATTTCTAAGAACTGACCTAAGGAATAATTTAGAAATATACACAGTATTTCTGTTTCAAAGTTGTTATCTGTTATACTAAAAATTGAATATAACCTCCATATTCAATATTTATACCTTAGATCTTGACAGTACGGCCGCAGAGAATAATCACTATTCAGCCTTTGGAAGCCACGCTATAGAACAGGGCCGGGCAAACTTTTTCTGTAAAGAGCCAGGTAGTAAATATCTCAGGCTTGGGGAGCCATATGGTCCCTATTGCAACAATTTAATTTTGCTGCTGTAGAGCAAAAGCAGCCATAGATAATAGATAATGAGTGTGGCTATATCCCAACAGAACTTTAGTTTGGACCCTGAAGTTGGAATTTCATACAATTTTCTTGTGTCACAAAATAATATTCTTTTGATTTTTTTTCCTTTACCACTTAAAAATGTAAAAACCATTCTTCACTTACAGTTTGTCCAAAACACGCAGCAGGCAGGATTTGATCCCTGCTACAGAGAGATACTTTGTCATAGGAAATAAATTTGTCACGTACTAATAAATGATAAAAATACGTATGAAGCAATAGGTACAGTATCTTCCCCATTTTCTAAATAAAAAAATTAAGTGCTGTTCTACGGCCTGGCCTGGAAAGGAGAGGAAGTCAGGACTCCAGACATCAGTGCTTACAAGTGAAAATTAGACAGTGCAAACATGGCACAAGCTGAGGCTTGAAAAAGTGCGTGCACATTTCCACTTGAAATGTCCACATATCCTGGATCCTGTCATGAGAAAACACCCAGGCTGGCCTCCCAGAGTCATGTGAGATGTGTAGGAGGGCCAAGAGGTCCCAGTCAAGACTCTTCTGGACCAGCCAGACCCCAGCAGCCCTCCCCCTGAATCCCAAGGCATCGGTGACCCCTGCTGAGATCACGGGAGCCCAGCCCAGATCGGCAGACCTGCTCCCTGAGTCACAGACTTGTGAGAAGTAGGAAATGGTTGCTGGTTTCAGCCATTAAGTTTTGGGGCAGTTTGTTGTGCATCAGTGCTAACTGAATCGGATGGTTTTGAGTGATGGTTCTGATATCTAAATCTTTAGATGACGCAACATGAAGAGGAGAGGTAGTAGCACCGAGGTGAGGTGTCACGGTGTGGGTACCAGGGGAGCCCGTTCAGAGCAGAGGGTAGGACTCCATGCCCGGGGTGGGGCAGCCCTAGTCCAGGGGACACTTTTCATCTGGTCCCCATGGCTACATGCCACCATAGTATCACCATTTCAATTACCAAAAAATGACCTGGTATAACGCTGGTTTCCCTCCTTTTGGTAAAATCTTTTCCACCCAGATCATTTATGGGATCCTCACTCTGCTGAGGAGAAATAACTTTAAATCCTTCACTTTTGCAGAGCACTTTACAAAATGCCTTCACATAGATTACTCCATTTATTCTCTTTACTATTCTATGAGGTACATGTTATTGTATACACACTTTAAATGAAAAACTAAAGAGAAGAGAAGAATAACTTATTCCAGGTTCAAGTTCATTAAGTGGCAGAAATGGCACACAAAACCCAGGTTCTTTGATTTAAAACCCAAGCCCCTCTCCGTGACAGCACAGCTTTCTTCCTGAACACAGCTTCTTAGATTAACTGTGTATGATTGATTTAACCAATTTTCTTCCTCCTAGGCAGAGGAACTGGTTCCTCTAGAGCATCACACACTGTTTCCAGGGATTCTTGCTACAGAGCAAGTGGGAAGATTGGTTGCCTGTTAGGCAATCATTGAAAACATCTGCAAAACTTGCCTGTGTACTCTGACAATATGATTTAGGTGTATCAATCTAGAATTATGCTCTAGAGGTCCTTCATAGAATGTGTGCTAATCTGAAACTGTACTACATCCTTCCTCCTTTTATTTTCTTCAATGTTTCCTACCTCTTTTAATGGCATCATCTTTCTTCTAGTCCCTCAGGTCATTTTGTTACCTTCTTCTTTTCCTCTCATCCTCATCTACAAATAGCATCTAATAAAGTGTGGCATCTAACCATATGCCAAACCATGTGGGTCCCTTCACCATGACAGCGTTGAACTCTCTTCCCTTCCCTCCATTGCCATTGTCAAGCTCCTTGCTATCTACCAAATACACCACCCAGTGAGCAATCACATGGGGTTCAGCTTCCTTTTCACTCTCTCCCCTCCCATCCTTATTGTGCTTTGCCCCCCAGATTAACCTTTGGAAGCAGAGTTCTATCATTCCCCTGCTTATAGAAATCTTCCGTGGATCACCACTACTTATGAATCAAATACTAACCATCAGTAGGCTTTCTAGGATTTTTTCCCCTTTTAAATAAACTGTATTTTTTAGAGCAGTTTTAGGATCATAGCAAAACTGAGCAGAAAGTACACAGAATTTCAATATACCTCTGCCCTCACATGCCTTTGTATCTAAAAAGTTACTGCCATACCCAAGGTCATCTAGGTTTTCTCCTATGGTATCTTCTAGGAATTTTATAGTTTTGCACTTTATGTTTAGGTCTATAATCCATTTGGAGATAATTTTTTTGTTTGTTTGTTTTTTGGTTTTTTTGGCTGCACCATGCAGCATGTGGTATCTTAGTTCCCTAACTAGGGATGGAACCGGTGCCCCCTGCAGTGGAAGCACGGAGTCTTAATCACTGGACCACCAGAGAAGTCCCCATTTTGAGATAATTTCTGTGAAGAGTATGAAGTCTAGATTCTGTTTTTTTTTTTTTTTTGCATGTGGATATCCAATTGTTCTAGTACCATTTGTTGAAAAGGCTATCTTTGCTTCCAAGACTACATTGAATAAAAGTGGCGAGCATCCTTGTCTTGTTCCTGATCATAGAGAAAATGCTTTCAACTTTTCACCAGAGTATGATGTTAGCTGTGAGTTTGTCATATGTAGCCTTTATTATGTTGAGGCATGTTCCCTCTATACTCACTTTGTTGAGAGTTTTGGTTTTGTTTTTTGTGTTTTTTTTTTTTGCGGTACGCGGGCCTCTCACTGTTGTGGCCTCTCCCATGGCGGAGCACAGGCTCCAGACGCACAGGCTCAGCGGCCATGGCTCACGGGCCCAGCCGCATGTGGGGTCTTCCCGGACCGGGCACGAACCCGTATCCCCTGCATCGGTAGGCAGACTCTCAACCACTGCGCCACCAGAGAAAAACTCTCAACACCTGTTGAGAGTTTTTAATCATAAATCAATGTTGAATTTTGTCTGAAGCTTTTCCTGCATCTAATGAGATGATCATATGATTTTTATCTATCTTTTTTTTTAATGTGGTATATCACATTGATTTGCAGATATTCATCCATCCTTGTCATGTACATGGGTCTATTTCTTTTCAATTTAGAATTAAAAAATATTTACTGATAATTTTTCTTTTACAAATGTTTGGTAACCCCAACTAATCACCCAAAATGCAAATTGTAAACAGAACAACAGCAAAGGAGCAACTACTGAGTATAAGAAAACAAACTATGAACAGATGACAGACTGAGCAAGGGTGCAGGAGGCAGCAACAGAGATCGAAAGACACGTGCACAACTATGCCACTGAGAGTGAAAATTTGAGTGAATACGTAGCCACATTTGGACCACAGCGATTTCAGTGCAATCATTTAGGAATCCTCTGGGCCAAATACTAAAACACAGGAGGAGGAATGGACAAACGTGCTTTATGAGAATGCTCAGCATGTTGGCATGGGAACAAGGAAGCAGAGAAGCTCTGTAGTCATTTCACCATGTGTAGCAATCTTTCCCTATGTCCATAAGCCCCAGTACTACCCATTTCCCCAGGCCTAACTCGATGCCACCTCCATGAAGCATTGCCTGATCACTCACCTGGAACTGCAAGCTCCACTGATCGAAAATTTATAATTCCTAATTCTCATGTGTTGTTTCCACTAGTAGGCTTGGGAACTCCTGAGTGTGGAATTTACTTCATTTTTCATTTACTTCATTTTTTTAAATTATTTTTTTAAACATCTTTATTAGAGTATAATTGCTTTATACTAATGGTGTGTTAGTTTCTGCTTTATAACAAAGTGAATCAGTTATACGTATACATATGTCCCCATATGTCTTCCCTCTTGCGTCTCCCTGCCTCCCACCCTCCCTGTCTCACCCCTCTAGGTGGTCACAAAGCACCGAGCTGATCTCCCTGTGCTGTGTGGTTGCTTCCCACTAGCTATGTATTTTACATTTGGTAGTGTATATATGTTCATGCCACTCTCTCACTTCATCCCAGCTTACCCTTCCCCCTCTCCGAGTCCTCAAGTCCATTCTCTATGTCTGTGTCTTATTCCTGTCCTGCCCCTAGGTTCTTCAGAACCATGTTTTTTTTAGATTCCATATGTATGTTTTAGCATACGGTATTTGGTTTTCTCTTTCTGACTTACTTCACTCTGTATGACAGACTCTAGGTCCATCCACCTCACTACAAATAACTCAATTTCGTTTCTTTTTATGGCTGAGTAATTGGAATTTACTTCTGATCCAGCATTTGTTCCTTGTGCCTGTTAGCACGTCCTAAAATTTCATTTTAACAGAAAAAGGAGGAAAATATGGGGGCAAGCAGGAAACCTTGGAAATCTCTCCCTCTCTTCTTTGCTGCTAGGGGTTTAACTTTATCTTAAGATGTTGGGGCTTGAATCTCAAATGCAAGTGCTCCTTCGCCTCACTCCCTTTATCAAGTTAATTGTTTTAGGCATCTCTGCTAGTCCCTTGTATCATTCATGGGCATAGTAGCTGAGACTATGTCTTGGTATTTAAATGTTGAGCAATTTTGAATCTTCAAAAGAAAGATGCAAGCTTTTATTTTAGAAATCCAAGATAGTTTACAAGATATGGAGGGCCCATTTGGCCCACAACCAATGTAGAGGAAGGAGGGTTATATAATTTATGTACATTTGAGACAAAAATGCTCCTTGATCTGAGTTTGGAGTGTCTCCTTAATGCTTCCTGGTGCAGTTGACTTGATAAGTTGACTTAGTACTACTAGTCAGCATCAACTCTGTCCTATCTAAGTTATGTTAGGACCCAAAAGATGCCCTGGCCACTGAGTCTAAAGGTCCCAGTTCTGTAATAGTGCGTGTACGGAGTGTTGAAAAGCAGAATGTGTGGTATCTCCATGTTGAAAGAATGGGAAGCTGCTTCAGTTCTGAGTAATGCATGGTGTTCTTCTTTTTCAAATACTTTTTATTCTTTCAGAATTTAGCTATTAACTCTCCACTGGTTTAAGTAGCTGTGAAACACTGAACATTCAGTTGCTTTTGAATAGCCAAGAGGAGCTATTCTTTTAGAAAACATGTATTTTATTCTGCCCACTGCATCTAAATGAATCTATCGCAAAGCTGTGTTGACTCACATCCGTATGCAAATATTGACTTATGCATTACAACGACGCAAGCTTGGTAGGTTTGGGAAGGAAAACACAGCACAGATAAACATTTATAAGCAATTCAAATATTAAAGAGCTTAAATATTTCCAAACATTATCACATATGAGTGTTTCTGGGATGTAGTTATGGTGCTGCAGTCATTTGCAAAACATAGTTACTGAACGACATTGCTTTTATGTATGGAAGTATGTGTTTCTGACAGCAATAAAATCAACATGTTAGGTATTCATACCATCCTTTATAATAGTCCTTGGGGAAATGTACTCAGTTCTATATTCTCTTTTTAGGTGATACTATAGTGAAATGGGACAGTAAATTTCATAAACTTTTGTTAAGTGTCCTAAATATTCCTGGTAATCGTGAATAAGGATTTTTTAAAATGTTTATTCTGATATTAAGAGATACAGAATTTTGCAGCAGAATATATCATTTTAGCTTTCCTAAATCTAGTATTTGTTCCTCTAATATGACTTTTATTAAAATGTCATAGAACTTGGTTCGCATACATGCCACTCCTCTGAATCCTGATGACTGTTTTCTTTCTATTTTTCCCCTTTTACAAGCAGTTATATTAAAATCAGTTTTACCTTGCCCTGGGTTCTGAGGAGTGCCAAATCTGGTAAATTCAGACCTCAAGACAAACTTCAGAAATGCCAGAGGGATTCCTGAAGATCTCTTACTACCCCCCATCACCTCGGAGGGCAGATCCTTCTTAATGATGCTTTATAGTACAACACAGTACTACTCTGAATTACTAACTTCGTAAGTCAAGAGTGGGGACTTTCTTGTGTGACTGACTTTTATTAAATGAGGAAACTACTATTATAGAAAGAGATAAAGTTGACATTCCAAGAAGATTCTTTTAGCTTTCAGTAGGAAAAACAAAGAGAGGCTAGGATAACTAGGTGACCATGAAATATGCTAATTAACAAAAAGTTTACAGTTAATTTACTTATTTCACATTTTTTTTGGTGCACCTACTTTTAAGTCACTGCTAAATCCTGTTTAGAATCCTGTGTCATTTTATGAGATGAAGAGGCAGCTCTCAAGATATTACTGTCTTCAAGTTAAGTTATGACATGTGTACACATGTCAAAAGAACACAGCTATAAAAAGTTACTGCTACCAGGGAGATATAAATGAGAGGTGAAAGAGTGCCAAGAAGGAGGGGATCATTTTCGACAGGGTGGTCCTGACAGATGTCATGGAGGAGGTAGCCTAAAAGATGGCCTTCAAAGAACGACAGAAATTCAGTAGAGGCGGTGAGGATGGCTGAGGAAGATGAGCAGGCATGAGCAGAGGTGTGGAGGTGGGAGAGGGTGAAGCATGCTTCGTTACTGTTTCGTGGTCCATCCTGGCCTCCAGCAGAGGGTTCTTAAAGGCAAATAGTGGAAAATGAAACTGGAAACAGGAGACTAGATCCCAATTGTGAAGGGTCTCTAATTCTTCTGCGGGGTGTTGTTTTGTTAATTAATTTTATCTGATAAATATTTTGTAAAGTTCCAGGTCAGGCACTGGAACTCATAATAAAGAGGACAGATGGAGCAGTTGCTGGCATTTAAAGCACAGGGAGGGAGTTAGGTAATTAAATGAGCCATTGCAATTGCATAGGATAATTCCCCTACCAGCCAATCTCTACCACCTCCTTCCACTTGGCTCTCTGCTCTGAGAGACTCATACATTTTGTGGAATGTATGAAGACTCCCTTACCCCTAGCTTCTGGGTTTAACCAAAAAGAGGGATATCAGAGGGTAGAGAGAGGGTGAGGCTGGGATATTGATTCCCCTGGTTTTCTTCCTGCTGGGTCACTTTAAATTGACCAGGTCCCCTACTAAAGGCCATAGCTCCCACTGGGGAGCCGTCTCCATTCAGTTATTTGTTGAGATCTGGAAACAGCTCCCTTCCCCTGTCCTCTCAGAAATGATAAGGGCAACTTATTTTCATTAGCCCTGTGTTACTACACTCTCCCTTTATTTGACTTGTTCACCAGTTTGACTATCATCCGTTGTCTGACGGACCCCTGACTGATAGAACTATGATACTGTATTAGTTTCCCGAGGCTGCTGCAACAAACTATCACAAATTTGGTGACTTAAAACAATAGAAATGTGTTCTCTTATAGTCTTGGAGGCCGAAAGTCAGCAATCAGTATCACTGGGCTGAAATCCAGGTGCTGCAAGGTTATGGTCCCTCCAGAGGCTCTAGGGGAGAATCTGTTTCTTCCCTCTTCCAGCTTCCATTTTCACACCACCTTTTCTTGTGTGTCTTTTCCTCTTCTGACTGTATGAGATTTCCTTCTGCCTTCCTCTTATAAGGACATTTGTGATTGCATTTAGGACCCTCCTAGAAAATCTGGGATAATCTCTCCGTCTGAAGATCCTTAATGTAATCACACCTGCAAAGACCCTTTTTGCTTGTAAAGCAAGCTTTAAAGTTTCTAGAGAATAGGATCTGATCCTTTGAGGGGTCATCCTTCAGCCTACTTCAGACAGGGGAGTACAGGTGCTAGGGAAGCACAAGCAGAGACACCCCAACCAGTCTAGGATGTCCAGGGATGCCTTTTGTTGGGGCTCAGGGCGGACTGCCGCCGAATATACCATGATGGCATATTGCTTATTTTGAAAGTTAAAGTTAATTAAGAAATGGCCAATGCAAAAAGGACACTTGACTCTCCTTTCTGTCTCCCTAAAAGCAGGAAAGAAATCTTTCATGTGAAAGGTGCACTCCCTGCATCTGGAGGTAGGACACCTTTGTCACCAGAGACAGGAATTTGGGCAGAGAAGCCTGTGTAAACAAATCTTGCTACTTCTTTAATTTACTTTCCCAAGCCCAAACTCTGTTTAGATTCTTCACTAATTGAGCACCCTAAACCTAAGTTTCTTTGCTGCCAATTCCTCACAAATTTATTGTTTCTTTGTCTAAAAAGTACAAAAGCTGCCTGCATTAGCCAGTTCTTAGGTCCCAGATTTCTATGAGACCTCTGTGTGCATGAATTAAAATGTTTTTTTTCTTCTGTTAATCTGTCTTGGGTCAATTTAATTATCAGTCCAGCCACAAGAACTCAAGAGGGGTAGTGGGGGAAATTTTCTCCTCCCTGACACTTCCCAAGGAGTAAGAAATATTACAGCTGAAATTTGTAGGATTAACAGAAATTATCTAGGCACCGGGGACCATGGGATGGAGTTGGGTGGGGGGCTGTTCAAAGCAATGAACAGCTGGAGCAAAGACCTGGAAAAAGGATAGAGCATGCTTGACCTATTTGGTACATTTGAAGACTTGACAGCTTGGATTACGGCTAGTGAGTAGAGTTGAGAGGCTAGGAGAGGTTGGTGAGGCGGTGGTTGGGAGGAGATGGTGCCAGAAAAATGAAAGATTTGGTCAGTAATGTTAAGGAGTGTGGACATAGTTCAGTTGGCAAAGAGTATACGTTATATATATATTTTAACAAGGGAGTGATATGATAAAAGTAGAGCTTCAGAAAGATTAATTTAGTATTAGAACACAGGGCAGATTGCAGCAGGGATATCCCGGAGGCATGGAACCCAGCTGAGCAATGTGATGAAAATTTCACTGATGTTGGCTGCTTGGTAAATACCTGAGGGTATTAGTCTCTGAGTAGAGTATGCTCAATGTCATCAATCACTGATGAATATTTATTAACTTCCAACAGCATGTGAGATCGTGAGTAGTTGAGGAAAATGGAAAAAAGGCCTAGTACATGCTCTAGAGCATATATAAGGTTTGTAATTTAATTGCATTAAGCTCTCTTTCCCTCAAAATATTACTTCCTATTTACTACTTAGGAAATATTTGATCTGCTTGTTATCATGAGTGTTTTGCCAGATACCTCATTACTGATTCTACAAAGAAAGGTTAGTGTCTGAAATTTAATCCTAGAGGTAGAAGGCCAGAAATAAAACATCTGCAGGCATTAGGAAATGATTTCCAAGGAAATCTTCAATGACATCAACTAGAAAAATGTTAACCAGAAGCATGTGATTTTGAATCATGCTGAAAAATGCTGGAAGAAAACAAATGTAGTACAAGTGCTCTGTATAATTTTAGAAATGTAATTTGGAATATCTGACATTTTCTTATGTACTATAATAATGGATAAACATAAAAGAATGTTCAAAATAGGCTGATCTGGTGAATGTGAACAATTCACTTGTTACTAAGTTGCTTTTTACCTATTGAAATCTATTCTTCTGGAATATAACAAGTAGACCAGCAAGATCTTGTTGATTAAGTTTGAAAAATCATGAGGGAAAATTAAATAGTAAGGTACCCCAATTCTACCCCCTCCCACCAGCCGTTTTGCTGAACAAAAAGCCTCTATCTTAAAAGGAAAACTTTCTATATATCATAGTCTATTATTCATTTTTAACAATTTATTAATTAGACAAGATGAGTATCTACCAGAATATAGCCAGCATGCACCTTCAGTTCTCCCAAAGAGATAGTTGATGAGTTTGCTATACATGGATGATATGAAACTATATTTAATTTTTTAAAAATTAGAAAATGATAATAGAAAAGTAAAATAAGGATGCTCAGAAATGTGTCTGTAATCAGAGTTTAGAAGCAAAGTCGAGCTGAGATAGGAAGTACTCAGTCAAGACCCAAGGAAAGAGAAATGTGTGTTACAGAAGGGTCTAAAATGGACAGGGAAAGCCATCAAGTCTGGGTTACTCCACGCCTGACTCTAAAACAAGGCTGCAAAGACAGGCATACTGATGGAAAGCATCTCATTAAATAAATACATTTTAAAGAGAAATGAAATGTATTCAGTACTGACAGATAACAAATAGCTAACAAAGTCAATTTATATTTTGGACAAAGCATATAATAATGAGATGGAGATTAGAAATGAAAGGGTATAATTGTAAAGCATTATTGGGAAATTGCAGCAGTTTTGAGCTATTTAGCTAAAAGTGGAACTACATTTCCCAAAATTCCCTTCCTTCTATGGTTCCAGGTTAGGACTGGCCACAAGAGCAATCTGTGTGAGATTTTAAACAGAAAATGAAGTAGCCATTATGCTCTGTAGGTAAGGTACTTGGTACCACTGAAGCTTGTATAAGTCATTGACTGGCTGGTTCACAATGTTCGCCTGGGACAATGTCCTGGCTTGCAGTTCCTCCAACTTTACTGAATTCACTTATTAGTTCTACCAATTTTTTGGTGGAGGCTTTAGGGTTTTTTATGTGCACTATCATGATATTTGCAAATAACTGACAGTTTTACTTCTTCCCTTACAAATCGGATGACTTCTTTTTCTTGTCTGATTGCTGTGGCTAGGACTTCCAATACTGTGCTAAATAGAAGTGGTGGGAGTGGACACCCTTGTCTTGTTCCTATTTTGGAGGAAAGGGTTTCAGCTTTTCATAGTTGAGTATGATGTTAACTGAGGTTTAGTCATAAATGGCCTTTACTAAGTCAAGATATGTTCCCTCTGTACAAACTTTGATGAAAGTTTTCGTCACGTATGGATGTTGAATTTTGTCAAAAGCTTTTTCAGCATTTATTGAGATGGTCATGTGCTTTTTCCCCCTTTCTTTTGTTAATGTGGTGGGGACACAGAAACTTTAATCTCTCTCTTTTGTAGCATTCACCTTCCACTAAAAGGAAAATATGTTGCCTAATTAAAGAAATTATATCATATTAAAGGATTTTTTAAATTAATTAATTAATTAATTATTGGCTGTGTTGGGTCTTTGCTGCTGTGCATGGCTTTCTCTAGTTGTGGCGAGTGGGGGCTACTCTTCATTGCAGTGCCCGGGCTTTTCATTGCAGTGGCTTCTCTTGTTGCAGAGCACAGGCTCTAGGCGTGCGGCCTTTAGTAGTTGTGGCACACAGGGTCAGTAGTTGTGGCTCACTGGCTCTAGAGCACTGGCTCAGTAATTGTGGTGCACAGGCTTAGTTGCTCCACAGCATGTGGGATCTTCCCGGACCAGGGCTCAGACCCGTGTCCCCTGCATTGGCAGGAGGATTCTTAACCACTGTGCCACCAGGAAAGCCCTCATATTAAAGGATTTCAAACGAGAACACATATACACATTCACATGATAATGCTCTTCATTAAGAGGTGAGGCCCTAGTTTCCTATGAACTTGGCTTGACCCCTCTGCCTCTCCCTCCATCCTGCCATGGGTCTCTTTGGATGAAGTGCCTCATTTGCAACAGGATGAGACCCAAAACCCTGCATGAAATTCCAGGAGCAGAAGTAAAGGCGTTTTGGCTTGGTCTGTATCACAAACTCTCCTCTTGGTGAAGCAGGGAGAGCAGTGAAGATGGAAAAAAGGGTCTGAATTCTTGGTGGATGCTAGATCATGTAGCTAGATTATACAGATGTTCTCCCCTTGTTAACTGAATAGAGTTAACAGTGAGAGACAACAGTAAGATGTAAAACAGTGGTGATGTAATTCCTCTCAAGGAAAGGGACTGGAAGAGTGTCAGAAATTTCCAGTGTAAGCTTTCATTACAATACTTTCCTAACCTTATTAGTTTTTCTATGCCCATCTGAGACCAATGCTGTGGGGATGCAGGCTTTCAAGGCAGTTTCTTGGAGGGGGCTATGAAATGCTTCTGAAATACGACCAAAAAATGCTTAGGTCAATTTTACTTCACTGTCACTTTGTATACTAAACCAAGAAAGCAACTATCTTATTTCCCAGTCTTAAAGAACTCTCAGCTATGTTGTCTAAACAAATTCAGCCAATAGACTTATATAATGTCCCAGATGACAGCATAACCCAATGGCCTCTTTGCTAGACATATAAAATGCTCCATATTTGACCCCAACATATAAAATTAAACACTTACAAGTACCCCTTTCTTACGGTGGTTTCTTGTTTCCTCAGAAAAACCTAAAGAGTTCCCAAGTGTTTACTAAAATATTTCACTCTTTACTTCTTTTTCTCCTCAGTCTTGGCTAGATTTCCACGAGGACTTGGTAAGTGGATGGGTCTCTTCAGGAATTGTATTCTGGGATATCTTTCACCCCGTGTTCCCCTAGCATCTGCAAAGCTGTATTACTTAAATTCCATGTCTTTTATAGTCTCTTCCTTCTAAACTCCTGAAGAGGCATAAGGAATAAAAGAATATAGTGCCAACAGTCAAAATGTATGATATTTGGTGTTAAAATGTATCAGTTGACCATAAAATAATACAACAAATGACAACAATCCTTAAACAAAGTCTGAGTACTATAGCAATAACAGGTAAATCACTGTTATCCTTGTAAGTCCTTATAACCAAGGAACAGTAGTAGTGCTTCCAGACTCAGTGTATCTTGAAATTCTGATTCACATTTTGTTTCCAGACAAACATTGGCAGAGATTTAGTGTCATGAGAGAAAGAAAGAGGGCAGAGAAAATGGAATAGAAAAAAAGACAGGCTAGAGATTTTCAGTTTTGTTAGTGTCGGTCAATTTGTGACAGTTTTCCAGACTCCACCATCTGTGAACTTAAAACTCAATTACAAGAAGTCTCCCACTGAGATGTAATTGGGAAACTAAAATTCCCATAGCAAGGAAAAAAATCCTCAGTCTAGCCAGATTCCTTCTCTTTAAGAGTTTACGTAGAATCACAATTTAGAAATTCATAATGATTTCACTCTTGATCTCCAGAATTTTCTTGAATAATCCATCTTATTCTATTTTTCTCTGTTTCTTTCTACTTCTCCCTTTGTACACATTTCCACTCCTATTCATTCCTCTTTGCTTCTGGAACCCCAATCTAATCTTGTTTGGGATTTTTTCCACAGACACAGCCTCTGCTGTCACGAGAGCAGAAAATCACGTATCAATAACAAATAACCCACAGCAAATTTATGGCCTTATATTCATCATGATGCTGGTCTATGGCTGAGAAATTGGTTAATGAGGGAAAATCTGGGGTATAAAAAAATGTTTCCATCCACCAGTGCCTGGCACCAATAAAAGGTCTTGCTTTTACCCCCCAAATACGTACACATTTGCTGAATTTATTGGTGAATCTCTTACTTTTCATGGGTGCTGATGACCAGATAAAATGCTGTTCTTGTTATGTAAGTATCCTGGACTTGGAAATGCCTTAGAAATGAATGCATCCTGACTACCTAAGTTAGTTTCACATATCTTAATCTCTTATCATTAACCCATCTCACTTTGCTAAATTAACTCAGATATTCACTGTAATGATATGGTGATAAACCCAGGACTACAATTCACAAATGTCAGTGCCACCTGCTTTGCAGCCCTCCTTGCTCAAGTTCTTGAGAGAGCCTTGCAGAGGACACTCAAGACAAACACTCAC
This sequence comes from Delphinus delphis, assembly GCF_949987515.2. Lineage (NCBI taxonomy): Eukaryota > Metazoa > Chordata > Mammalia > Artiodactyla > Delphinidae > Delphinus > Delphinus delphis. The sequence goes on along the minus strand of NC_082698.1, from coordinate 53,154,295 downwards.
AGCATTGCTTGTTAAGTCTTACAGCTCTCTGACCTCCCAAACTCTACTGGATTGTTTTGTTTTTATGGCTTAAAGCCTACCTATATTGCATGTATTCCTCAATCTTGTTGTAAAATACTATGTAGTTCATTACATGGTAAAATCTTTTATTAAGAGAACAAAAAGGTTAAAAACTTAAAAATTTTATTTTCAGTGTAAGTATATAATTCTGTATCCAAACACATACTCACCACACACACTCTCATATAAAGAAAAAAAATTTTTTTGGAAAGAATGAACCAAAATGTCCAAAGTGGTTATTTCTGGCTGGTGGGACCATGAATGATTTAAATTTTCTTACTTATGGTTTTATGAATTTTCCAAATTTTCTCCAACGAATAGATAAGGCTATTGTTTCTGAATGAATTTCTATTACAAAGTAAATGCATTTACATAGCAAAAGATGAGGTCAAAAGAAAGAAGAAAACTAAAATCTCCTGTAATCTTGAGCAGTTAAAATCATAAACATTTTTTAATACTCCATCACCATATATGGGTATGTGTCATACATGTGTATAGATACATATGTACATGTGTGTATATGTATCAGTGTGTGTATGTCATATTCATCAGCGATAGGGTTAAATTTTCATTATGTACAATTCAGAATCATATTTCCATAATGGTCAGATATGAATCATTAACTGGAAATAACAAGCAATATATGGAGAAGAAAATAATAGGTAAATTGATCTCTGGATATTAATTAGATATACATGCACACAAAAATACGTAGACACAACTTATTTCAATTAAGATAATACTCTCTACAATCTTATTTTTCATGAGTGACACACTGTAACTTTCCACATCATTCTGTATTCATCTCTGATGCCTGCTATATACCATTACATGGCTTATATTGTTAAAGCAATATCTCTTAGACAACTTGATCTGAGCTCGTCAAAGTTTATTACTTATTAATGAAGAGACTGCCAAACACCCATGGACTTCAGTGGTGGTGGGATATTTGAATCACTTGTATTTTTCTAAGAAATATGGATGCCTGAAGTTCACCTCCAATGATTCTGATCTAACTGGTCTGGGCTGTGGTCCAGGAATAAGTATTTTTAAGAAGCACCCTGAAGTGTTTCTAATGTGCAGTCAGGATTACGAACCAACGAGAAAGATATGCTGGTTTGATACAACATGGGAGAAGAGAGGAGAACAAAAGACTTCTAACTTAGCACAGACTGCTGTTTTCCTCTTTTACTTCCTGTGGCCATAATGTAATATTCATCAGCGACAGGGATAAATTTGCAGCCTGAACAAATCTGAGCTACCTTCTCACAGCGATCAGACATGAACCATTAACTAGAAATAACAAGTAGTATATGGAGACACAAATGATGAGTAAATTTATGTGTGGCTATTAATTAGACATACCAAGGAACACGGAGTTACTCTCTGACAGGAGCCAATTAGTAAACAGGTGGCAAAATGTGTCCAGTGAAGGTCACCTAACAGGAGCACAGCCTTGCTTTTCCTCAAGCGGCTGTCAGGGAGTTTCTCTAGCAAGCCCTCTAAGATGCTCTAAAACACTCAGTTTTCTTAATTCTTAGTTTTTTGGGAAAAGACTTTCTTCCTTCGTACAGTAGTACATTCAACCAGTGTAACAATATATTATGTTTCATCTGTTCACAGATGCACATTTTAATATTTTAACATCTCTGATATTTGGATGCATCTTAAAATTGAAATCATAAAAAAGTTATATCACTGTTTAACTGGTAGCATTGCTTTTTCTCTTAGTGTTACATGAAGATGTGGCACATATATACAATGGAATATTACTCAGCCATAAAAAGAAATGAAATTGAGTTATTTGTAGTGAGGTGGATGGACCTAGAGTCTGTCATACAGAGTGAAGTAAGTCCGAAAGAGAAAAACAAATACCGTATGCTAACACGGTATTCCAATATATTGGAATCCAATTCCAATATACATGGAATCTAAAACACAACAAAAAAAATGGTCATGAAGAACCTAGGGACAAGATGGAAATAAAGATGCAGACCTACTAGAGAATGGACTTGAGGATACGGGGAGGGGGAAGGGTAAGCTGGGACTAAGTGAGAGAGTGGCATGGACATATATACACTACCAAATGTAAAATAGATAGCTAGTGGGAAGCAGCCGCATAGCACAGGGAGATCAGCTCGGTGCTTTGTGACCACCTAGAGGGGTGGGATAGGGAGGGTGGGAGGGAGGGAGACACAAGAGGGAAGAGATATGGGGATATATGTATATGTATAGCTGATTCACTTTGTTATACAGCAGCAACTAACACACGATTGTAAAGCAATTATACTCCAATAAAGATGTTAAAAAAAAAAGAAATAGGGGGTAATCTTAAAATCAACGGTACAAAGAATTACAGTATATTTAAAAACATTCAGACGCTGACTATATCTTCACACCTTTACTGCTATCTTCGTGGGATAAGCATCCAACGTCTTTTGCCTATATTTTCCCAGTAGCCTCCTAACTTACTCTACTTCCACCCTTTGCTCTCTTTCAATCCGTTCTCAACACCCCTACCAAAGTGTTCCTGTTAAAACTGAAGCCTACACTTTGCCTCAAGCTAAGGCTTCCCCTGCAGCCCTCCCGAGGTGGCTCTTATAGGTGGGGAAGTGCACTTCCTGCTCCTCTTTGCATTTGCTGCCTTTCTCCCAGCTTCTTCCATAAAACCCCTGAGCTTTGCATCTCACGTCATTAGATTATGTGATTAGCCAATCAGTACTCATCCTCACTGTAGTCTATCGCTGACCAGTGATCTTCAGTGAAGGTGTTGGCTTCTGGTTCATTGTCATTCTTGCCAAAGTTCTGCTGTTTTAAGTCTTAGTGATTTACATGGACGCCTGGATAGTCCTTCCAATCCCCTGGGCTGTGGTTCCTCAACCTCACCTTTAGTGATTTGCCCTTTACCCTGCCTCGGCACTCGCTTTCATGGTAACCCTTGCTCTTATGCTGAAACTGTGTCTCCTCCAAAATGTCAATATTAGGTACTCTACAACTCTTTTGCCATCTTTTCTGCTCATCCATTTTAGTACCTGACTTCAATATCTTTAGTCTCCACTTGGACCTTCAATCCATGATGTTACCATCTTTACATTCTCCATCCCCCTCATCCCCCTTCATGTCTTCCTCTCCCTTGTGACCTCAGCTTAAATTCTATGGTTAATCATTTTAACCATTTCCTTGTATACAACTCTCTTGACACTTTTCAGTTTGTCACACTGCTTGGGGAAACCACAGATGAAACTCCTCCCAGACCTGGATCCACGGCTGAAAACGGCTGTAGTAAAACACACAAATATGCTGACGGCTCTAAATGGACCTTTAAAGCTGCCAAGTGATCACATCGTATTTTCCAGGTTTATTTTCTTTCCTACTATCCTGGATAGATATTTCTTACTTTTCTACTTTCCTGAAACCTCTCGTATTTTCTCCCCATTCTCACTTAGCTGGTAATACCAAAAAAGGTGAATAAATCAGAAAGTGCTTCACCAACGCCCACCATCATATCTAACTCCTTACTTGCATTGGTGTCTACATATTCTAACACTTTTTGTCATTCTGGATGAGCTGTTAATGTTCCCAGCTAAAGCCAAGCTTTCTTCCTATGCAACAGACCCCATCCTCTCTAGCTTACAACCTTCCAGTAAGTTTTCCATGTCTCTCCTGCATCATCAGCTTTCCCCTCTCTTCTGGGTCATTCTCATAAGTATAGTAACATACTGTTATTTCTCTCAACTTAAAAACAAAATTCCGTGACCTCGTCATCCAATTTCTTTCTTTTCCTATTGGCAGCAAAGCTCCAGAAAGAGTTGTCTCTTCTTGTTGTCTCTAATTTCTCTTCAATTCTCTCTTGAATCCACTCTAAACAGGTGTTCAATCCCACCCTTCACTCTAAACACTCTTATCAGGATCACTAAGGATCTCCAGTGTCATTTGCATAATCCAATTTCATTTGCATCTCCATTTCCACCTTATTAGTCAAAAATAGATAAATCTCTTCTTGGACACTTTCTTTTCTTGCCTTCAGGGTACCACTCTTCCTGTTTTCCTTCCACCTCACCAGCTGCTCCTTCTCAGTATCTTCTGCTGATTTTTTCTCATTTCCCTAACCTCTAAACGCCGTACCCTGGGGCTCAGTCTAAAGATCTGTATTTTTTTCCTATATACACTAAATCCTTAGATAATCTTATACAGCTCCATGCCTTTAAACATACTAAATGCTGATGACTCCAACATTATGTCTCTAGCTTAGACCTTTTCCCTGGACTCCAGACTTGTATAACCAGCTTGTTATTTAACATCTCCATTGGGATGTCTAGTAGGCATCTCAAAGTTAACAAGTCTCAAATAGAACTCTAGATATTTCTCCCCAAGCTGCTCCCTTTGGGAAAAAAATATGTATTTAAAAGAGTCCTGCATCTTATCTGGCAGAATAGGGAAGAAAAGCAGTGCCTTATTCAGGTAAAAACACTATGCTACTCATATTAAAGAGAGAAAAAAATCTAAACTTTAATTAATGCTGTGGGTGGATTTATATATTTGGAATTGTAGCAGCTCCATCAAACAAGGAAGTATATTTTTACCTCCTCTAAACATCTGTGGGTTTAAAAATTCCACTTTGACAGGGAACTTAGAAAAAATAGGATTTTTCTTACTTGCTTTATCAGCTTTCTGTGTCTTATACTTTTATTTGCAAGATGATTTGTGCCATTTAATGAGTTATTTCTTTAAATTTAGGCTATTGGACCATCCTCCGATCATTCATATAATTCCAAACAGTATAAACTTTTTCTCTACTTCTTTTCGTAATTCAAAATGAAAAACAATGTGGGCATGGGTGGGGTTAGGGTTTGGAAAGGTTCAATTATTATTTACAGAAAATTAAAAACATGAATAAAACTTTTTTTTTTTTTTTCGGTACGCAGGTTTCTCACTGTTGTGGCCTCTCCTGTTGCGGAACACAGGCTCCGGACGCGCAGGCTCAGCGGCCATGGCCCACGGGCCCAGCCGCTCTGCGGCATGTGGGATCTTCCCAGACTGGGGCACGAACCCGTGTCCCCTGCAGTGGCAGGCGGACTCTCAACCACTGCGCCACCAGGGAAGCCCAAAACATTTTTAATATATGGAGTTGCCTGGAAAACACTCAGGAAAAATTCATGGAATTTAAATAGTTTAGGTCATATAATAGGTATAAATTGACCCGTAGTTAAATCAAAACAAAAGCACCTCTAAGTACCACATGGCAAGGTTTTCTTGCTTACTCAAGGACAGTACTTAGATAATTTTCCTTTTCTTGTATCAATTACTTTTTTCTTTATTAGGTTTTTTCTCATCATTATATAACATGCTGTAATACTTTCCAACTTAAAATAAAAAGTAAAACTCCCTTTGTTCCTTTGCGTCTTCAGGTACTATTCCATCTCTCTGCTATCCTGCATAGAAAAATTCCTTGAAGGTATTGTCCATACACCTAAACCCACTTGTGTCCATTAGTATTAGCTTTGGCTATGTGCAATAGAAAATATAACATAAAAATAAAGTTAAAAGATGGCAGTTATTTTTTTCCATGTAAAACAAGGTCAGATTTAGCCTGTTCATGGTTGATATGGTGACTCCATGGACAAATGGGTCACATCTTTCTACTCTACCACCTTAGCTTGGTGCTTCCAATGTCACATGACCCAAAAAGGCTGCTGGTGCTCTAGCCATCACTTTGGGTTTTAGTGCATTGAAAGTATGAATAAAAGAAGGTGTGGTAGATGTTACTATTTGTACGCAATTTTTCTTACTTCTCCATGGTTGGTGAAGAATAATAACCCTCTTCATTTACTTTGGGCTCAATCATGTAAATTCTTTGGCCAACGGGTAGAAGTGATCTTTTGGGTTCTGAGCTGAAGCACTAGGAGGTGTGGCAAATTTCCACAAGGCTTCTTGAAGCTCCCATCCCACCATGGGAACAGCATATTTTTCTTTCAGCCTGGAACTGAAGCTGCCCTGAACCTGACCCAAAGCCTAGAATGCAGGCTTGCTCAGCCAAGCCAGCCAAACTGCTGACCCAGAAGCATAAAAGAGAATGTGGTAAGTCATTGAGATATTTTTGGGTTGTTTGTTTCATAGAACTATCACAGTAAAAATCTGACCAATACAGAGGGCAAAAGTGACTAATACACAAGGTGCTGCCTGGCAGAATCAGCTCCCTTTCAGCTGGCTTCCCAGAAATACCACAAACACTTCTACTTATTTGTCGTACATGGTCACATCTTGATGAAAGGGAGATTAGAAAGTATAGCTGGATGCATTTTACCCTAAATAAAACCAGAGTTCTTGTTACTAAAGAAGAACAGGGCATGGCTGTTGGGTGGGAATTAGCAGTTGCTTCCACAAGAATACAGCCAGGTTTTTTCTCCAGTCTCCCTTGAAACAGCTCTTGTCAACTCGTCCCAGACACTACTGACCTATTATCAGCCTTTGCCACAGTTCACGCCTTGAAATTCTTTCTTGTTTTACTTTTAGACTTTCTGCTCATCAGCCACACCTCCTCAGTCTCCTTTCCATGTTCATCCTTCCCCCTGAGCTCCTGACAGTGCTTAGAGCTCAGTCCTCAGCTTACTTTATTGGATAGCCACCTTCATTCTCTCATAGATCTTATCCAGTCCCAAGGTCTTAAATAACATCTGTATTCGCTGATGACTCCCAAATTGAGATCTTCAGCTCAGACTTTTCTCATAACTTCAGATTAACATATCCAACTGCCTCCTCAGTCTCTGCACTTGTTGTCTAACAAGCATCTCACAGGCAGCGTGCCCCAAAGAGAACTCTTTCCCATTCCCCACACCTAAAATTGCTTCCTACAGCCTTCCTCCTGGCAATTCCAAGTCTTCTGGAAGCTCAGACTAAAAATGATTCCTATCTTTCTCTCAGACCCTATTTCCAAACCATCAGCAAATATTCTCAGCTATATCTTTATAAATAAATCATGCCATGTTCAATGAAAAGGAATGAACTCACTGTGTATGTGAACAACATGGATGAATCTTACAGACATAATATGAAGTGAAATATGCCAGGGGTAAAAAGATATATTTTATATTATTCCATTTATATGAAGTGCATAAAACAGACAAATCTATAGTGATAGAGGTCAGAATAGGGTTATCTCTGGGGAGAGTACTGACAGGGACGGGAGGGATTCTGAGTTACATTAGTAGATACATACGTGAGAATTAATAAAACAGTTCACTAAAGACTTGCATACTTTAATGTATATAAGTTATATTTCAATAAAAAAGAAATATTACTATTGTTTTCTTACCAATAATTCACAGACTACAGATGTGTGATGATGTATAAGATGAAAAAAGTTAATTCTTTGAAAGTATACTTTGTGATTTATAACGAGAAATATATATATTTGGTCTTTGTCTCCATTTCTTGCACAGAGCTCCTAAAACTTGGAATTTCTCATCCTAAGTGATGAGAACAACAAAGGCGACTATTGGCCCCTACTTAAGCATGGGGGCTGGTGGCCAGAAGAACCATCTATGTGATTAGGGGGTTGGAACTTTTAGTCCCATTCTCCTGACCTTCAGGGACAGGAGAGGGGCTGGAGATTGGTTCACTAACCAATGGCTAATGAATGAATCAATCATGCCTATGTAATGAAGCCTCCATAAAACCCCCAAAGGATGGAGTTCAGAAGCCTTTCAGGTGGGTGAACCAGAATGTTTCCATGTGCCACTGTGCCACGGTGCCAGGCCCCAAGCTCCATGAGGACCTTTGTTTGGCTCCTTGCTCTCTGTATCTCTTCATCTGGCTGTTGATTCATATCCTTTAACATCCTTCATGATAAATCGGTCATCTATTGAGTAAACGGGTGTCCTGATTTCTGTGAGCTGTTCTAGCAAATTCAGATTAACATATTGACCCCAAGGAGAGGGTCAAGGAAACCTCTGATTTATAGCCAGTTGGTCGGAAGTACAGGTAACAACCTGGGCTTGTGATTGGTGTCTGAAGTGGAGGGTGGTCTTGGAGGACTGAGCCCTTTGCCTGCGGAATCTAATGCCGTCTCTGAGTAGATAGTTTCACAATAGAGTTGAATTCTCAGATTCCCCGCTGGTGTCCAAGAAATGCTTGTTGGTGTGTGGAAGCTTACACATACCCACACCCACATCCACACATGTTAGAAATGGGTGCAGGAACCCAAAAAGATATTTGTAGCTATGTCTATATCCAGAGAGTATCTTTATAGAATTGGCCACTTAATACATCCACTGCTGTATCATTTGGTCCAAGCCACCATGACTTTTTGACTAGATTATCAAAATAGCCTTTTAGTATCCCTACTACTCCATTCATTTTCCCTTTAGTGTATTATCCACATAGCACGGAGTATCTCTTTAAAATTCAAGTCAGATTATATTAATCCTCTGCTGAAAACCCTGTGATATCCCACTGAACTCAGAGTAAAAACCAAAATCCATATGGTTGCCCCCTCTCTTCCTTAATACCCCTGCTCAAAAGTCATCTAAACAGTAAGGACTTCCAAGACCACCCTATATAAATAGTATTCTCCCAACTTCCTGACACTCTCTATCCCCTTTAACTGCTTTTTCATTATAACTCAAATCACCTTCCTGTAGAATATCTACTTAGTGGGTTTTTTTGTTTATGAAGTGAGGTTTATGTTACCCCTCCTTGAATCTGGATGGAGTCTGACTGCTTGACCAATAGAATATGGTGGATGTGATGATGGGCTGGTTCCTGGGTCTGGCCCTTGAGAGACTGGAGGCTTCCTCTTCCTGTCTCTTGGAACACACTCTCTGGGATCCCTGAGTAACTATGTAAGAAGTCCAGCTACTCTGAGAGTTCGAGGTTGGGCAGGTTATATGTAGGTGCTCCAGAGGACGATCCCAGCAGGGCCCAGCCTTCCAGCTGTGCCAGACATGAGTGAAGCTGCCTTGATTCCTCCAGACCAGCCACCCTCCATCTGAATACCACCAAGTGCCCTCAGCCAAAGCCACTTGGAGCAGAAAAATTGCCCAGCTGAGCCCTGCCTGAATTACTGAGCCAACAATCATGGGCTATTATAAAATGGTTGCTATTTTAAGTCATAACGTTTTGGGGTAAATCGTTAAGGAGCAATAGCTAACCAGACAGAAGTTCTCTCTGTGTGTGGCGGGAACCAACCAGCAGGTTTTGTTTCAGGGCATGTGTTCAGGCAGCACATAGGCAGCCCTCTTCCTCCCCTCAGTGTCAAAACTAACACGAGTTTTACCCTGTGGTACCCACACCCACACTGGCTCTGGCTCTTTTCAGGCAGATCATGTAATTTCATCAGAGAAAAGATTTTAGACTCCAGCGTGGGGACAGATATTAACCACTGCCAGTCTCTCCATGTGTGGGGTGCAGGATGTATGTCCCAGGTGTCCCATAAGTCCTCCCCTATTTATCTTGATTACCGATCAGAGACTTGGAGGTGGTACCCACAGAATCGCTTCTGAATCCCCGTGAACCTTCTCTGTATTTTTCAGGCATCAGCTCCCTGCATCTGTTCTCTGATACACATCTTGCCCCTTTCTTGTCCTTAGAAATTCATCAAAATGTCTTGAGCTAACTCATGGGTTCCAATTTTCTTACCAGCTGTAACAGGTTAATTCCTTTCCGTATGTCTTTGCTGTCATTTTGAGGGATTTGGGAGTGATGGGAGGGAAACACACGGGCTGTGTTTAGTCTCCTAAACGCAAACATGTATTTCTACATTAAAAAATATATGGCAGGAATTTTTCAAGGAAAGACTCTTCAAAGAAGTGTGTGTATCTGAGGAAACACTGAGCTTTGATTGTTCCAGAGTCACTTCCCTTGCCACCTGTTCAGCTGCGCCCTCAGAACTGACTGGGTTCAGTTAATCAGGAAGGTAAACTCATTTCCTCCAGCCACTGGGACCAGCTTAGTTCAAAGCTACCTTGGTCTGAGAGAGAGAGAGAGGAGACCAAACTGTTTTAGGTAAATAGGTTATATTTGTTTTTCCATTTGAAAATTTGCAGATGCTTATGCAAAAAAATGTACCAGCTTCAACAAACAGATGATTCCTATGACATTTCTGTTATTTGAAGAATAATATTTTCATTGTCACCTCTGGAACCTTTCCTTTAAATATTCAATACTCCCAACTACTTTATAGATCACTTTAAAATAATATGTTTTTTATTTTCTGTTTGTAATTTTCTCCTTGGACTTATAAAATTGTTAAAAAATTTCCCTAGGTGCTTCATAGTTTTCATGCTAATGTACATGGTGCCTTTCTGAATATTTACAATCTCTTTTTTATTGTTACATAGAAAGGCAACTATTTTTCTCTGCTGATTTCATAGCTACAATCATGGCTAAATTCTAATTCCAGTAATTTACCTGTAAATTAGATTAATTTGAATTTTCTACATACAACATTGTACCATCTAGGATAATGACAGATTTATTTATTCCTTTTCAATTTTCATGGTTACGTTTTTATTCTTGCCTTACTGTCCTGGCTACGACCTCAGCACGATGTTGAACAGAACTGGTGATAATGGACAACTTAGTCTTCTTCCTGACCTCAGGAGCAATGTGTTCAATACTTCCCCATTAGCTGTGATGAGTACTGTAGAATTTTTTTTTTTTTTTACCATATACTTGTTTACCATATTGACATTCTGAGCTGGAAGGATCTACAGTGTTCCAAGACTGGAGGAAGCAGCTGGGGGAGTGGATACTACTTTAGACTGAGTGGTGATGGGGACCTCATGGAAGGACTAAAAAGACTGGCAATGGGTACAAGGGTCAGTGGGAGTGTTGGAAGATGGTAGAAGAGAAAGCAGGCAGTGAGAGGCAGAGGCAAAAACCAGAGGCCACTCTCATCAATTCCAGGACTGACTTTGCAGGAAACCCAAATGCATGGGCAGGAGGTCCTCCACCTGGGTATAGGACCAAGGACAGGGTGGGCGAGAACAAGGGTGCCATTCCTGACATATGCCCAAGTCAGATTCTGAATCTGTCCTATTTATGTTCTATTATATCAGATGGGAAGTAAAACAGTTACTGGACTTGCTTTAGGGTTGCCAGTCTGACTTTCCTGGTGAAGGGTGGGGAGGTAGATGATGTCATGCCCCAAATGGCAGACAGCTTAAGCAAACTTGTCCATGGTTCATCAGGGCTACAGAAATCAAAGAACCATCCTAACCATTGAGAGTAAAGGGGGCTAGTACATGTTTTTCATTTGCTTTAAACTCAATTATTTTAGAGTTAAAAATTTTAAAAAATCTTTTCAAAATGTTAAGACATTTCAGACCATGCTAATATCCCTTTCACCCATGTCCCCTCTACTCACTCCACTCCTCAGAGGAAACTACCATTATCAGTTTGTTGTAACTCCTTCCAGATATGTTTCAACAAATTTGTGTTCATAAATATGGCTGTAAAATATATACAGTGGTGTATTGTGTGTGTATGTGTCTAACACAAATTCTATCACATTCAGGCTATATTTTCCCTTTCTGCATTTTGGAGCATCAGTTTCTTCAAAAAGTATCTTCAGAGAAAACGCCACAAGAACTACAGTGAAACAATATTCTCTGGAAATGTTTGTCAGGAATGATAATGAACGTAGAGACAGAAGATGCTAATGCCACAGAAACTCAGGACTAAGAAGATTGAAAATGGCTTAATTTACGGTGGGAACTGTATGGCAGATAAAAGAGAAACAGCTTCCCTGAATTTCTTCCCTCTTTGCCTAATGCCCACAGGGCACCCACACACCTTAGCAACAAAAAACTCAAGTGAGGGCTCTGGTTGGTATCAGAATGGCTATTAATTGTTTCCTCTTCTTAAGATCAAACCTGAATGAAGAGGCTAAATGAGTTTTCTTTAAGTGTGAAAAGGCTCTTGTACAGTTGCAATATGACTGCTGCAAAGATGAAGGATGAATATGAAGTGTGTGTTTTAAGGACTCTGCTTCCAATTATTCTTGGCCCTTTATTGTTGAGAAGCAGTGCCTGTACTAGAAGCAGGGACTGAATGCTCTTTAGAAATTCATTATATGTAGCCGCCACTTTTTAACCTTTGCCTGTGAGTGATTTTTGAAATGTGCTTGTGGTAGACGATTTTTAAATTCTAAAGGTGAATGAAATGGCATTGTCAAAGCAGTAATGTCTATGATGATGAGAACACGAGTACCTGGAAATTGAGTTCTTCGAGAGAGATATTATGGGAAGAGGCAGAAAGAATTGTGTCTTGATTTCCAATATATTAATTTATTCAAATAGTTTCATCTAATTATATATAGGAATCATAGGATATTAGTGTCAAAAAGACCTTAGTGATAATCCAGTTATTGAAATAAATTTTATAGTTGTAATGAGAAGGCCAGACAAACCACAGGAATAGTCCAAGGTCACACAGCTGGTTAGCGGAACGAAAAAGAAAAGCCCAGTCTTCCTGAATTGGGGCGGGTACTATGGGCTTTCTCTGCAATGTGCCGCCTCCTTAATTTGGTCATGCAATGATCCATGTATTGACTGAAGACTAACGATAAGATAAAACTTCTGAGAGATAGAGTGGGGTGCAGAAAGGGAGATTAGCTATGGAGTCAGACACCCACATTTGAATTCTGAATCTGCTGATCTGTTGTGTGATTTTAGGCAAGTTCCTTCACTGGCCTAGCCTTAGTTTAACCATCTAAAATGCCTGTCTGGCAAGGCTTTTAGGAGAACTAGATGAAGTAATTTCAGGAAAGTGCCAACACAAGGCCCAGCACACGGTAGGCTCTTGAAAAGTGGTTGTTCTGCTATTCTCTGTTTTTAAGAAAATGTCAAATGGGAGGAAATAAAGAAACAGAATAAAGCTAAAAAAACTCTTATTAGAAAAAACTTCTATTTTTCTCCTTTTCCTTCCTTTCCTAATCTAAATTAGGTAACAATCAACTCCAGTTTTGCCTAATATGCAAAATGATCTTAAGAACTTTGGCTTTACTAGGAAAGGTTATTAGGAGTCTAATTTTACATAATGACCCAAGAAATGGTGAAGAAATCTCTGGAACTTGTGATTTGGCTCTAGATCACTTGGATTCAGGCACTCAACAGGAGAGAAGGCAAAGGTTGCTCCTGATTTTTAGGACCTGTCCACAGAGTGCAGGAAACTTGCTTTGAGAATGCAGAAGAAAGTCCTTGTGTTTTACCCAAGGGTGATTGTTGATTGTGTGTGGGCTGTAATGACTTTTGGTGTAATAACTTGGTGAGATCATCAAAATGCCCTATGATGAATCTCAGCTCATGCAGGTTTGAGAAGCATTTTAAAAACCTGCCCTCCACTAGCTATTCAAGCTTCAGGGATAAACAAGCCAGGATGTCTTACTTCCGGGGAAAATGTTCTCAAATTCTTAAAAACAAGGGCTGTGAGAAACCAAGATAGAAAATCAGTATGGGGCTTCCCTGGTGGCGCAGTGGTTGAGTGTCCGCCTGCCGATGCAGGGGACACGGGTTGTGCCCCGGTCCGGGAAGATCCCACATGCCGCGGAGCGGCTAGGCCCGTGAGCCACGGCCGCTGAGCCTGCGCGTCTGGAGCCTGGGCTCCGCAACGGGAGAGGCCACAACAGTGAGAGGCCCGCGTACCGCAAAAAAAAAAAACAAAAAGAAAATCAGTATGAAACAAAGTAACAGCAACAAAGGCATATGCTTCCATTCCTACTCCAGTGACCCTGACCAAAATGACGGAGGCAATGTAAGTATGTTTTAAGTTAGAGAGCGGTGCCATCTGCGGCCAGAACTAGCTGTACTACACATGGGACCAGGTGACAAAATGGACCCAAAGGCTGGCTGTGAATTCTCTGCTGAAGAAAGTGGTATGATCTCAAGGGAATTCAGTAGAGGGGAACTCAGACATTCTAGAAAGAAAGAGAGAGAGTTGGAGGAAAAAGTCAGACCACGAAATATAAGGGAATGTGTCCCTCAGATTGGAGGCTGGAAGCAACTGTCAGGTAAATGTAACAGCAGCAGATGCCTTTTAACAGGTTTAAAGGCTTTCCTTCCAAGTAAGGGTGGTGAGACCTCGAAGGAAGCTTGAGAAAGTCAAGGGGCTGGATCAGAAGCCTGGGGCGGGAAGGGTGGCTGCCCCAATTCCTGACTCCCTGGCAGATGATCAGCAGGTGGCAGCGGCAATGAGAGGCTTTTGCAGACTCTGAGGCTTGCTCTTGGCACTGAACATAAGCACAGCCGTGACTGGGGTTTGCAGAAAGCCCAGAATCAAGGTTGGGTAGAATCTGGGTGCTGTGCAGGGAGGCGCAGCCTCAGTGTGGGGTGGGAAGGGGCCACAGGTAGGGACAGTTGCATCCTGCCCTGCTGGCTCCTGCACCTTCCCGTAACGTAAGCCTCACTGCATGCTAAGAAGAGGCACAAAGGGTAACAACAAGCAGGGGCGCCCATGACTCCCTCCCACCGCTGTACACCCAGTTCTCCTATCCCCGCCCCCCTGCCCCCGTCTCTGAGTGTGTAACTGACCCTCTGGCAGCATACTTTTGGTTTCAAGTGACATTCCAAACACATTTTCTAGTTTTCTAGCAATAACTGTGGGGCTTTTGAATGGATTCCTTTTACACTTGACTCAAGGTTCCACACCTTCACTTACTTGAGGTCCAGATAGTGTCCTGGTGATTCAATTCTGGCTAATAGGGATGAGAATTCTATAGACAGAAAAGGAAAGCAGGGTGGAGAATGAGCAGACACCAAGGATGATGTTAATGAGATGAAACAGAAAAGAAAACCAGGTCAGAATCTGGGAGAACTTCAGCAAAGAGACTCAGAATTGGCTTACACATGAGGGCTATGAAGCTTTGAAAATTTGTTGGTGGTTTGATTCAGCAGAAATAGTAACTGGTAACAAACTGAAAACAATACTCCTGGAGAGTCTTTATGCCGCTGTGGGGAGGAAAAGCAATGTTGGTACAGTGTAAGGAGGTAAGCTGTGTCATATTGGAGATATTGTGGGTCCCTGCCCTCAGAGCCAGAAGGAAGATAGTTTCCCACGGACACTCACAGGCCAAGCAGGACAGGTGGAGAGCCCCAGTCATCTTCAGCGGAAAGCTTGAATGCCCCATGCCTGGGACAGCGCTCACCTTCTCTAACTGGATCTTCCCCTTGTTGACAGCCACTGGGTGCAGTCAGCTCTCTAGAATCCAGCCACTGCCCTCACTGGAAGTGAGCTGAAGGGAGCACCACTCGGCTCCTTCCTGCGGCTGGGCACTGGAGCTGAAGACCACCTAGGGGTCAGGGTCAGATCTGTGCCCTCTCACCTCCTGACTCCTCTCCCTCACCCTTGCCACTTTTCCCTTGGCCCTGGTTCCTTCAAGCAAATAGATGTAAGTGGATTCTCCTCGAGTCCCTTTTCTTACCTTCCCAGGCAGGCTTTTCCTTCACACACCGTGGACTGGCCGACCCTTCCCTCAATCTGATCCTGCCTGCCCTCTATCTAGCAGAATTTATTGGCATTCCTGGCTTAGGATTTAAGGACGTGGGAGGATGTGTTTACCTTTAAACATCTAGACAAGTCTTGCTGTTCTAGATAGAGAAATTGTCAAATATATAGGCACATGGTAGCAAACAAAGTCCAGCGCACACTTGAGTTGGAAAGTACCAATTATAAAAAACAAACAACGGCCTTTGCAGAAAGGAATGTATTAGGGAAGACAATAATGATATTCTGCTAATTCTAGCTTTTCCTTATCATCTCTGTCACTCGGTACTTTACTCTTATTCTGTAGTTTTGTTAACCTCGTTAGTTGCCATTTTGATTCTGTTTTTCTGTTTCTTGTTCTGTTTGAACGACTATTCTTTTTTATGTATAATTACAGAGTAAGCCGGAAGTCCAGATAACAGTAAGCTCTAAAGGCCTCGTTAATATGTATTTGAAGCACAAAAAGGAAATGAGCACATTTGTATGATAAATGAAAGTGTGTTATCTTGCAGGAATAGTGAACATTAAGGTTACACAATGTGAAGATTCAGTGACATTTTCCCAAGTTCAAGGATTGCATTTTGGGAACTTATTTCCCCTGGGTTAGAGGCTGGTGTGAAGTACGCAGAGAATTGGAAGCTGATAAAGGAATTACTAATACTGCCATTTGTTTTACAGATTTCAATTAAAGGATTTAATATGATGGTTAAACTATAAATTACATTGAGCGAAGCTATGAGACTGGCATTTTCCTTAATTTAATATTCCTGCTTAATGCCAGGAGGCATTAATCCAGGAGGCATTGGGTGGTCTCAAATTCAAACTAAATCCTTGGTATTTATGATTCCTGGTTAAACAAGAAAACTGTGCATTAGACCGGAGAGTGGAATGAAGTACTATGTTGTATTTTAGAATCCAGAATTGAATACGATCCCACTGCACTTGAAACATTTAATAGATCTCAGAGTGAATCAAATGTTTGGATAAACGACTACAATTTGTCTGTCATTAGCTTGACAGTTGCAAGTGAAGTAGATTTCACTTAGTTAGGTTTCCGAGTCAATAAAATGAACATTTAATGAAAATGAGCATCAAGACACAAATGTGTATACGTACTGTCACCAAATTATAAACTTGAAAAAAAATTGATTTTGCAGAATTCATTGGGAAAATTTCATGATGTTTTCAATCAGGTGAAGAGAGCTTATCTTGTTCAACCATGAGGTTTAACATAATTTCTCTAGTTCTTCATATTTTCATTCACATTCTGTTAAAGGAAGCGCTAACTCCAAGTTAAGTTGTGTGTGTGTGTGTGTGTGTGTGTAAACTTTTCTCCAAGTTTATTTACTTTGGATTTTCATTTGAGTCTTCTTTAGTGAGATCAGTCACATGGAAAGGTAAAGGCCTTTGAACCAAGTTTTCCATACCTTCTCTTACTTGAGGTCTAGCTAGTGTCCTGGTGATTCCAATCTGGCTAATATGAATGAGAAGACCATAGAGAGGATATGGAAGCAGGCTAGACAGAATGAGCAGACACCAATGATGATAGATTGATGACAACGAAATAGAAAAGAACATCTCAGAATCTGGGAGAGCTTGTCAAAGAGACGCTTGTGTATCCTGCTTATACATGGGGGTTATGAAGCTACGAAAATTTGTTAGTGGTTTAATTCAGCAGAAATAGTAACTGATACCAACCTGATAACAATGCTTTTCTACCTAAAATTCTTCCATGGATGCCACAGGTCAGGTTCTTTATAGCCATTTTCTTTCTTTCTTGGAAGTTTGGCTGCTTTCTACACCCTGGCCCCTAGTTCCAGCCACACTGACCTTCTTTTAATTCTCCCAAGTATCTATCTCATTTCTGCTTTTAGGAAATCTGCATGTATTGTTACCTGAGCCTGGATTGCTGCCTAACCCACTTGACCCCTTACCTGGCTTGTTCTTTTTTCCAGTTCCCTTTTTCTGGGAAGCCTTCTTGTTCCCAAGGGCTAGTCAGGGCTCCTTGTTATAGGCTTTCATAACACCCTTTGGCATTCACTACGGTTGTAGTTAGTTACTCACTTTTTAAGTTATTTCTTTAATATCTGTTTCCCTCCTTAGACTGGTGTTTCCATGAGCGTAGGAACCATTATTTGTCTTATTTACAAGCATGTTGCATAAGATGTGATAAGAAAAAAAATTTACCTGCATGAATAAATGAACAAGGTAGAAACCCAGTGTTACAGGTTGAATTGTGTCCCCTCAAAAGATATGTTAATGTTTTAACCTCCAGTACCTGTGAATGTTACTTTACTTGGAATATATAATCAAGTTAAAATGAGGTCATTAGGGTGGATCTTAATTGAATATAACAGGTATTCTTATAAGAAGAGAAAATGCCACGTGAAGCCAGAGACTCAGAAGGAGAAGGCATGTGACCCCAGAGGCAGAGACTGGAATGATGCATCCATAAGCCAAGGAATACCACGAGACAACAGGCAACACCAGAAGGCAGGAGAAGGCAGAGAAGGATTCTACTGAGTCTTAAAGGGAACATGTTTTGTAGACACCTTAATTTCAGAATTCTAGCCTACAGAACTGTGAAAAAATAAAATTTTTTGTTTTAAGCCCCCCTAGTTTATGGTACCTTGTTACAGCAGCCTTAGGAAACTAATATACATATAGCTATTGGAGCTGGTACCAAAGGTTACACCTGAACAGCAGCAAGTGACACTGACTTCTGTGGTGATGGACAGTGGTGCTCAGGGCCAAGTCAGCTCTTAGAACTTGGGATCAGATTGACCTGGTAGGTGAGGCATGAATTAATTAAGCTGAAGAGCGAGGAAAGTTTCAGGGGCTTGGCATCCATGAGAATAGCTAGTAGTAACAGTTAACATTTAATGGGTAATTATATATATGAACATCATCAAAACCCTATACTAACATGATTTTATTCCTGTAAATAACTTATGAGGTAGATTCTATTATCCTTATTTGTGGATAAAATACTAGGGAACTGTGAGATTGAGAAATGGTAGGGCCTTGATTTGAATCCAGGCAAGTATGAAGGACAGACAACAGAGGAAGACACCCCAGAAAATGCCAAAAATATCTATGAAGGATTCATATGGGTCAAACCGTTTCACAGGCTGCCACTGTGCACTGAGATGAAGCCTATTACAAAGCTGTTAATGACATACAGGTATACACTTTCTATTCTGAGTTTGTTTTTGACAATAGTGTCAATCAGTCTACATATAACCCCCTCGGCACTGTGTTGTCATCATATTCAAAATTTTGGTTTTATATCCGCCTCATTAAAATCCAGAAGCACTTATGACATTCCAGTGCTGACTCCGTCCTCTCTTACAGGTTCCTTTTCTTCTGCTTCCAAAGTAGGTCAACCAGTAGCCCAGGCTCAGAGAAGGAGGATGCAGATGAATCAAAGGCTGGAAGGAATCTTGACAGAGAGAGAGATCATTAATTCTCCCTCCAGAGAGAACTGCATTTCTCAAAGGTGAACTCTATTCTTGGAGTTCCCAAGAGAAAGAGATTCCATTGAGTCTCGGAGTGTCAAGAGTGTGAGAGGTGGAAACAGGGCAGGCTAGTCAGAAAGGCTGAGCTTCAAACTTTGGTCTTCCACCTTCTCACCCCAGCTTGCTGAGCCTCCATCTCCTCACCTGTGAAATGGAGATAACAGTAGCTCACCTGCTGCCAAAGTTTTTTGAGTGACAAAAATGAAAACATGTAGAGGAAGGTGTTTCTTCATCTAAGTTGATTCCAACATAAGGAGGGAGCATCTTTTTTTTTTCCTTTAGGTGAACATTTTTATGTGTCCCAGGGATCTTTACCTTTTGCTTTTCCAGCTTTTTTATTTGTTTGTTTTAAACACCAATCATCTGTACTAGTGCTTTGGAACTTTTTCAGTTTTTCATTTGCCTCATACCGGCAGAGGCTCAAACTGCACAGAGCATCCTTTCTCTCTGAGGCACACACCAGGTAAGTCACTCATGGATACATCAAAGAGAAGTGCTGTTTGGAGAAACTTGTGTGCTTTTTATTCTCTAGTGGTTCCCTAGATGCACAGGTTAATTTTGGCAGTTTTGGGCATGAGAGTAATTTTCACAGCTCATTTTTTTCTGCTCTAGATGTACTTCTCAGAGTTTCTTTTTCCTTTAACCTGATTAAGACATTATCCCAAAACACAGTGTTCCCAAAATAGTGTGATGTTAGCCCTCAAAAAAAGTATTCATTATTCAAATCACAAGTCCAAGTAATGTGAACATTGATCCCAAGCATGTTATAGGCATAGGTACTATTCCTGATGGTAATGATAACAGCAGTACAATTAGGGACAATTCACTAAGGTCACATCACGTGCCAGGCACTGGGTTAAGTTCTTTTTTTTTTTTTTTTTCTTTTTTTGCGGTACACGGGCCTCTCACTGTTGTGGTCTCTCCCGTTGCGGAGCACAGGCTCTGGACGCGCAGGCTCAGCGGCCATGGCTCACGGGCCCAGCCGCTCCGCAGCATGTGGGATCTTCCCGGACCGGGGCACGAACTCGTGTCCCCTGCATCGGCAGGCAGACTCTCAACCACTGCGCCACCAGGGAAGCCCAGGTTAAGTTCTTTTTTGCAGTTATTATTGGCATCCTCACAATAATTCTGCCAAATGGTCACTACTATCTTTATTCTGCAGAGCCAAAGATCAAGGTTTTCATAGAATAGGTAAATTGCAGAAAAATAATTCAAGCAACTTAGGTCCAGGGTCTGGGCTGAATAAATTAGAAAGACACAATTATATCTTGAGCCAAGAGGTTAGCTTTTTATGATGGCTGACGTTTGCTTTGAAGAATGGAACTTAGATGCATGTGCCTTATTATCCACTCTTCAGAGTCAAGTTTTTCCTCTCCTTAGAAAAGCTATCAAGATGATTCTTGCTCATTTTCATGTGCATTCCTCAAAATGCACTGCTTTGTTTCACAGGATCTCATCCCTTTAGAAACATAAAAATACAATCCAAAGATGGTCAATATACAAAATCTTAGATTATTCTGACATGCACTAGTGGAAGAGTTTCATAAACAATAAAAATCGCCACAGTTAACACATGTGCAAAATGGCTTTTGATGACTCTCTGCCTTTAATCTCTCTAAATCTTTCAGCCTAGTGATGTTTTCTTTATTCCATAGGCTAGGACAGTCATTCTTATCCACATTCACTCTCCAGTCTAGCATCTGTTGCTCTCCTCTTCATTGTCAGTTCTATGAATTTCCTCCTTCACATTATTTTCAGATTTAAATGTCCAGATGGACACTGAATTCCTTCTTCACACCTGGCTTCCTGAGCAAGCAATGCGTTTTTTATTTTTTACTGGGCACGAGCCATCTCTCCTTGCCTGTTTCTTGTAACCTACACTTTTCCCCTCCCTGGTTTTTAATGCTCTCATTAAGGGTCTCAGAAATGGCTGCTCTTGAATACCACTTATCCAAGTACAATCAAGGTTTCAGTGGAAGAAGGACTGAGAGAATTGGAATAACACAGTCCTATATTTCTATTCATCTTCAGCCAGCCTTATCATGCTGCCTTTCAAGATGCATTCATAATTAATATGGGCAAGAGAGGCTAGCAGTATTACTGGCTGCCCAAGCAAGTTACCTAAGTGCTTTTATGCTGCTAATAAGGCATAAATGTGGCTAATAGTAGACTTCTCATACTGTGTTAATGAAACACAATTTCTGAATGTGATATGAATTTTATCTAATTAGTCATTTTAAAAATGCCCTCAGACCTGTGTTCAAAGGGAATTTGATGTACTGAAAAGGGATTCAGGAGCCAGATACTCCAAATGACTCAATACCCTGGACAGAATATGAGGTCAGTTTTCCAGGAGGCTCAAGACACCTCTATGCCAGGAAATTTGATTGAGCATAAAGGTTCTCAAGTATTTTTCCTCCAGTAAAATAATACCTCCAGTAATAATAATAATGCTAAGTCCAGGTATTACTATTATTACTATTTCTTTCCATCGATAAGCTAGAAAAACAACAAACGTAACTAAAGTAAATCTTTTCTTCAGCTTGAGGTACTCGTAATTCCTGACACTGTCTCATGCAGATCAAAAAAATCTGAAAAAGGGCCAGAATAGTTGTCAAATATGAAAGAGATTAGCTAGAGCCTAGAGCTGCTAATGCCTCCCTGTGGTGCCCGAGTTCTTCAGCTAAAAGTACCTTTTAGCTATATACCTTTTAGCTAATTTGCCTTTACTTCCATTTTTCCCTTCTTCCCCTCTCTGCCCTCCTTTTGTCTCTTGGTTAGTTGGTTTGTTTCTTCCTTTCTCTATAGCTGTTTTCTTTTTTTCGGACCTCAGACATTGAAAATTGAGTTAATCATGTTTCTCAGTTCATAGTTCATTAGCATGCAACTTCTTTTGTTTTATTTTATCTTCTTCTGCTTTATTGTCAATCTTTATGTTTGTTTCTCTACCTTCCATAGACAACCACTCTAGAGAATTTAATATGCTATACTTAGATAGTTTCAGTGAAAACCATAAAGTTTTATTTGGCAAGTGGGTCTTTTAATTTATACAAATGGTGTTATGTTACAGAACTTATTTTGTTTCATTTACTTACTCAATCTTATTGTTTAAAAGATTGAATAGTGTTGCTGTTTGTAAATCTCTAGCTTCTTCTGTTTGCTACATCATAATCTATCAAAAATCTGCACCACATTTTAGTTATTCATCACTCTAGTGATGACATCTAGGTTGCTTCTAATTTTGCTAATATGAGCAATATTTTAATGAACATCCTTGTACATGCCTCCTTATGTTCCTATGTGAGAATTTCCCTATTGAGGAGTAAGATGGCTAAGGTTATAAGCATGAGCCTCCTTAATTTTACCAAGTTTCCCCATTTTCCCTTCAAAAACGTCTTCTTGGGCTTCCCTGGTGGCGCAGTGGTTGAGAGTCCGCCTGCCGATGCAGGGGAAACGGGTTCGTGCCCCGGTCTGGGAAGATCCCACGTGCCGCGGAGCGGCTGGGCCCGTGAGCCATGGCTGCTGAGCCTGCGCGTCCGGAGCTTGTGCTCCGCAACGGGAGAGGCCACAGCAGTGAGAGGCCCGCGTACCACAAAAAAAAAGTCTTCTTTGCTAACAATGCATAAAGATTCTTATTTATCTACATTCTTGCTATTGCTTGGTATTATCTGAGCATCAGCTCAAAATACAGAATATCATAATCTAAGCCAGGTTCAGGTAAGTATAAGTCTCCTTGGATGTAGTACTTTGAGTATGGTTCTTTGAGTAGAATTCCTCTTGATCTACAAAATTTGAGAGATAAACTATTTGTCTCACACATACCCAACATTAAAGATGGTACACGTGTAGGGTAACCTTTCTAGGCATTCCTATTCAAAAAGGGGGAAATGGGAGGCATGAAGAGTCATTAGATAATGGTAATTATAAAACACAGCTGAGCAAATGTAACTTGGAGGTTCCTTTATTAGAATGCAGTTCTACTTCTGTTCCAGAGTTTTTTTTTTTTTTAGGGCTCTTGGCTGTATTCTCCAGGCTCTTGATTCCACTCTCCGAGTCATCCTTTCATTTTTATGAAAGGTAGCCTTCGACTAGCTTTCTAGTCTGCATCCTGTTTGTAGATGTTGAGGGTCCTAAGGCCTCTTCTCATTTTGTACTGTCTCTGTCTCCTTCAGTCCAAGCTGGTGTGCTTCTGCATATATCATTCTCTTAAAAACATTGTGGGTCTCCTATGCATCTTTTTTGAGTTCTTGCCATTAGATAAAAAATAATGACAAATCTCTTCAAGATAAGCCCTTTTCTACTGTGGGCTTCTATCGAGGAACAATACTCTTAAGCTTCTTAGAAGCTCTATTGTTTGATTTAAAGGACCTGTGAGTTACTCTCTTGAAGCCTTAAGAGAGATTTTTCATCTGACTGAATAACACTCTGAAGCAGCACTTTTGATATTTCTGAAGTCTTAAAGAATTTTATGTGCACTCCTTCAGCTTCATATTTAAACCATGTTTTCTTGAGAGCATCTTGGATTTGATTTTGCTTGGAGCCATTTCCTAAATTTAGTACCTTTTGACATCTGATGAAGCTGGGAATTAAAACTAAAACGTTCTGGTTCTTTTTGTATAATAGTCCCTTCTTTAGCTTATCACTATCTTCTCATATTCTACTTTAAATGGCCCTTATGACATACAGATGGCTAACAGGCACATTAAAAAATATTCAACATCACTAATTATTAGAGAAACGCAGATCAAAACTACAATGAGGTATCACCTCATACTGGTCAGAATGGACAACATTAAAAAGTCTACAAATAATTATTAAATGCTGGAGAGAGTGTGGAGAAAAGGGAACCCTCCTACACTGTTGGTGGGAATGTAAACTGGTGCAGCCACTATGGAGAACAGTAGGGAGGTGCCTTAAAAAAACTAAAAATAGAGTTGCCATATGATCCAGCAATCCCACTCCTGGGCATAGATCGAGAGAAAACTATAGTCAAAAAGATACATGCACCCCAATGTTCACAGCAGCACTATTTACAATAGCCAAGACATGGAAGCAACCTAAATGTTCATTGACAGATGAATGAATAAAGAAGATGTGGTATATATATATATATATATATATATATATATATACACACATACATATATACACAATTTAATATTACTCAGCCATAAAAAAGACTGAAATAATGCCATTTGCAGCAACATGGATGGACCTAGAGATTATCACACTAAGTGAAGTCAGACAGAGAAAGACAAATATCATATGATATCACTTATATGTGGAATCTAAAAAAAATGATACAAATGAACTTATTCACAAAACAGAAATAGACTCAGACATAGAAAACAAACTTATTGTTAGCAAAGGGGAAGGGGAGGAGGGATAAATTAGGAGTTTGGGGTTAAAATATACACACTACTATATATAAAATAGATAACCAACAAGAACCTACAGTATAGCACAGGGAACTATACTCAATATCTTGTAATAACCTCTAATGGGAAAGAATCTAAAAAAGAATATATATAAGTATATAAATAAATATATTTATATATATATAAATATAAATAAGTAAATCTATATATATATATAAAAAACGGAGTCACTTTTCTGTACACCCCAAACTAACACAACATTATAAATCAACTATAGTTCAATTAAAAAATAACCTATAGGTTGAAGGTGACAGAGAACACTGTTTTGAAGAGTGATAGTGCATGGACTTGCCTCTCACAGTAGGTGGGATATGAGGTCGGGGGATGATAGAAATTGCAGTGTCTAACCCGAGAATTGGCAGAACCTAAGTCCTCACTCTAGTCTGCAATCCCTGAGAAGCCAGTGATGGGTGGATAAGATTAGAGACGGCTGTGTGAGGGAAACACCTGGTATTTCATAAAGTTCCATTCATATGGTTCTTCCTAGTGTCCCTTCTGGGTCTGAAGCCCAGATGCCCCACAGCATTTACCTGTCTCATTAATGCACCCTGTTTAGCTTAGCTTCCTTCCCTGTCTCATTTTCCCCACTGCCCTACTTGTGCTTCCTGAGATCACCTCCCAAATAAACCACTCGCACCAAAGTTCTATCACAGGATCTGCACTTGGTGGTACCCAAACCAAGGTATGTGCCATAAGTTACATTCTTAAATGGAATAAATTTAAGTTTGATTAAAAAAAAAAAATGAAGTGAGCAGAAAAATGCATAGAGTATAGGTGAATAGAGCTGGTCTAGGGGCATGGACACCACTCTCTCCCTGGGCAGTAAGCTCTGCCCAGTGTTTTGGGCATGATTTTTGGTAGTTACATCATGCTGTTGACCCACACTTCTTTCTATAATATCGTATTAATTCATCTATTGACTACTCTTTACTTAAGTAGTTTTTTTTTTTTTTTTGATGGGGAAGGGGTACTTAAGTGCAGAATTTTACTTTTGAATTTTACGTATTTATTCTTTTGGATATTTGAGGAAACCTAGTTTGGCCACTACTGGAACTCAGACACGTCCAGAGGACCAATGTTCCCCCCTCCATGAAGGAATGCACATACAGGAATGCAAAGAGATATTGACTGCTTTTGTGTCCTAGTGACACAGTGTAGTTCATACTTTAATTCCATACTCCTAGCTCCAGAGCTGCCTCCCTAAAATACAAAAAAGAGCCCTGCAGAGGGACCACTGCTGTGAATATATTAGACTGCTTCAGAAAACCTGCTTTTCCAGGACCTGATCCCTGTGAGGTTAGCTTCATTCTTATGGAAAAGAGCAGTCCATATTAAAGATTTTCCCTCAGTCCTGAGCTGAGCAGGCATACTGTCATAGCATTATGGAAAACAAATAAGAACAGTCCTCAGTTACTGTAGTAATCAAACACTATTGTGCGAAAGCCTGGGAACAACCTTGGCAGCCCAAGTGCATGGGCTTCAGGATATATTCCACAGCTGTGCACTCAATTCTCATCACTGCTTTCCCCATGGCTTAGGAGAGAACAAACTAATCTGCACCCCAGTCTGTCATCTTCATTACCTAGGAGATAAACCAATTCTCTATGGATTTCTTCCCCTCCAGCCATCAGTCCTCCCCTGCAGTTTAATTTGCATTTGTATTACTCATTTGGTTGTTATTTATAAAGTGGCAGAGATTAGATTTCAAGAGTAAAGTTGGATTTGGTGCTGAAGTTCATAACTACTTTTCAAAAATGAAATTTCTTAAATAAGCTCAAAAAAGGGGGAATTGTTCCTAGGAAGATGCTGACTTGTCTTAGGGTAAAACATTCTTCCTGCATAATTCTTGATTGTGGTCATCACTCTCCAGTTCTTGGGTACTAGTACTCCATGAAGTAAGAAACATCCTATTGGGGCTTCCCTGGTGGCGCAGTGGTTGAGAGTCCACCTGCCGATGCAGGGGATACTGGTTCGTGCCCCGGTCCGAGAAGATCCCACATGCCGCAGAGCAGCTGGGCCTGTGCACCATGGCCGCTGGGCCTGTGCATCCGGAGCCTGTGCTCCGCGACGGGAGAGGCCACAACAGTGAGAGGCCCGCGTACCGCAAAAAAAAAAAAAAGGAGGTACGACTATAACACGATTAGAGGTGAGCAAGTATATCTAAAGCTATCTGTTTTTATTTAACTAAAAGACGGAGTTTTGAAATCTGGCTCGTTGGCTGACTGCTTTAGAGGAGAAGGACCTTGACCAAGCAAACCAGCAAGATCTTGTCCTTAGGTTTGTGCTACCTAACAGTGCCCAAACTAAGAAATAGATTTGCAAATACCAGACCTTGATGTAATAATTTACAGTGGGGGGTTCTCTTTTATGGGTTCTAGAACATTTAAGTCTATTATCCTGAGCATTGTTTTCTGAAATGCAGCTCTACTTAAGGAAGGAGTCAGTAGTAGAGCCTAGTGGAGTGGATTCCAGGTAAAGAGACTGCGATACTCTTGCAGGATATGGGCAACAAACAGAAGGGTCCACTTCCGCTGATGGGGATTCTATGTCCTTTACAGCACTGTGGAAGCAGCACTCATATGCACTTGAATTCTGGCTCTACTCCATGAAACCTTCACTTCTACATAGATTCCACAACTATAGTGCAAAGAATGGTCTTCAGCTTTTCATCAGCAACACCACACTCATACCTTTCTAGGATTGTACCCTTAGGGGTACAAAGTCCATAGTTAAGTGCTCAGACAAGGAGACCTGGTTGACCTAATTCTAATACATACTCCCCAGAGGCTTTGGGTACATTTTCATAACCTTTCTAAGTTGCAGTTTCCACATTTATAAATGGGTGTCGTATTAGTAAATATCCCATCTCATGGGGCTATACTAGGATCCAAAGAAACAGTTTCTGTGAAGTGCTAAGTATGTGTGGTATGCAGCCTTCATGGTGGCCCCAGTGGTCCTCACTTCCTGGTATTCACGTCCTTACACCACAGTCCCCTCTCACAGTCAGTAGGGCTGATCTGTGTAAACTCCAGGATAGTGTGGACATGATGGGGTGTGACTTCTGAGGCTAGATCACAAAGACATTGTACTTTCCATCTTGCTTGCCTGATCACTTGCTCAGAAGGAAGGCAGACGACACTCAAATAACCCTATGGAGAGGCATGTCTGGGAACCTACAGCTCCTGCCAATAGCCATGTCAGTGAGCCATTTTGGAAATGGAGTCTCTAGCCCCCGTCAAGCCTTCAGATGACCAACCTCATGAAAGACCAGAGCAGAACCACCCAACTTAATCACTCCTGAATTTCTGATCCACAAAAACTATGAGGTAATAACTGTTTGTTGTTTTAAACCACAAAGCTTTGGGGTAATTTGTTATGCCTCAATAGACAACCAACACAGCATAAAGGTACTCAATAAATCATAGAAATTATTATTATTGCAGTTTAGTCAATTAGATTAGATTTTTGTTTCTTGTTTTGAGGGAAGTGCCAGAATAATCAGAGACACCTGTTAAACCGTTTTGGTGTGGTCATTTCTCTAAGTGGCTAACTTGTCTTTCAGTAGGCAGTAGTGATTTTTGTTAGCTTCACTTACCTTGTGATACCTTATTATAATTATTTGAATACTGGCCACACAATTTAATTATACTAGACAAATTGGAATGGCACAGAGTTTCAAGATTAAAAATGTTTTAGGATAAATGTAAAAGAAAGCAGAGGTAGAACATTCCATGCAAAACCCTTTACCTCTAGTTATATGTTCTGAGGTCTGGTTCCCAAAACGGGTTGTGACTATGAGACTGGTGCATAAGAAACTGAAATAAATTAAGATAACAAAGAGCCCTATTGATTTATATTCCAGTTAATAATTAAACTTTTAGACAGTCTCATTTCTAATTAAACTTTAGAAAGTTGGATAGCCACATGTAAATCAACGAAGTTAGAAGACACCCTTACACCACACACAAAAAGGCCTAAAGACTTATATCTAAAACATGATACCTTAAAACTCCTAGAAGAGAACATAAGCAAAACATTCTCTGACATAAATTGTACCAATGTTTTCTTAGGTCAGTGTCCCAGGGCAATAGAAATACAAGCAAAGATAAACAAACGGAACCTAATCAAACTTATAAGCTTTTGCACAGCAAAGGAAACCATAGCAAAACCAAAAGTCTGTGGAGTGGGAGAAAATATTTGCAAATGATGTGACCAACAAGGGCTTAATTTCCAAAATATCCAAACAGCTCATACAACTCAATACCAAAAAACAAGCAACCTAATCAAAAAACGGTCAGAAGACCTAAATAGACATTTCTCCACAGAAGACATACAGATGGCCAATAGGCACATGAAAAGATGCTCAACATTGCTAATTATCAGAAAAAAGTAAATCAAAATTACAATGAGGTATCACCTCACACCCGTCAGAATGACCATCATTAAAAAGTCTACAAATAAATGCTGAAGAGGGTGTGGAGAGAAGGGAACCCTCTTACACCGTTGGTGGGAATGTAAATTGGTGCAGCCACTATGGAAAACTGTATGGAGATTCCTCCAAAAAACTAAAAACAGAGTTGCCATATGATCCAGCAATCCCACTCATGGACTTATATCTGGACAAAACTATAATTCAACAAGATACATTCAGGGTTTCCCTGGTGGCGCAGTGGTTGAGAGTCCGCCTGCCGATGCAGGGGACACGGGTTCGTGCCCTGGTCCGGGAGGATCCCACATGCCGCGGAGCGGCTGGGCCCGTGAGCCATGGCCGCTGAGCCTGCGTGTCCGGAGCCTGTGCTCCGCAGCGGGAGAGGCCACAACAGTGAGAGGCCCGCGTACGGCAAAAAAAAAAAAAAAAAAAAGATACATTCATCCCTATATTCATAGCAGCACTATTCACAGTAGCCAAGACAAGAAAACAACCTAAATGTCCATTGACAGATGAATGGATAAAGACAATGTTGTATATATATCTATACATATATATATAGATGTGTACCTACCTATCTATCTATACACATGCAATGGAATATTACTCAGCCATAAAAAAGAATGAAATAATAGCATTTGCAGCTACATGGATGAACCTAGAGATTATTACACTAGCGAAGTAAGTCAGGTAAAGACAAATACCATATGATATCACTTATATGTGGAATCTAAAATATGATACAATTGAACTTATCTATGAAACAGAAACAGACTCACGGACATAGAGAACAGACCTGTGGTTGCCAAGGGGGAGGGGGGCAGGAGAGGGATGGATTGGGAGTTTGGGTTTAGCAAATGCAAACTATTATATACAGAATGGATAAACAACCAGGTCCTACTGTATAGCACAGGGAACTATATTCAGTATCCTGTAGTAAACCATAATGGAAAAGAATATGAAAAAGAATATATATATATATATTTATATAAAACTGAATCATTTTGCCGTACACTGGAAGCTAACACAACATTGTATGTAAATCAACTATACTTCAATAAAATAAATTTTAAAAAAGTAATTGAACTTTTATGATTTGGAAAACTGGTTTCTCTCCGAAAATATAGCTAGTTTGCAATATTGAGTGATAGAGAATCTTACCCACAAATAAATAAAAGGATATAACCAGCTACCTTGGGAGACTAGATTGTAAAGTCAAGCAGCTCTTGAGGAGTCTCCCAGCTATGACTTTACGTTCTCCTAGCCTGATCCACAGATTCATTCATACAAAAGATGCTGGTATAGAGCATAATCATGGTACCCCAGGATAATCAGTGGTCTCAAGGCAGGAAAATTAGGTTAAAGTGTAATCCAGTTTCTTCCCAACTGTGTGGCTTTGAGAAAACTAATCTCTGTGAGCATAAGCTTTCTTACGTGAAAATAGAGCAGTAAATTACCTCATAAAGTCCTTAGGTTTAAATAGTGTGATATATGTGACTGCGTATTTTCAGTGCATGGCCTGGCATGGAAACATAGTAAAAACTGCATGTGAAGCTGAATGAATTGAGATTTCATTTGAAAATGCTGAGGAAATGACCTTGTACACATACTTGCCTATCGAGTGAAAGATTTTTTGTTGGGTTCCTTATCATGGAATGTGCAGTTCATGTGAAGAAAGTTTGCCAGGTTTCCTTCTGTCCTCATTGGTGCCATGGAGTTGGTTTTATCTCCATTATAGCACCAGTTTTCCTGAATTTCAATAATATCTTATGGCCCTCTGGTCTCCACCAGGTTCTGAAGCTTTCTTTGAGAAGAGAGTATGTCTTATATATTTATTATTATTTAAAAAAAATCCTCATGACTTGGCCCATAGTATGTTCTTAATTGTCTGATGGGCAAATGAATGTCGCAGATTTTTAAACTAAGCTTTTATTCTTAGAATTGCAGACACTGCTATGAAGTTTCTCCAGCCCACAGGGCATGCAGCGATTCTTAATTTAAAAAAGAAAGAAAGAAATGAAACGGATGGTAGGTGAAAAAAACATGAATGTTTCTGTAGAAACATATCACTGTACTTAGTGACCTTGAACTGAGTCTAATTTTGTAGGATTTAATCAATGCAGATGAATAAGCCCTTTATAAAAAAAGCCTGTGCTTGCATGAACCGTCATAAGGATTTTTTAATAGATGTGCAGATTGCCCAGGGAAAGGGACTTCCCCCAATAATTAACCTAAGCTCTGGATTTTGTTAGCACAAACACTTTGCAGCAGTTAAGGTATATAAACTTTTTCAGGCTGAGCTGGGATAACACAGAGAGCGGAAGAGAAAGCCCTCATTCACAGTCATATACATCAGCAACAGACAGGGAGAGTCAGATGGAGGGAAATAGGTCCCTCTGCAACTTGCATAACTTGTAATGAAATGTGGACTATCTTAAGTGCTTAAATAGAATGATGCAAAATGCCACATAATCATTTAATTCATTTAAAAAAGTAAATTACATCAACAACAAACCTTTTCCCATGCACAAGTAACTGAAAAGGGCCAAGGTTAAAAAAATAATGAAAACATACATTAAACCTTCAGTAAACATTAAAATGGTGTTGTTTTCAGGCTTATTTACTGAGGAAGTGGGCTTGGTCACACAGTTGTCAGCAAAGTGAAGGAAACTGGGAAAGAGAATTCTACGATTTTAGTTCTTTCTCCCAAATGTATTACTTTAAAAAGAACACTAGTTCTTTAAAATGCTCTCCAAAACTACAGGTTCAAAGAAGTTTGGAGAATATTTAATACTAAAACTGTCCTTTCAGAGAGACGCAGTGGATTTTTCTCTAATGTCAGATGGATTTTTTTAAAAAAAAATTATCCTTACAAAAGCAAGACAGGCTCATTCTTGCTGGGAGTGGGTGAACCACCAAAACTCACCCAGCAAACAGAAAGGAAAGCCATCTAAAGATATCTTTGGAAAACTGCAGTTTCTTCCTAATTGCTGAATTCCACTCAGGAACAGGAAACAACCAAACCAGGTTCTTCCTATTCCACATGTAGACCCAAATAGTTTGGCTGATAGCACAGTCTGGCTATTAGTCAGTCTGCCCAGAGCAAATCCTGCCTTCTCTACTTGCTATGAAACTTTACGTAAGTTAAGAGATACTTAAAATCTTTGTAACTCAGTTTCCTCATTAGAAAAATTGGGAAAAATAACAATACCAACTTTACAGTGCTGTGAGCCTTAAAAGAAACACAGGTAAAGATTCTTAAAAACTTTACAGGTAACGGACCTATTTCTGGGATACTACATATAGATTTATCTTATTGTTTTTAACAGTTGTGTAGAATTTAATTTTATGACATGTAATACTTTAGTGCTTTTTAAAAAAATTTAGAGTTGAATAAGTCTTTTAAAGCATGGCATGAAACTTGGAAAGCATAGAAGAAAATTGCTGAATTTGGTTACATACAAATTAACATTTACAAACAAGAACAAATCTCATGAACAATGTTTGAAGGCAAAGGGCAAAATAGGAAGAAAATTGTAATTCATAGAAAAAGACCAACTTCTTTAAAATATGAAGAACTTTTCCAAATACATAAGAGATTAACCCAATAGAAAAATGACCAGACTAAGTACTTCTGACACACGTATACACATTGCCTATTTGCAAATGTGAACCATGAGATACTATTCCTTTCCTATAA
Organism: Delphinus delphis; assembly: GCF_949987515.2. Classification (NCBI taxonomy): domain Eukaryota; kingdom Metazoa; phylum Chordata; class Mammalia; order Artiodactyla; family Delphinidae; genus Delphinus; species Delphinus delphis. The sequence continues at coordinate 53,121,670 of NC_082698.1, read as the reverse complement.
AATTAGCAAATATTAGAAGGATGTTAATACACAAGGTCACTGAGTGTGTATAAGAAAATGGGAATATTAATACTCTTTGTGGATGTAAGTTGGTATAATTTTTGTTGCAGTGCAAAATGTGAGTTTTAATTAAAATTCAAAAAATGAGTATGCCATTTGAGCCAAGAATTCTACTTCTTAGACTCTACTGATCTACTGATATGCTTGTACATATGCAAGAGGTTTATGTGTAAGCACGTTGCACGTTTTCTTTTTTTGTGTGTGTGCTCCCAAAGGACTGGACACACAGTATGTAAGGCTCTGAGAAGTTTTGTGGTAAAGAAACTTTAAAAAATTAAAAAATAATACTAGCATTTACTGAAAACTGGTCACTGACTTCTGATTTAACAGTAATACCCATTATAATCCAAAGGAAGGAGAATCCTGTAAGACACACTTTAGAAAATACTGCTTTTGTTGTCACTGTTTGCAGATGACATGATACTATATATAGAGAATCCTAAAGATGCTACCAGAAAACTATTAGAGATAATCAATGAATTTGGTAAAGTAGCAGGATACAAAATTAATGCACAGAAATCTCTTGCATTCTTATACACTAATGATGGAAAATCTGAAAGAGAAATTAAGGAAACACTCCCATTTACCATTGCAACAAAAAGAATAAAATATCTAGGAATAAACCTACCTAAGGAGACAAAAGACCCGTGTGCAGAAAACTGTAAGACACTGTTGAAAGAAATTAAAGATGATACAAACAGATGGAGAGATATACCATGTTCTTCGATTGGAGGAATCAACATTGTGAAAATGACTCTACTACCTAAAGCAATCTACAGATTCAATGCAATCCCTATCAAACTACCACTGGCATTTTCCACAGAACTAAAACAAAAAAATTTCACAATTTATATAGAAACACAAAAGACCCCGAAGAGCCAAAGCAATCTTGAGAAAGAAAAACGGAGCTGGAGGAATCAGGCTCCCTGACTTTAGACTATACTACAAAGCTACAGTAATCAAGACAGTCTGGTACTGGCACAAAAACAGAAATATAGATCAATGGAACAGGATAGGAAGCCCAGCGATAAACTCACACACATATGGTCACCTTATTTTTGATAAAGGAGGCAAGAGTATACAATGGAGAAAAGACAGCCTCTTCAATAAGTGGTGCTGGGAAAACTGGACAGCTACATGTAAAAGAATGAAATTAGAACACTCCCTAACACCATACACAAAAATAAACTCAAAATGCATTAAAGACCTAAATGTAAGGTCAGACACTATAAAAACTCTTAGAGGAAAACATAGGCAGAACACTCTATGACATAAATCATAGCAAGATCCTTCTTGACCCACCTTCTAGAGAAATGGAAATAAAAACAAAAATCAACAAATGGGACCTAATGAAACTGAAAAGCTTTTGCACAGCAAAGGAAACTATAAACAAGATGAAAAGACAACCTTCAGAATGGGAGAAAATATTTGCAAATGAAGCAACTGACAAAGGATTAATCCCCAAATTTAGTGGCAGCTCATGTAGCTCAATATCAGAGAAACAAACAACCCAATCCAAAAATAGGCAGAAGACCTAAATAGACATTTCTCCAAAGAAGATCTATAGATTGCCAACAAACACATAAAAGAATGCTCAACATCATTAATCATTAGAGAAATGCAAATCAAAACTACAATGAGGTATCACCTCACACCAGTTAGAATGGCCATCATCAAAAAATCTACAAACAATAAATGCTGGAGAGGGTGTGGAGAAAAGGGAACCCTCTTGCACTGTTGGTGGGAATGTGAATTGATACAGCCACTATGGAGAACAGTATGGAGGTTCCTTACAAAACTAAAAATAGAACTACCACATGACCCAGCAATCCCACTACTGGGCATATACCCTGAGAAAACCATAATTCAAAAGGAGTCATGTACCACAATGTTCATTGCAGCTCTATTTATAATAGCCAGGATATGGAAGCAACCTAAGTGTCCATCATCAGATGAATGGATAAAGAAGAAGTGGCACATACATACAATGGAATATTACTCGGCCAAAAAAAGGAACAAAACTGAGCTATTTGTAGTGAGGTGGATGGACCTAGAGACTGTCATACAGAGTGAAGTAAGTCAGAAAGAGAAAAATAAACACTGTATGCTAATATATATATGGAATCTTAAAAAAAAATGGTTATGAAGAACCTAGTGGCAGGACAGGAATAAAGATGCAGACCTACTAGAGAATGGACTTGAGGACACGGGGAGGGGGAAGGGTAAGCTGAGGTGAAGAAAGAGAGGCATGGACTTATATATACTACCACATGTAAAATAGATAGCTAGTGGGAAGCAGCCGCATAGCACAGGGAGATCAGCTCGCTGCTTTGTGACCACCTAGAGGGGTGGGATAGGGAGGGTGGGAGGGAGACGCAAGAGGGAGGAGATATGGGGACATATGTATATGTATAGCTGATTCACTTTGTGACAAAGAAGAAACTAACACACCATTGTAAAGCAATTATACTCTAATAAAGATGTTAAAAAAGAAAAGAAAAGAAAATGCTGCTTTTGTAAAATTCTTCGACCATTATCTCAAGCTGAGATTTTGAGAATTATACATGGGAACTTACTTACAGACCGTGGGACTTTGAGTCTTGAGACACCCAGGCACACACTCCTGGAAGAAAGGAAGAGGAATTTTTTTTAACCCTTGTGGAAAGTGCATTACTTTAAATTTTACTCTAAATAGGACAGAGGACTTGTGTTTTCCATAGGATGTAGAAATTCGAAAGACCACATTCCACCCTCTGTAAGGAAGCGGAAAAGCCAGTACATTACAAGGTCCTAATTTTTCTTGAGCTCATCGGTGAGCTAGTTCTCTGAGGTCCTGGTGCCCTTGGTTTGCCTGAGACTGAGGGTGAACTAGGGCCCCCCGCACCCCGTGGCTCCACCAGGAGCCCAGCATCTCATGTCACCTGCACCAGTAGGCTGCTGCCAGGCAGGCGCAAGCCGAGGAGAGAGGGCCTTGTGTGGTGTAGGCAGGCAGGCAGGGACCTCTGAAGCCTCCCCAGGGAAGCTGTGCTGAGAAAAACCCGGAGCACCCTAAACCCACATTAAGCGCAGGTAGCAGCAGCCAACCACCAGGGGAATTCAGGTCTACAGAGCACTGACCATAACCTAGCAAGAAAAACCCCAACTCTGCTCAACTCCTCACCAGACTGACTTGATCCCTACCCCACACCCCCCATAGACTGGACACAGGTGAAGAAAGAAACAGTGGACAATGAAGACAGGCCAACAGAAATTATCCAAACTGAAACCCAATGAGAAACAAGAATCAAGAAAAAGGACAAGGGCTCTCCCTAAATGTTGGCTGGAAATCTAAGAATTTAGAGTGATTTTATTAAATTATATTCTTGGTAAACAATTCTACATTGGCATTCTCCCCTCATCTTTTGGAGCTGATGTTACATTGAAAGATGGCATGAGATGGATGTCAGTGGATGTGTCCTAACATATTACAAGAGGAATTGTAAGTTCCCAACATGACAAAGACATTAGAAGTTTCTTAAAAACAAAACAGAACCCAATATAATGAACGGCACTAAGTTTGGTAACTTTTACCTCTAATCTCTGTTGTGACCGAAGTCCACAGTGAAGAAAGGCTGGTTTTTTCACCAAATGACACTATTTATATCATTTCCCTTTGGAATTTTATTGTTCAAACAAATCTACCCTATATAGAGAATACGTTTACAATCTTTTGTGTAGTCATTTTCTTTTACTATGTCATTCATTCTAGAATCTACAACCATTTTTGCCTTTGTTTGCACTAAATACTTGGCAGGAATCAAAAAATTACTCATATTATGAATGATGAAACTAAGGTTGAAGGAGGATGTGAGTATTTTATATTAAAAGAGACAGGGGAAAAAATCTCCCAACTCATCATCTTTGACTAAACTATACAGCTTCTCAACTTTTTGTTCTAGCAACTTCTCATTTTCCCTGGGTCAATGACTACTTGTGGAAAACAGCAAGGCCATGTTCGCTCAAGGAAAAAATCTGATCTGGATACCAGAATACCACTGGTACATGTGAAGATGTTGGTCTCCTGTTTGTGGTTGCTGTTTCCACATTAAGATGAAACAGCTGCCAATTCAAAAGTGCAGCCCTCAAGCAAAGCCCCTTGGCATTATAGAAAGGCGTATGCTCCTGGCGGTCTCCAGCTGTCAGATCAGCACTCACCTTTTTTCTTGCATTTTATTATAGATATTTTGGCCAGGATTTATAATGTGGAAGCGGGAGGGGAATTCACCTGTTCTCTGTCACAAAATACCACGTTGACTGAGAAGACAGAGGGAAATCAGAGTGGAGGCTTGGTCTCTGGAGAATGATTTTGCCTGGAGAGAATCCAAGCCTGTCTTTTCTACAGGCAGCGTGGTATAGTGGTTAGGCTTAGAGATCTATACAGGCCTGGGTTTGACTCCTGGATCCCTTTTCCTAGCAACAAGACCTTGAGCAGCTTACATGGTATCCTCGAGCCTGAGTTTCTCATATTTGACACCCGGATAAGATATACATCTCACTGAACTTTGGTGAGGGTTACGTGAGATGATTTGTGTGTATCTTTTGGCATAATCCTTGAGTCAAGAATTTATTTGGTATTGAAGTAAGGAACTGAGTGGATGCTGTGGCCTAAGATTCGGCATGCCCACCAAGTTATGAAAGGTATTTTGCATGGGGTGGGATAGACCCAACAGTAGTGGGGAGGATGAGAGCTGGCATGGCTAGGGAGCCTGATGGCAGGCCATGTGCGACTGTGAGGTTGTTTATCAGCCACAGAGAAGCCTGGTAGGAGAAGGCAGGGCCCAGACAAGGGATAGGGTTCAGAAACATCAGTGACGTTTGGAAATCATGAGATGAATAAGGCAGTGTACTTGGTCTTGGTGGGAAAGAATACAGAGGAAGCTACCCTTGTAGGGACTATGGAGGTCCCTTGCAGGGGGCCTTTTGTCACTGGAGTATAAGAACGAGGGACTAATCGATTTCTATCACCGGGGGCTGAGATAAAACCTGGGCTGAACTAGCATTCTTTAAGTCCCTCACAGGTGAGGAGTCTGGGGTCTGGGGCAGGTGACATTGCCAGAGGGATGTTAGTGGCTCCCCTAGGGTGGGAAGGTGGGAGGGATATGACAGCTGTACAGAGAACCAAGCAGGAACTGCAGACTTTGGCCTTGCACACCCAATCTGAATAATACTGTTTTTCTACCAGAAGTTAGTAGCTTTCACATTTCTTATTTTACTTGCATTGCTGATATTATGTTCTCCACTAGATATGGATACCTATCAATAATGGCCAGTGGGTAGGTTATAATTGGGTGGGTTCAGCGTAATTTTCCAACAAAACCCTCCATTTAAATGCTGTCTCTTTTCCAATTCAGTTATTCTGCCCCTTGGAAATCTCCCTTGTAAGCAGGGCTTTCCCCAGTTCTGCTTGTGGGGATGAACTTGCATATAACACTCTTCATGGCAGAGAAACAAAGTTTTGCCTGTTTCTTCTCAGGTGCTGTCTGCTTAGGAAACTGGCTGTGAGGTGCATCATTGGAGAACTGTCACCTGCTCGCATGGGAGATGTGCCCTCTGCTCTCGCTTCTTTGCAGATCCGCATGGCTAGAGGACAGTTCAAACAGCTGCTTGCCACAATTTAGGCCCTTGTTTGTGACTCCAAATCTATGATCTAATTTCTGCATCACAGATTTAAAATATGGCTGTCCTCCAGATATATACGATTAAAATTCAAAACACATACCAATATCATATTAGTCAAGAGATGAAGTTTTTTCTTTGAAAGATAAAAAGCAGATAAATCATATATGTATCATACGGTTGCAATAATAGCTATACTAATGTTTATGTCAAATCTCAAAGGAGAACAAATAGCTTAGCTAATGGCGTGTAACAAAGACTCTCCCAGTGCGAAATGGAATAGGACTTGTTAGTTCATAATGTAGGGTACCTGGGGAGAAATGGATTTTGAGTTATCTGGGATGAGCTGATCTGCTATTTTTTAAATAGTGGGAGAATAGCAGTTACTTTGAATTTAACATGCTTTAAAACCAATAACCTATAAAGTTTTACTTTGTGGAGGTAAAGTCTGAGTCAGTAATGAGAGAACATTTCAGTATATTTATAATCTTCAACTGCAACAGATCAATTGTGTGTGTGTGTGTGTGAGTGCTATGTATTTATGTGTGTTTTGTGTGTATATACACTGTGTGCCAGTAGGTTATGTGTATGTGTTTGAGAAAGGAATTACTCTTCACCTGATTGGATAATTCAATTGAGTCAAATTATGAAACTTTATTTCCATACTCTAGGTATTTCAAAGTCACTATTTTATATAAATTTGAAAATATAAACTTTACTGATATTATAAAACTTTTTCAAAATCAAGATTCAAATCTTCTTTTATTTCAGGGAAAGTATTTTTGAACTATAAATTTAAATATAAGTTCTGTTTCTTTTCCTTCTTTTTTCTTTTGGTTTTTAGCCACTGGAAGGGGGCTGAGGCCCTGGTAATACCCTGAGGCATCCTGTTCAACTGATCATCACGGGTATCTCTCCATCCTCCTCACCCAGCCACTCTTTAAATCCAATTCTGAACACTACTGAGTCCCTTCATAAACTACCAAGCAGCTTATATTCCAGGGACAGTGTATTGATCTACTTCGGTATAATTATTTTGCCTGCATTGATCTAAACCAATTCTAACTTAGCTTTAGATTTGCTGTGCCTCCATGACAGGGGATAAACAGGGCCTCTGAGACTTGGCTATAAAGCTATTGATTAAAAATTATTTAATATGGTCTCCAAAATCATTAATCTATGACAGAGCCATCCTTCTAAAAGAGCATGTCCTAAAAGGTCTAGGATCTTGCAAAACTGGATCGTGCTGCTGTTCTTTTCCGTATCTCCCATCATGGGTATATAGCACCTCACTCCTAGCCAGTGATGTGTTGGTAAATCCTTACCAATTGGCTCTCTGGATGGAAAAATAAAACCAAAACAAACAAACAAATCCCAAAGTTATAGCATTTGCCAGTTTCTGTGGTATAGATACTCTCACCACGGCTGATTTCAGGTTACCAATGTGACATCACTGAACACAGAGTTGGGAAGGGACGCAACTGTCTCTTAAAGCAGATGCAAGAACAGATGTGAGCTGGCTCCGCACAGCACTGCTCCTAGCCTAAAAGCTCCTCTTAACCTCTGCTTTCCCACTTCAAGTGCTGAAAATCTGTTGAGGTTGGAGTGATTTAAACTCAGTTTCCCTAGATCCGACTCTGGGAAACCTGTCAGCTGGAGTGAAGGAAGCTGTCTTCTGTCTCTATGTGGTGGCATGCATACATGCAATATAATATAGCAGAAAGTTGGCTAAATACATTTCCCCAATTACTGTCAGCAACATGAGGCTGGAGATAGTCCCGACGATTGTTGCCAGTCAAATCCAGTGGTTCTCAGCTGAGGGTGATTTTGCTACCCGGAAAACATTTGGCAATGTCTGGGGACATTTTGGTTGTCACAACTAGGAAGAAAGTGCTGTGGCATCTAGTGAGTAGAAGCCAGAGGTTCTGTTAACATCCTATAATGCACAGGAGAACTCCCACAACGAAGAATTATCTGGACCCAAATGTCAATCATGCTGAGGTCAGAAAACCTGTCCGGTCAGATCCAAGTATGCCACAGAATTAGTGTGCACTGCAGCCTTCACTCCACTTCTTTTTGGAGTTTGCCACCTTGCACCCCACATAAGGGACATTCAGTCCAGAGATAGTTCTGTTACATCTTGCCATAGAAAGTGGGCAAGATTTTATCTATGGAAGTATTTGGGTACCAATACTCAGCACAGCCTGGCTTGGTTCTCCTACTACTGCTACTCAAACCTCTGCCTGTAGTAGAGGTGCCCAGAGATGCTGCCACATGGGCATTAACCTAATTGTGTGGGAGACCCAGCTGGGTTTGGGGTGTGTGACCTTTGAGCAATTTTGCTAGTTGACCTCAGTGTGCTTGCAACTTCTCTAACACCAGGATGATTCCCTGGGTTTGTGTAGCTGACCATATTATACTTACCATGCCCATATTGGAAAGAAATTTGAAGAAAACTTGCTAAAACGTCCTTGGTGTCTTTAGAGCAGCTGCCAGTTTTCAACAGTGTATATCACAGCTCAAGTTGTGGTCTCAGCACCTTTTCTGTATCTTTTAAATTTTCATAACTTAATTACTTTGTATACACTTCCACTTGCATATGCTGAATTAGAAAATTCCTGGGGGCCTTTAGGCCATTCAGGAAACCTAGGGCTGTAAAGGTCTTGATTTCATTTAGTAATATTCCTAATCTCAGCATTTAAATATTTGCTTCTCCTTTTCTGCTCTGCTGAGTCACCAGAACCTAGAAGGCACACTCTACCTTCTCCTTTAGTCTTTGTCTCACCCAAGACTCACAGCAAGTCTACACCATTTAAAAGATATTTGTTGCCCACGGCTAACATCATACTCAATGGTAAAATGTTGAAACCTTTTCCTCAAATATCAAGGACAAGACAACAGTGCCTACTCTTACCACTCCTATTCAACATAGTACTGGAAGTCCTAGCCAGAACAATCAAGCAAGAAAAGGAAATAAAGGGAATCCAAATTGGAAAGAAAGAAGTAAAACGGTGTTTGCAGATGAAATAATATTATAAGTAGAAAATCCTAAAGATTCCACCAAAAAACTGTTGGAACAAATTCCAACTGTTGGAATAAACAAATTCAGGAAAGTCATAGGATACAAAATCAGTATAGATAAATCAGTTGCATTTTTATACATTAACAACAAATTATCTGAAAAAGGAATAAAGAAAATCATCCCATTTACAATCCCATCAAAACGAAAGAAATACTTAGGATTAAATTTAACCAAGGAGGTTAAGGATCTATGCAATGAAAACTATAACATGCTGACAAAAGAAATTGAAGAAGACAAAAATAGATGGAAAGATATCCTGTGTTCATGTATCAGAAGAATATTGTTAAAGTGTCCATACTATCCAAAGTAACCTACAGAATCAATGTAATTCCAATCAAGATTCCATTGACATTTTTTACAGAACTAGAAAAAAATGATCCTAAAATTTGTAAGGAACCACAAAAGACCTCAAATAGCCAAAGCAAACCTGAGAAAGTTGAATAAAGCTGGAGGCATTACACTTCCTGATTTCACAACTATATTACAAAGCTATAGTAATTAAAACAGTATGATACTGGCATAAAAACAGACATATAGACCAATAGAACAGAACAGAAAGCCCAGAAATAAACCCATGCATATACCGTCAACTAGTATTTGACAAATGAGTCAAGAATGTGCAAAGGAGGAAAGATGGTCTCTTCAATAAATGGTTCTGGGAAAACTGGATATTCACATGCAAAAGAATGGAACTGGGCCCCTATCTTACACCATACACAAAAATGAAATGGATTAAAGACTTAAATGTAATACCTGAAACCATAAAATCCTAGAGGGAAAAAAAGGAAAAATTTCCTTGATGTTGGTCTTTACAATGATTTTTATGGATATGACACTTGAAGCACAAGCAACAAAAGCAAAAATCAAGTGGGAATACATCAAACTAAAAAGCTTCTGTATAACAAAAGAAATAATCAACAAAATGAAAAGGCAACCTATCAAATGGGAGAAAATATTTACAAACTACATATCTGATAAGGGGTTAATATCCAAAATATATAAGGAATTCATACAATTCAATAGTAAAAAACCAAATAATACGACTTAAAAACAGGAGAAAGACCTAAACAGACATTTTCCAAAGAAGATATTTAAATGACCAACAGGTGCATGAAAAGGTGCTCAGCATCACTAATCATCAGGGAAATGGAAATCAAAACCACAATGAGATATCACTCATGCCTAGTAGAATGGCTATTATCAAAAAGATAAAAGATACAAGTGAGTGTGAGGATGTGGAAAAAAGAGAACATGTGTGCATTGTTGGTGGGATTGTAAACTGGTATAGCCTCTGTGGAAAACAGTATGGAGGTTCTTCAAAAAATTAAAAGTAGATCTATCATATGATCCAGCACTTCCACTTCTGGTTCAAAGGAAATTCAAAGGAAATGAAATCACTACTTTGAAGGTATACTTGCACCTCCACATTCATTGCAGCATTATTTACCAAGACATGGGAACAATCTAAGTATCCATCAATGGATGGATGGGTAAAGAAGATATGAGATTATATATATAATGAATAATGCAAGTATTATTCAGCCATAAAAAGGAGGGAGATCCTGCCATTTGTGACAACATGGATGAACCTTGAGGGTATTATGTTCAAACAAAGACAAATACTATATGATCTCACTTTTATGTGGAATCCAAAAAAACTGAATTCATAGAAACAGAGAGCAGGTTGGCAGTTTCCAGGGGTAGGGGGTGGGGATGGGGGTGGAGGCAGGGATAAGGGGCGGGGGGAATGGATGAAGGTGATCAGAGTACAAACTTTCAGTTATAAGATGAATAAGTTCTGAATATATAATGTACAGTATGGTGACTATAGTTTACTGTATTCCATATTTGAACATTTAAAGGTTCTTACCATACACACACAAAGTTACAACTATATGAGATGATTTGTTAACTAACCTCATTATGGTAATCATTTTGCAATATACACACATATAAAATCACTACGTGGTACACCTTAAACTTACACTAATCTTACATGCCAATTATATCTCAAAGTCAGGGGGAAATGATATTTAAGTTTTAAATCTTATTTCATTTGAAATAAGTGACTGGGTTCTTCTGGTTTTCAAGAATCTCTTTTATTTTTCAATCTGAAGATAGTTCCTAGATTACAAAAAGAAAGTCGAAGCCAATCAGAGCAAAGTAAGAGCGAGGGTTGAAGGTTTGGGCATAGAACCCAATTAAACGGTTTCATCTTTTCAGTCCTTATTTCACTTATTATTAATATTCAGTATTCCTATGACTTCTACATATTATGTACTGTCTCTTAGACACTCACAATTTAGAACAGCTGCTGTACACGAGATTCGTTTTATGGCAAGTGAGCTGGGCAGTCTTTTTGGGTTTTTCACCTCATGTGTGAAAATAGTTTTGACCCCACAGAAGCCCTAAAATGAACTCACGGATCCCCAGGAGTTTCTGGGGCTACAATTTGAGAACCACTGGTCTAACCCAATTATGTCAAGCATGTTTATCTTTCCAGAGGTTAGTACAATTTGGGCCAATGAGGGTTAGGAAAGGTTTGTGGATGCTTGTGGGGGAAGTTTCTTCACACCAAAAGAAACATAGGAATGAATCTCTTCTTCTTGCCAGATGTGAACCAATAAGTATACAGCCTCATTTACTTCTGGCATTCACCTTGTGACCCAGGGTAAAACCAGCTTTAAACTGACTATTAACTCTGCATGTAGGAGAGGAGAAATGAAGACACTTTAGTCCTTGATGATGTTATTTAACTGCTAGATGAATCCATATGGAAGCCATCCCTACTCTGAACTTGTGCAAATATGGGACGGTGACCCAAATGACCCAAGTGGCTTTGAGTTGGGTTTTTCTTTTACATGCTGCAAAATGCATGGACAATAGCATATACGTTTTTGGAAAAACTTGTATTTTTGTGAATTTTCAGTAGATGACAGTGTGAGTTCCCATAACCCTCCCTGTCCCTTGTGTAAACATCTGGCAATTAAGATGAGAGATTAAAAATGGTTAACAAAACGGATAAACATTTCCATAAAATAGAAACAGAAAGGAAACACAGAGTGGGGCATAGGTCCTGAAGCTGAAGACCCACTGGATTTTGGGAATGGACACAGAAAGTGATAGCAGGGAGTTTAACTCTTGTGGGAAATAGGAATAAAACATGGTACATATATGGCAGAGGAGTGGAGCCAGATACCTTGTGAAATGGGGTGGTGGTGGGTGAGGTATGACCCTCAAGAATGACTGAAGTCTGAAAAACATCTTTGAATGCTTCCTGAACCTGAAGCTGCTAGAGCTTTCACCAAGAAAGAGTGGCTGGAATGAACAAGAACAGTTACATACCCAGGAAACAGAATGAGTCTGGTGCTGACCTTAGGACATTGATTTATATATATATATTATATATAAATATATATAATATATATATATTTATATATATATTATATATTTAATTTTTATTGGAGTATGGTTGCTTTACAATGTTGCGTTAGTTTCTACTGTACAGCAAAGTGAGTCAGCTATATGTATACACATATCCCCTCTTTTTTGGATTTCCTTCCCATCTAGGCCACCACAGAGCACTAAGTAGAGTTGATCTTTGATATCCTGTTGAAAAAGAGACTCTGATCACCTGGGCAAGATCTGGCTTAGATCTTGGGCCACTACTGGCCTGTGTTGAGGCACCTGGCGATTACATGAAACAGGTGCTAAAGGAGTCATAAAGAAGATGCTCTCATTTAAAGATACATAAATTTTCAAGGTATGTAAAGAAAGGTAACCAATACGTTTAACAAATTCAAAAGGCCTAAAAATCACGTCCTGAGGAAATGAAAATAAAAGAACATTCTGAAAGAAAAATGTTCCTTAAGACAGTGTAAGATATTCAAATATATAATATAATATATGCCACCCATAGAAAGAACTGAAGGTTATGCAACAAAAATGGGCTAATATTAAGCAAAAAAAAAAAAAAGTGTGAAAAATTTCACTGTACAGAAACATATGCAATAATCAGAGGAAGCCATATATAAAATTATTTCTATTTTTAACTCTTTAAGTTGTTCCTAAACACTGAGGAAATGTCTTATGTTTTTATTTCTTTAGTTTATTAGATCAATCTTATAGATGTACTATTCTGTTTTAAGTAATTTTCCTATTCTCTTTTACGCTCTTAAATTTCTGTTAAATTATCTTTTTTTTTTGGTCAGCTCGGGGATAACCTTGGTAATTTTAAATTTGTAGATAACATTCCTTTTTTTTAAACATGGAAATGAGTGTTTTATTTTCATTTTATTTAACATCTTTGTTGGAGTATAACTGCTTTACAATGGTGTGTTAGTGTATGCTGTATAACAAAGTGAATCAGCTATACATATACATATATCCCCATATCGCTTCCCTCTTGCGTCTCCCTCCCCCACTCCCTATCCTACCCCTCTCAGTGGTTACAAAGCACCAAGCTGATCTCCCTGTGCTATGCAGCTGCTTCCCACTAGCTACCTATTTTACATTTGGTAGTGGAAATATGTCAATGTTACTCTCACTTCATCACAGCTTACCCTTCCCCTCCCAGTGTCCTCAAGTCCATTCTCTACGTCTGTGTCTTTATTCCTGTCCTGCCCCTAGGTTCATCAGAACGATTTTTTTTTTTTTTTTAGATTCTATATATACGTGTTAGCATACAGTATTTGTTTTTCTCTTTCTGACTTACTTCACCCTGTATGACAGTCTCTAGGTCCACCCACCTCACTACAAATAACTCAATTTCATTTCTTTTTATGGTGGAGTAATATTCCATTCTATATACATGCCCCATCTTCTTTATCCATTCTTCTGTCGATGGACAGTTAGGTTGCTTCCATGTCCTGCCTATTGTAAACAGTGCTGCAATGAACATTGTGGTACATGACTTTGAATTATGGTTTTCTCAGGGTATAAGCCCAGTAGAGGGATTGCTGGGTCATAAGGTAGTTCTATTTTTAGTTTTGTTTTGTTTTGTTTTGTTTTGCGGTACGCGGGCCTCTCACTGTTGTGGCCTCTCCCGTTGCAGAGCACAGGCTCCGGACGTGCAGGCTCAGTGGCCATGGCTCACGGGCCTAGCTGCTCTGTGGCATGTGGGATCTTCCTGGACCGGGGCACGAACCCGTGTCCCCTGCATCGGCAGGCGGACTCTCAACCACTGTGCCACCAGGGAAGCCCTATTTTTAGTTTTATAAGGAACCTCCATACTGTTCTCCATAGTGGCTGTATCAATTTACATTACCACCAACAGTGCAAGAGGGTTCCCTTTTCTCCACACCCTCTCCAGCATTTGTTGTTTGTACAGTTTTTGATGATGGCCACACTGACCGGTGTGAGGGGATACCTCATCGTAGTTTTGATTTGCATTTCTCTAATGATTAGTGATGTTGAGAATCCTTTCATGTGTTTGTTGGCAACCTGTACATCTTCTTTGGAGAATTGTCTTTTTAGGTCTTCTGCCCATTTTTGGATTGGGGTGTTTGTTTCTTTGGTATTGAGCTGCATGAGCTGCTTGAATATTTTGGAGAATAATCCTTTGTCAGTTGCTTCATTTGCAAATATTTTCTCCCATTCTAAGGGTTGTCTTGTTTATGTTTTCCTTTGCTGTGCAAAAGCTTTTAAGTGTCATTAGTTCGATTTATTTTTGTTTTTATTTCCATTTCTCTAGGAGGTGGGTCAAAAAGGATCTTGCTGTGATTTATGTAAGAGTGTTCTTTCTATGTTTTCCTCTAAGAGTTGTATAGTGCCTTGCCCTGCATTTAGGTCTTTAATGCATTTTGAGTTTATTTTTGTGTATGGTGTTAGGAAGTGTTCTAATTTCACTCTTTTACATGTAGCTGTCCAGTTTTCCCAGCACCATTTATTGAAGAGGCTGTCCTTTCTCCACTGTATACTCTTGCCTCCCTTATCAAAGATAAGGTGACCATATATGCATGGCTTTATCTCTGGGCTTTCTATCCTGCTCCATTGATCTATATTTCTGTTTTTGTGCCAGTACCATACTGTCTTGATTACTGTAGCTTTGTAGTATAATCTGAAGTCAGGGAGCCTGATACCTCAAGGTCTGTTTTTCTTTCTCAAGATTGCTTTGGTTATTTGGGGTCTTTTATGTTTACATATAAATTGTGAAATTTTTTGTTCCAGTTCTGTGAAAAATACCATTGGTAGTTTGATAGGGACTGCATTGAATCTGTAGATCGCTTTGGGTAGTATAGTCATTTTCACAATGTTGATTCTTCCAATCCAAGAACATGGTATATCTCTCCATCTATTTGTATTATCTGTAATTTCTTTCATCAGTGTCATAGGTTTCTGCATACAGGTTTTTTGTCTCCTTAGGTAGGTTTATTCCTAGATATTTTATTCTTTATGTTGTAGTGGTAAATGGGAGTGTTTCCTTAACTTTTCTTTCAGATTTTTCATCATTAGTGTATAGGAATGCAAGAGATTTCTGTACATTAATTTTGTACCCTGCTACTCTACCAAATTCATTGATCAGCTCTAGTAGTTTTCTGGTAGCATCTTTAGGATTCTCTATGTATAGTAACATGTCATCTCCAAACAGTGATAGCTTACTTCTTTTCCAATTTGGATTTTGTTTATTTCTTGTTCTTCTCTGATTGCTGTCGGTAAACCTTCCAAAACTATGTTGAATAATAGTGGTGAGAGTGGGCAACTTTGTCTTGTTTCTGATCTTAGAGGGAATGGTTTCAGTTTTTCATCATTGAGAACGATGTGGGCAGTGGGTATGTCATATATGGCCTTTATTATGTTGAGGTAGGTTCCCTCTATGTCTACTTTCTGGAGAATTTTTATCATAAATGGGTGCTGAATTTTGTTGAAAGCTTTTTCTGCATCTATTGAGATTATCATATGGTTTTTACCCTTCAATTTGTTAATATGGTGTATCACATTGATTGATTTGCATATATTGAAGAATCCTTGCATTCTTGGGATAAACCCCACTTGATCATGCTGTATGATCCTTTTAATGTGCTGCTGGATTCTGCTTGCTAGTATTTTGTTGGGGATTTTTGCATCTATGTTCATCAGTGATATTGGCCTGTAGTTTTCTTTCTTTGTGACATCTTTGTCTCGTTTTGGTAGTAGGGTGATGGTGGCTTCGTAGAATGTGTTTGGGAGTGTTCCTTCCTCTGCTATATTTTGGAAGAGTCTGAGAAGGATAGGTGTTAGCTCTTCTCTAAATGTTTGATAGAATTCACTTATGAAGCCATCTGGTCCTGGACTTTTGTTTGTTGGAAGATTTTTAATCACAGTTTCAATTTCAGTGCTTGTGATTGGTCTGTTTATATTTTCTATTTCTTCCTGGTTCAGTCTCAGAAGGTTGTGCTTTTCTAAGAATTTGTCCAGTTCTTCCAGGTTTTCCATTTTACTGGTATATAGTTGCTTGTAGTAATCTCTCATGATCCTTTGTATTTCTGCGGTGTCAGGTACTTCTCCTTCTTCATTTCTAATTCTGTTGACTTGAGTCTTCTCCCTTTTTTTCTTGATGATTCTGGCTAATGGTTTATCAGTTTTGTTTATCTCCTCAAAGAACCAGCTTTTAGTTTTATTGATCTGTGCTATTGTTTCCTTCATTTCTTTTTCATTTATTTCTGATCCGATCTTTATGATTTCTTTCCTTCTGCTAACTTTGGGGTTTTTTGGTTCTTCTTTCTCTAATTGCTTTAGCTGTAAGGTTAGGTTGTTTATGTGAGATGTTTCTTGTTTCTTGAGGTAGGATTGTATTGCTATAAACTTCCCTCTTAGAACTGCTTTTGCTGTATCCCACAGGTTTTGCATTGTTGTGTTTTCATTGTCATTTGTTTCTAGGTATTTGTTGATTTCCTCTTTGATTTCTTCAGTGATCTCTTGGTTATTTAGTAGCGTATTGTTTAGTCTCCATGTGTTTGTATTTTTTTACTTTTCCTGTAATTGATATCTAGTCTCATAGCGTTGTGGTTGGAAAAGATACTTGATAAAATTTCAATTTTCTTAAATGTACCAAGCCTTGATTTGTGACCCAAGATATGATCTACCCTGGAGCATGTTCCATGAGCACTTGAGAAGAAAGTGTATTCTGTTGTTTTTGGATGGAATGTCCTATAAATATTAATTAAGTCCATCTTATTTAATGTGTATTTAAAGTGTGTATCTCCTTATATATTTTCATTTTGGATGAAAAAATATATATTTCATTCTGTCCATTGGTTAAAGTGGGGTGTTAAAGTCCCCTACTATGATTGTGTTACTGTCGATTTCCCCTTTTATGGCTGTTAGCGTTTGCCTTATGTATTGAGGTGCTCCTATGTTGGGTGCATAAATACTTACAATTGTTATATCTTCTTCTTGGATTGATCGCTTGATCATTATGTAGTGTCCTTCCTTGTCTCTTGTAACAGTCTTTATTTTAAAGTCTATTTTGTCTGATATGAGAATTGCTACTCCAGTTTTCTTTTGATTTCCATTTGCATGGAATATCTTTTTTCATCCCCTCAGTCTGTATGTGTCCCTAGGTCTGAAGTGGGTCTCTTGTAGACAGCATATATATGGGTCTTGTTTTTGTATCCTTTTTGTGTGTTCAGTTTACTTTTCTCCTGGGTGAAGAAACCTTTTCCTTTATTTCCTTTATTCCTTTATTCAGGGGGCTTTTACAGTTTTGGTATCTAGTGTGTGTTTGCTATAGGATTTTGGTGGATATTCTTTATTAGTTTATGGAAGTTTTCTTCTGTACTTAGGCTGCTAAATTTTTCTTTTTGTTTTTAGTAAAATAACCAGATGTTGATTTTTTGAACAGTCTTTCTTCATGCATGAAAATAACAGCATTTTCATTTTATTTTTAAATTATGTTGATAGATTTTCTAATGCTAAAATTGCATTCCTGGGATAAAGATTACTTATAGATGGCCTATTATTTTTAAAACACATTGCTAGAATCAAGTTATTAATTAATATTTTTACTTATGGTGTTTGTTTCTAAGTTAACCTTGGTCCATGATTATAGTTTATTACTTTCTTTCATCAGTTGTTTGTATTAAGGTTATACGTGCCTTATAAAAGAGTTTGGGAAACTTTCTAATTTGAGATTCTGGAATAATTTGTATAAAATAAGGATTATCTGTTCCTTGAAATAGTACTGAAATTTTTTGAACCCCATGCTTTTTCAGGGATAGGGGAGATTTTTATTAGCAATTCCATATTTTTAATAATTATTGGACTAATGAAGTTTTTGTTTTTTCTTGATATATAAAATTTTATTTTTATAAAAAATTCCCATTTTATCTGTTTTCAACCTTATTATCATAGAGCTTCTCATAATACTCTTATTTTTTTTACATCTCAAACGTTTGTATCTAGTTAAATACTTTTTTCACTCCCAATATAGTTTATTTTTTATGGAACTCTCTTTTTTTTTAAATTGATTAGGCTTGCTGTATCCCACAGGTTTTGCACTGAAATATTTTTGAGAAATATTTTTGAAATATTTTTGGCATAATTGGGGAAATTTTATTATGGATTGTATATTAGATAATTTACAGAATTATTCTTAATTAATTTAGCTATAAAGGTAGTATTTTTGATTACACAGAAGAATATCTTTATGTCTAAGAGATGTAGGCTGAAGTATTGAGTGATGAATATCATAAAGTATTGGGCAGGGTGGGAAGGAGGTGGTGAATGAGGGGGGAAGGAGAGGGGAAAAGAGAGAGAACACAAGCAAATGGGGCAAATATTTACAAGGTTCAGTGAAGAATCCAAATTAGCATGCATGTATTGTATTTGCAAATAGCTAATAAACTCCATCTGGAAAATGCCACTTGTACAATATTATATTTATAAATCATCCATAAAAGAATAAACTTTTAGTATTAATTCAATGATTCTTTATCACTAGGGTAATTTTTAGCTGTTAGCAACACTCCCAAGTATCAGTGATTTAATCTCTTTCATGTAAATAACGTCTGGGGGTTTGTAGTTTAGAGCTATCCTGGTTGCTTCACTATCACTTCTATATTTTGCTTCATCATTTTAAACATCAACCATATATATATATATATATATATATATGTGTGTGTGTGTGTATATATATATATATATTTATTTATTTATAGGACCATTGTTGCATGGGCTTCAGGAATCACACTACATCTTAGACAGTAGGAAAGAAGGAAGAGGCAAATTTGCATATGTCCTCTTGTTAGGATTGATTCTTGAAGACAATTCTGCTTAGAACCCAATGTCTAGCATTTAGCCACACTAACAAGGAGGGCTGACAAATGTAGTTTTATTCTCAGCTGCAATGTACCTAGTCAGTAATCAAGTTCTACTACTAAGGAAGATAATGAGAAATAACATGGGAGCAAAAACTAGCAGTTTTTCTCCCAGATAGTTTGTGATTGTTATGGAGATATGGGGAATATCTTTTACCACTTCCTGTATGTTGTCATATTTCTGACATTGATAGTAATGTCATCTTGTTTTAAGAACTAAAGAGGAGGGAAGCTCTCCAATTTTGACTACGCAGTTTTCTTGGAAGGTCTTGTGATCTCTTTCCAATCCTTCAATTTTATAAATCTAGAGGCCATATAAAATCCTTGCAGTCTTGTAAATTGCCCAAAACTTGATGATTACAAATAGGAATGTTTTTTATTTCATAAGATGTAATTTAGTTTCCTTTCCACCATTTTCTCTTTGCCTATTTTATTGTATATTTTACTTCTTTCATTTTTTGTTTTCCTTCCTAGAGAGTCCTTTTTAATTGCCCTTGTATCCATTTTGCTCCTTTGCTCCTGTATAGGCTTCCTACATTGGAGTTTATTTCACTATTACAGCACATTGTAACAAGAACTCCATTTGTGCAATGCTTCATCCTGATTTTTTAGATTACATCAATATCAGTATCTTGTTTTTCCTTTCCTAATAAAGAATTAAATGTTTTATGTCTGCTTTAGGTCTGTTTTTTTTGTACTTCCTAGGATAAAAGTGAATGATTTATGGAGAGAAAAAATAATGCCTGTTATCTGAAAAGCTACTGTACTGTTCTTGTCAGATAAAATATATTTTGGGTCAGACTCACAGCTGCAGATTGAAAAATTTCCCCAAAGATTAATTAGGACTTAGCATTCTAGAACTGCAGTGTGGTTTGGCTGTTTGTCATGGGTGTTTCAGCTTGCCACCTGTTGGGATGCAAGTTTCCATCACCATCCACGGTGCTACTTTTCCCGATTTCCCTTGTTCTCACTGATGAATGGCTGTGATTAGAAAGTAGTAGTGCTACTAATTGATTAGCTAGGAAAAGGTACTACAGGCCCTGGTAACTTTTTAAGGATGTTCCTTGGTATTTCACTACAGTTCTTAGATGTTATACTATCTATATTAAAAAAAAAAAAAGACTCTTCAAAGTCAGTTTGCAGGGTAAATTGAAAATAAATTATTTTTTATTAACAGTAAAATCAGTTTGTGTAGCACTATATACAAGTGGTTTTTTATGCCTATTCTCATATTTCATATTTTCATAAACTTGTGTGCTCTTGTTACCATTTGACAGGGAAAACAATGGCCAAAGAGGTTAAGTGATTTATCCATGGGTAACTATATGTCTTAGTTTAGGCTTATGTTCCTGGTGTTAGTGCCCCCATTTACTCTCATATGTGCCCAGATTTGGACAATAAATAAGTCACCCTACTTCTCCAGGACTGGACCCCAAGCCTCCCAGTTTATCCATCTAGGGAATGAGATATGTACCTTTTTGTAGTTGCTTCCCTAGCCTAAAAGTCATGATGTTTAATACTTGCTGGGATAGGAGAATTCTTATGGGAATAGCTTTTTGTTTTCTACAGGAGATTTTGAACTGTTTTCATCCAGTTGCTCCTGTAATAACACACATCTTGAGGAGGTAATTTCATAAGTGTGCTGAAAAAATTAAGACTGGTAAGAGATTTGATGTATATGATTCAACATTGAGTTTGTTAAGCTCAGAACAGTGAGAACATACACTGTGACTTAATTTTATATGTTTTGAAACTTTCATTTTTACTTGCTATTACGGATTGGATTTGAGGCACTGAGACGGGGAGTAAGGGAATGTGTAACTTGTTATAAAGAATGAGAACTAAGCTTATTAATTTTGTTCATTGCTTTCGCTCTAGCAACTAGCTCAGTGCCTGATCTGGCATATAGTAGGCACTCAATAAATATTTGTTAAGTGATTGGGTGAGTAAAGAACGCATCAACAATGATTTTCTAGAGAGTTAATAGTATAAACTTATTTGCGGCATAGATGATTCCCAGTGAGGTGCAAGAGAATTACTATGTAAATTAGATGACAACAAATGTGAACGTTTTAAAATTAGTGAATTATTAGGTCTTGTAAATTTGTGGGAGTATCTGATATTAGAATCCCTGCTGGTAGAAATATGTCAGTCTTTCCACCATATTAATTTCTGATGCCTTGAAAAACTGAAACGTGGAATAGTTATTTTATGTTGGTATAGTTTGGACATTTGAATAAACAAGATAATTCAAGGTGCCTATAAAGGTTTATAATGCTTGTAAAACATGATTGTTTAGTTAAAATTTTGTATGGGCAGTATATTTCCTGTTTTAAAGAGCCCAAATAGCATGGGAATCTTTTAATAATAGTGTTCCTCATGATACCACAGCCAAAGGCATATGAAAAGAATAAGCTTGAATAAGCATAAGATACTCACCAATAAAATTATTGTTATTTTAGGAGAGACTGGAAATTATACTTTTAAAAACTGACTCTAAAAGTAAAAGAGAAAGTGAAACATCTGGTCGGACATTGGTGCACGTTTTATCAACCCTGGTAGAAGTTCACTGTATGTGCGAGCTTGTCTAGTGTTCCTGTTTAAATAGTAAAGGGAATAAAGACATGAATGTCATAATGACCTTCTTATATATTTTATTACATTTTGTTTCCCAGCTGTCTCGTGTCTAGTTAGAACCCAGGCATAATTTCATGTGCAGATGCTGTTAGAAATGAGCACAATGACGAGGTAGGTGCCAGTGAGTGTTTGTAGAGTCTTATCTCCATGCTGCAAACAGGTTTTGAGATTGTGCAAATGAACTTCTTTAGAAGCTTTCCAGAGTAGTTTCACTATTGCTGCATGCCCAACTAAATGCTTTCCTTTCTTTTATCAGAAATATTTGCAAAAATTTTTGGCTGCTGTCTCTTTTTCAAAGCCTGTGTATGTGTGGATTCAGTGAATGGAGCCACATATTTTAATATGGGTAACTTTGATGGAGACATACGTTTCCTATAGGAATCTGTACTTATAGTTGTACTAGTCTTACTCCAATGTCCTCTTGGGCTGAGTTGCACTGGAACTAATACTTTTTACCATGCATTAATAAGGGAGGTCCTCTGAGTATCACTGAAGGGAAAAACTCACTAGGAGCATGAAAGCCTAGTCCCCACTGAGTGAGCTGCGCTGAGTCTCCTGGACTCCTATAATAGGTTCAGTCAGAGGTGGGTCCTTAGCCTGGCATTTTGGTCCCAGACCTCTGTTGTTCCCAAAGCCCCATGACTTGTGCTATGAGGAGGTCTTGTCACAGGGAAGAGCCTTTCAAGTTGGGTAAGGAGCGCAGGAAGAAAGGAATATGGTCTAGGATGACCCTCGTGCTTCTGAAGGCCACACAGAATGGGTCTTTTGGGAAGTCATGGGACATGAGGTTCGGTAAAGCTCATGGAGGGCAAGAGGGCATGGCTTGTCTCACTGGAAGCACTGTACATTGTTCATCATTGTCTGTGCACTTCAAGGATACATTCATTGTTCTATGGCCTACTTCTGGAAAGCTAGCATCATCTTATACTTATGGAGTGCTTTAAAACTGAAGTGGTTTTAAATACATAAATCCAATAATAATTGCTATAATTTGCAAGGACTTGGCTGTATATGGAAAATATCATACTCTGAGCTGTCCAAATACAATAGTCCTCCCCTACCTATGGGACATATGTTCTAAGACCCCCAGTGGATGCCTGAAACCACGGATAGTACCGAACCCTATGTATACTATGTTTTTTCCTATACATACATACCTATGATAGAGTTTCATTTATAAATTAGGCACAGTAAGAGACTAGTAACGATAATTAATAATAATTATAACAACATACAGTAATAAAAGTTAAGTGAATGTGGTCTTTCTCTCTCTCTCAAAATATCTTATGGTATTAATTTAATGACTTTTGAACTTAAGTAAACACTTATCATGCACTGTGGCTGTAACTTCTGCCCTCTGAGATGTGACAGCAAAACTAGTGTGAATTTCTTTTACTTTCTTCAGGGATGGAAGACTTGTTTTTAACGTGAGTCTTAGCAAACTCAGCATATGATTTTTTTTCTTTCCTTATTAAGTTGAGAGCTTTTACCTTTTCACTTAAAGGAAGCACTTTATGGCTTCTCTTTGACATATCCGAATTGCCGGCATCACTACCCTTGAGCTTCGGGGCCATTATTAAGTAAAATAAGGGTTACTTGAACACAAGCACTGAAACAGTCATTCTGAGAACCAAGGTGGCTACTAAGTGACTAACGAGGGGGGGGGGGCTGTGCAGGACAAAGGGATGATTCACGTCCCCTTATGGAATGGAGCAGATGGCATGAGGTTCATCATGTCACTCAGAACGACATGCAATTTAAAACTTATGAATTGTTTATTTATGGAATTTTCCAGTAAAATTTTTGAACTACAGTTAACCATGCTTAACTGAAACTGAGGAAAACAAGGCCACAGATAAGGGGGGATGACTGTATTATCTAACAAAATCTTCAAAACAAATCTGTGAGTTAGGTAGTGTTACCTTCTTTTATGAGAGGAGGAAAATGGAAATCCATTTAATATTCACAAAAACCCTTGTTTTTCAAAGCACATAACAGATCATTTGCTTAGCATGATGCAACAAAGTCCCAGCAAAGGTAAAACATGAAATGGGCTTCCAGTCTCTAAGTGCACTGCTTCCATTGCTACATAGACCCGAACATATTCTGAGGATAAACTCAGAAGGGCAAGTATGGGCTCTGGTTTTGGAGGACCCAAACTTGAATGTCACATCTGCTGCTCCCTAGCTGCAGACCTGGGCAAGCTAATTCACCTCCTTGAATCCCAGTTTGCTAAAGTTGTTAAAATATGAATAAGTATAGCACTTCCTCAAAGGGTTGTTGGAAGAATTAAGTCCTATTAAGGCATTTTAAGTACCTGGCACACAGTAAGTGCTTAATAAATGTGAGCCCTTCAACTTCACTATCATCTTATCTTTAATGTTATTTTTATCTAAAGACAACTTTGAGTCTAATTCAAGATGAAATAAATCCATTTAGGAATGACTCATAAAGGGTCTGGAAAAGGTGGTTTTATATTTTCAAGTCCCTTGAAATAATTTATTGTTTTAATTGTCCCTTTCAATAGCAATAGGTTTGCTAATATGTTCTTTTAGAAATGGAATTAGATCACACCTAGGTGTAAGGTAAAATGTTTATGCCTTTCTTACCTTGTCCAATTCATTTCTGAAATATAATTTTCAGATGGAAAATTTGGGGAAGATCTTAGATATGCATTATAAACAGTGGCAGCCCATGATGTAAGAATATTTGTGTTGGTTAAACTCAGATTTACCAAGTAGGATGTGAAGTAAAAATGTAGGAGCATTGCTTTAAGTAAAATGCTCCAATTGCTTTTGAAGTGTATTGAGTCGCTGAGGAACTGTCAAGAAGACAGGGTCAGATTTCAAAAATGAATGTTCCTTCTCTTCTAGGAAAATACAGTATGTTATCATTATAAAACGACTGGAAAAATAAAAAGTTAGGAAAATGTGTGTGTGTGTGCATATGTCTGTATGTGTTGTATCAGTGTAACAAATTCAATCTCATTAACTGGGGTGTACAAAGCAGTTTAGAATTTATTCCTTTATAACTGTCCTTGTTTTCTACATGACTTCCCTCCCATCCTCCAATGGGATGGGTAAAGAAAGAAAATAACTGTATTTAGTCCAAATTTATAATCTGTGTTCTTTCCAATACTTTAAATTGCCTTTTAAAGAAAATGAGTCTCTCTGCTTGGATGACTCAGGCAAATGATTGTTTTCATGCTTGCGTTTTGCAAGATCACTCCTAGTAGTATTTCAGGGGAGGGGGGTAATTTAGATGACATGACTTTGTGAAGATAGAAGAGGTGGGTTCCTTGAACCTACACAATGTTATTTGGCTCACTTTGTGTGACTCATGGAATGACCAAGCAGGAGTGATCTCTCCCTGGTGACTTTTGTGGCATGACTGGTTCCATCTGACTTTTTGAGGAGATATGATGAAACTACCCACTGTAGTCAACAGTCAACATTATTTGCCTCTGGTTTCAAATTCCTCATATCTTGAGGGGTCTTTGCCTGAAATCAGAATGCTTCTGGCCTACCTACCCTTTTAGTATCTTCACATCCTCTCCCAGATTTGGGGATGCAGCTGGGTCTCCTGCATGTGCATTCAGGCTGAAGGGAACCAGGGGCTTTAGAACTGCCTCCGTCTCATCCATCTGCTAAACCACGGGTGGTAGAGGCAGTGAGAAATGGCTTCTCACATTGTTTTTCTCCTCCTGTCTGCCTCATCTTTGTAGAATTCAATTGGGATCAAAAGTGATGGTGGTCTTTTTTCTCTTAGTTTCTCTTATCTAGTTTCATCCTCCCTAAGTCCTAAATCTCCTTCCTCCTAAATCTAGACTCAAAAGTAAATTAATGATAGATAGGGTACAGGGAGCAAGAAACCCATTTATTGGTAAGGGGACAGGAAGCATTTAAAAATATCTCACCCGATTTCTCTCCTTCTCTCATTTCTCCCCTAGGAACAAATCTAAAAAGAAATGATATGGACATATATGATGTAAAACAGAACATTAATTTGCTTTATAAATAAATCTAGAGAGATTTCATGTTTCTGAATTCTGCAAGTGATGAAATTTGGGGATACAGTCATATTTCACATCATACCAAAAAAAAAAAAAAGAGAGAGAGAGAATTCTCTATTGACCAAAGAATTCCATGTAAAACACAGACTTAATATGTTAATTATGTGATTTCTTGTTGGTAGTGGAATTTCTATGCCTATAATTAGAGGAAGAAAATATATCATATATCACACAGGAATTATTAACACGTTTGATCACATAAAAATTCATATATCCTAAAACATCATTAAAATCTGAGACAAACTACAAAGTGGCAAAATACTTTGTAAAATCTTTGACAAAAGGTTATTTTGTCAGAATTTATACAGAATTTTTATCAATCAATAAAAGGCTAAGAACCTATGGAATATAAGTAACAGTCATAATCAACGAATTAATAACAGATGGGACACAAAGAGCTCAATGAATTTATGAAATCTTATTTGATCTCACTAAGGCCCAAATAAAATTCTATTCAGTCCAAGATATTCTAGATTCCAATATGTTAAGCAGGCAGTTTTCTCTAACTCGTGCTATCATTCTCTGCTGTTGGGTGTGAACTTTCCTATATAGCATCATGGCACTGTGTTAACAATTGTCTAAACACTTGTCACGTGTCACTAATAATTCCACCTCCACAAATTTTATCTAAGGAAATCATTCGAAATGTGTACAAGCATATTTTCCCATTTCTATTCCTTACAGAATTTAAAAGTAACTTCAAAATGGAGATAACCAAATTATCAAATATTCAGATTGGTTAAATAAACAAATACATCCATATAATGGAATACCACGTAGACATTAAAAGTGCTGTGTAGAAATGCCAACATGCTAACAATATGTTGTTCAGGTGAAGAAAATAAGTTATAAAAAAGATGTGATATATTTGAAATATATGGGTGTGGTGTGTGTATGTGTGTTTGTATATATATGCTATATTCTAGATGATAAAATGGCATCCTGTTACTTTCCTCCTGACTCGTATCCCAAGGCTGGCTACCCCTGTTAGTACACTGAAAGACACATGCAAGTGTGGTCACATCTAGCATTTTCCTAGACTGGAACTCAAAGCTACCTGTACCACTACTTCTAGCCATCCCATCAGCCCCAGCTTGCAGCTCAGCTCACAGCTCTGCCTACAGTGAAGCCTTTAGGAGCAGCTTATGTGAAGCTGGTGGCCAGGGCTTTGTTTGGGTCCCACCACACCTGTGTTGCTAATAGAAGGCCTGGCCTTGATAAACTCAGAGCTCGCTGCCCCCTCAGTCAATTTACCTCAGCAGTCAGAGCTGGGCAGCCTGCCTCAGACAAGTTGGAAAATAGAGAAGCTGTTGTATGAGGCAAACAAATGTTTCAGAGACAGGTAATTCTGTCGTCCTTTCATCCCAGGAAAGATAAGGGCCAGAAAGTATTTTCTTGAAGCTGAGCAGTCTGTATGTTGACATCACTGCACCAGCTTCATTAAATGACCTATATTTAAAACTATAGTGGCTTTGAGGATCTTTATGTTTAGTGAGAAATAAAAGACAGTATCTTGATCACAATATATCTTTGCTTAAAACAAAAGGAATTAAAAAATATAAATCTAGAGCATTAAAATATCAATAAACAAATGATTCTGCATGTACTATAAGGAATGTACTTAAAAATTCTGACTTATGTGGTATCATCATCTCTTGTGGCCACCACTTTCCTGACATTATGACATAAAAGTATGTAGACTGAGCAAATCTTGAAAGTTACAAAATCCCTGATAGGAGTTTTTAATCCACCTTCTGTGTGACTGCTTTTAAATCACAAATTCGTTGGTAATTTTAAGAAGTGCTATAGAAGAGAAAAGTTTAATCAGGAGAGCACTAGTTGTCCTTTAATTGGTGACTCCTGACAATTTGGTTTTTCAGGTGTAAGGGATATTTCAGATTAAGAACGTACTTGTTGCTTTGCAAATGATATAACTGATGGGGATTAATATCCAACATATATGAACAGCTCATACAACTCAACAACCCAATTAAAAAATGGGCAGAAGAACTGACATTTTTCCAAAGAGGACATGCAGATGGCCAACAGGAACATGAAAAGATGCTCAATATCGCTAATCATCAGGGAAATGCAAATCAAAACCACAATGAGGTATCACCTCACACCTGTCAGAATGGCTATCATCAGAAAGAACACAAATAATAAATGTTAGAGAGGATGTGGAGAAAAGGGAACCCTCGTACACTGTTGGTGGGAATGTAAATTGGTGCATCCACTGTGGAAAACAGTAAGGAGGCTTTCTCAAAAAACTAAAAATAGGACTACCAAATGACCCAGCAATTTCATTCCTGGGTATAGATTAAAAAAAAAGAAACACCGAAAAACGAAAACACCAATTCAAAAAGATATATGCACCCCAATGTTCATAACAGCATTATTTACAATTGCCAAGACAAGGAAGCAACCTAAGTGTCCATCAACAGATGAATGGATAAAGAAGGTTTAGTATATAAATACAATGGAACACTACTCAGACATAAACAAGAACAAAGTTTTGCCATTTGCAGCAACATGGATGGACTTGGAGGGCATTATGCTGAGTGAAATAAGTTGGACAGAGCAAGACAAATACTGGATGATATCACTTATATGTGGAATGTAAAAAATACAACAAACTAAGGAATATAACAAAAATGAAGCAGATACAGATATAGAGAATAAACTAGTGGTTACCATTGGGGAGAGGGAAGCGGGGAGGGGCAATATAGGGGTGGGGGAATAATGGGTACAAACTATTAGGTATGATAAAATAAGCTACAAGGATATATTGTACAACATGGGGAATATAGCCAATATTTTATAATAACTATAAGTGGAGTATAACCTTTAAAAATTGCGAATCACCACATCATACACCTGTAACATATAATACTGAACAGCAACTATACTTCAATAAAAAAGAACGTATTTGTTGCAAGCACATACTTGTGTTTTTAAATTATTTATATTTTGAGATAAATTTTTAAGTTCATCCTGCTGTTTGCCAGTACTAAAAGTAGTATGATAGGTCAATTTGCATTGACGCTTCTATTTCCTTTCTGTCAATGCTACTCTGAGGCAGAGTAATGAAGCCCTGTTTGTTAAACAAAAAGTTGAAGGAAACCAGGTCATAGATTTGAATGTATATTACAGAACTTCACAATTTTGGACAATTCAGCAAGACCTCATTTTTCTCATTATTTTCTTATTTGCTAAGTGACAGGCTGGAAGAAGAATTAATGAGAAATTTTATCAGAAGTGTTCCATAATGTCTGCATTAAATTAGATGCTACTTAAATTTGGAATATGTTTTCCAGTTATTGTTTTTATTATTATTGACTGTGAAAATGATGAAACATAGCATCCTTGAATTATAGATGTGCATAGTTCAGTTCAGCTTTTTAATAAAAATGCTTGAGCACCTGCTAGGCATCCAAAGTTCTTTACGTGCTCTAGATAGAGTGTGCTGTATAGAGAGTGATGAATTAGGCATAGTTTCTGTTCTATAAAGACCTAAAATCTAGAAGACAGGACCTTAGAGATTTTACTAGTCCATAGTATAGACAAGGAAATGACTTGATTCCCTTACTGAACTAGAACTCAGCAAGACTGTGTCCCCTATTCGTGTCTGTAAGAGTCGGGATATTAGGGTGTGACAGAGAGTGACTGTATCATCAGGCTGGTTAAGAGTAAATGACCTATTTAGGATTAAAGAACATCTGAATAGCGACTCATTCTTACCTAAGATTCCAACATAATTTCTGGAGAGAAGGGATAATGTAGTAAAGCGAGAGTAGATTGAGGAATCAAAGACATAGCTTCAAATCCTTGTTCTGTACTGTACGAGCATTTTATGTTTGGGGCAAATGACTAATGTTTCTGAACCTCAGTTTTCTCGTCTGTACAATGGAGATATGCAAAAAAGTTAAAATGAGATCGTAAGTAAAAAGCAATATCCCAGTTCCTTATTCCTAGTAGGTGTTCAAGGATAACAGTTTTGTTTATTAGGGTGAAGTTTAGGAAAGGGCTGATGTCTGGGTAAGGGGAGTTTAGGAGAGCCATATTCCCGATGGAAAGAAGAGAATGCAAGACCATCAGGTTCTCTGTATGTAAGGTCAAGTGGTCAAAGACCATAGATCAGAGATGAGAACTCCAAAAACATGGATGGCATGGATTGTCAGACATTTGTCATTTCCCTGCGCTGGTTTTCAATACTTTCTCTTCATATCCTTCTCCATCTCTTTTCTCAGAGAGAACAGCAATGAACGAGTTGAATAATTAAATTCTGTGCATTTATACTCCATAACAAGGAAGGAGGGAGGGTTGGTGGAGAGGGAAGACTAAAGGGCAGGAGGATTTAAGACTTAGAATAAAGGCAAAGGTAACCACAGAGAGAAAGACCTGAGGCACAGGGGAGAAGTGAGTTGAGTGAGACAGAGATGTGACCCAGTGATTAGATCAGAAAGCACGTGGCTTTCAAGCAGTGGCCTGCTGGGGGGCTTGCTGGGGGGCCTGCGATGTCAGGTAAAAGCTGGAAACTTCTCCTAGTACCTGACCCCACTGGAGAGGCTTCCCTACTCCTGCATTCCCAAGGAAGCTAAAGGGAATTTGGTTTCCATTCTGGAAGTGAACTTTTAATAATCAGGCAAAACCACACTTTTCAGGCAGAGAAGAAGGTGTAGAAGCGAAAGCAGCCGCCCAGCCTGAAGCTGCCAGAAGGGCTGTAGTGTCAGCCTGAAGGTTTAAAAGTCTTCATCCCAAGAAATGGAATTCTAATCACTCTGCGTTAGTATAAGCACAAGAACTCTGCTCAGTTTAATAAACTGCCTTACTTTCATCTTTTACATAATATGTATATAACATTTATAACTTCTACTAATCGCCTTAATGTCCAGAGATGTGTCCAAGAGAAAAAGACCTCAGGATACTAAACGGATTATGATGATCGCCTTACTTGGATTAGTAATTGATTCACATGAAAGGGAGCAGCAGACCAAATGAGAAATTGTTAATTGGCCTTTAGTGACTTGGGAGAGGAAAAACCTTACACTTTAAATTGTTACCTCCTTGACTGTAGGAGGAAATTTAATTTCTTTAAAATGGAAAAAAAAAACACCACTCAGAGTACTCTACTTTAAGTGGAAAAGTTAAGAACTGTTTCCCAGGCTTTTTGTTTTCTCTTTAAATGTAGGTACGTTTCTTGTCTCAAGTTTCTAATCAGATACCGTATAGATATAGATATATTGATTATTACATTGATTCATGTATCCGCTGATCCTGACATCTAACATACTACTCTCCTTATCCTTCTGATGTTTTTAGCTTAACCAGAAGAAGCAAACCTGTCACAATCAGTAGAAGGAAGGAAAAGAATGTCGTGCAGTGATTAAGGTTCTGGTTGGAGATTCAGAGATTGGGTAGCAATTCCAAACCTATTGCTTATTTGCTGTGTGATCTTATGTAAGTTATTGAATCTCTCTCAGCTGCTTATCCATGGATAAACTTAGTGTGATTATGAGAATTACATGAGATAATGTTTGTAAAACACTTTGCACATTATCTGGTACTTGGTAAACACTCACAAGTGTTTTGTCTCCTTATTAGTAATTTTGATTATGATAATTATAACAACAGTAAAAGGTTATTGGTAAAATCCAACAGGAAGAAAGCAAACAACCCACTTAAAAAATGGGCAAGAGATCTGAACAGATGCTTCAACAAAGAAGATATGAGGATGGGAAATAAAAATATGGAAAGATGCTCAATAACATGTCATCAGGGAAATGCAAATTGAAACAACAATGACATACCACTATACACCTATTAGAATGACCAAAATCTGGAACACTGATAACACCAAATGCTGGTGCGGGTATGGAGGAACAGGAACTCTCATTCATTGCTGGTGGAAATGCAAAACTGTACAGCCATTGTGGAAGACAGTTCGGCAATTTCTTAAAACACTAAGCATATACTTACCATAAGATCCAGCAATTGTACCCCTTCATATTTACCCGAAAGAGTTGAGAACTTATGTCTACACAAAAACTGCACACAAATGTTTATAGCAGTTTATATCAATTGTACCAGGATGCTTTATTCTTGATGCCATTGTTCTTTCTGCCCATGAAATATTTCCCATGCTTATCCATTTGGTACATTCTGGAAACTACCAGTAGTTTCATATGGCTATGATTTAGAATAGTAATGAGGGATATAGTGAGGATAAAACCAAGATGTAGAGTGGTCATCTTATGAAGGGATTTTATGTCATGCCAAGCTTCTGAACTTTACCTTTTAGACTAGGGGTTGACAAACTTTGTCTGTAAATGAGCAGATAGTAAATATTTTTGCCTTTGTGAGCCATATATTCTTGTTTACAACTACTCAACTCAGCTGCTGTAGTGTGAAAGCAGCCATGGGCAATATGTAGTTGATGGGAATGGCTGTGTTCTAATAAAACTTTTTTTTACAAAACCAGGAGGAGGGCTGGGTTTGACCTGTAGGTCATAGTTTGCCAAACCCTCTTCTATACTATAAAGAGTTTAAAAAGGGTTTTAATCAAGCAAATGGACATCAGCATATCTGAGTTTTAGAAAAATTACCTTGATGGTGGTGCAAAAATGTATCAGGAAACAGTAGGACTAGAGAGAGGAGGATTAGTTAAGAGACCTTGACCATAATCTGTGCAAGATGTAGAGAAACTATGACCTAAGGCATTTGTGATTGAAATAGGGTGCAAGAGATGAAATAAAAGATGTAAGGAGAGTACAGTTAATAAAATGGTCATGGATTAGTTAGAGTACTTGAAAGATAAGGAGGGTTGCTTTAGCTTCAGTGACACACTATTCCTTTCAATGAGATAGAATAAGAGAAAAAGAAACTACATTTAGTGGAAAGATACTGAGGTTCCTGGAGTTTATCCAGAAATCTGGGATACTGTTACATAAAGGAACCAAAGTGGTCTCTGTATATTAGCCCCTTGTTTATTCTTCACAGCAGGCTGAGACCCATTAGCACAAAAGCCTGCCAATGCCAAAATCAAATTTTTACGCATCTGACTGCTTTAAATATAACCCAAGCAAGCAAATTTCTAGTGATTTAGAGCCTGCCTGCTTTGCATACCCCACGAAACTGTACCCAACATCTGCCAGCTATAGATAAAACCCCTGGCGCTATTAAAGCCCCAAGCTGCTGCAGCCCTTTGGAATTCTCTGCCCCACAGATTCCCTTCTGTAATGCTGAGAGACATCTCTAGAGGGTAAGTTCCCCCTCTCCCCTCCTTCTTTTCCCTAAGCGTTCCCTTGCCTTCATCCCCAGTGTCTCATGCTGTGAGGTACATCCCCCATATGAAATCTATCAAAATATCACCAAAATAAAGCTTGTGGGTGCTACTGCCACCTCATGGTCATATCTTTTTTCCTTGATCAGCTCCCCAATCCCTTCAACAGTGACAGATGCAAGATTTATTTGGCATATGTGGGATGTTTAACGTCAAAGGAGGGGGTGATTTTTCCTGGGGAGACCATATAGGGTAAGAAGATGTTAAGGACAAAACCTTAGAGATTCCTCAGGAAACATCATTACACGATGGCCATGAAGAAGATAAGCAGCTTGAAAAAATCACTAAGAAGGAAATAAGACAATCAGTTGAGAATGGCATAAAGGAAAGAGGCAGTTTTAGGAAAAAAATGGAACGGTTCAGCATCAGATTCCACAGAGAAGTGAAGTAAGGCCAGAAATACACACGATTCACTGGATTTGTATGTTAGGGTACCAACATCCAAATGGTACTTTCAGTGGTACCATTGGGACAGAAGCCTACTGACAGTAAGTTGAAAAGTGACTAGTAAGTGAGATAAGTTTTGAAGTATCAGGCATTGGGGAGTGAATAAAGCATGAATACTGAAATGGATTGCTGAGTGACATGGATATTCTTGATGAGGATGGAGAGTAAGAAGCAATTCACAGTGTGGTTTTCTCTAGTGGTCTGCAGACATCCATAAAAATTACCAGAGAAGAAAAGACTGCATTGATCCAAGGAGGAAGATTTTAAGAGCAGAAATCTTAGATAAACAAAGAGATAAAACCATTGTAGAGCTTGGTGAGAGTTTGTTTGGTGTGTTGAATCATAATGTTTACATTGGATAAGGAAAAAACCATGATTCCTTGACTAGCCCTGATTCCTGACGGCCCTGAAATAGAAATACCTTAAGAGACATGGGTTTCCAGAAAGTATCAACAGCAGGAGTGTTGGGAGTGAGGGGTAAGAAAGCTGGATGGGCAGGATGATATAGAAGCTCACATCTGGTGCTATGGAAGGAGAACTGTCTTAAAATCAAGCTAAGATCTGACTTGTGATTCTCTCACTTCCTAGCTGGCTGACCTCTGATGAATCACTCATTGCCTCTGAATTCAGATGAATGGTAAAATGCAAACATTTACTTCTCTATAGCATTCAGTTGGTACCAGACTCAAGGAAAATAACAGGTGTGATGATGTTTTATGCAGATGTAAGACTGGTATACTTATGGCCCAGGGGATGCTATGTCCGTATCACTCTTGATCCTCTTTATGTTAG
This sequence comes from Delphinus delphis, assembly GCF_949987515.2. NCBI lineage: Eukaryota > Metazoa > Chordata > Mammalia > Artiodactyla > Delphinidae > Delphinus > Delphinus delphis. The sequence goes on along the minus strand of NC_082698.1, from coordinate 53,087,288 downwards.
AAAACAGAAACATTCAAATCAACGGTTTTCAATCCTGACTGCTTATAATTTTCTACAGAGCTTTTTAAAAAACACATATGCTTGGCTCTTCATTCTCATTCCAGATTCAGAAGAGGATTTGTATTTTTCTTTCAAAGGAAAAAACCCTCTACAGGTGATTCTCATGTGTAATTTTAATAATGAGAACACTGAACTCATGAAACTGAAATGGGGAAAGCAAATTCCTGTGGTTGTGTTTCTGAAGTAGCAGAATCATTTATTTGACTGTCTTGGAATGGAACAAATATTGTAAGAAATACCAGATATATTTTTCCCTCAAGTAATATTAAGATGTGAATCATCTTATTCTACTCAACAATTTTATGAGATACTTGTGGCTTATCTTCCTCACAAATACATTCCCATTTAAAATATTTTTTATGGTAAATAAGTGGCAAGAGTATTATAGTCTTTGGAAAGACTGACAAAAAAGTCATCAAATGAAGATCAAATACTTGGGAAGATTTTGTATAGAGTTGAATGGCAGAGGAGATGGGAGATAAAATGCAGCTTTTTGAAATTTTGCATTTTAATGTAATTGGTATTTTTATCATATGTTATATTTTAACATTTTCAAATACATATAGAATATTTCATTTTGTACACACAGTACCCCTTCAAAGGTGGTTGCTATCATTTCTCATTTACAAATACTGAAACCAAGGTTCATGGAGTGACTCACTGAGGGTCACACAACTAGTAAGTAAGTGGCCAGGCTACAATTCAAAACCAGATGATTCTACTTAAAATTTCACACTGTTGAAAAATCTCCTCAAACTGAGAAGCAAAGGAAAAAAAAGAGCCAGGTCCAGCATGGCTGAGTTGAAATCATAAGTTTGGTAACATCAGTGAAAATGTCAGAGTAGGCAGCTCCAAGGGTCTGTCTCTTCACAGAAACACTGACAAATTGAGCAAAAATTCATAATCAACTGTGTGAGAACTCTGAAAAACAGTCGAAAGTTTACAGAAAACAAGCAAACACTGAAGCAAGAAAAAGGCAACGTAAAAATGGTAGGAAAGCTTTGTGGCAGTTTAACCTGCCCCTGCCCCTCCCCCACCTCTGGCTATCAGTGGTCTTGCAGTAGCGCAGGTTTCCAGGGTGAGGGCTTGCTTGGTCTTTGGTTTTGGAGGGAAAAGAGCAGACCTTATTCTCAAAGAATTTTGTTTGTTTTGACCTGTTTGTGGGCTGTCTGAAGCACTGATAAAAGGCACTTTGTTTTACATAATTGGGAACTTTTTTAGGGCAGAGAAGGGCATTTCTTGAAAACATTGTAAGGCAAATGAACAACCCACTCCCACATGGGGCTAAAGATGATAGTTGACATAACAATAGACATACTGAAAGTCTGGGAGAAAGAGATTCATTGGAGAATTAGGGAAATGAAACTCACCCATGTATAACAGGGAATTTAGAAAGTCACACACAATCCCAGGGCAGCATGCATGCTCAGAAAAGGCCTAAGAAAACCATGACTCTTGCTGATCTCTAGGCTCAGCACAAGCAGAAAGTAAGGCTAAGACAGAGTTCAAAATAGCCTGGCTAAGCAGTAAAGAAGTACCCAGCCCAGAGCTAATGTGCAAAGGCTAGGAGAGGTTCCTTCCTTCCTTCCTTCCTTCCTTCCTTCCTTCCTTCCTTCCTACCTTCCCCCCTCTCTCTCTCTTTCTGTCTCTCTCTTTCTCTCTTTCTTTCTTCTTTCCAGGGGTTCAAGGTAAAAAAACTAGCTGAACACCAGCTAAAGGAACAGAGATTTCAGAGACAACAAATGATAAAGAATACAGACCTTACAAAAATAATTTGGAAAAGTCACTAAACAAAGAAACAATTACATACAAAGCAAAGAACAAAAAGAAACTGTGAGGAGGGAGGAAGAATCAGATTTCTAGGGTTACCACATTATAACATTCAAGATATTCAATTTTCAACAAAAAAATCTGAAGCACGCAAAGAAACAAAAAAATACGTCCCCCCATGCACAGGAAGAAACTAACAGAAATTGTCCCTAAGGAATCACAGACATGGTGTGACTTACAAGATAAAGACTTTAAATCAACTGTCTTAAATATGCTCAAAGAGCTAAAGGAAACCAGAAGAACAATGTCTCACCAAATAGAGACTATCAATAAAGTGACAGAAATTATAAAAAGGAACCAAACCTAAATTCTGGAGCTGAAAAGCATATTACCTGAAATGAAAAATTCACTGGAGGGTTTCAATAGCACACATGAGCAAGCAGAAGAAAAAATCAGCAAATTTGAAGATAGGTTAATTAAAATTATCCAGTATGAGGAGCAGAAGGAAAAGAGAATAAAAAAATAAACAAGAGCCTAAGAGACCTGTGAGATACTATCAAACACACTAATATACCCAAAATTGGAGTCTCAGAAGAAGGGAGAATGGAGAAGAAAGAATATTTGAAAAAATTATGGCTGAAAATATCCCAAATTTGATAAAAGACACAAACATACACATCCAAGAATCCCAGTGGACTCCAAGAAGGATAAATGAAAAAGAGATCCATGCCAAGAGATATTATCAAACTGCTGAAAGTCAAAGACAAAGAGAGAACCTTAAAGCATCAATAAAGAAGTGAGTGCAACCAACCTTGCCAACACCTTGATCTTGGACTTCCAGCCTCCAGAACTGTGAGAAAATAAATTTCTATTGTTTGAGCTACCCAACCTGTGGTATTTTGTTATGGCAGCCCTAGCAAACTAATACAAAGTTAAAAGTATGAAATATTGCTTAAGAAAGATCTAAACAAATGGAAAGACATCCTGTGAATATGGGTTGGAAGACTTAATATTATTGAGATGGTAATACTACACAAAGTGATCTACAGATTCAGTATAATCCCTATTAAATTCCAATGGCCTATTTTGCAGAAATGGAAATGCTGATTCTCAAATTCATGAAGAATTTCAAGGGTCCCCAGATAGTTAAAACAATATTAGAAAAGAACAAAATTGGTAGACTCACACTTCTCATTTTCAAAACTTACCACAAACTGCTGTGATCAAAACAGTGTATTACTGGCATGAGGACAGATCAGTGGAATAGAACTGAAAGACCAGAAGTAAACCCATATATCTATGGTCAACTAGCTTTTGATGAGAGAGAAATAATACTTTCTTCAAAAAATAGTGCTATAAAGACTGCTTTACTGGTTGTCATTTATTTCCAGCAGATATACCAGGAAAACATATTGAGGAAAGAACTAATGGAATAAGATTAATTTTATGTGGAGAAAAAGACCCCTTGAGAAATAGTTATTCATTCAACAAATGCTTATTAAGCACCTACTATGTGTCAAAAAGAGGAAGGTGGGCCATGGGACAGATTTTGGGAAAAAATTATTTTAACGCTTTATTAAAAAATATTTATTTATTTATTTATTTTTGGCTGCGTTGGGTCTTCATTGCTTCGTGTGGGCTCTCTCTAGTTGCGGCAAGCAGGGGCTACTCTTTATTACAGTGAACGGGCTTCTCATTGCGGTGGCTTCTCTTGTTGCAGAGCACAGGCTCTAGGCACGTGGGCTTCAGTAGTTGTGGCTCACAGGCTCAGTAGTTGTGGCTCGTGGGCTCTAGAGCACAGGCTCAGTAATTGTGGTGCACTAGCTTAGCTGCTCTGTAGCATGTGGGATCTTCCTGGACCAGGGCTTGAACCCACATCCCCTGCATTGGCAGGTGGATTCTCAACCACTGCACCACCAGGGGAGTCCTATTCTAATGCTTTTGACAAGTACATCAAGACTGTCATGCTATGTAAAAAGGGGACTCCACAGCTGCCTCCTAACTTGGAGGCTGCCAGCTAGAAGAAAGGACCGTTGCTGCCATGAACGTCGTCCTTTCATAGCATGTTCAGAAAAACAATACTTTGGCAAACTACTGAAATACATATTTCTTCCCTACTCCATGCAATGGCTTAGAATTAATAAGGAAAAATAAAAACCTAAACTGACATTATTCTTTCATAAGGTTTAAAAGTTGTGGAAAGGCTGTATCCCTGAAAGAAATTATTTCTGGATCTCTGAAAGATCAATCATCTTATTGATCATCTCAGTCAATCGTAGGCTCTCCCCCGCCTCCCGTCTGTACAGATGGGCAAACAGAAAAAATTACCAGAGAGAGAAACATTTCAATGTTTGAAAAGGCTGGCTCAATTCAAGGAATCAAGGGGAATGGCACATTTGAAGTGGATGCTACATGTAAAAGAAGGAAATATGAGAAAGTCTAATTTGAATGAGTTAAAGAGAGTGAGAGAAAAGATTGCAATGAATAAAAAGTGAAATAATCTGACACCCAGAAAGTTTGCCTGGAAATGAAAAATGTGGTTTCCAAAAATTTAAAGTTAATTAAAGGGAACAGAGAAAAGCAGATTATATTCAGTAGAAAAGCAAATCATAAAATGTAATGACAAAGTAAGAAGTTCTCTTGGGTTCAGAGGAAAAGAATGAGGTAAATAAATGGGGGAAAAGATTTAAAATGACATGGAAGATATATCCAGAATTTTTAATTTATTTGTCATTGGAATCACAGAACAAGAGGGATGGGAGAGTAAAAGCAGGCATTTATTGAGTGGTTACTACATGCCAGACCCTGTCCTAAATTCTCAACATGTATTTACTTAATTCTCATACAATCTTACAGGGTAAATGCTATTATTATTCCCCCATTACAGCTGAAGAAAATTAGGCACAAAGTGCACCTTGGACAAATTATGGAATTTGCCCAAGAGACACAAGAATGGACAAGGATCTAAATTCAGGATTGTGAACATGATGCTGTATCATCTTCGAAAATTAAATGAAATGTAAACCAAAAATGACTGTTTTTTCTTCATCATCAGATTGAAAGGGATTTGTAAGTAACTTGGTTGCCTCTCACTTGGTTCGAAAGGACAGATGTACCATGAGATTATTTAAATGTCATGTTTATCATCTTCAGGTACTTCATGGTATTATATTTGATTGTATTTTTTTAATCCACGTGGACTAAATGCTAGTTAAGATGAAATATAAATCTTTCCAAATAATTATTATCACTGTCCATTTAGTGAATTTTATAATTTCCCTAATGATTGGATATGCCATCTATATGCATTAAACTTGATAAATTCACATTCCTGCTTCATCTTGAGTGCAATTTATAATTTAAAAATTTCTTTATAATTATCCACTTAATTGAGATTTTAAAATTTATTAACATAGGGCTGTATATAGAATTCTGTTTTACATATAACAATTTCTTCAGCATCTGTGATTATATACACTTTAAAAAATTTTCCAGCTTGGGTTATTTAGTACTGACAAAGATTTTGGCAGAAGGATCATAAGGAATTTTACTTACTTCACTGAAGTTAAAATAAATTGGAGGTTGGAAGGAATTTCCCAAAACTTTTTTCAAACTTTGTGTGAGATCCCGAATAGTTCCCTACCTCCACAGCGCCCCCTGCAGGTGTATGAGCCTGAATGACAGAATGTAGCCTGAAACTGAGGTGCCAGTGGGCCCACTGGGCCCTGGCGCTTCTGGTTAACATGCTTTGCCTTTGTCTGGTGCAAGTATTGTAACCATGGCATCCTGACCAAGCTCCAACTTGATTCTGTATGGTCAGGCACCAGAGACTGCTGAAAAAGATGTTTTTCTCTGGATTTATGCCACAGGCAAAAAAGGCAGCAGTTGTATTCAGGATGTCATCTCCCAGGAGAACTGGAGCCTGTAAGACATCGGTGGAGTGCGCATCCATAGTGCTTGATAGCACAGTGCTTTACTTATTCTTTCTTCTTTTTTTTTTTTTCTGGACTGGTAGTTTGGGGTTAGTAGATGCAAACTATTACATACAGAATGGATGGACAACAAGGTCCTACTCTATAGCACAGGGAACTATAGTCAATGTCCTGGGATAAACTATAATGGAAAAGAATATAAAAAAGAATGTATATGTGTGTATAACTGAGTCACTTTGCTGTGTAGTGCTTTATTTTCTATACCCTCACACAGCTCTCACGGACTCCCAGTTATCTGCATGCATGGAAGGTCCCCGGGAGCTGAATGTCGGTGAATACTTAACATATATTATGGTTCTTGGGGGTATGATCAGCAACTACTCCTCTGTAAAGTTCCTAGGCATGACCCTGTGCTCAAGCTTTATACAAGGGTGTTCACTGCTCAACTGTTTATTATAAACAAAGAAACAAAGAGCCTGAATTGATAATGGTATGAAATCAGCAAAACAAACTACTCTATATGCAATTGGATGTAGTAGGCAGAATTATGGTCCCCACAATCTCTGCACCCTTGGTGGTACTCCTGTGGTTATGTTATGTTACACGGCGAAAGGAAATTTGCAGATAATTAAGGTTACTAATCAGTTTATCTTAAGATAGAATGATTATCCTGGATATGTGGGGATGCCCAATGTAATCACACAAGCCCAGCAGCTAAAAGCAGGAGAGGAAGACAAAGAATTTTGAAGCACGAGGATTCGATGCACTGCTTTGGCTTGAAGATGAAGGGGACCCTTGTGTCAAGGAAACAGGAACATCATTCCTACAGTTGCGAAGAACTGAATTCAGCCAACCACCAGTGAACTTGGATGAGGAGCCTGGGCTCCAGCTGAGAACTACAGCCCCTGCCAATACCTTGATTTCAGTCGTATAAGACCCACAGGAATTGTGAGATAATAAATGGGTGTTATTTAAGCTGCTGACTTTGTGGTAATTTGTTATGGCAGTAATAGATAAGTAATATATCTTGTGAAATATCATATCTCTCCTAAAATTATGTTAGAAATAATGATGAAAGGGACTGAAAAACTAAACTGAAATTATGACTCAGAAGTATAGAGAAAATGTACTTTTCTTAATTTTATTCTATAATTTATATAGCCTTTTCTCTCAAGTCCCCTCCCACAGGTTAGTGGGAAGAATGACCAGTATTCAGTCTAGTTTTAAGCCAAGCCAGTTCAGTCTGATAACTTAAATGGTCACTTTGGGTAATATTCAGTCACTCCTTCATAAAAATACTCAGTTTCACAATTTCTTCCCCTTCTCCTGCTTCTGTCTCTAAGTTGCTATGTATTTGAAAGGACACAGACTGGATGATTTAGGAGAACTCATGGCATTGGAAGGGGACGAGGTCCTCTTATCTTCACGGTAACTTTTAATCTATGCTTGATCTGCTGGTCTTTGGGACAGCGTTCCTTCTGCCTGGATTCTATGGTCCTGCTGGGCTTCAGGACAGAGCATTTTGGTTGACTTTGCATATGCCTTTCCCCCAACCTTGTCTCCCTGGCAGAATAAGACTCTTCATGGTCTGCCTATGTCTCTGCTTTAGTTTAACTCAGAGAAAACTGCTTTGTGGTCACTGCTAGAGATCCCCCCTCACTCCCTTTCTGGTACACCTTCAACAGGCTCCACAGCAGGATGCGCAGCATCTGTGGATGTGTCTGTATCACATAGAAACTAAAGGTAGCAAGGAAAAGCAAGATCTCTCTGGTGCGAGGACAGGGCCAATCCTGAGATAAAAGCAGAGTATATAACTATCTCCTTGTCTCAGTCCCGTCCTTTTGTGTCACCTTTCTCCTTTCCTATTACATCCCCTATGTCATATCCTCCTATCATCAGGAAGAAAGCATTCTGAATTTATTGGCATGTGTAGAAGGCATATCTCTGCCAAACTCTGGGAGGGCTCTGTAAGTACGCATCCTTGAGGCATTGTTGTTGCAATTTTAAATGGGGGAAAGATAAAGGAAGTTTGAAAATCCTACCTCAACTGAGCTCACCTTTCAAGCTAATTTTCTTGTGGCAACATACTAGTTTTCTTATCAGAAGCTGTACATTGCTTTGTTCTTCCTCATTTCTTCTGAAACATATGCTCAACTCCCTGCAGGAAGATGGATAAGGTAAGAGAAAAAGTATATTAACAACGTTCGAAATACCAACACATTAAAACTACTTACTTATGATCATAGTAAAATGATTATATCTTATTAAATAAAAGAATCGTTACAAAACAGTATGCAAACAATGATATAAAAAATGTGAAAACCTGAGTACTAAAAAGTTAAATTCAATTGCACAGTAAGAAGGCTGTCGAGATTTTGAATTTATTCTTTGTGCCTTTCTTTTCCAATTTTTGTGCCGTGAATATAAACTGCTTTTATAGTTGAAAAAGCAATGGCATGTTATATTTAAAATATAGGTTACTTAATGTACATATTTTTCCTTCTTTTTTCTTCTTTGTGATCTAAGTTATTCCTCTAGTAAATTCACCCATCACAGGTTCTCAAGTGTCATGTTGGTCAGTCTTGGCGTATCAAAGGTGTCATGCAATTTGAAGTTACAATTCATGTGAATTGAGAAATTTTCAACATAAGTCCATTGCTGTCTCAGAATGTTAATAATTCCAACTTCTCTCATCTCTTGAAATGCATCATTATTCTGTAAGTTTATTTGGCTTTATATTATTTTAATATTTGAATAGCTAAAGTCATATCTCAGATGTGTTTTTCTTAAATAAGAATCTAATTCAGTGCAAATCAAAACTACAATGAGATATCACTTCACACCTGTAAGAATGGCTATTGTCAAAAGACAACAAATAACAGGTGTTAGTGAAGATGGAGAGAAAGGGCAACACTTGACACTGTTGGTGGGAATGTAAATTGGTGCAGCCATTATGGAAAACAGAATAGAGGTTACTCAAAAAATTAAAAATAGAACTACCACATGATCCAGAAATTCCAGTTCTGAGTATTTATCCAAAGGAAACAGAATCACTAACTCAAAAAGATATCTGCACCACCACGTTCACTGCAGCATTATTTATAATAGCCAAGGCATGGAAGCAACCTAGGTTTTCACAGATGGATGAATGGATAAAGAGAATGTGATAGATATAATTCAACCATAAGAAAGGAGGAATTCTTGCTATCTGAGACAACGTGGATGGACCTTGAAGGCATTGTGCTAAGTGACATTAAGTGAGAAAGAGAAATACCTATGATCTCACTTATATGTAGAATCTAAAAAAAACCCAAAACACACACACACACAAAATGAGTTCATAGCTACACAGAACAGATTGGCGGTTGCCAGAGGTAGGAGGCAGGGGGTAGAAGAAATGGGTGAAGGTGATCAAAAGGTACAGACATCCAGTTATAAAATAAATAAATCATAGCATTGTAATACACAGTACGGTGATGACAGTTTATAATTCTGTACTGCATATTTCAAAGTTGCTTAGAGGGTAGATCTTAAAAGTTTTCATCACGAGGAAAAAATGTGTAACTTTGTATGGTGATGGATGTTAACTAGACATTGTGGTGATCATTTTGCAATACGCAAAAATATTGAATCATTATAGGTACATCTTAAGCTAATATAATGTTATATGTCAACTATACCTCAAAAAAAATCTAATTCATTGTTTCAAATTCCATTATTGTGTTAGTTCTGGGCACAATCAGGAGACAGAGAACATACCAGTTATTTGAACAGAGATAATTTAATAGAAAGAACTGTGAACTAAATACAATGGCATTTACCAGGAAACTAAAAGGGTAAAAAGCCTTTTACCCTTTAAAGTATCAGGGTAGTAGCAGCTGTAGGAAACAACTCTCACTCCTAGGGCTGGGGGAGCAAAGGAAAGCAGCCTGAATTATTAAAACTTAGTAACCCAGAAGAGGAGCCTCTCAGAGCTGAAACTCAGACCTCTGAAAGAGGGAGCACTGGCTGGCTAGTGCTGGTGTCTCTAAGGTTGTGGGAAAGATGAGGCTGGTTTTGTGAGTGATGGGAAAATGGCAAACTGAGCTGAGCTGCTGCCACTGCTGCTAGTAGGGTGAAGAAGCAAGCCTGGGTGTCTCTCTTTCTAACATTAGGCAGTCAGGGAGCAAATAGGAAGGAGCACATCTCCACCTCTTCCTCAAGCCACGCAGTCACCCTCTACTGCCCTCTACTGGCAGACTCAGAGGCAGCTGACAGAGGAAGAATGTGGTTTGCAGGGTTTCAGCCCAGCTTTATTGAGCAAAGATAGAAGAATTCTTGTAGAGTTGAAAGAGTTACTTAATAACTGGAACAAACATAATATAATGGAAATATTTATGTTTAAATAAAATAAGAGAACCATCTTAAATTTCAAATACCTGTTGTAGGAAAAGAGTGTCATAGGCAGATAGATGACCAGATGTTATTTTAAATAGAAGCCAATTAATTCTTCTTGAATAAAAGAACACATGAATGGATAAATGAGTGGATGAAAGGTGGGATGGATGAGTGGCAACCAAAGCTCTCCTTCTAGAGGTTTTCCCTCAGCCCATCACAGGAACTCCTTTTCACAGAGTTTGCATGAAGAGTTTGTCTTGGTAGGATGTTAATCATCAGTCTGGATTCTCAAATGCTTTAATCACCACAAGTCATTTCTACAGACAGTATTTAGTTCTGGTTGCAGTCATGGAAAAGAAGAGACAGTTCATGAAAAGTGTTTTGGACACATCTGTTTCTTTCTCACAGAATCATAGGAAGACACCTTGGGCCCTACTCTAAACCATATGAGGAAGATTTTGTTACTAAACAGGAATAAATGAATGAATGAGAAAAATGTATGAAATATTTGTTATTGACTCACATGGCTTATTTTGTAGTGAGATTTCAGGCTACGGCTTGGTTAAAAATGAATTCTATGGCAGTGAAGAAAGCACAGAATAATAGGCTCACTGGAAACTAAAATCCAAACTTCATTTATGAGCTCTAGCTAAATCAGCTTTCTACGTACTTCCAGAAAATATATCCAAAGCTTTAGTAGGACAAACTGATAAGGGACTTCCTTTGGCATTTACCCATTAAAAGATAAAGTTTGATTTCCCTCACGATTTTTGGGCCCATAAAGTCAAATAAGAAGATAAAGCACATTAAATATTACATAGAGGCTTTTTAACACAATGAAAAGTCCATGCCTGAATTTGGTGTTCTTTCTTTTGTCTTTACAACTTTGCAAATGAAAAATAAAAAACAAGCCTAAAAAACTTCTACCCCACACCAAACAACTCTTGAGATTTTCCTTTGCAAGTTAAAGCTCTAAGTCTAGCACTAATTACAGAATATGCACATATTTCTCTTACAAAGTAAGGATTTCTTTGTATATTTCAAATAACAGTTCTCTATCCAATGTCTTTTACAACTATTTTCTCCCAGTCTTGTGCTTTGTCTTCTCATTCTCTTGACATTGCCCTTCACACAGCAGAAGTTTTAAGTTTTTATGAAGTCCATTTTACCAATTATTTTTTTCATGGATTATATCTTTGGTGTTGTACTAAGAAGTTATCACCATACCCGAGGTCATCTAGATTTTCTCCCATGTTATCTTCTAGGAGTTTCACAGTTTTGCATTTTACATTTTGGTCTATGAAGAGTGTAAGGTCTGTGTCCAGAGCCATTTTTTGGCATTCAAACGTTCAGTTGTTCCAGCACCATTTGTTGAAAAGACTATCTTTGCTCCATCATGTTGCCTTTGCTCCTTTATAGGAGTAAGGTGTTTTTCCATGTAGAATATCAGAAAAAATGCCAGATTTGAATCAAGATTAAGAGCATAGGTCATGGCCATACAGATGGCCAAGAGGCACGTGAAAAGATGCTCTACATCGCTAATTATTAGAGAAATGCAAATCAAAACTACAATGAAATATCACCTCACACCAGTCAGAATGGCCATCATCAAAAAATCTGTAAACAGTAAAAGGTGGAGAGGGTGTGGAGAAAAGGGAACCCTCCTACACTGCCGGTGACAATGTAAATTGGTACAGCCACTATAGAGAAAAGTATGGAGCTTCCTTAAAAACTAAAAATAGAGTGACCATATGATCCAGCAATCCCACTCTTGGACATGTATCTGGAGAAAACCATGGTTCAAAAGGATACATGCACCCCAATGTTCACTGCAGCACTGTTTACAATAGCCAGGACATGGAAACAACCTAAATATCCATCGACAGAGGAATGGATAAAGAAGATGTGGCACATATATACAATGGAATATGACTCAGCCATAAAAAGAATGAAATAATGCTATTTGCAGCAACATGGATGGACCTGGAGATTATCATAGTGAGTGAAGTAAGTCAGACAAAGAAAGACAGATATCATATGATATCACTGATATGTGGAATCTAAAAAAAAAAAATGATACAGATGAACTTACTTACAAAACAGAAACAGACTCACAGACTTAGAGAACAAACTTATGGTTACCGGGGGAAGAGCACAGGGGAGGGATAGATTGGGAATTTGGAACTGGCATGTACACACTGCTACATTTAAAATAAAATGCCTTTCCATGAAAAAAAAAAAAAAGAGCATAGGTCATGGTGTTAGATGGGCTGGTCTCACAGTCACACTTTGGCCCTTTCCATCTGTAAGACCTTAGGGAAGCCACTTAGACTTTATTAATATTGAAGCTGACGATTGTAATGTGTTACTATGAAATAAAACTACTTCATGTATTAAATGTGCTTTTCAACTATGGCATATATGAAACACACACCCTAGGCCGACTGGTGACGGACACCAATCCACCCTGAATGCCACAGAGGTACGGAGTAGTACAGAACGTACTGTGCAAAGATCTCTGTACTGCAGTGATTTTCAGTGCAGTACATGGACTAACAGCACTGGCATCATGTGGGTGCTTGGTAGAAAAGCAAAAATCTCTGGACCTGAGTTAGAGCTATAGAAATTCCAGGGACAGGGTCTAGCAATCAGTGGTTAAGTCAGTCCTCCAGGTTATTCTGGTGCCCTCCAAAGTTTGAGACCCACTGCTGTACTGGAAACCTGTCTTTGGGACTTTGGGCAACTACCTCCACTCTCTGGTAATCAGTTTACCCTCCTATAAAATGCAGCATCAGATCATGTGGTTATTAAGGCCTCTCCCACCTTCGACAGTCTGTAATTCTGCTCTTAAGGACTGCTAATATATTTATGAATCACTCTTAATGTGCCAGGCACTTTGTCAACTGCATGACATGTAGTATTTCAAATAATCACAGAAAATCTATAAAATATAAAACTAAGGTTTAGTCTACTTATGTAACTTGTTCAGGGATAATAAAATAGTTCATTATGAAGTTAGACACCAAAGATGCCAGTCTCTAAAGCTATGGGCTGAATCACTTTGCTACACAAATCCATGGGAATGGGTGTCAGCGTTGCAGATCCATTTCTTATTCAGAGTCACAGTCAGGAACAATGTATTCTGAGTTTTGGTCAGTAGTCTTTCACCGAATTTCCAATAGATTGAACTCAGGCTGCTAGTAGAAGCTTCTGGTAGAGGACAGATATAAATCAAAACCCAAATATCCCTGGGTTTTGGTGATTAAACCTTTCATTTTGTAGAGCATCCCCCCCACCCCCCGAATTAACATCCCTTCATCTGATTTTACTCAAGGTAGAGTAATGCAAAAATTCAGATATGGCCGTTTAAATTGTTATCTTCACTTGTTATCACTCAAAAACTAAGAAGTCAATTCTAATCACATTTTTAATACAATAAGGCAAATTCAATAGATATGTTAGATAAAATATCTTTAGGTAAAGCATCTAGAGGTTTTGTTTGTTTGGAAAATTCAATCGTAGTTAAGACTCATAGACTCATAGATTCTTCTTTAAAATGAAACAAGAAGTGGTCTTCTCCCTCCAGCATCTTCTAGATAGTTTTGGCTAGAGTTAGCCAGCTCTTTGACAATCTTTTTTATACATTTCATAATATAGTGTAGAAAACTTTGAATGAAAATCAAGAAAACCGGGATTTGAGTTTCATCTTCTCTGAATCTTCATTCCTTATCTGAAAACGATGATATTTTTAAAATCTCTGTTTATTTCCTAAGGGTTTAGTGAAAGACAAGTATGATAATACTGGACATTCTGTTATTTATAAGGTATGTAATCTTTTTCAATCTTTAGTACTTTATGTGTAAAGAACCTACAAGGTTTTTATAATGAAACAAGTAACTTTACAGGTGTACACAACACAGTCTTTAGCACAAAAAAGGAGTTAAACACATATTTCATTTAAATGTTAAAATGAAATAAATGGATTCTATGTTCACCTCTCTTCCCAGTCTTCTGAAAATATTTTACATTTTAGTAGAACCTTACCTTCTATTAACATTTATGTTTGTTTTCTCACTTAAAACTTTCAATAACTTTAAAATGTTTATGAAATTCTTAATATACTCCAGACTTTGGGTTACATGCTGGGAAAATGAAGAGCTTACTGTTAAGAATTGCAATCAGACTCACATATAAAAATTCAGTTATAACAAATATGGTTAAGTCCCATGATAAGGGGTATTGAGAAATGGATGGATTTAACTGATACATAAGTGACATAATCAACAGGATTTGATGAATGTTTGATTGTGGGCAGTGAGACAGAAGGAGAAACCAAGGATGCCTTGGCTTGGTAAGTTGCGTAGATAGTGGTCTCATTCAGTGAGATAGAGATTTTGAAGACTAGGAGCTTTGTGTGGGAAAGTGATGTGTTCAGTATAGAATGCAATTAGTTCGAGGTACCTTTAAGATACCAAAATTGAAGTGCCAGTTGGTAAGTTGATTTATATCAGTTGAGCTCCAGAAAGAGAGTTTTAACTTGGGGATAGGATTTAGGAGTCATCAGCATATAGATATAACTTTTCCATCTACATAGTATGACAGTTATATAACCGTCTTCCAGGAGAAAATATACTTGAAATATATGAACCCATGAGCATTTTTAATCAACATTCAGAGATTCTTCTTTAAATGGACTAGGTAAGCAGACTATTTCAATACTAATGGAGCCTGAGTAGGGTCGACCCATCTTTTTTCATCATTCAGATGTGGATTTATATAAGGGAAGGGATAAATTGTCACACAAACTGAAAATTCATTCAAACAGATGAAGTCACACGTGCCAAGAGAGAAATCTTCATCTCCTCCACCAAAAATCCTCCTTTTTATCACAATTCAGCAATCTGAGAGAAAACAGGGCTTAACAAGCAAGTCATTGTTCAGATACTGAGGGAGCAAAGTTGGGTTGATATTTTAATTTGAGTCCTACAATCCAAATAGCATTTCTCGACACTGTGCTGATTCTTAACAGCCAGTGCTCAGCTCATATTTCATTTTAGATCAGTTGCTCTGGAGGACCCATTTAATATGTAACCCCCAAATTGCTCTCCAAAAAATCTGAATTTGTAGACTTCAGAGGCTCTCATCTCTACCACTCTCTCTCATCCCTCACCTCCACCTTGTTCATGCCACCTGTTTAATCGTTAAAACTTGTTTAGTGGTATTAAGACATTTAAAATGTATTAGCCCTTAAGAAGTAAACATGTATTTTTGTTGATATTTCATAGGAAAAGAATTATAAATATCTAATAATTATATGAAAACCTGCGTACATTTATGATAAAGGCAATCTGAACCAAAAAAAAGCAATTTGATTTGTCCACCGATTATGTTGGCACAAATTAACAAAGTTTCAGAATACCCACCACTGAGTGGAAGGATTCTGAAAATTACATATACTGTTGAAAGCAGTACATAATTTATAGAGCCCCATTTAAAGGGCAATTTGACCATATCAATTGAAACTTTAGATGAATATTCTCTTTGATTCACACATCTTAGAAATTATCCTATGTTTATTAACATGTGTGGAAATATATACATCATCTATGTAATATGGGAAAAATTTAACTTCCATGTGCCTCATTTTCCTCATTTGTAAAAGCATAATAATAATATTAACTACCTCGTAAAGTTGGAGTGTGGATTAAGCTAGTTATTGCACGTAATTGTACATAAATTACTTAGAACAGTGACTGGCACAGTGATAATAATAATGATAATAACATTAACAATACTACTGGTACTTCTAGTATTAGTTGTATTTATTGCAACATTATAATACTGAAAAACAACCACTGAAACATTAATTTTTATCAGTAGGATACCAGTCAAATTAATTATGATATATTCATTCAGTGGCATATTCTATGTGTGTACTGAAATAAAAGGTTTCAATAATACATTATTAAGTGAACAAAGGGAAATGCAGAACAGTGCATAACCTAAGTTTGCATTTATGTGAAAAAGAAAGGATATATGTTATATATGAGGACATATAACTGTTGATGGGAGTTATTGATGGAGATGGAATACAAGAAATTCTTTAAACTACTTGCATTCATAAGTCCTTTGTTATTTTTACAATGATAAAAGCACTGTCATAGTAAATATAAGCAGGAAATATTTACTGATATGGAAAACCACTCTCAATATATTCCTACACTTGATCTTAGCCAAAAGGCCGAGAAGCGATTCAATATATTCCTAAGTGAAAATAACAGACTACAACAGTAAATATTTATTCATTCTACTATTCATGTATACATACATACATATAATTTGGAAAGCTATATGCCAGCATATAAACACTAATTAATTCTGTATAGTGGCATTCTTGGAAGTTCTATTTCTCTGGTCTGCTTTATTTCTACAAATTTTTAAAATAAAATAACAATTATTTTCACATGAGGCAAACAATTATTAAAGATACTTGCATACATGTATATATAGAAAAATATTAGTATGCATTCTGTCTTAAGTATAAAAGTACTATTTAAGTCTTTATGATTTTCTGTATCTTCTATAAAATTTCATTAATATTTAAATTATAAACTGGCATATTCTGGGTTTAATTTCAGCCTTGAAAATTCTAGCTATGTGAAACTAGTCTATTTAAATATTTTTTTCTGAGCCTTTGTTTGCTTCTCTGCAAAACCTGAGGACAAAATTAAAAACAAATACACAAATCATTTGACAATTTTGTCAACTCATTACAAATGTTAGTTGCTGATGTTATTATAAACTTACATGAGAGCATCATTTTCAGTGATGGTTGAAAATATTTCATAAGTTAGAAAACAAAACAAAGATCCTGCTCACTTAATTATTCATTGCATAGCTGGTCATAATCAGAAGGTACGCCTGCTCCACCAATTCCCTCTGCCATCCTTCTGGCAACACTTAGAGGGCTTTAACTACCTCATCAAGTGGTTATGTTTCACTTTTCACACTCAGCAGGGTCTAAAACCTAAGAAACGATCAACTTAATTTTTTTTTACTTATTTATTTTTTATACAGTAGGTTTTTATTAGTTATCTATTTTATACATATTACTGTATACATGTCAATGCCAATCTTCCAATTCATCCCACTACCACCCCCACCTCACCCGCTTTCCCCCCTTGGTGTCCATACATTTGTTCTCTACATCTGTGTCTCTATTTCTGCTTTGCAAACTGGTTCATCTGTACCATTTCTCTAGATTCCACATATATGTGTTAATATACGATGTTTTTCTCTTTCTTACTTCTTTCTGTATGACAGTCTCTAGGTCCATTCACGTCTCTACAAATGACCCAATTTCGTTCCTTTTTATGGCTGAGTAATATTCCATTGTATATATGTACCACATCTGCTTTATCCATTCATCTGTCGATGGGCATTTAGGTTGCTTCCATGACCTGGCTATTGTAAATAGTGCTGCAATGAACACTGGGGTGCATGTGTCCTTTTGAATTATGGTTTTCTCTGAGTATATGCCCCACAGTGGGATTGCTGGGTCACATACTGGTTCTATTTTTAGCTTTTTAAGGAACCTCCATACTGTTCTCCATAGTGGCTGTATCAATTTACATTCCCACCAACAGTGCAAGAGGGTTCCTTTTTCTCCACACCCCCTCCAGCATTTGTTGTTTGTAGATTTTCTGATGATGCCCATTCTAACCAGTGTGAGGTGATATCTCACGGTAGTTTTGATTTGCATTTCTCTAATAATCAGTGATATTGAGCAGCTTTTCATGTGTCTCTTGGCCATCTGTAGGTCTTCTCTGGAGAAATGTCTATTTAGGTCTTCTTCCATTTTTTGATTGGGTTGTTTGTTTTTTTTTATATTGAGCTGCATGAGCTGTCTATATATTTTGGAGATTAATCCTTTGTCCGTTGATTCATTTGCAAATATTTTCTCCCATTCTGAGGGTTGTCTTTTCATCTTGTTTATAGTCTCCTTTGCTGTGCAAAAGCTTTGAAGTTTCATTAGGTCCCATTTGTTTATTTTTGTTTTTATTTCCATTACTCTAGAAGGTGAGTCAAAAAAGATCTTGCTGTGATTTATGTCAAAGGGTGTTCTTCCTATGTTTTCCTCTAAGAGTTTTATAGTGTCCGGTCTCATATATATATCTTTAATCCATTTTGAGTTTATTAATCCATTTTGAGTTTATTAATGTGTATGGTGTCAGGGAGTGTTCTAATTCTTTCACATGTAGCTGTCCAGTTTTCTCAGCACCACTTATTGAAGAGACTGTCTTTTCTCCATTGTATATCCTTGCCTCCTTTGTCATAGATTAGTTGACCATAGGTACATGGGTTTATCTCTGGGCGTTCTATTCTGTTCAACTGATCTATATTTCTCTTTTTGTGCCAGTACCAAATTGTCTTGATTACTGTAGCTTTGTAGTATAGTCTGAAGTCAGGAAGTCTGATTCCTCCAGCTCCATTTTTTCCCCTCAATATTGCATTGGCTATTCGGGTTCTTTTGTGTCTCCATACAAATTTTAAGAATTTTTGTTCTAATTCTGTAAAAAATGCCGTTGGTAATTTGATAGGGATTGCACTGAATCTGTAGATTGCTTTGGGTAGTATAGTCATTTTCACAATATTGATTCTTCCAATCCAAGAACATGGTATATCTCTCCATCTGTTGGTAACATCTTTAATTTCTTTCATTGGTGTCTTAAAGTTTTCTGAGTACAGGTCTTTTACCTCCCTAGGTTAATTCCTAAGTATTTTATTCTTTTTGCTGCAATGGTGAATGGCATTGTTTCCTTAATTTCTCTCTCGGATTTTTCGTTGTTAGTGTATAGGATTACAAGAGGTTTCTGTGCATTAACTTTGTATCCTGCAACTTTACCAAATTCGTTGATTAGCTCTAATAGTTTTCTGGTGGCATCTTTAAGATTATCTATGTATAGCATCATGTCATCTGCAAACAGTGACAGTTTTATTCCTTCTTTTCCAATTTGGATTCCTTTTATTTCTTTTTCTTCTCTGATTGCCATGGCTAGGACTTCCAAAACTATGTTGAATAATAGTGGCAAGAGTAGACATCCTTGTCTTGTTCCTGATCTTAGAGGAAATGCTTTCAGTTTTTCACTACTGAGAATGATGTTTGCTGTGGGTTTGTTGTATATGGCCTTTATTATGTTGAGGTAGGTTCCCTCTATGCCTACTTTCTGGAGAGTTTTTACCATAAATTGGTGTTGAATTTTGTGAAAAGCTTTTTCTGCATCTGTTGACATGATCATATGGTTTTTATTCTTCAATTTGTTAATATGGTGTATCACATTGATTGATTTGTGTATACTGAAGAATCCTTACATACCTGGGATAAATCCTACTTGATCATGGTGTATGATCCTTTTAATGTGTGGTTGGATTTTGTTTGCTAGTATTTTGTTAAGGATTTTTGCATCTATGTTCATCAGTGATATTGGCCTGTAGTTTACTTTTTTTGTGACATTTTTGTCTGGTTTTGGTATCAGGGTAATGGCCTCGTAGAATGAGTTTGGGAGTGTTCCTTCCTCTGCAATTTTTTAGAAGAGTTTGAGAAGGATGGTATTAGCTCTTCTCTAAATGTTTGATAGAATTCACCTGTGAAGCCATCTGGTCCTGGACTTTTGTTTGTTGGAAGATATTTAATCACAGTTTCAATTTCATTACTTGTGATTGGTCTGTTCATACTTTCTATTTCTTCCTGGTTCAGTCTTGGAAGGTTGTACCTTTCTAAGAATTTCTCCATTTCTTCCAGTTCGTCCATTTTATTTGCATAGAGCTGCTTGTAGTAGTCTCTTAGGATGCTTTGTATTTCCGTGGTGTCTGTTGTAACTTCTCTGTTTTCATTTCTAATTTTATTGATTTGAGTCCTCTCCCTCTTTTTCTTGATTAGTCTGGCTAAAGGTTTATCAATTTTGTTTATCCTCTCAAAGAACCAGCTTTTAGTTTTATTGATCTTTGCTATTGTTTTCTTTGTTTCTATTTCATTTATTTCTGCTCTGATCTTTATGATTTCTTTCCTTCTGCTAACTTTGGGTTTTGTTTGTTCTTCTTTCTCTAGTTCCTTTAGGTGTAAGGTTAGATGGTTTATTTGAGATTTTTCTTGTTTCTTGAGGTAGGCTTCTATAGCTATGAACGTCCCTCTTTGAACTGCTTCTGCTGCATCCTGTAGGTTTTGGTTTGGCGTGTTTTCATTGTCATTTGTCTCTAGGTATTTTTTGATTTCCTTTTTGATTTCTTCAGTGATCTCTTGGTTATTTAGTAATGTAGTGTTTAGCATCCATGTGTTTGTGTTTTTTACTTTTTTTTTTTTTGCCTATAATTCATTTCTAATCTCTAGCGTTGTGGTCAGAAAAGATGCTTGATATGATTTCAATTTTCTTAAATTTACTAAGGCTTGATTTGTGACCCAAGATGTGATCTATCCTGGAGAATGTTCCGTGCGCACTTGAGAAGAAAGTGTAATCTGCTGTTTTTGGATGGAATGTCCTATAAATACCAATTATATCTATCTGGTCTATTGTGTCATTTAAAGCTTCTGTTTCCTTATTTATTTTCATTTTGGATGATCTGTCCATTGGTGTAAGTGAGGTGTTAAAGTCCCCCACTAGCACTGTGTTACTGTCGATTTCCTTTTTTATAGCTGTTAGCTGTTGCCTTATGTATTGCGGTGCTCCTATGTTGGGTGCATATATATTTATAATTGTTATATCTTCTTCTTGGATTGATCCCTTGATCATTATGTAGTGTCCTTTCTTGTCTCTTGTAACGTTCTTTATTTTAAAGTCTATTTTATCTGATATGAGTATTGCTACTGCAGCTTTCTTTTGATTTCCATCCCCTCACTTTCAGTCTGTATGTGTCCCTAGGTCTGAAGTGGGTCTCTTGTAGACAGCATATATGTGGGTCTTGTTTTTGTATCCATTCAGCAAGCCTGTGTCTTTTGGTTGGAGCATTTAATCCATTCATGTTTTAGGTAATTTTTAATATGTATGTTCCTATTACCATTTTCTTAATTGTTTTGGGTTTGTTTTTGTAGGTCATTTTCTTCTCTTTTGTTTCCCACTTAGAGAAGTTCCTTTAGCATTAGCTGTATAGCTGGTTTGGTGGTGCTGAATTCTCTTAGCTTTTGTTTGTCTGTAAAGCTTTGGATGTTTCCGTTGAATCTGAATGAGATCCTTGCCGGGTAATCTTGGTTGTAGGTTCTTCCCTTTCATTACTTTATATATATCATGCCACTCCGTTCTGGTTTGTAGAGTTTCTGCTGAGAAATCAGCTGTTAATCTTATGGGAATTCCCTCATATGTCGTTTGTTGTTTTTCCTTGTTGCTTTTAATAATTTTTCTTTGTCTATTTGTCAGTTTGATTACCATGTGTCTCAGCATGTTTCCTCTTGGGTTTATCCTGCCTGGGATTCTCTGTGCTTCCTAGATTTGGGTGGCTATTTCCTTTCCAATGTTAGGGAAGTTTTCGACTATAATCTCTTCAAATATTTTCTTGGGTCCTTTCTCTCTCTATTCTCCTTCTGGAACCCCTATAATGCGAACGTTGGTGTGTTTAATGTTTTCCCAGAGGTCTCTTATAGTGTCTTCATTTCTTTTCATTCCTTATTCTGTTCTGTGGCAGTGAATTACACCATTCTGTCTTCCAGGTCACTTATCCGTTCTTCTGCCTCAGTTATTCTGCTATTGATTCCTTCTAGTGTATTTTTCATTTCAGTTATTGTATTGTTCATCTCTGTTTGTTTGTTCTTTAATTCTTCTAGGTCTTTGTTAGACATTTTTTGTATCTTCTCAATCTTTGCTTCCATTCTTTACCCAAGGTCCTCGATCATCTTCACTGTCATTATTCTGAATTCTTTTCCTGGAAGGTTGCCTACCTCCATTTAGTTGTTTTTCTGGTGTTTGATCTTGTTCCTTCATCTGGTACATAGTCCTCTACCTTTTCATTTTGTCTATCTTTCTCTGAATGTGGTTTTCGTTCCACAGGCTGCAGGATTGTAGTTCTTCTTGCTTCTGCTGTCTGCCAACTTAATTTTATCTGAATTAAGTGGAATAAGTCTTACTAATCATTAGTTTTACCTAAAATAAATGTTTTTGTGGCTATTATAATTTTTTCTTAATTTGGGGAAACATTTGACATTTTTTCATGTTTCTTGAGCTCTTCTGCATTCTCCTACTTATAAGGACATTTCTCCTTCATTACCACAATGTATTGAACAGTTTTGCTGTGACTATTATTTTTCTGATACAAATAATGCTTTAAATAATATCCATGTAGATTTTGGCTAACTTATACCTGATATCCTCAAGTTTGGCTCCTTTCCTTTTGTTTCCTTTTTGATCATGCCTCTGTGAAACTAAATTCTCTTTTATCTAGGAAAGGTTTACTAGATCCTTTCATGATTTAGGTATAGTTAGATAATCAGAATTGAAATTTTAGCATTTATGTTTTCTCAGTGTTTGCCTTCTTTTACAGGATACTTAAGGTTCTGAAAAGCATCCCTGAGTTTAAGAAGCCCTTAGTGCCTTCATACAGTTGGTGACTTTCAAGTACTAACTGACACGCTCTATAAATCACAGGATGCCAAGATCACCAGATGAGACACCTAAAGAGAGACATCAAAAGTTGTCTCTTTCAAAGGAGCTCCCATACACTGTTTGTTGGGAGTGCAAATTGGTGTAACATTTCTGGAGAACAATCTGCCAGTTATTACAAAATTTTTAAATGCACCTACACTTTGAACCAGTAAACCCATTTTTTAGACTATCACGTGGCATGTTAGCCAAAATATGCATGAATATTATTGAAAGCATTATTTGTATCAGCAAAACAACAGACATAACAAAACCGTTCAATATATTGTGGTAATAAAGGAGAAATATCCTTATTCTTAGGAGACACATGTTGAAGAGCTTAGGAAGAACAGAAAAGTGACAAAACGTCATTTTGTAAAAGCTAGTTAGATGAATATTTAAGTGTTGTTAAAGAAAAAACATTCAACGATACTTGTTAAAGATGGTAGGGCAGACTTTATTCAGGACCATCCTGATAGATATAGGGACCACTGCAGTGGGATTTTACAGAGGGGTAGAGAGATTGGGCTTAAGTCCAACTTCAAATACTACATAGGCAAGTGAGAATTTATAGCCAACAAGCAGGGTCGGGGTCAGTGAATGGAAAATTACCAGGAGGAAACATCAAGGGTAAGGGGGGTTACGGCCAGACCCATCTAACAGGATTGTTGCTGAAGACAGGCCAAGGTGATGAGACATCACTTGGGGGAAGGTAGAGGATAAGGAACCTGATCAGATATCAAGATATTGAGGTTGGGGTGTTCTTCCTAAAACTAGATTTTACAAGAAGTACACAGATAGGTGCAGGAGAAGTTTCAGGAGCCTGTCTAAAGTTTGATCAAGCAAAAGGTCTTTGTCAGTGTTGACCATACTATTTTTATTTTTCTCCATGTTGAAAACTTTAATAGTAAAAAGCTAGAAAAGAGGTACATTGGTAAGACATTGAGTCAATAAATTATGGTCTAGCTATACAATGGTATATTATGTAGTTGTCAAACAAAAGAAGGTAGATCTGTTTGTGCTGGTGTGGATCTAAATATTAGATATAATTTCAAGTAAAAATGGTAATTGGCTGAAAAGTGTTCATAGTATGATCCATGTAGAGGATTTGAAAAGTTCCTTTAAAATAAGACTCTGGGGCTTTGAAGGAACAGCTTGCAGAAGGCAAACACTCCTACTGAGATCAGTGAGAAGCAATATGAAATAGCAACAGCACATGCTTGGAGGCATCAGAGAGCCACCAAAACAATCAGGATTCAAGGTCCAAGATCTCAGAGAGAAGAAAACCTTGGAGGAGTGAGGTGACATTTGTACCTGCTTTTTTTTCCTCGGGACATTTGACTATTCTTGGTTCCGAGCAAGTAGTTAAGAATTCAGGTACAGAGCAAGACAAAGTTTGTAGCTAAGAGAGAGAAAATTCAGCAGAACCCATAGCAATCTCACACGGCCAAAGAGACAAAAATGGAAGTTGAGTGATACCAAGAGAGCCAGGCCGTTGGGTGGAGCAAGATATTGGTAGAAAGGGAGGTATGGAAAAGTAAGATCAACATGTACCCAGTTTTGTCCTTGAGGCATGTGCCAAATTCTTAAACTACACATGGCAGGAATGTGAAATGGTAGCCAGAAAGCTCATAAAATTCAGAGTAGAGTTTTCTACCATTTCATGGTAGCAAGAAGACAAAAACTGTATTTCAGAATCCACTTAAAGGAGGGGCTTTGTAAAACCTCTGAGAAAGCTACAGTCTAGGGGTAGAGGTGAAACAGAGAAAATAAAACTTCATAAAGACTGAAACTCAAATTAGGTCAACCCAGTCCCTGATTGGATGAAGGTGATCTGCCCACACTCTGTCTACCAGAGGTAGAGTAAAGCTAAGGGAAGATAATACCTTCTGGGGCCTCTACAGTCTATCATGTGAAATGTCCAACAATTAATAAAAATTATCAAGCATTCCAATAAGTAGGACCAAGGAAAAAAAACACAATTAATAAAACCACAGATGATCCAGATATTGGAATTATCACAAATAGACTTTAAAATAGCTGTGATCATTAGTTTCAAGAAAATAGAGAATATCATTAAAACATGAAAATTTAATTATCAAAAAATAAAAATAACATTAAAAATTCAATAGATGAGTTTAATAGAAGATTGCACATAGTAGAAAAAAGAATCAATAAACTGGTTAATGGGAGATATCCTGGCTGAAACACAGAGAGCAAAAAGGGTAGAAAATTAAGAAGAGTGTCAGATACATGTGAGATACGGTGAGGAAGTCTAATATATGTGTAATTGGAGTCCCAAAGATAAAGGAAACAAAGAACAGGGCAGAAGGACTAATTGAGGAAATAATGACTGGCATTTTCTAAAAATGTAAAAAAAATAAACAAAAACCCAAAAAACCTTGCTAGGGATTCAACAATGCTTAGAAATTAAAACATGAAAAATACCAAGAAAAGGATACATAGCTGCATTAAACTAATAAACATATGTAGAGAGTTGCACCCACCAATGAGATAATGCATATAGTTTCCATGAGCCTACGGAACATTTACCAAAACTGACTGTATATTGGGCTATATAGTGAGACTTGCCAGGGGTGATGGTGAGTGGTGCCATTCCAGTTCCCACCCCTTGATTCCTGGACACATGAACCCTGGTTATGGGAGAAAAGCACTTATATTAGAAGCTGATTTAGGGCACTACTAGCACTAGAAGTAGTTAATTCAGCAGGATTTGGCAGTTTCTGTTTAAGGTCTTTGTATATAGATGGTGCTTTCCTTTTGATCATGAGCAAGGTTGTTCCTGATTTTTTCACTGTTTGTTTTTTAATTCCCAGGGTAAACAATCTTTCCATTTCTTTTATTTCTTTATAGGCCTTGCTCTTCTAACTTCGCAGCATTTGATGTTGTTCCAGTCTTTCTAAACAAGAAAAAATGGCACTGGTTGGATCGGGAATCAAACTATTAGCATTGAAACACCAGTTCTAGAATTTATTAATTGTATGGCCTCAATAAAGTAACTTAATTTCCTTATGTCTCAGTTTTCTCACCTGTCCTGTGAGGGAAAAAAAATGTTTACTTCATGAGGTTGCTGTGAAGATTAAGTGAATTTAAAATGTAAAGCACACAGAACAGTACCTGGCACATCGATGTGCTGGTGGAATACTTGTCATTCTTCACTCCATTTGATAACCTATATTTTTATTTAAATTATACTTTGGGAATACCTTCCCATGTCTGCTCTTGAAGTTTTAAGTAATAAGAGGGCCCTCTGATCTCCAGAAATTTCCCCATTCCTATTGTAGGAACATTTAAAATTGGTTGATGAAGAAGATCAAATGCTGGGCTTATGACCCAATTTTTTTCCTAGATGTTATTTTTGTTTAGTTTAGTTTAGTTTTGTTTCTATGCTCTCTCTCTATATGCCTTCTTTGTATTTTGGTCCATTTCTTTGTATTTTGGTTCATTTATTTACTTTCATGGGTTTTCCTGTTTTTCATTCTACTTTCTTTTCTCAGAATTCATCTTAACTTCCTCTGAGTGATTAGGTGACTTTAGACCCAGTTTATTATTGTTAAATTTATATGATTTTTGTAATGCTCCGTTTTTGTTCCTTCAATTCACAAATTATTTGCGCAAAGATGTTCACTTTCTACCCATAGTTATAGCTACTTTTACACTTAAATTTATGTTTCCCTGCTTCCCGTGTGCACTCTAGTTCTTTTAGGCCAAGACGTTTCACCTACTTGTACTTTTATTTTAATTTATCTCTCAGTTAGTATAACTTTTTAAAGGGAAGAATACTAGTAGAATATTTATTTCCCCTTTTATATATAAAAATGTATTCTTGTCGTCTTAAAAGTAACCAAAGTATAGCAACGCAATATAGTTGACTATTGAATACCTGAGTTATAGTTTTTTCTTCAAACCTCTATAATTACTTTTGTTCCATTTCTCTTCTGCATTTGATTTTTCTTTGTCTCCCTAAATGACCTAGGAAGCTGGTATCAAATTAATACTGAATGATGGGGGGAGTATATCTTTCGATGTACGTGCTGCAGCCGCTCAGAAAGCATCATCATTCCCGGGTGACAGAGAACTCAGCCTGCACAACTTTGAAGAATGTGCAATAATATATGCATTCCCTGCACCCATCTGCCTGTGATCTTTTGGTTTCTTGCCTCTAGTTACACTGTTCAAAGTCACTTACAGTCATCTCTGATCCTTATTCTCTGCCTGCACTCATCATTAGGTCCTCTTGAGCAATGGAATAGAAATTCTTATTTTCTCTCACATATGCTCCTGGAAGATAAACAACTCAATTGTGCATAATAAAGGAAATTTCTAAGTAAAAAAAAAGCCCTCCACCTAGCAGCAAATATTGCAATCACCCCATTTGTCCTATGGAAATGTGAGGTTCAGAGAGGTTAATTCCTTGCCCCAGGATAGGATGTGCCAGAACCACTACATGATATGGGAAAGGAACAGAAAGCTTCTCAGGGAAGGAAGGGCAGGAGCCCACACAGGAGCCAGGAGAGAACTCGATAGGATCAGAGACCAGTGCTGAGACAGCCTGATCTGAGCATTCAGACTGGTTATGGGGGAGGCTCAGACCTTGGCTGGGCACACAAGCCAGCCAGGATCAGAGCAGGGGTGGGGGCATCTTGCCTGGAGGACTGCGAGGACTGAGCCACCAGGTGGATTGTTCTGTGGGGCCAGGGCCTGCACCTGCTGGGGTCGCTGACTGCCTTGACCATCAAGTATGATGCTAACTGGGGGATTTTCATAGGCTCCCTTTATCAGGGTGAGAGTTTTTCTCTAGTCCTAGTTTACTGTTTTTTTTTTTTTTTTTTTTATCACGGGAGTGTGTTGGAAATTGTCAAATATTTTTCTGTATTTATGAGATGATTATGTGGTTTTTGTCCTAAATTTTATTGATATGGTATAGTACATTAATTGATTTCCGAAAGTTAAACTAATCTTGCATTTGCATTCCTGGAATAAATCTCATTTGGCCATGGTGTACAATTCTTTTTCTGTGTTTTGCTGAACTTTATTTACAGGGTAATACTGGCTTCATGAAACTCTTTTTTGAAAGAGTTTGCAAAAATTTGTATTAATTCTTTATATGTTTGGCAGAATTGACCAGTGAAGTCATCTGCGCCTGGGTTTTTCTATGTGGGTTGTGTTTTGTTGCTAATTCAATCTCTTTCCTTGTAATTGGTCTATCCAAAAAGAAGGTTTTCCTTCTCTTTCCAGTGTTTTAATTTGAAAGGTTAGGTTATTGATTTGAGATCATCTTTTTTTTAAATATAGGAATTTACAGTTATAAAATTTCCTCTAATTTCTGAGTTAGTTGCATCCAATACATTTAGGTATGTTGTGTCCTCATTTTCATTCAGGTCCAAGTAATTTCTAATTTTCCTTGTGAATCTTTTTTGACCAATTGATTGTTTGGGAGTTTTTTTTTCTTTAATGTTACTATGTATGACATTATCAAATTTCTTTTTGTTACTGTTTTCCAATCTTATTCCATTGTTGTCAAAGAGTATACTTTATATGTTTTTGATCTTTTTAAATTTACGAACGGTTAATTTGTGGTCTAGTATAACAGGTATCTGGGAGAACATTCCAAATGTACTT
Organism: Delphinus delphis; assembly: GCF_949987515.2. Classification (NCBI taxonomy): domain Eukaryota; kingdom Metazoa; phylum Chordata; class Mammalia; order Artiodactyla; family Delphinidae; genus Delphinus; species Delphinus delphis. The sequence continues at coordinate 53,058,883 of NC_082698.1, read as the reverse complement.
GAGAAGAATGTAAACTCTGCTGTCATTGGGTGGAGTGCTCTGTAGGTATTTATTAGGTCTAGTTGGTTTACAGTTTGCGCAGGTCCTATTTTCTTGTTAATCTTTTGTCCACTTGTTCTATTCATTATTGAAAGCAGATGCTCAACTTTCTAACTATTATTGTTGAATCGTCTATTTCTCCTTTCAATTCTGTCAGTTTTTGCTTCATGTATTTTGGTGCTCTATTGTTAGGTGCATATGCATTTTTTTTCCACCACAGCACAGGCTCTGCTCTTTACTGAGAAGTGAGTGATCTTACTTGCCTAAGCCTCCATTTCCTCATCTGTAACATGGGAAACTTAATGGAAATTCCAGCGGATGATATTTTCTGTCCTCTTATGCCAACCTGGCTGGATCAACAGCTGGAGCTTTGGCTTCTGAAGGAGGGGGCTTTTCTTAGACCCCTGTGTCCCAAGTCAATTTGTACATATTCTTGAAAACATTATAGAGGTAGCTCTCTCAACCTTGGGCAAACGAGGCAAGCCCAGATCTCTGATTAGGGTAAACAGATTTAGCAAATAAAAATATAGAATGTTACTTAAATTTGAATCATTTCTAATGGCATATGCACTTTGAAATAAAGTAAAAATATTACATTGGCATATTAATCTAAATAATCAAATTAAAAATTATTAATTGTTCATCTCAAATAAATGATAAATTTCTAAGTTGTATAACACTTTCTTTAATTACATTTCCTTGATGATCTGACTTTAATAGTTCTTTGTTTTGCAGAATTTGTTTATAAAATTCCTTGCAATTATAGCCTATGTTCCATTTATATTGTAACACAGCTTCTTTAGTTATCACATACAATTTATTTCATTCTTTTGTCCATTCAATATTCATTAATGAGAAAATATACTCAACATTAGCCTTATGAGCCAGCCACTGAATACTCACAGTCATAAAAGTTTCTACTCTGAGAAAGCTCTTCATGTCAGATGTGTTGAAGTCTATAATGCCATATTTCATGGCATAACTTGGTTTTACATTTTTTCAGGATCATGTTTTATCTCTGGGTTAATGGATTTTAAAAATATTTTTCACTGAAAAAAAGAGCATTTTTCTCTTCTTCTTCTTCAATACTATGCATTGTGAATCCACTTGTTCCCATGTTGGAACAGTATTTAGTAACATCCATGTAAAATAACTGAATTCTTCAAGAGATAAAATCCATTTGAAAAGATAGGGCAAATGCAGTAATAATTATCCTCTTCAAATAAGAATTTCTTTTCCTGTTCATATGTAATGTTATGCCTAGTAAGAAAAACCTTGACACTTAAATAAATTTTTCATCAATCTTTCTTTAACCCATTCAGCATATTCCTTTAAGCAATGGAGTACTTCAATAACACTGTCTTCTTTCAATTTGCATGATGCTTTTGCTAAAGAGATCTTGAGAACTATGAATAAGAAATAAGCAGGCTTCACTCAATGAAATTATTTAGAAAGTCAATAAGAATGTTTTGGGCCATCAGAATTGAAGTATGGTTTAGTATGGTTTCAGTGCTTCAAATAAACTGAGGATTCTCTCAACTGGATTTGTTAATGAGAACCAACAGGTGTTTGAATTTGGGAGAACTGAAGAATACTAAATACAAGCAAAACACAAAAACCCTTTAATTGTTCAGCTCGCACAGTGCTGAAGTAAGAACAATTTTATGGCTGCTGCTTGAAAGTCAACAGAAAGGACACAGATATGGTTTGAGTAACATTATGCAGAATATGGACAGGACAGCAAACACCTCCCACAGAATCAGTCAGGCCTAGCTTCAACTTTGAATAAAATTGTTTGCATCTTTACCCCAAATTTGTATTTTTATTACTTCCATCAAAAAGAGTACAGTTAAAAAAAACCTCCTAATTAAATAAGATTTTTCTACAAATATCTGCTTTTGTTTCTGAAGTCTCATCTGGAAGGAATTTTACTTATAAGTCAGCTTTTCCTATGAGAAAAATATTGCACAGGCAATGGAAAAAAATATTTTTTTCATTGTGATTACTCGCAATCATGGCTCTACCATAAAAAAGGTGAGACATTTAGATCATTGATAATCTCTGTAATAGTAAAAGGAGCTGTTACATTTTTTATATTGCAGCAGATTTTGTCCTGGCACTTGAAAATTTACTTGCAATTTTGGAATCCGAATATACTTATGGTAGCAGTATGTTCAAACAGTCATTTGAGCTGAAAGACTGATAATGATATACAGCATGGGAAGCCATTACAATTTCTACCGTAATTATCTTCATCTGAATTTCTCTTAAAAAATTCGTTGTTTTATCACTGCCTTTGGTAGTAGTTGAGGAAATCATACATCTCTTATACTTAGCTGTCACTATATGCTGGCTTATAACCGACTTTCAGTTTTCCTCACTGAATAACAATTGCATACTATTCAAAGAACTATAAAATGACATTTCTCTCATTTAATAAATGATCATTGTTCAGAAGGTTCATGACAAAATTTACACCTGTGTTTTGGGTTCAAATACACACAAATAAAGAATAGGTGATAACAATCACTCAGAACTGAAAAGATTGCTAATCTCATTTCTTCTATAGTATTATCTCTCACTCATAAATCCAAATTTATATCTGACAGTTAACAGAGGTTGATGCTGAAAGGATTGAAAATTTGTGAACAAAAAATTAGGCAACTGATGCTAAACAAGGTGAACTTCCTGATCATCCGCAAGGGAGAGCTGTACTAGTCAGGCATAAACTTCCTTAACAAAGCGAGAGCTGATTTTATAGAAGGTTTCGGGAAGCCTGGTGTTCAGGGATTGATTGGTTGATTTTCAGAAGCAAGAGTGTTTAGGGGTTGATGGATTTCCACCTGTGTTAGTGTGGTCACTGGATTAAGGCTGCTGTTGACAGCCTGGCTTTTAGGAGTGTGGCCACTGGGGTGAGGCACTTGGTGACTGGTTGCTGTCTAGAAGTGTGGAACTGTCTTTGATCGGCTGTCTTTCAGAAACTAGTTACCAGGAGTGAGGCTATGGCTGATAGGTTGACTTCAGAGCGTGTGTACTGCTCCCAAGTTCTCTCTAATAGCAGTTGCTTATTATGACTTGGTCCTTTGGTCAGAGAAGAATCTTGTCCTTTCTTGAAAAACAAGTATTTTTAATTCTCTACTTCTCTCCTTTCCATCTCCCACAACCCCCTTTTTGGTTGTCCCTTAGCCAAACCTGCAAGAGAGGCATTAGGGGATTGTTCAGATCTTTATTTGTAGAGGTATGATTTTTCGCTATTCTTGGTATTTAAGTGATTTAAGGGCCAAAATCTCTGGCAGAAAAGTATCTAATTTTTGAATTCTTGTAATTTATTGGAAAAAAAAATCTGATGACAGGATATGTAGGGCATCTGACAAAGTCAATATAGGTGGCAGGACTGTCCTATACAAGGTCTGTTCCGTATGTACAGAATGCTTGTCCTCATTATCTTTGATGGCTGAGAGCAGAATTGTGTTTTCCTGAGAGCACTCTCCACCCCAACCTTGGTCTCTGAGGTCATCACACATTGAGATTGCCCTCCTGCTTTCCTCTAGCCAGGGCAGGCTGACCTGACCCCCAGGCCTGGGAGCAGAGCACCCCCCTCTATCTTCCAGGTGCCTGTGACCTGAGAGCTTCTCTACCAGGCATGCGTGGCATTTAAATTTCAACCCTAATTATGGAAGACTTCTCAAGTGTGTGTTCTAGACCTGTGAACTCATATATTCCGGGTTGATCTGAAATAAACAGACTGCCATATATTTCTCCAGCAAAGATGAGTTTACTCGGGATCAGCAGATAATTGCCATACATATACATGGCACTTTCCTATTTTCTTCTTTATTTCAAATAACAAGTTAAACTACACCTTGGCATCTTTGGTACAGGCACCAGGCTCCTTTGGGGGATGCACACACCATCAACTCTACTTTTCAGTGCTCTTGACTGATTTTTCAGTAACATAAAGATATGCCAGGGAGGTGGATCCAATTTTCTGTGGTCTCCCACATCACCAAATACAATTCTTCCAAGTTGGATGGTATCTGCTTATTCTCTGTGATATAGCTCCATATTTTTTTTTTCTAAAAGGAAGTTGTTTCCTTAGCTTTTGTTGCAGCTATGATTTCCCTTGTCTTTTATCTAGGAAACTACTTCTCACAACACTTCTCACATGTGAGTGGGATCTTTCCCTCACTTTAGGGTTGTTGACCATTTCTTTCATATTTTTTTCTATTCATCTGAGGATTTTAGAAGGCATCAGAGACAGCTCAGATTCCATGTTCTCAGACCTATCAAATCCATAAGGCTCTATTGGTATTTAATGTTACTACAAACCTGAATACATGTTATTTGAAAAAGATACAGTTTGTCTGAAACTTTGTAACTTTCCTTTACGTTACTTTTGCTATTTCCTGTACTTCCTCTCAGTATTGACTTTAAAAACATTTTTTAATGTCTTTTTTTCCCCCAGAAATGAGTGTAATTGTGTCCCACTATATAGTCTGGTTTAGAGGGAGACCTCTGCCCCCACTTCCTGCCCGGGTGCTAGAGTAGCACATAAGGTAGTCTGCAGCAGAAAGAAAAGCTGGAGCCTGGGCAGCAGGTGAAGGAAAAGCGGCTGTCCTGAGTCTGACATGTGCTGTCAGGTTTAACTGTGGACACGTCTGTGATAGTGGTTTAGACAAGGGACAGGCAAACATTTTCTGTAAAGGGTCTGATAGTAAGTTTGCTGGACTTTGCAGGCTATTTGGTCTCTGCTACAACTATACAACTCTGCCATTGTTTCACAAAAGCAGCCATAAATAGGACATAAAATTGGGCATGGCTGTGTATCAGTAGACATTTAATCACAAAGAGTTGGTGAGCCAGTTTGACGCATGGACCACAGGTTGCTGACCCTCAATTTAAATAATAATCTTTGAATTATGACTATTTAGTAATTAGTAAAAATAGAAACAGTGTTTGAATATTAAAAAGCTCCAGAAAGCAAATATTAAATTCATTACTTACTTTTGGATAGGTTAGATTAGTACAATGAGAATAGGGATTATACACACATGATATATATATACAAACACACACACACACACACACACACATAGTTCCCCCCATTCCAAACATCCAGCTTCAAGCCCTTTGCCTGGTGTATACTGGGAACTCAATAAGTTTTTGGTTTTACAAATGAGTAAATAAATGACATTACGAATCCACTCTTCTCTGTGGCTCACATTATTTGGAATTATTATTGATATATCTTTCTTGCTTTTCCCTTATCTACATTTAATTTGTTGGTCCCCTTGACACTCAAAAAACTTTCTTCTAAGACACACACATACACGTAGACTTTATTTCTATCCCATCCTTTACATCTGCTTTACATTTGCTCTCACCGAAGTCTGTCCTCTAGTCTCCTTCAACCTTTCTCTTGTCCCCCACCTCAGTTGCTCCAATACCATTCCATCCCTAAACCTCGCTGTACATTTGGCTGCAGGAATTTTCCTAAATTACTGCTACACAGATGGAGAACAAACTTCTTTCAATTTTCAAAAATCTTGGACTTATTTTTAGTTTTCTACCTCTCTAACCAAATACTTATTGGGCATTGTCTACAATGCATGAAATGCCATCCATTCTACTCTCATGCATCAAATGCCAATATTGTGCTTTTGAGACCCAGAAAATAGATAGACCATGAAACCCTCAGATATTTTTCACTTTTATTGTCTATCCTTCCCATCTTTTATGATATCAGATCTCTCTCCATGGGCCACTTTAGTCCAAAGAGATTGTTTAATCACATACGCTTTCTTTCTGTCTACTTTGACAGCAAAATAAGCTCTACATGGCTCCTTCCTGACTTGCTTAGCTTTCTGGAGAGGAATATTTACTGTCTTTACTATCTTATACCCTTAGTGACATAACCATTCGTGCAGTCTTGCCTCTTCCACCAGTAAGGAAAATTCCTCAGCTCCAAGATTTCAGGTGGTAACCTGGCAACAAGCTCTTGGTTGATCACTCCACATAGAAAATGTTCTACTCTCACAGAATTACCTGAAATCCCATGAAAGCTGGCCTCTCCAAGGCAGATCCCAATGTTCCCAGTTAGGTCTGGGACCTCTCAGACTCTAGTGCAAAAGACATCATCATCAGCATCTGCCTAGGGTGTATATAGATGAATATAGGATTATTATATTATATATATTATTATATTATATTATATATTATATAATTATATATATAATATATAATATATATTATATATATAATAATATATTATATATATTACTATATATATTATATATATATAGGATGAATATAGAAAAAGAATCAATATAGGATTCTTTTTCCAGCAAATCTGGGCAGCCTCTGGTTCTCCAAAATTGTCCCAAATGACCTCAATATGATTACTCTTGAAGACCCTTAGAGTTTCCGGTTCAAAACATGGATCAACCTTTAGGGAAGCCACTTCACACTCAGCACAGTATATATGATTGGCTGGACATGTCAACTGGTAAAAATTTGGAAATCAAGGTTGGTCCTTGAAGGTGTGTACATGCTCTTCCAAGGGCACAGGGTAACTCCATAAAAATACCACTTCCTGTTCACTAGGGGGAGCACTCTGACTGTCCAAGAATCCCTACTCAGCCTCTGTGTGGCTCTTCCATCACTACAAAGACATCCATGCAAAGATCTACCTGGCCACTCCCAGCACAAGTCCCCAATTGCAACACAGGTAGGACCCCAGCTGTCATATTTTAGGGAGTTTCTCAAGCTTCTTTAGAAGACATACTGTTTTCTGCTAAGCTCTTGGAGGTCCAAAATATGAATAATTGTACCCTGCCCTCCTGACTGAAATTACCACTTGGTGACAACCCTCTGCTTCAGGGTACTCAGCTATGGTTCTTCCCGGAGATCTTGCTGACAATGTAGATGTGTGAAGTGCAGCTCTAGAGTGTCTGAATCAGTCTTTGTGAGGTGTTCTAACAATCTCTCAGCTGGTTCTGATGGAGGAAGTTGAGATCATGCATTTAGAAATGCTGGGCTGTGGAAAAGACTGATTCAGAGGCTCTGAATAGTGAAAGATGGTGCCTTTGGTGATGAAGAGGCAGGTGCAGGTGCAGGTAGGGTGTCTCTGGAGCTCTACTGACTAGGTAAATCCCATCTATCATCCTCTTGGCATCTTTAGAAGCAGACAGTATTAAAAAAAAGATACAAGTAGCTTTTTCTTTCCTCATTCCAGGTCTGAAGGAATAGCTGCACACAGCCTCAACAGGTCAGGGTGAGTGGTCCTGGGTGGCACTGACCCTGTACAAGGAAGAGGTCCAGGGACCTCGGGATGAGTTGAATTTTTTCCTGTTTCAGAGTATGGTTCTTGTAGGTAGTTGGGACTTCAGAGGGTAGAAGTGAGACACTTTAGAACTCAGAAAAAAAGGAGCACAAGGATAGGTGGGGCTCCATGGGAGCATAGAGAAGCTTGTATTAGAAAACTGTAGTGATGGCTTCCTTTGGTTTAGAAAAGCAGAATATTTTTTTCTCACTACAAATCACCAAGCTTGTTTGGCCTGACCATTTTATTCATTGGCTAGTCTTTCTGTATATGGGTTATAGATTTAGCTGCTTGAACAAAATATAGGAAGCCATGAAATGATAGTGTATCTGAAGATTATCTACAATGCTTGCAGTAATGTGTAAACAGGCAATTTGATCCAGGTCTGGGCCAGAATTAGCATGTTTTATACCCAGAGTGCTGGGTAAACTGCAGCGGAAAGGAGGAAGGAGAAGAGTGAAAATATAGAACTAGAACCCCTTCACAAGAGTCAGATGAGCAAAAGGGGAATAGACCCAGGGCATATGCTTGGAGGAAGTCTGGTCACTGGGCAAAGCCTCCCGTCCGAAAACAGCCCAAGTTGAGTATTAGGAAGTCTTATTTCAGGAGAATGGAGTGTCCTGGGTAAAAAAACAAATCTAGACATATGGCTTAAATAACAGTCAGGAAATTGGCATCCAGGAAGTTACTAATATGGACTGCTGCAGTATGGCTGAGGGTCAATGTGGTTCATGTGTGTAAACTAGGGCATGGCATATGCACTGTTAGCTAGGCTGGGCCAGGGGGAATAATGCAGAAGGGTTTGGGTTAGGTTTGATTCTGTAGACTGGGCAGGAGACCTGAAAAGGGTGGGTGCAAACCTGGGGATGAGACAAAACACTCAAGTCATGCCCATTGGTTTTGTAACTGAATCCGTTTCTCTAACGCATGTTGACAATGAACTCTCTTCCCCCTCCCACTCCAGTTTTAACTGTTCCCATCTTCTGCTTGTTCATAATTTTGTCTGCCCTAGAGTATTCCAAAGAGCCCCTGGAATCCATACTTCTTGTCTTGTTAATCATCTTAAAGTTCATAGCTGCTGAAAACAAAATCTTCACTGATATACGACCTGGTTTAATTTCACTTTCAGCCTCTGTCATGTTGCAGTTCACTAGCTTACTATAAATCTCATAAAAATTGCTTGTAATCTTTTACCAGCTGCCGCTCTCCACTCATTCAATACTGACTTGGGGGAGTTCACTTTTCCACTCAGTGTTTGTAAGCGGCAGCCCATTAAATAGACTCAATTTAGAGTTCACCTTGTTCCTCTTTTGTTTCTCTAATGGATAGAAAAGCCATATATATATGTCTAGGGGGAATACATGGGATTTGAAATTCCAGTCTCCTGAGCTGAGAGCTAAAGCATTACCCAACCCATGTGTAAATTTTCCCATCATACTGCAGATCTTTTAGGACAGTTTCTTTCCTGAGGGGCCTGAAGGTTATCTTTTGAGGAGATGACTGAAGGAAATCATGTTTGGATGATGGTAAACCTTTTTATTTCTCTCATTGGAGCTCAGTGGCCCATATTTGCAATTTTTTACTGGGAAGTCAAATGTGTTGTTTGACATGAGCTTGTTGATAATCTGTGCAGGTTAGAAGAGAGGTTGGGTATGTGAGTAAATGCCTGTAGGTTACATGGTTCATTATTTCATTTAACTGAGTAGTTTTACTGAATATCTGCTATATGCCAGGATTTAGTTAGGCATAAGAAATTCAAATATTAATAAGAGAAAATGTGTCTTGGGTGTGGAATATTTATTGTGAGCCTCTAAACACCAGCTATATCCCAGTTACAAACATGCCATTCATTTCTTCTTTTTATTATTTATGTATTTATTTATTGAAGTGTAGTTGACTTATAGTATTATACTAGTTTCAGGTGTATAACATAGTGAGTCGATATTTTTAATAGATTATACTCCATTTAAAGTTATTATAAAATATTGGCTATATTCCATGTGCTGTACAATATATCCTTGTAGCTTATTTATTTTATGCATAGTAGTTTGTACATCATAATCCCCTACCCCTATCTGGCCCCTCCCCTATTCCATCTCCCCACCTGTAATCACTAGTTTGTTTTCTATATCTGTGAGTCTGTTTCTTTTTTGCTATATTCACTAGTTTATTTTTAAGATTTCACATGTAAGTTATATCATACCGTATTTGTCTTTCTCTGTCTGCCTTATTTCACTAAGCATAATGCCCTCCAGGTCCATCTATGTTGTTGCAAATGGCAGAATTTCCTTCTTTTTTAAGACTAATATTCTATTGTATAAATATATATATATATGCCACATATTCTTTATCCATTCACCTGCAGATGGACATAGGTTGCTTCCTTATCTTGGCTACTGTAAATAATGCTGCTATGGGGCTTCCCTGGTGGCGCAGTGGTTGAGAGTTCGCCTGCCGATGCAGAGGACACGGGTTCGTGCCCCGGTCCGGGAAGATCCCACATGCCGCGGAGCGGCTGGGCCCGTGAGCCATGGCCACTGAGCCTGCACGTCCGGAGCCTGTGCTCCACAACGGGAGAGGCCACAACAGTGAGAGGCCCGCGTACCACAAAAAAAAAAAAAAGAGTGTTCTGTCTATGTTTTCCTCTAAGAGTTTTATAGTGTCTAGCCTTACATATATGTCTTTAATCCATCTTGAGTTTATTTTTGTGTACGGTGTGAGGGAGTGCTCTAATTTCATTCTTCTACATGTAGCTGTCCAGTTTTCCCAGTGCCACTTATTGAAAAGCTAATCAATGAATTGGTAAAGTCACAGGATACAAAATTAATACACAGAAATCTCTTGCATTCCTATACACTAATGATGGAAGATCAGAAAGAGAAATTAAGGAAAGGATCTCATTTAGCATCACAACAAAAAGAATAAAATACCTAGGAATAAACCTACCTAAGGAGGCAAAAGAACTGTACACAGAAAACTGTAAGATAATGATGAAAGAAATCAAAGACGACACAAACAGATGGAGAGATATACCATGTTCTTGGACTGGAAGAATCAATATTGTGAAAATGACTATACTACCCAAAGCAATCTACAGATTCAATGCAATCCCTATGAAATTACCAATGGCATTTTTCACAGACCTAGAACAAAAAATTTTTACAATTTGTATGGAAACACAAAAGACCTCGAATAGCAAAAGCAATCTTAAGAAATAAAACGGAGCTGGAGGAATCAGGCTCCCTGACTTCAGACTATACTACAGGGCTACAATAATCAAGACTGTATGGTACTGGCACAAAAACAGAAATATAGATCAATGGAACAAGATGGAAAGCCCAGAGATAAACCCACACACCTATGGTCACCTAATCTATAACAAAGGAAGCCAGAATATACAATGGATCAAAGACTTCTATTTGTCAGTGTTTTTTCTTCCATTGCTGTTGTCAATTATTGTATAAAATTCTATCCAAATTGTTAGATATTCTGTGCTTATGGTCTCTAATATATCTCCCCTTGGGGAGATTAAATTCTTTTCTTATTTTTTAAGATTGCTAATACTGTATTACTGTATTAATAGGAAGTATCCTCTGTTCCTATATAATTATGAGTTAAAGGGAATTTGGACTAAAAGAAAAACTAATACCAACTTCTCAGAAAGAATCACATTGGCTGATTTTGCAACTCAGGCACTTGTCTTTTGCTTTTTATTTTCTCCCTGGTAGCTCAGTTTGTTTTTTAATTTAAAAAATAAGGGAGCCTTAACCTATGCTCTGCCTTTCTAAAGTGGCAAGTGTGCAAAATCAATATCCAAAATAGGAACAAAAATTGTGGGAATTTTTATGTCCAGGCAATCTCTGAGGATGAGGAGTAGTTGACAGAATGGTTGCCCTTTTTCCTGTTCTGATTCACATGTTCTCTGTCTCAGGTGAATGAAGGAAAGGTGATCATTCAGAATGGAATGCATTGGTTTGCTTCAAGTCTTATGTAAATTTGTTAGGACTAACCACTAACATGCCTTGGGCCTTAGTTGTGAAACTTACAAAGTAGGGAATCCTGTTAAGGACAGCTGTTACAATGTGACCAATCTCTACTCTTCTAAACTTACCAAAGAATTTCATTCAATATCCCAAGGTATTGGAGATGAATATGGTTTAGTGATAGTATGCTTATTTTCTGGATTTCTGGAAGTACTGATTAAATTGTACTGGCAAAGGAAATATTAAATGATTTAACTCCCTATTGGAAATTACATGATTACAAGAGAAAAACTATCTCATAGGTCAGGCAATAAAACAAACTAATAAATTTTAATGTTAATTAATTATAGCATTGTCCTCATTATCCTCAAAAGTGCAAGCAGTTGAGAAAATAGGGTTTTAAGGAGTAAAAGGGCTAAAATCTGTGACCAAACAGATTTATACTGCCCTAAAGGCTTATCTTTCACCAAAAAAGAAAACCTGCATTCTAACTAATTGAATTAAGCCCAGAATTATAATTATGTTTGATCAAAACCCTGAACATGAAACTCTATAAAACAAATAAAACCAAATCAGACACTCCATGAAATCATAACCTTGTATAGGTTTGGAGACTCAAGTGTTTCATTAAGGTAGAGAAATCATAGTTTTTTATTGTCTATATTCATGACTATTAGATAGCATAATCTCTCAAAATTTAGCCCAATTTGGTCTACTTGTTTTTATTCAATTCCACATGTAAAAAATCAGAGCTTAAGATTTCATCTGGACATGATTCTTAAGCCTGAAGACTCACTTGAAATAGAATTATTGTCCTCTATGGATTGCCTATCCCTCTCTTCTCAGTTTCACGAAGATAGATGCAGTAGGTTGGGTCAGAAGGTTATCCTCTTAATCTGATTTTTATTACTGGACTGCCTCCCATTCTGACAGAAGACTATCAATGAGAAATGTTACGAAAGGGATTGATACTACAATTTTATTTCCTTCCAAGATTGTCTCTTCAGAGTTAGTGGCCAGTGTGTAGTAGATATTGCCTGTTTATTCCTTTTGTCCCAATTAATTATTAATAATGTTTCCTTTCACTCACAACTATAATCTGGTTTGGATGATAAATTATATAGTCACCCCATTTCTACGTTGCTTCTTATAACTGATTCAGTTTGGGACAAATTTTGCCTAAGTTTATCCCTTTCCTGTGAGAGTTTTCCTAAATTGGCTGTGAACCTCAACACACACTGACATTCTTACCTTTGGCAACCACTCTCTACAGCGTTTAGATCAACAGGCTCAGTATGCTTAGGCTGCTTGTCTTCCTATTTATGCTGAAGTATACCAAGAGTTATCAGATTTCCAACTTGCAATATCTGTGTCCAACCACTAAGCCAATGTTAAACATTTTGTGTATTATTTTGGAAGCACCAACTTCTGGTCTAAACTCCTGTATTATTAATGATAGATTTGTATAACAAATAGATCTAAGTATATAATAAATTGAAGATCTACTACTGATATGGCTGAGTAAGCTCCTAAAGACCAACCCTCTTACTGATCTGGACAAAATACCAAAAAAAAAGGAGAAGAAATTAAAAAGAAAAATTACTTGAAGGCATTTGAAGACAAACAAAAGCAGAAAGGTTCTAAAGGGGAGTCAACGTTTGGAAGGAGCGAATATCACAGGGTGATTTCCCCATTTTTTGTAGCTTTTAGCCTGAAAGATATCCATGTTTGGTACAGCATGGGGTAGCTCAAACCCCAATAGACTTTCTGGAGGACAAGAATTAGAGTAATATAGCAGCTACAAAGTGAGGACTGGGAGAGGGAGAAAGAGACAGAGAGAGGAAGACAGACCCAAACTCTGTATTTTCTCTGCCCAATCTATGGCTGACTAATGACCTCAGTTGCTGGGGCAGGTTGCAAGCAGAATAAAGAATTAAGAGTAAAGAACTGAAATTAGATTTGAGCTGATGTTGAAGAGATGTTTGCAGTTTGGGTCGACAGAAATTAATTGCCTGCTAGTATGAATGAACAAACAAAAATAACATTTTTTGGAGAAATTTGCCAGAATCCTGAGTCTCCACAACAAAACACTGCCAATGTCTAGGATATGACCCACAATCACAAAGAAGCAGGAAAATGTAAACCAGTCTAGAGAGGAAGAGGAAAAAAAACATTCAAAAGAATCCAACTGTGAGATGACCCAGATGGAATCAGCAGAAAAGGATTTTAAAGTAGCTGTTAAACTATTCTCAGTGATGTAAAGGAAAACATATTCACATTGAATCAAAGAAATACAAACTGTATAAGAAGAACCAAATGTAATTTCTATATCTGAAAAATGCAGTATCTGAATTAGAAATTCACTAGTTGGGCTTAGCAGAATGAAGGTTATAGAAGAATAAATTTGTGAAGATGAAGATAGATCATTAAAAACTATTCAATCTGAAAGACAGAGAACCAAAAAGACTGAACAAAAATGGCAAAGATTTGGGTACTTTTGGGTCAGTGTCAGATATTCTAACATATATGTAGGTTTGGTTCAGAAAGGAGAGGAGAAGAAGGAAAGAATGGGGCATAAATACTATTTGAAGAAATAGTGATCAACTGAAAACAGAAGGTAATTCTTCTCACTAGTGGGAACGTGAAATGTCCAGACCTGAACAGTAGAAGGGCAATACTCACACTGTAGACAGCATGAACACAGGCATCTGCCTATAGCTGCATCATCTCAAAAACTTCGTTTTGCCTATCAGGCTGCCTGATACAGAACAAACCCTAAGGAAGCAAACTTTTCTTTGAAAATGAGTTCATTATGACCTGGTACTCAAGGACTATATTTTATGAAAGTGCATAAGCAGTGTTAGCAAGTCCTAACCGAACCTGGAGTTAGTTGACACAATTGACCAAGAGGTGCAAAGTGGGCTTCAAAGAATGACTTCACCTTCCATTTAGAGGGATAAAGAAGGACTGGGCTTCCAAAGAGCTTGCAGATCCATGAATTAGAGGGAAAGAGAGTTCCCAAGACTTCTTTTCCTAAAAAAATTTCACCTCCCTATCTTCCTTCCTTAGAAACACCATCACTATCACATCAATTTAAAAATATTATCAAAGTCACAGAAGTCATCTTGAGATAAAGCTAAGTAGAACTTATTTAACAGAGGTCATTATTACTCATTAAGATATGTGGGTGCAATTTATTTTCTTTCTTTTTATTCTGCTATTCTCTTTTTCTTTTTATGTATGTAATAAAATTATAATGATAAATATTTTCATGTGGTGAATATCCATCTTCTTCTCTACACCCTACCTTAAGTTCTTCTTTTTTTTTTTTGGTACGCGGGCCTCTCACTGTTGTGGCATCTCTCGTTGCGGAGCACAGGCTCTGGAGGCGCAGGCTCAGCGGTCATGGCTCACGGGCCCAGCCGCTCTGCGGCATATGGGATCTTCCCGGACCGGGGCACGAATCCGTGTCCCCTGCATCGGCAGGCCGACTCTCAACCACTGAGCCACCAGGGAAGCCCCTACCTTAAGTTCTTAAATTCTCCTGTCATTTATGAAAACTTAAAATTTTAGGAACCTCACCCTCAGAGTTGGGGAGTGATTGCAATATTTTTATTCTTCATTTGGAAGTATAATGCCTCTTTACAATAAAACCATGGAGAATATAGGGGAAGAAATAGATCTTAATATGTTGATTTGCTCGACCAAGTCACCAAAGCTTTTAGCATCTTGCTGCTCAAAATATAGTTTGTAGATCACCTAGGATCTTGCTAAAAATGCAAAATCCCTGGCCCCACTCCAGACCTACTGAATCAGAAAATGCATTTTAACAAGCTCCTTAGGTGATTCTTATGAAAATTGAACTTTTAGAAGCACTGCTCTAATACAGCTTTACACTCCTTCTCCTTTAAAAAAAAGTATAATCTTTAGACTTTCTTAATTTCCACATCTTCATCTTTCACATCTTAACTGACCATCTCTTTTGTATGTCATTTCATTATGTGGCTCATAGCATTTTGATGGCCAACAGGATGGACAGAGTCAGCACCCAGAAGAAATCTGAGGGGCATGGTGAATGATCTTTAATCTCTTCAGTGAGTTGACATCTAAAAGGGTGGAGCTCTCCTCAGTGTCTGACAGATGTTCCCAGACATTGATTAGGCAGGTTCTATGAACGGATGCAAAAAATAAAGGTCAGGCTAGAAATGTGGTAGCTGGTAATTATGTAGGGGAGATGGTAGCGAGGACCCTTGTCAAGCATTTCTATTCCTAGAAAGACCTTTAATGTAAATTAAAGGGTCTTTAGTGTTTTAAAAAATTAGATGAATCGAATCAAAATAAGGAGTCTGATGGCAAGCAATCTGATATTCCCTTGTTCTTAGTATTGTTAATGATTTTCACTAATGAAATCTTCTCATGCTTGCTCACATAGAATTCTTTTCAAAGGAGAAATCAAATAAATTCTAACACATACATGCACATACATGTGCATACACACACTGGCACAGCACTGATAAAAATGGATCTAGTCACTGACTTTGGATATGAAAATACTACTAATGCATAACTAGGTCAATAATCATAACCCAGACTTCCAAAATGTGAGGCTGATTTCGTATTTCAGAGTCCTGGATAATCAATGCCCTGCTTTGATTCCTGCATTCCCTTTCATTAATTCTGGGCCGACACATGGCCTACTCTAATTAGTCCATCTTTAATGGAGGCAGTAACTGAATGTTAATACCAGGGTAGGTCACCAAATGCCACCTCTGCTCTTAGAAACCAAGGAAACAGTGGAGACAGCACACCAAAGGCAACAAGAAACATGGAACAGTAAGAATATGGGGGGAGGAGGAGGTGCTGCTAATGAATGATAATGAAGTGAAAGAGGCCAAAGTCTATTACAAGCTCTGAAGTTAATAATGATCTTATTTTCCATTTAATGGGGTAGGGCGAGACTTCAGAGGAAAGGTAAGACTGTGATGTTAGAAGCAAAGTAATGTAGACTAGAGAGAGACTAAGTGAGGGCTTCCTTGTAATAGTGTGAATTGAGTGAATATAATAATAGAAGGCAAAAACTATGCTCAAGATTTTTTAGCCCATTATTTTAGTCCTTTTAAGCCATAGAATATTTGCAAAAATGTTTCAATCATGGTTGAGTGAATGTTTGCTGCATGCTCTTTGAGTACTTCGAGTGGTATTTTGGGGGTACAATTTCTTATCATGAATTTAATTTGTCTTTTACAATGCTCCTGCCCATGCCTGTTGACATACAAACAAAAAAAGCTGAGGTACAACTATGAGGGAGAGAATATTTGTGAAGTGAATTATTCCTTATAAAAAATATTCTGCACATATATGGAGGTTCCTGATAATTTACTAAAGTTTCATAGTTATGTGCATTCTATTATTCTCAATAGAATACAAATCTTTCAATTGGGGAAAATACCCAGCACCCCCTAGGGCATATATCCACAGAGTTCTATACATAGTAGGTTCTCACTAAATGTGTTAGAAATTTATACACTTTTCAATGTTCATTTTAATTATGAAAATATTATTTGAGTGTTTATCACAACAAGAATTTTCTCACTGAGTACTAAACTTTTGAATTCCAAAATCATCTCTAGGGATTATAAAGGATTTCTTATAAAGTATATTATAGACTGATATTATGATCTGACTATGTTAACCTGCAGTTTTTCTATAAAGATTAGCTGATTTGGGATAGGAGATGGCAAACAAAATATCATAAAAAGCAAATCTTTTCACTAATATTTTTTTGTGGATTTTCAAGACTGATGCCTAATGTAGTGAGACAAAGCTTCTTTGAATGTCTTAGAATTTAAGTAGCTGTGCTATGAGGATTTTAACAATACCCAAGATTATTTTTTCCTGCTTTTAAACAGAAATACAAACTCTAAGCTTAGAAACGTGTTTCTGAGCCTTTTAATAAACACCATGATAATTCTGCATATATTTAGAAGAGTCATCTTTAGAAAGATTTGCTTAGTACATCGTAGTAACTCAGTAAAAGTCAAATGAATAGATCTGTAAATATTTCCTTCAATTAGCTTTGTAAGTTGGATCAAGTGTTGTCTCTGCACACAAAAATTAAAACTTAAAATAAATCCCCAGGCAAGGAATAAGTGCTGGGATCCTATAGCTTGGTTTTTGCTCCTGAAGTGATTTCAATCTTATATGCAAATAAGACACATAAATCTAGAACTAGGGAAGTAGCATGATGTAGGTTGTGGTAGATTGTTGATGGTATTAATTAATGTTATCTCTGTGTTTATGCTTTTGTTTTATAACTATCTAATTCCTTCCCATTCTGACTCTGGGCTGGCCTTGTGACTTTCTCCAGCTAATAGAATGTGGTAGAAGTGATAGGGTGTGGTTCTAAGACTACATCTCAAGAATCTTGCATCCTTCTGCTTAGATCCTCCCTTTCTTGCTCATTCTCATCCCCTGTCCATGCCATGTGACCATGCCTGGACACCTGGAGAATCAGACACACATGGAGAGAAGCTACAGTGGCCCAACTGAGAGTCAGTCAACTGTCAAAAGCAGATGCAGTCCTGCAGAGACAAGCTGAAGTTTACCACAGATTTGGGAAACCACCTAAAACCAGAAGAATTTCCTAGCTCAGTCTAGTAAGAGTTTCCAAGCAACAGAATCACAAACTGAAAGAATAGTTGTTGTTTAAGCTTCTAAATGTTGTGGTGAGTTGTTATACAGCAGTAGCTAACTGATACATGAGGTTAGGAACTGTGGATCTTGGATATGTTTGCTGATCTTTCTAAAATTTGTTTTCTTATATTGAAACACACTATCCTTATCAAATTGTTGCAAAGCTTAAATTCGTGCTTCATGCATTTCCTTAGATGCACTTAATAAACAGAAATTATTACTGCTACTGCTACTCCTACTACTAATATTGCTATTGTTAAATGACTACTATGACTGCTAAACTACTACTATTACTATGAACCAAGAGTTATAACAGTGATAATTTAATATGCTATGGACATATGGAGAAGGTGGTATCTTAACTGTCTCTTTAGGTGCCAGGGAAGGCTAACCAGAGGTGGTTACATTTGAGCACAGCCATGAAAGTTCTTTCAGGTATGAAGAGGTTTTGAAAAATGCTAGCAAGAGTGGCCTATATTGATAAGGGAGACAAAAATAACTGGATTGGTATAATATCTCACTTGACAAAATTTTTACAGAAACAATTATTTATTTTATTTTCATAGCATCCAAAAGGAAAAAAGCAGAAAATTTTATCTTTATTTTATGAGTTAGAAATACAGAGTCTAAGTTTGCAAGAGCTATTTAAGGCAATTCAGTTTGAAAATCATGAGCTGGATTTAAATCCAGGCCTTTTGACTCCAACAAAAGGCTATTTTCCAATTATCACAATGCTTCCCCTTACACCATATTACTTCTCTAAATCAATTAGAAGTATCGATCACTGCAGCACTGTTTACAATAGCCAAGACATGGAAGCAACCTAAAATGTCTATCGACAGAGGAATGGATAAAGAAGATGTGGTACATATATACAATGGAATACTACTCAGCCATCAAAAGAATGAAATAATGCCATTTGCAGCAACATGGATGGACCTAGACATTGTCATACTGAGTAAAGTAAGTCTGACAGAGTAAGACAAGTATCATATGATATCACTTATATGTGGAAGTTAAAAAAATGATACAAATGAACTTATTTACAAAACAGAAACAGACTCAGAATGAAGTCTGAACTTACATTTCAGACTTACAGTTAACTTAGTTACCAGAGAGGTAAGGTGGGGAGGAGGGATAATTAGGGAGTTTGGGATTGACATGTACACACTGCTATAAAAACTTTTTTTAAAAAATATAATTTTTGAAAATTTATAAGGGAAGTATTTATATAAGATTGTCAGTATACTTATGAAAATATATCCCTTAATTTAGAATATACTAAATCCCTCTTTAGATTTTTCCAACTACATATTTGACAGTTAGGCAGAGATATTATAATTAGGTCAATATTGAAAATTTTTGTATTCCACATTTGTTTTGTCTTACTGTGTGTGTGTGTCTGTGTATGAGAGAGAGAGAGATAGGAAGAATATATTCCATAATATCAATATTTTGTCCTATTGCAATAAAAATTTTCCAGTTCTAAGAAACAGATTGCTTCAAGTAATGTGAGTTTAAAATGGAGTATCCTTATTTGTTTTAATTGGGATTATGGAAAAATTTGAATTAATTTATTAAGGCTCAGGGAAAGAATTTCAGTTTGTGACATCTAGGAAGACCTTTCTGATATGTAGTAAAATCCTATCTGTTAATGATTTGGGATGCATCTTGTGACTAAAAGCTAAATAAAAGAATGTATTTGTAGACCATTAACATCTTTTTAAAGGTTTAAGTCACATGGAATCACAAAATCCAGTTTCTGATTCCAGCAATTTCACTGTAAATCACATTTAATGTGTTTTCTAGTTTAAAAATGTCATTTTACAAGCCATTACTTGGTTGTCTGCCTTCAGGTCAAGGGTGGCCCTGTTGGAGTAATAAATTTTGATGGAAATTTGGCTTATTAACAGTCTCCAAATTATGCTGATAACTGTCCCAGGTTTATAGAGATTACTGTCATTATATTTCACTGAGTCTCCAGCATAATCCACAGAGAGCTGGGCCACAAAGCTGCCACTAATACTGCCACATGATATGTAACTGGATTGGCAAAGCACCATGGCGAGTTTGTAAAAAAAGCAAGTATTGTAGACTGAATTTCGTATGTTGGTATTACTGCAGCCCAGATCTTGTTTCTGAGTTTTAGCCTCATATATCCAGTGATTTAACACTCAAGAGGCCCATATTCACCACAAATTTGGCATAAGCTAACTGATCTCCTTCCTTTTGATAACAGAAGACCACTCAATGGAAAAATAAGCAAAGAATTTGATGTGCCATTTCACAAAATAGGGCATTCAAATGGCCATTAATCATATGAAAAAGGCACTCACTCTCACCTGTTTATCAGTGAAATACAAATTAAAACCACAATGAGATAGTACCATACCCTTACCAACTTGGCTAAAACTTGGAAGAATAATACCAAGTGTTGGTAAGGATAAGGAGCTATGGGAACTGTCATATACTTCTGATAGAAGGATAAGTTTTTGCAACCACTTTTGAAAATTATTCATAATTTACTGCTTTAGTTTAAGATACATACTCTATAATTCAACAATTAAATTTCTAAGAGAAATGTGTATATATATGCGATAAGATACACACATGAGAATGTTCACAGAAGCATTATTCTCTTAGTTCCAAACTAAAAATTACTCAAATATCCATCAACAGTATATAATGTGTTATATTTATACAGTGGAATCCCATGCAGTGATATAAATGAATAAACTATTATTATATAGAGTAGCATGTACGAATCTCACATGGATAACGTTATGGGAAAGAAGCCAGACACAAAAATATTTACTCAACTATTTCATTTATATCAGTTCCAAAAGGGGAAAGAAAATAAACTATAGGAATAGAAATCAGGACTTGGTTACATTTAGAAAGAAGATAGAGTAGTGCTTGTGGGGGAGCACTGGAAGACAATTGGGATACTAGCAACAGTCTATATTTTGAAGTTTGGTGGTGGTTATTCAAGTGTTTGCATTGTAATAGCTCATTGAATAGCTGCATACCTAACATATTTGACTCCCAGAATGGACCATATTTTTTAACAACTTTCTTTTATATATGACAAAGTTAGTTTTAGTAATAATCACAAAATAATCAATAATAATCCATGTTTTCTAGACACATCTTTAGTTCCAAAGCAACTAAAACAGAACCTCTGGTATCTTTAAGAGAATGCAGAAAGAAATGGATTCTGAGAATCAGAAGGAAAAAGGTCTCTTCAATGAAGAAAAAGCATTGGGAAGTACTGAAAAGGTTAAAAATGAGATACAGAAAGTTGCAAGAAAATAAAAAATGCAAAATAAATCCTATTTTTGTATTCTAATTAGTTGATTTCTATTTGTTTTATTGACTATCTTTCTACTTTTCTTTAAGATTTTTAAAATTAACTTCTTGCTAAAACAATTCATTTTTGGTAGCCTTTTATGCTCAATAATAAAAATATTTTGAATTACTGATTGTCCTCTGTGTACAGCTTTGTCTAAATTCTATATTGCAGCTTGATTTACACTTTGAACAAGAATGATTTTAGAGGATGTTTTCATATTTCTATGCTGTTTTGTTTATTTGAGAGATGGTGGTGTTTTTCCTGTGATTTTTAATATGTATATTAATTGCAAAAGAATGACTAACGTTTGGAATTTGTTAAAATTTTCGTTTGTAGCATAGTCAGTGATAAAATGTAAAATGTTCTGTGAAACTTTCAGAAGAAAATTTTATATGTACATAAAATATACAATTTTATTAAAGTTTTGTATTATTTAATTAAATCCATATCCTTATTTTTTCTGTTTTGTCAAAAGGTGAGGGCAGTATTCTCAAGTTTCCTACACTGATTGTGATTTTGCCAATTTCTGTTTCTATTTCTTACAGATATTGCTTCATCTGTTTAAAAATAGAGATTGCGATTATATTATCACAGTAGAATTTAAACCAAAAAGCATTAAAACGGACAAAGAATGTTTTATATTGACATTTAATGATTAACTAATTATTTTTTTTGTGGTTTGTGACATTTCATCACTAATTACAAAACAAATTTGAACTTAGGTTTCCCAGTTAAGGTAAAAAAATCAGAGACACCTACTCTTTAGATTGTATCGCACAGCCCTGTTTATTATCTTCATAACAATTGTTATTTTGGCTTGTTATTACTTTACCAAGTAATTATAAACACACTTGAAACAAATTAAAATCTAGTAGCTCTCAGGAAAGAAATGAAAAATATCAACAAAAGAAAATAAGATAGAAGGAAGACCCAAATGGACATTTTATTTTTTAATTTTTTTCATCTTTACTGGAGTATAATTGCTGTACAATGTTGTGTTAGTTTCTGCTGTACAACAAAGTGAATCAGCTATATGTATACATATATCCCCATATCCCCTCTCTCTTAAGCCTCCCTCCCACTCTCTCTATCACACCCCCCTAGGTCATCACAAAGCATCGAGCTGATCTCCCTGTGCTATGTAGCAGCCAAATGGACATTTCAGAACTGAAAAAAAAAAAAAACCAAAACCAAACAAACCACAATAGATGAAATCAACAGTAGAATGGAACGGACAGAGGAGAAAGAATCAGTGAACTTGAAAGTAGAGCAATAGAAATTATCCAACTATCCAATTGGATAATGTCCAATTATCCAACAGAGAGAAAATAGCCAGTGACCAGAGAAATTATTAGAAATATTTTTGTAGTTATTTTTATCTATTTTTCCTATTCATTGCTATTGTATGTTGCATAATTTATATAATGTTAATACAATAATATATTTATGTGTATATATGATTAATAATTAGGTATGGGAAGTCAGATTTTAAAAGACATATGTCCTTTGTAGACATATAAAATCTGAGAAAACATTCTAAATTACACCTTCCTGCCTTCGCCATGCTGGATTCTATATTCTTTTATAAAGCAGCTGTGTATGTGATCCATCAACACCTCAGTGATGAGTAATAATTCTGATGGGCAACTGTCTGTAAGTGAGAAAGCTAGACATTTTGATTAAATGGCTCTATATTTCCATTTAAAAAATGTGTATGTTGGGCTTCCCTGGTGGCGCAGTAGTTGAGAGTCCGCCTGCCGATGCAGGGGACACGGGTTCGTGCCCCGGTCCGGGAGGATACCACATGCCGCGGAGCGGCTGGGCCCGTGAGCCATGGCCACTGAGCCTGCGCGTCCGAAGCCTGTGCTCCACAACGGGAGAGGCCACAACAGCTACAGGCCCACGTACCGCAAAAAAAAAAAAAAAAAAAAAAATGTGTATGTTAACATGTATTGGAGCAATTTTCTGCACCCATATAAGAGGTCCCTCTGTCTTGTCTTTTCCTATCTGAGTTGTTTTCTTCAAGATTTGGTGTTATTGACAGTGGGGGTAAGGTCCACACTCAAAACAGCATACTGCTTTGGCATCTCTCCTATGAATTCCTGAAGCTTTGAAAGTCAGGAAAACGTTGTCAGGATAGGGTCATAATAAAAGGCCCTATTGAATTCTGTTCTCCTGAGTCTGTAAATTCAGTGAAGTTTATTGTTCTGATCTCGAGTCCACAGATTATGCTGTGTGATTTAAGGCACTAAAGAAGCAGTCAGTTTGAGCAGCAGTAAAATTTCTGCAGAATAAACAAACTCATAAACTGGTACTCTACAACCTCCTCATACTGTACCATTTCCCCTTGGTTGTTTCACTGACGATTATAGTGGTAAAATGATGCAAAGTACAAAATAACATCTAGGGCTTAAAAAGACAGAATGCACATTTAGATAATGCATAACAAAGTACCTCCTCATTTGAAATTTTCACTAAAAATATTTTAATGATTGAGCACTTTCTATGATAATAAACATAATGGTTCTGTGGTGTATTCTGTGGCTTGGGCAGGTATATAGTCTGTGAGAAAGTACATTTCATACTGGCCTGCAATTTTCTTCGCTATTGTTGCAATTAACTGAAAATTACCAGAGATGCCCTAGCTGAAGGTAAGAAATTCTGGTGTGGATGTGGCAAAATAATTTGTAATTGTTGTGTGTCATCCCTAGATCTTCCTAGAACCCCCTTCCTTTTAAGCAGCTAGCAGAGTCCTTTTATAGTTCAGCGTCTCTGTAAGTCTAAGAATTTTCTAGCCTTTTATAAAAGACAAAACTATTTGGAGGGAGACTGCACGTGTTCTAGAACAGATGGGGTAAAAGAGAGTGACTTGAGAAGAGTAAGAGATAGTTTTCTCCCCCAGCCTAGGAAGAATATGAGTAGCAGAGAACTGTGCCCAGCATCTTGGCTGTGCACTAGGGAGGTGAAAATTGTCTTAGAGCTGGCTGTGAAGATCAAGCTTACTAGGTTCAGAGCCCAAGTATTCACAGCCCAGCCCTAGGGTAGGAACCCCAAATGTGTCAAAAGATCATCAGAATTACTGGACCCCAAGAGACCCATGAGTGCAGGGATGATGGATATGTCAATGGTGTCCAATGTGGACAGTTGGCTGATGACTGCAGGAGTATCCCCAATACCTTTAAACTGTGTAAAATGTTGTGCCTTGAGCACATTAAGGTTGGGAGATGGAAAATCATCAGAATTTATTTTTCCAAATCATGATGGAAGCTTGCATGCCAAAATTTGCAGTTTCTTATTCACATCAGCTACAAGATATTCAATTCATATGCCTTTAAGATCTGCAACAATAACTACCTGGAGACATTCACTTCTATTATACTAATTTCCAAATCTTTTGTAAAATATGTCTTTTATTGCAGCTTAGATGACCACTTATGACATGGTTAATTGGCAGTTTCATCTTTTTGATGTTGCTTGCATTATGTAAGTGTATATTATATTGATTTGATTATTATTTATCTATGCCTCTTCCTGGGGAGTCTTTTTTTAAAATTTATTTCATTTATTTTATTTTTGGCTGTTTTGGGCCTTCGTTGCTGTGCGTGGGCTTTCTCTAGTTGTAGCGAGCAGGGGCTACTTTTTGTTGAGGTGCATGGGCTTCTCATTGTGGTGGCTTCTCTTGTTGTGGAGCATGGGCTCTAGGCGTACGGACTTTAGTAGTTGTGGCACATGGGCCCAGTAGTTGTGGCTTGCAGGTTCTAGAGCACAGGCTCAGTAGTTGTGGCACACGGGCTTAGTTGCTCCACGGCATGTGGGATCTTCCCGGATCAGGGCTTGAACCCGTGTCCCCTACATTGGCAGGCGGATTCTTAACCACTGTGCCACCAGGGAAGCCCCTTGGGGAGTCTTATAGCTTGCTCTATTCTGCTTATCTTACTTCCCAATACGTGAAAAATGATACATAGGGAGCAGCATGAGGAAGTTTACATTAACTTATATTAACTGAAACTGAAAAGAGCAGAAGAAAGCCAAGAAATGAAGCCAAATACTAGAACTGTTTCTCCTTCATTATCTAGTGCATATGTGCTACAGTGGGTGTATCATATTTCATTGAATCTAAGATACTGTAGACTGTACAATCATCATTTTAATGTACCAATAAGAAAATAAACTGTGCCACCAATTAAAAGATGCAATGCTTTCTTATCACTTAGAATTTTTATTTTATACTTACTGAAAGAACTCATGCTTATTTAAATATAGACTTTTATTACATATCACTCTTGGACATGCATGCAAAAGAAAGTAAAAGTAAAATAAATGGATTGAAGTATTCCTGAAGCTTCTTCATCTCCAAAGTATGATTTTCCTGAATTAATTCCTAATTTAGGGTTATCAAGCCCACGTATTTTTCCAACATGGACTGAGACATCAAGAGCATTGGAGAAGCAACATTTCTTGAGAGAGCACTCCACTCTTGCTTCTAGAATTCTCTCCCAAGATACTCAAATCCATTCTGCACGTTTTGATGTGGCCACTCTTCATGTTTGCACAAGCCAAAGAAATGGCAACTACATCATAATGGCCACCTGCCTGCAACTATCTTTAGATGCCATAAATTGTAACAGGCACTTCACCTTCAGTATATTAAATGTTTAAAAAGAATATGTGCTCTGAACCAATGAAACAGGGAATTAATAGTCTCTGTAATTTGTTATAAAATGGATTCATAACAGGAAAATTATTTTACAGGATTAAAAAGGAAGACCTTTTACCTAGTGTTCGTCTTATGTTATTTTTTCAAGGCAAAATACAAAAATTCTTCTTTAAAGCTTTCAGAAAGGTTCTAGCCCACCAAATATGGTGAAATGGTTTGCCACTGTGATAGTTGAATCGTTAGGATTTCTGTTTACATGACAAGATTACTACCGAACACACTTCCGTAGTTCTTCTATTGAACAAAACATCACAATAGTAAATTAGAAAATAGAAGACATGAAACAAAATTAGTCAATGAATGCAGAATTATTTTCTTAAGTAATGTCACTTTTTTCAATATATAGAATGGCAAGATTTTGTGATCGCTATTTGAATGTACTGCCATCTGTATAAAATTGCTCCTTCTCAATTATTTGTTCCCTAGAAGCCTTGGAGTGGTATTCAAACATTTAGATCAAGCCTCACTTCATGTTTACATGTCACTACATGTAAAATGGTTTTGAGTATGCATCCTCAATGTATGTATGTAGTATTGTACTAATATATATATATATATATATATATATATATATATATATATATATATATACAAAAACATAGATATAAGGGATGCGATGAAAAATAAATGCAAATTAAAGTTAAAATATATTCTTTTTGGACCCCCAATGGGTAACCTGGCACACAGATTTTGAGCACCACCTTCCTAAAATGTCAAAATTGTGTTTCAATCTGATGAGGGTCTTTGGTTTTTTTTCAAAGAAACTATAATTCATCATTTTCTCAGTTTTTTTTTTTAAACCAGTTTCTTAATGCTGGAGGGTTAATTTGTTTCTGCAAGTGAGCCTTTGATTACCAGAGTGTAACTTCCTCATGTGGCAATAGTTAGTCTTAGGAAAAGTTCCCTGTGAAGTTAATTTTTATAAATTGAGCCTGGCTCCCTGCTGACTTCATAAAATGGAAATTTGTTTCTCTTGGGGCAGAGGGGAAACATAGCCTTTAGATGTAATAAAATCACACTAACGTGTACAGAAAATCTTTGAAAAGCCTATGTTTAAAAGAAAATCATTACTTTTATGCTCCAATAATGTTACTCAAAATGAGATCAAGTCTTGATTGCAAAACAGTAGAGCTCTCACCCTGCCTTTTTAAATTCCTGGAATGCTGCTAAAAGATTGAAAGGAGAAAAAAAATTGTAAAGAAATCACCTTCACTGACTAAATGTAAATTTGCCTTTTTATTTTCTTTTTCCGGTTTTCTCTTAAAGACCAGTTCAAACTCCAGCTGTTTAATATTCTCATATTAAGATTACGGTAAAAGGATCAATAATGCAAATAATATTATCAGCCTATATGCATAATGTTGAATATATTTATCAAGTTAATCACTATATAAATAAAACTCTTCCTATTAATGAAGTCAGAATCTTTGGAGTGAGGATAGAACATGTCCCTCAGGATCCCTCATTGAAAGAGCAAAGAAGGTAGAGGTATGTATTCCCTATTTCTGAATATTCATTTTATTTCAAAATGTTGGTTATACAATGAACATAAGAGTAATTAATATCTGAGTAAATCTTTAGGAGAGAATATTATAAATTGAATTACTGGATCAAAGAGATACATTTTTAATTTGGAACATATGCTGGTAATATATGAGTACCTATCTCAGAAAATATCCACTAATATGGATAATTATTGATTGTATTAACTTTTGTCAATGTGAGTTGAAAAACAAAAGTCTGTTTAATTTCCATTTTGTAGTACTATTTAACTATATATATTTAAAAAATTTTTAGCCATATTAATTTTTGTGCATAAATCCTCATATACATCAGCCATTTTTTTGTAGAAGCATTAATATATTTTCCACGTGATGTAAAGCATCTGTACATGTTATTGTAAGCACTTTATATATTTTTTGTAAACAAAATAGTATTCTTTAACAAAGCTTTTAATTTTTATGCAATGGTTCTCTTATTCTGACAACATGCTGGAAAAGGAAGCCTATAACTTTTTAAATTATAAACTGAACAAATGGCAGATTTAAATATAATGCATGGCTCACTTCATAAGATAAAACAGAAGTTCCATTTGCCAGAAATGAAGAAGGAACTGAAAACCAGAGCACTAAGCCAGTAAACTGAGGTTATGTTGCCCCTGTAGATGATTATCAAACCCCAAATTAGGCCCTATCCTAGAGAATCAGACTTTAGTTTCCATGCAGGGAACAGAAGTTAGGACTTGGACCTTTAAGTTATGGGAAGTTGGGACTAAGACTCTCATATAAAGTCAGGACACCTGGGAGGTGTACTTCCAGGAAAAGGAGAAAAAGGAAACTTTTGAAAAATAGCCCTTTGAGTGACAAAAGAGTCCTTTTGGTATTGTAACATTAAAATTAAAAAATCCATGAGAAATCAAAGCCCTGAGCCTATGCTGAGTTTATGCATCCTTACCTGGTGCTGTAGGAATTCTCAAACTAGGAACTTGAATGGGACTCAAACTGATAATTATCCTAAAGACTGAGAGACACTAATGCTCAGGAAGACAAAAAAGTTGACCTATCCTATATCCAAGTCAGGAAAAGAAGAAAAAAGAAAAAAGAAAAGCAGCAAAGAAAATGTAAGGTAAATAGAAAGAACAAAATAAAACAGTAGAAATAAATCCTATTTGTAAGTAATCAATGTAAATATCAACATATCACACTCAGTAGTAAAAAGATGGAGGTTCTAAAACTGGATTAAAATAACAAAATCCAGTGATAGACTACTTTACAACTTAAATACTGTAATGCAAATTTGGGGGAAAAAAGAAGAAATGGAAGAAAGAAATGAATCTAGATCCAGCAAGATGGTAGAATAACATAACTTGAAAATACTTTCACTCTAAACACCTTAGATCCTGGGTAAAGCTTCAGTTCCTGTGGTATCTCCCACAGGAAAGAAAGGAATATATATAAATGCCAGAAACTAATAAGAAACTTAAAAACATAGGGACAAAAATAAGGGCTCAAAATTTCGCTGTTTTGGTGGTGGTATGGGAGGAGTTAATGGTGTGGCCATAGTAACATAGGGGATTTGAATATAATGCCCAGAAGGATGAGGAGATCAAATTTGGCTCTTAAAAATTAGAGAGACAGATCTGAGACAATCTGTGATAAACTGGAAACTTCAAGGGACTATATCCTCAAAGAAAATGGTCCAAATCCATCTACTGGCACAAAGAGAAGAAAATGAAACGTCTGTGTTATGACTCTAACTCCAGGGAAAGTCAAACTCTGGCCCTATGCAAGATTGAGATGAAACTTTATACTATTTACAAAGGTCCAAATTTTTCAAATTGACGAATTAACACCAGTGTTGTACTGGTAAAATCAAATGAAAATTACTGTAGGAAAGATATTCCCAAAAGATTCCTAAATCTAAAACAGGAATCTACTAAAGGTTAGCTGACATTTAAAGCAAATTTTAAAAAACCCAGGGAAACAATCCACAGAAACAATAGCCAGTAGACAAAACAAAGAGTAGAAATAGACTACCATTAATTTCTGATAATAAAATATGAAATAGAAAAATAAATGTTTAAAATGCTTAAAAACACAAAAGGGGTTGGTAATATAAGAAAAAGACAACACAAATTAAATAAGGAAAGGTTTTGAAAAAGAGTTAGAGCTTCTAAAATTAGTTTAAAGGGAGTAGTTTAAAGGGTGAAGGGAGTATTAGTTAAATGGAAAGCAGGTCAGAGAAAATTATCCAGAATGCAGTACTGAGAGATCAAGAGATGGAAAGTAATTAATGTAAGTACTGGAAGAATAGCAGTGAACAAAATAGACAAAATCCTTGCCCTGATAAAGCTTACATTCTAGTGATGGTGTGGGGTGGGATACACACATTAAACAAATGAACGTTTTGTGGTTTGAGCAATTGTATTTGTCAGGGTTCTCCAGAAAAACAGAACCAGTAAGCTATATATAGAGAGAGAAGATTTATTTTAAGGCACTGATTCATTCAATATAATAATCCCAAGAACAATCAGTGGTTAAAAAACTTAAAAGACAAAAAATATATCTAACAAGAATTACAGAAGGAGAAAAACAGAAAGTAGTATTTAAAGAAAAAATGACTGGAAAATTTCCAAAACCTATAAAAGCTACAAAACCTGAGGATTAGTAAGTAAAAAAATTCTTAATAAATCTATTCCTCATCACATTGCAGTGAAGTACTAAACATCAAAGTCAAAGATGGTATTGTAAGGGCAACCAGAGATAAAATTCCAATAATAAAGCTTTACATCAAGAACTGAGGCCAAAGAGTGATTTAGGTTCCACAGGTGTGTACATTTGTCAAAACTCATTGCTTGTACACTTGAGATTTGTGTATGCCCTTGAATTAAATTTGGCATAAAAAAATCTGCAAACAAATATTGAGCTCTAGATAATAATATGCATGTTTAAAGAGGAGGAAGTATACTGATATATGTAATATACTTTGAAATGCATCAACAATAAGATGAACTAATGGATGAATAGAGGGATAGACAGATGTGATGTGTGGAAACTAGGTGGTGAATGTAAGAGTGTTCACTGCACGATTCTTTCAAATTGGCTGTGTGTTGGTAAATTTTCATAATAAAATGTGAAAAATAATAATGAGGCTGGAGATTTTACTTCTCCAACAAATAAGAAAAATTAACTTCCAACTTAAAATATTTATCTAAAAATTACAATCAAATGACCATTCAAGTTGAAGGGTGAAATGAAGATATTTTTAAACAAAGGCTGAATTTACCACTAAAAATCTGTGTTGCTGTAAGGACATCTGAGAATGCACTTCAGGGAGAAGGAATCAAACAAAGAAGGAATAAAGTGCAAGAAGTAATGATAAGCAAAATAATATTTTAAACACAGTTGTGCCTATCTCACCTATCGACACACTCATAAACAGTGTCTGAGAGTTCCCGTTTTTCCAGACCCTTGCCAGCATTCGGTCTTGTCAAAGCTGACATTTGAGTTAATTGTTTACATTATGTATTTCAACAATAAGAGAGGCTGAACATTTAAAGCTATTGCTGTCATGCAATTTTTAGTCCTTTTCCTATAAACTGTCTTTCCTTAACCCAGAGGTGTATATATATATATATATATATATATATATATAATTTTTTTTCTGTTAAGTTAATGGGGTTCAAGTTTGTAATTGATTTATGAGCTAGTTAGCAAATTATTTTGCTCATTAACCTTCATGGGTATTGTACATATGTTTTCCCAGTTTGCCATTTATTCTTTACATTCTATTTATGGTATCTTTTTCAATTTTAATTATTTTAATATACTTAAATTTCTCCAAATTTTCCATTATGGTTTTAATATGATTCTTAGAAATCTCTAGCCACTCCAAGAGAATAAGTATATTGAACTATGTTTAGTTCTAAACTCTTCATATTTCACCTCTTAGGTCTGAACTTTTGATCAATCTAGATATTATTCTGTTGTAGCAAGTGTGGTAGGAGTCTAAGTTAATTTTCTTCCTCAGTGTGATTGCATTTATTTAAATTGCATAATGGAAATCCATAAATTAATTAGAATTCATTTTACAAAATTTTCTCTAGTGTCAAAGCGGCTGTAAAGTACAGGACTTTTGTAATGTATGCCAGCATTTCCATTTTTATGCTGCTCATATAAAAATAAAAAGTCTTTTAAGTAATGTCAGGACATTAAATATTCAGGATTGCAGATGCAGTTGGAGGACAAATGAGTTAATATAGAAAAACATCTTTGACATTCTGATAATGACAATGTGTCTTTATAAAGCAATGCTAGGACAAAATCTGATGTTCTAAAATTGATTTTGCATTGCTGCAGATTTCATTTTCAAAAATACATAAAGGTATTACTTTTACAGAAGCCAAAAAATGAGAAGAGTAAGCACAGTCACTTTGTATTTAGTTATTTAATATATCATTGACTGTTAATTTCAGTGCATGAGTTATACATTCATAAAAATTCCTTGGAGATCTGGATTCATCAAAGGTTAATGGGTAGTTAATTTTCGTGGTGGGAAGTGTGACAACAAATGTTTTTCTTGCCACTACTTCATTTGTATTTTCAGTTGTCTAGATGATCTGGGGAATGATTTCTAAATTTATATACCTTTCCTTTGTCTTCCATCTTCTAAATTTCATAAAGTCATAAAAATAAAGTTCTACTTTTATTCTTATATATTTGTATAAGAATATGTATTACATTCTTATATATATAAGAATATATATTCTTATATTTTTGATTCTTAATTAATATTGTCATTTAAGTATTGCCACCAGTTGTTGCTTTTGTACTTCAATAAAAGTAACAAATGGGGCTTATAAATATAGATGTCAACCTGAGATAGGTTTCACTTTATTTTCAAAAGCTGATTAGTAATATTCAACCAGATACTAAAGAAGGACCTTCTATAGATCTCTGGAGCTTTCTCTCTGTGACACTGTTCCTCGTCAGTACTCTGTCCTTCAAAGACTAGTTGTCTGGGTATCACCAGACCCCCAACTCCATCTCCTCAACTCAGAGAGTACGTTGAGTTCTTCCTGGGTATGTTCTCCCACTGTGTGACTTGGAAACTTTCTCCAGGCAGTGATTTGGTGCAACAAAAGGGCTCACTTCATTTGTTTCCCATATCTTAGTGATTACTGTCCTACATTGCCTGATGTCCAATATATTGAGTGGCATTGTTACATATTGTTCTGATTATGCAGGAGAGAAAATCTGGACTTGGAAGTCTGTCTAATGGTTAAAATACCAGAAAGCATTTTTTTTTGTAGCATTTGACAAACTGATCTTCAAATTTATTTGGAAATTCAAGGAATGGAAAGTAATTAAAACAATTTCAAAACTGGAGGACTTAACAGTACCTGATCTGAAAACATATTCTAAAGCCAAAATAATCAAAATAATGTGGTGTTGGCATAAGGATGGACACAGAAAACAATGAAACAAAAAATGAGAGTCTAGAAACAAATCCTCATATTTATGGTCTTTTGATTTTTAACAAAGGTGGTAAGACAATCAAGTAGGGAGAGGAGAGTCATTTTAACAATTCTGGGACAAGTGAACATCCACATGCAAAACAAATACATCCAGACCCTTAACTCACATCACACACAAAAATTAAGTGAACTGTAGATTGAAATATAAGAGACAAAACACTAAAACATAGGGGGGGAAAGGAGAAAGTTTAAATAACCCTGGCTTGGGTAAACAGTACTTAGTATGACACAAAAGCACAACTTCTAAAATAACAAATCAGTTAACTGGACTTTATCAAAGTTAAAAATATTTGTGCTTCAAAAGACACCCTTAAGAAATTGAAAAGACAAGCCACAGACTAGGAGGAAATATCTGCAAACCATATATCTGATAAACGCCTTGTATCCAGAATGCCATCTGTAACCATCGATATTGCTGAGGGGACCAGAAATCTTCTGAGGGTTACCAGGTATTAGAGTACATTTGGCTCCAGTATCAACCAAAGCCATCACCTTTTTTTTATTTCTAGGGGACCAGTGAATAGTGAGCTCAACATGAGGTCTCCAATGGTGCTCACCTGGAGGTGATCTTGGCCTACATCTTATACCTGGGGCATGGGAGACACCCACCCCGAATAGGACTGTATGCCTGAGGCCTCTGCTGGAGCAGACAGGGCACTAGGGGTGGTAGGAGCAGGTCTGAAACATTCTTCAGGTTTGAAGATTTTCCACAGGCCAACCAACATAGCATGGTTTGTTGGTCTGTCTTTTCAAGTGGGGTCCTGGTAGTGATGAGGTCAAACCACATTTGTTTCCGGGTTACTTTTACTGGACCCTTTACAGTTGATTGGGATAGCATTTTGGGCTTCTCAAGCTCCCTCTCTGTCTCATGTGTTACCCACACTCTATACCTGTTCCTGGGATTTGTCAGTTTCTCCCAGATCAGCAACAGATAACCCAATGTCATAAATGTCTTCTCCCATGGCTGAGCACAGCACGGATATCAGTGTTCCATACCAGGTACTAGGGGTGGTCTGGAGTATTTTGGCTTTCATTCATGCAGTGAATGTGGCCTGATCAGGGCTTTCAAAGGCAGGGACATAGATGGCCTGTCTCACTCCCAACTCCCTAAGAATTCATTGTAGATCCTTTATAGATTTTCAGGGTCCCACATGCCCCGGGAGAGCCTCCACATTGGGCCAAGCTCCTTGCAAGCTAGAATAATCCAATCTATAAGGGAGAGAGTACCTTGAAGTGCCCCCCACGCCCAGCACCATGCAGGCACTGCTGGAGGGCAGAGCATGTAGTGATATTGCTCATTTTCTCTGCCTTCTGCCATTGTCACCTTTATCTCACAGCCGCACTCTCCATGCCTGGATACTTTCCCTGGCCTTTGGTTGGAACCTGGCAGCTGTATCAATAAGCTCAGTGGGAGTGTATTCTCTCATCATGAATGTTTCCTGAACTGGGGGCTGCCCTGCTAGCTGGGGTTGTTGCTGCTGTGTTTTTGCTTTCCTTGTATGAGGGGTCAGACAGCAAGGGGTGCTTCGTCTGTTTCATGGTCAATCACCACAACATCCTCCTCTTTGCTCTCCTCACTTTTCCAGGGATTCCACCTCTTAGTGTTACAATCAAGCCTCGTCATTAGTTTTGCAAAACAGCACGTAAGGTCTCCAGCTAACTATCCTGCTCTCCTACCTTGCCTGCCAGTCCTGACGCGAGCAGAGTAGTGGACACATGCGCATCTTTCTCTAACCTCAGTCCTTCTTCCAATTTTCTAACTCGAGCTTCAGCCTCTCATCGGGTATTGGTGACCAGAGACCAGCCCACTGTGAAACCACGTGCTTCCTCCCTCCTGTGCCACAGGGCACTCTGCACAGTTCCTCAAACATGCACATTAGACCTGCGTTTTCAGGATGTAATACCCCAAAGAGAAAAGATAATCAGAGTTTGCAAGTAAAAAAGTGGTAATGTAATCTACAACTATAAAAGAGGTAAAATTAAACCAAGAGAATGGTATAAGAAAACTGAGGTGAGTCACAAAATGAAACGCCAATAGTTCACATTCTAAAAGTTTGTTATTGACTAAAATTGAGTCTTCTTATTTGTTCTAACATTTAAAAAACCAAGAATGTAGGCTAAATGTTAGCAAGTGCCTTTTTACATTTATTGGTGTAATTCTAACATGTATCTTCTTTAATCTATTGTTTTCAGAAAGAATATTAATGTATATTCCACTACTGGGCCATCCGTGCACACCTAGAATTAATCCTTCTTGTTCATAATATATTTCTTAGTTTCCTTTAGGATATAATTGCTATGTTTATTAAGACATTTTAGGTCTATAATGATGCATTTTGTCAGCAGTTTTATTTTTATATTTTATAAGGTTTATTATACAAATGTTTACTATCTATTTTTTTGCCTACTTAACATGGCAACAGCTAAGGAAGTCTACCATGTTTCTAAATTCTAATGTTTTTCTGTCAGTTTGTTTCTTGCATGTGTAATTTTTAAAATCTATTTTGATGTAAGAGTATTCAGTGCATAAAGAGTCATGACAGTTGTAACTTCATTGTGCAGTTTCATTGCACCTAGCATACTGTTGCTTCTTATCAAAATTAAAATTTCATAAAACCCTTAAGCCTTTTCCTCACATGCTACAACTATGTACATACTTCTTAATTTATTCCTGCACATTTTGTGGAACCAAATGTAAGGCATCACATGCTCCTCTGCTATATTCTCTTTGTACTAGATCCTTCAGGGCGAGAACAGTCTTTTTAATTCTTCTGCTTGATCAATTACCTATATACTCCTCCTCTGCCTAGGATGAAAAGGTAAGGACTTCATATAATGCAGTATAATTAAGAGCATAAGTGCTTAATATCTACTTTTTGTTCATAATTGTATGTTATAGAAATAAAACAATTGTGAATATTCACAAAGGACATGGCAAGTTATATCGATTTTTACATGAGCATTTTTTAGAAACAAAAATATAAGTAAAAACAACTGCAATTTCAATCTGAAAATATTCCTTGGGAAGATGTTGTTGCAAGGTACATTTAGGCATTTAGGTTTGAACAAAACACTTCAATTTACATTAAAAATGCAGCTTTATTTTAAGTCACAGTATTATATTATGCATCTCTGAGCTGGGCTAGTCAAGTATACACTTTTACCAAGTATTTGGAAGCATTCTTTACCCAAGCCCATATAGCATGTCAATGTTGTAGATTGTTTGTTGCTCTAATATACAGAAATCTCCACTTATCTGTTTACAATTCTTGATTTAAACTTATGAGTTGCATGGTCAACTTCCTTAACAGCAAACTGAGGAAGGAGGCCCCATCATTTAAAACAAAATAGTACTAGGGGGACCTCAGATATATACAACCCTCCATGGTTTCTGGCTGTTTTTCTCAGAAAAAAATAAATAAGAGGACATCAAGAAGATGGTGGACTAAGAAGGCCATATATATGAATTGGAGGTTGCCAAGATTTCCATGCCAAGGTATGGAAATAACCTACATGTCTGTCAGTGGATGAATGGATAAAGAAAATGTGATATATATATAAAGAAAATGTGATATATATATATATATATATATATATATATATCTCTCTCACACACACACACACACACACACACACACATATATATCTCACAGTTATAGATACTGTGTTGACCAAAAAAATTACAGTTGCTTACTGTATAGGATATTTACATTTTGATACAATGTCAGAGTTCATCTAGTCCAATTTCATTTCATATGGATGGGTGTTTTTCTAACTGTTAATCTTCGGAGGCTTAGGGATCCTTTGAGAATAATGCATTTGTGGATCTTCTCCAAGAAAAGTACATATGACCTTACAGTCATATGATTCTACGAGGTGGGCAGATGGTCACAGACCTTCTGATAGCATATATTGGACATCAGGGATTTTTCCAAAATCCATAAAAGCAGAATGAGAGCCCCTTACTGCAATATCTTTGATAATTGATCATTCATGCTTGACTTAATTGCCTCCACTAACAGGAATCTCACTAGTTGATGTATGTTAACTTTAAAAACCATCTTTCTCTTGTTAATCTGAAGTCTGCTCCTTTGTACCTTTCCTTTCTTAGCAATCCTTTAGCTCTCTGCGTCTATACTGAATAAGTTTAATATCAATCCCACATATTCCTCTTCAGTTAATCAAAGACAATCATTGTGTTCTTCATGGATGACATTAGCAGAGTTAGCCAAGTAATAACAGAACTTCCTTCAGAGAGCAGCTACTAAAACCTGGTTCTAAAAACCCACTGGACAAGAACAAAAATATCACAACTCCATCTACAACAATTCACTCTTAAGCCTATGGTAAGATCCGTTGTTCAAAAGTTTAAACAATAAAATAGTTCTTGATGGAAACACTTGAGATTTGATAGGAGAAATGTCAGGGATAAAGCTTCCTATGGCTGCAATAATACATAGAATAAGAATGACGGACAGCCAAGGGTAGGTACCCTCCAGAT
This sequence comes from Delphinus delphis, assembly GCF_949987515.2. NCBI lineage: Eukaryota > Metazoa > Chordata > Mammalia > Artiodactyla > Delphinidae > Delphinus > Delphinus delphis. The sequence goes on along the minus strand of NC_082698.1, from coordinate 53,021,241 downwards.
AACACAGAAACATGTTCTAAATCTCGTTGGAAAGAGCCAGCTGAACAGCACATAGACATCGACTGCTAAATCAGCTAATTACCTGAGAGATCCTTAACGGTCCAAACACACACACCATTTCTGTTGTTTGCTGATAACGGTCCCTATAGAGTCCCATTAACTTTTCTAGAAAAACAATGAGGGCTTCTGTCCTCATACAGACCTAGGTTTTGTTTCTTATCCTGTTTTCTAGTTTGGAAAACCTGGGAAACATAATTATCTACTCCGATGATATTAATTGACTGAAAAGGAGCACTATGTCTTGTACATTTACGACAAGTAATATAACACCAATCCCTTTTGCTTGTCCTTTTTTGTATCGGTTAACAACTGCTGTGCAATAAACACAAATTCAGGGACTTGTAACAATAATAAGTTATCTATATAGCTCATGGCTCTGTGGGCTGCCTGCAACTTCACTGGTCTAAATTGTCTTGGCAACTCTGCCAAGTTTCTCTCATCCTCCTTCTTGGACCAGGGAAGTAGCCCAGGCATGTCTTTTTCATGGTGACATCAGAAGCACTGCCTATTTCAAGCCTCTGTTTATATCCCTCTAGCCAAAGCAAGTCACATGGCAGAACCGAGATTCAGGAGCCTCACAATCTTCCTTCCTATGAGGGCACTGAAAGATTATATTGCAAAGGATGCAGAGATGGACAAATGTGAAGCATTGGTGGGGAACATGAATGCAATTTACCACATCTTCTGTTGGCCATGTGAACTTGAAATGATTTCGGTAACATATTTATTTGAATGGTGTGTTATAAAAGCATCTCCTATCAAGCAATAATATAATAGTAAAGGAACAAATGACATGAAGTGAAATGAAAAATTATAGTATTGACTCAGAAAAAAAGCTAACCTCTGAAAAAATATATGAGAGCAGCAATTTTCAAAGTGTGGTCTGGGGACCCTTGGGGTCCCTGAGACCATTTCAGAGGGCCCATTATGTAAAAACTATTTTCATGATAATACTCAGATGTTATTTGCACTTTGTACTTTCATTCTCTCTTCAAAGAGTATATAACATGATTTTGCGATAGACTGAATGTAGGAGCAGATAGGGGAATATATATCTCTCTTCCATTAGGTCAGCTGTTATTGTAATGGGTTTATATTATTTCAAACAAATTATTAAACAAATATTTTAAAACTTCTTAGTTTTAATTTCTAATGTGGCAAACACTGACAGGTATAATCTGCAAAATAAAAATCTATTTGGGGTCCTCTATAATTTTTAAGAGTGTAAAGGATTCCTAAGACCAAAATATTTTAGAACATGAAAAGAATTAAAAAACAAAGTTTAAAAACTTATATATGTAGCAGAATACAACAGAAGTAGTTTCTATGAAATAGGAGTGGAAAGTCATAAGGAGAAAATATGATGAAATTTTAAAAAGGCAGTTCGCAATAAAAAGATGTTATAGGGAATAAAGAATTATTGCAACAAAAGTAAAACATAGTCACAGAATTAAAATCCCATCAGTAGCATCCAGAATAAGAATCAACACTTTGAAATAATAAACCAATGACATTGAAGGAAACATCAGGAGGTTCTCCCAAGAATTCAATGCAAAAGGATGAAATGAATAAAAAGTATGAGAAAGAAAATGATAGTTATGAGGATAAAATATTATATCCATGTCTCCCTGAAGAAAAATCAGAGACACTGGAACAAAGTGACAACAGCACACATAATAGAATAGAACTTTCCTGAAAATTAAATAAATCAATATGTCTTTTAAAATCTCAGTATGAAGTCTGAAAAGTTTTATTTCAGCTAAAAATCAATGAAGAGAGTCACAATTCTTCAGGGCCTGTTGATTCACAGCCCTCAATATACTATTTATTTCCACTTGATGAAGGAAGACTGCTTGTTACTCCTAATTTTATTCATATTTGAATCAACTTCCAGCTCATCATGAGCAAGCAGTTTGGTCTCATGATCATTTGGTCTCTCAAGATCATGTGTTCAATCTCTACCAAGATCCAACTGAATACTATGAGCTATTTAAGAAAAGGAAAATAGTCTATTGTTAAAGAAGCTTAACTTTTTTCCAAGATCTTGGCTGAGCTGACTGTGAGTCCCCTACTGTTGTTACTGAAGGAGCATCCTGATCTGACTCAGATACTTTGTATATCATTAGATAAGACTAGGTCCCTAGGGTTAAGAGAAAGAATTCCTTGCTCTGCAGGCTATACTAACTAGAAAGATTTCTCTCCCTCAAGCTCTAAATTGATAGCCTTTAGCATGGCTTCTAATATTCAATTAGAATATTAGTATTCAATCACTGACTCCTAGTATTCAATCACTCCCCTATGGAATTCCTTCCCTTTGATTCTAGGCTGGACCTAGGTACTCACTTCTAGGAAAAAAAAAAAAAGGCAGCAAAATTGATGGGATGTCACTTCCAAGGTTAGGATACAAAAAGACTGTAGCTTTCTTCTCTCATTTATCTCTTGAATCCCTCATTCTGGGGGAAGCAAGCTTCCATATTGTGAGCAGCTCTATAGAGAGGCACATATGGCCAGGAACTGAGGTTTCCAGTCAACAGCCAGTGATTGTGGAATCGAATCTTCTGAGACCTGCCATAGGCTCATAAGTGGGCTTTTAAGCTAATCCTCCCTAAATTGAACTTTGCAACCCCAGCAAACGTCTTGATTGCTCCCTCATGAGATAACCTGAGCCAGAAGACCAAGGTAAGGTGCTCCCAAAATTTCTGACCCACAGAAATAATAAGATAATAAATTTTTATTGTTTCAAGCTCATGTTATGCAGCAGTAGATACCTAATCTGTTATGCAGTGGTAGATAACTAATACACCAAATCGAAGACAAGTCTTTGAGATCATCTGCCCAAGTGCTTACACACTCTGGCATCTCTCTTTGTCACCCCCACAACAGACTCGCAGTTTAGCTCTCTGGCAAGTTTCTTCAATACTGTGTCCCCATATCAGCCACATCCTCTTTTAAGAAGTCTGATTCTGTGAAACCATAATTCAAAAAGAGTCATGTACCACAATGTTCATTGCAGCACTATTTACAACAGCCAGGATATGGAAGCAACCTAAGTGTCCATCGACAGATGAATGGATAAAGAAGATGTGGCACATATATACAATGGAATATTACTCAGCCATAAAAAGAAACAAAATTGAGTTATTTGTAGTGAGGTGGATGGATCTAGAGTCTGTCATACAGAGTGAAGTAAGTCAGAAAGAGAAAAACAAATACCGTATGCTAACACACATGTATGGAATCTAAAAAAAAAAAAAAGGATATGAAGAACCTAGGGGCAGGACAGGGATAAAGATGCAGACGTAGAGAATGAACTTGAGGACACAGGGAGGGGGAAGGGTAAGCTGGGACAAAGTGAGAGAGTGGCATGGACATATATACACTACCAAACATAAAATAGATAGCTAGTGGGAAGCAGCCGCATAGCACAGGGAGATCAGCTCAGTGCTTTGTGACCACCTAGAGGGGTGGGATAGGGAAGGTGGGAGGGAGACGCAAGAGGGAAGGGATATGGGGATATATGTATATGTATAGCTGATTCACTTTGTTATACAGCAGCAACTAACACACCATTGTAAAGCAATTATACTCCAATAAAGGTGTTAAAAAAAAAAAAGTCTGCCTGTGTGCCTTCAGTGTTTGTGTGTGAGGGAGTGGCTGTGGTGGCCCTCTTCTAAGACTCCAGCTCTTTTGCTGTTCACATCTCTCTCCATCTGTCGTAGTAGCTGCTTTTGGCATTTGATGCTTATGGACCCCTTTGAAACCTCTTTTAGCCCTTTTAATAGTTAAATGCCTTTTACAGTTAACAATTCTCCGTATCACATTTTCCATATCTAGATTACTGGCATGGTTTCTAACTCTGACTGGATCCTGGTTGAAACTTGAGCATTTAATTTGATAAATAAAAGGCACACAGTTTACAATGTTGTTTCATCACTTCACATTCTGGCCAGCAATGCTGATTTTCCAGCTGCTCCATGTGCTTGCTAGTTAGTATTTGGTATTGTCAGTTTTAGTTTTAAAATAATTTTAGCCATTCAAGTACAAAGTACTATGGTCTTCCTAAGAGGTTGAGATTAACATATACACACTACTATATATAAAATGGATAACCAACAAGGACCTACTGTATAGCACTCTACTCAATATTTTGTAATAACCTGTAAGGGAAAAGAATCTGAAAAGGTATATATATATATATATATATATATATATCTGAATCACTGTGCTGTATACCTGAAACTAACACAACATTGTAAATCAACTGTACTTAAATTAAAAAGAATTTTTTAATAAAGTTATGCTTACACCAAAAAATATTTTTAGTATTCCATTTTATCTTAATTTTTTTAGTTATATTATTTAATATATTGTTGTTGTGGTTGTTCTACTGATTATAATATGCACTCATCTTAAAATAGTCTACCTTGAATTAATATTATTCAATTATATCTCTTCACATACAATATAGGTGAAATTCTATTTATCCATCTTCTGCTTTATTTTCACATGCATTGCTTTTCCATATGTTGAAAATTTTCATATGCATTATTTTTGCTTTGAATATTTAATTGATTTTTAAAGAACTCAGGAAAAGAAAAAATAGAATTTTACATTGCCTCAAATATTTATCATTTGACAAGCTCTTTACTTCTCTCTGTAGATTCAAATGTGCATCTGATGTCATTTTTTCTTTAGACTGAACTTGCTTTGGCATTTGTTATAGTGTGTCACTGTGCTGATAAATTTTTCACTTTTGTTTATCTGAAAATATTTTACCTTTATTCTGAAGGATTTTGTTGCTGGATATAGGACTTCTGAAGTTCTATATCCAACAACAAAAGGGCTTTCGTCTCCCTTCCCTTCCCTTCCCCTTCCTTCCTTCCTTCCTTCCTTTCCTCCTTTCCTCCCTTCCTCCACTTTAAATACATATCTCCATTGTCTTTGGCCTCCTTTGCTTTGATGAGGTGTAGCCAATATTCTCATTGTTTGTGTCTATATGTAACGTGATTTTAGTTTACTCAGACTTAAGATTTTCATTTTATGTTTAATTTTCAGAAGTTTGATCAGGATATACCTAGGTGTGGTTTCTTTTGTATTTATCTTCCTTTGTATTCCCTGAGTTTTTTAGATCTGTGAATTGATGTTTTTCACCAAATTTGTTAAATTTTCAGAAGTTCTTTCTTCAAATATTTTTATGTTTTATTCTCTCTAATAATCTTCTCAAGATCAGATTTCATACATTAGCCTGGTTTCTCTTGTCCAATACGTCATTATGACTCTGTTAATTTTCTAAATCTTTTATTCCACTGTGCATAAATTTGATTCGATTTGGATAATTTCTTATAGAAACTTGACTTCAAGTTTACTGAAACTTCTTTATGTAGTATCCAAACTTCTGTTGAGCTCATTCAATTGATTTTCAATTTCAGATTATAATGATCAATTCTCTTTTTTTGTTTAGTTTTAAAGTTTTCATATCTTTTTGTTAGTCTCTCTTTACTTATTATATCTACCTTTCCCTGTGCATCTTAAAGAATAGTTATGAAAGTGATTTTAAATTGCCTCTCTGCCAATTCCAATATCTGGGTCACAGATGAATCTGCTTTTGTTGGCCATTTTTCTCTTGCTTATGGTTCACATTCTCCTGCTTCTTCTCATGACTGGAATTTTTCATTGCATCCCAAAGCATTGTAAGTGACATATTTTAGAGATTGGATTCTATTTTTTGTATGCTTGTTAATTTTACCTCTGAAGAATACTGAGTTTGAATTTGGCAGGGAGTTAAATTACTAGCGCATTAACTTAATTCTTTGGAGGCTTGGTTTTAGGCTGTAGTATAGTAGGTTCTTACTCCTAAGACCTGGCCCTTCAGAGTTTTCAATGGAAAGTCCAAGTTGTTTAAAAAGCCTCTCTTACTACCAGTACTTTCTCTTTCCTCAGCACTGAGCAGCAGCTGAAATCTCTGCTTAGCTCTACAATTCATCCAGCTTTTGCTTTGCATTGGTTTTTTGGGAGTGTTGCCTTATCCACATGTAATTTAGTTGTCCAGCAAGGATATGAGGGAAATTTGTATGTAGACTTCATGGTTCCCTTCTCTAGAGTCTTCCTTCTCCATGGTTCCCTACTCAATTTCCACACTTGGGCAGTCCTATACTCTAACTTTTAATGCATCAGCCTAGCAAAACTTCTAAATTCTGCTTAACCTCTATGCTCTATGCTCTAAATTCTGCTTAACCTCTATGCTCTGTGCACCATCCAAACTTTCCTTCCCATGGAAGGAAATCGATTAAATGTCAAGCTGACCTAATTTGCGTCAATAGCTATTTCCTGTCTAGTTTATGGATGCTTTTAGTCAAGTTGCAGTATCTTCCAACACTTTCTAGGGTTCACGATTATTATTAGCAGGAGGGGTTTGCTCAATCCATCTTTCTTGAATCTAACTTTAATGCTAAATGGAGTTAGAATAGCAATTACCTGTACCTTTCAAGTCACTGAAGTTGAGACCAATCTCTGAATTTTCCCCAAGGACACAGTACTGTTTTATTATTTCAAGGTGAAGGAACTCTAGAGAGCTTTGTTTGGCCCTTTGGCTCATATCTCTTATGTATTCCTGTAGACCTACCACGAGATATACTTAGGTAAAAGCTTTCTTGATTACCTAACCTTAATAAGCCCCACTCTTGCCAGTTGAATGTCTTGAAATTCTGGATCTGCAAATATTAGTGTCAGTTCACAGCCAATGTTGAATCATTTCTAAAACATCAGGATATTTCTCATTTTTCTCTTTCTTCTCTCCTTCTCTTCCTCCTTCTCTCCTCCTCTTCCCCAATGCATAGCCACATAGCCAAAGGTAACTTTGGGAATATATAGACAAAAGATTCACAGTTCACATCTGAAATGCTATACATGGTCTTCCTGCAAGGATATTTGGCCTCTCCAATATTTAATTGGCTCTGGGTTTCTAAACTGGCTCAAGCCTAGAAATTGGTAGAGGGCCTTTAATATATCATGTTGCATTATGTTGGCAAAGGCAGATTTTGATTACTTCGTCTAGAGTGTTTTTCATTTATTCAAATCACTGATCAATCAGCCTTTACCAAAGACCTCTGTGAGTTAATCCATTTTCATTGCCAGTCTAGTTCTGCTGCCTAATATGCTAACCACTCTCACCTTGGATCTGAGTTACATTCCAATATTTCCTTTGAAAACCATGACTCTCCAATCTCTAGTGAGATAAAGGAGCCCATTTCAAAAGCAACATTTGCCACCAGCTTACCTTGCATTCAAAGAATAGCGTTGTCATGTTTGGGAATGTTGGTCCACCCCCCCAATGTTTTCATCAATGACTGGTAAAGGAAGTGCTTTGGTATACTCTTGAAGTGATATTTAGTGGGTGGGTAAATAGATTGCAAATGATAAATCTACTTCAAAATTTTTATCTCTTTAAGTTTTAGATTTCTTCTCTATATTAAATCAAGAAATTTATTTAAAGCATATTAACCTTTAAAAAATTATAGGCTCAAGGTAAGTCTAAGTTTAGTCAAACAAAAGAAAAATATTATAATCAATCTCAGGTGAAAGAGAATGCCTTGTCAATGTCACATGTTAATAGGTTCAGCATGATACGAAGGGAATAGGGAGTTGATGTGCTCAGTATTTCTATTTTTAGCAAAATATATACTGTGAAAATAGCTACAAACAGATACATTATTTATATATAAAGATCCTTAGTATATCCTTATCATAAGAGTGAAATTATGGAAATAAATGGCAACTCCAACAATTGGGAATTGGTTATATTAATTATGAAATAACTATATGATAGAATACCACGTCACCATTGAAAATATTTTTCAAGAAGATATCATTTTAAGCCAAAAATTATATTATATTTAAGTCAAAAATTGTCATATACAACTCTGAAGTGTCACTTATAAATAAACTATATATATATATTATTTCAATTATATTTTCTATATTTTAAAATAAACACATAAAACACATATGTATATTGGAAATATATTAACTTTTAGTAAAAAGTAATATTTAATATCATTAAATAAACAATTGAGTATGTACACAGAAGGCAACCTCTACTATGATTTCCTGATGGACTCTGAGTAGCCTAATGTGGCCAGAATTAAGGACTGGATTTAAAATAGTGGGAGCTATGCATGAGCTGGTGGTGGAGCCAGATGCTTGATAACAGCAAAGCACACCACAATCATCATGTATTCCAGTCCTTAACAGCACTGCTTTTTTCCATTTCTATCTTTATTTCTTCTTAAATTTTAGATTCAGCTACTGTGGCTCTTTTTTTAAATGTAGTTAATTTACTTTTTTTTTTTTTTAACATATTTGGCTTAAATAATCTAAGAGTCAGACTATCTGAGTTTCCTTAAAAACTTTCTGAGAAGGGCTTTTGTATGTAGTTTTTCTCCTTCATTGCCAATGAAAAGGATGCAATGGATTTGGATTTGTATTCTAAGTCTGCTTGTAGCTAGCTGCATAAAATGTCAAACTTCTTAACATCTCACAACCTCAAGCTTTTTGTTAAAGCTTATGGACAGGTTTAGGAATATCTGTTAACATTTTTTAAAGTGTCAAATGGGATTGTACATGGGAAGTGTCTTGTGAGGTTGAGTGTCGTAGATATTATTAAACACAAAATAACAAATTACAGCTAACAAAATGTTTTTCTAAAATGCAGTTTATTGACTACATTTGGGTTTCTAGCATTCATAGACTGTCTACCTGATACTGAAACCCATTCTTAATTCTCTTTTTTCATCAATATGTTTATTCATCTTTCAGTCAGTGATCGATTAATCACCCAGTGCTTCATTTATCCATTAAAATTTGTGTGGTGTTCACTGAAGACCCTAGATAATAGTTCTATTTAAAGATGTATTACAGTGAATTTCTGGAAGATCATGTGGGAGAGCGGAGACCTGGGTACAGGATCGGGTTGGCTGCTAGGCTGCTTTATGATCCTACAGGTTTTTAACTGCTTTCTAAAGCTGTTACCGTAGCTTAAAATGAGGGACCTACCGTAGCCTAGATGATTTCGAAAATGCCTCTCATCTCTAATATTCTCTGTGTGCAGAGAAGTTGTCACCAGATTTCAGAAGTGACTTTTCCTAAGACGCTGGGTAGTGGCTGACACTCTGTGCCCCTGACCATAACCGAGTCTGGATGTGCTAAAGCAAGGTGACGACAAGACACAACAGAGGGAGGCAGTGCTGAGCTCTGCCAAGATTCAGAACATATTTCTGATGGAAACAGTTGACAGGAAGGTCAAAGAACAGGTGGAGAATGAAAGGGAAGTGAGACATGGAAAAGCAGACAGCTGAGAGTCTTGCTTCCTTAACCTTGAAGGGGAACATAAGGTCCTCGTTAAAACAATCTTTGTTCTGTAATCACCCACACCCTGCTGAATCCAGCACTCAGCGCATGCCAGCACCCACCACGCAACCAGCCTTCTGTGCCTCACACAGATTATCGAACTTCCCACTCACAGCTGTTCTCCCATCGTGCCTCTCATTCTTCAACCCAAGGCTGTTTGCCCAAGGCAGGGTGCCTTAGATCGACGATTCTCAGAATACAGTGTGCAACAGAATCATCTGTCAAGCTTGTAAAACATCCTGATTCATGGGTCTGATCCCCAGATACCCTGATGCGGTGAGGTGGGGAGGTGTCCTGCATACTGAAGGTTTAACACACACAGAAGGACTCTTATGTAGCTGGCCCTTGGGCTCCACTTTGAGAAATGCAACATCAAGTATACTGCCCAGGAGTTCTTTGACTACACAAGAAAAACCTATGCTTGTCACAACGTGTTCATGAAATCACTGTGTGTGATCCCTTCCCTTCAGTGAAAAGCTGTGATTTCTATTTTTAAAATCTTCCATTTTTTGTGGTGCAACTTGTTATATCTTAAAGCTTTACAGGCTGCTATATGAATGTAGTATTATATGGATGTCTCTATATAGTTATACATATATAGAAATAATATTCACCCTCTCAGAAACTATAGGTTAGAAATGTAACATGTATCCAACTATTTATACAGAAGTGTCTGCCTGGGTTCACATGTGATATCCATGAGAAACTTAAACTTAAAAATGTGCTTTTGTTGAAAATGTGTTATATAGATACACAGAACCCCCTATCTGTTTGTAATATGCATGGACATGTGTTTCGATGAATTTAATAGTTTCTGTTTATTTGATGTATAATATCCATCAATTTTTAATTGATTGATGGTGCTTATTATGTGCTTATTATGAGTACAGAAGGGAAGAAATTATGGAAAGAATAAAGGAAATAAAATGCATGAAGGTAGTGCACTAGGGACTTTTAGAGATCGTATCTCATGGAACAAGTAAGCCACTGTGCTTGTCTTAGCAACACTCCTTCAGCAGTAGAAAGTAAGGATAATAATGCAAAGCATTGCTGATATAGCAGGATACACAGAGTACTACATGAGAACAGATAAAGATGAAATTAGTTTTGCTTGGGAGCTTCTTGTTGGCTTTACACAAGTGGTGCTTTTTATCTGGCCTTTAAGGATATACATGCTTGCATGCTAGGCATTATTCCAGGTGTCAGGATTCCAGTGATGAACAGGACAAAATCTATGTCCTGGTAGAGCTTACAATCCAGTGGGGAAATAAGATAAGCAGGAGGGAGTACAGAAAATAATAATAATTGATGCTACTATTAGTTCCGGGTGGAAAGGAAGGGACAAAGGATAATACTTTTGAGGTATTATCTGTAAGAAGCTATGGAACATAGTAGTAGTAGTGGGGGCAGAGTGAATGGGGCTGTCTAGGAGGTCAAATAAAATAAAAATAAATATATTTGCAAATCATATGTCTGATAAAGGACTTATAGCTAGAATACAAAAATAACTCTTAAAACTACTAAGAAGACTTAAACAACTCAATGGAAAATATAGGCAAACTATTTAAATAGACACATCAACAGAGAGGATAAACAGATGGCAAATAAACATATAAAATGCTCACATTAGAAAAATTTAAATTCAAAACATGAGATACCACTATGCACCAATTATAACAGCCACCATTTTTTTAACTGACTGTACTGAGTGTTTGTGAGACTGTAGAGGAACTGAGATTCTCATCCACTGATGGTGGAATGTAAAATGCTCCAACCACTTTGGAAAACAGTTTGGCAGTTTCTTAAGAAGTTAAATGTGCACTTACCATATAGTCCAGCCATTCCTCTTCTAGATATTTGCCCTAGAAAAATGAAACATATAATCATATGTGTTCTTGTACACAGATATTCGTAGCAACTTTATTTGTAATAGTTAAAGACTGAAAATAACCCAAATGCCCATCATCAGGTGAATGGATAAACAAACCTTGGTATATCCAACCGAGGGAATACTATTCAACAATAACATGGATCAACATGGACAAATCTCAAAATAATCATGAGTAAGAGAAGCCACACATAGAAGGATACATACTGTATGATTTCATTCATCTAAAGTTCTGGAAAACAAAAACTAGTACACAGTGAATGAAAGCACATTAGTGGCTGCCTGTAGCCAGGGAGACAGTGCAATAGGAAAGTGGGCTTTTGGGGTCATGGATATGTGGACTACCTTGATGGTCCTGGTTACCTCACAGGTGTGTAAAAGTGTGCTCTTACCACACTTACCAAATTGTACACTTTAAACAAGTGTGGTTAATTGTGTTTCAATTATACTCCAATAAAATTACTGTTTAAAAAAAAGAAATAGATACAGGTATCATAAGGGAATGAACTCCCAACAAGAAAAAAGGAGATGGATCTAGAGCACATATGAAGGGACCGGACTTAGAGAAGAGAAGGAAGCAAGATCTTTCATTGTAATAGCAAATATGCATAAATATCTCTAGGCATGATTCCTGCAGATTGAATTTTTCCTTCAATGGAGTATATTTTTGTATGAAGTTAGAAAAATGGTTAATTATCCATTCTGGTTAATTTTTAGTGTGGATAAGGAGGTAAAGATTAATGTAATTTAATCTAGAAAAATGCGTTGTTTCCAGATTTATAAAGTTCTTTTCTATGTTATTCTAAGGATCTGGGGCATCACTGAAAGTTTTTAGAGAGTAATTTACTAATATCAGAGTTAATGTTTTGTGCCAAAATTCCAACAATTATAAGTTTGAAAAACTTTGTGCTCATTGTAACTTAACGTCCTCAGTCCAAATATTTAGAGGTAGTGTGGTAATAATGAATAAGGCGTTTCATTTATTCATTCAGTTTGTCACTGATTTACACATTCAACAAATATTGATAAGCACCAACAATCTGTCGGGTGTTCTATTAGGTAGGCACAGTTAAGTGAATACATAAACAGGATCATTTAACCTGGTGAAAAGTACTATTAAAGAACCATCAATTTTACCTAATAGAATGTAAGGTAAATCGTGATCTGACAACTGAGCGATGAAAAAGAGTAAGGCAGGTAAAATTTGTGGGGGGAACACTTAAGGCAAAGAAACAAGCTCAAAGACTTCAAACCAGAAATGCTGAGCGGCTGGAGACAAGTGATCAAGGGGCTTGTTATGAGATGAGGCTGGATCAAGGCCATGACAAGGAATCTGACTTTTATTCTCAATGATGCCAAGACATTGGAGGACTTCAAGTGGAAGAAGTTTCACCATATGACTTACACGTCGAAGGGGCTCTGTGGTCTCTGTAACAACTGTTCCTGTATGTTGTAATCATGAGGCTTGTTCACAAAAAAATCAGTTCTCTCATTCTGGGAACAGGGTAGGATCTCACCTCCCTATCCTTTGTAATATTAGGCATGGTCATGTGATTTGCTTTGACAAATGAATTGCAAGAAGAGGTAATGTGTATTACTTCCAGGTGGATGTTTTAAGAGCCCTTTCCCAATTTACCACGCCCTTTTATTCTGCTTTGGAGGTCATATGTTGAGATTGGAGCCTCCTATCAGCCTTAATTCCAGAATGTCTCAGATATGCTAAGCACCTTCCATGTACTCCCTCATCATTTGTTGTTTTAAGCCATTGAGATTTTTCTTTTTTGGTTACTACAGCATTATCTAGACTACTTGATTGACATATCATGTTCATGAAATTTCCAGCTATATGAGTCCTGACTTTCCAAGCTAGAAGTCATAAGTCCTTTTTCCAGCTTTTTTTTGCAGTAGGAACACAAGTGTTACTTAGGTATTGTCAATCAAATGCATCTTCATATTTAGATCTGAAAAAGAACCATCTGGAGAAGGACATGCTGTTCAATAACCATTAATGATAAGAGGCTACACTGGCCTTGGTCCATGCAAGAGTGTCAGTGGCTACTGGTGGACTCAGGTGCTGCTGCCCAGTGACAGCGAAGGCAGAGTAGTCCAGATGGTAATATGTTGCATATTCCTGACTTTGTAGCTCTCATGCCTGATTCTCTAGTCCTTAAAGAGATTCTGTGAGCTAATGTATATCCTTAATACATTCCTGTTGAAATAGCTACAGTTCTGTTTGCCAACAAGAACCCTCAGTGATAAAGGCACTTATTAAACATATTGATGGAGATGCTGAGTGGACATTTTATACATACAAGTTTAGACTTTGGAGGCTGAGATAAAAATTTAGCATTTGGATTACAAACACAATATTTGAAGTCTTGGAACTGGATGATACTGTCTAGAGAGGACGTGTAGATAGAGATAAAAAAGAGAGTTCAAGACCAAAACTTAAATATCGCAATAGGTAAAGCAGAGTTGAATGGTCCAACAAAGATGTCCAGAATGGAGTGCTCAGTATAAGTCAAGAAAATAAACAAACAAACAACACCATCAGGACAGTGGGTGACAAGGAAGCCAAGAGAGGAAAGTAGTGTTTACAGAAGCACTGAGAGGTCAAGTGTGTTTAACGGTGAGTAAGATGAGGACAGGTGTTTTTTGGGTTTGGCAAAATAAAGGCTGGAACAGGTGATGCTGACATACATTTCAAGAGTCCCAACAGGAATTGCATTGGTTGAGTGGGGCATTGGAGTACTTGAAGAGGAGACAGATTCCACAGACAAGTTTCTTAGAAAAGTTAATGATCATGTACATTTGACAGTGCCTTAGCTATTACTGTTTTAACAAACAACTATGAAGTCTTAGCAACATAAAACAATAAATGTTTATTCCTATTTATTTCTTACTTGTGCATTTGTGGGTCAGCTGGGGCAGTTTAATTTCAGGATACAGGTCCACCAGATGCCTGGTGTGGCCCTGCAGCAGGTGTCTCCTTCTGGAGATGTCACTGGTGTGGAAGTGGCCACCTGAGGCATGCTCTTCTGTTGCGGAGGCCAGGAGCTCCTGGTGTAGAAATATATGATATTTCTTAAGGTTAGACTTAAAACAGACCTGCTGTCACTTCTGCCCACCACCCATTAACCAAATAGCAAGTCATCTCCAAAAAAACCAATTCTCCAGGAAAGTTGCTTGGGGGATGGTGCAAATAATTGCAGAACAAGAATACATTTAATTTAATAATGTAATCTAATTTGCCAGAAATGTAGGCAAATGATGATTTTATTTTGTTTTCATGTTATAGAACCACCAAAAGTTATTTTCATAACTTTATTGTTATATTGTTATGTTTCACATACATATGTTTCACAAACATTTATATATGTTTAACTGAAATAAATATATCTATTTAACTTAAATAAATAAATATATTTATTGTTCTATAACTACCAAAAGTAAACTGAGGATCAGTGTAATCTTGAAATTCTTTATTGAAGATTGTCAAAACAAACACATCTGGAAGAATCAAGGTGAAATATATTTCTTTTATTTTTCCCATGAAATCCCCTGTCAGAGCAACATTTCCCAAAGTGTGTGCTTGGAAATATCACTTCCACAGGGGATGGTAATAGGTGTTAGATAGAAAGTTTCAATGATAAAATAAAATTTATAAAAACCTAAGTTTAAAAAAAAAGCTGTTTAAAAAATGCACTATTTAAAAAATCTCTCAGTATGTAAGTGCATATTATGATTCTCCAGAACATTAAGAGCTAGAATTCCTTGGAACAGAGTTTGGGAAATGGAGGTATAAATCACTTTTTCTTAAAATTTTATGCTTTAAATTTATAGATTCTGAGAAATAAAAACCTTTAGTATTAAATGATTTTCTGATTGGTAAATTTTAACATGAACCTCTGTTGGTTCATAGAAATGTGTTACCAAAAAACTGTTAAACTGAGTATTTTCCCTCAGAGATACGTATTCAGTCAATACCACCAAACACAGAACTTTTATTGTCTGTGCTAGACCGTATACTAGAAACAAGGCTGAATGAAATACAAGTTCTCTTATCAAAGAAATTCTTGGTCTCTTAAGGGAGCGTAGACACAAATAAATGTTATGTTAAAAGACTGCTCATCTGCAAAGAGAGTTAGATAAAGTCTGTTGGGAGTTTTGAGTCAGAAGAGATCCCTCACACCTGGGAAGTCAAACTTCAGTTTAGAAGGCAGGATTTCTGGCCGTCCTCTGCTGACTTGGCCAGCCCCACAGAGCCTGTAAAGTTCTTTGGGAGCCTGCCCTGAATTGGCCGTCTGCCCTGGTGGAAATGCTCGTTTCTCCATCAGCCTATACAATAAACAATTATGCTTTATATGCTGCCTTTGTGCTTATAGTATCTGCATGAAATACGGCTTTGGGCTGCTTGAAAATGTAACTGTGAAATTTTATAGGGGATAATGGTTCCTAGAATGCGGTCCCCCAACTTCTTTACTCAAACAACTTTTATGCAATGCTTCAGCAATAACTGACCTCTCCTGAAGAAATTGGTCCAGTCCCTATTAATTATTTTTTAAATAAATGGACTATTTAAAAATTATCTTGTTTATGGTTTCCTTTGCTGTGCAAATGCTTTTAAGCTTAATTAAGTCCCATTTGTTTATTTTTGTTTTTATTCCCATTACTCTGGGAGGTGGGTCAAAAAAGATCTTGCGGGCTTCCCTGGTGGCACAGTGGTTGAGAGTCCGCCTGCCAATGCAGGGGACACGGGTTTGTGCCCCGGTCCGGGATGATCCCATGTGCAGCGGAGTGGCTGGGCCCGTGAGCCATGGCCGCTGGGCCTGCGCGTCCAGAGCCTCTGCTCTGCAACAGGAGAGGCCACAACAGTGAGAGGCCCGCGTACCGCAAAAAAAAAAAAAAAAAAAAAAGATCTTGCTGTGGTTTATGTCAAAGAGTCTTTTTCCTGTTTTCCTCTAAGAGTTTTATAGTGTCTGGTCTTACACTTAAATCTTTCATCCATTTGGAGTTTATTTTTGTGTATGGTGTTAGGTAGTGTTCTAATTTCATTCTTTCACATGTAGCTGTCCAGTTTTCCCAGGGCAGGAATAAAGAGGTAGACATAGAAAATGGACTTGAAGACATGGGGTGGGAGGGCGAAGCTGGGGAGAAGTGAGAGCAGCATCAACATACATACACTACCAAATGTAAAATAGTTGGCTGGTGGGAAGCAGCAGCGTAGCACAGGGAGATCAGCTCAGTGCTCTGAGATGACCTAGAGGGGTGGGATGGGGGGATGGGAGGGAGGCTCCAGAGGGAGGGGATATGGGGACATGTGTATGCATATAGCTGATTCACTTTGTTGTGCAACAGAAACTAACACAGCACTGTGAAGCAATTATACTCCAATAAAGATCTATTAAAAAATATTATATGTATGCCAGTGGCAGATTTGTGAAGAAGAGCCACAGTGAGGTTGAGGGAGAGGAGCTGCACAGGGAAGGGTGACCCAGCCAAGCTTCCACCAGGAGCCTTCACCTTCATCCATCAACCCTGCCTATGTGCTCACTGTCAGCCATTCAGGCCCATGACCCCACGATTTCAATGCCCCCAGAATTTTGTGTTTTGGCCTCCTGGATTCTGGCTTACGCTTAAAAACTGTTAATAAAATAGACCTTGCATTTTGCTCTCTTTTCCTCCTTTCCTCCCCTCTCACCCCTTCCTGTTTTTCGTTCCTTTCCTATGCTTTGAAATGGATCTTAAGCACATTTCTCATGTCAAGACACACTATGATCACTGGTCTGCTCAAGGCCTTTCTTGGTTTTATTTTTGGTTTTAACTTACTTTGTTTTCTTCATTTCACATTGTCATTTCTCTCTATGGCCTTGTGGGAAAATTTTGAGTTCTAATTAACGTGGTCGTTTTTCTCTTCTTTTGAGGGGAGAAGTTCGAGTTTTTTAAAGTTAGAATTGATATGTTATTTGGTATTTTTATATGTATCTCATTCTTTTTAAATTTATTTTATGCAGTACCATGTTATTAGTATGGAACCATGTTTGTACATATAATCTATGGCTTCTAGTGGTTACAAAGAAATTCAGTGTAAACCCAGCACATTTAACTTGTCCAAATGATGGCCACTTACATTAAGAATAACTCTCTATTAGGCACTGTAATGAACACTCTTATACATGGTCCTTTATGGATCTGTGTGAGACTTCTTTGGGACATATAATCTAGAGAAGAATTGCTGGGTTATATGCATTGCTTGTGTTTTCAAGAATGATATTCCTGGCATAACAAAGGAAATGACTAGTAAGAATGGACACTGCCTATGGTTCTGGAGCAAGTTCCTGGAGGACCCCAGCTCTGCTACTGATCACTACAATGGATTATGTAATGATCTAGAGTTTCCTAGGGGAAGGTCCAAGTCATTTGCAGTAGCAGGAGGCAATTTAGGGGACTGAAAGGAAGCAGCTATTAACCAATCAGAGCAGGAGCATTTCAGAATGTTAACAACAGACGCATGGTTCCCGTACATCCAGCTGGAAGTCAGTGATGTGCCCATGTATTGACTCCACAGTACCAGGTCGCTCTCTGGGATGGTGGCCCTAGTCCACACTCCTACCAGCAGGGCAAGTGATTCCTACAAAACTTTACCCCACAAACACCAGCACTATCCAACGCGCTATTCTTCTTCTTCAAATCTAATAAGTATAAAGAGGTACCTCGTTGTTTTAATTTTTACTCCTTTGATTACTAACGTGCTTTGCATTTCTTCTTATTTGTGTGTTCATATAATTTTCCGACTTTTCTATTGGGGTTCCTAATTTTTTCTTGTTGATTTTTAAGAGTTCCGTGTGTTTTCTAGGTATAGATGCTCACTTCTTTTCAAGATATGAAAGTATATTTTCTTATAATTTATCTGTGATTTTATCCAAGGTGTCCATTATTGGAATGGAACCATTAATTTTGATAAAATCAATTTATTTTTTTGCCTTACAATTTAAACAATTTGAGTGTTTTTTAAGAAGTTGGTCGCTTCTACTAGTTCAAAATGATCATAATCTATTTCTCTTCTTATGTTTATCCTCTGCATGTAGGTCTCTAATTCATCTGGAATCTACTTTTGTATGTTGTAAAAGGTAGAGATTCATTAATATATTTCTCCATTTAGTGAATAGTTTTCATAATACCATTTACTAAACAGGGTTTCTTTTCCTCTTTATGTGGTCAACTTTCTTATAGAAGTTTTCACATTGACAGGAGCCTACCTTTATGACGTCAATTTTTCTCTATCGGTCTATTTGCCTATTCTTATGCCAGTACCTCTTTATTTCTACCATAATATATCTTTCTATGATGCTGTAACATGTCTTAATCTTGAAGGGCAAGCCCCCCTGCCACCTCCATGCTCTTCATTTTCAAAGTTATCTTACCTAAAATCAACTAAAATTATTATAGTTGAAGCCTGTTGTTGAAAGTTGCAAGCCTTCAACTGACTTTAGAGTTTTAAAATACTTACATGTGGTAGATTCTGCCAGTACAATTGTTTTGTGGAGGCAGAGACAATTCCTGGGGCTTCCCACTTCATCATCCTCCCTCTAACTCCACCACTGTTATTTATTTCTATCAGTTGGTTTTATATTCTGCAACTCTGTTCATCTCTCCTCTGTATTGATTATGTCGATTGGCCAATGTAGAAAACCCACACTGTCTGAAAGAATGGCAGTTTTATCTCTTTCCTTCTGATTTTTTAGGTTCTTATTTATTGTCCTACTATTATTATTATGTTGGCTCTAACCTCCAGTTTTATGTTCCATAGCTGCTGTGTTAGTGGGCATCCTTGCCTTGTTCTCAGACTCTAAGGAAATATATCAAGATTTCTTCATTAGGTATAATGTTTTTTGTAGGTTTTTTTTTTAACCAAATAAAGTTCCTTTTGCTTTCTAGTTTCATGAGTGCTTTTTTATTTTTATAACTTGTTGAATTTTATAGAATTATTTTTATACCTCTAGTGATAGTCATATGATTTTTAAAATTTAGTCTGTTAACATGGTGCATTATATTCTATTATCGAATCATGCTGCAGTACTAACAACTAACTTTTGAGTAGTGATGTTTCTTAAAATACACTAATTATTATTTATAGTTATCTAATATTTTAGTTATATAATCTGCAAATGGACAAAATGAATCTCTTTTTGGAATTCTTTATTTTTGAAATAAATTGTATTAGTCTCAAAAATTATTTACTAATTGTTTTTTCCTTTTTCTGTTTTCTAGAATATGTTGTTTAAAACTGGAATTAACTCTTCTTGAAAAGTTGATAAAGGTACATGTAAAGATATCTGGGCATAGGAATATTCTGAAGAGACAGACTATATGATAGTCACCCTATCATTCTGTTTTAGTAGTTTTTCCATCTTTCATTTTTTCCTTGGATTTTATATTTTTGTATATCTCCAAGTACTATAGAGGTTTCCAAAAGGACTCATATAATTTACATGTTCCTCCCAAAGTTTTTCTTTTCTTTCCTCCTCTTCCTCTCCCTCCCCCTCCTTATTCTCATTCTCATTCTTATTTTCTTTTCCTTCTTATTCCGGCCTTCCTCTGACAGTCTCATGTGCTGAACACAGCAGTAAACTCTGGTCACTGCTGCACCTTTTTCTGCATATAGCCATGTCCAGTTCGCCACTGCTGTAACCCACAGCCACTTCTGATGGGTACTGCCCTGTCCAGCATGTCCTGCTTCAGCTTCCATTATAGAATACCAACTCCTAGTTGACTCCACCTTTCTTACTGAACACTGCAGCAAGTAAATGACACTGACTGGGTAGCAGTCCCATTGCTTCAACCATTCAACTATACTGTGGCAGTATCAGCATCTTCACTCAGGTATGACACCACACTCCTGCCATGTTTCTGCATACTCCTTCACTGGAGTGTCCAAGACAATGGTGGTCTGTGGTCAAATCCACATTTATGTGACCCTCTGAGAAAGAGTAATAAAGTAATCTCACATGTGTCCTAATGTCTCACATAGATTTAGGAAACCAGATCTTGAAGTTTTTGGTTATAGCTACCAACCCTTTCTATATAACTCACATGTGAGTATTAAGGGCCTAGGCCAGGAGACAGATTCTGGGGACAAACAATAATGCTCTTCCCCTGAAACACGGAGGCAAGCTTGTTTGCCTAATGTTTCTCTCTTCGGGTGTGAAGTTCCTCTGTTCCTTATAGAAATGCCTTTTAGTAGACTGACCTCCATCAGTTCAGCAAAGATAACTGAGTACTTCAGCACCCCAAGGATATACATTGCTTTCCCTCTCTGTTCTACCACGTCCAAATAAGAATGCCAGTGGAGAAAATAGCAGATGGATAAAGTGTTGGCAGGGGCCTGGTCAGTGTATCTTTGCCTCCAAGTATGGCAAGTTACAGAGTAAATCAAAATAGGTAACAGCGGGCACAGATAACAGATTACAGAGCACAAGAGTAATTTACAATTCCAAATACGTCCACCACTGGTGCATATTTGGATGTCCTGCAAACCAGGATTCATCAACTTACTCTCCTGGAGGGTCATTTTGTTTCTTTAGTGTGACTTCTCATATCTCTTTACTGACGTATTCAGTATGTATTATATAATAAATAAAATAATCTCCAAGGGACAGACATGATACTTCTCATTTTCAAATTCTTGGGAAACTTGCCTTTATTCCACCACTTATGAAACATATATACCTGAACTGGTAATACTTATTGTATAACTTAAAAAATTTAACTTAAAGCCCATGCTGAGACAGAGAATGGAGCCCCAGTCTAGTAATTTTTTACTCCTCCCCTAAATAAACCAATGAGCTTCAGCTGTGCTTCATGACTGATTCATCTCCATAATCTTATCCAATCCCTGGTGCATATCCTCAAATCTGAAAGCATTTATTTTATTATTTACATCCAGATAATCTGTAGAAATGACATAAAGCTCAAATCATGCAGAGTAAACATCATTATTATTTTGGGGCCAACACTGCAATTTCCTACTACTTGTCTCTATCATTTTGAGGTTTTCTGTTTGATAAAATTACCTCTGTTTATTTTTAATGCCATCCACTCAATGTATACATTTGAAAACTTATTTCCTTCCTTGCTTATATACGATGAGAAAGTGATCGTGTATGTACTCATATGAAAAATATCTTAAAATATATAAATTATTCTTCTTTGAATAGGTGCTGTATTTTGCTCACTTTTTCCTCCTCTTGTTCTCTGATTCTTTAACTTTTTGAGGGTAAATTAAAAGAATCTAATGAAAGCTCTGGACCCTTCATCCTGGAAAAAATGGACATACATGATGTTTTGCAAACGATTTCAGGGTTTGAAGCATGCCACGGATCTTACTTACGAATCAATCAAGAGTCTGGGAACACGGATTTCCCTCGTGGCGCAGTGGTTAAGAATCCGCCTGCCAATGCTGGGGACACGGGTTCAAGCCCTGGTCCGCGAAGATCCCACAAGCTGCGGAGCAACGAAGCCCGTGGGCCACAACTACTGAAGCCTGCACGCCTAGAGCCCGTGCTCCGCAACAAGAGAAGCCACTGCAGTGAGAAGCCCGCGCACCGCAATGAAGAGTAGCCCCCGCTCGCCACAACTAAAGTAAGCTCACACGCAGCAACGAAGACCGAATGCAGCCAAAATATATAGATAAATAAATAAATTTATTTTAAAAAAAAGTCTGGGAACACAAATCAAGAGATCCTCCCTTACCATTAAGAAACACCCGCTTATCTTTTTTCTGTTTCTAAACCCACATCCATAGCACCCTGTTTTGAATTTGGGGATATCTTGGGTTCTCTAGAACCAAATTATCTCAGCATTTTATGTTGTGCTGCTCTTATGGTTCAATTTCTCTTCACTTAACATTACATCTAGTTGTTACTGCAATAATGGACATACATTTTTCGGACGTAAACTGTATGTTTCATAAGAGTCATGGTCTTATCTTAATTTCTTTTATATATACTTTCTTGATGTAACTTGCACTCTTAAATCACTTATCATTTTTGCCTTATGACTTTCCATACAGTACTAAGATTTAACTATGTGAGATGGAAATAGAAAAGTCAAATACCAGTTGAAATTGTAAGTAATAGTCACTAATAGTCACTCTTTGGGGCCAAGTGAACAAACCTTAGATAAAAGTTATTGTAGTCTTCATCCTATTGTTTTGAAAAGGGATTTCATTTTCCACTGCACTCTAAGTCCTTGGAAGCACATAAATATTATCACCTTTCGATTGTTCCCGTGCTGAACAGACCATTTGGCATGGAGCAGCAGCTCATGAAACATTTGGATGGATAATGAATAAGAGATATTTGAAAGATTCTTTTTCTTCAAACAGATATTGTGTTTTTCAGTTTCATGGTTCAATTATTGCTGGATTAGATAGTAAACAAACACCACTTTCCTTCCACTCTATCTATGACTATTGACATTGTAATTAATAATTCTAGTGTATAGACATGGAAGTAAACCAAAATGAAACTTTCTGTTTAAAATATGTGATAAATAAAAGAAAGAAAAGCAGTAAATATTTTATAAGTAGAAAGGGCTCAGACCATTTAAGATCATTTTAAGCTTAGAAACTGATGTATTTCTTTAATTTCTCCTTATGATCAGACTTCTCAAAGCTAAAGTCAAAATGCTTTGCATAGAGAGGTATTTATTGACTCTTCTACTTTAAAATGTCCTTTCTGAAATATCATACAGTAGAGCAGCGGTCCCCAACCTTTTTGGCACCAGGGACCGGTTTAGTGGAAGACAATTTTTCCACGGACCGGTGGTGGCGGGGGGCGGGAGACGGTTTCGGGATGATTCAAGCGCATTACATTTATTGTGCACTTTATTTCTATTATTATTACACTGTAATACATAATGAAATAACTACACAACTCACCATAATGCAGAATCAGTGGGAGCCCTGAGCTTGTTTTCCTGCAACTAGATGGTCCCATCTGGGGGTGATGGGAGACACTGACACCCGAAGTGTGTTGCTCATGTCCAGTCTACTCTGTAATCTCGTTTTGGTTGCTGTCACTGCAGAAAACCCTGCCTCACAAAGACAGGAGGTTGGAAATGGAAGCAGGCTTTTCAGTGCTTTTGTGGCAATCTCAGCTTATTCCGCCTTGACTTTAATCCAGAACGTATGGGGATTTGAAGTTGTCTCAGATATACTTTTAAGGCCACCATCATTTGTGATCTCAAGCAGTTGATCCTCTTCTAGCACAGACAAAGTCGATTCACCTGGTTTATTCATAAATGGGTAGTGGATCCATTCCTTCCCAGTTTGGGGGTCTTTTGTGGTTGGGAAGTAATGCTCAAGCTGAGATAGGTGATCATGCGCCAGCTGGGAGAGAGAAGGCCCTGGCTCAGTCTCTTTCAAAATCTCTGCTGATGTTTGAAACATGTCCAAAATCCCAATGTTCACTCATTGCCCCCATAATTTCAGTTTGGCTTTGAATGCAGCCACTTTATCTGCCGACTTGAACACAGTTGTCGTTCTCCCCTGAAGTGACAGATTGAGTTCATTGAGCAGGCTGAATATGTCACACAAGCAAGTTTTGCGACCCATTCTGTGTCACTGAAATGTGCTGCCAGTGGTGACTGTTTTTCTGAAAGAAATCTCTGGAGCGGCTATCGTAACTCAAAAACTCTGGCCAGTGATCTACCTCTAGAAAGCCATCTCACTTCTGTGTACAAGAGAAGACGTGTGCTCTGCGTCCATCTCCTCACAGAGCTGCGTGAACAGACGTGAACAGATGTGAGTTAAGGGCATGTACTTTAACGTAGTTGATAATTTTAATCACATCCTGCAAAATGTTGTTAAGTCCAGGTGAAATTTTTCAGCTAGCCAGCATTTATCTATGGACACAGTGCATAGACTCACATTCAGAAGCGACCTCTTTGACCCGAGTAGTGAAACCAGGAAGCTGTCCAGTCATGGCAGCTGCTCCGTCTGTGCATATACCGACACAAAAAGACCAATTCAGTTTTCCTGATATGTAATTATTCAAAGACTTGAATAGTTTTGCAGCTGTGGTGATGGTTGGCAACAAAAGTGCACATAACAAATCCTCATGCACATCCTCCTGAAAAATATACCCCACTGAAACAAGCACTGTTGCCTATCGTCAACATCGGTAGACTTGTCAAACTGGACTGTGTACCACAGTGACTCATTAATCCTCTCAAACAACTGTGCCTCAGTATCCTCTGCCATTTTATCAATTTGTCTAGTTATGGTGCTAGCCGAAAGAGGAACACGTGCCACCTTTTGAACTGCAGCCTCTCCTAAAAGTTCACGGCAAATGTCCTTAGCAGCAGGCAGGATCAACTCTCCACCAATAGTAAAGGACTTCTTAGCTTTAGCAACACAGTTAGCCACTAAGAATGATGCTCTCAGTGTAGACACATTTGAAGTGGTGGCCTTCAATAACTGCTTCTTTTCTTAATGTTTTTCTTTTATTTTGAAAAACTCCAAAGGCTTGTCTTTTAATGCAGGGCGCTTGGTCTCCATGTCGCGAAGCAGTTTTGAAGGTTTCATGGCTTCATTGAATAGCCGGAGGCCACATATTATACAAAGCGGACTCGGAGAATGTGAATCACCTGTTGCAATGAACCTGTAATTTGAGTAGGACTCTTGGTATTTTCTTTTAAATGCAGCTTGCTTTTTGGTGGCAGTCTCAGAGTCTTCTGCTGTCTCATAATTGGGTCTTTGCCCCTTTTCAAAGAAGCTCTCCAGCGACGTTTATTTTTTACTCATTTTAGCTAGGGTTAGCTTACCAAAACGGTGACTGAGACAAGTGTGCAGTGCGGGAAAGAGGCGCGGACAGAAGTGGTAAATAAAATAATGGGCGGTCCATGTGCAGACTGAAATAAGTGTCGGATGGAAGCAACCGAAGTGCCCATCGACAGATGAGTGGATAAAGCATGGCACATGTATACAATGGAATATTAGCCATAAAAAGAAATGAAACTGAGTTATTTGTAGTGAGGTGGATGGACCTAGAGACTGTCATACAGAGTGAAATAAGTCAGAAAGAGAAAAACAAATACTGTATGCTGACACATATATATGGAATCTAAAAAAAAAAAAAGATTCTGAAGAACCTAGGGGCAGGACGGGAATAAAGATGCAGACATAGAGAATGGACTTGAGGACACAGGGAGAGGGAAGGGTAAGCTGGGACAAAGTGAGAGAGTGGCATGGACATATATACACTACCAAACGTAAAATAGCTAGCTAGTGGGAAGCAGTCGCATAGCACAGGGAGACCAGCTTGGTGCTTTGTGACCACCTAGAGGGGTGGGATAGGGAGGGTGGGAGGGAGAGGCAAGAGGGAGGGGATATGGGGATATACGTATACATATAGCTGATTCACTTTGTTATACAGCAGAAACTAACATACCATTGTAAAGCAATTATACTCCAATAAAGATGTTAAAAAATAATAAAGTGTGACGGATTCTGAGTTAAAGCTTGCCACCTGATGCAGCTTAATTGTCCCTTGCCACTCACTGAGAGGGTTTTGATATGAGTCTGCAAGCAACTGATTTATTTTGGTCTCTGTGCAGTCAAACCTCTCTGCTAACAATAATCTTTATTTGCCGCTCCCCAGCACTAGCATCACCGCCTCAGCTCCATCTCAGATCATCAGGCATTAGATTCTCATAAGGAGCGCACAACCTAGATCCCGCACATGCGCAGTTCACAGTAGGGTTTGCGCTCCTATGAGAATCTAATGCCACCGCTGATCTGACAGGAGGTGGAGCTCAGGTGGTTATGCGAGTGTTGGGGAGCGGCTGTAAATACAGATGAAGCTTCGCTCACTGCTCACCGCTCACCTCCTGCTGTGCAGCCCATTTCCTAAGAGGCCACGGACCAGTACCGGTCTGTGGTCTGGAGGTTGGGGACCTCTGGAATAGAGGAAAGAACATGGGCTTTGAGTCAAAAGGATAGGCTTACAATGTGGGATTCACTGCCTCCTAGCTATAAATTGAGACAAGTTATTTAGGTTTGATAAGTCTCATTCTCTTCATCTATAAAATTGAAGTTATAAAATGCATAGGGTTGTTAACTTATTTCATTAGTGAAATAATATCAAATCCTCAGGATACTGTCTGAACTATAGGATGTATTAATGAATGGAATCTATAAGTATTTTGCTTCTTCACATTCAAGTTATACTCTGCAACAAGTCTCTTGCTTTTAATTTACATAGTGCATCATGCAGAAGATGTGAATTTCCAATATACATATGTAGATTTGTTCATTATATAAAAACAATAAAAATAACTACAGTAAGGATAAAGGGAGAGAACACAGTTGAAGTAAGAAGAGAAAAATATGCAAAACCAAGTATATTGTAAAGATTGAAAATAAAACCCAACTTTGAGCTTCCTAACAGTGATGATAGCTATGTAAATGAAATGCCAGAATTCAGAAACAGTTTGGATGTGTTTTCTGTTATATTCATTCTTGTAAATACCCACATATGACTATTTTCTTTTTTGTTTTTTTGTCTGTGTTGGGTCTTCGTTGCTGTGCGCGGGCTTTCTTTTAGTTGCGGTGAGCGGGGGCTACTCTTTGTTGTGGTGCACAGGCTTCCCATTGCAGTGGCTTCTCTTGTTGCAGAGCATGGGCTCCAGGTGTGCAGGTTTCAGTAGTTGTGGCTTGCGGGCTATAGAGTGCAGGCTCAGTAGTTGTGGTGCACGGGGTTAGTGGCTCTGCAGCATGTGGGATCTTCCTGGACCAGGGCTCAAACCCATGTCTCCTGCATTGGCAGGTGGATTCTTAACCACGGCGCCACCAAGGAAGTCCCCACTATTTTCCATCTTATTCATGCATCCTTCTTTAAATACCAACAACCTGGTTGGGAACCATCTCCTTCCCCCAACTGAATGACTCACTCTCATCCTTTATGCTATTATTTTAAAGTCTACCTGTTCATATTATAAACTTCATCCCTTCTTCCCTCTTCCAATTTGTTGCTGTGAGGTTTGGGGAGCATGGTAATCATGGTTGCCTTTATATATTGATGAAGTTAAGTTTGGAAAGAAATTTCTCACCTGGTCTTTTATAGAATGTTAGAGTACTTATCTTTTCAGAAGTCTTGGTGCCAAATCCCTTTTGTTAAAGTCTGACTCTCTCTCTCTCTCTCTTTCCCTCGCTCCCTCTTCCTCTCTGTCAATTTGGAAAACTTACAGTAAACTTTCCTCAGTAATCAATTTGCCAGTTCTTTATCCAGGAGCCCCATAGTCTGTTCTCAACTTCTGTAGTAGTCAACCTCAACTTCTTTAAACCTGATTATTTAAGCGTTCTTCTTGGGTTATCTTCCTATTTCCTTTCTAAGAAGGCTTTTTCTTCATATATGTGAAATCTCTTACCTGCATTTTCTTCAGTATTGTCCCATGTTCAGTATATTTTGCAGAATTTTTTTTATAATTTCAGATGTTTCCTATTTATTTTGGTATTTTTGGTAGATATTTAGGAAGAAGTTCTTTAGAATTTTAGATAATTCCTGTTTGTTTAGTACCTTGGTCTTTTTCATGGAAATTTGCAAGTAGCAGCCAAGTAAATGTGCAAGACTGATCATTTTGGAGAAGCAGTCGCTTCCTCTTGACTGAGAGGCATGCTTAGAAGATAATATTGTGATAGGAAGAGTTAAAAGGTAACTATGCAAAGAGATTTAAAACCGGGCCCCAAAGCCTGTATTTTAGTCCAGCACTGCCATCCAGTAGAAGTATGGTTCTGAAGTATGGAACTGAAACTCTGGCCTGTCCAGTTCTAAAGACAGCTCATGGGAGTTCACTCTGACCTCCACAGCCTCCTTTACCAGCTCAGTCAGAGTGCTTGGTACACTGACAGCAATGTTCTGTTTATGGGGTCATCGCACCTCAAGTCTGTGAGATCCTCAAGGGTGGGGTCTGTGCCTTTATTTATCATTTTTATCTGGTTCCTCACACCACATGTAGCAAACTGTATTAGTCAATATGTTTGCCAAGGGAATTAACAGGAATAAATTGAGTGTCTCTAATTTCAATCTTCCCCTAGAGCTAGAAAGAGTTCTGTTTATTAACTTTTACCCAGTAAGAACTCAGGGGCAATTTTTTAAGCTGGCCATTGTGATAATTTTCCCCTATGTTAGTACTGAGAAACATACCAAACTGTCCTAAAATGGTTATTGGCAGGACACTATGTCAGGTGACTTTATTCAAGAGCTTATTCCTGAATAATCCTTCTGTGCACGTGAACCACATCTCATCTTTGGCTGTATGTTTCCAATATCACTTTCTTATTTTCTATTGCTTTGTTCTTTTCCAGCTTAAAATATTCTCCAGATTATTTCTTTAATTCTGATTTTCCTTTTTCTCATCTTCAGGAAGTTTTATCCTTTCAGACATGGCATCTTGATATACTGATGGACTCTATAGCACTAGGCTCAACTCTGGTACCTACCCCACACCCCATCCCTAGCAATAACACACACACACACACACACACACACACACACACACAGATACACACACACACACACACACACACACACACACACACACAGCTGTTACTGCCTTCATGGGAAGTCATAACAGCAGCTATCCTAAATTCATTGGATAGTACTACAAATGGTCCAGCTTAGTCAAAGGAAAGGATCATAAAGTTGCAAGCTACAGTCTCATTAAAAGGAGCAAAATTTCAACGCAGGCATGATAGTTGTGGGAGGGGCTTCATTGGCTTTACTGTCTTCATGAATAGAGTCCCAGATCTCATAAAAGGAACAATTTTAGTGGTATAAGGATTTAATATGCTTAAAGTTACAATTGCCAGTACCTTACTTTTTTCCTTTATAGAGACATACGTCTTAGAGATTGTAGACATCAACAATCTCCCTTTTTACTGAATGAGGAAATGAGGCTCAGAGAAGCTGAGTGAATTGCCCAAAGAATAAACAAGTAAGTGGCCACGATAAGAGCTGGACTCAGAGTGGCTAACTCCAAAAGCCATATTTTCACAAACAATTTCTATTGGACTTTACCGTTTACAAAACACTCTCACATAATCAACTTATTCAATTCTCACAATATTCTATTGAGTTGATATTTTCTATGATTTAGTAACAAGAGAATCTACCAAAAGCTCCCTAGAGTTGAAACCAGGACATATTCCAGATTACTTGTCTCCAAATCCATGAATTTTTGACTGTCACTACTGAACCTTCTGTTCATCATGTGTCCCAGGAACAGTGATGAAAAGGATTAAAAGTAATGTTGAAATTATATTTCGTTAAAGTCAAAATTATCAGTGATATAAAGATTCTGGCACTGTGCTCATTGCAATTTCTCATTCCCAAATGATTTACCTGTTCAGATGACAAGTTATCAGGACAATTCAACCACTAACCAAAGTGATCAGAGAAAGATGTCATTGAAAAAGGGGTTTGTTATTGGCTGAATTGTGTCCCTCTAGCTGACCCCCCAATTCAAACATTGAAGTCCTAACTTCCAGTGCTAACTTTCAGAATGTGACTGTATTTGGAGACAGGATCTATAAAGAGGTAAATAGGTCAAATTGAGGTCATTAAGGTTGGCGTAACCCAACATGACTGGTGTCCTTAGAAGAAGAGAAAATATGGACACAGACATGTACATACAGAGGGAAGATGATATGATGACCCAGGGAGAAGATGGCCATCTATAAGCCAAGGAGAAAGGCCTGGCGCACATCTTTCTTCATGCCTTAGAAGAAACTGACCCTGCCAACACCTTGATCTTGGACTTCTAGCCTCCAGAACTGTGGGCAAATGAATTTCTGTTGTTTAAGCTACCCAGTTTGTGGTACTTTGTTAGGGCAGCCCTAGCAAACTCATACAGTGTCCATAAATATTTAAATAAGCTAAGTCAAGGATGGTTCCGCCAGTCTTGAGGGAATAGAAAACTATCTTTAAATTTCAGGGTGTGTGTGTGTGTGTGTGTATACAGGTATTACAATAAAAGAATATGAACCTAGCTTCTCACAGTCCAGGATATCGGTAGTGTGGTCAGAATTATGGAGCTATCAAGCATTAAAATCTTGAGATTTTATAAGACTCTGGTTATAGTGGTTACCTCTCTTCTAGGCATAAAGAAGGTGACAACTAGAGTGTGGTTACAGAGCTTTTATGGTAAACAAGGATAGTGTGAGGTAATAGCAAAAAGCTAATTTCCTAAGTTATCCTCAATTTTTTGGTAGTTCCATTTTGATCATCTTATCCTCCAGGTTTCTGACATGTTGATTTATAATCAGGACACCAGCAGCTTTCCTTTAATATTGTCACTAAGCGAATACGCAGCAGTTAGAAGTAAAATATTTGGAGAGTTGAGTATCAGTGCTCTCTTTAAAGATGACTATAAACTGACATATATAACTCTAAGGAATTTCCTATAATTTTCTAGTATAAGGTAGTGTAGGAAGGGAAAAAATCTTTTCCCTTTTCTACCCTTCTAGGTTCTTGGCTGGGCTCTTCAACAAGAGACAATTTAACAACAGGAAAACAAATAGAAGCTTATTAACAAACATGTATACCTCATATATACATGGGAGAAACCCAAAGGGTAGCTAGAGCTTGGGCATCTTAGCAAAGGAACAATAAATTTTTAGAGACAAAGGAAAAGGAACTTCCCACTAATTCACCATTCACTATGTGCATTCACTATTTGCAAATTAGTGGGAAGGCAAATATATAGGAAATTTACAGTAGACAAAGGCTCGTTAGTAAAGTTTGTTATCTAGATTCCTCTGGTGCCGTCTCCAGGCTCATTAGGGTCTAAAGTTGTCTCTGATGACTAACTTTTGTTTTTCCTGGTAAATAGGAGAGGATGGACACTTTTATAAATTTATATCCTTCTTTCAGGCAAATAGAGGGATGGCAGAGAGCTTTTCTTATACTAGCTTCTTAATTGCTTTCAGCTCAAAATAATCATTATGTCAAAGTGGCATATTTGTGAGTGGCAAATTCTGCTATCCTTCAGAAATACCTCTGGAAATGAAGTAGTAAGAAAGTCCATATGAAATTCACAGGTTTTGAGCCAAGGGGAGTGTTAATTTTTTTAGTCCAATAACTTTGAACCAGAGGTGAACATCATAATCATCTATGAATTGTTTAAAGTCAAATATACCTGAATGCTCCAAGTTTGATGGACCCGGGATGAGCCTTGAGCATTTAAAGTTACAAAAATTGTCCCAATTCTGATGCTCACTGCTGATGAAGGACCAGGACAACTTCCTCATTTACAGGCCTCTGCAATAACCTAGGGCTCTTGGGCTGCTACAGGCTTGGAGGCAGTCCTGAGATCCAGCCAAACTCCTTTCTGCTACATCATCTGAGTGTTCATCTGTGAATTTCCTGTCCTTACTCTCCCCATCACCACAACTTTCCCCTAGATTTAAATTTGACTTTGGAAAAGAAAAGATGAGGAAATCACAAATAAAAGCTCAGCAATCAGAACAAAAGAAAAAACCCCACAAAACCATTTGCCTCCTCCTCATCTTTGTTACTCCCTGGTGGGAGTGATTTCTATTTCAACATCAGTCTGGCTGGGAAGCCCCCTAATTAAATAGTTAGCTTCATCAGCTGCAAGCTTTGAGGTAACAGTGAGAGCAATATATGACAGAATGTGACTCCAAAAAAGTAGTAGTAGCTAATGTATCATAATCAGAGGCAGAATTTCAAGTGCACATCACTGGGAATACACTGAGTTACTATATTACTACCGGAATTGCTAACAGTACTAACCAGAACACTGGACCTTATAAGATTATCTTTTTCATAATCTAGCCCTTCTCTTCCTTGAAGACTTGACTAAATTACTTAGCCTTCTTGTTCTTTCCCGTTCCCTTGTGTTAAATACTAGTCATAGCAAACATATACATGGCACCATGTATCTGTTTATAGGTTGTTTTGAAACATACAGCTTAGGTCTTATGTATATAATTGAAATGTTTGTATCTAGATTTCCTGAAGAAAGACCATGTTTGCTTCTTTATTTTCACTGCTTAGCCGTGATTAGTAAAAGACTTTCCAATTACCTCAGAGACTGGATGGTCCAATCCAGTGAAAAGAACATTTCCCTGGGAACCTGAAGACTTCGATTTGAGTTTCAGCCTGCATGCAAGGGTAAGGCATGGTTATTTAAACCTATCTGCCTCCCAAATGCAATAAAGCGCTTATAAGCTTTGATTCATGAGTCATTGGGAGAATAAAATAAAACACGCAAAAGTGCTTTGAGGATTACAGAGTGTTGTGTATGTATAATGCCTTTCTGGTGCAGGTCTGTGGACTCATTGCTTTGTTCATTAAAAATGACACAATTGGGACTTCCCTGGTGCTGCAGTGGTTGAGAATCCACCTGCCAATGCAGGGGACGTGGGTTCAATCCCTGGCCTGGGAAGATCCCACATGCCGCGGAGTGACTAAGCCCGTGCGCCACAACTACTGAGCCTGCACTCTAGAGCCCGCGTGCCACAGCTACTGAAGCGCGTGCACTCAGAGACTGTGCTCTGCAACAAGAGAAGCCACCGCAATGAGAAGCCCACGCACCGCAACGAAGAGTAGCCCCCGCTCGCCGCACACAACTAGAGAGAGCCGGCGCGCAGCAACAAAGACCCAATGCAGCCAAAAAAAGAAAAAAAGACAGTTCTAAAAGGCAATTTTCACATTTCAATTAGTCTTTTTAAAATATATTATAGTATTAAGGTAATTTTCTAGGTTCGGAACTGCTGCCTCTTCTATAGAAAATAATGGAAACTAAAAAACTGAAAATTTAAGGTAAATGTAATTAGATTTAATTCTTTGCTAATACCTTTGGTTCTGTTCTTTTGTACTACTGGGGAAATTGTCTATCTATTAGTTATGCAATCTTTCATGTTTATGAAACAATTAACACTTCTCTAGAGCCATTTAGAAAATGTTATGGTATCTTTTCTTTGTTCATATTGTATAGGTCTCAGCCTATTTTTGGTAATGGTCCTGCTAGAAATGCCTGAGGCACTTGCTCTGCCATATTACTTGGAGGAGCCCCATAGACATTTCCCCCACTGGAGCCAATGTTGTGGCTAGGCTGGCCTTTGTGGTTCTTATTATGATTACAGGGCGCACTTCAGCAAAAAGCCATCAGGGAACTTTGAGGAACAAGATCTATTATTCACAAGTTCTGGAGGGTACACAGCATGCCCAAGGGTCACACAGCAAGGTAGCTTTGGGGGTGGGGATGGGGGTATGACCTGGGGCTTTACCTTTATTAGGGTCCAATGGTTGGGTTTCTTGGAGTTTCACAGGATCACACATTATGGGCTAATTTGAAGCATAAGAGTGGGAATCAGAACACAGACTACAGGAAGTCACTCGAGCTGTCAGTTAGCTAGGTCACCCAGGGGAATTTCATGGGTAAGAGTGGCCTAGTTCCTTACCTGGTTGTTTTGTTAGTACTGTGTCATACAGCTGGCAATGTATTTAGTCAAGATGGGTGTGTTTTGAAATGATAATCGGCAAAGAAAAGCTTAATGTCAACCACTTACATTTCAGTTCAAATAAACAAGGAGGCAGAAAGAGACGTGGAACCATAAGGAGCGATGGCTTACTCATCATCAATGGAACCATATTTATCTACGCTTTCCCCTAATTTCCTAATTTATCATGTTCCCACAGTAGGAGGGATCATTCCTTCAGAACTGATTGAAACATTGTCTGTTTCCATAGAGACAGGTTTGAAATTGATTACAAAAAGAAAAGTGATCGATAAGTATGCCCTTTTTATGTATGTTCTTTTATTTGACTGTAATATGTAAGGTCTTAGAAACACAGATATATTATTCATTGGTTCATTAATTTTTAAAGCAGAAATTTTATCCTGATTATGAGTTATATAAACGGTGTAAAAATATTAGGCAATAAAGAAATTTATAAAGGTGTTAGTGAAATCATCCATAATTCTGCTCACAAGAGCTAACACCATTTGGTGTTTCCTTTCAGACTTTCTTTTTCCTTCCTATGTGCTTCCTTAGAAAAATAAGTGTGTGTATGTTTTACAATGAGCAGGATATTTTACATGCTGTTTTGTAAGGTATTATTTTCATTTGACACTATACATTAGATATGTTTCCAAGTAAATGTGTTTGTACATCATTTTTCATGATTTTAGTTTATTTTCTCTAATGGACTGATCATAATTTAATTTTCCAAACACTTTTATTGGGCACTTAAGTCGTTTCCAATTTTTTCATTATTATGAAACAATGTTAAACAATGCTGAGCTTTGAGCACTGTTATCCACAAAAGAGGCATAAGATAGCCTACTGCCCAGGCTTTCTGTAGGGGAGTATATAAAATAATGTGTGAGTAAACCACGATAATATATATTCAGAAATGATTTTTTGTGTTATCTAGATTTTCAGATGTGTTATATGGGTGTGGACTGTATAAATTTATACTTTAAAATTTTCTTTACATCTGAATACATGTCATTTCTCTTTCCAAATACTTGCGGTCTCTCCTGATTACATCTGTCTGAGGTCACTAGGTCATTCATTCAACAAACATGCATAGATGATTTTTCCAGTGTCAGGCACAGTGCTAAAGGCTAGAGATACAACAGTTAACAAGGCAGACATAGACTGTTCTCTAATGGAGTGTACATTCTTATGGTAGACACAGATTTTTAAAGAGCAGAAAACAAGCAAAGATAACGAATTCTGATGTGTTATGAAGGAAATTAATAAGGTTTTGATAATTAAAATAATAGGGAGTAGCATCAAATGAAGTGTCAAGTACTTTCTGAAGAGGTGATATTCAAACAGTGACATTAAAAAAAACCTGAAAAAGAAAAGAAAAAAATAAGAAATTGTAGTAAGATTAGAACTTTTGGGAAGGATGGGAGACAGGTGGAGACAATGTCAGAGCCTTAGGATGGGTTATATAATACAGGGTCCACAAACTACAGCAAGGACCTTGGTTTTTACCAAAGTGCAGCTGGAAGGCACAGATATTACTGACACCTCTTTTATTTTTCCTCCTTATGCTTTCAGTTGAAAGTTTCACTTATATTACTTTTCCCTTTATAATGAGGCAAAACAGTCATAAAACATTTTCTTTTTTGATATACCTCACCTAAACACTACATTTATCCATTGTGATACCTACTTTTTAATGTTGGTAAAACATTAGCTAAATAAGAAGAATGCCTTACATTTTGTAAATTGAGAAAATTAGGCCTTTGACTTTTTGTCAGTTACTGTGAGAGATGAGTTCAAATCTCCACATACGGGTGTACATTTTTCTATTTCTCCTTTTGGTTCTATCAACTTTTGCTTAATACATTTTGATACTGTTATTAGTTGCATACAAATGTAAGATTGTGTATCTTTCTGTTGAATCGATTCTTTTGTAATAGTGATATATCCTTTTTACTTGAGTACTACTGTTGCCTTAGATTCTTCTTTGCCTGCTATTGATATAGCTAGAGCAGCCTTCTTTTGGTTTGTCTTTCCATGGTATGTCTTTTTCTTATTTACCTATTTTATGCTTTGAAAACATTCATCTCCCCTTCCTAAAAACAGACACATAGTTTGCCATTTGTTTTTTCAACTTCTATATTCTAATTTACTGTGTTCAATCTCATCAGTAATTTTCTTTATGGCCTCTGGGTTCTATTGCTATATTCTGCTTAGAAAGACTGACTCTACTTACACTTTATAAATTTATTCCCCCTTTTTGTTCAAGTATTTTTATAGTTGTGTGCTTTGTGCTTAAGTTTTTGTTCCATTGGAAATATTCTGCTGTGTAAAGACTGAGATAGTAATGTAATGTTTTGGGGGGTGGGTACTGCTGATCAGCTAGTTCTGATGTATACATAGTAAGGGTTTAGAACAATGTTAGCTGAATCTAAACTTTTATGATATCATTCAGATAAATTTATATACTTCTTTTTTCATTCTATCTATCAATGATAGGTGAATATGAGTTAGATTATTTCAAAACTTTTATAATTACATTGCAGCCAAAAAAAATATTGCTGTGATTTGTGTCAAAGCATGTTCAGCCTATGCTTTCCTCTAGGATTTTTATGGTATCCAGTCTTTCATTTAGATCTTTAATCCATTTTGAGTTTTTTTCATATATGATATTAGAGAATGTTCTAATTTTATTCTTTTACATGTAGCTGTCCAGTTTTCCCAGCACCACTTATTGAAGAGACTGTCTTTTCTCTATAGTATATTCTTGCCTCCTTTGTTATAGATTAATTGACCATGAGTGCAAGGGTTTATTTCTGGGCTCTCTATTCTGTTCCATTGATCTATGTGTCTGGTTCTGTGTCAGTACCATACTGTTTTGATTACTGTAGCTTTGTAGTATAGTCTGAAGTCAGGGACAATGATCCTTCCAGCTCTGTTCTTTCTCAAGATTGTTTTGACTATTTGGAGTCTTTTGTGTTTACACATAAATTTTAAAATTATTTGTTCTAGTTCTGTGAAAAATGCCATTGGTATTTTGATAGGGATTGCATGGAATCTGTAGATTGCCTTGGGTAGTATGGTCATTTTAAGAATATTGATTCTTTCAATCCAAGAACACAGATGTCTTTCCATCTTTGAAGTCTCCGAGTTGAAGTTTGAAATCCAGGACACATTTTCTCCCTTCTCCTAACTTCAAGTGTTTCTTAATATAATCTGTGTTTTATTTCCACACAATTATAACATAACTGCTCTTGACCTATATATCTTTAAAGAAGAATGTTTAGACCATATTCTTCAGCTTTACAACCGCATTTATAAGACTTAAAATTATTTCTGCTTTTAAGTGGTTTGAGTTCACTTCAAAATCATTTCTGTGACTTCCCTGTGACTTATCTCATTATTTCAATCTTTCTCTGATGATCAGAGTATGTATTCAAGAATTTCTTTCTTTTATGCCATGGGAATACCTGCTATGCTTTTTGAGTCCTTGAATATGTGAGAAAATTATTTTTCTAATAATTTCCAATAATGCATTAAAAAGAGTTGCTTTTATAGCAAATTAAGAAGAGTTTGAAGGATTTTTCAACTGCTGATTCCAAGTATAATATCACCTATTTTTTTAGTTTTTAATTTAAAACACTTTTTTCATCTAGATCACATTAAACTTTTATCTAACATTTAGGTCTTCTGGACTCATTCATCATGAACAGATGTGAAACCTATAAATACATATATAGTTATAACTATAGTTGCAACTCTTGGCTACTTTGTTTCCAGTTGTTATTTTATAGAGCTACGTATTTGCATAAACATACATATGGTTTGAAGATGGTTGACCAGTAGACTCCATTTGTTATTGCACATATTTATCAGTGAAATTCTAAGCATTTACCTCAAAAAATTAAATACTTATTTCACAATTTTATGTCTATAGTACTATTAATGCACATATTAAATATTAATAAAGTTCAAATTCTTTCCAAACAGTTTTAGAAAAATAAGTACACACAGATGAGTTTTTCTTTCTGGCTCCAAAGATGATGTCTGCACTCTGGTTTTCTGACTTGGTCATCAGTAGTCTGTAAGCAAGAATCATTCCTGACCCGTTCACCACTGTAATCCCACTGCCTTCCACAGTGTCTAGAATTTTTTTAGGTGCTCAGTAGATGTTACAGAATGATCATTTGGACTAAGAATGACTCATACATATGCTAAGTTTATAAATGCTGAGGCAGGTATCTGGAGGAAGAAATTCATTTGCTAAAGTCACACAACCTTCATTCCAGACCAGTACAACTGCAGTGCAGTTTTCTTTCTTGCATTCCAAAGTGCAGAATGATGCTCTGCAGTCCAAAGTTCCATGGTTTCCTTGTGGGAGTTGTCACAGGAGTTGAGAAGGTGAGAGGAAGGAAAAGGGGGATATGATTCAATATCCCCAGACTAATTTAACTCAGCTTAAATTTATGTTTTCTTAAATAAATTAAAAACAAATGATAAACACAGGAAAACAAACCAAGATACAGCTTAAAAGTCACATCCCTGCACAATGCTGTCTTCCTTATAAGGTACCTATTATTATCTTTAACTGAATTTACATATGCATATGACAGTCATTTCCTTTTTTCTTCTAGCAATAACTAGGTCTCTTAATGTGAGAATAGTATATACAATCATACTATAGAAGGACACATTTAAATTTTTGTTAAGATAATGAATTAATCATATTGGATACTTTTATAGGTATTAAATGACTATGATTCATTTTTATATTATTATTAATTGATATTTTTAGCTTTTATCTTAAAAATATCATGAGGATTGTAAAACCCCACAGCCTGGAACGAAGAGTTGAGACAGGACAATCTATTTCCAGGTAAAAATTTTAGCTGCCTTATCTATCTTGGAGCACAGCATGGCTATGATAAATGAGGTCAATTTTGATACTGTATAATTATTGAAGTGTCCACAAGATGGCAGACCCAGAGTCTCAGATGATTTATTCACTAGCACATGGCAAATATGCCTGCTACGCCTTATTTTACAACACTGATTAGCCAAGTTGATTGCAACAATTAAAATTAACATGCTTTTTAAAAAAACTTTCTCCTTTCTGTCTATATTAGAATACATATCACAGTGAAGCCTTTAAGACAACAGTCAGGCTCATACCATACTATATTGGTTA
The DNA here is from genome assembly GCF_949987515.2 of Delphinus delphis. NCBI lineage: Eukaryota > Metazoa > Chordata > Mammalia > Artiodactyla > Delphinidae > Delphinus > Delphinus delphis. The sequence continues at coordinate 52,982,172 of NC_082698.1, read as the reverse complement.
CTAAAGAATAATTAAAGCACTGTGTTTAACTTTTCCTAAATATTTCAAAATGAATCACCTTCCTTTATATGCATAACTCATAAATAGAGTTATGGTGTAACAATATTGCTTCTCACAAAATGCATAAGGAAGCCATTCTTTTTAGAATTGTCTTATCTATAGTGTTGTGAATGAAATATCTCCTCTTTTCACAGAATGCCACATAGTTCATGAATTAATAGATGTTTAAGCCCTATAGAAAAGTTGAAAGAACAGTTTGATGAACACCTAGGTGAATCCTCACCTCGATTTCTGTCATTAATATTGTCATGCTTTTTATTTGTATATACATGAATATATTATTTATATGTATATATCTATTATTCTTTATGTTCTTACATATTATTTTTTTATGCTTTATATATATACATATAAAGCACACACAAAGTTGCTTTTTGTTGAGCAATTTCAGCATGATGTAAACATCATGACATTTCACCGCTAAATACTGCACAATAATCTCCTAAAAATAGGAATGTACTTCTACCAAAGCAAAATGTCATTACCACTCCTAAGAAAAATAACTTTAGTTCATTAGTATCTAACGTACATTTTATGTTCAAACTTCCCCATCTGTCCTAAGAACATTTTATAGACAGGATCCACAGAAGATTATGTACTGTACTTATTCATTTTATTTAAAAAAAATCTTATTTAATCTGGTCCTTCCTCCACCTTTTAGTGTTTCATGACATTGAATTCCAGAAATGTGGTAGCACGTTGCACATTCTGTGTATGTCTGGCTGTTTCTTTGTAATTAGGTTTGAGTAAAACGTTTTCTGCAAATGTTACACAGGATGTTATATATTTCTTTGTGCAATATATTAAAAGATAAATAATGTCAGATTGTTCTATAATCAGTGATACTAAATCTAATCACGTTGAAAAATGGTGACTTATAGAACACTCCATTATAAAACTGCATTTTCTCGAGACCTTCAAGATAGCTTTCTGCATCTAATTTGTTTCTGGTTTTATGTTTATCTTAGTTAAGTATTTAGAGTTTATTACTATTGGTAGATTTGTTTACTAATTTGGTTGCTCTCTTCCTCCTTTTTTATATATATATATAGATATATATAATATTTTCCTTTTTCTCTTTTTCTGAATGTGTACATGTATGCTTCTTTGTGTGATTTTTATCTGCAGAGCTTTGCTTTAACCATTTGTCCTAGGGTTCTTTCTGTCCTTTTTTTTCTTTTTAGTATAGTTTTTAGTGCTTGTTATCATTGGTGGATTTGTTTTTTGGTTTGGTTGCTCTCTTCTTTCTTTTTTTCTTATCTTTTATTATCACTTTTAAATTTAAAAAATTTTTAATAATTAATTTTTACTTTTTATTTTAATAACTTTATTTTATTTATTCTTTCTCTCTTTTTTTCTCCCTTTCCTTCTGAGCTGTGTGGCTGACAGGGTCTTGGTGCACCAGCCAGGTGTCAGGCCTGTGCCTCTAAGGCAGGAGTGCTGAGTTCAGGACATTGGTGCACCAGAGGCCTCCCAGCTCAACGTAATATCAAATGGCAAAAGCTCTCCCAAAGATCCCAAACACAACACTAAGACCCAGTTCCAATCAATGACCAGCAAGCTACACTGTTGGACGCCCTATGCCAAACAACTAGCAAGACAGGAACACAGCCCCACCCATTAACAGAGAGGCTGCCTAAGATCATAATAAGGTCACAAACACCCCAAAACACACCACCGGAAGTGTACCTGTCCACCACAAAGAAAAGATTCAGCCTCGTCCACCAAAACACAGGCACTAGTCCCCTCCACCAGGAAGTCTACACAACCCACTGAACCAACCTTAGCCACTGGGGGCAGACACCAAAAATAAAACAGGAGCTACGAACCTGCAGCCTGCGAAAAGGTGATCCCAAACACAGCAAGTTAAGCAAAATGAGAAGACAGAGAAATATGCAGTAGATGAAGGAGCAAGATAAAAACCCACCAGACCAAACAAATGAAAAAGCAATAGGCAGTCTACATGAAAAAGAATTCAGGGAAATGACAGTAAAGATGATCTAAAATCTTGGAAACAGAATGGAGAAAATAAAAGAAACATTTAACAAGGACCTAGAAGAACTAAAGAGCAAGCAAACAATGATGAGCAACACAATAAATGAAATTAAAAATTCTCTAGAAGGAATCAATAGCATAATAACAGAGGCAGAAGAACAGATAAATGATCTGGAAGATAAAATAGTGGAAATAACTACCGCAGTGCAGAATAAAGAAAAAAGAATGCAAACAAATGAAGACAGTCTTAGAGACCTCTACAGCAACATTAAACGCACTAACATGTGAATTATAGGGGTCCCAGAAGAAGAGAAGAAGAACTGAGAATATATTTGAAGAGATTATAGCTGAAAACTTCCCTAATATGAGAAAGGAAATAGTTAATCAAGTCCAGGAAGCACAGACAGTCCCAAACAGGATAAATCCAAGGAGAAACACACCAAGACACATATTAATCAAACTATCAAAAATTAAATACAAAGAAAAAATATTAAAAGCAGCAAGAGAAAAGCAACAAATAACATAGAAGGGAATCTCCATAAGGTTAACAGCTGATCTTTAAGCAGAAACTCTGCAAGCCAGAAGGGACTGGCAGGACATATTTAATGCGATGAAAGGGAATACCCTACAACCAAGATTACTCTACCCAGCAGGGACCTCATTCAAATTCGACAGAGAAATTAAAACCTTTACAGACGAGCAAAAGCTAAGAGAATTCAGCACCACTAAACCAGCTTTACAACAAATGCTAAAAGAACTTCTCTAGGCAGGAAACACAAGAGAAGGAAAAGACCTACAATAACAAACCCAAAACAATTAAGAAAATGGTAATAGGAGCATACATATTGATAACTACCTTAAATGTAAATGGATTAAATGCTCCAACCAAAACACATAGACTGGATGAATGGATACAAAAACAAGACATATATATATACTGTCTACAAGACACCCACTTCAGACCTAGGGACACATGCAGACTGAAAGTGAGGGGATGGAAAAATATATTCCATGCAAATGGAAACCAAAAGAAAGCTGGAGTAGCAATTCTCATATCAGACAAAATAGACTTTAAAATAAAGACTATTAAAAGAGACAAAGAAGGACACTACATAATGATCAAGGGATCGATCTAAGAAGAAGATATAACATTGTAAATATTTATGCACCCAACATAGGAGCACCTCAATACATAAGGCAAATACTAACAGCCATAAAAGGGGAAATCGACAGTAACACATTCATAGTAGGGGACTTTAACACCCCACTTTCACCAATGGACAGATCATCCAAAATGAAAATAAATAAGGAAACACAAGCTTTAAATGATACATTAAACAAGATGGACTTAATTGATATTTATAGGACATTCCATCCAAAAACAACAGAATACACTTTCTTCTCAAGTGCTCATGGAACATTCTCCAGGGTAGATCGTATCTTGGGTCACAAATCAAGCCTTGGTAAATTTAAGAAAAGTGAAATCGTATCAAGTACCTTTTCCGACCACAATGCTATGAGACTAGATACCAGTTACAGGAAAAAAAACTGCAAAAAATACAAACACATGGAGAGTGAACAATACCCTACTAAATAACCAAGAGATCACTGAAGAAATCAAAGAGGAAATCAAAAAATACCTAGAAACAAATGACAATGAAAACACAATGACCCAAAACCTATGGGATGCAGCAAAAGCAGTTCTAAGAGGGAAGTTTATAGCAATACAATCCTACCGCTAGAAACAAGAAGCATCTCACATAAACAACCTAAACTTACACCTAAAGCAATTAGAGAAAGAAGAATCAATAAACCCCAAAGTTAGCAGAAGGAAAGAAATCATAAAGATCAGATCAGAAATAAATGAAAAAGAAATGAAGGAAACAAGAGCAAAGATCAATAAAACTAAAAGCTGGTACTCTGAGAAGATAAACAAAATTGATAAACCATTAGCCAGACTCATCAAGAAAAAAGGGAGAAGACTCAAACCAATAGAATTAGAAATGAAAAAGGAGAAGTAACAACTGACACTGCAGAAATACAAAGGATCATGACAGATTACTACAAGCAATCTCTTGTAGTAATCACAAGGTGGAGGAATCAGGTTCCCTGATTTAGACTATACTACAAAGCTACAGTAATCAAGACAGTATGGTACTGGAACAAAAACAGAAATATAGATCAATGGAACAGGATAGAAAGCCCAGAGATAAACTCACACACATATAGTCACCTTATTTTTGATAAAGGAGGCAGGAATATATAATGGAGAAAAGACAGCCCATTCAATAAATGGTGCTGGGAAAAGTGGACAGCTACATGTAAAAGCATGAAATTAGAACACTTCCTAACACCATACACAAAAATAAATTTAAAATGGATTAAAGACCTAAATGTAAAGCCAGACACTATAAAACTCTTAGAGGAAAACATAGGCAGAACACTCTATGACATAAACCACAGCAAGATGCTTTTTGACCCACCTCCTAGAGAAACGGAAATAAAAACAAAAATAAACAAATGGGACATAATGAAACTTAAAAGCTTTTGCATAGCAAAAGAAACCATAAACAAGACAAAAGGACAACCCTCAAGATAGGAGAAAATATTTGCAAATGAAGCAACTGACAAAAGATTAATCTCCAAAATTTACAAGCATGGGCTTCCCTGGTATGCAGTGGTTGAGAGTCCACCTGCCGATGCAGGGGACACAGGTTCATGCCCTGGTGAGGGAAAATCCCACATGCCGCGGAGTGGCTGGGCCCGTGAGCCATGGCCGCTGAGCCTGCGCATCCGGAGCCTGTGCTCCGCAGCGGAAGAGGCCACAACAGTGAGAGGCCTGCATACCGCAAAAAAACCCCCAAAATTTACAAGCAGTTCATGCCGCTCAATATCAAAATAAACAAACGACCCAATCCAAAAATGGGCAGAAGACCTAAATAGACATTTCTTTAAAGAATATATACAGATTGCCAACATACATGAAAGGATGCTCAACATCACTAATCATTAGAGAAATGCAAATCAAAACTACAATGAGGTATTACCTCACACCGGTCAGAATGGCCATCATCAAAATTCTACAAGCAATAAATGCTCGAGAGGGTGTGGAGAAAAGGGAACCCTCTTTCACTGTTGGTGGGAATGTGAATTGGTATGGCCACTATGGAGAACAGTATGGAGGTTCCTTAAAAAACTAAAAATAGAATTACCATATAACCCAGCAATCCCACTACTGGGCATATACCCTGAGAAAACCATAATTCAAAAAGAGTCATGTACCACAATGTTCATTGCAGCTCTATTTACAATAGCCCAGACATGGAAGCAACCTAAGTGTCCACTGACAGATGAATGGATAAAGATGTGGCACATATATACAATGGAATATTATTCAGCCATAAAAAGAAACGGAGTTATTTGTAGTGAGGTGGATGGACCTAGAGTCTGTCATACAGAGTGAAATAAGTCTGAAAGAGACAAACAAATACCGTATTCTAACACATATATATGGAAACTAAAAAAAAAAAAAAGTGGTTATGAAGCAGGACAGGAATAAAGACACAGATGTAGAGAATGGTCTTGGGGACACGGGGAGGGGGAAGGGTAAGCTGGGATGAAGTGAGAGAGTGGCATGGACTTATATATACTACCAAATGTAAAATAGATAGCTAATGGGATGCAGCCGCATAGGACAGGGAGATCAGCTCGGTGCTTTGTGACCACCTAGAGGGGTAGGAAAGGGAGGGTGGGAGGGAGAAAGAAGAGTGAGGAGATATGGGGTTATATGTATATGTATAGTTGATTAACTTTGTTATAAAGCAGAAACTAACACACCATTGTAAAGCAATTATACTCTAATAAAGATGTTAATAAAACAACTGCATTTTCTCTTTTGCAATTAATGAATACTCTTTGTCTTAGAGATTTTACGAATATCTGGTTTATAAAAACTTTTACCCATGTTTTCATTACCCTTTTTGGAAGCATTTTCGTAAAGTAAAAAGTAAAAATATTAATTCATGTATTCATTCCACAGATTCTTACCGAATGTCTTTAATGTGATAAATTTGTGTTAACTAGTGTTGTAAAAAATAACAGGAATGACATGCCCCTTCACTCAAGAAAAAGAAAGTCTAGTGGATAAAAAACTATAAACTACTAGTCACAGAATTTAATAATTTAAAAATACATTTTAGGAAGAGCCAGAAAGCAAATTAACACAATGCTTTGATGGAAAAGAATATTGCATAAGTATAATTTAGATAGTGTGACTAGAGAAATTTTCTTACAGAGGTGACATATAAACAGACGCTGAAGTATATATGGAGCAAGAAGCGTCGGGCATAGAAACTTAGTGTTTGGAGAGAAGGGTAATATAGAGATCAGAACCGTCTAAATAATTTTTTAAAGATCATTCTGCCTGCAGTGTTGAGAATCAATTTTAAGGGTGTACTATTAAATGCAAGAAGACTTGTTAGAAAGGTACTAAATTAATCCAAGTGAGGGAAAAGATTGGGATTAGTGAAGGTGATGAAAAATCAAAGCAGATATAACTGATCCAACAGCATCAGCTGAACATGACATTATATGAAAATGTTTATATCAATGAAATGGTTTAGAATGATAAATATTCTAAGCATTTGTTTCTAAGAAATAAGGAGACTCATATTTAGTTCCAATGGATTTTTTTTTTTTTTTGGCTGTGTTGGGTCTTCCTTGCTGCATGCGGGCTTTCTCTAGTTGTGCTGAGTGGGGGGCTACCGTTCATTGCGGTGCACGGGTTTCTCATCACAGTTGCTTCTCTTGCTGTGGAGCATGGGCTCTAGGCATGCGGGCTTCAGTAGTTACGGCTCGCGGGCTCTAGAGTGCAGGCTCAGTAGTTGTGGTTTACGGGTTTAGTTGCTCCGTGGCATGTAGGATCTCCCCAGACCAGGGCTCGAACCCATGTCCCTGCATTGGCAGGCGGATTCTTAACCACTGTGCCACCAGGGAAGTCCCAGTTCCAATGGAATTTTTTGATAGCAACACTGATTTTTATTTTGGTTCATCCTGTGTGTGTCTCTTTGAGTGTGTGTGTGCATGTCTGTGTGTTGGGGTGGGAGGTAAAAGAAAATATTGAGGAAATGGCTATGGACTCAAGTATAACCACTACGTTTTTCCCTCCAGCTTTACTGAGACATTATTGACATAACATATGCAAGTACAAGGTATACAATGTGATGATTAGATACACATATATACAGTTGACCCTTGAACAACATGGGGGTTAAGGGCACCCACTCTCTGTGCAGTTGAAAATCTGAATATAATTACAGTTGGCCCTCTGTATCTGCAGTTCCACATCCGCAGATTCCACCAACCTCGGACCGTGTAGTACTATAGTATGCTTTTATTGAAAAAACCCTGATGTAAGTGGACCTACGCAGTTTAAACCCATGTTGTTCAAGGGTTAACTACATTGCACAATGATTACCACAATAAGGTTATTTAACACCTCCACCCTTCACATAATTTTATTTAAAATTACCAAATATTTAAGATATACTCTCTTAACTTTCAAGTATATAATACAGTATTGTTAATTATAGCCACCATGCTGTGCATTAGATCCCCAGATCTTATTTATTTTTAAAGCTGGGAGTTTGTACCCCGTAACAGCATCTCCCCAGTTGACCCTCTCTCCTCTCTCTATGTGTGTATGTGTATATACATACACACACACATATATATACATATATACATACACACACATATATACACACACACACACACACATATATATATATGTATATATATGTCATGTCTTCTTTAGCCATTCACCTGTTGTACTCCTAGGTTGCATGTCTTGGCTACTGTGAATAATGCTGTAATGAATATGGGGTGCAGATTTCCTTCAGATACATACCCAAATGATATGGTAGTTTCATTTTTAATTTTTAAAGGAACCACCATACTGTTTCCATACTGGCTGTACCAATTTATACTCCCACTAACATTGCACAAGGATTCTCTTTACTCCACAACCTTACCAACACTTACTGTTTTTGTCTTTTTAATAGTAGCCATTCTAACAGGTATGAGGTTATATCTCATTGTGGTGTTGATTTGCATTTCCCTGATGATTAGTGATGTTGAGTATCTTTTCACATACCTGTTGGCCTTTGTATGTTTTCTTTGGAAAAATGTCTATTCAAGTCCTTTGTTGATTTTCTAGTAAGATTGTTTGTTTTTGCTATTGAATTGTATGAGGTCCTTAAATATTATACTTGGGATGTTAACTCATCAGATATATGGTTTGCAAATATTTTCTCCCATTCCATACGTTGCCTTTTTATTTTCCTATTTCTTTTACTGTTCAGAAGCATTTTAGTTTGATGTAGTCCTACTTGTTTATTTTTGCTTTCGTTGCTTGAGCTTTTGGTGTCAAGTAGAGGCTGAAATATTCTTACATGGAATTTTTTTTTTTTTTTTATGGTACGCGGGCCTCCCACCGCTGCGGCCTCTCCCGCTGCGGAGCACAGGCTCCAGATGCGCAGGCCCAGCGGCCATGGCTCACGGGCCCAGCTGCTCTGCAGCATGGGGGATCCTCCCGGACCGGGGCACGAACCCGCGTCCCCTGCATCGGCAGGCGGACTCTCAACCACTGCGCCACCAGGGAAGCCCTCTTACACGGAATTTTATATTTACAAATGTCCTAAAATATGTACATATACATCATCTGAATCTTATTATCTTTCATTTCCCTTTTCACAGTAGACACTTAGAAGAAAACATTACGCCTTGGCTACAAATGAAGTTATCTACAAAACAGAAATAAAGTTATAGATGTAGAAAATAAACTTACGGGTTACCAGGGGGTAAGTGGGGGAGGGATAAATTGGAAGATTGGGATTGACACATACATACTACAATATATAAAATAGATAACTAATAAGGGCCTACTGTATAGCACAGGGAACTCTATTAAATACTCTGGAACGGTCTATATGGGAAAGGAATCTAAAAAACAGTGGATGTATTATATATGTATAACTGATTCATTTTGCTGTACATTCCTGAAACCAACACAACATTGTAAATCAACTATACCCCAATAAAAATTTTTTTAAAATTTAGGCCTTGGCCTTATACCATCCATACAAAAAAAAAAAAAAAAAGGAAGCAGGTTGTGGGTATTTTAAAAGAACCAACTACAATTCTGGACCAACTTCAGTTTACTCCTGACTTTGTTTCTTTTCTGTTCCAAGTTTGCCTAAATTCTGACCTCTGAAACTGTCTTCCAGATTTATCCCTGTTCTGATCAAACTGTGTAAATCTTGCTTTTAGAGGCATGAGCAGGACAGCTGGCCCTTGTACTCACCCCTGGTACTTTGAATCCCAATCTCTGGCTCTGAGTCATCTCTGTAGGTCCTCCCTGGCCTAGAATTCAAACAGATAAATACATACTTGATTGCTACATCCTCAAAAGATAAGCCTAACATCTCTAGGCTTGTTATAACAGACATAGAAATAACTCAATACATGCTTATTATATCACTAACAAGTTAGTCATTTTCAAATTACCAGGGAACTCTTTTTTTGGAGAGGGTCCTCCCTTCAAAGTCTCAATGCTGGTTTTTTTGCAAATGCCCTCAAATGTCGGTATATCTCTACCTTTGCATAACTGATTTAATGTTTACCCTCGGCATCAAATTTGGGGAAATAATGGGTAATCAAGTTAGATATTGACATTTAATCTTTTTTAAAGAGTAGTCACAATGTATAAAATCCCCTCCTCCATTCCCTTGGACCAGTAAACTTACTTTGAGCGCTATTTCAAAAAACAAATCAGGACTTCCCTGGGGGGCGCAGTGGTTAAGAATCCACCTGCCAATGAGGGGGACATGGGTTCGATCCCTGGTCTGGGAAGATCCCACATGCCGTGGAGCAACTAAGCTCATGCATCACAACTACTGAGCCTGTGCTCTAGAGCCCATGAGCCACAACTACTGAGCCCGCGAGCCACAACTACTGAGCCCGCGAGCCACAACTACTGAGCCCGCGAGCCACAACTACTGAGCCCGCGAGCCACAACTACTGAGCCCGCATGCCACAACTACTGAAGCCCACATGCCCCAGAGCCTGTGCTCCGCAACAAGAGAAGCCACCACAATGAGCAGCCCGCACACCGCAAGTAAGAGTTGCCCCCGTACAACACAACTAGTGAAAGCCTAGCATGCAGCTAGGAAGATGCAACGCAGCCAATAAATAAATAACAAATCTATTCCAAGACACAAGTATCAAATTGATCTTTCTGGGCAGGAAACACATTGTGTTTCGCCTCACCCAACCTCATCAGCCGAAACCCCATCCTGCCCCCGACCAGGCCCAGTTTTTACTCCTTAAATATGCAAAGCTAAAGTAAAACGCAGTGTACTTTCAGCAAAGTCTTGCAATACACGTAATAAGAATGTTTCCTGGCTGTCAGATAAAATGTGTGACAATATAACTGTTTTTCCTATAGCCTGACATCACAAAAGCGGAAGTGTTAGGTGTAAGAATGTGGAAATAAGTTTTAAAATCTCAGAGATTTGCTCTCTGGAGATGTGAGTCAAGCTGTGATTTTCTGGATTGGAAAATATTACTTATTCCAGCTTTAGAAATCTTTGGATTTTTATTTACCAGGGTTTTCTTTTTCTTAGTGCATTCTTGGCACAAAAGCAGCCCCTGGGCAAGAAACAGTAAGAGCAGAGTTAGAATGAAGATTTGATTCTTAAGAATAGCATTTATAAGCATGTTCTATTCCTCTATGTGGCATTCTTTTTACACCACAGAAGAATAAGGACAGGGTGATTTTGTTCTTGGAGTTCTAGGTCACCTGCGTCCCAGAAGCTCTGAAAATACGCTTTATGATGTTTTGAAATTTTCTGGGTTTTTTCTTCTATAAATAGAGAGAAATTACTATTCCTGAGATATACTATAAATTTAGGTCATGTCAACATGTCAGAGAAACATGGGAAGTTTGGAGTTGGCTCACAACAAAATTATCAAGTCAGTGAAGTGTGTCTTTTGAAATGTAAACTTCCTCAGAGGCAGGCTTTCTGAATTGACCTTTGGTGCTAGGCTGAGGGCAGTTCATCATCCTTGGACAAGCATTCCTAACACCTCCCCTTCCCCTTAGTTTGATGCTAGAGTCTGTTAAATTTATTTTAAAATCCTTTAAAAAGATTAGAGTAAGGTTGGGGATAATATTAAGAAATCGATGTGCACAAGGTTACGAAAACTCTCTCATACCAGTAGAGAAATTTTAACTCTCCTGCAAGTTAGTGCTCTCAATGTTGCTAACTCCATGAGGGGATTTTTGGCATCACAAGGGGGCAGCAGGGTTGGGAAGTGGTTGGAACTTGACACTGTGCTTGTAGTTTAAACAACGTGTAAAGCACTTAGCATGAGGCTCTGACATAGTAAAATTTCAATGCATATCAATTGCTATGCTTTTTATAACTATCATCTTTCTGAAGGGAGGTGAAGACTTCAAAAGAAAGACTTTAGGTTCACATTAGAATTTTAAGAATGAGAAAGAAAAAGGGAAATCTTCAATCACTGAGCTTCTACCATATGCCAGAGACTGCCCTAGAGAACTTACATGGTCAAATTAACCCTCCACAGCCCTGTGAAAGACGTAAAATTTTATACAACTAATGTCATTTTATAAATATGGGAACTGACAGACGGAGGTTAATATATAGCCATGTACTCATGTTCAACTTGAGAAAGAGTCCAGATTATAACCCAGTTCTTTTTGACTTCAAATTTTATTTTACTATTTCCCATGCCTTACTGATAAGCTTTAAATCACGCGCTGATCAGCAGAATGCACTGCTATTGACTGATGAGTGATAAGTTTTGGAGTCATTTTCTAGTGTGTTTTAGAACAGCTGATCACAATGGCAATCAAATGTACATTTGAGTGATGAATTTGAGCCAACAGGTGCTATTGAGAACTTGTTACCTGCTGGTTGAACGGCAAGCTATCAGCTTTTATGGTGTCTGACTGCATCTGAGCAAACCTGTTTTTATCCCCTGAGATGTGCTGATAACTTCCCATCCTCAACCTAATTTAGACCTTGATTACAGTAACCGACACGAAGTCCTCCTCCACAGGCTTTCTTTACACTGGCACCTCCACTTGCTCTTTTGAGTAGAATTTTTTAATACCATTGCCCCTATTAGATTTCTATCCTCCAGAATAGGAATATCAACTTTGTCTATCATGGACCCATTTTTTAAAAATCTATTGTATTTATACTTTCGATATATGCTCGGCCTTTCTGATCTTTTGTGCAAATTAGAAAGGAATCTCTCCCTTGACTTTACTTTTGTGTCAGAAATTTGTCCCAATGTAATAGTTTCGATAAAACAATTCATTTTTTTGTCATTTGCTTACTGAAACAAATATACTAATCTCCCCTGTCTGTCATACAAATGCCTTGCTTTTGTGCAGTACACGGCCTAAACAATCCAAAGGGTTGGCTATGAATAGTCAACAATTATTTATTGAACATCTATGTGCTATGATAACTTCAGTAAATACAAAAAAGAAAGGCCAAACTTCTTTCCTTCATGGAGCTTAGACTTTGTAGAAATCACAAAAAATAATAAAAAAAGATAAATAAGGAAAATATATATTAAATTATGGTAAATACTAAGGAGGAAAAGCAATGAAGTTAAATATAAAATGTCAGTTTTTAGAATTTACATGTATATCAATAATTATGTGCATCATGAAATATACACAAAGTAAACATTAAAAAGATTAGATGAAAATAAATATGAATGGCAGTTCTAATACTATCCTCAGCAGATGGTCTTACATCTCTATTTGTGGACCACGGCTGAAGAGCAGCCCTGCTATTGATGTCCAATAGGATTTTCTGCGATGCTGGAAATGCTCATTCTGTGCTGTCCACAGATAGAGTCTTTAAAATGTGTCCAGTGAGACTGAAAAACTGAATTTTAAATTTTCTTTAAAATTTAAACTGCCTAAATGGCTAGTGGCTATTAGACAGCATAGCTCTAGAGGAAGCAAAGTTCTGCTAAGGATATAGTAGTGTCTGAGGCAAACAGAACTTTTCCTTTGCCCTTTATCTTTGATACCCATTTTACCTTCAGACCCTAAACTTAGCCCAGTTTGACCTGGATTAATGATATGCTTTCTCCATGCAGTCTAACTGGCTTCCTCCTGAATTCCAGGATGCTTAATTGATTCTGCCTAACTCTGTTCACTGTACCTCTCCTGTACAGTTATCCTCTAACTGTAGGTCTATGTTATCTCTGGCTCCAACCATGTGGTCTCACATTCACTGGCTCCAGATATTGCCACCGTGGCTACCTCTCTACCAACTCCATGACGTTGTCCTTAGATCCCCTCTGTTATGGCAGTGCTGTCCCCAGATCATTCGAATCTCCAGAAATTGATTCTGCAACCGTTAACGTATTAGTCCTGGGATGCAGTTTGTGTTGTGAACTTTTTCTGCATTTCCAGACACTCCCAGAAGCTTAATTAAAGAGCAATCGTATCTTTCAGGGTCATCTTAAACCATTGTTTGAGGCCAATATGTTCTATTAAACAGCTGCAAAAAACCCTCCTAAGAGACTGCTTGTATGTTTAATATTGGATTAAGTAATCCTGCTGGATCTCCACCTGCATCTCCAGAGCACAGTGGTGCTAAATATGCAAAAATTATTTAGGAGTTTCTTGGAGAAAAGGTGGTATGAAAACATTAGGTTCAAGAAGGACAGCTGCCTCAGGCTGTACAAAGTTTCTCCAGGCCACTACCACTCCGAGGGAAGCCTCACTTGGACAAACAGCTCATATCGGGAGGTGCTTTATTCACAGTACCTGACCATACACATTACACATCCCCAGCAGGTCATCCAGAAGCCCCAAATATAGCAAGAAAGATCAAAACTCCTGAATTCAGCCTGGGGCTTGCTCATCTAAACAGCAGGTGAAGCATCAGAGGTAAAGCTGAGAAATTTTTTTCAGGCATACACATAAGCCTAGCAAGACTGATGTGAAATAGTGAGGAAGTCTAAGCAAAAGCATTAAAAATAATCTTGAACAAAAAAAGAGTTACAGGAAGAGTTATATACAAAAATTGTTTTATTTTGGGGAAGACAATGAAAAAAAATCATGATACTATAAAGCAGAATAAAATAATACCAAAGAAACAAAAGACATGAATACATAAGAAGAGAAACAAATTAATTAGAAAACTGCACATAGTATTGACGAATACATAAGAGTTGGTTCTTTAAATAAACCAACAAAATAAAGAAATATTTAATTAAAAATATTGAGAATGAGAAAGTGGTTGTAATTCACAAGAGGATATTATATAAAGTTCTATAGTAATTATGCTTCAATATCTTGATGAAATGAACGGCATTCAAAGAACATATGAATAACTATCATTGATTAAAAAAAGAAAAGTGAACCTGATAGACTCCAAACCATAAAGTAAACTGAAAAAAAAAGATTAGAAATCTCTATAAAAATTTGCTTCAAGGTAGTTTTAAAAAAAGTTCGTATAACCTTTGGGTAACAAATAATACTCATAATATTCAACAATTCCTGATTTAAAAGTATTTTTAGCCACACCGATGATAGCCTTTAAGAGACTAGAAAACGATGAACGGCCGTAAGCTACGCCAGGACCACCTGCACTGGCAGGACCACCAGTGCCTCCCGGAGCGCCTACCCACCATATTACAGTGAAGGTAGAGAGAAAAGCTAGTGTTAGGGTCCAGGAAACACTGATCATGTTTGCAGGGCAAGTGGAGGATGAAAATGAAGTAGGCAAATACATATCATCTTCCCAGTATCACCAAAGTTCTGAATAAATAAAGGTGAATGGAAGATATTTCAAAGGGCTTTGGACAAAGGCAAAATTAAATAGATGTAAGAAGCAGTATGACCCCCAAAATAGTGTATATTAGTTTAAAATAGGATATAGCTCCATTAAAATACATTATCAAATACAAAATCTCACCCCAAAACAAAGACTTTATAAAATTTTTAAAAGGTAAGCAGCTGTATGATATTATCAAAAGACATGCCTAAAATGATACACCATTAATTGTAAAAGGATAAATAAGTTTTATAAAGCACATGTAAGCAATAATAAAGTAGGGTTTTCAAGATTAGTGTCTGTGCCTGTTAGTATTGTACTTAGTGGCATAAGCAAAAGGCTTTTTGGTATTTTTGCAGATTCTGAGGTCAGGAGTCACCAAGGCACAGCTGGGACAACTCATCTATGCTCCATGATGTCTGGGACCTTAGCTGGGAAGACCTGAGTAGTTGGAGGCCATTCACTTGCTTGGAGGCAGACATCACCTGGAAGCTCCTTCACTTATACCTGCAGAGCCTGGGCTAGGAAAACAGAAAGACTGGACTCAGTTGGGACCATCACTGGTATACATATATGGCCTCACCATGTGGCTCAGGCTTCTCCCAGTTAGATGGCTGGGTTATGAGAAGGAGAGTTCCAAAAGCAAGAATTTCAAGAGAACCAGGCAGAAGGTGCAAGCCTTTTTATGATCTAGCTCAGAAGTTATGGACTATCATTTTTATCAAATGTTATTGGTTGAAGCATAGGTAAGTCCATCCAGATTCAAAGGAAGGGATGTATACTCTATCTCCCCTTGAGAACTTTTCTCAACCTCTATAAAAACAGATGAAGTACAATCCAAAGCTAAAAGCATTAAACGGGACAAAGTCAATCATTTTATTTACTAGAGTACCATTCACAAGGAAGCTGTAACTGTTAAGAGTCTCTCTGTGCTAAAAAATTATATCAAAAAAATAATAATGCAGGATGTTTTCCTCTCTAATTTTTCAAATCAAGTTTCAAAAATATAAAAGATCTAATTTCCATACAAATTAAGGTTAACCTTATATATTTAATTAAACATTTTACACAGTAGGAAAAATGCACATTTTTCATCTGTCAATTGATAATTTCAAAATTAACATATGTTAGGCCACAAAGGAAATGTCAATAAAATCTTCAAAGCATAAATTGTATGGGCCATTTTCTCTGCCTCTATAATTCTGGTAATAAAATTAAATAAATAAATAAATGTTTAACTAACATTTAAAAGCAGTAACACAGCAATTTAAAAAATCTTCTAAATATCATGTGTCAAAGAGGAAATCAAAACTGTAATTACAAGCTCTTTACTAATTAAAGAAAATGACAACACATAGCAAAATGTAGGGGATACAGCTAGCTCTGAACTCAGAAAAAAATAAGTATCTACTTATTTTATATACTTAATTCCTACACACAGGTGTCTGGAAGGAAAGTTCCAATATTACTATAATTTTATCTAAATACCTTTCTGTCTATCAATTTCTCTATCTATCATCTATCTGTCTAATCTATCATCTACATATTTATTCAACATTCATTCTTTACTTCTTTGGTATGTGTGTATTACTGTTGGCATGGCAAGAAGTAATCTAAATGCTTATTAACAGGACATCAGTTCAATAAATAGGACATTATTTCAATAAGTTTTGGAACCTCCAAGTAATGTAATTGCATGTAGCTGTTGTATGAACATGGAGAAATTATTACACTACAGTAAGGTAAAATAAAAGACCTAAGAGAAGGATACAGAACAAAATTTTGCTTGGATGTAGGAAACTTAGAATGATGCAGAAGAAATGCCAGCATCCATGCCACCGCAGAGGATAACTTCTTTATGGAGACCCTCAGTTAATAGCCAATAGGACTGCATCAGATGACATAAGTATAACTGCATAAAGAACACCAAATGCACAAGAAGGCAAACCACCATGAGTCATAAGTGACAGAAACAAGCAGTAGCAGAGTTAAATCCCCAAAGACTGAAGACATTGGAATTTTCAAGATTAAAATATAAAATATCTGGATATGGCCTGCTTAAGGAAATACATAAAATTACAAAGGAAACAAAAAAATCAGAAAAATAGACTTTAGCAAACAGAATGGAAGTTTTAAATGTGAACAACAGTCAATGAAAAAATATCTGACTCAAGAGATACGTTAAGTAGCAGACTAGGTGTAATTGAAGAAAGAAGTATAATATGGGTTGGAGATATATTTACATAGATATAATATATATAAAAATATATATACATATATATTGCATTTCATATTTATAAAACTTATCCAGAATGCAGCAATAGATATGAGGAAATGAGGACAGTGGAAGAGCAACACAGAGACATGGTGGATAGAATAAAGTTTGCAACCCAAAAGGGTAAAATCCAAATAGAGAAGAAGCTTTATTTAAAGAATAAATGACTTCAAATTTTTCAAAACTGATGAGACTTCAGCCCAAGCTGGTAACCCAAAAAGTTATGACTGAATGTATGTTAGTGAAACTACAGATAACCCGGGAGAGACAGAGAGAGAGACAGAGAGAGAGACAGAGAGAAATCCTGAAAGGAGCCAGACCGAGAAAGACCTACAAAGGAATAAAGTCAGAATGACAGAATACTCCTGAGCAAAATTAGGGAAATGGTATTTGAACATTTATCAATTGAACAATTTTGCGTTTAGTGTGTCTTTTTACTAAGCACCATTATAACCTCCAAGGATGCAGCAATGAGCGAAATTGAAAGTGTCTCTGCTCTCGTGGAACTTACATTTATACAGGTGCAAACAGAGTCAACTAAGTGCAAAATTTTTTTTAAATTTATTTATTTTATTTATGGCTGCTTTGGGTCTTTGTTGCTGCATGCAGGCTTTCTCTAGTTGCGGCGGGCAGGGGCTACTCTTCGTTGCCGTGTGCAGGCTTCTCATTACAGTGGCTTCTCTTGCTGCGGAGCACAGGCTCTAGGTGCGTGGGCTTCAGTAGTTGTGGCTCGCGGGCTCCAGAGCGCAGGTTCAGTAGTTATGGCACACAGGCTTAGTTGCTCCACACCATGTGGGATCTTCCTGGACCAGGGCTTGAACCCGTGTCCCCTGCATTGGCAGGTGGATTCTTAATCACTGTGTCACTGTGTTAGGGTGAAGCCCTAACATAATTTTTTAAAGGATAATTTCATCATGTAAAAGTGATATGTAGAAATAAAGCAACAAGTTAGAAAGTGCATTGGTTATTTTAGATAGGGTCATCAAGGATACACTTGGTGGTGAAGTGACAGTTGAGCTCAACCCTCCAAATAAGTCGGACCATACAAATAACTGTGGGCAATCCTATGGGCCACGAGATAAGAATGGATGGACACAGAGAAAAAGCCGAGCAGAGAAAAAGGGGTAACGGAATGAGATAAGGTAGCAGAGGTAGACGAGACTTTGAAGGAGATGATAATATTTTAATGGCAATGAGAATAATTTGAAAGTTTTAAGGGAGGAAGTAACATGAGTGTAATTACATTTTCAGGTGGTCACTCCATGTGCTATGTAGAAAATTGAATATAGTCAATTATAAACTTGGTGCACTTTACCTTGGGTTTCCTCTTGTATATTATCTTCCTCAAAGCCAAAGTTGTCTTAGGACTCTTCCAGTTTAAGTAAGAGAGATAGGTAATCTAAACTGGCTTAATTTTAAAGGATACCTATTTTTAGCCCCAATCAAAATTTCCAACATTAGCTAGCTTCAGGCTCGGTTTGATCGTTAAGTTCTGTACCTCCGTCTCTCAGACAAGCTTTCTCTATGTGATATGCATGATGGCTCTTGGCAGCCTGAGACTTCAATCCTAATAGTGTTTTAATCGCAGCATAAGGAAAGCTTCTTCCGTGATAGCAATGAAGTATCCTGGGTGGGGAGAACTCCATTTGCCTCCTTTTGATGACATTTCTATTCCTTAACCACTCATCAGCCTTGGGATTCGGGCACTCTGATTAATGAGGTCAAAATCAACTTCCTAATGATGTGCAGTTGGCAGGGAGGGACTAAGTTTCTCCTAAATGACACAGAATGGTTTCACCATAAAAGAGAGAATAATTCTTACCAAAAGAAGGTGGAGGACTGTTTGCCAGGGAAGAAACATATCCACAGCAGAAGGATAGAAGGAAGTCTGCCCATTTCTTAATAAAATTAGTTCTCATGACTCCAAGTTGTTTGGTACTCTTTGGTAGGACCAACATGATGGTTAAGGGAAATTCTCATAGTGAAAATTAGTGTCATTTTCCCCCATGTAATTTAATTAGATATAGCCATTTAGCCTCACAAGGAAGATAATGAGGCAGGTGGAGAACTTGATATTTCCTCCAGGAGGGGTCTCATATATCCTCTTACAGCAACAGCTGCATGAAAGAAAAGGAGAACACAAGAAAGGCATCCCTAGACACCAAAATCCAAAGGAAGGCCTCCAAAGAGAACATTCCATGGGGCACTGGGAGAAATTAAAGTTTCTTTTTTTCCCACTACCAGATGAACTCTTTCTCGAGCAATACCCTAGCTGTTTTAGCCATTATCTAAACGCTGACTATTCCTGAGGGGTCAAGGAAGGAAGTTTCATTGAATTTACCATAAAGATTGAAAGTGACGCTGACAGTTGTATAGAATATTATAACCTACAATAAACAACTGATTTTTAATGTTATTTTGCCAATATAACAAAGAGTCATTAGAGAACGAAGAGTCATTAAAGAGAGAAAAATATTTTAAATTTTTCATATTAAGGTCTCTGTAGCATACTAGGTAGAAATAGCTATGAAAATAAAAAAGAAAATTAATACATGAATTTTAGTTTCTGTTCTGCATCATTTCATAGTATGTTTGAGCTTTTAAAATCTTGTTGAGGCTGCATCATTTGTAATTGGTCTGGAGTAAAGCAATGTCAAAAGGAAGATAAAATGGATTTTTAAAGAAGCTAATACTGACAATGTCAAAAAGGCATAATTTTTAAAGCTTTATAGCAAATTGTTAGGGTTTAGGTATAATTGAATTAGATTACAGTTGAATTCAGAGCTAATAATTTTTTCTAGAAAATGATAATAATAAAATAAATCTACCTTTTCTTAGGGAATTTTAAATGCATTCATCATTGTTTTATTATTGTAGAAATTTTGCTTCAAAAATGTAGACATTTATTCAAAGATAGCTTTCTGAGCCCATGCATTTATTTCCCTGCTTCACAACTTCCCACTGGAAAATAACCAATACAACAAAGGTAAATTGGGCAAAGTCTCTCTCAAGATTAGAAATCAGGAAAGAATCCTGTCTACAAGATAACAAGAGCAGTTTTGCTACCTGAAGAAGGACTGTATCCCACGTAAGGATGAACTACTATGACCAATATGGAAAAGAAAACACTTCCTACTGGTAAATCTCTGCCATACAGCTGTCTTCACCAGGATTTCTGTCTCATTTTTGGCAGGACTAAAAACCACATCATACATTTCCAACTGTCTCTTTCCTTAAAATTGGAGAAAATGTTCTTTTCTTATTGTCCCCAAATCACAGTTTTAGACAGTAATCCGTCTAATACAAATAAGAGTTTCTCTTAAATCTGGTCACGCACAGGCACAGACTTCCATTTTTAGTGCAAATAAAACTTATACATCAGAAGTTGAAGTAATTCAAGCAATGAGACATCTTGTAGGTAAATTAGCAAGCCTCCCTCCCACCACCAAAGTAAACATGTTGTAAGAAAAATGAAACAACTAAATAACATACTTTGTATCTTCAAGAAAGCATTATTTCAGGAAGACATACACAGATTTCAAAAAGCAAAAACAATAAATCCAGTGGTAGCATATTAATTTTGTCAGAAAACCAGATCAGTGAGTTAGAAAACTGATGAATTCTCCATGACTTTCAGAGGAAAAGATTAAGAGAGAAATATGATTAACTAAAAATGAGAAATATTGAGGACACATCTAGTTAACTCAACATGTATATGTAATACTCATTCCATAAGGAAAGACGAGACTCACTAATAATGAAGGAATAAAAATAACAAGATACCATTTCCCACTCATATGATGGATAAAAATTAAAAGGAAATCTGATCATATCAAGTGTTGAAAAGACAACTGTCATTCAGTGTTGATAAGAATCCCAACTACTCTGGATGCCAACTTGACAATACATACATATATATTATACATACATACATGCATACACTTTTGACTTTATATTTATCCAAAATAGTCATACTCCACAACCCAACAATTTCACTCCGAGGTATATTGTTCCTAGGTTTGAATGCTTTCAGAAGCAGGCCTGGAGACTAAAATTTCAGTGCAAATAGTGTATTTGTGAGATGGTTCCAGAAAATGCCAGTGGGGAAGTGAGACAGGGAAGGAAGTTGTGAAAGGCTGTGGGCATCTGGAGCTCCATCTGACTGAGGAACTGTAGGGGACACTGTAGAACACGCCCTCAGAGTTATCCTAGTCAAGGGTGAGTAATCTGGGGTTTTTATCTCCCTACTCTCTGTATCACTAAGGGCTACTTCTGGGAGCATTGACTCAGGTACTTCCAGCTTGCCCTATTTGCTAGCTGAATTGCTCTTATCCAGGAACTATCTTCATGGTGTCCACAGCAAGCAGGTGTTCATAGTAAGCAGCCCTCAGCATACAGAAAGGAGGACTGAAAGAATAAGGGTAGGGCACTGATAATGTCAGCTACAATACCTTAATAAAGGAGATCATGTGTACAAGGAAATACAAATATGTAAATGTTCTTAATATTTAATCATTTATCACAGAAAAAAATGGAAGTAACTGAATGCCCATCCTTAGAAAGATGAATAGTAAAATGTGACATTAGATACAAGGAATAATCTAGATCTCTATACATTAACATTCCTAATTCTTAAAAATCAATGAAATATAAGCTGTAGAATGATACATATATTTATTATAGCCTTTATGTAAAGTTACTAAATTATATAAGTAAATCATGCATATCTAAAATAACATTTTTATTATTTATTTATTTTAATAGCTCTTTATTGGAGTGTAATTGCTTCACAATACTGTGTTAGTTTCTGCTGCACAACAAAGCAAATCAACCATATGCATACACATGTCCCCATACACCCTCACTTTTGCATCTCCCTCCCTCCCTCCCTCCGTCCCACCCCTCTAGGTGGTCACAAAGCACCAAGCTGATCTCCCTGTGCTATGCAGCTGCTTCCCACTAGCTATCTCTTTTACATTTGGTAGTGTTTATATGTCCATGCCACTCTCTCACTTTGTCCCAGCTTACCCTTCCCACTCCCCATGTCCTCAAGTCCATTCTCTACGTCTGTGTCTTATTCCTGTCCTGCCCCTAGGTTCTTCAGAACCAACAAATATAGTATTAAAATCCTAATACAGAGAGATCTTTTCTGTCCTTAAGCAAAAACATGCTTTGAAAATGTAAAATTTGTCAATGCCACAAATACAGGATTTAAAAAACGAAAAATCACTCTAGTTGAAACAAACTAACGTGAAACTTCATTCTCATTAGTTATTAAAGAAGTAAATTGAAGCAGCAGCAAGGTAACCTCTATTAATTACTATCTGGCAACGTTGAAAAGGAAGCCATATGCCAGGCAGCCAGTTCTGCAGATATAAGAGAGTTTAGCTGAAAGAGAAATTTGACTCTGTCTTTTATATCCAGCAAGATCATTCTCTTCAATCCTCTCAAACTTGAGAGTATAGAGTAAAAAGTCTCTACATATATTCTTACCTGTCAGCTTTACATTTTGGACTAAATAATGAACTGTATGCCCAATCTTTCATAACAGACAATCTAGGCTAATGCTGTCCAATTGAATTTTCTGCAATGATAAAAAAGTTCTATATCTGCATTGTCCAATATGGTAGCCACTAAGCCACATGTAGCTATTAAGCATATAAAATTGTGGTTAGTTTGATCGAGGAACTAAATTTCTAATTTTATTTAATTTTAATTAATTTTAATTTATAATTAAATGCCACATGTGGCTAGTGGTCACCATATTGGACATTTCAGCTATAGCTGAATCCCACCATGTGCCTTACACTTAATATTTACCTCAGTCCATGTTGGATGTGTAAATCCTCACACCACTCGTCCATTACTTTCTTCGTACCTATCCAAAGGAATAACTCTCTCTATTTCTATCAAAGGCAAATTCTCCACGTGGTCGGTGATGTCTTCCTCTTGCTGACTCAAGGACTTCCTTTCCCTTTGTTCCTTATCTTTTATCTACTTCATATTCCCTACTAGACCATCTGTATGAATACTGTTTAAGGTGTCATTCACCTTTGAGAAAAATCTGTCACTACCTCTTCTCCATCCCTAAGGACATGTCTATTTTTCTCCTCCTATCCAAAGCAAAACTGGATGAAAGACTTGTGCATAACAGCTCTGTCTACTTCCCTGTACCTAATTCTTTATTTCCCTTCATTCTACCAAAAGTACTCTGACCTAAATCAGTTATACCTACCATGTTACTAAACATACAGTTACATCCTGTCCTTTTAATAGCTTGACTTCTCAGAAGAGCTTGGTACATCTCTAGTGAATTGAAATGTCACAGCAGGTCCAGAGAAATACATGATTACTTCTTTTACTCATTAGCTGAGGGTAAGGTAAGGATGGAGGTAAGGGGATTTTTGAGGAGAGAAAACTAGTTAAAAAATGGTCATCTTGGATAATGGGAATGTGACTCTTACTAATGATATACAATGGGGCTATTGACTAGTACACTTAAGACTTGCCCATTTCCCTGCAAATTTACCTCAATATTAATGATAATAAATTTAAGCAAATACCGAAATTAGTTAAAATATGCATGGTAAAGTGGTGTTCATTATGTAATTCTTTCAACTTTTTTGTGTATTTAAAGTTTTTCTTAATTAAATTGGGGGGGCAGAATTATTAAGGAAAGGAAATAATGCAAAAAACAGGAGAGAAGTAATAATAAAAGAAATAATGGAAGAAAAATTACTTGAACATAATAATGACTAGAAACTTTAGATTAAAACTTCTCATTTAACCCCTGGCAGAAAAAAATTTTAAAGTAGCAGTATCTTGGAGAACCTCTTGAATTCCAATAATAAAGAATTAATATTACAAAGTTGATAAAGACTGAACTAATTACTAACAAAGAAAAGAGAATCTACCTTATATATGTATTTTTAAACTATAAGACAGGAAGTTAGAAAACCACAGAATAGCATCTGGAAACTATTGAAAGAAAAGTACTATAAATGACATATCTTATTTAGCCAACATAAAATTCACATGTCAGATAAATACACGAATAAATGCATAATATGGTCATGAGTAGAAAGTTTAAGTCTCAATATTTATAAAGTTGATTCTTAAAAAAGTGATCAATATTCAAAACAAATCCACTAAGAAATGAATGGATTTTTTAAAAAGGAATTTGACAATCCAATTTAAAAATTAACCCAACTAATATAAATATCAAAATATTCAAAACAATTTTGCCAAGGAACAATGAAAAGCATCTTTCACTATCACTGATTAATACATGTTTATGATTTCTAGTTTTGAGATGATGTTATAGCTTGAATTTGACAAAGTCTTAGGAAAAAGCAAGAAAATACCAAAATACAAAAAAAAAAAAAAAAGAGAATATTTTGAAAGCATTAAAAAAAGAGAATATTTTGAGAGCATGAGAGTTACTAGGTCAACCCAGATTTGGGGAGTCAAGATTCTGGAAAGAAGAGAACTACAGAAAGAAGAGATGACATTCTTTAAGCATTTTTCCTTAGAACAATTTGCCAATTTTTGGTATGTTACCAGCGGCTGCAAATAGCAGGAAAAGAAACCAGCAGACATTCTGGCAGTCCCTAGTCCTTCAAAGCACGAGATTTTTAAAATTTCAGTTTGGTACTGCTAAGACAGTAAGGACTTGAGGATCCAAGTTCTCAGAAAGAAGAGAAGAACAAAGAAGTAAGACTAACACTCTGGTAGTTTTAGCTTGACGTATTTGTTAAATTTTTAAACTGTGAAGGGCAAAGACTAAGAAGGTAAATAGAAAACCACTGAAAAAGCAGAGTAGAGCTTTTAGCAGTTTCCCAATGCTGAGAAAACAAAAGTTGGAGTTTAGGACATATAAGGAAGTGGGTCATAGTAAATTTCACAGGCTCTCACTTGGGATCCCTGCACATTTTTAGCCTAAAAGTAAGGGCAAAACACCTACACATAGAAACTCAAAAATTCTGCAATTGAGCTAGATAAAAGGAATTAGAAAAATCAGAGTAGACTTTCTAGCAGTTTCCTACTTCTGAGAACCTCAAAACTGGAATTCAGAACTTAAAAGGAAGACAGGCCATGGTAAATTCCACAGGATTAGAAATCCTGAAGTTCCTTCCCCCAGGAGCTGGGCTTTATAAAAAAGGCAGATCGGCAGCTTATTTCAGTCCCTAATGTGATTAAGGGGATTCCCCTGCTGTGACCTACCAAAAAAGTGAGCATCTATAAGTCCTCACACTTTTTTACACAAAATACTTGGGATTTAGTAAAAAAAAATTAACAGACATGCTCCCCCTCCAAAAAAAGAACCAAAAGAAAAAATAGAAAATAGACACACAGAACCAGATGGCCTAATTATTAGTTATCAATACGGATATGAAAATACTATTATTAATATGTACAAGACAATTTTAACAACTTCATCAGAGAATTGAAATCTCCATATTAAAAAACTCTGGAAAGTGTAGATTTGATTTACGTAATAACAGAAATTAAAAATTTAATGCATGGGATTGTCTTTATGATAAAGGCAACATGAGGAGTTTAGGATACTCTCCTCCACAGAAAATATGTACAAAATAAAACAAGATTATTAAAAGCAACCTTTTCAGGGAATCATTGAAAAGTAGACAACAATATCAAAAGTGTTTACTCATAGAAAACTGTCAAAAATAGTCTGGATACAGCAAACTGAATAGCATTCTTTCTTGAGGACATTTTTGGAAGTGAGAGAACCATGGAAAGACTGAGTTAATATACTCTCCACACATCCCTCACCTGTTAAACTCTGTGAGGGAGTGTACCAAAAGTTGAAAGCCTAAGGAGACTTGCAATTTTACTGTGCTTTTTAATGTGTTCCCTAACCCACAAAAGATTAGAGGGTACAGAATAGTTTTATCGACTTTAGGTGTCTAAGAATAATCTCTGCAAATCATGGACTGACTGCAAAATACACAGGTTCAAGGAAAAACCTCCTAGAGAGCCAGGCCCAAATATTTACACAATCTCAAAATAAAACAAAATCTATGTAGAGATATCAGTGGCTTCACACTCCAGGGTAGAGAAATTTCAGAGTTGGAGTCTATACAAGTTAATTGTCTAGATCAACATAAGATTAAAAAGAAATTTAGCATCACTAAAATATATTATTTAAAATGTACAGTTTTGAATCATAAATTACTAAATATGTGGAAACCAGAAAAAAAATAAAAACTGTCATCCAAGCTTTACATATCCAGTGAAACTATGCTTCCAAAATAAATGCAAATTAAAGGCAAATTTTGTTTTTTTGGCTGTGCCACATGGCTTATGGGATCTTAATTACCCGACTAGGGATTGAACCCAGGCCACAGCAGTGAAAGCACCAAGTCCTAATCACTGGACTGCCAGGGAAGTTCCAAAGACAATTTTAGATAAACTAGAACTATGAAAATGTAGTGCTAGTGGACCTGGACTACAAAAAATGCTAAAGAAATTCCATTAGGCTGAAGAGAAATGACATGACATGACAGTGCTAATCTATGAAGGGAATAATAGACAACAGAAATGGTAAATATTTGGCTAAAAATAAAATTATATGTATGTGCTGTATGTGCTATGGTTATGCGGTACATATACTTTTTCTTTTTTTAAAAAGAAATAACTGTTTAAAGCAAAATTTATTACACTATATTCTTGGGTTTGCAATATACATGGATGGACTAGGTATAACAATAATATTTCAAAGAAGTGTTGGCACTATTCTTGTGCAATGTTTTTATAATTTACCAGAAATATATAAATTTTAATTTGAAATAAAGATGGTCATTGTAATTCCAAGACAAGCACTAAAACATAATAAATGCACAGAAATAAGCTAAGAAGTCAATAAAGAAAATAAAATGGCGTATAAAAATATGTGTTTAATACAAAAGATGATAGTAAAGGAGGAACTGAGAACAAAGAAACAAGAGAGACATATAAAAGCAAATAGCAAAATGGTAGATTTAAGTCCAATCATGTGGACAGTTACATTTAATGTGAATAAGTAAACAATCTATCAAAAGGCAGAAACTGGACTTTATGATTCCATCCCATAAATACCACAGGGCATTTTTGCCCTATGTCACTCAGCAGGAAAAAGTACATTTTATTTCTTCTCCATTTGCTAAATTACTGATTTCTATTACTAAAGGAACACTTCTCCAAACCAACTTTATTTCAGAATAACATTTTTAAAAAGAGAAGAATGATACTTAACCTACAGCCTTATATTTTAGAGAAGCAACCTGTTATCAAAGACTTAAAGCAACTTATTCTCACAGCTAATATGACCTATTCACTTCTGTATATTTATCTAAAAGCTGTATAGGGTTCCTTTTCACATTTCATTGTTTAATACACATGGAAATTGTGTGTGTGTGTGTGTGTGTGTGATGTAACGAGAGATACAATTTCTTTAATCTTTTAAAAATAGATTCCCAATGATCCATTACCATTTATTGAAAAGCCTATTCTCCCCTTCTCCCACCTGCCACCCCCAGTGACCTGCTGATCTGCTGTGTGACCTCTGGGTGCTATCTTGTATGGATCTTTTTCAGAGCTCTCCATTATCTTCCATTAGTTTGGCTGCTATCTATCTATCTCTGCATTCATAACATAATGCTTTCATTGCTACAGTTTGAGTCCCCCCAACATGTGCTTTTCCAAGAGTTGCCTGGCTATTCTTGGCACTTTACACTCGCAAATAAAATTCAAAGTGACTTTTCAAGTTCCACAATAAAAGTCTGGGATTTTTAGTGGGATTGCTTTATATCTATATATTGTGTGTATGTAGATATATAGATGGATAGAGATAAATTTGAAGGAAACTGACATATATAATACACATACAAACAATTAAAATTCATGAGAAACTATATCTAAGTTGTGATGGGGTAAATGATACTATACTATATTAAAATCATTGCTCTGTCCAAAAAAAGTAAAATACCAATTAGTAACAGACTTTAGTATGCTAAAATTGCATCTTCTGAATTTCTGTCAACAGACAACTCTGGAGATGTTAACTTTTTTGTGATTCCAAGTTTGCGTATGCAACAAAATGGCTTTGTGGGCTGCTAAAGGTGAGACACTTTATGGACAAAGAGAAAGTTTGCAGCAAATATTAAGAGATACATTATATTACTAAACAAAGTACTTCCAGGCTACATTTGACATAGAAACAACTAGAGAAAAATGATAGGTGAAGAGAATGGAGATGGGACAACAAAAATGTACAATTAGTGTACCTGATAAATACTCTTATAATTTATAAAACTAATTTAAAATAAATAAAAGGAGAACTTGATAAATCAAAAAATCATTGCGAGCGATTTAACACAACTATGCTTAGATAGCACATGCATACCAAAAAAATTAGTAAGCATCTAGGAGATTTGATTATTCCAGTGAACAAACTTGATTTAATTGACTTATAAAAAACATTGCATCCCCAAACTGCAGGTTAAAAAAACAAAACAAAACTGTTGAATTACATATGGGTTACATACCAAACCAAATGACCATATGCCTGGTGATAATGCAATTTCATAAATTTAAAAGAAGTGAAATAATACAACTTTATGTTCTTTGACTGCAGAGTTAGTATTCTAGACAACAACAACAAAAGCTAGCTGGAAATATCCCATGTGTTTGGAATTTATGAAATATACTTCTATTCAGGGATCTAAGAAACAAGTAATACAAATTAGCATACTTAAATTATTATAAAAATAATACATACAAAAACATAAAATTCAAGTAATACCATGATTAGTGGAACATTTATAGCCTTAAATACATATTAGGAAAGAAGAAAGACTGCAGATAAATGAGCTAAGCATGTAGCTTAGGAAATTAGAAAAAGAATAGTGAAAAAAGTAGAAGAAAGGAAATAATATTAGAAATTAATGTAATAGTAAGCTGAGTAACAGGATAAGTAAAATAAAAACTTGTTCATCGTGAAGATAAACAAATTTGATGGATCTCTGGTGAAGTAGTAAAGAAAAATAGAGAAAGTATATATAATATCATTAATCAGAAAGAGACACAGCCACAGTCTTGAAGACTTTTAAAAGTTGGGCTACTTCATGAAGGGATATTCCAGAAAAGAAGATGGGGATGGAATTAACAACAAATAGCAGAGCTAACTCTGATAAGAGGGTTCATTTCATTGTCCTGGGCAAGAGAGACATTTGTAGCACGGTCAGTAGCAGATTTATGAAAACAGCATTATCTAGTTGAGTAAATGTAGAAGAGTACTGTCTAATGTTCTTATATTACACCATCCATTTAAAAAATCTTTCTTCCATTCTCCTCACAGTGTTTGTTCTCCCAATGGAGAATTTTTTTTGGTTTAATTACTTCCCTCAAAATTAAAAGCGAACAGTATGAAGTCTAGAATAAGCTTGGTGAAGATTGCACTAGTCATTTGCCCTTGCTTAAATATAGAATAAAATAGAATTAATGTGAGCTTACCAATTTGTCAGGTCTTTACACTTAGTCTAATATGCCTGAATAGGCATACTCACATGTATCTGAGTGGGTCTCTAAAATTTAGGTACTTCCATTTACATGTTCTATTTGAAAGCATTCATTTTATTGTAAGCTGTCAGCAAGCTCATTGGTTCAGTAACTGTCATGCTACAGCCTCTCTCATCATCTTAAAATCTGCTTTGGAAACTAACACACCATTGTAAAGCAATTATACTCCAATAAAGATGTTTAAAAAAAAATCTGCTTTGGCTATACATCATTTTAATGAGGCAGGGTTAATTTGTGACAGAGGCTCAAATGAAAAGGAAAATGCTAGCTAGATTTTATTCAGGGAGAAAAAAACTGATACACTGCTGGGGATCATGCTAGTATATTTCCCCCATCTTCATTTTTGTTTTCCCCATTTATGGCACTTTCAATTTTGGTACTGTAAATACATACAAGTATTAATATATTCCAACTCATTAAAAAACAATGCTGGAATTGTGTTTCCAATTCATTATTTTTGTAATTGCACTTATGTTTGTTAATTAAATAACTATTGTTCACATCAGGGTGTAGTGGAAGAGGTGTGACAAGTCAGGTTTTACACGGAGCCATCACATCTAGAAAAAGACACTTAGAGATAATTAACAAAATTATTTTTTGTCCCAATTTTTTAAGTAAAAAGAGTAATGAAATTATTGACTATGCTTGAATTGTGTATTTGAGTATGAACAGCTGAGTATAGAAGAGGCCCACACAATGGGTCAAAAGACAATGCCAGATTGAGTAGCAGAGCAATACTTGGCAAAATCTGCTGTTAACAAAGACTTGAATGGGAGCTGGACTTCTGATCCAGATATGAAAGGACTATTTATCCATTATACAAATGATCAGAGTGAGATGACAGGTTCACATTCTGTCTGTTGACAAGTAAATAATTTATTATCTTTTTGGTAATAGAGAAAAAAATTTTGGAAAGAAATAAAAACAGAGAAAAATTGATTTAAATATAATCATATGAGAATCAGGGTTTGACAGACCAAACACAAGAACATAAATTAGAAATGAAAGGGTATCTGAATTGCACAGTAAGATTAATTTAATGGACAAATATTGAAAATATATTTTATTTTCAAGAAATGATGGACAAGTTTTTAGAGATTTCTAAAAACTTAGCCATAAAAGAAAATGCAGAAAAATAATCCTAATTTATAGGCCATAGTATCTGACTACAGTGCTAAAAAAGAGATTAGGGTAAAAATATAATAAAAATTACATTGATTACAACAAAACTATAAAATAATACTGATGTCAAGGAGACTATAACAAACTGAATTTAAGAATATTTAGATGATTAGGAGAACAGACACCGTTGATGATTATTAAATGAAGCTCAAGTATACTCTGAGGTAAATTAATAGTATAAAAGCCTGTCATTAATAAACTAAAATACATAAATATAAATGGCCTAAAGTTTAAACTCAAGAATTAGGAAATGTAATTGATTTAAAAAAAAAAACAACTTAAGAACAAGAGAATAAGTTACTAAGAGTAAGTGTAGATGGGATTTAATTTTAACCCAGAAATAAAATAGTAGAATAAAGAGAGTGTTAGCTGATTAATTGAAAAAAAGAATCCTAAACTGTAGTGTGGTCTTTTCAAAGTTAAGATTACTATTGGCAAAGATTCATCTATTTCATTCTTCCTTTAAGATAAGAAAAAAATCGTCCAGCATTTCTTGAAAATAAAGTATATTTTCTTTTGTCTTCTCAATTTCTGAAGAGTTGTGTTCTGGATACCGCAGTTCTTAAATTCAGAGCAAAGCAGGTCATGGTGGACAGAACCACCCTAAAAGGTGCCCCAGGGGAGTCAGAGGAGAGCTTCATAAGTTCTAGTAGCTATGGTCCCTATGTCTGTGAATGAAAGACAGATATATGGAGATACAATAAAATGGCAAAGTGCCATATTACTTTTCCTGACAGTTGTTTGTTTTCTAAAGTAAAATCTAGTTATACCATAAGGTGCATCTATACAAGTATTTGTCGATATGATTCAGTGGAGATTCCACAATTACTCACAGACTAGTTAACTTTTTAGCTTTTGTATTCACTAATAATCTGTGTTTTAAAATTCTTCTGTGACATAATTAGTGGAAAGTTCAAAGAGGCTTCATTAGGATCACTAGCCATATGTGAACTTATATCTACAGTACTTTTGTCATCAGTAAGTCAATACACACCTTCTTTTGCATAGGATACCAAATTATTTAAGGTGTATTAAATTCTACATGACAAATTCAGCTTCTCATGGTGGAAAACAAAGTTTTAAAAATTATTTTGCCAACTGAGTTTTCTTTCAGGCCTACTACGATTTCATCCTGACATTTATTTAATTATAGCACCATGTTTTTTAGGGCTATCTAAATAGTTATTGCTACAAAAAAAATTTAATAGAATATACCTGGGTCTTTCAGTATGAAAGTAGTCTGAGAATTTTGGATTCCTTTGAGGAGCGAATCCCTCAGTGGTGATTCTGCAGTGTCACAGGCCATAACCACATAGGCAAATCAGAGCAAATGTTGAGGAGACAGTCAATTGTCTGATATAACATCAGAGAGAGATGCCTCTGCTTTATGGATTGGATAGAGATTAATAGTGACCTGTAGAAAGCTAGACTTTTTATCCAAAGAATTTGCTGCCTCTCTACACTGCAAGCAGAATGATACCTTACATAAAAATATGATCATAACATCCTGCCTAAAGACCTCCAATGTTCCTAAACACCTACAAGATAAAGATGAAGGTCACTTATGAGTATGATGAACATTATGTGGAGCTGATACAAATTATGTTAATGCCTGGGTTACATATACACTCAACCTTCATGTTCCTTTTAGCTTCTACATTGTCTGAAAGTACTAATGTTTTCTTACAAAACTGCAGTGTAGAGAACCTCATAGACTTGAGAATGTACATTAAAAAAAAGCTAATAATAAACAATTATTTTCTCCTAGGAGAGACTACTTCCTGACCCTGGACATTCTACATCTGTGCTTCCCTATATGGTAGCCTGTTTAAATCTTCACATGTGCCCATTTAAATTATAATTAATATTTAAGAAAATTCAAAACTTAGTTACTTAGTCTCACTAGTCACATTTTCAGTGTTCATTAGCCACATGGAGTTAGTGGCTACCCTATTGGACAGTGAAGATTATGAACATTTGCATCATCAGAGTAAAATGTACTGATTTAGAATCAAGTCATTGAACTTTTTAGTATCTATTATCACCTCTAGTTTTCTAATTGCCATCTCCTCCCCTAACCCTCCTCCTACCTACAGGACTCCTGTCTTTCGGATCTGCTCCATTCTGTATAATGACTTTCTAGTTCTCACTCCCGTCTGTCTATGGTGGTATTCATTCTTGGAATTCTCTTTTTGTTATGAATGCTCTCTTCCTTGGTTGGACACAGTTCTCTCAAATGACTCTGCATGAGTTTGCTCTCCAACAATGGAGTCTTACTGGAACATGCTGATTCATACTCTACGTTTTAACTTTCACCTAATCAAGCCAATAACCCATAAAATATTGTGCGTTTATATTTTATTATACATGACCCTTTTTCAGCAAATATTTTGCAAAATTTTTGCATACCTATTTGACAGGAAGAGTACTAAAATTCTATTTTATTATAATGTTACTGATTTTTTTTGCCTCTTTAGAAACATGGAGGATTTTCCAGAAGATAATTAGTTCACATGAAAGATAATTACTATTCATAAAGACTTAACAGAATTTTAATAAATAGATCTAAAAATAAAGGTAGAACGTTTTAGGAAATGCATATTCTTACACATTATTTTCCTAAATGAATCTGCATTTTAGACAATCACTTATAATTATGCCTTTTATGAAACTTCTCTAAAATATAATTAGTTAAAATTTTGCCTTAATAGAAATTGTTAATATTGATTGTACCAGATGAAATTTTAGTGATAAGAAAAACTTTATTTTAATAAGCTTAGTTTAAGATACAGACATATTGCCTACAAGATTTTCTCTTATAATTTTTGTATATAAACCATGACTTCCACAAATGGAGACTGTTTTACTTTTTATTTCCTAATCTGGATGCATTTATTTCTCTCTTGCTGAATTTCCCTGGCTAGAACCTTCAGTACAATATGTAATAGAGTGGTGAATGTGTATCCTGTCTTGTTCCTGATCTTAGGATGATAGTATTCAATTTCACCATTAATTATTGTGTTAGCTACGTTTTTTTTAATACATACCCTTTATCAGTTTGAGGAAGTTCCCTGTATTCCTAATTTATTGTGTGATTTTATCATGAAGTGATCAGTCAAATGTTTTTACTACATCTATTCAGATGGTCATATGAAGGTATCTATCTTTTATTCTATCGATATTACCTTGACTGATTTTCATATGCTCAGTCATCCTGACATTCTTGGGTTATATCCTGCGTGGTCATGGTGTATAATCCTTTTGATATGTTGCCAGATTCCATTTGTTAGTATTTTAATGAGGATTTTTGTATTTATATTCATAAGGGATATTGGTCTGCAATTTTCTTTTAAGTTCTTTGTCTGGTCTTGGTATCTAGGTAATAACGACTTTATAGAATGAGTTGAGAAGTGTTTCTTTCTCTCCTATTTTTCACAAGATATGGTGAAGTAATCATATTAATTCTTCTTTTAACATTTGATAGAATTCACCTGTAAAGACATCTAGTCCTGGGCTTTTCTTTGTAGGAAGATTTTTTAAAAAATTTATTATTGTGATATTTTTACATGTAATAGATATATTCAGATTTTCTGTTTCTTCCTGAACTCATTTTGGCGTTTTGTATTTTTCTAGGCATCTGTCCATTTCATTTAGGTTACCTAATTAGTTGGCATAACATTTTTCACAGTATTCCTTTACAATTCTTTCATTTCTGTAAGGTTGGTTGTAATATCTCCTTTTTTACTGCTGATTTTAGTAATTTGAGTCTTCTCTCTTTTTTAGTTAGTCTAACTAAACGTTTGTCAACTTTGTTGCTTTTTCTGATGAACCACCTTTTGCCTTTGCTGATTTATTTTTTATTTTTTTGGTTTCAGTTCTAATGTTTATTACTTCTTTTCTATTTGTTTTGGGTTTTTGTTCGCTTTTTTTCTGTTCATATTTTTTAAATGTATCTGTGTGTGCTAAATTTTTCAATGATAATGTTCCACAGATATGTTTTTCTTTTGTTTACTTGATAAGCTCAACTTCGTCTTTTTAAAGATCTATGCAAATCCACTCTGGATATTGTATGGTTTAATAAAATGAGAATGCCACATGTTAGGTAACACCTTGTTGCAATTCACCTCCTTGTGTATTTATTTCCCTTTACAGATCCTTGGGAAAGTTTCTCAACGTTAAAAAGATTCCAAGACTGGGACTGGGATAGCTAAGTGATTAATAAGTATTTATTGCCCTCTTCTGTGCCAGTTTACACTCCTACCAGAAGTGCATGTGGTGTTGTTTCCTCACATTTTGGCTAGCAATTGAATTTTACATTATTTAATTTTATATCATGTTATTTTAATTTTTTTCTTTTCTTTTTTTTTTTTTTTTTTTTGCGGTAGGCGGGCCTCTCACTGTTGTGGCCTCTCCTGTTGCGGAGCACAGGCTCCAGACGCGCAGGCTCAGCGGCCATGGCTCACGGGCCTAGCCGCTCCACGGCATGTGGGATCTTCCCGGACCAGGGCACGAACCCGTCTCCCCTGCATCGGCAGGCGGACTCTCAACCACTGCACCACCAGGGAAGCCCGTTATCTTAATTTTAAAAAAATTTTTGCCATTATCAAGGTTGTAGACACTCATTCTTTTAAAAATCTGCATATCTCAGAATATTAATAAAGATGAACATTTATTCATATGATTAATAATCCAGATTTCCTCTTCTTTGAGTGTCTATTTTAATTCTTTCTCTTACTTTCGTATGACTTACTGTCTTTGCTGCTTTATCAAAGTCATTGAATATTTTGAAGTTTTTATTTCATGTTACTCTTAAACACTGAGGTATCTTCTCTAAATTTTGTCATCTCATATTTAAATGTCTATGGTGTTTGCGGATGAATTAAACAATTCAACTTTTAGGTACTCATATTTATCATTTCTCCCTTGTTTAAAAATTATTCCTTTCCTTTTCATTATAATGCTGTTTCCTTAGTTTTTCTTCTACTTTTTTTTCTTGTTATTTTTCTTTTTTTTTAAATTAATTAATTAGTTTATGTTTTGGCTGCGTTGGGTCTTCGTTGCTGCGTGTGGGTTTTCTCTGGTTGTGGCAACCAGGGGCTACTATTTGTTGCAGCGTGCGGGCTTCTCATTGTGGCTTCTCTTTGTTGTGGAGCATGGGATCTAGGTATGTGGGTCTCAGCAGTTGTGGTGCGTGGGCTCAGTAGTTGTGGCTCATGGGCTCTAGAGCGCAGGCTCAGCAGTTGTGGCGCATGGGCTTAGTTGCTCCATGGCACGTGGGATCTTCCCGGAGCAGGGATTGAACCCATGTCTCCTGCATTGGCAGGCAGATTCTTAACCACTGCACCACCAGGGAAGTCCCCGTTTTTCTTTTATTACCTTCGTAGTTTTAGATCTTTTCTTTTCCGTATATGGTATGAGAACTCTAACTTTGTCCTAGACTTTTATCCAAGTTTTAAAATGATTAAAAGCATCTAGCATTTTTCCAGTGTTTTATGATGCTACTTCTATTATATATCTAGTGTTCAGTGTACACTGGTCTGTTTTGGAGGTCACCTACTTGTTCCATTGATTTATTTTATGCACCTTTGAGTGACAGTGTCACATTTTTGAGGATGAGTGAAGTTATGGCTCTGTAATATGTTGTATCACTTGATGGGACAAATCCTCCTTCTTTGCTCTTGCTTTTCCAATTGTATTAGCTTTTTGAGGACTGTTAT
Organism: Delphinus delphis; assembly: GCF_949987515.2. NCBI lineage: Eukaryota > Metazoa > Chordata > Mammalia > Artiodactyla > Delphinidae > Delphinus > Delphinus delphis. The sequence continues at coordinate 52,945,468 of NC_082698.1, read as the reverse complement.
TCTTTCAAAATAGTTGCAATTGCCTTATAAATTACTCAAGTCTTTAATGCATTTTAGTAGAGCTTTGAATGTCAGTAACTGTATATATACATACATTTATGTATGTATACATGCAAAAACTGAGTTGTATCTCTGAGACTTTTTCTGAAATTTCACATTTTCTGCATTATACCCTAAAATTTTTCCCCATTAATCATTTTTAAAAAATAACAGAATTGGGCTTCCCTGGTGGTGCAGTGGTTGAAAATCCGCCTGCCGATGCAGGGGACACGGGTTCGTGCCCCGGTCTGGGAAGATCCCACATGCCACGGAGTGGCTGGGCCCGTGAGCCATGGCCACTGAGCCTGCGCGTCCAGAGCCTGTGCTCCGCAACGGGGGAGGCCACAATGGTGAGAGGCCCGCGTACCGCAAAAAAAAAAAAAAAAAAGAAAAAAAAAACAGAATTGAAAAAAGCTCCACAGATGATTTGATATGAAGTATGTGCCAGGGCTACAAATAACTGACTTGTGTTTTCCTTAAAGATATAGGATATATTTTCTCACAAGTTACAGACTACTTCCTGAGAATTGCAACAATACTTTTATAGAAAAAATTTAGATCATCTGAAGTAACTTAATAACATCCCATTTTAACTCATTGCTGTGGCATGAAATAATTTCTTCTCTATCATGTATATTGCATTCTTTAGTTAGATGACAGCTTTTAAAAATTAAGACATTGAATCCACAGGTATTCAATGAAAATGAAAAACACCTATAATGAGATTTACATATTTTTAAATATTTAAGATGGTTATGCATTGCAGTGTTAATGATTTAGTGAATGATCACTGATAAAGTGTAATGTTACAACTCATAAAGAGGTGAGGTACGCTTAATAATCAATTTTTCTTTTAGTTCTGAATATAAACATCCTTCATTGCTTATGCCTTTCAACTTAATTTTACCTCTTATACCCATACTTACAGCTCACGACTGCATAGGTATTTATGAAAAATAGTGTCTAGGAAACAGCAGATTCTTGGAGAATCTGGAAAGGTAGACAAGGGAAGGTCCAGGGAAAATAAATCCCCTATGCCATGATCCTCAAACTAAATTTATATTGATAATCTTTTTTTTTTATTTTTTTTTTGCTGTACGTGGGCCTCTCACTGTTGTGGCCTCTCCCGTTGCGGAGAACAGGCTCCGGACGCGCAGGCCCAGCGGCCATGGCTCACGGGCCCAGCCGCCCCACGGCATGTGGGATCCTCCCGGACCGGGGCATGAACCTGTGTCCCCTGCATCAGCAGGTGGACTCTCAACCACTGCGGCACCAGGGAAGCCCTATTGATATCCTTTATAAGAACCTTCTTGTGTGTCACTGAGGAAGTGAAAGAGGTAGAGTCAGAACCTTGGCTAAAATGATGTTAAGAACTTGAAAGTGGAATAAGAATTGTAGAAAACATAAATTGCTACTTCATACTCTTTAGTGTACTTCAAATAGAATACACTTATTATGCAGGCTATTTAATTGCTCTTATAAAACTACCTGAACAGCTCACTTACTTATGTGAAAACGAGACAAAAATCTATCACCTTACTGAAAATATATGAGAAGCAGTAATACACGTTGTAGACAGTCTTGAATCGCTTGTCACTATTCTTTATTTGGAGAAATGTTTCTCTTGTAAGCACCATTTAATCTGTGCCTGACCTGCATCTATTTCTTATCTATGTGGATATATGTGTATGTTCTGGTTCAGAAAGTGACTCAAAAGAAATCAAGGACTGAGAAACCTGAAGTTTGCAGGAAGGATGAGCAGCAATGACTCATATCCTACTAGAGGATCAATCATTGAAAGAAAATGAGCTGGAGGCTTCCCTGGTGGCGCAGTGGTTGAGAGTCTGCCTGCCGATGCAGGGGACACGGGTTTGTGCCCCAGTCCGGGAAGATCCCACATGCCGCAGAGCGGCTGGGCCCGTGAGCCATGGCCGCTAAGCCTGCGCGTCAGGAGCCTGTGCGTCAGGAGCCTGTGTTCTGCAACGGGAGAGGCCACAACAGTGAGAAGCCAGCGTACCGCAAAAAAACAAAAACAAAAACAAAACAAAACAAAACAGAAAATGAGCTGGATTTAGAGAGATTTTCCTGTACCGTGGTGCTCATGCATCACATGTGTTATCTAAGATGGAATGACTTGGAATTGACGAACATTTTAATGTTCGACTTTCTTTTTCGGTAAGTTTGATTTTTAACATTTTTTGGAGTTTACTACATTACAGATATTATGCAAAGCACTTCATGTGGATTAATTGACTTAATCGTGACAACAAACAAAATAGGATTATTTTTAGTATCTTCCTTTTAAATGTGGGAACATTTAAAGGAAGCTGAACAGTGGTGGAAGAAAGATTCTCATAGCTGTACAGTGGTAGAAAAAAGATTCAAAACTAGGCAGTCTGATTCCAGAACCTGTGCTCACATACACGATGCAGATTATTTTTAAAAATTTGATGGGATTGTTGGGACCACAGAGCAAGGTTACTCTCCGTGGATAATGGTGTCTCCACTAAAAGCAGTATATATGTTATTAGTCAATTTAGAAAGAGGCTAATCTTGTTATAAGAAACAAAGGTGGGTGTAATTAGATGAGAATAGTCCAAGAAATAATCCATTTTTAAATTACAGACTTTTAAAGATATAAAACAATATAATAGTCATGCATGTACTCATTCCCCAGATTCAATACTATCAACAGTCACCAATATTGTTTCCCCTAGAGCCTGACTCATCTCCCCGCAATCCTACCACTGGATTTTTTAATGCAATGTTCAGTTATAACATAATTTAATCAATAAATACTTAAAACCTAAAAAAGTTTCCAAATTCTAGTTCTAATAAATATATGGTTATCCATGTTCTTGGAGGTTCGTCTGAATCTGGTTTTCTCAAAAAAATACAGAATTGTGTGCAGGATGGCCTGTGTAACTTTATTATGCAGGAGGTGAAATCACAGCTAATAAAGGGAAAAGGAAAGGGGTTTGCTTAAGGCCACACACCTGGTCAGGTAGTAAGAGCCTTTGAATGTATCTTGAAGGGAATCTGGGTTATTTTTACCAAACTGCATTGTTCACAATTTTCCACAACAATGCTTAGGCTCATTTTCCAGGGATGAAAAAAATCACTAATTAAATATGAGATGTGTTGGAGATGCATATATGTGTTAAGGTGCATTTAAGATGCATAAAAACCAACAAACTTTGACAAAGAATGAAGCATAAATTAATAGTTTATATTTTAGCTACACTGTCCTCAGTATTCAAAGAGATTTTCTGAGGTGCAGTAAAATTGTCCACCCATCATTTCTAGCACATCATAATTTAATGTTATAAGAATAATAATAAAGGAAAAAAATGTGTCCTTTTTATCCCAATAGAAGCATATTGATAAAGACTTGAAATTATATTTTATTCATATAGGTTGCATTGAAATCAGTGCGGTATTATTCATGACTGTTAAAAATTATAAGCTACCCTAATACCCAGCAAAAGAAGCTGTTAAGTAAACTATGGGGCAACAACCTGATGGCATATTATGCATGACTTAATAGTGAACATTTTGAAGATTCTGTAAAGAAACTGAAATAAGAATATGAAGAGTTGTTTTCTGAGAGGGTTACAGAAATTTACATTTTTAAAATTTTATTATTAATGTGATATATTATTTTTGCAGTTGATCTATTTTGGGCACTAGAGAAGAATCTGTAATCTACTTTTGTTGAGTAGAGTCTTGTCATATGCCTAAGTCTAATTATTTTATAGTGTTGTTCAATTCTTCTATTTAGCTGTTAATCTTCTGCTTAGTTTGTTCTATAGGATCACAATCTTAAAGCCATATTGAAAATTAACAGTAAACAAAAAGTGATCATACAAAATCCACATTTTTATACCAAAAAAGTAGACCTTAAAAAGAGAGAAGCAGCCAGAAATCCAAAATAAATATGAAAGGTTCATAAAAAGAAAGCAATTCTAGATAAAAATTTTACCATACCTATTTTATTTCCAGAGAATGTCAAAGTTATAAAAGCATACTATTACATCTGCAGCTGATAATTAAGAAAATGTCAGATTACCTACATGTTTTGCTTTCTGACCTTATAACAATTGTCTGAGAATATCGACACTGAATTTATTTTCAATTTTCCTTATAGTCACATGAATTATATATATGTAGTAGTATATAGGTAGAACAATAGCTCCAAATCTGAATTCAGTAGACCTAAGTATGCACTCTGTTTATTAAATATTATTGTTTTGAGCGACACTCTTAAGCTGCTTCAAACTAGGTTTTCTTTCAACTAAATTATTATTACGGTTATCTGTCCTAATGATCTTATGAAGTTGATTTCACTATCAGTATTACCTAATTGATCAATAAGTAATTAGTAAATGAAATTCCGTGTGTGTGTGTGTGTGTGTGTGTGTGTGGAGAGAGAGAGAGAGAGAATGAGAGAATAATAAAGCCAATAAACATGGTCATACTGACAAGGTGACATCTTTTGGGGCACACAATCTTTACTGCCCATTAAGTGAACGTCAGGCATTTGATAAAAAAGTGAGTCCTGATTTAATTTTGGCAGGAACATTTTCTCAGGGTGAAGGGTTGTGACAAGAGAAAGGTCATCAAAAAGATTTTTCCCTTTATAAAGGTTTGTCTCTGGTCTAGGTGACAGGTAAACCATTCAAATATTCTCTGCCTTAAATTGATAATTTTATCAGATCCTCCACATCTCCATAACCTTTATAATCATGGAATATTAAACCATACTATTGCCATAAGCACTTAACATGGTTCATGCAAAACAGACTCAGGAATACCATATACTGCTTATATGATCATCTAATCATTAACTCTATTTGCTGTCAGAAAAACTACAGAGTTGTAGCAGTATCTGCTTATTTAGTTAATCATTCACACATAAGGACAACAAGGAGAGATGAGTGAGTGAGGATGACAGGAAGACTGTAATGGACAAGATCAGGAAGCTTCTGTCTTGCAGTGCTAAACACTTTATATGAACTGATATATCTGATGGGAAATGCAGGTCTAATGAACAAATTTAATTGAATAGATTTGTTTTTAATTTTATTAAACCTGAAATATGGATTAATAAACAGACTGATGGAGCAAAACCAGAGAAAGAAAGATTGGTTAGAATGAGGCAATAGTAAAAATTAATAAAAAAGAGATCCTTCTATTCACTAGAATTCCAGCAATAAATGGATATGATGGGAGAGTATGTGGTTGATTTCTACATGAGAAGCTTAGAGTGAAATAACTGTGATAAATATTTTATATTTCTTTATTCGACAACATTCTTTTTTATTTCATTCTTTCTTCTCTATGAAAGCTGACTTTTTCTATTTCTTGCATTCATACATATATATATATATATATATAAAATTCCTATTTCATATGTTAATGGATAGAGGTGACAAAGTTTAGGGATGAAGGACTGCACAATCAAATCTTATCAGTGATTATCATTTATTTCCTACATTATTCTCTAGTTCAATCTTACAATAAATTCTGATGTTTCTTCATAGTTAGATGGGCCAAGTCATATTTTAGTCATTCCTTGGCTCTTCTTATTTCTCAATAAAATATAGTAGCAGAATTTCACTACAATTCCTAACATAAGGCACAAAAGACAGGTAATCATCTGTGTGTGTGTGTGTGTGTGTGTGTATGTGTGTGTTGTGTGAACCTTCAAGGGATATCATGGGAGGAATGGAGTTACACAGAGTTTAAAGCACATACTTCCTGCATTTGAATACCAACCTCATATCACACTAACTCTCTAATATGGGGCAAGTTAATCTTTCCAGGTATCAGTTTGCTCATCTCAAAATGAACTAACTAGAGTACTTTTCCCATAAGTTTGTTATGAGACTTAAATTGTTAATTAAATTAACTAAACTAAGTTATTTAATATTTATAAAATACTTTGAAAGTTACTGGAACACAGTAATTTCTATTTAAGTGATTCTTTAGTAAAAGTTGACATTATTCCTGTTTTTTTTTCTTTTTTCTAGTGGGTCATTTAAGCATCTGCTCTGAAGTCCTAAAAGCTGAGGAAAAAGGAAAAGAATGAATATTTAAGTATATTTATAAGTTTCTGGCAAGAAATTAGTTAACTTTATGGGATAAAATTAAGAGAAAGCAAAAATGAGAGCTTAACTAGACATTCATTGTGGTTTTCAGCCTTGATGGTGCCGAACTTCATTCACAAACACTTAGGGCCTGAGGAACTGAAGATAAAACCTAGATATAAGATAGGAAGATAAAACAAGATAGGAGGTTTAAAAAAAGACAACTCCCAACATCATAGATGATAATGAACTAAATGCTTCTACTTAACAACAACAAAAAAATATGAGGCAGGTTGAAAATCCGTAAGTCAGGTATATGTTTTTCATGAGGAATATTTAAAATATAAACATGAGAAAAAATAAATAAATATATTACCATAAATTATTATTATTGCTGAAGAGGTCAATGGGTTCAGAAGCAAAAAATTCCAAGCTTATATGCAAATCATGACATATGATGAGATATGTAAAGTAGATATTATTGGAACTACCAAGAGAAACCGGCAAATTAATAGTTGAAGTAGGTAAATTTATTTTTGTATATATTTATTTATTTTCATATCTGAACATTTTCACTGAAATGTAACCTCCATAAGGCAGGGATTTTGTTTTGTTTTGTTTTATGCTAGCGTATAACCAGTATTTAGAACAATGCCAGGTATAGGATAGGCATTCAAAATATATTTGTTGCATTGATCAATTAATAAAAACGAGTAGCAAGTTAAAGTCTGTTGAGAAAGCAAGCAGCAGTCCTAGATAGTTTAGATAACAAGTTTTAAGAACTACCAAGGAAGAACAAATTTAAATTTGATTAAAAAAAAACTATTCTAGGGCTTCCCTGGTGGCACAGTGGTTGAGAATCTGCCTGCTAATGCAGGGGGCGCGGGTTCGAGCCCTGGTCTGGGAGGATCCCACATGCCGCGGAGCAACTAGGCCCGTGAGCCACAACTACTGAGCCTGCGCGTCTGGAGCCTGTGCTCTGCAACAAGAGAGGCCGCGATGGTGAGAGGCCTGCACACCGTGATGAAGAGTGGCCCCCGCTTGCCACAACTAGAGAAAACCCTCGCACAGAAACAAAGACCCAACACAGCAAAAATAGATTAATTAATTAATAAACTCCTATCCCCAACACCTTCTTAAAAAAAAAAAACTATTCTAGAAAACAGAAAAAAAATATACAAATATTCACTATTATACGTACAAGGATTCTATAATTATTGAAAGAAATACTCCCTAACTTCCAAAATTTTTAAAACTGAGGAGTATTTCCTAAATGACTATTTGAAACAAGGACATAATAAAAAAATATCATGCCCATAAAGGAAAATAAAAATTACGATTTAAAAGAAGGAAGCACACAATTAAATCTAACATTCTTTCAGGAAAAAATGTTCATTAAAATTAGAAACAGAGGGGACTTCCTTGAACTAATATAGGGTATCTTTAAATAATATTGAAAAGAAAGTTGAAACATTAAAATTATTCCATTCATGATAAAAGAAGTATGCTTTATAGCACTACTTTTATTCTACATTGTAAGGAGATCCTAAACACTTCACCTAAATAAGAAAAATAAATGTTTAATTGAAAAGATGAAACTTAGATTATTCCAGGAAATATAATATACAACAAAGAAAATTCCCCCAAACTACAATTAAAATTAAAAGTTTTCAAGTATGCTGCATACAAACAATACTCAAAAACCAATTGGAATCTCTCCTTCTGCCATGATATCCCAGGAAACAGGCTGACCTTCTTGTCTTATATACTAGAAAACTGAACAGAATGACCTTCCTGTCTTATGCACCAGGAAACATCAGTTTTCAATCATTGTGCAATAAGGACAATAGAGCAACAATCTCAGGGAAATAAATGAGAAGCACTTATGACCTTGCTGCCTGGAATTTCAATAGGAAAGGGGAAATTAGACAGAACAAGGTGTTTTCACTGAGTTAAGGAGACAAGATTTCAGACTTCAAGGATGCCAAAGGAACTAAAAGTATAAAGTAACATAGAGAAGAGGAGGGAGTTGCAGAGATATAGAAATCGAGAGATATGCAAATAATTCCTTAGCTTTTTTGGCTGGGTATTGACCTGAGTATGGATGTGATGAAAACGTTGAAGGTCAGAAAAAGAACAATCAGAAAGAAGGAAGCAGAACCATATCTTAACCTCACATTGACCTGGGAATAGTTTGTTTTTCCACTGTTCAAAGTGCAAAGATTTCCAAATATATGAAGGTAGAGTACTCAGATAAAGCTCTCAGAAAGCACTGCCTTAGTAGTGAGTCCAACTGACCCTAGACCAAAGGCTGTACCACCCTAATAATGCTTAAATGCAACCTTTGAAAAGAAAAACAAACAAACAAAAGAAAACTGATTACAATAATTTAAATGTGTCCCAGAACAAATATCCAGCACATAATATAAAGCATCCAATAAAAATGCCAAGCACTCAAAAAGCAAGAAAATTACATTCATTATGAGAGAAATCAATCAACAGAAACAAATGAGAAATTATATATTTAATAAAATTAGCAGACAAATTTTAAAAAGCTATTTTAAATATTCTGTATATATACAAGAAAGTGGAGGGAAATATGTGAACATGAAGAGCAAAAAAATAAAAGTAAGATATAAAAAGACCCACATATAATTTAACTTTCATTATGTGAAATATCATTATGTAATGTAATTACATAATGTAATTTCATTATGTGAAATATTATGTAAATATCAATGAGTATACTCACACATACACCATTACATGGCAATTAAGAAAAGATTAATGACTGAGGTTAATAAAAAAATGACTAATGAATGAAGAAATGGCAACAGAAATGATCCAAAATGAAACAGAATGTAAAAGAATAAAGAAATTGAACAGAATATCTGAGCTTCAGGACAATATCAAGGAGTCAAACATGCATGCAACTGGAGTTCTAGAAGGAGAAAAAGCAATGTGAAGAAAAAGAATATTCAAGAATTAATGGCCAGAAAAAATTCCAATCAGTATAAAAGAAACCACACTACTATATATAAGTAGATTGCCGAAAACTAAAAATAAAGAGAAAATCTTCAAAGAAGTCAAAAGAAAGAAGACAAGTTTAGAAGAACAAAGCTAAAATTACACTAGCCTTCTCATTAGATAAGATGCAAGTCAGAAGACACTGAAGTCTTTTCAGTAATGAAAGAATAAAATCTGCTGATCTAGAATACATCGTCCAGCAAAATTAACTTTTGGAATGAAGAAGAAAAATATATTTTTTTCAGACAAACTGAAGTTGAAAGAATTCATCATTGACAGACAAGCACTTAAATAAATGTTAAAGGAAGTTCTTCAAGTACAGCTGACCCTTAAAAAAGAGGGGCTTAATCGTGTATAATTTGTAGTCAGTTCTCCATACCCATGGTTCCTCCACATCTGCAGATTCAACCAACCACAGACCATGTAGTACTGTAGTATTTACTACTGGACAATATCCACAGATAAGTGGACATGAGCAATTCAGACCTGTGTTGTTCAAGGGTCAACTGTATAAGGAAAACAATATCAGATGGAAATTGTGATTATACAAAGAATAAAGAACATCAGAAAAGGTAAATATGTGGTACAAGGATACTCATTTTTAACCTCTTAAAAAGACAATTGTTTAAAGCAAAAAATAATATATTGGGGCTATAACAAAGTAGAAATCAAGTAAGTGATATATGAAGGCTGGGAGAAATGGAAGGATATAGTTCTAAGGTTTTTACAATATGCATGAAGTATTCCTTGAAAGTAGGACATGATAATTTAAACATATGTATTTTAGGAGTGATGTCCTAAAATAAGACCAAGTAAGGGGTCTTCCCTGGCAGTCCAGGGACTGGACTAAAGATTTTTAGCTAGGCTAGCTAACAAAAAAGAGATTACTCAAATTAATACTTTTATAAATAAAAGAGGACACATGAAAAGTGATACCACAGAAATACAAAGGATCATAAGAGAATACTATAAAAATTATATGCCAAAAAATATGCTAACTTAGAAGAAATGGATAAATTACTAGAAACACACTTACTAAGACTGAATCATGGAGTAATAGAAAAACTGAATGACTAATAATGACTAAGGATATTGAATCAATAATCAAAAATCTCCCAGTAAATAAAAGCCTGGGACCAGATGGTTTCTCAGGTATAGTCTATCAAATATTTAAAAAAAGAATTAATACTAATCCCTCTCACATTCTTCCAAGAAATTTAAGAGGAAGGAATATTTCCAAACTCATTTTACAAGGCCAATAATACCCCGATACCAAAGTCAGACAAGGACACTACAAGAAAAGAAAATTATAGGCCAACATCCCTGATGAACATAGATACAAAAATGCTCAACAAAATACTATTGTGGGAAACAATATGGCACTTCCCTCTGAAGTTAAAAATCGAACTACTAAATGATTCATCAATCCCATTCCTGGGTATATATCTGAAGGAGTTGAAATTAGAATCTCTAAGAGATATATGCACCCCCATGTCCATTACAGCATTATTCACAATAACCAAGATATGGAAACAACCTAAATGTCCTTTGATGTATGAATGGATAAAGAAAATTGGTATATATTTATATATATAATGGAGTATTATTCAGTCATAAAATAGAAGGAAATCCTATTTGCAACAATATGGATTAATCTGGAGGTCATTATGCTAAGTGAAATAAACCAGAGAAAGACAAATACTATACAGTATCACTTATATGTGGAATCTAAAAACAAACAAAAAAGCCAATTTCATGGAAACAGAGAATAGAATGGTAGTTGCCAGTGGCTATGGGGTGGGAAAAATGGCATCATGTAGGTCAAAGGATACAAATTTACAGTTATAAGAAGAATACGTTGTGAGGATCTAATGTACAGCATGGTAACTATAGTTAATAATATGCCATTGTACTTGAAAGTCGCTAAGAGTAGCTCTTAAGTGCACCTTTACAAAAAAAAAAAAGAAAAAGCAGGTAACTATGTGAGGTGATGGACGTGCTAATTATGTTGATGTTGACAATCATTCCACAATGTATATATATATCGAATCACTATATTGTATACTTTAAATATATATATAATTACATTTGTCAATTATTCTAAATTTTTCTTTAACAAAATTAAGATGGAAAAAATAAACGTGTATTATTGGAAAAAACACTATTAAAAACACAAACAACAAAGTAGACATGAAAAGAGGAAAAAGGAACAAAGAACAGATGAGACAAACAAGAAAACAAATAGGAAGATGTTAGATTAAACCATCCAAATTACTTAACATATTGAAGGTAAATGGCCTAAGCATTCCAATTAACACGAAGAAATACTTAGTAAAATAAGAAAACAAGCCTCCTCTATACTGCCAACAACAACAACAACAAAGAAAACTCATTAAATGAAACAACATAAATTAGTGAAAAGATAGAAATATCAACATGTACACTATGCAAATACTGTTAAAAATAAAGGTGGAATAGCTCAATAAATATCAAAGGAAATTTTGCCGTAAGACATATTACTAAGAATGAAGAGAGACATTTATAATAATAAAGTGGTCAATACAATAATGGGATAGAACTTCAGAATTCATGAAATAAAAACTAGTAAAAGTGAAATGAAAAATAGAAAAAGCCATACCCATCTGTGGAGATTTTTTTTTAACATCTTTATAGGAGTATAATTGCTTTACAATGGTGTGTTAGTTTCTGCGGTATAACAAAGTGAATCAGCTATACGTACACATATATCCCCATATCCCCTCCCTCTTGCATTTCTCTCCCACCCTCCCTATCCCACCCCTCTAGGTAGTCACAAAGCACGGAGCTGATCTCCCTGTGCCATGTGGCTGTTTGCCACTAGCTATCTATTTTACATTTGGTAATGCATATATGTCAATGCCACTCTCTAATTTCATTGGAGATTTTTAACAATGCTCCTTCATTAATTGATAAGATAGGTAGATACAAAATCATTAAAAATACAGAAGACTTGGACAACACTGTTAACCAACTTGACCTAATTGTCATTTGCAGAAAACTCACTACACAACAGCAGAGTAAACATTCTTTTCAAGTGCAAACAGAACATTTACCAAGATAGACTATGTTCAGGCACAAAATAAATTTTATAAAGAATGAAATTATACAGAGTATGTTCTCAGACTACAACAGAATTAAATTAAAATCAATAAAGATACCTGAAAATTTTCCAGATAATTTAAAATTAAACAAAACATTTACAAATAACCCATTGGTCAGTGAAGAAATCAAAAAGAAATTTATAAAACATAGTGAACTGAAGGTAATGAAAATGCAACATATCGAAATTTGTGGAATACAGCTAAAGCAGGGCTTAGGAGCAAATTTTTATCTTTAAGGACTTATATTAGTAAGGAAAAAAGTCTCAAATAAAGAGCTAAGTTTCCACCTTAAAAAACTAGCAAAAAACCAAATTAAACCCAAAGTATGCTGAAGTAAGGAAATAATAATGGTTAAGATCAGAATCAATAAGATGTTTTAAAAAGTAGGAATGAATAAAAAAAAAAAAGTGACACTAAAAGCCAGTTCTTTGAATTAATCCATTTACTTAAAAAATCATCTATCCAGATTGTTCAGGAAAGGAAGATAGGAAATTTCACGACTAATATTTTGAATATGTCAGTAAAGCAGTCCAAAATTAATTTATACATTTAATTTAATCCCAATTCATATTCAATACTTTTTGGTATGAATCTTTGTAAACTGTTTCTAAAATGTATATGGAATTGCAATGTAACAATGATAACAAAAACAATGTGGAAGTTTATCAAGAGTTATTGATGAAAGGATAGCTAAATATAAAAATGAGAAGAATAGGGTGTCAAAAAATTGCCATATATATATGTGTATATATATATATACATATATATAGGGCCTATTTATTTATTACATTTAGTGTACTGTAGAAAGTGGAGAAAAGATAGCATTTTTAAAAGTAGTGCTGGAGCAACTGGCTATTCATATGTAAAAATTAAAATGTGACTTTTACCATATGTCATACATAAAAATTTACACCATATGGAGTGCAGATCTGATTCTGTTTCAAAGCAAAATGTAATAATAATTCTAGAAGAGAATATAGGAGATGATGCTCATGATCTCTAGGAGTTAAAACTTTTATTAAAAAGGAAACAAATCACACCTAACAGAAATGTAAAGATTAATAAACTGAGGTAGGTTAAAATTAAGATTAAAAGACATAATTAGAATGGTGAAAAGAAAACTGACATAGTGAGGAAAAAGATATTTCTAGACATAAAACAAACATAAAATACAAAGAACTCATATAAATCAACATGAAAATCACAAATATCGTAGAGTTTTAAAAATATAGTTTACATAAGCAGATATCCATGGCCAGTAAATCAGATAACGCTAAATAGTTTAAGAGTAGGGCAAATTAAAATCACATTGTGATACCATTAATCACACACAAATGTTACTAGGATTACAAAGACTGGCTGAACCAAGTGTTCATGAAAAAGTGGAACACGTGGAACTAGGTAGAATCATTTTGAAAATAGATGTCTGGCAACAATTTATGCTGACTATACATTTGCATACCCTATGACCAGCAATTCATATAGAAGGAATATACCCAATAGAAGTTTGTACACAAAGACATATTTAAAGAACGCTCATAGTAGGACAGTTCATAATGGTAAAAATGTAGAAACAACCCAAATAAAGAGCTATAATAATAGAATGGATAAACACATTGCACTATACACATACACAGTATGGTTTATTCAGCAATGAAACTGAACAACTACAGTTACTTGTAATAATATAAACATACCTTACAAATATAAGTTGAGCAAGAGAAGCTAGGTGCAATATTAAACATATTATATCATGCCTGCTATACAAAATTTAAAATAAATAATCTAACTAAAGAAAATAATAGCGATTAGTGATGTGTACTTAGGTGATAAAAGTAAAAGCAAAGAAATTGTTATTATAAATGACAATATGCTAATAACTTTTTAGAGGGAGGTAGGGAAGGTATCGTTTTTGGGAGGAGTCACAAGGGGGACTTTTCTTTGCAATGTTTTATACGTTGTCATGGGTTGGGTTGCACTGGCAGTTGTTTGCGTATCACCTTAAGTTATATATTTTCATATATGCACTCTGCTGTATGTTATCGTTTGAAAAGTTGAAAAATAAAGGATAAGATGTATTTTTAGTAGTAAAATATTAGTGAAACTTTATATAAGATTAGTTAGTTCAGGTTGGCACAACTATGTTGAAAAACCATTTGCCATTAACTAATAAAGATGAAGATGTTAATAACTTACGACCCATCATTTTGTCTTCAAGGTATATACATTATAGAAACTTGCTTATTTTAAATAGAGGCATAAACAATCATAAAAAACAGGAGAACTCTCTAACAGGACAAATTTAGAAGCAAGAAAATGCTTAGAAGTGATAAGATGATGAATAAATGATATCATATTCATAAAATGGAACAATAGAGAGTAAAGTAAATAAACTTGAGATTTCCTAGAGAAATCTCAAGACATACTATTTGAGCAAAAGCTCTTCAAACTATGAATCCATTTTAATAAAGTTCAGAGGTAAAGTAAACAATATATTGTTTAGCAGTACAAACATACACAGTGAAGTAAGAAAAGAAGCTTTATCTCCAGGGTGACGAAGGAATCAGGTCAGAAAGGAACGTACGAGTGGCTTTAATTTGAATAAAAAGTTATCTTTCTTAATAAGCATAGAAAAATATGGTTTTAAATTATATTTTTATTATTTTAAGTCAATATATAGCATGTAATCTTGGTAGCAACTCCATGTTTGATAAGGTCTTTTAAAAATAATATTTGTGGGTCTTCCAGCCATTTGTCATCCTACTGTTGCCCACCCTTTACATCTTATCCCTAAAAAATTATTTAGAAAACAACTTCATATAAGATTTATTCTTGGGCTTCCCTGGTGGCGCAGTGGTTGAAAGTCCGCCTGCCGATGCAGGGGACACAGGTTCGTGCCCCGGTCCGGGAAGATCCCACATGCCACGGAGCGGCTGGGCCCGTGAGCCAGGGC
Source organism: Delphinus delphis (assembly GCF_949987515.2). Classification (NCBI taxonomy): domain Eukaryota; kingdom Metazoa; phylum Chordata; class Mammalia; order Artiodactyla; family Delphinidae; genus Delphinus; species Delphinus delphis. The sequence continues at coordinate 52,930,220 of NC_082698.1, read as the reverse complement.
CGCTGGGCCTGCGCGTCAGGAGCCTGTGCTCCGCAACAGGAGAGGCCACAACAGTGAGAGGCCCGCGTACCGCAAAAAAAAAAAAAAAAAAGATTTACCCTTACATACGGCTTGCTAATAAAAGCTGATTAAATTTTGACAAATTAATTAACTCAATTTTTTCCAACTTGTCTTCTATGAGTTATTGTTTATCTTCAATTATAATAATGAACTCTTTATAACAAGCCTTTCATATATTAAGAAATAATTTTTCATATTTTACTATTAATCATGATGTCAGAATTATGGATGATAATTTAAGGAATCTAAGACAATAAATTATTCAGAGAGGCTTTTTATTTCCCCCTTTGCATATTTTCAGCACCTGCAAACCATTGATTGGAATCAGTGGGATACATGTCGTTCAGGCAATCAGAATAAAACCCGTGTTTTACCAAAGGTACAGAATACTGAACACTCTATATCCATAGAGAAACTTCTGTAATTCCCTTGCATACCCTAGCCTAGCAAATCTGCCTGCATCATGACCTTTGTTTCATACTGAGTTACCCATCTCCTTTCTTCTTTATGGGAGAGCAAATCAATACATTTATGATGTGCTTTTAAAAATGCATATGTGGGGACTTGGGATTGGAATGACAGGTGGGGGAGAGAGGTTCCTACTAGGTACAGAGGATGTAGGAACTACTTCTGATTCAGTTTATTGTAGTATAACAAATTAGTAAGGTATACTCTTTCTGAAATAGTCAATATTTACAGTATGTCAACCCAAAACTGATATCTTACTTCCTATACTACCCTATTTTACTCCAAGTCCTGTAAAGGAGACTTAAATCTCTTATCAGCACATGTGCCCTAAATTTATTTCTGAGTGACCACAAGGGGAAGCCTCTTGTGTACTTGAAAAAAGTTTGCATTATTATTCAGCCTTGGTGTTGTCCTTATGTTTCCCTATAACTACTCAAATGAGAATTTTATTATTCAAACTAATGAAAACATAACCTGATATAACTTTGAAATAACACCATTAGTACAAGGTTTTATTATTTTAGTGGTTACTGAATTTCTATTTTTTTTCTTTTTAATCTTTTATTCCTAGCTTCTACCCATCAGAATTTAAAAACAAAAAAAAATAGGCCATAAATTTTAGCCTTTCAGCCAGGCCACTAAGTTACATAAATACTATTTGAAATATGTAGTGGACTGTTCTGGTTTTTTATTATCAGGATTTAGCTGGCATTTGTGAGTTTTTTTATGATCTGTTTTAAAAATAAAAGACACTGAGAATAGGGACTTCTTGTCAACATGGCTCTGAAAGTTCATGATATGAAGTAACATTTTAACCAAACTAACTAGAAATCAGAGGTGAACTATAAGAAAATAAACTTTTATATCAATATAAAATGTACATATGTGTATATATATATATACACATATATACACTATATATGAGTGTGTGTGTGTAGCCTCCATACATCGAAAATAAGTATAGGCCATAGGTAGGAAATAAAACAGAAAGTCATTTTTGAAACTGCAGAATTTAGAGGCCTTCCAGGATTCAGATTCTAAGGAAGAAGTGGGCATAAGAGTCTAATGGATAATTATACCCCAAAATTTCCATGTGAGCCAGCCTTATTGTTTGAAGCCAGGTGCTGGGGTTAGGCTTGTCACTCAAGAAATGAAACCTGAATTATTGGTTTTATGTGGTTTCAGCTGAAGTGACATCGCATGTCTTAGACTGAACTTAAAGAGAAAAGCATTATTAAAGTAAGTTTGTGCCCTGAAAAAATTTTCCATATCTGACTAATTTCAGCTTTACTTTCCGCTGCTTGGAAAGGCACAGGAAACAGGGAAAAGATACCATGACACAACCAAGTTGGAATACCTAACAGGAAGTACTCATCACAGAGATAGAACCATAGAAAATTGAACTGACTGTAAATTTATCTCACAGGAAAAGTTAAGAAAAATTGCTTGGCTGGAAACATAATTCTAGGTGGAAGGAAATAAAAGGGGAAATCTATGTTTCATAGGATTTGGTAACCATAAATGGTCCTCATATGAGTTTACACTCAAATTAATATTGCCTGAGTAGTCCAAACTACCTTAGGCCAAATATAGCTTTAAGAAAATCCCCTTTTTGTCATGTCCTCAAGTGTCTGGAAGATGCAAATAAAAACGTTCCCTGGGCTTCCCTGGTGGCGCAGTGGTTGAGAGTCCGCCTGCCAATGCAGGGGACACGGGTTCGTGTCCCGGTCCGGGAGGATCCCACATGCTGCCGAGTGGCTGGACCCGTGAGCCATGGCTGCTGAGCCTGCGCGTCCGGAGCCTGTGCTCCGCAATGGGAGAGGCCACAACAGTGAGAGGCCCGTGTACCACAAAAAAAAAAAAAAAAAAAATGTTCCCTGGAACCATCTTCAATACAAGTAATAAAGAATTACCACAAACAAACTTCCAAGGAATTTGAGCTCCAAGCCAAAACTTACAAATCACACAAGGAAATGAGATTGCAGCAAATAAATCCTGACAGACCACAGGCAACTGTACCAGACATCAAGTGCTAAAAACATCAGAGACAACATATAAAATTAATTTGCATATATATGTTATATATTTATATACTTTATATAATAACTATATATTATATGTAAGTTATAAATGTATAAAATTTATATATCCATATAAACCTTAATCATGTATTAAGATTAAAATATATGAGCAAAGGGCAATAGATTAATTGAAACAATAAGTGCTTGAAGAAAAAATAGTACTTCTAGAAAAATACAATAATTGATATTTAAAATTCATTGGATATATTTAAGAGCAGATACACATAGTTGAAGAGAAAATTCAAAAACTAAAAGATAGAAAGTAAGAATTTATCTAGAACAATATAAAGAGACAGAAATACGGAAAGTAATGAAAAGAAGCTAAATGCAGTAGAGAATAGACTGCTAAGTTCCAACATACACTCAACTGGTAGAATTTTTACCAAATTTTCGAATGAAGAGAAAAAAAATATAGGAGAGGTGAAATACATAAAGAAACACTGGCAAAGAATTTACCATGAGCAATGGTAAGATATCAGTTCTCAGATTGAGAAAGCCCAAAAAATACCAGATCAGACTAAGAAATATCTCCACCTAAATATATAATAAAAGTGCATAATATAAAAGATAAAACATATGTGCAAAGGAACTAGCAGAGACTAATCAGATTATCTACTTGTACAAATGGAAAAAATGATTGATGATTTTTCACCACCAACAATGAAAGCTAATAAAAAATATCTGTAACATGCTGAGAGAAAATAATTTCTTGTATACCACACAAAACATTTATATTCCAAACTAATATATCTTTCAAGAACGGAAGTGAAATAATTTTTGAAAAACAAAACAGAGTTTGACACCAGTAAATCCTTATCAAAAGAAATTCCAAGAGATATATTTTTTTGTAGAAAGAAAGTGATCCTAGATGTAACTAAGGTAACAGTCCTAGTGGATTCTCATTAACAAGAGATCCCTAATATGACCCTTGAGAAATGAGTTTTGTGGTCAAATAAATTTGAGGAAAGCCAAACTCCTTTAAAATTTGCCATAAAATCAGTATATGAAAAGATCTGACTAGTAAATGGAAAAGAAAGCTGTTAAAGTTAAATCAGCATGTCCCAGATCTAATACCAGAAAACATTTTTTGTCAGAGTCATGGTTAATATCTCAGAGAATATGCTTTTGGGAATGTGGAACTATGCTTTCAAAGCAAAAGCTTAAAATATCTCTAAATAAGAAAACAAACAATTGAAGCCATAAAGAGAGTTAATAGATAATGGAAAGCATTTATCAAGGAACGACAACAAAAAAACCAACGCTGTTCTCCTAGATGGCAAGCATTATAATGGCACAAATTTTATATTCCTATCAATGTAAATATTTAATATTAATCCAATAAAATCCCAAATTAGTTTTTATTGATCTCAATAATATGATTGTCAAATTCATCGGGAGGTATATTTAGGGTTAGATTAATAAAACTTTTTTCTTACAAAAAATAAACAGAATAAAAGGCATTTGCATTTCCTGACATTATAGCATTTTAGAGTTGAAAAAATCCATTTACTGTGATGGCTCTTATACAGAATATAAATACAGAAAGATTATGGGAACAAAAGAAAAATCCAGGGAAAATTCTTCTATGTTATACTTATACAGAACAGCTTAATTTATAGAAAAAAGGCATTCAAATTAGTAGGCAAACAAATTAATAAATGATGGTGGGATTCTCATCAACTATAAAAAAATAGTAACAGTGAATCCTGCCACACAGCATTCACAACCAATAGCTATATATATTCCAAAGATACTAAATTTCAAAATTAAACATGATATAAAATAGAAACAAATATGGTTGACTCAAGATAGAAAATTCAAGGTAGGAAAAATGTAAAGAATTCATCAATACACTCAACAATAATAAATCAATTCATTCCAAATGATTATAAACAAACATAAAAAGACATTGAAAAAACTGAGAAAAGAGACATATTACACAAGAGACTAAAATCTTTACTATAAAAATCCTTCTTACAAATCAGAAAGAGAAAACGGGCTTCCCTGGTGGCACAGTGTTTGAGAGTCCGCCTGCCGATGCTAGGGGACACGGGTTCATGCCCCATCTGGGAACATCCCACATGCCGCGGAGCGGCTGGGCCCGTGAGCCATGGCCGCTGAGCCTGCACGTCAGGAGCCTGTGCTCTACAACGGGAGAGGCCACAACAGTAAGAGGCCCGCGTATAGCAAAAAAAAAAAAAAAAAAAAAAGTAAGAGAAAATGAAAATACTATGGGAAAAAATTTAGGTTTAGATCTGCATCTGTTCAGCCACTCTTATAGTTAGAAGTTAAGTGGGCAGGGCTTCCCTGGTGGCACAGTGGTTAAGAATCTGCCTGCCAATGCAGGGGACAACGGGTTCGAGCCCTGGTCTGGGAAGATCCCACATACTGTGGAGCAACTAGGCCCATGAGCCACAACCACTGAGCCTGCGAGTCTGGAGCCTATGCTTTGCATCAAGAGAGGCCGCGATGGTGAGAGGCCTGCGCACCGCGATGATGAAGAGTGGCCTCCGCTTGCCACAACTAGAGAAAGCACTCCCACAGAAACGAAGACCCAACACAGCAAAAATAAATAAATAAATTTTTTTTAAAATAGGGGCAGAAAGAATTATTCTAGATTAATTTGGTGCTTGTAGAATTCAATAAAAGTTAAAACAGATATAAATTCTGTTTTCAAGTTTACCACTTAGTAGCTGTATAACTTAATTTTTATTTTTCACATGTAAAGAAATGATAGAAAACCTGCCAGAAAGGATTATTGTATTAGAAAATTATGCAGAAATTGTTCACAAATACACAAGTGTTCTGTAAACAGTGGAAATGCAATTATTTTTTCAAATGCAAATCTAAATGAGTGAAGGGATCGTGAGAATCTATGTAATCTTTTGGCAGCTTTCTGTGAATCTATAATTATTTCAAAATAAAAGTTAAGAATGCTTTCCCTAAAAATACATGCAACTTTATTTTTCTATAACAGATCTTAAGTATTAGGTTAAACCCTGTGAAATTGCCAATATTTAATTGTTATTAGCCTAAAGAAATGGCAATTTCATATTCATCACATAATGCTATTATGAGTCCCTGTTTGGACAATGGAAGGAATCTGACAGAGGTAAATTTGGAGCTTGTCTTCCTTTGCTTATTACAGCATTTAAATTGTACGAGCTCACGTAAGCTAAGGCATAAGGGAAGGAAGCTTCCCTTTGCCCACCTTCTTCCCATGCTGGCCTCCCTGACAGGCAGTTTCCCTGGACAGATCTTGTGCTTGCAGTCTATCCACCTGGGACATGACTGAGTGACTCTTGATCTTTATTGTGAGGTCATTTGTTTTGGGTTCCTCTCTGCATACTCCAATGCACTGCTCAAAGCTTTGTTTTTATGTTCTAGTAACCTCAGGAAAAATCATGGGGCCATCTATGGCCCTTTGGGGAACTGAGGTACACAGAACGAGTTCTACCTCTCCTACACCAGACTATGGAGTAGAAAACTTCGCAATTTACTTCAACCCCTTTATGACAGACCACGAAGTGAGATATTTAACTCCTGGGGCCTTGCATTCTCCCAGAACCACAATGGGAAATGACGTATAACATCCCTGTGAGATTTCTGGAAAAGCCCAGAGGACAAAGGGCCTATGGTATCAACTCAATCTTGATTCTCCTTTATCTTTTCTCCTCCTCACATCATTCTGAGGTCATTCTATCCAAACAGATGTAGGAATCCTACCTTTGATTCATCAGGTTTCCTTTGTCATGAGTGCTCTTAGGGCTTAAGGTTTTGAAAATCACAATCTATTTCTTTGCTACTCTTAATTCCCTTCCATAAACATTCGTTACTTCATGGTTTATTTGCTGGAATGCAACTGGATGGGCGCCAGGAAGACAGAGTAAGTCGAAATAGCTGCAGACCCAATCATTCAATGTTTCAAACTGAAACTTGCTGTATTTGTTCCTCTAGTAAATATTCGTATTGCAACAGGGAAAATTTGCTACTCCTCCAGATCTCTATTTTCTCTCTGGCTCCCCAGGCTCTTATGCCTTAAACATGCAACTCCACTTCCATCTATTCTCCTGAGACTCAGTATGCTTATTCTCAACAGAAAATGCTAAAAAGACTGCATTTATCCTTTCCTCCTAAAATCTGATAATGTCCCTTGGTGGGTAGTGGTAGCATGGGAACATCCATAAATATTTTAAAAGCATTCTTCTTTGGGATTCTTAACTAGTGGGGCAGAAAGCCCTTTTTTCTTTCTGTCTCTGCAACATTAAAACAGAAGTGGGTGAATTTTATTTTCTGCCCCCTATTTTTTTGCCTTGATAAATTACTGTTCTTGAAAATCTAGTAAAAATAGAATATTGATTCAGGTCATAAAGAAGTTGCTACCAAGGCTTTTGAACCCATAAATTTTATCATATTTATCAGTTTGAATGTTTCATAAATTTTACCTAAAATTGACTAGAGACATTAATATTTCATTCAAACCATTTGTTCAAAACACTAAATACATTATTATTTTCTCTAACTTTATTACTTTTGAATATTAAAAAAATCATTAGTTAAATTTCCATAGCATTTTTATAACATGAATATCCATATATAATATGGATAAAACTTTATTTTTTAATGGGAAAACACCTATGACACTCATGAAAAATATGAAAAGTCCATCTGTGTATGATGCTTATTACAGTACTTTTCCTAGTTGTAGCATTATCCCATTGGTACTATTAATGAAGTGTCACTGCTAGTCCTTTTGCCATATCTTCCGCAGGCACTTCATTGTTGGATTAAGTTTAAGCTTTAGTAGTTGCTTCAAGGTGGGATCACACTAAATGTAAGCATTGTGTTCCTGTTTGTTCAAAAAATACACAGCCTCTGTACTTGGAAAACTGTCTATAAAATAATTACATCAACTTTACTTCCATGAGGATCTTGAAGGTATTCCACCACTGTCTCTTAGTATTTAATGAAAAAAGAATCAGAGGTTGCATGATCTTTTCTCCTAGCTGCCCAAATTATTATTTCTTTATTTCTGAAGGTTTGTATATTTACTAGGATATATCCAGGACAGATTGCTCTGAATCAGTTTTGCCTAGCACATGGTGAACTCTTTACAGTTCACAGATCTAAATGTTCTTTTAACATAACTTTACATTTTAGTTACCTTCTATTTTCCAGGGTTTTTTTAGGGAAGAATACTCTCCTGTGTGCTGGTTCTCCTGTACCTGTCCACTGTATCTATCATTAGCTCCCTAACACTTTCCAACTCTTTTCCATACAATTTTGCATATTTTTTTAAATTGCTATATAGCTGACCTATAATATTATGTTAGTATCGAGTAGACAACATAGTGATTCAACATTTAAATACATCATGAAATGATCACCACGGTAAGTCTAGTAACCATTATGTGCCCAGGCAAAGTTATTACAGTATTAATGACCATATTCTTTATGCTGTATATTACATCACCATGACTTATTTATTTATAACTGAAAGTCTGTACCTCTTAATCACCTTCATCTATTTCTCCCCACTCCCATCCCCCTCCCACCTGGCAAGCAGCAATTTATTCCCCATATCTATGACTCTGTTTTCTTTTTGTTTTGTTTTTTAGATTCCACATATAAGTAAGATTATATGGTATATGTCTTTCTCTGTCTGACTTATTTCACTTAGCATTAGTCTAGATCAATCCATGGTGTCACAAACGGCAAAATTTCATTCATTTTTATGACTAATAGTCTATTGTACATACAGATATGCAAACCTCATTTATTGTGTTTCACCAATATTGCTTTGTTTTTTTTAACAAATAGGTTTGTGGCAATCCTGAAACTATTGGAGCAATTTTTCCAACAGCATTTACTCACTTTGTGTCTCTATGTCACCTTTTGATAATTCTCACAATATTTCAAACTTTTTCATTATTATTTTTTTACGGTGATCTGTGATCAATGATCTTTGATGTTACTCTGAAGGCTCAGAAGATGGTTAGCACTTTTTAAGAATAAAGCATTTTTTAATTAAGGTATGTACACTGTTCTTTTAGACATGACGTTATTGCACAGTTAATAGACCAGAGTATAGTATAAATGTAACCACTATATGCACTGGGAAACCAAAAAATTCTGTGACTTGCTTTATTGTGGGTCTGGAACCAAACCTGAAATATCTCCGAGAATACCTGTAGAGACCACATCTTCTTTATCCATTCATTTATAAATGGACACCTAGGTTGCTTCCATATTTTGTTGATAGTAAATAATGTTGCAATAAACATAGTGGTGCATAAATCTTTTTGAATTAGTGTTTTCGTTTTCTTTGGGTAAATATGCAGGAGTGGAATTGCTGAATTGTATGGTAGTTTTACTTTTAATGTTTTGAGGACTCTCCATACTGTTTTCCAATAGAGGCTGCACCAATTTACAATCCCACCAACAGCGCATGAATGTTTCTCCACATTCTCCCCAGCCTTCTGGCTCTCTTGAATGTAAGCCTCACTGGATTTCAAAGCCAGATGTTTTCAGGGCTCATCTTCCAAGTGCAGAAACACTGGGCTGGGGAGCCCAAGGTGAGACTTGTAACCTCACAGTAAGGGGAGGACCTTGCTGTTGTGATATCCCTCCTGCTCATGGCTCAGCAACCGGGTCTGTGTGCCCTGACTGGACCATATCTCCATCCCTCCTACCAGTCTCATTATGGCTCCTTCTTTACATCTTTAGTTGTGGAAAATCTTTTCTGCTAGTCTTCAGGTTGTTCGCAGAGATACCTGCTCTGTAGGTAGTTGTAATTTTGGTGTCCCCATGGGAGAAAGTGAGCTCAGGATCCTCCTACTCTGCCAACTTAATCTCCTCCCATTTTGCAGGTTTTTTTTTTTTTCATTTCTATCCCATATGCTTTGTGATATATTTTCCACAGTGTGTATTTTCCCTTGTATTACTTGTGACTCCCCCCTTCCCCCATTTCTGGGATGATTTTATTTCTACATCTTTCTTAAATTTTGCCAATTCATGTTTCATCTCATTTTATTCTCCCATCACCTCTGCCCTGAGATCTAGCTTTTTAAACTTTCCTTCTTAAAGGCAATGTGTCATGAAATTTTCTTGTATTATTGATGATATATTTTGACAGAATTATTACCTTCTCTTTGCCAAACTTTTCCAGTAGAAACTCTAATGCTATTTACCTTTAAAAAAATACTTTTCCTTTTCTTCCCATACATTGTCTTTGTATCAATGCTGTGCCAATTCCTACTTTAACACTGACCACGGAAGAACTTGAATTTCTCAGGCATGTCTTTTATATAAATGGTGGTGTAGGAGAGGTAATAACACCCAGGTGCATCTTCAAGAAGAGCAAATGTTTACATCCTAGCACTATGCACTTTTTCCTCTTCCCTCTCTGCTTCCATCAATTAAAAACTAGGTACAGGAGGACTTTTTACACCAACCTGATCACCACAGTCTTCATAGCACTGTTACCCAAAAGAAATACCCTTGCTTCCCACCACTGCAGGAGTACATGAAGGCTGGCACTTATATCTCTTTTCATTTTCATCCCCTCACCACCCTCTGTATTTCTTGTCCTTACTTATTCCTAAGAGGACTCCTCCAGCGTAGATACTTTTGGCAGTCCTTATGTGGATGTTGGAATCTGTGGATTCTTTCTGTCTCCCAGTTTCACAAAAAATGATATTTGCTTTTAGATGATTTTTAGGCAGCGAATGAGTAATACTGACTCACTCAGTTATGTTCCTAGCAGAAGTTCCAACAGTGCTTCTTTTAAATGGGGAATTTTGGACACTGAAAAAAACATATGGATATGTATAAGATATGTTTATACACTATAATATATATGGATGCTTGTGTGTGTATATATATATATATATATATATATATATATATATAAATGTATATGTAAGATTTCCAGTCTTTAAAACTCATGTAGAAAAATATGTACACATCAAATTAAAAACTTATGTTTTAGGGGGGACCTTCAAGATGGCATAGGAGTTAGATGTGGAGAACACCTTCCTCCCCACAAATACATCAAAAATACATCTACATGTGGAACAACTCCTACAGAACACTTACTGAACGCTGGCAGAAGACCTCAGACTTCCCAAAACGCAAGAAAATACCCACGTACTTGGGTAGGGCAAAAGAAAAAGAAAAAACAGAGACAAAAGAATAGGGATGGGACCTGTACCAGTGGGAGGGAGCTGTGAAGGAGGAAAAGTTTCCACACACTAGGAAGCCCCTTCACTGGCGGAGATGGGGAGTGGGGGGGGGCGGGAAGGTTTGGAGTCACGGAGGAGAGCGCAGCAACAGGGAGGGGTGCAGAGGGTAAAGCTGAGAGATTCCAGAACAGAGGATTGGTGCTGACCAGCACTCACCAGCCCAAGAGGCTTCTCTGCTCACCCGCCAGGGCGGGTGTGGGTTGAGAGCTGAGGCTCAGGCTTTGTAGGTCAGATCCCAGGGACAGGACTGGGGTTGGGTGCAAACACACAGCCTGAAGGGGGCTAGTGCACCACAACTAGTGGGAGGGAGTCCGGGAAAAACTCTGGACCTGCCTAAGGGGCAAGAGACCATTGTTTCAGGGTGGGTGAGGAGAGGGGACTCCTCCCGTCTGCCCACAGAAGGCAGAGCACCACCTGCCTTCAGTGCTCTGCCTTCTGTGGGCAGACGGGGAAGGAGTGAATGGGGTAAATGGGTGAACGGGCAGAGCACAGAGGAATTTGGGGGCAGTGAAACTGAACTGTATGATACTACAATGGTGGATACGTGTCATTATACGTTGGTCAAAACTCATACAATATACAATACCACGAGGGAACTGTAATGCAAATCATGGACTTTAGGTGACTGTGATGTGTCAATGTATGCTCATCAACTGTAAACAATGTGCCATCCCATTGTGGCATTTGTATAATGGGGAAGGCTCTGCCTGTTTTGGGGAAGGGGCTATATAGGAAATCTCAGTACCTTACTCTCAATTTTACTGTAAATGTAAAACTTATTTTAAAAATAAAGTCTTAATTTAAAAATAAAAAATAAAATACTACCAAAAGACTAGTATTTTAAAACAATAGAACCCTCCTTCACATCTCCTGACACTGTAGGCATGACATCCTGAGGCAACGATTTCAACTGTAGTTTTTTTTTCTATTTGCTTCTATATTTTATAACAATGTATTGTATGCTTTTTGTATTGCTAGATAAGTTGTTGTTGTGTGTGTGTGCACTGTTTATTGCAGTGGGGTGTAGTAGTAAAGAGCATGGTGCTAGGAGCCAGGAAACCCAGTACCACCACTTATTAGATATTTAATTCTGAACAAGTTATTTAACAAATTTATCTGCAGTTTCCTTATCTATAAAAGAGGAATGATGATGTTACCTAGTTAATAGGGTTGATGTAAGGATTGATTTTTATTTTCAGCAATATGTGTTACTTGTGTATTCTCTCCTTCCACTCTCCAACTTTAAACTCTATTCTTCACTTCACTTCCTCTTGTAATAGACACTAAAATGTTCAGACTATCCATGGTTCTGCAGGAGTATTTAACTTCATTCTTATTTCAATCTCACAAGAAACCACTTAGTTTACACATCTTCTACCTGCTTTTTATTTTAAAAATGTGTGGACAAATTTTCCTGCTGAGGTCAATCAGTACTAGGATATGAATATGTACTAGGATATGAATGTTTATCTTAGCATCTTTTTTCTTTACCAATGCACTATTATAAAGCAGCTCCACAAGACAAGTGGAAAACCAAATCTGACACAGCTGTTTGTAAAGTTACACTAGTAGAAGCAGAAAGTAAGTTAGAAAATTAAATCCACACGTGGAGACTACTTTCCAGATTTTAAGACTCAGAGTGATTATACAGAAGTTCGAAAGAAGCCCACTGCATGGCATACGCAATTACAGTCATTATTAAATCAGTATGAGAGTTCATGACTATTTTTCTTTTTGCCTAACAAAATTTCAGAGTCAAATGCAGTAGACATACTATACATGCCTATATTTTAAATACAATATACCATTTAAGTTTTTTTTTTAAAGAAATTCTATCTATTCTATGGGATAGTTTCCAGAAACAAAGGGAAAAAAGCAGGTTTTAAGAAGAACAGAAACTGTCTTAAAGATTCAGTGAAGACATCATCATAAGACACAGAAATATGTGAAGAGTATGATAAAAATTGTATATGTGAAAGATCAGCCTGAGAGCAAAGTGAAAAAAAATAATTGGGAGAAAGGTAAAACTAAGGCACTGTGATACACTCATAGTCTCAAACCTAATGGAAGAATTTATTAAACAATCAGTGTATACCCAGAGATTCTGGATTGTTACTTGTATACTATAAAAGTTATTCACTATTCAAATCTTGCCACCAGCTGTTGACCAGTTCTTCCCATGCTTATTAAATTGGACCCCCTAATTTATCAAGACTAGCCTATCAGTTTTAACATAATAGTAATATGGTACTCAACTGTTACTGCTACTATTACTGTTGCCACTGCCACAGTTTACTCCAAATTATCAATGCCTATATATTCTTTTTGCTGTGCTATACACCAGACTTATATTGCCTTTAATCTTGCCAATTACTTATATAAACTTTAATCTTGCCACATCTATACAGACTTGCAATATGCCAGCTAATTCTTTAAATGTTTTACATATGCCAGCTCATAGGGTTTTATGAGGTAGAAATTATAATTATCCCCATTTTACAGAAGAAAAAAAAGGCTCAGAGATTTCTTTGGATTGGTTTAATGACATATAGATTAGAAAATACATGATTTAGTATCGCTACATTAAACGTAAGATGACTTGTCCAAAACCACACAACTAATGAAACATCTCCCCAGCAGATTGTCCTGATATAAATAGTCTAATTCAGGATCCAAACACTGAGAGATGTGGATTAAACAGAACTTTGTTTTCCTCTTGGCTCTAACATTTCAGAGTTATGAGAATGTTGTCAATAAATTAAGTTCTCTAAGACCTTATTTCCATTTCTGTAAGGGGAAGGAAACGATGCACTGTTACACAGTTATGAAGAATAAGTGAACTGCTATTTTAAGACACTTACTATGGCACCTATCACAAGTTGCTTTTAATAAATTCTACCTTTCATTCCTCTCTTTCCCTGTCTCCTTGCCACAGGACCCAAGAAAATAGAAAATAAAACCATGTCATTGTTCAAAATGGATGTAGTTTTGCTACAACAGCCTGTTTGGATAAAAATAATAAACACGAATAAAAAGCTTCTCATTGAGGTAGATATTACCAAGTCTATTTTTTTAACTTGTTGAAAAAAATGCACCTCAATTTAAATGCAAACTGTGGATTATAACCTTTAGATAGTGCTATTTATACAAATAGTATCAGGCCGTTCAGAAGAACAAATAATATGACATTGATATGCGTGATTACCATTAACCTTAATCAGACATGGCAAGCTCAGAATTCTGCATCTTCAGAAAAGAGTTCCCTGATTAGTTCTGCTCAGCAGTAGGGCTCTCCTAGGCTGCACATTAATTGTCCCAGCCCCCACTAAAGTCAAAGGGAAAGTTGGGAAATTTTTTTGTGTGTGGAAAATAGATGAGTATGACTGGACTAGCTAGAGCATCTTCATTAAACAAATATGGCACATTGATCAGGTGGCTGTCAAGCAGTTTTGATAGATTATTTTTCTTCCTTTTCCTTCGAGAAGGATGTATTGGTTCAGCTCACTGCAGAGCACCCAACAATGCATGTAGATCACTCCTCCCTCATTAAAACAACAGTCTTGTGTATTGTGGTCCATAGATCAACAAACATGATTTTTCCCAATAATTCGTCCTGTAACAGTCTATGGTTGGCTGGCCCCTTTATGAAAGATATATGATCCCATCTAAAGAGATATAAGTTACATTAATTTCAATCCTAGAAAACTGGTCTGAATAATGCATCTACTTTGTGACTGGAAGTATAATAAAAATAATGACATAGAAAATTTCCAAAATATTTAATTATATTTTTACTGGAGTAGAATACCTTAGTAGGGAAGTACAAGGGAAAAGACACCGCATGACATACGGAAAAAAATAAACAAGCAAACTGGATTTGAAGTTAGAAGATTTGAGCTCTAAATCAGGCTTTATAAATAATCTATTAATGAACAAAAAAAAATCTCTTTCCTAGGGCACTCCTCATTTGTAAAAATCATATGGTTAAACTAGATTATTTTCACTTCTCAGCTGTCTTTTTATGTTTGTGCTTCTATCAATCTCATTTTTAAAATATTTGTCCTTCCAGAGAATGTATATTTATATATTAGGGTACTAATTAAATAAGTTCTTGTTAGGTTTTACTAGGTTCTTTGAAATGATGAAAATTTTGCCTTGATCCTCATTTTTTCTATGAGACTAATCTTTGGCCCCTTCTCATTCTGGTGATGAGTTCTCTAGGAATAGAGTTCTTGAAACTGAAGAAATAGAGTATAATTGGGGGAAGAAAAGGGAAGGAAAAAATAAAGAAAAAACAAGAGAAATAAATGGAGGCTAAAGTCCTCTTAAATACCTTTATTTTTCTGTAAATTTTTAAACTAAATAAATAAATAATTCATTTATCTAAAACTGCAACAGAAAGAATACCTAGGAATAAACTTAACCAAAGAGGTGAAAGACTTATACTCTGAAAACTATTGATGAAGGAATTTGAAAATGATAAAAAGAAATGGAAAGTTGTTCTATTATCTTGGATTAGAAGAATTAGCATTTTGAAAATGTCCACACTAACAAAAGCAATCTACAGATTTAATGCAAGCTGTATCAAAATAACCATGACATTTTTCACAGAATTATAACAAATAATCCAAAAAATTATATGGATCCACAAAAGACTCTGAATTGCCAAATTAATCTTGAGAAAAAAGAATGAAGCTGAAGGTACCATGCTCCCTGACTTCAGACTATATTACAAAGCTACAGTCATCAAAACAGTATGGTACTGGCACAAAAACACATAGATCAATGGAACAGAACAGAGAGCTCAGAAAAAAACCCACACTTCTGGTCAATTAACCTATGACAAAGGAGGCAAGAATATACAATGGAGAAAAGACAGTCTCTTCAATAAGGGGTGCTAGGAAAACTCGATGGCTACTTGTAAAAGAATGAGATTAGAACATTTCCACACACCATATACAAAAATAAACTCAAAATGGATTAAAGACTTAAATGTAAGACCTCAAACCATAAGACTCCTAGAATAAAATATAGTTAGAACATTCTTTGACATACATTGTAGTAATATTTTTTTGGATTAGCTTCCTAAGGCAAAAGAAATGAAAGCAAAAAACAACAAACAAAAAAAAACAAACCAAAAACACATGGGACCCAATTAAAATTTAAAAATTAATAGATGCCTGCAATCTCATAGGAAGAGTGTATAGCCTTTTATAAGCAGAAAATTGAAAATTGATTTCTGGTGGAGGTATATATTTGTGGGGTATGGACCAGACCAGAAGCCTAGAAGAAGTACATCAAAAGATGGCAGGAGAACTAATCACTAGAGAAATGCAAATAAAAACTACAATGAGGTATCACCTCACACCAGTCAGAACAGCCGTCATCAAAAAATCTGCAAACAATAGATGCTGAAGAGGGTGTGGAGCAAAGGGAACCCTCTTGCACTGTTGGTGGGAATGTAAACTGATGCAGACACTATGGAGAACCGTACGGAGGTTCCTTAAAAAACTAAAAATAGAACTACCATATGACCAAGCAACCCCACTCCTGGGCATATACCCAGAGAAAACCATAATTCAAAAAGACACATGCACCCCAATGTTCATTGCAGCACTATTTACAATAGCCACGTCATGGAAGCAACCTAAATCCCCATCGACTGATGAATGGATAAAGAAGATGTGGTACATATATACAATGGAATATTACTCAGCCATAAAAATGAATGAAATTGGGTCATTTGTAGAGACGTGGATGGATCTAGAGACTGTCATACAGAGTGAAGTAAGTCAGAAAGAGAAAAACAAATATCGTATATTAATGCATATATGTGGAAACTAGAAAAATGGTACAGATGAACCAGTTTGAAGAGCAGAAATAGAGACACAGATGTACAGAACAAGTGTATGGACGCCAAGGCGGGAACATGGCGGGGGTGGTGGTGGTGTGATGAATTGCGAGATTGGAATTGACATATATACACTAATATGTATAAAATGGATAACTAATAAGAACCTGCTGTATAGAAAAATAAGTAAAATAAAATTCAAAAATTAAATAAATAAACTAAAAATGGATTAAAGACTTAAATGTAAGACCTCAAACCATAAAACTGCTAGAAGAAAATATGGTTAGAACACTCTTTGACATACACTGTAGTAATATTTTTTTGGATTACTCTCCTAAGGCAAAAGAAATGAAAGCAAAACCAACAAAAAAAACAAACAAAAAACACATGGGACCTAATTAAACTTAAAAGATTTTGCAGAGGACAGGAAACCACTGACAAAATGAAAAGATAACCTACTGAATGGGAGAAAATATTTGCAAATGATATGACCAATAAGGGGTTAATATCCAAAATATATTAACAGTTCATACAATTCAATATCGGAAAAACAAACAACCTGTAAAAGAAAATAAGCAGAAGACCTGAATAGATATTTTTCAAACAAGACATACAGATGGCCAACAGGCACATGAGAAGATGCTCAATGTCACTAATCATCGTAGAAATGCAAGTCAAAATCACAATGAGCTATCACCTCACACCTGTCAGAGTGGCAATCATCAAAATGATGACAAATAACAAATGTTAGTGAGGATGTGGAGAAACAGAAACCCTCATACACTGTGGGTGGGAATGTAAATTGGTACAGCTACTATGGAAAACAGTATGGAGGTTCATCAAGAAATTAAAAATAGAACTACCAGATGATCCAGCAATTTCACTCCTGGATATATGTCTAAAGAAAACAAAAACACTGATTCAAAAAGATATATGCACCCCCAATGTTCATAGCAGCACTATTTACAATAGCCAAGATATGGAAGCAACCTGTGTCCATCAACAAATGAATGCATAAAGAGGAAGTGATATATATGTATCACATATATAATGGAATGTTACTTGGCCATAAAAATGAATGAAATTCATTTGATCACATACAGAAAGTCTACAGTTTTACTTCTCTCTTCCACACTTATCTTCTTGATGTCACAATTTACATCCTTTGTATTGAGTATTCATTAACAGATTTTTTTAAGTTATAGTTATCTTAATACTTTCTCAATTATTATACTAGGGTTAAAACGATTAACACACCACCATTACAGTATTCCATTATTCTGTTTTTGTCTATATATTTACTTAGAAAGAATCAGAATGAGACTGATTCTTTCATATGCATTCATTTTGCTGTGTAGTATTCTTTAATTACAACTTGAAGAACTCCCTGTACCACTTCTTAAAAGGAAGGCCTACTGATAACTAACTCCCTGAGCTTTTGTTTGTCTGGGAAAGTCTTTATGGCTCCTTCATTTGATAGGACAGCTTGGCCAGGTGTATGGTTCTTGTTTAACAATTTTATTTTTCTTTCAGTACTTTTAACATATCATTCGACTTTCACCTGTCCTATAAGATTTCTGCTGAGAAACCTACTGATGGTCTTATAGGTGTACTCTTGTATGTGGTGAATCCTTTTTCTCTTGCTGTTTTCAAAATTCTCTTTGTGTTTGACTTGTGACAATTATAATGTGTCTCAGAGTAGACCAACTTAGATTCTAATTATTTGAGGTCCTTTGGGTTTCATGAATCTAAATGTCTATTTCCCTCCCCAAATTTGGGAAGTTTTCAGCCATTATTTCCTTAAATAAGTTTCCTGCCCCCTTTTCTTTTTCTGCTCCTTCTGGGACTCCCACAATGCATATTCATTCCCATGTCCATGAATGGGAAGAGTTCATGTCCATACTACCTAAATTATACACAGATTCAATGCAATACCTATTAAAAACCCAATGGCATTTTTTACATATATATATATATATATATATATATATCTGTGTATATATAACCTGTATATATATATAAAACATATATATTATTTATATATAATGGAATATTATTCAGCCCTTAAAAAGGAAATCCTGACATTTGTGACAACATGGATGGACCTTGAGGACATGCTAATTTAAATAAGCCAGACACAGAAGAACAAACACTACATAGTCCCACTTATATAAGGAATCTAAACATAGTCAAACCCATAGATGCACAGAGTAGAGTGGTGGTTACCAAGGGCTGAGGTTAGAGGACAATGGTGTGGTGTTGGTCAAAGGGTACAATGTTTCAGTTATGCAAGATAAATAAGTCCTAGAGATCTACTGTACAGCATAGTGCCTACAGTTCACAGTACTACACTGTATTCTTTAAAATTAGCTAAGAAGTTAGATCTTAGGTTAAGTGTCCTTAACTTATACACACACACACACAAAGCCAAGGAGGGTGAGAGGAAACTTTTGGAAGTATGGATATGTTTATAGCATTGACTGTGGTGATGGTTTCATGGGTGTGAGTTAGAGTTATAATGTATATAACTCTAAACTCATCAAGTTATATACATTAAATATATACAATTTTTATATGTCAATCACCCATCAGTAAAATTTAAAAGAAATAACTAGATTTATCTATGCCAAATTTATTGTTTCTTGTATCTATCAACTTAAATATGAAATTTTTATTTTTACAGTGTTCCTCATTGTAGTCCAGTTTCTCCATATTGTGTACAATAATATTCCAGTCTTCATTTTCTTATTTTATCAATGCCTTACTGTAGTACAGTCTATTATTTCCTTTAAACCTGTTGCTGTGTGTTTCTCTACCTTCTCATCTTTTCCCATCTAGATAAATCCTGACTTCCTATAGACTCTCTGCTTATATTTCTAGTTGACAGAAAATTAGTAATTCTAATATAAGGGATGGAGTATTTACTATCTTTCCATAGTCCCTTACATGATGTTTGTCTCATGAGATGCCTTTTTAGTAGCTTTTATTCAATCCAGTTAATTAGACTAAAAATTAAAGGAGATGACTTGCATTTTCTTATATTAGATATTCTCTTGGTTTTGACATCGTTGAGTTTTTCTTTTCTTGCTTTTATCCCCATTATTTTGCATTTAATATCTGTTTTAGTGAAATAGTTGAATAGGAAGAGTGGGGAACATCAAGTCAGATACCACTTTATGTTAAGGAAAAACAGAAACTAAATCTATCTATATACCTATTATCATCATCATCATCTTTAAGATCACAATCATTTAATCACAATGCATGTGTAATTACAGCTGCACATATATATGGAATAGACTCTTTTCAGCGGTTATATATGTTTAACAACAAAATATAATTTTTAGAATAAAAACTGTACAATAATTCTATAGAATATGAACTACTTTCTTATATATTTAATCTTTGTGAGATTAGATGATATAATTAAAATACTTATCAAACTACTTAACAGATGGTGTATAATTGATACATGCTATTTTATTTTGTATTCCATTTCTCCAGGCACATTGTGCCTCAATTTTGGTATAGGTGCTGGTATAGAATATCTACTCTCCTTTGCATTATAAATATTTTGTTACTTTCAGGGTTTCTGATAGGAAATTTTTAGCAATCAGTCTTTGGGAGAATGTCCTCAAATAAACTGTAATTTGTTTTTTTTTCCATCAGCTTTCCTTATGGTAGTTTTCTACATTCTCCAGCATACTTAGAGCTTCTGTCTTTTCCTGCTAATATACTCTCCCTATGTAATTGCCACTTTCACTGTAATAAGTTACTGTACTTAAAATCAATCATGCATTCATATTTTATAAATTAGTATTAACTTCATAGTATTTACACAGCATAGTAATAGATTCCCATGTCATGTCTTTCATGCAAAAGAAATGCTATCCACTAATGAAATAACACCACATTGGCTCCTGTTGAGATGCCTTTAGAATGTTGCCTATAGTTAAGACTGGACAACCAATCAGAGTTGCAGCATTACTCTGCTTCTACTTAAACAGTTTTCATAGACATTGACTGGTTTATGGCCCTTGAATAAATAAGTATGCATTTCTTTAAACTGACTGTATTACTTTTACCTGGTTCAATGCCTAATTCATTTTAGAACATTCTTTGTTCTTTGTTAAAATACTCATCTGTGACTGTGGAATGGCCTCCTTTCATTTAAAGGTAGTTGTTTAGTGCCATTCCAGCCATTTAGCAAACAAAGCACTTCTTTGTTAAGGCTGAAGAATTTTAAATATGATCTCATCGAGCCTCTATGCATAAAATTGAGTTCCGTCTTGTAGTAAAACACCAAATCAGTAGATTAGTAAGAGAGAGAACATCATTTTAATGACTTCAAATAGCTCATGCAATTAAAAATACTCTGGCTTACTTTATCCTTTACTTTTTTTCCACCACTACGTTTCTGCTCACTCTTAAGTTGTTGCTTTCATCTATTTCATCCTACAGGAATAAACATCCTTGCTGGTTCTCTAGAAGGTACTCCCAATAAGTTAATTATTTTTTCCTAGAAGTTTCCAAAGTTTAATAGAGTAAAACATTTAAAAGGAGAAAATTGATATAAATTATTTTATATCAACCATGTTAAAATAAAATTATGCAGTCCTAACACCAGAGCTCTTAATGTAAATGTCTATTTATTTTGGATTCCATGGGCAAAGAAGAGGGTGTGTTACCTTCCTCAAAATGTTTTGCTCTTGATTCCAAGTCAAAGAGTTTTATAGTCAAGGTTTTCAACCTTGAGACGAACAAAAATTAGGGCAGAATGAAAAAGAACCCTCCATAACCATAGCCTGAACTCTTCTGGTTACTTAAGGTATTTGCTTAGAATAAATAGACTATAAATTTAGTTTTTAAAGTACTACGTGAACAAGGAGGGCATGTACCTCATAAACTAACAATATGAATGGTGTTCTGTTCTCTATTATTCTTTCTGTGATATATTCTAAGTCAGAAGCCGAGTGTTCACATCCACTGGAGTCAGGCTGAATTAAAAAGCCAGAGCCAATGAAATATAACATTTTCTTCTTTAAAAAGAATATATAAAACACAAAAACCAGAAAGTTAAAACAAATAATATGGAAAAATATGCCATACAAACATGGAGCAAAAGAAAATAGTTTAGATGTATTAAAATCAGAAAAATAAACTTAAGGTGAAAAATATTCCTATATATAAAGCAGGTCACTTTATAGCTTTGAAATGTAAACTCATAAGAAAGATATACTACTACTAAAATTCTATGTGCTAATATAATTAGTGTTAACGCCAAAAAGTAGAACTTACCAAAATTGAGGCAAGAAGTAGAATATCATAATAGTTATTCAATAATGAATGAAATTATAATTGTCATTATAAAACATCCTACATGTGACAGTGTAGGGATAAGATTAGCCTGAAGATCTTGTCACCCCAGAAGGTAAGGAAGTGTATGTAAATGTGAGTGTGTGTGGCGGGGGGGGGGGGGGAAGAAATAGGGAGAGAGGAAGCTATTGAGCATGTCACAAGAACACAGGGGCTACCATTAGCCATATATGAAGCAATCTTACAGCCAAAATAATTAATAAGAGTAATATATTATAAACCTTTGGGGGGAAATAGCCATGAGAAACAATAATTGATAAATACTTAAGTGAGTCACCCAGTAAGCAAGAAATAAACAAATAAGGGATAAGAGAGGACTCTTTCTTATAAGATACTTAGTGCAAACTGGTAGATGTGGAGTAAAGGCAGGAGTTGGAATACCATCATTGCAATACACATAACTGTAAAGAGCCTCGTGTCAGGAATACATGAAGAACTTATTCAAATAATAGAGAAATAAACAAGTTAATAGACAAATGTGCAAGAGAATTGAACATGCTCTCCACAAAAGAAGATATGGAACATGTGAGAAGTGTTTACTTCATTAGGAATTAGGGAAGTACAAATTCATAATTTAATGATACACCACTGCTCACCTATCAGAAGGACTAAAATTGAATGGTCACTAGTACCAACTGCTTATGATCACCTGATGTGGATCCCCTACAGCTCACATTCACTGCTTGGAGAATGTACGATGGTGAAGCATTCTGAAAATTTATTAACTACTTAAAGCTAAGTAGATAATGGTCTACCCTATGAGGAACAATTCCACTCATTAGTATGTATCCCTGAAATGTATATACATGAATACCAAGAGAAATGTGCAAGAATGTTTACAGTACCATTATTTGTAACAGATAAGAACCAAGCAACCCCAAAGAATAATTATCAATATACTGTATAAACATACAGTGGTGTATTTATACAATGGAATTCTATACAGTAATGAAATTAATACAAATTAATATGACTACATGCAACAGTCATACTGTTACATGAAGCAGTCACCAACTACTACAAACTTTAATATTTCATTTATGTAGAGTTAAAAAATAACAGGAAAAAAAAAAAACCCTCCAATATTTAGGGATACAAGCATTTGTGGTAAAACACCAAAGAAGAGCAAAGAGTGACATCATAAAAGTCAGGAAAATGGATAACATTTGCAAAAAGAGGAAGCTAATGACTAAGAAGGTGTCTAAAAATGGCTACTGGGGAGCCAGCAATATCTTCTTTCGTGAACTGAAGATGATTATTATGATTTAGGTCTGAGATTCTTATTTCAATCTCTGTTTTGTTTGAATTTAAAGCCCAAACTCCACTAGGTATAAAGGCAATAAACAAAATCATGGGTCATGGGATATTCTTATTTGACCAATGTGAATAGTTTGATTAAGAGAATATAGAAAACTATAAGGTAATCAGTCATTTGAGCACAATGCAGAGGGCACGTTCACCTCAGGCCAATGGCTATCCCTTGCCATTCAATTACACTACTACATGAACATTCCTTTGAGTTGGGTAATGTGATGGCTGTAAAACGGAAATTACAGATTTGAGCACAACTTATTGAAATGTGATAAATACAATATAAAATGTATTTTAAGTGGTTTCAGAAACCCCAACCCAGCTGAGAGACTTTCAAAGAGCCTTTCGTTTCTTCTCTATTTTATAGAATTTATGAAAAATATGCAGTACTTTAGCATCTGCAAGTTTGTATATAACGGTGATCTATGTAGAATTAGTATTTACCTGATGTTTTGCCTGAAAAAACAATAGAATACATTGACTTATTGCACTTAGAGTGACAACTGGTGCTGTGCTTTGCTTGGAGATTCATACAATAATCCCTATCACATGCATATGCCCATTTAAAAGTCAGTAACAAAAGTCAAAATTCTCCAGAGTCAGAGCATACCTTCTCTGTAATACAGGAAAGGATATTTGTGGAATCTCATCTGTAATGATGCAGCATATAAATTTCCATTGCTATATATGACAGACGTCTGGTTCCAAATGCAATTTTACTGAGAGTTCTACCAGATGGAATACTCTAATCCCAATCCCATTTCATATCAATAAGTCAGGATATCCATAAATTTGCTAGCTAAATTAGAGAAGATACAAATCTATCTGTCTTTTAGATGTGAAGAAGTTTGATATTTATCAGTAACACAGCAATAGTTAAGGGACAGGCTAAGCTCAAATCAGAGGTGCAAGTACTTGAGAGATTTTACTTAGCCCCAATCTGTTTTAAATGAGCAACATTTTCTGTATTCTTTTCTAGTGTGTTACCATAAAAATCAACATTCTTCATGAAGACTGATTACACTGGTTTTTAAGACAAATGGGAGAAGTGAACTATTACAGTCCCTTTAAAGTCTCTTCCTCTTGTGGACACCTGGAGTGTATATCTACACAGTACCACTTACTTGGGGAATGCAATTTCTTCTCTGACTCAGAACTTTCCTGAACCCAGGGATACTCTTAGCAATTAGCACTCCTCCCACAAAATCCTTTCATTAAAAGATCAAAAACAAGAAGTCCAAAAACAATTTCTCAACATTAAAAGGAAAGATTATGTAATTTGTGTAGCATACAAATAAATCCAGACTTCTCTCATAAATGGCTAGTGGGTCTGTAACATGCACAGCATTTCTGGGTGTTTCTCTGTATACTGCTGGTACAGTTAATGTTGGCACACTGATTGTTGATGGCAATTTTAAAGGCATATTTCCTTTGAGTCAATAATTTACACTTCTAAGAATTTAGACCAGCATACCATATGGGATATAACACTGATGTTGAAAAAAGGGAACATGTTTATGAATATTTTAACATTCGTTTTAATGGAACACAATCTAAATACTATCATGGAATGTTCAGCTCCTAAAAATGAATCTGTAAATCTGTTTTTGACATGGAAATACTTTTATAGTATATTTTTAACTAGAAAATTATGACACTGTTTATATGAAATGAACACCTGTAAACATCTGGATATGTACACATATCTATACATATTTCCATAAGAAAGAGACTAAAGGCATGCATTCTAAAATGTTAACAGCGGTCATTGCTAGATATTACGCTTCATACTATCCAAATTTCCTTCTATTTTATGAAGGTAAACTTCTACTAGTTGAATAATAAATTATTATAAAAGAAAAAAGATTAAGAAGCTCTAGAAATCAGTTTCCAGGGGAGAGAATTATTGAACAAAATGATGAAACAAATTTAAGACTTAACAGTAGGAACTTTTCATTTTTGTATGGTTTCTCAGGAGCGAGTCTATATCTCCTTCTTTGTTTAAATACTCTGGTCTTAAATGCCTTCAACAGGGAGTAACACCCATTACTGAATTAACTTTCAGTTCATTGGCAATTTTTGTAGCAGACTTTATTTTTAGTGTATTAGAGCTTGTGTACTGCTTGCATTTAAATATTATTTATAATGTCCACTGTAGAATTGACTGGTATGAGGCAGTAATATAAGGATCAAACTATAAAGGTGGTTAGGTAACCAAGAATACACCGCACAGCTGACATGCCTGCATTTTAAGCATACTGTAGTCTCCATATATATAATGCTGGGTAATTTATTTTCTTTCTCCTTTAATTTTCAGGTTTACAAACTGATGTCAGAGCAGTGCCTTTCCTTTTTTTGGCCATTAGACAGCTCTTGGATTACTGATTAGATTTTCCAAAAGGTGGAGGCAGCCTGGGGAGAAGACATCACTGTCTCCTGTAACCTGAAATTCTAATTTCTTGTTGCCTGACTTAGTGTAGCAGCAGAAGACTGCCCACAGATTGACTGAAAGCCCTGAGTGGTACATGGAGCCAGTCTGGGCGATTTGATATGGGATTTGATTTGGCACCTCAAAAAAAGTGTTATTGGGGCTGGTAGTTTCTATGCTGTTGCTTACCTTGTCCCTGTCACTCTCCATCCCTAGGCATGATGGACTATCAGAGCACACACATGTGGAGACAAGTGGCTCAAAATCTTATGACATGGGAAAAGGGAAAAAAATATTTTATGCATCGGATGCCCTTGAATGAAAGTGCCACTTATGAACAGTAGCAGGAAGACCACGAGGACTTAATCCAGTATACACCCAAAGGGTAAAATGGTCAGGGAGAAACAGGAGACTGAAATGGAAACTAGAAATTTAACCACCCAGAGATACAAGCCATTCTAAAAATTTTGCTTAAGGAGGCAATGAAAAAGGAACTGGTACTTTGGACAAGGGGGCTAACTGCACTGCTCTAAGGAGCTGCTACAGTCTCTAAGTGCAAACCTCAATCCCTGGGAAGTAGGCTAGGAAGTTCCCCCCCACCCCCCACACAGTGAAATTGGAAATGAGAAACTTCTGTTTTCCTAATATACATATTTTATTCAGAACTCTGTTTATTTTTATGCCTTGTTGAATTCATTTTTAATGGAACATTTGGTTTCCTATGCAGATATTTATTCAATTCAGTATTTTGCTCTTTCCCCCCAATTTTTTAGCCTAGAACTGTATCAAAACATATTTAAAATTATTTTGCTTTGCAATTTATTCATTAGCTAATAGAACTTACTGAGAGACAGTAACAGTATTTGCTTCTGCAATACAATATATATTTGAGAACCTACCAATAAATTGCGAGTCTTCTATATGCTAGAAGTATTCATGGCCATCATTTTGTTTATTCTTGGTCTAGCTACTATAGATTTTTTTTTAGGTGAAATAGATTATGTATTTTCTCTCTGGATTTCAGTATACTATACACACCATTTACATTAACAAAACAGTATACTTTTCTTATAAAACTGTTTAAAATTTATTCTTAAGGCATTTATGATAAAAAGTTTTGAATTGATTGATTTTAAATGTCATAAAAATGGGATGCATTTTATACATCTCTGGAACTTTTATGACAACAAATTTGGTTCAAATCAATTATTTTTCTCACTTTGCAAAAGCAGCTTGCAGATACTCAGCTAATAAACTGATTTGATATACACGTTTCCTTTTGTACATTTAGGTAGAGGAAAAATGTTCTATGTTGCTAGGCTTTGCAGTAATCTTGAAGTTAGAAATGAAGAAGCACTATTTTTCTTCTTGTTTGCAGAGAGACATTAGCCACATACACTTCAAAAGGTTAAATATTTACTCCACAACTTTTATTGTTAGTGGGCCAGTCACAATTTCAAGTATTTTCTTCTTTACTAGCATGCCCATTCATTTTATAAATTCTTAATTTGGCAACCATATTAATTTTCATGGCCATATTATCAGAAATAATTTATGATATTTTCCACGCAGTCATAATTTATTTTTTCATTTTGCTTACTTCATTTAGATTACTAGCTGTCTCCAATTACTAGCTCTACTCTTTACTAGCCATGTGACCCTTGGCATACAAATTAATTTGTTGTTTAGTTAAGTCACCTGTAAAATGGAACTGCATTGGCACCTACCTAATAAGATTAAATTATCAAACATATAAAGTACTTAGAACAACAAATTATCCTTAATAATTGTTCATATGTTAGCATATTGTTTTGTGATTGTTATTACTCCAGTCTTTCTGCCTTGTCCATTACCTATTTACATTCCTATTGAGAATTGCTCCAGCAAGGTGAATACTTCAACCATTCCATTTGACTCAGAAATTTTACTTAAGGATATTACTCTATACAAATAAACCCACTCATTTTTACTATATATGTATACGGGGATTTAAAAAAAATAATCCAACGTTCATCAATTGAAAAGCGAATACATACATTTTTATAAATTCATATTCTGCACTTTTTAAAATAAAAGATTTCTGCATTTCTTTTATTTTGCATTTTCATTTGTATTGGCTCAGAATAGTCTGGCTATACTGCAGTAACACGCCCCAAATCTCATTGTTTTAAAAATAACAATGCTCCCATGTACGTCCATCTATGTCAGCAGAAGAGTATCAGTGACCATCCAGAATATAGACTCTTTCTGTGCAAAAGGAAAGAGAGAATGAAGTGAACTTCACTCTCTTTGCCACTGTCTCTTAAATCATCTTTGGAGAGGTGACATGCAAATTTGTTTTGCTCATATTTTATTGGTAACAGCAAGTCTTATGGTCATGATTATCTTGCAGCAGGTGAAAAAGTTGAATAATACCATAAGCTAAAGGAGACAGAGCTGGAATATTTGTGAAAACCTCCAATGGTTTAAATCAATTGACCTGGAGAGAGGGACATGAGAAATGTAAGTTGTTGTGTAATGGTTATGCTATGATCTAATTAAAAATTAATTTGTGGGGGTCAAAAGGTAAAAAGAAAAAAAATGAATGACCAAGCAAGGCGTACACACACACTAGGCCTTCTGGTAAATGTGAAGGGTGGGTGGGTGGGATTCACAGAGACAAAAGGCATACTAGGAGTGATTGAGAGAGTACAAGCCTCTCCCATGGTGTGACCAAGGTCTAGGGTCAAAACTTTGTGGATCCATCAACAAGGTGTAGCTGGGTCTCGGCTCCATCGTTGTGTCATCATGTCAGCAAACATCTGGCTAAATCAAGAAGCTGACATCAAACCTGAGATTATACGGCTTCAGTTGTATAATATGGCAGAACCCCAGTATGCAGCCCAGGTCTGTTACCTCCGTATTCTTGGTTGAAGGAGCACCAGTTCAGCTGAACACCCACTTCAGATTTCTACCATAAGTTGGTCTGACTGTCTTAAACTCTCAGCTGTACCTGGTTTCTACGGAGTTTTTCAGAGGCCAGCTTGTGAGGAATCAGTGGGAATCACTGGGGTTTTTCACAAATATTCCAGCTCTGCCTGTGTCCTTTAGCTTATGGTATTATTCAACTTTTTCACTTGCTGCAAGGTAATCATGACCCTAAGACTTGCTGTTACCAATAAATATGAGTAAGTTAGCCCTTACTTTTCAGTGGCACAATAAAGAATACTCTGTTTTTCCCATTTGAGTTTTGAACTTTTTGAGAAACAAATAAATCAGGTAGTTGAAGATAAATACAGCAGCCTTACTGCTGATAAAAGATGGGTGGAAATATGGGTTAGGTGTGCAAAAAGAAAATTTGTGAGTTTATATGTTGGCATGAACATAAATAAACATAAATAAATGCATATAAATAAATAAATAAATAAATGCATATAAATAAATAAATGCATATGCATATCAATGGGAAGGGAGCGTGTACGAAATGGAGAAATAATGAGCACGTTATTTTTTATTTAAGAAGAACATTATATGGACTTATATACTTATATACAAGTCACTCTATTAAACAAAAACAAGGGCTGAGTAAGCCCCAATCTTTGAAAAGGTCTCTGCACTTACTATGCCGTCTTTGACACTAGGACGGAGTATACAATTGTTGGTAAAGTTCTACAAATCCAGCAAATTTTCGTATTTTCTTTTTTTTACAGAAGTATAGTTGATTTATACTATTGTGTTAGTTTTAGGTGTACAGCACAGTGATTTAGTATTTTTGCAGATCATATATATTTCATTATAGTTTACGGTATTTTCTTAATTTGATTTTAGTGTCTGTGCTTTATCAAAAATAAAAGGATTAGATGAGACTGACTATGGAATAAGAATTACATATGTTTCCGTATGTAAAGTGTCAACAGATTCTCTATATTTATTTCATGGTATATATTCATACTTATATACAGTACAGGCAAAAGAGACAGAATGGTTAGTTCTACCTGGTAGTCTAAACTATGGAAATGCTTCAATTCAAACTAGTGAGGTTGCTTGAGCTGAGTTGAGATAGAAAAGGCCAGATGAGCATCTAATTGGATAAGACTTACCCTGGATGTTGAAGAAAGTATATTACCTGCAGCAATCTATTGAATTTTCTAAATAGCAAAATGGGGATCATGGCAAGAGATGAGGTTTACATGGAATGCTAAATCCTCTTTTTCATGCTACAGTCTGTTTATTGTTTATCTCTTTGCTTATGCAAAGTCCCTTTTTTATTTACACATCTGTACTGATAATACATTATGTCTTATAACAGATAACCAACCTCTTTGTCACATCTCTCTACAAAATCATTCAAGGTTAAATTTGCCAAGGAAATATTTCTGAAATTTTTTATGTCAAATTTTGAGTATGTAGCCACAATCATAAGGTACTGGAATCCACTCTTGCTGGATCTCATACAGAACCTTATAGAATAATATATTAAATAATGGTCTAAATTATTTTCTAGGACAATTTCTGTACTTCTCTCATTTGAATATTTACACGGTGCAATAAATTCATTCTAGATGGTGTTATGGGTTAAATTGTATCCTCCCCATATTCACATCTTAAAACCTTAACCCCTAGCACCTTACGTGTGCCACAACTACTGAGCCTGCGCTCTAGAGCCCACGAGCCACAACTGCTGAGCCCACGTGTCACGACTACTGAAGCCCACGTGCCTAGAGTCTGTGTTCTGCAACAAGAGAAGCCACCACAATGAGAAGCCCACGCACTGCAACGAAGAGTAGCCCCCGCTTGCTGCAACTAGAGAAAAGCCCGCGTGCAGCAACAAAGACCCAACACAGAGGAAGGAAAGAAGGAAGGAAGGGAGGGAGGGAGGGAGGGAGGAAGGGAGGGAGGGAGGGAGGAAGGAAGGGAGGGAGGGAGGAAGGAAGGGAGGAAGGGAGGAAGGGAGGAAGGGAGGGAGGGAGGGAGGAAGGAAGGAAGGAAGGAAGGAAGGAAGGAAGGAAGGAAGGAAGGAAGGGAGAAGGGAAAAAAAAAAGAATGTAACTATATTCGGAGAAGTAATTAAAGTTAAAGGAGGATATGTGAGCAGGCCCTAATCCAATCTGACTGGTATACATATAAGAAAAGGAATTAGGACACACAAAAAGAGGTATCAGGGATGCATACCCACAGAGAAAAGGCCACGTGAAGACACAGTGAGAAGGAGAATATCTGTAAGCCAAAGAGAAAGGACTCAGGAGAAACCAACCCTGCCAACACCTTGATCTTGGACATCTAGTCTCCAATACTGTGAGGAAACGAATTTCTGTTGTTTAAGCCTCTCAGTCTGTGGTATCTTGTTATGGCAGCCTTTCATATTAATACAGATGGGTATATATAAAGATTGTTAGCCAAAACAAACAAAGAAGCAAACAAATACAAAAAGCAGTGTTTTCTTATCACGCAATTAACTTTGATGAGGATCAGGACACAGTTAGATCTTCTTCAACGATCATGAACTTGTTCCACATCACAAATTTCCCATTTGAAGGCACTTTGAAAGGAATAGATTGTATTAGAGCCAGGGAAGGTAAAATTAAGTTAAGTCAAAACTACCAACACCGCATCAACTAAAAAAAAAAAACCTTAGAAACCATTAAAAGGAAGTGGTTGCTCAGAGAAAAATTCATTCATACTGGAAATTTTGACTGCAGTTAAGGACAAACCATAGATTTTTTTTAAAAAGATGTATTAAAAGACCATTACTTTTGGAAGGAAAATGGCTGAAACGTGATATACAATAAAAGCTCATTTGGGGAATACTGAGACATTGCTAAAATATTCAACTTATTTTTCTATTGTTCAGTGAAGTGTTTCAAACTTTCCTACTGAGCACACAACATGTTCAATCCCTAATGCAAATAGATTCAGTTCCAATTCATTTCATCCCCGTGTTTTACTTATTTGTATCCTACTGAGCCATTTTTGATGCCAGATGTGTTCTTCTTCTCTTAGATTTTATTTTTTATCTATTCAATCTCCCACTGAGGAGTTTGCTAGATGTCCTGTCTAGCAATAAGTTATATTTAAATAAGTGTCATATATTTGGAATTCTAATGGTCAGTAACCATTGAGCTGGAAAGAAAAATATATCTTTATGTTTTGCATAAGGGAATTATGAAGGAGACTGATTAATTCTGACCTTTTAATAGGGTTTGTTATACCAATTTTTTAAAATTCTTTAAAATATCTGAATGCTAATGCCTGCTCATAGGAGAGTTGGATTCTTTATGGATACTACCACGTATCTGTTAGTAATTAACACTGGACACAGATTAAATGATACACAAAGGAATGAACTGACTCTGAAAAAGCTAATCAACTGAGACTTTGTTTCATGTAAGTATTAAACAGATAGAGAAAATCCTCTTTTATTTACTCACATGCAAAGTTGTAAATATTTGAAATATTTGCTAGCCTAGTAGTTTTGCATTTCTCTGCTCTTTCTATTATACTATGTTGTAAGGAAAGCTTTCGGCCACAAACTTTTGTCAAGATTGGAAATCCTTAGGCAATGGAAGAAAAGAAAATCAAAGTAATTAAAGAATAAAAAGATAAATTTTATAATAAGCTTTCAGGAAATATTAGTCAAGAGGGTAAGTTTCTTATTATTTGGGAAGCAATGTTTTTTTGTATTGGGCTTAAACCCATAATAAAAATTCAATTTGTTTACTGTTATTACTGTAATACATGTTTCTAAGGCATAATTGAAGTGGGGGCTAAAAATAGGATCATAGCAAAAGCTTTAAATAGTGTCCCTCTAGTTCAGCTTTCTTTCACTTCGTGGGAATTCTACTATCCCTTTAAATAGTACCTTTAACATTTCTTTCTCACCAACGATTGCTCAAAATATAATGTCCAAATTTAGTTAACTTTACATTTAGGAAAGAAACTTCTTACTAAGGGGTAAGGAGGGTGCATTTAAAAAAGATTATGTGTCAGCTTATGTGAATGACCAATCAGGTTAGTGATTCAATAGAGTGGGAAAACTGACTTTGTAGAAAAGGCTCTCAAAAACTTATTAAACAAAAATTCTTGGAGAGGAGAGAGAATAAGAGAAGATGATAAGTATTTCACTGGGCATGAGAAGCAAGAAGAAATTGTAAATATATAGGTACATATGCTGATAGGTAGATCTGGTCTTAGGTAGCTGTGGAAATATGTTCTGATTGTTTACATTTTCCTAACAGAAGAGGTACCTTCTTTAGCTATGAGTGACTACGCCAGAAGAAGAGATATGAAGATTGAGGAGAAGGGGGAAAATGCAAAAGAGTCGAGCGTGGAGACTGAATCAGCTAAGAAGTTGTGATCTAATTCCCCAGCATCATTAAGGACCCACATCATAAATTTAGAGTCCACTCAGCATGGTTATATGTTTTACTCTAGGACCATTCATTTTCAAGAACACAGGCATAGTGTAGGTCGAGGTGTGAAGTTTTACCAAGTGGGTATGACAAAGAGAGAATTAGAATATATGAGAATGGGAGAAGACCAAAATGGTGACATAGGAAAATCCAGCCTCCATTGCCCCCAACAAAGATCAATAATTAGACAGCTATTCAAAAACAAAAACAGCTCTGGAAGACATGTACAGGCCACTTAGGAAGTTTCAGCAACACAGAGGAACGAAAAGCCTGAGAGCATTGCACAAGAAGAGAAGGAAGACAGCTTCATTTGCCTGCATCATCTTCTTCTCCAAGAGGGCACTGTTCAGCACCAAGAAGGAACTTCCCAGCTAGAAAGAGTTTTTATCACTGGAAAAGGAAGAATGGTGTGGGCAATAAACTTCTTCAGCCTTTTGGGGCACTACCCAAATGTCCCGACCAGAAAAGATGAGACATATAGGACTAGCTAGGTACAAGGAAAAAAAGCAGGAGCAGTCACACAGTGGGAGTGATGGCAGTTCAGAGGCCTACGCTGCAGACAATCTCAACAGATTTGAAACTGTATGAGAATGAAAGACACTAAGTTAAAGATAAGACAGAAATGAAGAGGATGAAAAATATAAAGTTCATAATGAAATCAATAAAAGGACAGAAAATTAAATAATTGTTAAACATTTATTTATATATAGCAGAGTATATCTTTTGGTGATAGATGAATAAATAATGTCACAATGAGAATATGTGTATAGTGTGCCTGAATGTCATGAGAGCCATCAGAATGTTTAGTTCTTTTTCAATTGATTCATGGGAAATATTTCTCTGGAAATTCAACAATTAAAAAATTATAATTCAATGAAATAATTTTTATCTACATGAAATAAAAACATTGAAATTTTTAGGAAACAATGAAAGTAGGGAGTATAATTCTTTCAGATATTATAATGTATATGCACAATTAAATCATTGTGATTTAACAGGCAAATGGAATGGATTTTCTAGAAATAGATGACAGAAAATAACAAAGATAAAAAGCAATGAGTTTTTTTTCAAAAGGATAGACCAATGAAATAAAACTGACATACAGCAAATCACATAGAATTTAAAATCGAGAAATAAACCCATATATTCTTAGTTAATTGGTTTTTGACAGAGGTGCCAAGACAATTCAATGGAGAAAGAATAAATAGTCTTTTGAGCAAATGGTATTGGGACAACTAGATAATCACATGCACAAGAATGATGTTGGATCTTTTCCTTATACCATATTGAAGAATTGACTCAGGGCTTCCCTGGTGGTGCAGTGGTTGAGAGTCTGCCTGCCAATGCGGGGGACACAAGTTCGAGCCCTGGTCTGGGAAGATCCCACGTGCTGCGGAGCAACTAAGCCCGTGCACCACAACTACTGAGCCTGCACTCTAAAGCCCACGAGCCACAACTACTGAAGCCCACGGGCCTAGAGCCCATGCTCTGCAACAAAGAAGCCACCCAATGAGAAGCCCGCGCACCGCAAGGAAGAGTAGCCCCCACTCACCACAACTAGAGAAAAGCCCGCGAGCAGCAACAAAGACCCAACGCAGACAAAAATAAAAATAAATAAATTTATATATAAAAAAAGAATTAACTCAAAATGAATCATAGGCTTTAAATGTAAGAAGTAAAACTATAAAACTTAGAATAAAACATAGCAGTAAATCTTCAAGACCTTGGGTTAGGCAATGGTTTCTTAGATACAACACCAAAACTATAAGCAACAAAAGAGAAAATAGATAAACTGGATTCCATCAAAATTTTAAAATCTGTAATGCAAACATTACATTCAAGAAAGTGAAAAGACAACCTGCAGAATGGGAAAAAATATTTGAAAATCATATGTCTGTTAAGGGTCTGGCAACCAGAAAATATAAAGACTCCTTAACTCTCAAACAAAATTCCAAGCAAAATGGGAATGGATATAAATATCGAAAGAAGGTAAACAAATGGCCAGCAAGTGTACAAAAAGATACTCAGCATCATTAGTCATTAGGCAATACAAATTAAAAGCAGGACATACCACTTCACATCTACTAGGATGGCTACAATCAAAATGAGATAAAAATAAGTACTGATGAGGATGTGGATAAATTGGAACTCTTATTCATTGTTGGTGGGAATGTAAGCTTGTGCAGCCACTTTGGAAAATAGTTTGGCAGTTCCTAAACTTGTTAAACATAGAGTTACTAACTATATGACCCATCAATTCCACTCCTAGGTATGTACTAAAAAGAAATGAAAAAAAATGTGCTCCAAAAACTTGTACACAAATGTTCACAGCAGCGTTATTCGTAATAGCCCCAAAGTAGAAACATTAATGTCCATCAACTGATGAATGGATAATAAAATAAAAGAAAGTAATGTAATATAATATTATTCAGCAATAAAGAGGAATGAAATTCCTCTACATGTTACAACATGGATGGACATCAAAAATATTTGTGCAATTATATAGTAAGCATATTGTTTCTCCAACAGTAGCTCTGTGACTCCACCTTCACAGATGCAATAGTACAGTCCAAAACACAGGAAACATTGTTCCTCTACTGTACTGATGAATGGCCCTACTAACCATGTACAGGGATAGTTAGAGAAGATGCTGAAACGGTAGCTTAAAATAAGTCATAATCGGGACTTTAAATTTTATTCTAAGAGAAATCTTCATAGCGTTTTCAACAGAGGACTTTAAAAAAATAAATAAAACAATTTCTCTGGCTGCTATGGAGATACAGCATGTTCTTATTTATAGACAGAAGATCCTAGGGGCATCTCCATGACATGTGAGGGCATGTCATTGGAAATTCTGTACAGTATACTAGAAAGAGGACAGGATGGGAGTAAGAGGACCTGATTAGTGAGACAGGACAATTGATAGCTTCCAACTTTAACTTATAAATTCTATTCACTGTATGATGATCAATATCTTTTGCCACTTTAATACTTCAGTTT
Source organism: Delphinus delphis (assembly GCF_949987515.2). Lineage (NCBI taxonomy): Eukaryota > Metazoa > Chordata > Mammalia > Artiodactyla > Delphinidae > Delphinus > Delphinus delphis. The sequence continues at coordinate 52,894,014 of NC_082698.1, read as the reverse complement.
ATTTTAAAATCTTTATTCTGGTAGGGTGAATAGAAATAATTTGCAGACTAGACTAGCCTAGCACTTCTGATGAAAGAACTGAACTGCCTGTATTTTTCCTAATTGCATTCCTTGTTCTACCTTACTTTGCCATTTCAAAATAAATTATTTTTGTCAAATTAGTGAGATAATTTCCTCATCACATTAAAATAACTTTATCTAAACCTAATGGTTTTTAATGCTTATTTAAAAAAATATTCACTTTGTTACATTTTATAAATTTTACAGATTTCCCATTACTACCTAATTGTGCAAAATGCTCTTGCCTTTTTTTCTTATTAAAGTCAGGGTTTTAAATGAATTCAATATGTTAGCATTTAAAAATAATCATTAATTTCTTGCCTACTTGTCTTCAATGTGTTTTACTCCTAAGATATTTATATAGCTCCTTCCTATACTTTTAATCCTTCGGATAGCATTAACTGTTCATTCTCACTGGTCTCATGTTTATTTACGTACCTAAAAAATTGTCTTGCACCCTAGCTCTTTCACCCCAAACCACAGTAATCCCCATTTTCATCGTTAAGTTTTCAGAAGGTTATTTTTTTGGAATATCAAAAAGATATCTTGTTTTCTAAATTTTACCTTTGAGGGATGTGCATGTTATGACATAAATACGTGAAGATGATATTTTCTCTGCCTTTATCCACAAAAATGTTGGCTAATATCTCTAACAAGTATATAATTGTCACTTGATTTTCTAATTTCTTTAGTTGTTTTTCTGATGTTTTAAACCATTTAACAGCGGAAGGGAACTTGAAAATTACTGATTAAAATAAAATCATTTATTCCATCAGTATGTACTTGTTTCTGATTAATTTTTTACCTATGTTCTAACCATCCTTTTTTTCTCCACCAATATTAGAGTAAGATATAAATTCTAGAGCTCCAAAGAAGGTGACCCTGACAGTTTTTGCCAACTTAATCATTGCTTTAGTGGAAATGAAGATTTGGAGCTTCCTACTCTAACATTTTTAGTGAGGGCAATATGAGTTTATTTGATAGACATCTGAGAATAACTTTTTTTTAAGTAAAAGAATGGATTATTAAGGCAACAGAATTATATTAGACATATATTAACAATGTCCTGTCTTATTAGAGATATATTTGAAGTTGAAGTTTTAAATAAAGAAATAAATTTCTGAGGCACAGACAAGTGTCTGTTAATTTCTGAGACATTAACAAGTCTTTCATTTCGGATTTTTAACCATACAATGTCCAATGAGTTCTACTGACCAAAGTATACATTTGTAGGAAAAACACTTATTATATGTCTGTTGAAACATGCATTATATTTTCTGAAAAACACTGACAGTAAAAATTAAGCTAAATGCTTGTTGAGGAGATAGCATCATAAACTTAGGCTGATGTCAGCTATATCTCAGAGGTAATTTAAAAATTACCAATTTTTATTTCTCAATAATAGCATCTTAATTCTTAAGAAATGGTCAAGTTGTGTACAAGCCAGCAAACTTGCACCAAGAACCACTTTTATTGATATCTAATGTTACTGGCACTAAAAATTTCAATGGTGGGTTATATCATTGCTCCTCAAGAAATCAATATTACAAGTTTGTTTGATGATCATTTGGAAATCCATAAAACTACAAATGTATACAGGCTTAAATAAAGACACTAGCTTGTGATGTTAGAATTTACATTTCTAGTTTAACCAAAATAATTCAAACATTCATATTTAATTCCTCAAGAGCAGTGTACTCTCTCAGCAGCAGAAGTGTAGAATTATTTCTGAACTACTGCCAGTAATGACATTTAATCATCACCATTTAAATTGCTTTTTCAGAAATTGCTGTCCACATCTGTAGTTTTGTATGTCATTTGTTAGATCTAATATCATAAATTACAACCCAATATTTTAACAAGCAATATGTTTTTTGTCTAGGTTTAATAAAAAAAATTTTTTTAAATAAAGCAACTATTGCAGGAGGAAAAAAGTCGTATTTGAGAAGAACTGTGACTTCCCTTCTGCTTTTCCTCACAGCATGACTAGAATTTATAATTAATAAATTTCACAAAGTTTTTCTTCTGTCATTCTAAATGGAATCTTTTAATTGCTGTTATTACATTTCCTTGCAACCTCATGTATATACTTAAAATGCTTTATTATAAAAGCTTAGTTAAAAAAAGAACTTCCATCTGAGATGATTAGGTTTCATTCAAAAATGTCTTGGCCAAGTTCATGTTATTACCATCTTGACCATCATCTCTCAAGGAAAACAATGAGCCTTTTGAGCATGCAGTGGTCTTGCACTTAGCTTCACATCATTGTAACAGTTTTTAAGAGATCAATAATGAATATTTTTATAGTACCATATAAGTTTTGGATACACTGCTTTTTTTCCAAGAGATTTCTTAATTTTTTCTTTTATGTAATTATGATTTAGGTTAAAAACTAAAACAACGGATAAGGAAAAACAGTGAATTATCCTCATAGTGACTGTTACCAAATTTTTTTAAGATAGTTGTAACTTTAAGTGTGTTTTGTATTATCTATCTTTTCTCACTTTTAAATCCAATACAGCGTCTTAAAAAGCTCAAAGTTTAAATCTTTTTAGATTCATTTGAATATCAGGATGCCCAGTTCTATAATCTTCCTGAGAGTATCCTTTATAAAAGCAAAGACTTTTAACTTAAAAGATGTATAAGCATATGGAAAGTGAACCACCTATATATTTTTAATGATTTACCATGTCAAACTCTATACTGTAAGGACTGTAGTCAGATTAGAAAACATCACAATCTTTATAACTTGATTTATTATTCTAAAGCTTTGCTGTCATATAGGTTATTCTATCACTAAAGAAAATTAAAACAAAAAAAAAACTGGTTCAAAATATAAAGTTAAATTAACCTAAACATTTCCAATGTAATTTACTGCCAGCACGTTTAAAAGTTAGTTTTCAATCCTAAATTCTTTATTCTTATCAAGACTTGTGCAACCAATGGTTCTCCCACGGCATGAGCTCTTTAGTACTTCTGCAAAATAGGCTGGGAGTGTTTGCCTATTGTCTTGTACTGAATTCTATGACCTGGGAAATATTAGTCTCCACTCTTGAGAGAATCTCTTTTATTATAGAAGGAGACTTAGGAAAGTAAAGTGTAAACTTTATTTGGATTCAGAAGACCTGAGCTGCAATCTTGACTTTGCCACTTGCTCACCGTACATGAGTAAATCACTTCACCTATCTGAGCTTTGGTTTCTTCATTTATAAAGACAAGATAATAATAGTGACTATTCTGCAGAATTATTGAAAAGTAAACATGAGATAATGGGTGTCGGAAGCATTTTGATTATTTTACAAGGTATTATGACTATAATGAACCATAATTCTTTTTGACATTTATGTGTAACAAGGAGTATAATGACAACATAATAGAAGTTATTCACTAGAGTGCTGAGGTCTAATCACATTTTTAGGCTTTTATTCAAAGGCCCTTCCTCTCTTCTTCCTTTATAATTTCCCCTTTTTAGTGGTGGCTTTTTGTTTTATTTAGGTGAAAGTGTCACTGTCCTTTTGATTCCTCATGTTTATCAACTCAGATTACATAACTCAGTACAGAATCACTGTAAGTGGAGGTGATGAAATGACATGGAAAAGAGTTTGGGCCAAGAAACACAGAGACTTTGTTCAAGTTCTGTTCCTGCCACTTAACTAAACATGAGAACATGGGGAAGTTATTTAATGCATTTATTTTTTAAAGAAAGAATAAGAATACGTATTTCAGAAAGTAATTGTGATGGTTCTATTGAATGTAATGGAAGTAACCACTGCTCCCCCAATAAAGTTCTGTGTACAGCAAATGTGCCTCAGTTAAGCATCAATTTATGTTCCAGTTAAACTCCCCAAATATTTGATGATAACTGAAACATATCTATCCACCCTTCACTAAGTTATGCAGATTCCCTAGGGCCTGTGTGCATCCTGCAGAGAGAGGTCTGGTGAGGTCTCTTTTCATAGTGTTAGGGTATGCTATTCACTATGGCGACTATAATGAGAGGGCTGGGGAGATGCTAATCTTCCTGAATTGTGTGCCAAAGATCTTGCAAAATTTGTCCAAAGCTGCTGATGCACTTCAATGGCTTCAGATGTTAGGAGAACCTGTCTCCTGCAAAGACAAAGCAAAGGGCCACAAGGGGCTGATTTGGACCTGGTCTTGATGGCCTGGCCTCGCACATCAGAGGCAGAGCCTGGGATGTCTTTTCAACCATTCTGTCTGACTTTCAAGTTAAGATATTCTTTTCCTTTTTTAGTTGTTTTATATTGAAAATAATGAGAATTTTTTTTATATGAAAATTGGGGTTTTATAAAACCATTCATCTCTTTCAGTATCTTCCGCTCAGTATCCACCTGTTTTGTGCTCAGGATTGATAAAGGTGAAAAAAAACCCATCCTTAACTCTGTGTGATGATTTCAGAAAACACTTTAGCTAAGGTGGAATTCATTTTATCCAAACAAGGGACCGTGGGACTGCCAGAACGTATTTCCACCAATTGCTAAACAACACAATCTCATTGTGAGAACAAAGGTAAGACTGTTTGTAAATTGCTGCACCATGTTTTGGAGCTGGTAAAAATCCACATGCTTTCTGTGCTGTTAAATCAATGTCTTGGGATGATTCTCTGTTAGAACAGATAATCAGCCATCCTTTAGATTTAGCTAATTGACATTAGCAGCTTCCAATGCACTTTCTTTCTGCAATGTCAATAGATAGAACAAATGCACATACCTTACTGAACCATCTTATCTGTTGTGTGTTTCTGCTCTCAGTGTCATTAGGACATTACTCATTTTTAAAGAAAAACTGCACCTGTAATGAAATGTGCTTGTTAATGGAAATCAAAAAAACTGTGATGTTACTTAAAGTGTATAGAAGAAAAACTAAGAGAATTTAGAGTGGAACATATGAAAGCATGTGTACCTTGGCAACTTTAACAATTTAGAATATTCAAAAAAACGAACACTGAAATATTTTCTGAATACCTAGTAAATAAAATATATCACTCTGCCTTTAAATATAAAAATAAGAAAATCCCTCATTCTGCTCAGCTTTTTGTCCCATTGTATATATAAGAATTTAGATCCAACCCAATATGCTACTGGTCAGTAAGGAGGTAGAAAACAAACATAAAATATAAGTAACACAGAAAGATTAGGATTTAGAGTCAACACTGTTGTAAAACACGAGAAAAGTTCATAATTATAAAAGTCATAATTCTGTAAGAAATTAAATATTAATTAGTTTAATTTGATAGGGTTGAGATTATATCTGCCTTTAAATGTGGATCTTATACCCACTACTACATGAATTTTTAGGACTACCTAAACTACTCTATCCTCAATTTATTCTTTAGTAATAGTATGTTAAAATAAAATAATCAGAATGTTTCTATGGGAATAAAGAGAGAAAGTAGGGGAAACAGCCTGATATATCTCCTTACATACATCAGGAACCTAATCACTCATTTCTCCTTAAGCTCTAATCTTTACCTATTAATTCTAATACTTTTATATCAATATATGCTTAATGAATAAACGACTTATTAGAATTTTTCTTCCAATAAAATAAGGAAGATTATAATTAGACAAAAATGATAAGCAGAACTTGTACTGACATATACCATGTAAAAGAGAAGAACTGCATTTTGGAACCATATAAATATTTTTCATAACTATTTAACACAATTACTTTTATAAAGCAACCCCTAAAATCCGAAATAAAGACAAAACAAATGAACCAGTGATCTAGTTGAAAGCATAAGCACTTTAAAGGACATTATATCTCTGAAGTTTGCTGCGTAACCTTAGTGAAGTGTATTCTAAAATCAAAAAGAAAAACATGCAAAAAATTCGAAACTATTTACAATATGGATACTTTTCAAGGTGTTACCGAAAATATTGTTATTCTGATACTGTTGTGAGCATACTATGGCACAAAATAAATGACTAATTATGTTGGTGCCCTTGAGAAGCAGAATTTTCAGCATTTAAAAAGGGAGAGAAGAAATAATATTTGTGAAGCTACACTAAAATTCTATATCTGAATTCAACTTGGAAGTATCATTATTAACACATTAAATTTAATCCTTAAAAATTCTGTTTTCTAGCACTGTTTCCAGAAAGAACCTATACATAATGATTATTCCAGTAGCAAAGAACATCCCTAGAGCCCATATTGAAAACTCTAAAACACCATTCTTTTCTAAAAGGAACCAAAGCTTCTTGCACAGAAAGCCTATCCAAGTCCAAGTAATGTACAAGATGAGCCTGAAATATTTTGTCTTACCACACAGCAAGAATGTTCTCAAAGACTGCTGTAAATCAAAACATCTGTACCAAAATCCATAAGGTTACCATAAAAGTACAAAAATAATAAACCCACGGTCATATTTGGAGGATATTAGGTATTCAACTTATCAGTCAGAAAACTGGTAAATAAAGGGAAAATATCAAGTGTTTAACTTATATCTCCTTATTTTCCTTATTGTGCTTCATGGTAACTAGCAAGATGAGGAAAAATGTATCCTTAAAGAAATATTCTGTTAATAAATGAAGAAAGAACAATAAAAAAGAACAGCACCATTTTCAATACCTACTGAAATAAAAGATCAGGGCAATAATCATTAACAGACACTAACATCATAAAAAATGTGACAACTTGATATGTTCTTTTTGGAAAATTGTAACTCTACCTATAAAGTATTTTTGCCAAAAAAAATCAAATCAGAGCTATATAAATCTTGATACATCTATTTATTGCAAATAACAGAAAGAAAAAATGATGAATGACATCATGGGGATAAATCAGTAAAATACAGGCTGTTAGAAAATCTACAAGACAAATGAACTTTTTCTCTCAATAAATAATAGCTAGGGAAGAAGAAACATGGAGTGGAAACCTGTAGATTAAAAGAGCTTTAAGAGACCAATCAATTGCAATGTATAGAGATTATTGGATTGTAATTTAAATAAACTGTATAAAAGCATTGTGTATACTTATGTAGGAGTAATGTTCCTGTCAAAAACTGGAAAAAAAAAAAAACAACACCTCTTTGAAGGCATTAGAGAGAAACCACTGCAGTCATAATTTAAGACCTACTGTCCTTAAAATAGCAACAACACCTAGTATTGGCAAGAATGTGGGTTATTAAATGCAACACTTATACACTGATGTTCAGAGTAGAAATTAATGTAAACACTTTGGAAATGTTTGAGATTATCCTCTATGTATATCCTATTACCAAGTGCTATTTGAAACTATCTAAATGTCTATAAACATTAGAATAGATTAAATAAATAGTTTTATAGTTAGGCAATGGAAATCAATAGAGCAATGATAAAGAGTGAACTACTACTGCATGCAACAGCATGGATAAAACACCAAGAAAAAATGTTGAGCAAAGGAAACCCAGCCCAAAAGAGTAAAGCTATATGATTCCAGTCATCTGATATTCAAAAATAGCCAAAGCTTATGAGGTAGTGATAGAGGTCAGAACATTAGTTATACATGAATATATGATATTGGGTTGGCCAAAAAGTTCATTTGGGTTTTTCCATACAATGTTATGGAAAAACCCGAACAAACCTTTTGGCTAACCCAATATTTTATTAGTGGGAATGAGGGAACCATCTGGGTGGTGGGAATGTTCCATACCTTGGTGGTTACGTAGATATATGCATCTTTAAAAGGGAGTAGAGAAATAAAAGAAAATATAGAATGAAAATAAAAATAAATTAGACAATTTGAACTCTGAATAAACAATTATTTTTAAAAAATATTGTCAATTTCAACAGTCAAGATAATGGTATTGTTGTTATGTTAAAAAGGTTCTTAGCATTTAGGTATACTACTAAGAAATTTATAGCTAAAATTATATACTGTTTAGAATTTGCTTCATGATAATCTAGAAAAACAGAACCCTCAAATACATGAAGCAAACAGTGACAGAATTGAAGGGAGAATTCAATTTTTCTACAATAAGTGTTGGAGATTTCAATATTCAAAATTCCATAGTATTTAGAACAACTAGGCAGAAGATGCAAAAGGAAACAGATGACTTGAACAACACTGTAAGCCAACCTGACCTATAGAGCCCACCATCCAACAACACTGCAAGGAATGTTCTCCAGGATGGACCATATGCTAGGCCATAAAACAAGCCTCAGTAAATTTTAAAGGCTTAAAATTATGCAAAGTATGTTTTCCAACCATAGTAGAATGACATTAGAAATCAACAACAGAAGGAAATTTGGAAAATTCACAACTATGTAGACATTAAAGAACATACTCCTAAATAACCAATGAATCAAAGAATAAATCACTAGGCAAATTAGATGAGATGACTAAAAATGAAAAAAGAAAACCAACCAAAAAAAACTAAAGCACAACCTAAAGTCATTCTTAGAGGGAAATTTACAACAGTGAACTATTTTTTTTAAAAAAAAAGAAGAAAAGGCTCAAAATAACCTAAAATCCTAGGAAAAGAAGAGCAAACAAAACCCAAAGATAAATGATGGAAATAAAATATATTAGAGCAGCAGTAAATTAGAAAATAGAAAAATAGAGAATATCAACAACAAAAAAGTTGATTATTCAAAAATAATCAATAAGATAAACAAACCTTTAGCTAAACTGACCAAGAAAAAGGAAGGAAGAGTCAAATTACTAAAGCCAAGAATGAAAAAGAGGCTATTACTACCAAACTTACAGAAATAAAAAAGGATTATGAAGGAATACTATGAAAACATGTATGCTAACAAATTAGATAACCAGAAAAATTCCTAAAAAGACACAAACAAAAAACCCACAAATTAAAAGAAAAAAAACTGAATAGACATAACAAGTAAAGAAGTTGAATTAGTAATTTTTAAAAATCACAGAAAGAAAAGCCCAGGACTATTTTACAAAATAACACCAATCTCTCACAAATTTTTTCAAAAAACAGAAGAGGAGGAAACACTTTCCAACTCATTCTATGAGGCCAGCCTTTTGGTAATAAAAAAGCAGACAAAGACATTATGAGGAAAGAAAACTATAGACCAATATCTCTTATGAATAGAGACTAAAATATCCTCAACAAAATACTAGCAAACTGAATCCAACAACATATAATAAAAATCATACCATGACAGAATGAGGCTTAACCCAGAAAGGCAAGGTTGGTCCTACAAATGAAAATCAAGCAATGCAATATACTATATTAACAGAATAAAGAGCAAAACCCATACAGACATATAGATCAATGCAACAGAATTGACAGTCCAGAAAAAGAGCGATACGTCTATAGCAAATTAGTTTTTGCCAACAGTGTAAAACCATTAAATGGAAAAATTGTTCCTTAAAAATGTAAACATAGAGCTATCACAAGATCTAACAATTCCACTTCTAGGAATATACTCAAGAGAACTGAAAACATTCATCTAAAACCCTATATACAAATGTTCATAGCAGCATTATTCACGTAACCAACAAAAGGAAACAATCCAAATGTCCATCAGTTGAATGGTTAAACAAAATGTGAAATATCCATACAATTGAATATTATTCAACTATGAGAAAGAATGAAGTACTGATACATGGTTTAATGTGGATGAACTTTGAAAACAACGTACTAAGTGATATAGTCAGACACAAAGGGTCATATGTCACATGATTCTATTTTTATAACATTCAGAATAGGTAAATTCATAGAAGCAAAAATAGATTTGTGGCTGCAGGGGTTACTGGGAGGGAGGAATTGGGAGTTGCCACTAATGACTTTAGGATTTCTTTCTGGGGTGACAGTTGTATCAACCTAATGAATATACTAAAAATGACTTAATTGTTCACTTTAAAAGGGTAAAGTTTATGATTTGTGAATTATATCCCCATGCCAAAACAAGAGGATAATATGAGCTAGTGTTTTGATTCTGGAGGGCCATAAATTAAACAGATTGACCATAAATTGATCATATATGAGGCACAGTGGTAAGTACATGTGCTCTCACTGTATTATTTTTATTTCTGTGTATTTGGAATTATCCATGATAAAAGTATTTCTTTTCAAAAAAGCAAATAATTCTTTATAGATAGTGTACAGAACTGTAAAATATTTAATTTCCATAGTGGTTCCTAATTTTGAATGCCTATACTATACTGAACCTCCAAATGGAGTTAAAATGGTATAGTTAATTCATCTAAAAATGAAGTATTTTCAAATGAACCAATGGACACTTAAAGTCTTAGTTCTGTAATCTAGAACTTTATGGTCTATCATTCTCTATAATTTCAATTCATCATCATGTTCATCCCATTACCTATTTCATCATATAAATAGATTTAAATCTATGGCATGCTGGCCATTTTGCAAAAGGCGTTTCTGAACACTACCTTCCTTCTAAGAGTTTAAAGAATATTTGAGGGAAAATATATATGACACATTTTTAAGAAAATTCTTTGTTTTACTTTCCTGTGTTTGAGAAATAAATGAGGACTTTTGGGTTTTCTCTGTTAATTAAAATCTTCTAATAGAACAAAGAAGCGATACATACTTTAACAAAATACATGCAGATAAGAAACAAGGATAATTTGTTAATTATAATTGCAATATAACATAGTAATGGAGTGGCTTCTGTGATTCTGCTAATCTTTAGTCACCCATATGATTTAAATATATGAATGAATGAAAGCTTTTTATTTTCCAGGAATTCATACTAAGATTGCAGCCAGGTAACAGACACTTTTTATGAAAAATGAAAAATTTATTTGAGCGTTCTGCCTGTTTCTAAATAGACAGATGTTTTTCATTAGACAACAAAGCTCCCTACAAATTTAGTACCTTATTACCCATGGGGAGACTTTTTCTCTCTCCTGCTGAATAACCCAAACTAGGCAAGATACGTGGCAACTAGATTAAATTTCTAGATCTACAAAATATTAACATGAGTTTTTGATAGAGGTGTTACTGTATCATCTCTGTTTAGGTCCATCAAAACAGTGTTTGGAGAGTTTCTGAAGAATATTCTTGCTTAAACTATTTGTCTCCTGCAGAAAAAAACTGAAATTTCATTCCTGAATATATTATTTCCTTATGATATGGTGATATCTAAATTTTATATGAATGAATGACATAGTAAAAGTATTCTGGAAAGATAAACTGAATGATATGAGTACCTATAGTGTTCCAACTACATTTCGTTGTTAATTCATATATGCATAGGTATGTGATAACCAATTCAATATAATGGAAAGTTTGATCCCTTAGGGTGTCTGTTATTATAGGACCCAACAAAAGACCTTTTGATATCTATAAAACGACCTCTATGGGGAAAATTTGAAAATAACTATACTGATAGATAGGAAGATTCAATGTTATACATATATTCTTAAGTTAATTAAAATTTAATGTACATGTAATTAATCTTATTATTTATGGAACTTATTTTGTAAATCCTAAAATTCATATGGAAGAGCGCTTAAACAAGAAGAGTTATAAAAGTTTGGAGAAAAAAATAAAATATGAACATTTTAAGATATATTTTATAGCTATATTGACTGCGACAGTACTTACTCATAGCACAGAATGGATTCATGAATACATACATTCATGAATTATAAAATATTCGTGAATTTATATATATAAATACAAATAACACGTAAAGGCTCTAACTGGAGTGTGTGAAAACAAATTTTAGTAGAAAGAAAATGTATTTGCTTTTCTCTTTGCTTGTTTACTTGCTGGTTAGTTTATTTAGCATTAAAATGTTTTGGAAATTTTCACACCAATTCTGAAAAATTGATGGCATTTGTTAATAGAACTTCTAATAGCTTGTGGTAAGTTACACACTCAATTTATCCTCAGGAGAATTTATAAGGTAGTTCAAGAACAAAATGATTTCCTTATAATCAGGACCACTGAATATTAGATTATTTCTTCTCTTTCAAATGCTTTATTCTCTTTGTTCTTTCACCTCTGATGTGATGTGATGCAGAGACCAAGGAAGTATTAACCTGTCAGAGGCCTGAAAACCTTTACGAAGTAGCCTAGGTAGAGCTAAAGCAAACTTTAAAAATCTGTCCTCACTCTAAGGGTTAAAACAAGGAATAAAATAACTTTCTTCAAAGAACAACTGATTTAACCAATACAGGAAATCTGAAAGAAATTCTGAATGAAGTATCAATTCTGAATGAAGTATCAATACAAAGCTGTGTATTTTTTAGTAAGTCGTCTGTTCTGTGTGTATAGAATTCCTGATCCTGATTCCATGATAGACATTATCATTCTCAATTCTGAAAAGGGAAAACTGATGCTAATCAAGTGTATGAAATGTCAATATCCACACATTTAATTGGAAAAACTGCAATTTTATTTCAAGTTTGCCTGTCTTCAAAACCTATATACCTACAGTTCACCTCAAATAAAAATTCATGAACGAAGGATATTTTCCTCCAAGGAGGAAGATCACCTCTGGAAACACCTAAGTCCAACACAGAATGGAAAGTTATTTCTTTCTGCTAATTTAATCTGTATTTATACCATGAAGGAATGACGACATCCAAAAGCACATAGAATTAGGAAAAAATGATTCACTCTTGGAAAGAAATATTAAAGATACTTAATTTTTGTGTATTGGTATCATCACATCATTTAGGAGTCAGAAAAAAATCTTGAGTCAATGACTAAGACTCTTGATCACCCAAAAATAAAACCTCTATAATCACGTAAAGCATTTGTTATATAAAAAAGTGGTACATTTTGTCGTTTTCCCATAACAATTTCATACACTTTTTGTTTTATATCTGCACATTACTTTGAAGGATAGCTAGAGGCATCAATCAACATACATGTAACATATTTAACAGAATAAAAATATTATAAGATAGATCATGTAAATAGTTTCTTTTTAATGTGGAAATATAAAGGGAATTCCAGAAAATATGGAAAACTGAGCAACTGTATCCAAAACCCCTTCTTATATATTAGTCTGATAATACCTTATATAGCATTAAAATAAAAACCAAAAAACTATATAAGTGACAGAAATAAGTGAAGGAGGATCTCCAAGTCCTATAGACTTCAGCTACTTTATTTATTGTCAGATTGAAGGAAAAGTCAACACATCTAGTCATTTACCTAATATCTTAGGTAAAATTCTAACCATCTAACCCGCAGCAGATTAAATCAAGGAATAAATATGTCTGTATATGTTCAAAAAGAGACCACTTAAAATTTGGCATGAACTTCCCCAATAGAGTACAAAATATTTTGAAAAGAACAATAATGACAATCTGAATAGTAATAGAGAAAATTAATACCAGAAAAAATAATAGGATGAAATTATATTATACAAGAAAGAAGTGAAATAATGTCCATAAGTCAAAAAATAAATTTCTAACTATGAACTAAACATTATGAGCATAAAAGTTCTTAGCAATACATTATTTGTTACTAATTTAATTCCATTGTGGTCAAATAATATATTCTGAAAGATTTCTTAGAGAGGTACAATCTCCCAAGACTAAACCAGGATGAAGTAGAAAATATGAACAGATCAAACCAGTAATGAAATTAAATCAGTAATTTAAAATCTCCCAACAAACAAAAGTCCAGGACAAGATGGCTTCACAGGTGAATTCTACCAAAAATTTAGAGAAGATTTAACACCTATCCTTCTGAACTATTACAAAAAATTGCAGAGGAAGGAACACTCCCAAATTCCTTCTATGAGGCCAGCATCACCCTGATACCAAAATCAGATAAAGATATCACAAAAAAAGAAAATTACAGACCAATATCACTGATGAACATAGATGCAAAAATCCTCAACAAAATACTAGCAAACAGTACTTTAAAAGGATCATATATCATGATCAAGTGAGATTTATCCCAGGGTTGCAAGGATTTTTCAAATATCTGCCTATCAATCAATGTGACGCACCACATTAACAAATTGAAGAATAAAAACCATATGATCATCTCAATAAATGCAGAAAAAGCTTTTGATAAAATTCAGCATCCATTTATGATAAAAACTCTCCAGAAAACAGGCACAGAGGGAACATACCTCAACATAATAGGGCCATACATGACAAACCCACACCTAATATCATACTCAATGGTGAAAAGCTGAAAGCATTTCCTCTAAGATCAGAAACAAGGCAAGGATGCCCACTCTCACCACTTTTATTCACCATAGCTTTGGAAGTCCTAGTCACAGCAATCAAAGAAGAAAAAGAAACAAAAGAAATCCAGATTTGAAAGGAAGAAGTAAAACTGTCACCGTTTGCAGATGATATGATACTATATGCACAGAATATACTAAAGACGCCACCAGAAAATTACTAGAGCTCATCAGTGAATTTGGCAAAGTGCAGAATACAAAATTAATATACAGAAATCTGTTGCATTTCTATACACTAACAACGAAGTATCAGAAAGAAAAATTAAGGAAATAATTCCATTTACCACCACATCTGTATTTACGAATAAAAATCTTACTTCTTATTCTAACAAAAATTACTTAAGCTTTTCTTAAACATAAGTGACTTTAAAATTTTCATACCAGTGCTTTTTAAAAACCTCTGCCTACATTCTTTCTCATTTTAAAAATCACACCTAAAATCTAGTGTCTTACAACTTGTTAATCATTATTCTACATATCTGTTTAATACTAGAAAGACCATTCAAGTTTTTCCAGAATCGTATCAATGCCATTTATTGCCTAATTTTCAACACCTTTAGAATGTGTTACCTAGATAATGATTTCTTTAGCCTTAAATATTTAAAGTGCTTATTTCTATCAATTTTATCTTCATCATTGTGCAGCTTTTAAATTCACATGGCAATACCATTTGCTGCATCATTTTAAAAAGAAACAACTCATTAAGTACCCATCTCAAAAGCAGGTCAACAGCACAGCTATTTCGATGTTACTGCAGATTTCATATGCTCTTTATTTATTAATGGACTTGGGACTTCATGTTTTGAATTACTTTTATGTTTGAAATACTTGAAAAGACTTTCTTACTCCCCTGTGCCATCTGTCAGCATTTTGTTTCTTTTGACTCAATTCGCTGTACAGTTTTAACTAAAAACTAAACTTCATCTCTAGGAAGTCACTCACTTATTAAAATTTAGAACTCATCATGTTTTATTTTGTGGTTTTACAAGCTTTTAGAACCTTATCCAAAGTCACAAGTTCAAACAACATGATCAAAGGAAGGAGTAAATGAAGTGACAAAATTTTTCTAAAAATTTATGACACAAACACATCATGTTTACTGAAGAAATTTAGAATATTTAGATTGTCACCAGATACACCAGTTATTCTTAATATTTTAGTGTATTTTCTTTTGGATTTCAATCAATGTCCTTATATGGATAAACTGGCGGTACACATATTACTCACAATAATTAAACTAAAATTTATATGCTCTTGAAACTGCACTATCTTTATTTTATTTAATACATAGTGAATATTTTTTATTTTAATACAGATATGTTTATATTAAACTAACTGGTCACAATGTTTCTTTCAATTAATGGGTTTCTCTTTATGCTATTAACTGAATTTCTTTGTTGTTGTTGTTGTTGTTGTTTTGCAGTACGCGGGCCTCTCACCGTTGTGGCCTCTCCCGTTGCTGAGGACAGGCTCCGGACGCGCAGGCTCAGCGGCCATGGCTCACGGGCCCAGCCTCTCCGCAGCATGCGGGATCCTCCTGGACCGGGGCACGAACCCATGTCCCCTGCATCGGCAGGCGGACTCTCAACCACTGTGCCACCAGGGAAGCCCCTGAATTTCTTTTTAAGCTTATAGTTTCTCTATTCCAATGTTACATGGAAAATTCTTACTCTTCAAAGCTCAGATCAAATACTGCTTCACCCACAAATTATTCCATTATATAATCCAGTCAGAAAATATATTCATTTATTTGTTCTCATAGCACTTATTTCATCAATTTTTATCCATTGCAATTTTGTATTAAAATTTCTTTGTATAGTCTATTAATATTCTGATTGCATATAATCTCTTGTACCATGATTTACCTATAGTTGTAATTCTCAGGAACCAGCACAGTGTTCAGAATATGGTCCAGAATAAAATGGAAGGTCAATAAATTCCAAATAATATTGAGTTGTGAAAGGATATCAAATACAATTTTGGACCTCTTCCAAACTGACATTCCTAATAATATCAATACTTTAGAATGATCCAAAGAAATTGATGGATATATAATCTATCTATCTCATCAATTTTTTGGGAGACATTTTATATATATATGTACACACACATATATATGTGCACATACACACATATGTATAATACTATATATATAACATGTTTAAGTGTTGGGATTCATAAATATATTTGAGGAAGTGTTCTTTTTTATTACTACATACTTCTTGATATGGAAAGATACATGGTCTTTCTAAAGCACACAGTGTTGGACAATTTTGTTGAAGTTGCTGGAGTCAACTTGGGGAAGAATAAAAGAAATAGCAACATTCTGGAAAAGTTAGACTGTAGTAGTTGAGCTGTCTAAGGTGGCCTCATTATGTGTAAATTAGAACACTCATCTGTTAGACATCAAGACTGTTTTCAACCAGATACGTGACATCACAGTCATATGTAATTTAATCATGTTGTCAGTCAAAGACCTCATTAATAAAAAGAGAATTATATATAATGAAATGTGACATTGAGAGCTGAACCATTCTTTCAAACAACTTACTCAATCCCACTTCCTAAATTTGCTACAAAGAGGAAAGTCCCAACTTTACTGACTCAAAAATCATTCTTCCAATTCCCTGCACCTTTTTGCCATTATCATTGCACACTTGCAGTTATAATAATGCACTTTTACCTGTATTCCATATACAGACATTTAACAATGCACTTACATCATTTTCATTTGCTGCATTTGCACCCTTAGGCAGGAGGCAGGTGGGAAAAAGAAGAAAAAAAGAGGGAGAAGGAACTATAAGAGGCATTACAGAATAGTCACAATTTTAACTTAAAGCTTCTACAAAGGAGAAAATTGGCATTCATTAATAACTAACAACGTACGTAGCAAGTACTTTAAACACCTTATCTAAATTTCCAGAATTTCTATAATCTAGGTATTCTCATCATTTTATAGATTAAAAAAGAGGATCTATGAAGTTTAATAAATTTCTCAATATTCCAAACATGAAATTGTGAAAAGGAAATTCAAAGTTCGCTCTTTAGAGGTTTTGCCATTTTCACTCCATTATCCTGTTTCTAAACTATAGAAGCATCACGTTCCACACACAACTAACTTCCTTATTTCGTAAAATACATCATGAGAAGAGAATGGTTCAAGGCAAGTAGTCTGGAGGAAAATGATAGGAAGACCTTGAAAAATTTGAAGTAACTGGTATGAAGCCCTGATTGACATCTTAGAAAAAGTACCTGGCTCAGTTGTACCTATTCCCCAACTAGGGCTTGAACCCATGTCCCCTGCATTGGCAGGCGGATTCTTAACCACTGCACCACCAGGGAAGGGGATGTCACTTTTAAGGTACATTAACATTTAGTAAACATGTTACTTGTATAAAGGCATTCATTTGAACTCATACATCTAATTCACTTCATTCAAATATTCCTTTTGAAATAACAAATGTATTTTAAAATTGAAAATAAATCTGTCCTTTCTATAAGGAAATGGAAGACAGGAATGGATGTCATCAATAGAAAATTGAAATTCAGAGGAGGCTGCTTTGAAAGAAGAACTGAGAAGCTAATAACATGAAACATGTAAAAGAAATCCTGCCTGGAGAGTATGTAGACAGAGTATCTCAGGGCAAAGACAAAACTAAACAGAAATAGAAACAAATGTAAAACAATAAAACAACCAAGCTCAGAGCAGAAGGTGCCAGTTGAGTCTGTGAGGCTCCAAATGGAAGGATTTTGTGAAGTAACTGGCCAAGGTGTCCACCCAAATTTAGTGCAAATAGGGGTGGGTGTGCAAAGGCAGTAGTATGTGAGACCTGTTGTGGGAGTCAGAGAAGGTGAGATGCTCCCCACTATCATTAGCTTTTCACAGCTAACAGGGAAGGCAGTCACTCTTGAATCAATGAACTTCCCTGCAACTGGCTTGCCTGGTCGCCCACTTCCTCACTGCCTCCCAGGAAACTGAACTCCAATATAGAAAAACAAAATGGCTAAAATGTAAATAGCTTCTTTTCCCATTGATTTAGACTAACCCATATGAATATGTAACCACACCAATATGACAAGCAATTTATAAATTCTTCAATAAATATATGTAAAGTTTCACTAGCCTAAAAGAAGGACACTTCTGAAAATTCAGTGGTAGTAGCCTCCAATAAAGCAGTCTCACTCCCAGAAACAGGAAGGAACCTAAACACATTTTATGTATTCTGTAAGATAGTAAAGAGGAGGTTCCAATTACAGAAAATATCTGATATCAAATTAAAACTTCTATAAAAATATTGTAATTTTATGTCATGAAAACCATCAGGAACAGGAACTCAAAGAAATAATTTTTAAATTGACTAAAGAAATGTAACAATAGACCAAAGTTAATTATGATTAGTATATATGGAGCTCATACCTATATAAAAAAGTCAGTATAAATATATATTATGGATATTTCAAATATATATTATTTTCAAACATATGTGTACATGTATATATAAATTCCCTGCCTAAAACAATCAATGATCCGTATATGCACATAGAAAATATTTTTTAGAGTAAATTACTGATTGTTGGTGAATGGTACGAGAAACTATACCTGCTCATATATTTGTTGGAGTTATAAGTTGGTATGATCTTTCTGAAGGGAAATTTGGCAACATGCAAAGTAATGCCCCTAAATAGATCCAAATATACATGGCAGTTTAGTTTAAAATAAAGTGGCCCCCAAATAGTTTTCTACAGATGTGGGAATTCAGTAAAAATGAAAGCAATATTTTCAAATCAGTAGTGAAAAGAGAGCTCATTCAATAACCAGTGACAGAGAATATATTAATAAATGAGGATCCCATTCTCTCTTAGAAATCTCTTTACCTCTCAATGATTTCAATAATTCACACGTTATTTATATATCCTCTCTACTATATTTTTTTGAACTCATGATTCTGTTTTTAAAATTAATTCATCTGAAAAAGAACACATAATATTTCAGGTATTAATAAGTTGTTATACAAATAATAAAAAATAGGATAGCAAGGCAAAGAGTGTATTCTTGACAGGCTGATTCTTTTTACAGGATGGTGAAGGACTTCTAGAAAGGCTGAAGAAGGGAGGGAGGGACTGGGCATCTGAGAGAGCATTCCAGGCAAAGGAAACCACCACTGCAAAAACCCTGAAGTGGAGGGGTACTTGACAAGGTGTGGCACAAGAAGCAGGCCAGCTAGTGGAAGAAGAGTGAGACACAGAGTTAAAAGGACAGCCAATGATTAGATGACTCAATGCCTGTACATCATCTAGGATTCCAGGTTTTAGTCTGAATGAGATTTTGAGCAGAGTATGACAGGATTTGTCTTATGTTTTAAAAGTACCACACTAGATACACTGCAGAGAATAGAGAAGTTAGAGGATGTCATAATGAGATATGATGAGATATGATAACTGTAGGTCATGATAAATGATTTGATTCTGGATATAATCAGAATCAGATTATATTAAGGTGGTTTCCTTTGCCTGGGATCAGAATTCTGATATATTGAAAGTAGGGCAAATAGAATTGGTTGATTGTGTTATGTATAAAAGGGAGGAATCAAGTTCGACTCAAGGTTGACGGGAAACGCTCAATATTGTTAATTTGCACAGAGAAGCACACCACACACACACACTTCACAATACAAACAGTGATCTGCACAAAACAACTAATCATAAATAACCAATGCACATATGAAATCATGTCCAGTATTTATGTGTCAGGTAAGGTCAATACCACATGAATTTGGCAAATATTAAATTCTTTGATGATCCAAGGCTGGCAAGGCTGTGCAGAAGGCTGTGCAGAAGCAAGTGTTTTCACACATGGAGCAATAATTTTTCATAAAATACTTTTATAGGAATATTGGATAATACATGTGACTCTACGATCTGATAACCTCATGACTAGGAATTTTTCCTGAGAATTCACTTGTATACATTAGCCAAGGAAAATATACAAAAATATTCATTACATTACTGATTTAACAGCAAATCATAGACTCAACCAAAACATTTATTATACGCTAATCAGTGAAGCTATAGTTATTAAAAAATAAAGCAGTTGAGAAGAATGAGGTAGAATCATATGTGCTGGACAAATGTAGAAGAAGTAGGTGAAATTAATAAACTTTACAAAAGATAATTGAATTTCAGTAATTTACAGAAATAGGTGCTTAAACAGTCATGGCATTATTTTTCAGGAAAACTACATGAAATTCCTAAAAACAGTTATTTGGGGGATGATGAACTCTGAAGTAGGTGGTAATGAATAATTTCATGTTTTTTTTTGTTTGTTTTTTTGGCGGTACGCGGGCCTCTCACTGCTGCGGCCTCTCCTGTTGCAGAGCACAGGCTCCGGACGCGCAGGCTCAGCGGCCACGGCTCACGGGCCAAGCCGCTGCGCGGCATGCGGGATCCTCCCGGACCGGGGCACGAACCCGCGTTCCCTGCATCGGCAGGCGGACTCTCAACCACTGCGCCACCAGGGAAGCCATTCCAGTGTTTCTTTTTTTTTTTTTTTTTAATTTCATGGTTTTATGTTATGCCTTTACTATTTCAATTTTATAACCACATCCACGCTTTACTTTTATTTTGTAATGTCAACAAGATTTATGTGAGTGGTGTACTTACAATCATTTTATCTTTACAATTATCGGCATTTAAAACTGTTTCATAAACTAAAAGTAAGAATATAATATGAAAATACCCAGCCTAGATCAGGAAGTGGAGATTCAAGACCCCTCATACACAGCTGGCAAGAATATAGGTTATAAAATAAATTTCTAAGGATATAATTGATAATATTTTCTAAAACATTAGTACTCATCACTCTTATTTCCTTCTTGGCATAGACCAGATTCAGTAGAGCTCTAAATGCTGGGCTCACTCAGACATGAATGTATCTCCTGATTATAACATTTCAAGGCTCTTTGAACCTCGACAAAATACCTATATTTTCTCAACCTATATTTTCTTATTTTTAGCCGTATAGGACTATTGCAAGAATTAAGTTGGATAAATATAAAGTATCCCTAGCACAGAACCCAGCACAGAGTAGTTGTTCAATAAATGGTAGGTGTTAACACAATACTTAAGCTGTGAAGCATGTGTAGGCTCCAGTGTTTACTAATTTTTTCCTTTGAAAATTTTCTCTGATCTGAACACTTGAAATTTCTGAGAATCCAGGTGACTTGTTTCAGTTCTAAGGAAGAATCCAGGGGAATGACCACTTAGAAAGAGTAAAAAATGTATTATAAAACATGAAATTTTGTTTCTTCCTCGCTGGAGAGATTAATCCATTTGCCCACATTTCTAGAATTTCTATTTATATTTATTCAGAAATGATTTGTTCTTAATGGATAATCCATTTTATTAATGAATGAGGCATTTTATAACACCAATGTTACTTAACCTAATATTAGTTCTATACTTATTCTGCCTCAAGTTTCATATAGTGGGCTTAGCACAAAATTCTAGATTTACACACGTTCTTGAAAATAAGAATGAAATTATAGTAGACATCTCTAACTTAGAAGTTACATTTTTTTCTGGTACATAAATTGCACTTCACACAAAATAAGAAGCTATATTTCTATTCCTTTCTTCAGTGCCCTTCTCTCAATTTATGCTCAAAGTCAAACCTTAGTTTAAATTAATCTCTCTAAACACACACACACACAAAGCAACAAAGTAGTAAAATATGAATTATAAAATTATGTCTTTCCATTTTAGAAGGAATTCCTGCCCCATATCAGTAACGGGCAGGTAAAGGCAATTACCTCCATTCTAATTCAGCTTTGTAATCCAGTATAGCCATTATGAATGAAATGCTATGGGAATATAGAAAAAGAATGGCTAATTTGGGCTTGGGAAGTATCAGTGAACTCTCAGTAAATGATAAAACTATGTCTAGAAGGAGAGGTGGGAGGGATTATACAGACAAAAGCATGGTGAAAAGCATGGAAATGTCAAGGAGAGGCAGAAGGGTTACTTAAGATGGAGCAGGGGAGTTAACATGATAGGAATTATTTTAAGTAATTCATGCACACCACATATACCACACCATAAGCAATGAACAAATCCTTATTTGTTAAAGAGGTGGGTTTTAAATGAAAATACAGGTGAATACTTTAAATTTTATTTTTAACATCTTGGAAAAAAATTTTTTTTCTAGTAAATAGCTTGATTGGTCTTGAAGATGCCACAGAATTGAAGAGCAACACCAGCCTGTCTCAAGCAAATTGTCAAAGCTTAAAAGGAGAAAGTGTCTAAAATGGTCACTCAGGCAGAACCATCTGCTTTTTAAAGTGTTTGCTTAAGAAGCCAGGTGCTCAAGTGCTAATGCATCTACTGATGACATGCAAATTGGTTAAACATTGAAATCTCCTTTATCAAGATGTCACAGTTGTCATTTTCCTCTTCTTCCACTCCTTTCTTGTAATGGGAGAGAAAAATGTCAGAAAAGCCTGAGTTCAGCTTTGATCTATAAAAAAGCTAATTAAGGCAAAACAAAAGATAAATAATAAAGAGTGTGAGGAAATAAATTAAGCATTTGCCCCCAAGTAAGCTGTGCTATTTATTTATGAGGATACTAAGGAGTTGACTTTATAGTCCCCTATGGATTTTCTCTCCCTCACATAATATCTACTATATCAAACATTAATTTATAACAAAATAGAAATTATTTCAGGCTAGAATTTCATATTAAGACACTAGCTTAGTTATTAGACTATGTATTAAGTAATTAGGAAAATTGCAGTCTTTAAAAGAAACGAAGGTAGGACAACCACTGGGTGTGTAGGTAGTGATGAAAATAGCTTTAAACCATTAAAGAAAAAAGTCAATTGAAGAAAATAAACCATATGTCCCACCTTCCATTTGTACTCAATGCTGATTATTTTCCATAACTATTTCCCATTATATTCATTTTGTGTATCACATTTGGTGACCTAATCACAATTTGTTTTTGAGAGTAATTAGCAATCACAAATATCTATGTCTTGTTCCTCTCCTCAGTGGATGGTTTACATCTAAATGAATAGTTAGATTATTTATTTCTTGTAGTACAGTATGAAAAGTGCTATGATAGAGGACAAACCAGGTTTAGTGAAGGAAATGTTTCTAAGAGGCACAAGAAATGTGAAGGAACACAGTGAGGTAAGGATGACCAAATAGAGTGGCCAGAGAATATGGCAAGAAATGAGGCTGGGGCTTCCCTGGTGGTGCAGTGGTTGAGAGTCCGCCTACCGATGCAGGGGACACGGGTTCGTGCCCTGGTCCGGGAGGATCCCACATGCCGCAGAGCGGCTGGGCCTGTGAGCCATGGCCGCTGAGCCTGCGCGTCCGGAGCCTGTGCTCCGTGATGGGAGAGGCCACAACAGTGAGAGGCCCGTGTACCGCTAAAAAAAAAAAAAAAGAAAGAAATGAGGCTGAAAAAGTCAATGGAAACGAACACCTCTGAAGGCAATGTTTGATACCCGCCAAAAAGAAAAATTTTTATCATAGTGGTGATAAATATTCATTTTGGGATTTCACAGTATTAACATGATTGGACTTGTGTTTGAGATGGACCAGAGTGGCACATATGTCATATTTGGATTGGGGTAGCAAGTGATATTGAAAATAAATTAGAAGTAATAATCCAGAAAGAATCTTAGGAATCCAAATTAGAAAATTTATAATTATCCCTTAAAAATATAGGCTCGGGGGCTTCCCTGGTGGTGCAGTGGTTGAGAGTCTGCCTGCCGATGCGGGGGACACGGGTTTGTGCCCCGGGCCAGGAGGATCCCACATGCCGCGGAGCGGCTGGTCCCGTGAGCCATGGCCGCTGCGCCTGCTCATCTGGAGCCTGTGTGCCGCAACGGGAGAGGGCACAACCGTCAGAGGCCCGCGAACCCCACACACAGACACACACACACAGACACAGAGACACAGACACACACACACACACACACACACACACACACACACACACACACTCTCTCTCTCTCTCTCTCTCTCTCTCTCTCTCTCTCTCCAGAAAATACACGCAAATAATATAATGACGCAGTAATTTATTAATTTAAGAGAAACATATAAACTTCTATGAATCAGTTTATGTGAAGAGGAATTATTAGATGGAAAACCTGAAAATATTCATGATATTTAATCTTAAAAAATGGCAAAATAATAAGAAATAGAATTGCAATTGTGCTAGACGAGAAAAATATCAAAAATTAAACTCAGTAAAGCCCGGATCCTTGGGAAAGCTATAAATGTGAAACATGAAAGGGAAATTCTAGGTGTAAAAGGAGCATTGTTAATTTAAATATATTGTAAGGCAATTTTATTATTTGTTTTATTTTATAAAGTTTTTGTTGACATGGTTTTTCCCAGAAACTTTATATTTAAAATATCCAGAATGATGATAAGATATAAACTGTTTAAAAGAATATTTTTTTGGTAACCAAACATGAAAATAAGGGTGTAGATAGATTGTCTAAGTGTAGTTTTCATTTTCATCTGCTATCTAGTGTACTCGTGTGTTTAAACTTTGTGAAGATTTTATAAATAATTAACAACTCCAGATCATCTTGTAGGTGAACGCTGAATGGTTGATTTATTCTCTAAAATAAGAATATTTATTTAGGTAGATGGGAAGTACTTTATGAAGAACAGAATAATAAAGCATATGTTATTTAGTCATGCTATTTGTTAAGGACTGTTATTATTATCATCATTAATGATCAAAGTTATTAATAATAAAAATACAGAAATCTGGAGTCATCCGTGATTTCTCTTTCAAACATGTTTTACACCTGTTTAAAAAGCTTGTCACCTCTACCTTCAAAGAGACCCAGATTCCACTGACTGTTCTACAGTACCACCAACCCCCTGCTGTGAGCCCCATCTTGTTTGCTGAATTACTGCAACACTACTTCTAACTTTGCTCCACCTACCTCTAGAGTCAGCTGTCTACATAGCAGCCAGAGTTATCCTTTAAAATAGTGAATTATTTAATTCCATTTCTCTAATTAAAAAGTGGCAATTGCTTAGAATTTCAAACTGTATAAAAAGCCAATGCACTTAGAATTATCTACAAAGCCCTGATTCCCTCTCTATTAGATTTCTTCTGCTCTATCGTTTGCCCACTTTGTTATAGCCTCTTGACATCTTTTGAGTTCTTCTAACTTGTCAGACATAATCTTACATTGGGATTTTTACACTAGATGTTTCCTCTAATTAGATTTTTGCCCCCAGATATGTGCCTGGAAAACTACGTCACCTCCTTCAAGACTGTTCAAATGCCACCTTCTCAAAGGTTGCTCATCCTACTTAAAACTGCACACTCAGCACTCTCAATCGTTTTTTCCTCTGTTCATTTTTTCCCATAGCTTTTATTATCTTCTAACAACCTAAATTACTTTTTAATGTGTATAGTGTATATTATTCATCATTTATCCACAATGGGAACGTAATTTTCACAAGGCAATGATCTATAACTGTTTTATTTAATGATGTAAATCAAGTATTTAGAAGCAGGCCTGACACATAATAGGTGCTTAGAACACATGTGTTGAGTGAATACATGAGTGAATTAATAAATGAAGGGGTATTCTATAATGTCCTAGACCTGTTGAAATAACCAACTCTGTAGCTGACCTACCTCCAGACATCTTATGAGAAAGTAACTTTCTAATTGCTTGAGAAGTGATCATTGTTTTCTATTACCAATAGCTGAAATGCTCTATTTGAGATAACAGATAATTTCTCTTTTAAAACATTATTCACTCAGGTCCTAGTAGAAGCAAGGCTAAACAGAAAGTTTAAAAGCATAGATGATTTTGTACTCATGTATTTTTAAAAACCCATAGTTTAAAATATGTCAGATCTCCAACACAATTCACCAATATTAAATACATGAAAGAAAATTTTTATGTGATTATACCAGACCAGTGATCTTGCAACCAGATGCCACTTCTTATAACAACAGATGTCACAGATGATACAATGAATTCTTAAAACTGTTTCCAATGAAATAAAACAATCTCCAACCAGATCTGATAGCAGACAGCTGTTATTCCTAATGCACAAAGGCTAATTCTTTACTTTACATGACAATAATAGCTATTTTTGGAACTGTCTTAGTGCACCTGGCAACCCAGACTCACGTAACTCATCTGCTGTATTGATTATCAAAGACTAATCTTTTGGAAAGCCTTGGAACCATACCTTGCTATCCGTGCACCTGTAATTATCCATACTCTACATTCTTAAAATCATAGATCTTCATATGTTATTATATACTTTTTCTGAAGAAGGTATAACTTGGAATATTATTCAATGATATGTCCTCCTAGTCTATTGAGTGTCAATATTGCTATTTGGCAGTTAAGTCACATGGTGACTTGCTTCATTCATCTATTACCATCATATTGAATACTTGTACAATCAGTCTACATAAAGAGTGAGATAATCTATCAAGTAATATTTAATTTCATCAGTTGATGATGGTGTGATTCATCTATCCATAAAATGGAAGATCAGTTAACAAGTATTTAATTCCAGAGTTCAGCACTATACTGGGTAACATGAAAGACTACAAAATACTTATATTATTTTGAAGTTTCAGGCTAAAAGATGAATATAATGGGTCATTAAGATTAAAGAGGTCAGTGACTAGTACAGTGTAAACTTTTACAGTAAAATTTATGAAATAAACATGAATAATAAACTGCAGAGATGGGAGCTATCAAGGTAAATTTTTGAGGTGGGTGGTGACTTAATAGCCGGATTTGAAGTTATGAAGTTTTCCAAGATGGTGGGGAAGCATGCCAGGCATAGAGCAGCTGAAAAGCACAGAAACAAAAAGGATATTCAGAGAACTATTGAAATGTTTGTGATGCCAGAGAGAATATGAAGTATCTTACACTTGTGCGTACCTACATGCAGGTTGTGAACAGATTATAGAGTTACTGAAATATAAGAAAATAAATGAAAATAAATCTAAGTTTTGTGATTTGGGCATGAGAAGGTTAGAAGAAAACTGGTGGAGAATAAATTATAATTAATAGGAAAAAATAAAAGAAACAACTGGATCAAAAGACAGACATAAAACAATGATCCCAGAGTAAGATGACAAAGGTTTTAACCTAGATTATGAAATGACATTTAAGTAGAATAAATGAATTCATATGTCAATTCAATGGGAAAAAAAATCACTGAATATCTAAAGAAAGGTGTAACTTTATCAATAAACTAGTCAAAGAACGTCAGTTCCAATCACCACCACACCTGCTTTTAAATTATTAAACATAGCAATCCAAAACATCTAGAGAATAAGATTATGAAAACTGAATACTAACTACCTAGTTTTAACAATTATTAATTATTTTCCAAATTATTTTCATGTTTTTACAAATAAAGTATTAAATTTCAGTTATTCATGGCCAATTATAAATGAAATTGCAGAAAGTCATTTAGATGGCAGAAAACTGTCTTTTCAAAGACAAATCCACAACAACAAAGAGAAAATTTTGGAAAGTGGGTCAATAATCGGTACCTAATTCATTAAATCTGGTATAAGGAAGGGCTAAGTGTTTCATGGCTGACTTCAGTAATCAAGCTCAATGTAGCTTCTGGAAACTGCAAATATTCAAGAACTTAAGAAATCAGGTACTAAATTTATTTATCAGGAGAACATGCAAAGAGAGAAGAAAATACAGCCCATACAAATTAAAAAAGCAGTCAATAGAAACTATCCTTCAGCAAGCCCACATGTTGAACTTTTATTAGATGACACTTCAAATCAGCTATTTTAAATATGCTAAAGGAACTAAAGGAAACCATGCGTAAAGAGCCAAAAAAAGTGCAATAATGTCTCACCAAATATAGAACATCAAAAAAAAATATATAGAACATCAAAGAGATAAAAAGTATAAAAAGAAACAGAAAACTAGATATTTTAAACAATATAAGTTGGAAACTCTGGAAATCAGATTCTCTCTCCACAGTTTGGTGTTGCTGTCTTTTGCTGTTGTTGATGTTTGTTTCTTTAGTGATTGACATAAACTAATTCTGTAAAATCTGTGTTCTTTGCCATTTGTGGCTATTGAAGTCTCTGTTCAGTTAGCTTAGTAATCAGCTAATTATTTGATGGAGATTTTTTAAGTGACTGGTACCAATAAATCTCCGATTTTGTGCTGAGTGATTCTGTGTGTGTTGGAGCACAAAGGAGTGAAGAGAAAATGGAATCACATAGAAGCCAAGTTTTTGTACACTATTGAAATTCAATTGTTATTAATCTGAAAGAGGTTGTTATATTGATATATAGAGGTGTTACGTGTAATACCCAGGTCAACAAATAGAAAATAACTTTAAATATAGAGTATATAGAAGTGCAACTGAGTTTACATATTGGTTTTGTATCCTATGACTTCACTGAATTCACGTATAGTTTTACAAGTGTTTGTTATCGTTCTTAAATCACTGGAATTATATAAAATGTTGTCTGGAAGGAGGGACAGGTTTATTTCCTCTTTCCCAATGTACACCTTTTATTTAGCTTACAGCAGTCCCCCCTTATCGGAGGGGGATATATGCCAAGACCCCCAGTGGATGCCTGGAACTGTGGGTAGTACTGAAACCTGTATATACCATGTTTTTCCCTGTACATACATACCTGTGATAAAGTTTCATTTATAAATTAGGCACAGTAAGAGATTTACAATAGGGACTTCCCTGGTGGTCCAGTGGTAAAGAAACCACGTTACAACGCAGGGGACGCGGGTTCGACCCCTGGTCAGGGAACTAAGATCCCACGTGCCACAGGGCAACTAATCCCACAGGGCAACTAAGCACACACGCCTCAACTAGTGCCCACGGGCCTCAAACTACAGAAATTACAGAGCCCACGTGCCGTGGACCCTGCACACGACTAGAGAAGAGAAAACCCACACTCCACAGGCTAGAGAGAAGCCTGCGCACCACAATGAAGAGGATGTGCTCTGCAAGGAAAAGATCCCACATGGCCGCAACTAAGACCTGATGCAGCCAAAAATAAATAAAATAAATTTTTAAAAAAGAGATTAATAATTATAATTAATAATAAAATAGAAAAATTAAAAGAATATACTGTAATAAAAGTTATGTGAATATAGTCTCTTTCTCTCTAAAAATATCTTACTGTACAAAGTGAATGCCCTTTCCATCTTAACCAGGCACTTGTCACTCACCTTCGCTCGAACTTTGGCAGTTCGAGGTGCAACAGCAAAACTAGCGTGAATTTTTTTCCTTCTCCACAATTTCACAGGTAGAAGATTCATTCATTTTTTTTAACTTTTTTTAAATTGAATTTTTATACAGCAGGTTCTTATTAGTCATCATTTTTATACACATCAGTGTATACATGTCAATCCCAATCTCCCAATTCATCACACCACCACCACCAAGTACCCTGCTGCTTTCCCCCCCTTGGTGTCCATACGTTTGTTCTCAACATCTGTGTCTCAATTTCTGCCTGGCAACCCAGTATACCTGTACCACTTTTCTAGGTTCCAAATATATGAGTTAATATATGATATTTTTCTCTTTCTGACTTACTTCACTCTGTATGACAGTCTCTAGATCTATCCACGTCACAACAAAAGACCCAATTTCATTCCTTTTAGGGCTGAGTAATATTCCATTGTATATATGTACCACTTATTCTTTAACCATTCATCTGTTGATGGGCATATAGGTTGCTTGAATAACCTGGCTATTGTAAACAGTGCTGCAATGAATATTGGGGTACATGTATCTTTTTGAATTAGTTTTATCTGCGTATATGCCCAGCAGTGGGATCACTGGATCATATGGTAATTCTATTTTTAGTTTTTTAAGGAACTTCCATACTGTTCTCCATAGTGGCTGTATCAATTTACATTCCCACCAACAGTGCAAGACAGTTCCCTTTTCTCCACACCCTCTCCAGCATTTGCTGTTTGTAGATTTTCTGATGATGCCCATTCTAACTGGTATGAGGTGATACGTCACTGTAGTTTTGATTTGCATTTCTCTAATAATTAGTGATGTTGAGCAGATTTTCATATGCTTCTTGGTCATCTGTATGTCTTCTTTGGAGAAATGACTATTTAGGTCTTCTGCCCATTTTTGGATCAGGGTTCTTTTCTTGAATATTGACCTGGATGAGCTGTTTATATATTTTGGAGATTAATCCTTTGTCCATTGATTCATTTGCAAATATTTTCTCCCATTCTGAAGGTTGTCTTTTCCTCTTGTTTATGGTTTCCTTTGCTGTGCAAAAGCTTTGAAGTTTCATTAGGTCCCATTTGTTTATTTTTGTTTTTATTTCCATTTCTCTAGGACATGGGTCAAAAAATATCTTGCTGTGATTTATGTCAAAGAGTGTTCTTCCTATGGTTTCCTCTAAGAGTTTTATAGTGTCTGGTCTTACATTTAGGTCTCTAATCCATTTTGGTTTTATTTTTGTGTATGGTGTTAGGGAGTGTTCTAATTTCATTCTTTTACGTGTAGCTGTCCAGTTTTCCCAGCACCACTTACTGAAGAGACTGTCTTTTCTCCATTGTATATCCTTGCCTCCTTTGTCATAGATTAGCTGACCATAGGAGTGTGGGTTTATCTCTGGGCTTTCTATCTTGTTCCACTGATCTATGTTTCTGTTTTTGTGCCAGTACCATATGGTCTTGATTACTATAGCTTTGTAGTATAGTCTGAAGTCAGGGAGTCTGATTCCTCCAGCTCCATTTTTCCCCTCAAGACTGCTTTGGCTATTCGGGGTCTTTTGAGTTTCCATACAGATTTTAAGATTTTCTGTTCTAGTTCCATAAAAAATGCCATTGGTAATTTGATAGGGATTGCACTGAATCTATAGATTGCTTTCGGTAGTAGAGTCATTTCCACAATATTGATTCTTCCAATCCAAGAACATGGCATATCTCTCCATCTGTTGGTATCATCTTTAATTTCTTTCATCAGTGTCTTATAGTTTTCTGAGTACAGGTCTTTTGTCTCCCTAGGTAGGTTTATTCCTAGGTATTTTATTCTTTTTGTTGCAGTGGTAAATGGGAGTGTTTCCTTAATTTCTCTTTCAGATTTTTCATCATTAGTGTATAGGAATGCAAGAGATTTCTGTGCATTAATTTTGTATCCTGCAACTTTACCAAATTCATTGATTAGCTCTAGTAGTTTTCTGGTGGCATCTTTAGGATTCTCTATATGTATAGTATCATGTCAACTGCAAACGGTGACAGTTTTACTTCTTGTTTTCCAATTTGTATTCCTTTTCTTTCTTTTCCTTCTCTGATTGCCATGGCTAGGAATTCCAAAACTATGTTGAATAAGAGTGGTAAGAGTGGACATCCTTGTCTTGCTCCTGTTCTTACAGGAAATGCTTTCAGTTTTTCACCATTGAGAATGATGTTGGCTGTGGGTTTGTCATATATAGCCTTTATTATGTTGAAGTACGTTCCCTCTATGCCCACTTTCTGGAGAGTTTTCATCATAAATGGGTGTTGAATTTTGCCAAACGCTTTTTCTGCATCTATTGAGATGATCATATGGTTTTTATCCTTCAATTTGTTAATATGGTGTATTACATTGATTGATTTGCATATATTGAAGAATGCTTGCATACCTGGGAAAAATCCCACTTGATCATGGTGTATGATCCTTTTCATGTGTTGCTGGATTCTGTTTGCTAGTATTTTGTTGAGGATTTTTGCATCTATATTCATCAGTGGTATTGGTCTGTAATTTTCTTCTTTTGTAGTATCTTTGTCTGGTTTTGGTATCAGGGTGATGGTGGCCTCATAGAATGAGTTTGGGAGTGTTTCTTCCTCCACAATTTTTGGAAGAGTTTGAGAAGGATGGGTGTTAGCTCTACTCTAAATGTTTGATAGAATTCACCTGTGAAGCCATCTGGTCCTGGACTTTTGTTTGTTGGAAGATTTTTAATCACAGTTTCAATTTCATTACTTGTTATTGGTACGTTCATATTTTCTATTTCTCCCTGGCTCGGTCTTGGTAGGTTATACCTTTCTAAGAATTCGTCCATTTCTTCCAGGTTGTCCATTATATTGGCATAGAGTTGCTTACACTAGTCTCTTAGGAGGCTTTGTATTTCTGCGATGTCTGTTGTAACTTCTCCTTTTTCAGTTCTAGTTTTATTGATTTGAGTCCTCTCCCTCTTTTCTTGATGAGTCCGGCTAATGGTTCATCAATTTTGTTTATCTTCTCAAAGAACCAGCTTTTAGCTTTATTCATCTTTGCTATTGTTTTCTTTGGTTCTATTTCATTTATTTCTGCTCTGATCTTTATGATCTCTTTCCTTCTGCTAAGTTTGGGTGTTCTTTGTTCTTCTTTCTCTAGTTCCTTTAGGTGCAAGGTTAGATTGTTTATTTGAGATTTTTCTTGTTTCCTGAGGTAGGCTTCTATAGCTATAAACTTCCCTCTTAGAACTGCTTTTGCTGCAACCCATAGGTTTTGGATCATCGTGTTTTCATTGTCATTTGTCTCTTAGGTGTTTTTTGATTTCCTTATTGATTTCTTCAGTGATCTCTTGGTCATTTAGTAACATAGTGTTTAGCATCCATGTGTTTGTGTTTTTTTACATTTTTTCCCTGTAATTCATTTCTAATCTCATAGCACTGCGGTCAGAAAAGATACTTGATATGATTTCAATTTTCTTAAATTTACTGAGGCTTGATTTGTGACCCAAGATGTGATCTATCCTGGAGAATCTTCAGTGCACACTTGAGAAGAAAGTGTAATCTGCTGTTTTTGGATGGAATGTCCTATAAATATCAATTAAATCTCTCCGGTCTATTGTGTCCTTTAAAGCTTCTGTTTCCTTATTTATTTTCATTTTGGATAATCTGTCCATTGGTGTAAGTGAGGTGTTAAAGTCCCCCACTAGTATTGTATTACTGTCGATTTCCTCTTTTATAGCTGTTAGCAGTTGCCTTATATATTGAGGTGCTCCTATGTTGGGTGTATATATATTTATAATTGTTCTATCTTCTTCTTGGATTGACCCCTTCATCATTATGTAGTGTCCTTCCTTATCTCTTGTAACATTATTTTAAAGTCTATTTTATCTGATATGAGTATTGCTACCCCTGCTTTCTTTTGATTTCCATTTGCATGGAGTATCTTTTTCCATCCCCTCACTTTCAGTCTGTATGTGTCCCAAGGTCTGAAGTGGGTCTCTTGTAGACAGCATATAGATGGGTCTTGTTTTTGTATCCATTCAGCAAGCCTGTGTCTTTTGGTTGGAGCATTTAATCCACTCACATTTAAGGTAATTATTGATAGACATGTTCCTATTACCATTATCTTAATTGTTTTGGGTTTGTTTTTGTAGGTCTTTTTCTTCTCTTGTGTTTCCCATTTAGAGAAGTTCCTTTAGCATTTGTTGTAGAGCTGGTTTGGTGGTGCTGAATTCTCTTAGCTTTTGCTTGTCTGTAAAACTTTTGATTTCTCCATCGAATCTGAATAAGATCCTTGCCGGACAGAGTAATCTTGGTTGTAGGTTCTTCTCTTTCATCAGTTTAAGTATATCATGCCACGCCCTCCTGGCTTGTAGAGTTTCTGCTGAGGAATTAGCTGTTAACCTTATGGGAGTTCCCTTGTATGTTATTTGTCGTTTTTCTCTTGGTGCTTTCAATAATTTTTCTTTGTCTTTGATTTTTTCCAATTTGATTACTATGTGTCTTGGTGTGTTTCTCCTTGGGTTTATCCTGTATGGGACTCTCTGCGCTTCCCGGACTTGGGTGGCTATTTCCTTTCCCATGTTAGGGATGTTTTCGACTATCATCTCTTCAAACATTTTCTCGGGTCCTTCCTCTCTCTCTTCTCCTTCTGGGACCCGTATAATGCAAATGTTGTTGCGTTTAATGTTGTCCCAGAGGTCTCTTAGGCTGTCTTCATTTCTTTTCATTCTTTTTTCTTTATTCTGTTCCACAGCAGTGAATTCTACCATTCTGTCTTCCAGGTCACTTATCGGTTCTTCTGCCTCAGTTATTCTGCTGTTGGTTCCTTCTAGCCTAGTTTTCATTTTGGTTATTGTATTGTTTATCTCTGTTTGTTTGTTCTTTAATTCTTCTAAGTCTTTGTTAAACGTTTCTTGCATCTTCTCAATCTTTGCCTCCATTCTTTTTCCGAGGTCCTGGATCATCTTCACTATCATTATTCTGAATTCTTTTTCTGGAAGGTTGCCTATTTCCACTTCATTTAGTTGTTTTTGTGGGGTTTTATCTTGTTCCTTCATCTGGTACATAGCCCTCTGCCTTTTCATCTTGTCTATCTTTCTGTGAATGTGGTTTTTGTTCCACAGGCTGCAGGACTGTAGTTCTTCTTGCTTCTCAGAAGATTCATTCTTACAGTAGATCTTAGCAAACCCAGTGTACACATTTTTTAAATTTCCTTATTAAGTTGAGAATTTTCACTTTTTTACTTCTGACTTCTCTTTGACATATCTGAATTGCCAGCATCACTACTCTTGTGATTTGGGGCTATTATTAAGTAAAGTAAGAGTTACTTGAACACAAGCACTGACAGTCAATATGATAAGAGAGAGCCATTAAGGTGCTAATGAGTGGGATACACTTTGACAAAGGTATAATTCACGTCCCAGTTTGGAGCGGGATGATGTGTGACATTTCATCCCTCTATTCAGAACAAGGTGAAATTTTAAAACTTATAAATTCTTCATTTATAGAATTTTCCATTTAATATTTTGGACTGTTTGACCAAAGGTCACTGAAACCTTGGAAAATCAAACTCCAGATAAGAGGGGACTACTATAAACTTAAAATTTTTTTGACCTATTAGATGTTAATTTTTATTGGCTCTCTATGACTCCTTACATTTTCTAGAAATGTGTACATTTCATTTAGCCCTTTAACTACCTTGGCTAATGTCTGAGGATTTAAATCAAATAATCTTCTGTCCCTGTGTTGCACAATACTAGAGACATAGATCATTTCCTATTCTGTCCTCAAAAAATTTAGAATGAATTATACTTTTTTGTTTCTTCAATAAACAGCAATGAGGTCAGTAAAAAGTAAGCTGCTTGCTCTAGGAAACATCTGTTCCTGGAAGTTAAGGTGTGAACAAATGCGCTATTTGACTTACCAGGAGTAACATCTTTCCCATCAAGACTTGCTTCAAGACCCTCACCGTGCACACTAATACAAAGTCATTATGCCAATATTACTTCCCAATATCAAGTCACTCCCATCCTGTAAGGCTCACTTTCAACATCACTCAGTCCAGGATCTAAACCCTATAAATGCCCTCCTCTGTTTTCTAAGTCAGACATTACTAAGACTCTATCCAGATTTTGTCCTCCCTTACTATATAGTAAGTCTATTAAATTTAGCTTTGCTTGATCGACAGGTGGTCTTTTGGAGTATTCACAATTGATGAAGATTATTAAGACACTTTTATTATTTTAGTTCTCTTCCATGTCTGTACTTATTTCTATTTTTCATCACCTCTCTTTTTCCTTGAGTGGTCTTGCAATGGTTTGTTAATCACGTTCAATTTTATCTTTCTTTTTCTGTCTCTGTTTCACTGAATTATAACTTTATATTTATTGTTTCCTTTCTACTTTTATATTTGCCCCATGGCTCTATTTTACAATTCTTTTTAATTACATGCTCATTTTTAAAGATTTATCTTATTATTTTATAGTGTATGAGTTAGTGGCCTTTAGTACACACAACACTGTATAATCCATTACCACTGTCTAATTCCAGAATATTTTCATAACCTCAAAAAGAAATTTTATACCCATTACTAATCATTCCCCATTTACCTCACCAACCCCCCCACCCAAGACCCTGATAACAGCTAATCAACTTTATGTCTCTACAGATTTACCTATTCTGGGTTTTTTCATCTAAATGGAATCACACAATATGGTGCTTTTTGTTCTGGTTTCTTTTATTTAGCATAATGTTTTCAAGGTTTTTGTTTCTTGGAGATGTATCAATTCTTCATTCCTTTCATGACCAAATAATACTTTTTCATACCACACTGTTTATCCATTCATCAGTTCATAGATATTTGAGTTGTTTCCATTTTTTGGCTATTATGAATAATGCTGCTTTGA
Organism: Delphinus delphis; assembly: GCF_949987515.2. Classification (NCBI taxonomy): domain Eukaryota; kingdom Metazoa; phylum Chordata; class Mammalia; order Artiodactyla; family Delphinidae; genus Delphinus; species Delphinus delphis. The sequence goes on along the minus strand of NC_082698.1, from coordinate 52,857,648 downwards.
ACATTGTTTCAAAGTTTATTTTGTCTGCTTTTATTAATATAGCCACTCCAGCTCTCTTTTGGTAACTACTATCTACCTATCTCCATCATTTCACTTTTAATGTATTTGTGTCTTTGACTGTAAAATTTTCTTTTTGACAGTATGGAGTTTTCATGGTTTTCTTCCTTCTGCCTTTGGTTGGATTATTTAATCAACTCATATTTAATGTTATTATTCATAAAGCTGGATTTCCTTCTGCCTTTTTACTTTTTGTTTTCTATATACCATGACTTTTTTGACCCTTTATTACTCCTTTACTACTTGCTTTTGCATTAAATACTTTTACTGTAACATTTTAATTCCTTGAATGACATTTTTTACTATATTTTTGAGTTATCTGCTCTAGGGCTTACCGTATACATTTAAATTTATCAGAATCAGCTTCAGATGTATGTTAACAATCCACTGAGATAAAAAATGTTACTACTATATAGATCAATTCCCTTTTCCTCTTTTTTGTACCACTATTGTTATGCATATTACATTTATATATGCTACAAACCCAATAATACATTGTAATAATTTTTACAATTATTACATTATATTATTTATGTTAACTAAAGCTCAGATTAAAAGAGAGCAAGTATATGTTTATGGGGCTTGTTATATTTATCTTCTTGTTTACCATTTATGGTTCTTTTCATTTGTCCCTGTGGGTTTCAGTTATCATCTGACTTAATTTCCTTAGTGCAGTACAGCTTTGCTCCCACCCACTCCTTTGTTTTATTAGCAAATATAATTTTATATGTTCGGTCCCTGGTAATATAATTACATACATTTGTTTTATACAATTGCTTTTAACATCAGTTAAGGGAGGAAAGAAGAAAAATATAAACGTATACTGTTCTTTATAATTGCATAATTACTTTAACAGTGCTCTTTGTATTTTCATGATTTGCCAATTCCTGTCATCAACTGTTCAAAGAACTTTGCTGCAAAGTTGAACAAAGCTATGGTGCAGTAACCAAAATAGGCAAATTGGGTTGTTGCTGATGCTTTTGTCTGGTCTCCAGAATGAACACAGAAAGCAGAGCTGCCCTGGCTGACCCATAGATATACAACCTGAAGTGAAGTCATCTCAGCTGAACTGCAGATCTGTGAGCATGAGAATAAATACCTAGTTTTATAAGTGACTGTATTTTGTGCTGGTTTATTTTACGGTGAAATTGAGCCAACAAATATTAGAAAATGTATCATATATGTAACATTTTAAATAGCTGTATACAAATATATATCTATATATTGTGGAGCTCAAGATAACGTCTGTCATCTGAGAAGTTAAATGGAAGTACATATTGATGGGTAAGTAGTTGGAGAGGTTGATAAATAAATCAATAGAAAAATAACTAGATAACACTCCAGGGCATACATTTTAAAAGTACACAAGCAGTTTATGGAGAAAATTAAAAAGCTGACCTCAAAACTTCAGCACCTTGTCAAAATCAACATAAGCAAAATGATGTAACCCATACTGTCTCTTGCCCCACATGACTTATTTCCACATCAAAATGTGGTATGAATACATTTAACTGTCAGATTCTGCAAGACAGGGGGAAACCAGCAAGCCAAAGGAATCTTGAAATTGTTGATTTGACTTCCCAGGCTTTGCCTACTAGAAGGGACCTGAAATGTATGATGAGCAAGATAATCCTCAGTACACACACACACACACAAACACACAGTTAAGTAAATCTTAGGAGAAAAAATCCAAGTGACCAGTAAGCATGTGAGAAGATATTCACTCTTCTTAATCATCAAAGAAGCAAAATTAATACCACAGAGTCTTCAGATTCAGAAAGTTCTTTTAAAATCTGTCAATACAATGATAATGATTATCACTTTACTGTGCCATTGGGCGTGTGAAATTTTTTTCCATATTTGGGGGCAGAATTTGGCAATATATCTAAAGATGAAGATGCATATAGCCTATGATTCACCAATTATTTATATTTAAACTCTATAGTAAGTATTTCACAAGTGTAGAATTGGACTTGTATATGAATATACACAGAGGCAGTGTTTTTAATCACAAAACCATATAAATCAAATAAAATGTCCAACATGAAAATGTAAAAACATATTGCAATAGCCCTTACAGTGAAATACCATAAAGCAGTGCAAATATACTAAAGTATCACAACATGGATGGGTATCTAAACAGAAGACTAAGAAAATAAAAAGCATGTTGATGGCAACAGTATTCTGTATATTAGCATTTAACACATTCAAAGTAATAACATATATTGGTTAAATGAAAAACATACATATTAAAATCTTAAAAATGTGTGACTATAGCAGTCTTCTTTCAAAATAAGTGTTTGACTCTTTAGGAAAGAATGTTGGTGTGATCAGGAAGGAGTAAGCAGATACAAATATTTTATCGAAGTTTTATGATACAGGATGGGTAAAATATACTCATACCATTTTTTTCTACTTGATATTCTGAGCTACTTTATAAAATATTAATAGAAAAGGAGGAAATATATTTTACCTGTTAATATTTTATCCAGCCTCCATGTTGGACTCTTTTAATAGTTTACAATAACTTTTGGGTTATTCATACATGGGTAGTTATTTTGTAAATTATGACTTTTTTGTTTTATATTTCAACACTTTAAGCCTCCCATTGTATTTTCTAGCTTACTACAGGGACAATGATATGAAACAGCCTTATCTTGCTCTAGATATGCAAGAATGTTTCTGTTGCCGCTTGCTGTTATCCATGAGACGTGTTAGCAATTTCCCAGAAAAAAAACTTATCATAGAGGGCTGAATGTTTTATAAAAATTATCACATAGTTACACATATTTACTAGATAATATAGCATATATTAGATATTAACCACTATTCAACTCTTAGGTAGGTAGGTTGATAGATAAATAGATAGATAATATATAGATATTAAGGCTATCATAAGATTATCACCCTTTTATGGCTCAGTGTAATGTTTGGTACTAAGATTTTCTGATGTCGAGGTATCGTCTTTTCCTGTATATACATTTCTTACATTGCTGAATTTGACTTATGATTCCAAATATTTTATAGGTGACAGGAATTCATATTTTATGAAGTGTACTTTTCCAAATAAAATATCCAGTTTATATTAACCTCATAAAGTTTTAATTAGAATCTTGTTTCATTATTCTCTGAGTTTGCATAACATGGGGTTTATTTATTCTTTGAAGGTTTGCTCAAACTTGTATATAAAGCCATCTAGTGGCCTTTTGGAAGGAATAATTCTGATTACAATGTTAATGTCATTTTTTATTCATTCAGAATTTCTATCTCTTCTTTAGTTCATTTTAATAATATATCTCTTCAAAATTTATTGACATTCTTTTATTTGTATTATTCTCTTATTATTTTAAAAAGCCTTACTTTTGCCATAGCTATATCCATTGAATTACTTCAAACAATCTGGGATCTTTCTCTTATTTTTTAAGTTTTGTAGGATGTTGATCTGTTGGGGTGAAGTGGGGGAAGATGAGACTAGTCTCCAAAAAAAACCTCTTTCAGTTTTGTTTACCCTTCCTATTTTTTTATTTTCTATTTTATTAATTTTGGACATAGTTTTATATTCTCCATTCTATCTTTCTTAGGTTTGTTATAGTATTCCTTTTAAATAACTGTTTTATCAACACATGTATTTTCAAATAATAACTTCATTTTAAATACTACTTCGCTGAAGCCCTTAAGTTTTCAAGTGTAATAATTTGCTATCACTTAAGTATATATATATAATTGTAAATTGGTTTGTGCAATACTTTTAAATTTATAGTATTATAAATTAAGGACTTCCCTGGTGGTGCGGTGGTAAAGAATCTTCCTGCCAATGCCAGGGACACAGGTTCGAGCCCTGGTCTGGGAAGATACCACATGCCACGGAGCAACTAAGCCCAGGCGCCACAACTACTGAGCCTGCACTCTAGAGCCCATGAGCCACAACTACCAAAGCCCCCACACCTAGAGCCCGTGCTCCACAATGAGAAGCCACCGCAATGAGAAGCCTGCACACTGCAAAGAAGAGTAGCCCCCGCTCGCCACAAATACAGAAAGTCTGCGTGCCACAGTGAAGATCCAACGCAGCCAAAAACAAATAAATGAATTAATTATAAATTAATAAAATATTAATGTTTTTGCATGCTTTTTGTTATGTATATTTTTATTGTACATGTAAAATGTATCATATTACTGGACGAATTATGTACAATTATGATCAACAGGAGCATATACCTTTATGATATCAATTCTTGGAAATTCATTACACTGTAATATGTTGGCTTGACAATTTTACTTTTCAAATTTACATTTGATCATGCAGTGAATGAAAAGAATGTTAATTATCTGTTTTGGATTTGTACTACACACATACATATACACATTGCATGTGTATACATATATTCATAATAAATATACACATATACATATGAGTATACATACACATATATAATCAAGCTTGGTGGAAAACATAATCGCTCACTATTTTTTAAATCATTCTTAATTGTACTAAGTTTTGTCTAGATGTTCTATATTTGTAAGATATTATAGCTAGTTCAAACTCTGTGATTGAAGGCTTATTACAACTGACAGCAACACTGAAAATTTGCTTTGTATATCACACTGCTGTCTAATATTATTAGCTACATATGTGACTTTTTAATTTTGATTTATGAACTCCATTATTTTGTAGTGTCCTTTTTAAACTGTTTCTGCCTTAAATTCTTTTTTGTCTAACATTAATGTACCCACACACCACTTTATTATATTTTGTTTAGTATTTCCCTGGCATTTGTCTCTTTTTGTATATTTCAGACCTTTCTGTGAGGTTCTGTCATAGATATATTACCTACGAGCACCAAGTGGCTAGCTGACTTTGTTTCTTCCCACACTAATGTGATATTCTTTTCATTTTCCCCCCACATTTAAGAATAAATGCATGTGGACATATATACACTACAAAATGTAAAATAGCTAGTGGGAAGCAGCCGCATAGCATAGGGAGATCAGCTCGGTGCTTTGTGTCCACCTAGCAGGGTGGGATAAGGAGGGTGGGAGTAAGACGCAAGAGGGAGGAGATATGCGGTTATATGTATATGTATAGCTGATTCACTTTGTTATAAAGCAGAAACTAACACACCATTGCAAAGCAATTATACTCAAATAAAGATGTTAAAAAATAAAAGAATAAATGCTTGATCAGCCTAGGGACCTTCAAGATGGCGGAAGAGTAGCACGTGGAGATCACCTTCCTCCCCACAAATACATCAGAAATACATCTACATGTGGAACAACTCCTACAGAACACCTACTGAATCCTGGTCGAAGACCTCAGACTTCCCAAAAGGCAAGAAACACCCCACGTACCTGGGTAGGGCAAAAGGAAAAAAGAAAAAACAGAGACAAAAGAATAGGGATGAGATCTGCACCTCTGGGAGGGAGCTGTGAAGGAAGAAAGGTTTCCACACACTAAGAAGCCCTTTCACTGGTGGAGACAGGGGGTCATCAGGGGAAAGCTTCAGAACCACGGAAGAGAGCACCACAACAGGGGTGCAGAGGGCAAAGTGGACAGATTCCCGCACAGAGGATCGGTGCCGACCAGCACTCACCAGCCAAGAAGGGGATGGGAACTGAGGCTCCAGCTTCGGAGGTCAGACCCCAGGGAGAGGACTAGGGTTGGCTGCGATTACACAGCCTGAAGGGGGCTAGTGCACCACAGCTAGCTGGGAAGGAGTCCAGGAAAAAGTCTGGACCTGCCGAAGAAGCAAGAAACCATTGTTTCAGGGTGTGTGAGGAGAGAGGATTCAGAGCACCACTGAAAAGAGCTCCAGAGACGGGCACAAGCTGCGGCTATCAGCGCGGACACCAGAAATGGGCATGAAACGCTAAGGCTGCTGCTGCAGCCACCAGGAAGCCTGTGTGCAAGCACAGGTCACTATCCACACCTCCCCTCCTAGGAGCCTGTGCAGCCCGCTACTGCCAGAGTCCCGTGACCCAGGGACACCTTTCCTGGGAGAACACAGGCACACCTCAGGCTGTTGCAACATCATTCTGGCCTCTGCTGCCACACGCTCGCCACGCATTCCATACCCCTCCCTCCCCAAAGCCTAAGTGAGCCAGAGCCCCCAATCAGCTGCTACTTTAACCTGGTCCTGTCTGGGCAGGGAACAGATGCCCTCAGGTGACTTACAGGCAGAGGCAGGGCCAAATCCAAAGGTGAACCCCAGGAGCTGTGTGAACAAAGAAGAGGAAGGGAAATTTCTCCCAGCAGCCTCAGGAACAGAGGATTAAATCTCCATAATCAACTTTATGTACCCTGCACCTGTGGGATACCTGAATAGACAACGAATCATCCCAAAATTGAGGTGGTGGACTTTGAGAGCAACTTAAGACTTGGGGTTTGCTTTCTGCATCTAATTTGTTTCTAGTTTTACATTTATCTTAACTTAGTATTTAGAGTTTATTATCACTGGCAGATTTGTTTATTGATTTGTTTGCTCTCCTTTTTTTTTTAATATATATATGTATAATATATATATATATACATTTTTTTTCTCTTTTTGTGAATCTGTATTTGCATGCATTTTTGTGTGATTTTGTCTGTATAGCTTTGCTTTCACCATTTGTCCTAAGATTCTGTCTTGGTTTATTTTTTGGTTGATTTTTAATTTTTTTTTTAGTATAGTTTTTTAGTGCTTGTTATCACTGGTGAATTTGTTTTTTGGTTTGGTTGCTCTCTTCTTTCTTTTTTTTCTTAATTACTTAATTTTTTTTTTACTTTTAATAATTTTAATAACTTTATTTATTTTAGGGAATATTTTAGGGATCATTTATTTTAATTTATTTATTTACTTTTTCTTTCTTATTTTCTTTTTTTTTTCTCCCTTTTCTTCGGAGCCATGTGGCTGACAGGGTCGTGGTGCTCTGGCCTGGTGTCAGGCCTGAGCCTCTGAGATGGGAGAGCTGAGTTCAGGACGTTGGACCACCAGAGACCTCCCGGCCCCACGTAATATCAATCGGCAAGAGCTCTCCAGAGGATCTCCATCTCAACACTAACACCGAACTCCTCACAACGGCCAGCAAACTCCAGTGCTGGATGCCCCATGCCAAACAACTAGCAAGACAGGAACACAACTCCACCCATGAGCAGAGAGGCTGTTTAAAATCATAATAAGGTCACAGACACGCCAAAACACACTACTAGACACGGTCCTGCCCAGCAGAAAGACAAGATCGAGCCTCATCCACCAGAACACAGGCACCAGTCCCCTCCACCAGGAAGCCTACACAACCCGCTGAAAAAACCTTACGAACAGGGGGCAGACACCAAACAGTGGGAACTACGAACATGCAGCCTGTGAAAAGGAGACCCCAAACACAATAAGTTAAGCTAAACGAGAAGACAGAGAAATACGCAGCAGATGAAGGAGAAAGGTAAAAACCCACCAGACCTAACAAATGAAGAGGAAATAGGCAGTCTACCTGAAAAAGAATTCAGAATAGTGATAGTAAAGATGATCCAAAATCTTGGAGATAGTATGAAGAAAATACAAGAAACACTTAACAAGGACCTAGAAGAACTAAAGAGCAAACAATGATGAACAACACAATAAATGAGATTAAAAATTCTCTACAAGGAATCAATAGCAGAATAACTGATGCAGAAGAACGGCTAAGTGACCCGGAACATAAAATACTGGAAATAACCACTGCAGAGCAGAATAATGAAAAAAGAATGAAAAGAATTCAGGACAGTCTCAGAGACCTCTGGGACAACAGTAAACACACCAACGTTTGATTTATAGGGGTCCCAGTAGAAGAAGAGGAAAAAAAAGGGACTCAGAAAATATGTGAAGAAATTATAGTTGAAAACTTCCCTTATATGGGAAAGGAAATAGTCAATCAAGTCTAGGAAGCGCAGAGAGTCCCATACAGGATAAATGCAAAGAGAAACATGCCAAAACACATAAATCAAACCATCAAAAATTAAATGCAAAGAAACAATATTAAAAGCAGCAAGGGAAAAACAACAAATAACATACAAGGGAATCCCCATAAGGTTAACATCTAATCTTTCAACAGAAACTCTGCAAGTCAGAAGAGAGCAGCAGGACATCTTTAAAGTGATGAAAGGGAAAAACCTACAACCAAGATTTTCTCTATCCAACAAGGATCTCATTCAGATTTGAGAGAGAAATTAAAACCTTTACAGAAAAGCAAAAGCTAAGAGAATTCAGCACCACCAAACCCGCTTTACAACAAATGCTAAAGGAACTTCTCTAGGCAGGAAACACAAGAGAAGGAAAAGACCTACAATAACAAACCCAAAACAGTTAAGAAGATGGTAATAGGAACATACATATCAATAATTACCTTAACGGTAAATGCATTAAATGCTCCAACCAAAAGACTCAGACTGGCTAAATGGATACAAAAATAAGACCCGTATGTATGCTGTCTTCAAGAGACCCACTTCAGACCTAGGGACACATACAGACTGAAAGTGAGGGGATGCAAAAAGATATTCCATGCAAATGGAAATCAAAAGAAAGCTGGAGTAGCAATTCTCATATCAGACAAAATACACTTTAAAACAAAGACTATTACAAGAGAAAAAGAAGGACACTACATAATGATCAAGGGATCAATCCAAGAAGAAGATACAACAATTGTAAACATTTATGCACCCAACATAGGAGCACCTCAATACATAAGGCAAATGCTAACAGCCATAAAAGGGGTAATCAACAGTAACACAAACATAGTAGGGACTATGTTTCCCCACTTTCACCAATGGACTGATCATCCAAAATGAAAATAAATAAGAAAACACAAGCTTTAAATGCTACATTAAACAAGATGGATTTAACTGATATTTATAGAACATTCCATCCCAAAACAACAGAATACACTTTCTTCTCAAGTGCTCATGGAACATTCTCCAGGACAGATCATATCTTGGGTCACAAATCAAGCCTTGGTAAATTTAAGAAAAGTGAAATCATATCAAGTATCTTTTCTGACCACAACGCTATGAGACTATATATCAATTACAGGAAAAAAACTGTAAAATATACAAACACATGGAGGCTGAACAATACACTACTAAATAACCCAAAGGTCACTGAGGAAATCAAAGAGGGAATTAAAAAATACGTAGAAACAAACGACAATGAAAACACGACAACCCCAAACCTATGGGATGCAGCAAAAGTAGTTCTAAGAGGGAAGTTTACAGCAATACAATCCTACCTCTAGAAACAAGAAACATCTCATATAAACAACCTAGCGTTACACCTAAAGCAATTAGAGAAAGAACAAAAAATACCCCAAAGTTAGCAGAAGGAAAGAAATCATAAAAATTAGATCAGAAATAAATGAAAAAGAAATGAAGGAAACGATAGCAAAGATCAATAAAACTAAAAGCTGGTACTTTGAGAAGATAAACAAAATTGATAAACCATTAGCCAGACTCATCAAGAAAAAAAGGGAGAAGACTCAAATCGACAGAATTAGAAATGAAAACGGAGAAGTAACAACTGACACTGCAGAAATACAAAGGATCACGAGAGATTACTACAAGCAACTATATCCAATAAAAAGGATATTGAGAGATTACTACAAGCACCTATATGTCAATAAAATGGACAACCTTGAAGAAATGGACAAATTCATAGAAAAAGCACAACCTTCTGAGACTGAACCAGGAAGAAATAGAAAATATAAACAGACCAATCACAAGCACTGAAATTGAAACTGTGATTAAAAATCTTCCTAGATGTGGATGTAATGTTCCTCATTTCATAGAGGGGATAAGTGATATAGTCAATAAGCCTAAAAAATTCCTCACAGAAATAAGAATAAAAATAATTAGGCTTTGAACCCAAATCTTTCTAACTCCAAAATGAACTAAAAAAGTAACTGAAGTTACGTCTGAAGCTCTGAACAAAAACTTGCTAAGAGTTTTAATGAAAATGAACATATTATAATAAAGCTTCAACTGAAAAATAGCTATACCACAATAAAAATCAGCACATAGCTAGAATGCCAGGCACATCTAGCCTTGGCCTGCGAGCCTGAGAGAAGGTTCTTGAGCCCTACTTTAATTCAGAACAGTTGCGACTATGGAGCATTCTGTAAATCCACCTATTACATGAGCAAATATGGCATTGCTGGCTTCAGAACACAGACTGCCCAGAGTGCACATATGACAGAAAACTAAAATTGGAAGAGGAAGAGCAGAGCCTACTCCCTCCTTTAACACAGTAACCATAAATACATACATACATACATACACAGCCCTTAGTTGACTTTAGCCCAGAAAATTTTCCAATCAAATTAACTGCCCTCCAAAACAGAGGGGCTAATCTTATGGGCAGATATTCCCCCAGCATTGAGCTAAAACAAGGAAGTCAGAAGAGGAGAGGAAAAGGTCCCTATTCCACTAGGGGGATTTAACAGATATTGAGTGTATGTCCATATATTATCAGGCACTTTCAGCACGTATTGTTTAAAAGCCTTCACAAAATACATTAAGGCAGATTTTGTAATTATATACAGGACAAGGGTAAGAATTGTGAGGCTCAATATATTACAAATTTCCAAAGTTCATAGCCATTAAGTTGAAGAGAGGGGTTTAGAAACATAGTTAATCTGCCTTCAAGACTGTAATATTCCTCCTATATTGTTCTTCCTTTTCTTAGGACAACGAAGTCTTGAACTGAGTCTGAAGGCAGGAATGGGTTAAAATAGGAAGAGGAGTTTGTGCATTTATTTCATTACAGGCCTGTGTTAACATCACAGTAGGGTCAATGAGTGTAGGTTACTCTGAGCAAACCATCCTGACTAATGAATTGGATGACAATGGATTTTGAGGATTAAAAGGACAATTAGGTTGAGAAAAGAAGATGCCATTTTCATCCTTTCTTGTTTCTGCTGTAAAGGAAAATTGTCTTTGATTGCAGAGAAATATTTTTGAAAACGTGCTATGAGAAAAAGCTGTATTGGGACTAAAGGTACAACTATGAAATAGGTAAATATAATAACCATTCTTTATGGAGATTTAATTTTTATGGGAAAGTTAAACATTGAACAAGTAATCAATAGGGTGATAAGTTAAGCCACAAAGAAAAACTGAAGGTGCTATGAGAATATATGTCAAGGGAAATTAATCCAGGGGGAACCAGTAAGAGCTTTCTGAAGCAAATGATGATTGAACTCTCAGATTAAAAAGTAAATACCTATTAACTAAAAGTAAAGTTTGGAAACAGTTGTTGCAGATAAAGGGAGAGTTAAATAATTTAGGAACATATATTACATTTCTGAAAGATGTGGAGATCCCATCTGGGGGGTTTGACCATAGGTTTTTGGGAGCTGCAAGCCAGGAACCACGGACAAAGACCAAATACATATCAGAAATATATTCTTCTCAACTGAATGACCAAATATATATTTCTTATAAATTACAATATTGCAAAGGAGAGTGTTGTTTCACAGTATTAACTTCAAAGTAACACAAAGCATTTTTTAAAAAAATAAAAAGTCATTATTTCATAAAACAGTTATTAAATCCTACAGTATGTCATATACATCCAAGGAGAAATAATGCAATTATATAAAAATTAATAAAATAATTACATTTTTGATAGAAACCACAAAGGAAAGAAATATAGTACTGATTTACTATAACATAAATAAAATGGTGTGACTTGTAAGTTGGACATGATGTAAGAGATATGATTTTCTAGTGGTAATGTCAGACAAAAGGACAAGGAAAGGAAAGATAAGCTCCCTCAGTCTTGCTTTATAGGACATAAGAAAATACACCAGACACATTTGAGGAAACTGGAGAGAAATAGTGTCTTCAGCAAAAACAAATAGGTGATAAGAAGACCAATCAGTAAGTAGGCTGAGAACACAGAGCAGTGTGACAATCATGAAAGAGCAACACTAACAGAAGGGTTCAGGAAGGAGTAAATTAGTGGAGAGTTTTGTTGGGGTAAAGAATATAGAAGGAGTTTGCACTGGATATACATGATGGAATACAAGGACGAAGAACTTATCAGAATCCGTTGACATCTGGTTTACAATAATAAATGGGTTATCAATATAAACTCTAAGAATTCTGCTATATCCTGAAAGTAATTCCTGGAGGTTGTGATTCTGGTATGAGAGTAGCTTTTTCTTAAAGAAGAGAAGGGACATATGACAGGGAGAACCCTGGCTAGCAGACTGGAGTGGATGCATCACCTAGTACCTCTCGTTTTTTTTTTTAATTTTTATTTTCTACTGGAGCATAGTTGATTAACAATGTTGTGTTAGTTTCAGGGGTACAGTAAAGTGATTCAGTTATACATATACATGTACCTATTCTTTTTCAAATTTTTTTACTATTTAGGTTATTACAGAATATTGAGCAGTGTTCCCTGTGCTATACAGTAGATCCTTGTTGGTTATCTATTTTAAATACAGCAGTGTGTACATGTCAATCCCAACTGGGTTCATTCGTTCAGTAGACATTACTGGGCATCTGCTCCATGCTAGATACTATATAAGCATTAAAAATACACCAGTCAGTAAAGCCAAAAGAAGATCCTTTCAGCTTAGAGAGGAAAGATAGACAAAATATATTATGAAGATAATATGTAATGATGACTGTATATACTATAAAGACAGAAATGATGATAGATATTGACAGAAATGGTAGAAAGTTGCTATTTCTTTTGAGGTAATTATAGAAAGCCCCTCATTCCTTCCTGGCCGCCACCACCACATGTATGTCCATAAAGTGACATCTGAACACAGACAGCCTTAAAGCAGATGAGTGACAAATCACAATTGTATTTAGAAGAATAGGTTCAAACAGAGAAAACATCAAGTGAACATTTCTAGAGGTTAAAGGATGCTTGGCGTGTTGAAGAACCAGCGTCTAGTGTGGCTGAAGCAAAGTTTATGGAAGTGGGAGAGGTAGGAGTTGAGTTCAGAGATGTAGAAGAAATAGCGTTAACTAACAAGGGGGCAGTGAGGTCAATGTAAGGACCTTAGCTTTTATTTGGAGTAAGACTGGAAATTGCTGAGGGATTCTGATCGAAGAAGTAACACCTTTTGCTTTTAAAGGAAGGCTCCGGCTATTGTGTTAATATTAGACTGTTGGGGAGAAAGGTGGAAGCAGCGACACCAACAATGCTAAGAATCCAGGCAAGAAATGATAGGTCATGGACTGAGGTGGGATGGTGAGAGTAGTCAGAAGTGCCTGAAGCCTGGATGCATCGTAAGGGTACAGCCAACAAACTATGCTGATGTTTTGCATGCAAGAAAAAAAGAGAGGAGTAAACCAAGTTACCAGGGTTTCAGCATAAGCCTTACTTTATGCTAGGCATGCAGTCTTTTCTGTACAACTCCTCTGGCTGCTTTGGCATTCTTTTGGAAAGACTATCGTTTTTTTTTTAAATATAAATTTATTTATTTATTTATTTGTTTATTTATGGCTGCATTGGGTCTTTGTTGCTGCATGTGGGCTTTCTTTAGTTGCATCAAGCAGGGGCTACTCTTTGCTGTGGTGCGCAGGCTTCTCATTGCGGTGGCTTCTCTTGTTGTGGAGCACGGGCTCTAGGTGCAGGGGCTTCAGTAGTTGTGGCGCACAGGCTTCGCTGCTCCGCAGCATGTGGGATCTTCCCGGGCCAGGGCCCGAACGCGTGTCCCCTGCATTGGCAGGCGGATTCTTAACCAATGAGCCACCAGGGAAGCCTGAAAGACTATCATTTTTCATATCTGATCTAAATGTCCTCAGTTCCAGTGAGAAGCTGATTGAGTGATTGTCTAATTTTTAAGTAATAATGGTAAAAAGAAAAGGAATCTCAAATTGAGCAAAAAATGAATTTTGCCTCCATTCCCTAAAGATTGTAACTTTTCCTACTTGAAAACTCTAATAATCTCTCATCTAAACAATGGGGAAATTTAGGACTATGAAATTAGAGCCAAAGATATATTGCCAGTAACCAGTGGAGCTGCTACTACCAGAACTTCAGCATCCGATTTCTTTCAGCCTAATGATACTTTCACTTTACCTTGTTGATTGACATGACACAGAACATTTTGTTTCTGGAGGAATGGGTCATCTCCAAAAGTGTAGTATGCATATCCATTTTTGTTTGACTTGCTCCCTGCATTGCCTATATTATTCTTGTCAAAGACTCTGGTGTTTGCAATCTTATAACACAGGAATTATAGGATTTTGAAGTTTGTGCAACACAGAACTTCAGCTTTTCTCATCTCGTGACTCAGTCTCTATGATTTTATTCAATACCATGAAGATTCTTCACAAGGCTGAAAGATGATTTGATGGATTATTTTATTTAAAAATATAGATCATATGGTGATCCTGTTAAAGGTGATCTAGGATCACCAAAGGACAAAAGTACTACTAGTATTCTGTCACCTCTTGAAGGACAGATACTTTGCAAAATATTTCAGTGAAGTTCTGTTCCAGGATTAAAGGGACTGTGCATATTCTGTGAGTAAGCTCTGCGGTGTTTTCAGGTACAGTGCAAACTGCTGCATCTGGGGATGCTCCCTGACTAAGCAAGCAACCCCCAGTGAGGAGCAGTTTGCCTCTAGCTTGGAACCTGTAAATTCAGACTTAGGAAAAATCACTCTCTGGGTCAGCTGTTCTGCATGCTGTGACATTAGGAATTACTGATTAAGTACTGCTGCCTCTTTCCAGCCACCAATTTGGAGCTCATGGGGAAGGGGAAGGAAAATGGAAAGGGTTAGAGTTCAGGTTCTGGTATAGTCTTTGAGGCTCTGCCACAGCTGCGACATCTAGTCCAGACAACAGGGTTTGGAAATGTGCTTTTCTGTTTTTTATCTGTCATCTTTGTATTTCCAAATATTTTAGTGAGCATTGTGTTTATTTTGGCATTTTGAAATAAATAATCCTAGCACTTTTATTTATTAATAGGGACTATTTATTTTACTAAAATGCTAATGGATATTTAGTGGCCTAAATACTATACTATGCTGACAATGTATCTTTATGTACTGATCATCAGAAAAGAGTCTACCTAAATCATTGCTGTGTTCCTATTTTAACAAATATATGATACAGGGATTGTACCTTAAAGCTGTTCAGTCTCTTAACTTTTTATTCATTTTCTAAAACAAAAATCACAGTTTCCAGGTGGACATTAAAATTCAACATAAAGAAGCACTATCATATACTCCTACCTTTAATTAAAATACTTAGTCATGATGTTCTTAATGAAACTGGAATTCAATCTTTCAAAAGCACAGTCAAAACAAAAGTTGTTTGATATATGAAAGAATCACTTCTGCACTTTTATTTTATTTATGCTTTTTTAAATGTTAGAATTGAGTTTCAGAAACATTGAGTAAATTGTTTAAGATTACAAGGTAAGTCAAAGACCTAGGATGCAAGATGAAGAACTCCTGAATCTAAGATGCCCAACATGCTTCTTCATCCTACCATGTCTCTAATCCATGTGACTGGGGTTTGCAGAGTACGTGTGACAAACACTCCTTGTTCCTTACACTATACAAATCCAAGCTGTGAATTACATCAATCATCCACACAGCTGAAAATCTGCCATTGATTCTTTAATTCCAAAGACATGAAACTAGTAAATGTTCATCAATTATAAACAAAGAAATGCCAGGCAAAATGGAGAAGGCATGACTTGGTACCCATGCAAAAATAAATTTCACTTAACAATAAGCTCTTCTTTACAAAATGCTGTTAGCAGAACTAATTATAACATGTTTATTGTGGTAGAGCTGCAGCCTCAACTCAGCTATGACAATATGGGAAATAATTACAATGACAGGATCTGATTAACATATCCAGAGTCCTTGTTATCACTGAGGAGCAACAAGATTTCCTGGGACATATCAGCACACCAATAATTCTGATGGATGTGTGGGGATATTACTAAAAAGACTTCCTGCTACTCCTAGCTAGCCTTTGAATGATTGCTGGCACTCCGTCTCTAGGAAGAATGAACCTGGGGAAATTGGTTGCTGACCTTTCTGGCTGTCCTTATCAGTGCAATACCTTCAGGAGCAAGAAAAAAATAAAGAAACTGATAGCTTGATTTATAATGAAAAAATGAAATTGGCCCTAATATTTTGAAATTATATATGTTTAGTATAATTTGAAATAACATTAAATGAAAGCACCCTATTAACCCAAATCCTATGACCAGAAATGACCATCAATATTATGAGAAGAATATTATTTCAGGTCTATCTCTATGCACATGGACAGAAAGATCAACAAAGAGAATTCTGGAAAAGTGTTTTACATTCAGCTTTAGCCCAATTGAGAGAAACAAAAAATTGTTGCTGATGTAAAACTAAAGTGATCAGGGCTTCCCTGGTGGCGCAGTGGTTGAGAGTCCGCCTGCCGATGCAGGGGACGCGGGTTTGTGCCCCGGTCCAGGAAGATCCCACATGCCGCGGAGCGGCTTGGCCCGTGAGCCGTGGCCGCTGAGCCTGCGCGTCCGGAGCCTGTGCTCCGCAATGGGAGAGGCCACAACAGTGAGAGGCCCGCGTACCGCAAAAAAAAAAAAAAAAAAACTAAAGTGATCACTAAACGAGATAAATCATTGTCACTTAGAGCTAAGTGATGCTCTAAAGTTAAGAAAGAAAAACAGTTTTATCAAACATCATTGTTTTAACTAAAATAAACCACAGTTTAATTTGAGACTATCTACTTACTCTCTTCTTTTAAATATTATCAAATTAGCATTCTTATCCTTCCTTCAACATTGCCTTTACTAACATTTCAAAGATTTTAGTAAATCATTATTCCTTCATTGCCAAGATTTATATATATTTTGTTTTGTAAACATAATTTCTTGGTTGCTTAGCCTTAGTTTCATATCAATATAAACTGAAGGCTAACCTCCTATTGATTACCACAACTTCTTCAATCCTTATTTTCTTGAATTTCTTCATAAAGTACTTGTTACTCCAGAAGCAGTTCTATATATATATATATATATATATATATATATATATATGTATGTATGTATGTATATTATATGATTATCTCTAATTTGTAAGTGCTTGAGAACATGGGCTGCTTGCCAGTATGTATGCAAAAGACAGCTTTGCTATAAATTATCATCTTGGGTCACCCTTCTTTGCTTCCAAATTTTATGGATATTGTACAATTTACAATTGTCTTCTGGGATTGAATGTTTGTGGAGAACTCTAATGCCACCTTGACTTTTTCTCCTGGTAAATGACTTTTTTCCCCTCTGCATGTGCCCATTACTTTAATACTTACAATTAAATAATTTAACTAGAATATATTTTTCTTATCTATAATACTTAGTCACATTTTTTTCTAGAACAAATAATATTCTTGAATTACAGAGTCAACTTTTTTTAAAACAATATTCTCTATTATAGCCTCCCTCTTATTTCTTACATTTTATGAGTTTTTTAAAAAATTAAGGTTAACTACCTTACAATGTGATTGTTTGCTCTCCACATCTTCTACATTATCTCTAACTAATCGGAATTGTTGTTCCTCTGCATTCACTGTAAGCATCTCAGATAATTTATTATTGTGATAATTTGATTTTCAATAGGAGTCCTGCTAAATTGCACATTTCTTCACTTTGTTTGAGTCAAGTTTTTCTTCTTCCTACCCTTTAAAGAGTCCTGATTGTATGTTCACCAGATCGTCCTTTTCTTGGGCTACTGTTGCGCAGTCTTTTCATACCTAATAAAAGTTGAGCCACACTGAAGGAACTGCGCTTCCCTACTGCAACTCAAGCCACCTCCACTCCAGTCTCTCTCAATATATTACCCACTTATTTTTGTAATGCTTCTCAGTATCTTCAGTTCATGAGCTATCATATTGATTAATGAATTAATTAGCATACTTATGACCTTTCTTTTCTCCTCTCCACCCATGCCACCTTTAATATTTGAGCTTAAATCCATTAATGGAGAAACTTGCTCTACCAACGACTGCATAAAATAGGTGCTTAATAATTTTGGAGGGAGTGTCATCAGCAAGATGACAAAAAAGGGGGTTGAGTATAGTTTCCCACACAGAAAAGAAGTTGACATCCATGCATGGAACAAAATAACTTCACGAGAGCTCAGGAATCCAGGTGAGAGATTACAACACTCAGGTGGAACACAAATGAGAAAAGGTGCATTGAGGAGGGTAGAAAAGACAGCTTCACTTTACTCTTATAACCTTTTCCCATAGCCCTTACAGTGAAGCACTGAGAGATTCCCTCTGCTCAGGAGCTCTCCTGTGAGGGAGTGAAAATGAAATGAGTGTCTGACTCCATTAGGAACCCTAGGACCAGCCCTCCTTAATGGACTGCAACTTGCTCCAGTGCTGCTTAGCTACATTCTCACTCCACCGGCCCAGGCTTCACGCCCACCCCCTGGGACACAGGCTCCACGGCTACCATACTGTACCCCGCCATCAGGCTGGCCTCTGCCTCTGCATACACATGCTCCAGACTTGCACCAGCAGGCCCAGGCTCAAAACCCACCCAGCAGATCCAGGAATCAAGTCGACCCAGAGACCCCATCAGGTGTCCATACAGAATCTCAGCTGG
This sequence comes from Delphinus delphis, assembly GCF_949987515.2. Classification (NCBI taxonomy): domain Eukaryota; kingdom Metazoa; phylum Chordata; class Mammalia; order Artiodactyla; family Delphinidae; genus Delphinus; species Delphinus delphis. Next base: position 52,839,004 of record NC_082698.1, on the reverse strand, counting down.
GCTGGCTGATGAAAGGCTGTCCCTGCTTAAGTCAGTCTGTAAAGACAGGAAGAGGTGGCTGCTTTTTCAAATGTGCAGATACCAATGCATGGCTACAAGAATCACAAAAAACTAAGGAAACATAGACACCAGCAAAGGAAAAAACAAATTTCTAATAAAAACTGAGATCTATGAATTGCCCGACAAAGAATTCAAAATAATCAACTTAAAGAAGTTCAGTGAGCTACAAGAGAACACAGATAGATAACTAAATGAAATCAGGAAAACAATATATGAACAAAGCAAGAAATTCAACAAAGGGTTAGAAGCGACAAAACATAACCAAAAACAGATTTTGGAACTGAAGTACACGATAACTAAAGTAAAAAATTCATAAGAGCACTTCTACAACAGACCTCATCAAGCTGAAGAAAAAATCAGTGAACTCAGAGCTAGATCATTTGAAATTGCCCAAAGTAGCAAAAAGAAAAAAAGAACGAGAAAAGTGTGAAGGAAACCTGAGTGATTTATGTAACATCACCAAATAAATCAATATACACATTATGGAAGTCCTAGAAGAAGAGAAAGAGAAAGGGGCAGAAAGCTTATTTAAAGAAATAATAACTGAAACATTCCAAAATTTGAGGGAAATGGACATCCAAATTCATGAAGTTTAAAACACCACAAATATATAGAACCTGAAGAGATTTGCACAGAAAAATGTTATAATTAAACTGCACAAAATCATGACAAAGAGAGAATTTTGAAAACACCAAAAGTGTCTTGTCACATACGATATAAACCCCTCCACAACTATTTAGTGAATTTCTAAGCAAAAATCTTGCAGGTCTGGAATTAGTGGAATGATATATTCAAAGAACTGAAAGGGAAAAAAAACTGTCAACCAAGATTAGTACACCTGGTAAAACCAGCCTTTAAAGAAGGCATGGGCTTCCCTGGTGGCGCAGTGGTTGAGAGTCCACCTGCCGATGCAAGGGACACGGGTTCGTGCCCCAGTCCAGGAAGATCCCACAAGCCACGGAGTGGCTAGGCCCGTGAGCCATGGCCACTGAGCCAGCGCGTCCAGAGCCCGTGTGCCGCAACGGGAGAGGCCACAACAGTGAGAGGCCCACGTACCGGCAAAAAAAAATGAAGGCGTGATACAGACTTTCTCAGACAAACATAAACTGAGGGAATTCATCACCACTAAAACTAATATATAAGGAGCGCTAAAGGGATTTTGTTTTTCAAGTTGAAATGTAAGGACACTAAAGAGCAATACAATAGCATATTAAATTATAAATTTCACAAGTAAAGGTAAATATATAAACAGACAATAATGCAATACTGTAATAGTGGTACATAAATTGCTTTAAATACTAGTATAAAAGTTAAAAGACTAAAGTTTTAAGAATAACTCTAACCACAAAAAATGGTCAATTGACACACAATATAAAAATAAATAAATTCTCATATTAACAAAATAAAGTGTAGGGAAGGGGGAATAAAAGCATAGAGTTTGGGCTGTGACTGAAGCTGTTAGCCCAAAACAGACTATAAGAACAATCAGAAGCTATGCAAGCCTCATGGCAACCACAAAGAAAAGACATATAGAAGATACAAAAGAGACAGAGAAAATAATCAAAATATATGACTACGAATAGCATCAAATGACAGAACAAAATAGCAACAGAGGAGTAGAACAGGGAACTACAAAAGAGACAGAATTTTTAAAATGATTATAAGTCATTGCCTGTAAATAATTACTCTACATGTAAGTGGATTAAACACTCCAATCAAAACAAAACAAAAGACATAGATTGGCAGAATGGATTTTTAAAAAAAAGATCCAACAATATACTGTGTAGAAGGCACAAATTCTATATTTAAGGACACAAATACATTGAAAGTGAAAGGATGACTTAAAAAAATCTGTGCAAATAGTAACCAAAAGGGAGTGGCTATACTTATAAATAGTAACCAGGGGTGGCTATATTTATATCAGACAAAATAGACCTTAAGGCAAAAACTGCCCCAAGAGATAAAAAACATTCATCTCATAATTATAAAAGGGTCAATTAAACAAGAAGATATAACAATCATAAATATTATGCACCCAACATCAGATCATCTAAATACATAAAAAATTTAACACTTCTGAAGGTAGAAATAGACAGCAATAAAATAATAGTGGAAGACTTCAATGTCCCACTTAGAATAATAGACAGATCAGACATAAAATCAATAAGGAAATAAGAGCAGACTTGAACTACACAATAAGTCAAATGAATATAACAGACATATACAGAACATTCCACACAATGGCAGCAGAATACACATTCTTCTCAAGCTCCATGGAACACTCTCCAGAAAAGATCACATACTATGTAAAAATGTCTTAATAAATTTAAGAAGATTGCCATTATTCTAAGTACCTTTTCAGACTATAATGGAATAAAACTAGAAATCAACAACAAAAGGAAAACAGAAAAATTAACAAATAGATGGAAATTAGAAAACATACTCTTGGACAACCATTGAGTCAAACAATAAATCAGAAAGAAAATTAGAAAATATCTTGAGGAAAATAAAATTACAACATACCAAAACATGGGATATGGCAAAAGCAGTTCTAAAAGGGAAGTTTTTAGTGATAAACACCTACATTAAGAAAAAAAGAAAGATCTGAAATAAACAACCTAACTTTACATTTCAAGGAGCTAGAAAAAGAACAAACTCAGCCAAAAGTTAGGAGAAGGAAGAAAATAATAAACAATAGAGCAGACAATAAATAAAGAATAGTAAAGCAACAGAAAAAAAACAAAATTAAGGGTTTATTCTTGAAAACATAAACAAGATTGAAAAATGCTTAGCTAAACTAAGAAAAAAAGAGTGAAGATTCAAATGAATAAAAACATACAGAAGAGGAGACATTACAACTGATGTCAAAGAAATTTTAAAAAAACATCAAAAGGAGTACTATAAATAACTACATACTGGGGACTTCCCTGGTGGTCCAGTGGCTAAGACTCCATGCTCCCAATGCAGGGGGCCTGGGTTCACGCTGGTCAGGGAACTAGATCCCACATGCTGCAACTAAGAGTTCACATGCCGCAACTAAGACCCAGCACAGACAAATAAATACACTAAAAAACAAACAAACAAAAAAAAAACAAAAACTACATACTAATATTTTGGAAAATTTATAAAAAATAAATAATTTTAAGAAACATACAACCTACCAAGGCTGAATTAAGAAGAAATAGAAAGACTGAACAGATAACAAAAAAGGAGATTAAATTAATAATCAAAAATGTTCCAACAAGAAAAAGCCCAGGACCAGGTGACTTCTAGATGAAGTTTATCAAACATTTCACAAAGAATAAATAACAATCTTTCTTAAACTCTTCCTCCAAAATAGAAGAGGTTACACTTCAAAACTCTTTTTATGAAGCCAGTATCACCCTGATACCAATGCCACACAAAGACACCACAAGAAAATAAAACTAGAAGCCAATACCAATGATGAATATGGATGAAAAACTCCTTAAAAAATACTAGCAAACTGAATTCAACAGCACATTTAAAGGATCATACACCATCACCTCTAACACCAAGTGAGATTTATCCCTGGGATGCAAGGACAGTTCAATACATGCAAAAAAAATGAATGTGGTATACTACTGAATACATTAACAGAATGAAAGAAAATTATATCATCATCTATGGATACAGAAAAAAAATCTGACAAAATTCAGCACTTTATATAAAAACTCTCATAAGCAACAGAAATAGACAAATGTCATTATGTCAAATTAAAAAGTCTGTGCACAACAAAGGAAATAATCAACAAAATGAAAGGCAACCTATGGAATGGAATATTTGCAAACCATATGTCTGATAAAGGGTTAATATCCGAACTACATAAGGGGCTCCTATAACCCAACAACAACAAAAACAAATAACTCAATTAAAAATGGGCAAAGGAATTGAATAGATATATCAGCAAAGAAGACATACAAATGGTCAACAGGTATATGAAAAGGTGCTGACCACCACTAATTATCAGGGAAATACAAGTCAAAGCCAAAATTAGATATCACTTCAAACCTGTTAAGGTGACTCTTACTAAAAAAAAAAAACGGGCTTCCCTGGTGGCGCAGTGGTTGAGAGTCCACCTGCCAATGCAGGGGACACGGGTTCGTGCCCCGGTCCGGGAAGATCCCACATGCCGCGGAGCGGCTGGGCCCGTGAGCCATGGCCGCTGAGCCTGTGCATCCGTAGCCTGTGCTCCGCAACGGGAGAGGCCACAATAGCGCGAGGCCGGCGTACCGCAAAAAAAAAAAACATGTGACAATGTTGGTTAGGAGGAGGAGAAAAGGAAATCCTGGTACACTATTACTTGAAATGTAAATTGGTACAGCCACTACGGAAAACAGTACAGAGGTTCCTTCTAAAATTAAAAATTGAACTACCATATATTCCAGTCATCCCACTTCTGGGTATATATTCAAAGGAATAGAAATCAGGATTTTGAAGAGATATCTGCACTCCCATGTTCATAGTAGCATTACTCACAAGAGCCAAATATGGAGCACCCTAAATGTCTATCGGTGGATAAATAAAGAAAATGTGGTATACACACACCAATGGAATTCAGCCTTAAAAGAAAAATGAAATCTTGCCATTTGCAGCCAACAGGATAAACCTGGAGGACATTATACTAATTGAAATAAGCCAATCACAGAAGGACAAATACCGCATGATAGCACTTATATGGGGAATCTAAATAGTCAAACTCATAGAAGCAGAGAGTGGAACGATGATTGCCAGAGGCTGGGAGGAGGGGCCAATGGAGAGATACTAGTCAAAGGGTACAAAGTTTCAGTTATATAAGATGAATAAGTCCTACAGATCTACTGTAAGCACAGTGGCTATTTAACAATTTGGAATTCTATAGTTAAAAATGTGTTAAGAGAATAGGTATTATGGTAAATATTCTTATCACAAAATAATAATATAATAATAATAAGTAAGAGAGTGGGATGCAACTTTTGGAGGTGATGGATAATTTACAGCATTGATTGTGGTGATGGTTTCATGGGTATATATTTATATCCAAACTCATTAAGTTGTATATATTAATTATGCAGTTTTCTTGTATGTCAAAAATAAATAATGGTAGCCCTTGGCCTATAGTTAGTAGATTAAAAAAATAATAATTTTGGTGTTGATGAAATCTTTCACAAGTAAGAGAATGTCTTCTAGAAATCAAATATTATAGTCAATACTTTATTTTTTTAATCTAATCCTTACTCTTGTCTTATGTGTATTATTCTAAACCTATGGGTATTATTCTAAACCTCCATGGGCATTTTATAATGAATAGCCCATGGAGGTTAAAATATTTGTCTAAATTCACATAATCAATAAGTATTATACTGGTGATTCAAACAAAACCTGTGCATATCAAAAGAACTTCCTTTTTTATTATACATCACTAAACTACCAATATTTATATATGGGAAGGGAGAAGAAAGAAATAAAATTTTAGGATGACTTTTTGATTTTACATATTAAGTCAATTCATTATATTTGTCCTTTATAAGCAATCCTGTCTGGAGCCTCTGTAAAAGTGGTGAAAATTACATGATATTCTGTCTACTTTTAAAAATTGAATAATGTAATAAATAAAGCAAAAAAGCAAACATTAAAAGTTGGTGTTTTAAAAAATTAATTTTAATTATAATGGGAAAATAGGAAATAACAATAGAATAAACTAAATGCATATGTAGCTAAACAGTATTAAAAAAACACTACAAATATATTTTAAGAATGAAAACCTAGAGAGAAATAATGTTCCTGAGTGTGAATATTCAAATTATAAAGATATTATTATCTCCACCAAATTTTATAATTTTAATACACATCTAATCAAAAGAGAAAATGACTTGTAAATTTATTAATTATGAGCTTTGTCTAAATTAATAAAACCTGAAAAAAATTCTTCATAACATTTCCAAAACTAATTTAAAATGAAATATTTTAAATATAAAACATGATACCAAAGGAGTTAGAAGAGAAATAACTGTAGGTATTTCTTTTTCTTCTTTTTTTGAAATAGCCTTCTAAGTATAACTCCTAGAGCAAAACATTAAAAAAAGTAAAAAGATATTATTCTACTATGGAAAGATTAAAGAATTTTTATGCCTGAAATAACCATGAGTACAATAACAAACTGGGAAAATGTTTACAAGGACGTGAACTAATATATGGAAAACCTTTATAAATTTGAAAATATAAAACCTCAATAAAGACATTTTAGAGAAATAATATTTAGACAAATTTTATAAAAAAAGAAATTAAAATGTCCAATTAGCATAGGAAAATTTTTAATTTTAATACTAATTAAAGAGATAGAATTAAAATAAGTTTTCCCTATCAGATTAGTAAACAAATATCCAGTGATTATTTAGATGTGAACCCACTAACAGGAATACATGACGCCAGCTGGAATGGAAATTGGGACACTTTTCTTTAAAGGAAGCAATGTGTCTCAAAAATTTAATTATGAAAAAATGGTAGTGCCATTTTTGTTATGCTAGGAGTTTTTCCAACCAATAATTAGACAGGTACCCAAGGACACAATGAGGTATATGTATGTGTGTGCTTGTGTGAAACACGGTTACTGCAATGTGTTTCTGTTATTAAAATATTTTAAGTAAACTAAAGTATAAACCCTTGAGGCTTATTTAATTTAGAATATATTCCACTAATGTAATATTAAGTAGCTGTTCAAAATACTGTTTAACATATTGATTTAGGGAAATATTAAGGTCTCTGCTATAATGTTATTTAAAATGCATGTAACAAAACTCCTCAATTCTTAATATTTCTCTGAACTGCTATTAGTCTTTTGCTTATATCTGATTTTAAACTTGTCTAGAAAGAATATTTCCTTTGCAATAAAAAGGGAAAAGATATGGCATAATTTAATTTTCTCTCCAGCTTAAATCTCAGGCATTCAAATGGTTCTCATGATATGTCTTGGATTGGGTTAATATTTGCTTCTCATGACATGCTTTTACTATGTGCATGTTTTTACCTTTTAAGGACATTTATTCCACATCTGTCATTAGGATAAATGACTTAGTTTACATGCCTTCTCATCATTTGTTGAATTGTAAATTGCAAAAACTATAATAATAATCCTGGCAATGAAATTTATATAAATTCATAAATATATTTATAGCATATAATCTTTTGATTAATTTTATGTCTTTTTATAGGTTATATTTTTCAAAATATTTATTGGAGGGGTTTGCCTTTAGCAAACTGCATTTTTACTACAGAATTCAACTGAAGAATGCAGATAAAATTAGTTTAAGCATTTTGCAGTGCTTTCCCTTAATCAGCTATTTTCTATATTCTTCAGTCTCCATTAATAACCCTCTCTGTTTCATCAGATGCAAAGCATTTTCTTTCTGTTGCTTAAAAACATTTTCAAATACACACTAACATTACGCCACAAAAGCATTTTATAATGAATAGCCCATGTTTTAGAAGGTTTAGCATTTTCTTCTCTTGCGTATTAACAATGGCCACAGTAATCTGTAAAGATTCCTCAAAGACATCTGTGAAAACTGCTTTGTTAATGTATATCCACATTGCAAGCGATTTCCTCTCTATCATGTCAGCATTGTTGGAAACATGTGTTAGAGCTAGCTGGCTAGCAGGTCATCACTCATTCAGTTGGAGAAGAGAAAGAGTAGCAGAACTGTGTGGTCCATGGTATAAGAAAGGCTGCAGTAGGCCACAATATAGTTAGCTTCAAGTAGTTTTTAAAAGTTAAAAAAAACACTGCCAAACTATTTTCCAGAGTGGCTGTGACCTTTTACATTCCACCAGCTGTATATGAGTGAACAGTTTCATTGCATCCTCTCCAACATTTTGGTGTTTTCAGTATTTTAAATTTTAAATTCTGACTGGTTGCAGTTTGGCAGTTTCTAATAAAGTGAAACGTGATCTCCATATACACAGCAATTGCACTCTTGGGCATTTATCCCAGAGAAATGGAAATGTACTTTCATACAAAAACCTGCACGCAAATGTTCACGACAGCTTTGCTCCTAAGAACCAAAAACCAAAACCACCCAGATGCCCTTCGGCAGGTAAACAAATAAACAAATGGTGGTACATCCAAACCACGGAATACTACCCAGCAATAAAAAAGAATGAACACTTGATACTCACAGCCACTTAGATGAATTTCAGAGGAACTAGGCTGAGTGAAGTAAACCATTCCCAAAAGCTAACAATACTGTCATTCCACATATATAACATTCTTGAAACAATATTATTAAAATGGCAAACAGTGGTTGCCAGAGTTTAAGGAAGGGGTAGACACAGAAGGGAAGTGACTGTGGTTACAAAAGGGCAAGACGAAGAGTCCTTGTGGTGATGGAAATATGTTATATTGCAACAGCGTTTTGGGATACATAAACCTACAAATGTGATAAACTTTACTGAACGAAGCACCCACAAATAAACCCAATGGGTAAAACTGGGAAAATCTGAACAACATCAGTGGATTGTATCAATGTCAATACCCTGATTGCGATATGGTACTACAGTTTTGCAAGATGTTATCATTAGAAGAAAGCGGACAAAGCGCACATGAGATTTCTCTGTATTATGTCTTACAACTGTATGGAATCTACAATAATATAAAAACAGAAAATTTAATTAAGAAAAAGAGCTTAAAAGAAAGTGACCACTCAATCATACATAAGCAGCTAATAAGGATGTGGGTGCCTCAATTGTCAGATGTCCAGTATGTGGTGGGCCCTACGTCTTCCAAAGCTCACTCATGACTTTTTACATCATCTTGACCAGAATGGGAAGTTTTAAATTCTCAGTGAAGAATTCTCAGTGAAGCTGCAAATAAACTATGACCCAGACACTCTGATCAGCTTAACTCTTTCCTTACTCAGCTGGATTTGTGTTTGCTGTTCAGTTTTGTATTAATTAGTTGATCAGACAGAATCCAATTCAGAAAAATAATATAATAGAATGAAACGCACAGTTTTTTAATTTTTAAAAATTTTAACTCTCTCTAAATAAAGGGAATCAGTTACTCTGCTATTAAAAGGTGTGTGAAAGAAAAGGATAAATTTGTTAGAGAAGAATAAATAAAACAAACAAGCAGACTGATACCTAGAGATTAGAAGCCACTCCCATTCCTAGAACTGGAGAATGTGGTTGAGCAAGGAGTTAGTGCCAGCAGGGTCCTGGTTCTGCGCTACTCAGGGTTCTGCTCAGCCAGTGCTAGAACAGGGAAGGAAAAACACTCCCTGCTAGGTTTAAATCACAGTGGAGCTCCCAACATGGTCCACCAAAGAGGAAGCAGTGGTTGAATTTGGGAACATAGAAGGGAAGCAACTACTTTCAAAGGTGCCTCTAGAAACAATGAGTAAAAGGAGAAACAAGCTTTTCTTCTCTTCCTAATTTCTGCTCTTCTGCTGAAAAAAGCGTACATTTATTAGCTGTCTTCAAACATATGGATGTAGGACATAGGGGAAATATAATGACGTTGTAAGATTGATCTACCCAGAATGTTCACTCAGGAGATGCCTCAGACTGGTTCTACTTTCCCTCTTCACCATCACACTTTTCCCAGTATACAAAACAAAGGCAAAACGACCTAGTTTTTACTGTAATGTATTGTCCTTGAGGCATATTCATATTCATGCATTACCTGGATGCAAGTCTTCTAGTCCCTTTAAACCCTTGGCAATCTCTGTTTATTCATTCTTTCAATGTGCTTTCTAGATTAATGGGAATATTTTGATATTACTATAACACATTTCACAACCTTTAGTATACCTTTAGGAAGCTCCACGCTCACGAGCAGCCCAAGACTTAATCTGCTCTCTTCTATCAATTAACACAATAAAAGCATAACATATTCTTATATATGATGTTGAAATGTTTGCAGCATTCCATCTAAAATTTATTGTCCAGAACTTTAGAAAACAGCTGCATTTATTTAGGATTAAGTCTTTTTTCTTGGCTATGAATATGCTAATCTTGTCAAATATTTTACTATAATTTTCAACTATGTATTAACCCTTGATGTTCTCCTATATCCACCCATTATTTTATAATTAATCTGTTGGTAACTATACTATTCTCAAATCTTAATTGATTGTGCCTTGTGTTTCCTATTTTGGATTTAAAAAAATTTTTTACATGATTTGATATTTGTATGTATTACCAATTACCACAGTAAGTCTAGTTAGCATCTGCCACCATACATAGTTACAAAGATCTACTCTCTTAGCAACTTTCAAATATGCAATATAGTATTGTTAATTGGGATTTTGATTTATATGGTATGAAACTGAAACTATGTCAGAGATTAATAATTTTTCAATATTCATTTCTGGGGCATGATAAAACAAAACAAAAATAAAACATGCCTCAAATAAATGCTTAGAGAACAAATATGTGATAGAGTAACAGATATGGAAAGGGCTTTAGGGATTACCTGCGTTCCCAACTACTACTCACTCCTGCTAATATCCTGAATGAAATGTTCCCTTCTCTTCAGTTAAAATGTATTTTCAACAGTAACAATCTGAATTAGGAAGCAGTGTCTAACTTCCATCAGTCAATTGGAATTGCACTTTTCACATTATCAATCCAAGAAAAATCCTATCCCTCTTTATACCAATTAAATCTTAAGTGGTCAAAATATAAAACAAAATAAAAACACTCAAAACAACTATATTAAAAACTTTTAAGAAATTATAAGTATGTAGGTAACAAACTGAACAGAAGATCAGATTTCTGAGATTGAATGACATAGTTTTCTCTCATCATTGAATTCTCTTCAAAGCAGCCCCTGAACCGCTAGTCATCTTTTATGTAAGAAAGAGATGGATAAAGGGTTAAAGGTTTCAGAACTTTTTTTTTTAATCTTAGTAACTCTTTTGGAAACCTTGTGCTCTCCTTAAACTGTGTGAGCACTTGTCACCCACTTATTTCAACTATGAGACGTCAGCTGAGTAAAACTATGAGATAGGAGGAAACATCTTTTTTTCTGACATTCCGCTACATATATGAATCACAGACTTATTTTCACATAGAGAAAGAATTTAAATATAATCAAGAGCATATAAAAATACTATTTTTGTTGTAAAATACAAAATCTCAAATTTAAGTGGTCTATCTTCCTGAAAATTTTATACATTTAGGAGATTAAAAGACCAATAAGAAAAATGGTCAGACAAATTGTATAAATGTTCTTTTTTGTCTTTAAAAGTAACAACAAAGAAGTGGGACTTTTTTGTTAATAGCTTTGTTGAGATATAATACATACACTTTATAACTCACCATTTAAAGAGTACAATTCCATGGTTTTATTATGTTCACAGAGCTGTGCAACCACTGCCACAATCAATTTTAAAACATTTCCATTACACCAAAAAATAAATTTTTGTTCCTTGGCAATCACTCCCCCTTTTATCCCAATCTTCCAGATGTAGGCAACCACCACTCTTCTTTCTGTCCCTCTAGATTTACCTATTCCGAACATTTCATTTACGTGGGATCATACAATATGTGATATTTTGTGACCAGAATTCTTTCACTTAGCATAAAATTTTCTGGGATCATCCATCAGTACTTTATTCTTTTGTTATCTAATTATATTTCATTAATGAATATATCATATCTTATTTATTCATTCAAAAGTTGATGGACATTTGGGTTATTTCTATTTGGGGGTATGAATAATCCTGCAATAAAGATGCACATGTTTTTTGTGTGGACATAGTTTGCATTTTCCTTGACTATTCTTTCCCCATTGAATGTTCTTGGTACACTTGTAGAAAATCATATGACCTTAGATGTTTGGGTTTATTTCTGGACTCACAATTCTATCTAGCCTTAGACTAAGTTTTGAAATTGCAAAGTATTAATCCTCTAACTTTGCTCTTTTTCAAAATTGTTTTGGCTAATCTGTCTCTTGAATTTCCACTTAAATTTTATAATCGGCTTGTCATTTTCTGCAAAAAATATAAAGCTTGGATTTTGATAATGATTGTGCTGTATCTATAGAACAATTTGGGGAGTAATGACATTTTTATAATATTAGGATTTCTGATTTATGAACATCAGGTGCCTTTCCACTTATTTAGGTCTTTTAAAATTTCTTTTGGCAATATTTTATAGTTTACAGAGTACTACTAGTTTTACACTTCTTTTGTTAAATTTATGTCTCCTAATTATTTTACTCTTTTGATGTTGTTTTTTTTTTTGATGTTGTTTTAAATGAAGTTGTTTGCTTAAGTTCATTTCAATTTTTTGTTGCTAGTATACAGAAATACTGTATATTTTGAAATACTGATCTTGGGCCCTGCATCCTGGTTGAACTCATGTATTAGTACTAGAATATAGTATATAATCTTCTTTCTTCTTTTTTTTTTTTTTTAAGTATGCCTAGCTAAATATTTGTCAGTTTTTTTGGTCTTTTCATAGTACCAACTTTTGGTTTTGTTAATTTTCTCTATTGTTTTTCCATTCTCTGTGTAATTAATTTCCATTCTAATCTTCACTATCTCCTTCCTTCTATTTGCTTTAGGTTCAGTTTGTTCTTCCAGTGTGTTAAGATGGAAGGCTACATTGTTGACTTGAGATCTTTCTTTTTTTAATATAGATTTATATTTCTAAATTTCCTAGTAACTACTTTGAATTCACCCTATAAATTTTGGTCCATTGTGTTTCATTTTCATTCACCTTAAAGTAATTTATCTTGTGCATTTTTGACCCAATGTTAACTTAATTTCTATATGTTTTTAAATTTTCTAAAATTCCTCTTGTTATTGAGTTCTAAATACATTCCATGTTAGTTGGAAAGCATACTTCATATTAATTCAATCCCTTTAAATTTACTGAAGCTTGTTTTATGCCCTAGATTATGGTCTATCTTGGAGAATGTTCCATATGCACTTAAGAAAAATGTATATACTTTTGTTTTTTTAGAAGGAGTGCTCAATTTATGCCAGTTTGGTCTAGCTGGTATACAGCATTGTTCAGGCCTTCTATTTCCCTATTCAGCTTTTGTCTAGTTTTTCTACTCACTATTAAAAGTGAGGTATAAAGTCTCTAAGTATTATTGCTAAATTCTTTATTTCTCCCTTTATTTTTGCTTCATATATTTTGAGAGTCTGTTGTTAGGTGCATATTTTTCTAATTGTTCTATATTCTTGATGGACTGATCCTTTATCAGTATAGAAGGTGTTTCTTTAAATCTAGTCATTTTTGTTTGTTTAAAAGTCTGTTTTAGAGAACAGACTTGTGGTTGTCAAGGGAGAAGGGAGGTGAGGGAGGGGCAGATTAGAAATTTGGGATTAGCAGATTAAAATTAGTATATATAGGATGGATAAACAATAAAGTTCTACTGTATAGCACAGGGAACTGTATTCAATAGCCGGTGATAAACCATAATGGAAAAAATATGAAAGAAAGTCTATAACTGAATCACTTTGCTGTACAGCAGAAATTAACACAACATTGTAAATCAACTATACTTCAATAAAATTTTTTTAAGTCTATTTTGTCTAATATTAGTTTAGTCATACCATCCCTCTTATGCTTAGTTTGCATGATATACATTTCCCATCTTTTTATTTCTAACCTATGTGTTCCTCTGAATCTAAAGTGTGTATCCTGTACACACCAAATAGTTGTATGCTATTTTTTTATTCAGCCTGACAATCTCTGCTTTTTGGTTGGACCTATTAATCCATTCTCTCTTACTGTTATTGTTGATAAAGCTGGATTTATATCTGTCATTTTATTTTCCTGTATCTTTCATGTCTTCTTTGTTCCTCTGTTCCTCTTTTATTTCTTTTCTACATTAATCAAATATTTTCTAACAAACATTTTAATACCTTTAATGTTTTATTGTATTTTTATTTTCTTAGTTTACTCTAGGACTTACCATATACATCTTATCAGGACTTGCTTTCTAAAATTTAAAACTTCATTTAAAATTGATAACAACTTAACTTCAGTCACTTACAAAAATGTTATACTCCTTTACAGGCTGCCCCCTCACTTTATTTTATTGTTGTCACAAATTACATCTTTATATTTTGTATACCCATTAACATAGATTTACATCTTTTTGTGCCTTTGTCTTTAAATACTGTAGAATATAAAAAATGAAGTTACAAACCAAACTGCCCTGACTGCTTTTGCTAAATATGTTGACAGCAGTGGCATTTGTTAAAGAGATGTAGTTACTGTACTTCAAAGAGTGGTCTAAAGGAAAATAAATTTACATTCCATGGAAAAGTAAAGATTAAGTGTTTTGAAATAAGACAGAGTAGAGGTTGTGTATAATTGGAGACATTCACATAACATACCATAGATCATCTAAATATATTTGAGGGAAGAAAATATTCAAGGCAGATATTTGAAGTCTGGATGTGGAAAAAAATAAGACAGCCCTTTGATTTGAAAAATGGAATCATATTTGTTTCCATTTTTATTTTTTAATCTACACAACATAACAGACATCTTTCTCTTTTATACTTCAAACATCTTTTTCAAATCTTACATATAATTTTATTGTATGAGCATGTGGTATTAATCTGTTAAAATATAATTAAGCTAGTGAAACATTTTGCAAATGTTTGTAATTATTGTTAGTTATTAAACAATACAAATGATCCAATGGCACTATAAAGTTAATGGGTTTTGGTCCACATAAAAATGTGTCTATAAATGACTAAAGCATAGCAACAGCAGGATTCATTCAAGCATTTGACATTAAACCAATCTAAAGATAGTAATTCCGTGAAAACTGAAATTAAAAAATTTTCTGACTCATGTTTTTGTTGCACACCTATAGTTTTCTACATGTAAATATATACTGCTCTTTGCTCTATGCTCATTGTAGAAATAGACAAAATAAACTATTAAAATATTAAGTATGAAATACAAAATGTTATATAAATGTTAAACAGTAAAATATTCATATCAGAAAATAAAATCCAGATGTATAATTTTGTGAATTTCTATTTTAAGAGATAAAGCAAGAAAATGGTTAGCTATACCTTCTCCTCAAATCCAATCAAAACGAGATAGAAAATGTTCATATAGGTAAACATACATACATGACTCTTAAGAAATGGAAGAAGTATGGTTCTTATTACTAGAGGAGCTATGTTACAATTACCTAGAAAACAAAAAGAGGATAGGATAATACTTAAAAATAAACTAGGATAGAGGATGTCAGATCTCAGAACAATCACTGAAAAAGGCTACAAGTGATGTGGGGGCAGATCTTCCGAGCACTAAAGATTGAATCACTGTACAAGATACTCTGCTGAAAATCAAATTTTCATTCCCCCTGTTTCATGTATTATATTATTGTGAATAAAGCAATTTCAGTGTAAACTCAAAGGGATATTTTATTAAAAGGATAAAAGACTGTGCTGGACATTTGCCTGTCTACTCTCATATATATCTTAGTTTTCTATCACTGGGAACGATATTTCCCAAGGTCCCTTGCAAGTGGCTTTCACCTATTGAAAAATTATCTGCAATTTTCTACAATTACCATTTCAGGTAACTTTTCGAATCACATTGTCAATTTCTAACAAAATTCTGTTTGGGAATTTGACTGCTGTTGAATTGAATTTAAAGAGTACCTTTTGGGAAACTTGACGCTTTTACAATATTAAGTCATCCTATTCACACATCCAGTTTTCTTGTATTTTCCATCTTCTTTTATGTCCTTTAGTAGGGTTTGATAATTTTCTCCACCACTTTCTTACACAGATTTGTTTGATAATCTGCAAGTGTTTTTCCCTTTTCTCCTTCCTTCCTTCCTACCTTTCTTCCTTCCTTCCTTCCTCCCTTTCTTTCTTCATTCTTTTTTTCTCTGCCTTTGTTAATAGGATCTTTTTTCTTTCATTTTTTAAATGTACAGATGGCAATTGACTGCTTTATGCTTAATTGTTATTTGACAGATTGTTGCTTTTTTATGTTAGTTTTAATACTTTGTAAGTTATTTACCTATATTATCTAGGAAGATGACAATATCATCTACAGATAGTAGTCTTGTCTCTGTCTTTCTCATCCCTATATTCACCACTTCCTCATTGTGTTATTTGTATTCAACATTCAAATCATAACTGAATAGTGATACTATGCTGGACATTCTGGTCCCATTTCTGATTTTATAGAGAGGGCATTTAAATTTCAAAATACAGTATAGTGTTTACTGAAGCTTTCTTGTGTACATGCTTTTCTCACATAAATATTTTTTTCAATGAAGATAAAGAATTCCACTTTTACTTTCACATTTTAAATGATCTTAAACATGAATTTGTGTTGAATTTTAAAATGGTTCCACTCTATAAATTAGGATATACATTTTTATGTTTAATCCTCACATTTATTGAAACATGTTAATAGATGTCTGGTTGTTGAATAATTCTTATTCTCTTAAATGAATCTTAATTGGTTATGAACTTATATTCTTTTAATATACTCTGCACTTAATCTGTTTTATTTTTTGTTTTTAAATCTTGGCTCATAGGTGAAACTTGTCCATAATTTTTTATTCTCTTGCATCCTTGCCCAATTTGAGTACCAGGGTTATATGAGCTCTAGAAACTAAGTTGAATTGTATCTGTGGCTGGAGAGAAGATAAGAAGATGTGCAGTGACATTCTCACTTGGCTTCTCAGGCTGCAGTACCGCAATTAATGGCCCTGTTGGTTGCTCCTGAGCTCTTGCTTCCTCCTATTTACCTTTTCTTAATATGAAGCAGCTTTGGTTTTGCTCCCACATCTTTCAAGTGTCCACTGCATGTACATTTTGGTGCAATTCCTACCATCAATTTGATTCATTTACTGCTTTGTTTTTCAGGACACTGGTACTTCATGTTTTCCCATGTTTTGTTTTAAAACAGTTTTACAATCATTCATTAAATAATGTTTTCTATCATTTAAGAGTCACTTTTAAATGAATTCTCATCACATTTAACATAAAACAGAATCCTCAGAATGGCTTTCAGGGCCCTACGTAATCTGGTTCTGTCTAGATGTGCAGTCTCATCTCCAATCTTTCTCCTCCATACTCATTCAGCTGCAGCTGTATTGTCTTCCTTTCTATTTCTCAACATGTTCAACATGGTCCATTTCAGAGCATTTGCATTTGTAAATTCCCCTATTTGTAATGTTCTTTACCTAACCTTTGTGGGGTTTTTTTTTTGGTCTTGTTTAAAAGGTCAGCTCTTCAAAGAGAACTATCCCCAAATTGTTATCTAAAATAGCACCCTTTATCACTCTACTTTCCTATGATTTTATCTTTCTTCATTACACTTGTCATCAGCTGACGTTCTGAAATATTTTCATTTGCTTGTTTTCTGCCTACTTAATTAAAAGGTAAGGACGAAGGCAGGGAATTTGTTCATTCACTGGTGTTTTTTCTATTCCTCTCACTTTGTCACATCAATGAACTTAACTATATTACAAAACTATCAAAGCGTTCAAAAGAAATTATCTGAATTCAGGAAAGATATGGCTAAACAATTGAAGAAGATAAAGGAAATACAATGACATAATATATAGCACATATACTATGGCAGGGACTAAATAATTTTGTTAAATAAATAAATAAAGGGAGGGAAAGCTTTAGTTTGTGCCTAGGATACACCTTATAGCAGAATGTAAAAAATCCTAGCTTATAAAAGTTGCTCTGCAACTCATTCCTTGGACTCAATCAATGATAAATTATTGCAAAATATGTGCCATACACACTTCAATGGCATTTTGTCTTTAACTCATTGTCATTACTACTGCTCTAATTTAGATCTTTCTCATCTCTAGCCAGTGTGGACTAATAGCAACTGGTCTTGCTGCTTCCGGTCTTTTTGTATCCAAGACAAAGTCACTTATAGCCAGATTTATATGCCATTTTGTTTACCTCAGAATTGGAACAGAATATGGAACCATTCTAGGTTTCCACTCTATTTATTTTTACTAAACTCTATTTGATTCTATTTAATGAATAATGCAACTCCTCAGTTAACGTGATGATGACTTCCTTACTTATTACAATATTAGTGAAAACATTTGTCTAATGTAGTTTCTCAAACTTGAACGTGCATCCAAATCCCTGGGAGGGCTTGATCAACCACAGATTGCTGGGCCCTATTGCCCGAGTGTCTGTTTCAGTATGTCTGGAACTCTCTTCTGTATTCCCCAAATGCTACAAATAAAGTTAGACATTGTACTTTATAACTTTTAAAGTAAAAGAATTCTTGGCTAGGTTAGATATATATTAGCCATAGTCACTTAATTGTGTATTTGATAGTTTTTCTTCTCTCTGTTTTCAACTTCTATGCATCTGGCAGAAACTTTTATTTCCTGTCATTTTGAAATTTAATGACATTTCTAATATTGATATAGGTTTTTCTTTTTATGAATATTGGCCATTTCAGATCATACTGGTTGGTAGGGAGGAGAGGTTTTATGGTTAGATACTGATTTTTTTAACAAAGGTTTATAGCATTTCCATCTTGGTATAGTTTTTCACCTTGCCTATTTACTAAGTGACTGTTTTCAGTTACAAACAGTATTATTCAAAAGTTAGATATAATAGTTTACAAACACTATAGTGTGTAATGTTGCCATGTTCAGTAAGTACAACCAGTATGAATCAAAATACAGTATGTATAGAGTCCATGGTTAATTATCACCAGCTCTTTTCATTTACCTTTTAAAGAAAGAAATCTCTTTCTTATTGGTGAATATATAATATCTTTAAATATAAGCTCTGTTATTTTACTTAGTTTTTAAAGTAATGTGGTAGCAAGATGGGCACTGGTAAGTGGTGCAAGGTTTAATTGCAAAATGTGTAAAAATGCTGAAGCAAAATGGCATCTGGTTATATGACTCTCAGTACTAAGTGACTTGATACTTACCATCAGTTGGGATTGTTTATTCAGTACAATTTTAAGAAGATTTTAAAGCTTACTTTGGCTTATAAATTTGGGATTTTTATAAATCTGATTACTGTAACTAGCTATCAAATGTCATTCTCTACTGCAATGACAGTATTTCTAGACTGAATTAATTTAGAAGGATATTGAACAAAACTGAGTTTTGATGAATTGCTTATGAAATAACTTGTAAAAATTCCATAGAAGAGATTATTGACCTCTTTCAAGTTGAGAATATTTCTCAGTGTTCAGTTCATAACATTCATAAAGGTAAGAAAACAACAAAGTTAAAGCAACTGAATGACAAAATACTGCATAAAATGCTGAATGTTTTTTAAAATCTTAAATATAAAGTATATTAAATATTTAAGCAAATTACTCTTTGGCTCTTACTTTTGATAAATAAATTATTGTTTTTACCTTTGTATTAGATAATGAGATGATGCAGTCAGCAAACCTATCTTCAAATATTAAAAATTGGTTCTCACAAAGGCAAAGCAAAAATAAACAAGTGGGACTACAAAGAACTAAAAAGCTTATGCACAGCAAAGGAAACCATCAGCAAAATGAAAACACAGCCTACTGAATGGGAGAAACTTTGCAAATCATATATCTGATAAAGGGTTAGTGTCTAAAGTATACAAATAACTCATACAACTCAATAGCACAAAAAAACCCAAAAAACAAAACAAACAAAAAACCCATACAATCCAACTGAAAAACAGGCAGAGGAACTGAATAGACTTTTTTCCAAAGAAGACATACAGACACATGAAAAGATGCCCAACATCACTAATCATCAGGGAAATCAAAACCACAATAAGATATTAACTTACACTTGTAAAAATGGCTCTTATCAAAAAGACAAGAAATAACAAGTGTTGATGAAGATGTGGAGAAATGGGAACTCTTGTGCACTGTTGATGGGAATGTAAATTGGTGCAGCCAGTACAGAAAACAGTATGGAGTTACCTCAAAAAAAATTAACAGTAGAACTACCTCGTGATCCAGCAATTCCACTTCTGCATATTTATCTGAAGAAAATGAAAACACTAACTTGAAAAGATATATGCACCCCCACGTTCACAGAAGCATTATTTACAATGGCCAAGACATGGAAGGAACCTAAGTGTTCATTGATGGATGAATAAAGAAGATGTATAGATACAGCTACAGATATAGATATAGCTATATACATCGATATATCTATATCGATGTATATACCTATATCTATATATACACATATACACACACAGTGGAATATTATTCAGCCATAAAAAGAAGGAAATCTTGTTGCTTGTGACAACATGAATGGACATTATGCTAAGTGAAGTAAGTCAGACAGAGAAAGACAAATACTGTATTATGTCACTTACATGTGGAATCCAAAAAAAAAACTCCAAACATATAGGTATGGAAAACAGATAGGGGGTTGCCAGAGTCAGAGGTGTGGTGGGGGCGGAAGGGGGGGTGGTGGGGGCGGCAAGATGGACGAAGGGCATCAAGAGGCATAAACTTCCAGTAATAAAATAAATAAGTCATGGGAATGTAATGTACAGCACTGTGATTATAGTTAATAATACTGTATTGTATATTTTGAAAGTTGCTAAAAGAATACATCTGAAAAGTTCTCGCACAACAAAAAAACCTGTAACCATGAATAGTGAAGGATGTTAACTAGGCTTATTGTGGTGGCTATTTAAAAATATGTACGAATATGAAATAATTATGTTTTACTCATGAAATTAATATAAATATGTCAATTATACCTCAATAATTTAAAAAAATTTTTAAAGAAATGAAATCTCCTGGTCAAATGTTTGTTCATTATAATTTTATCAAGTATTCCAAAATTATTTCAAAAAATGATTTTAGCAGTTTTTCCTAACAAAAATGCATGAGGTTATGCATTATCCCATATTCTCATAAGCAGTTCTTTTTTATTCATTCAAATATATGCTTAGGGAGCAGTTTCAATAGTCTAGACATTATGTTAAGCCCTGAAAATTAAGTAGTAAAGACATATATTAATTATGGTATACAAATATAAAGTTACAATTTCAATAATAGTGCAATGTGAATATTCAAGAATCTACTGAGGTACAAATTAGGAGGAATAGACCCAGTCAGGGAGAATACTTCTAGTGTCCCTGAAATGGTATATTGTGTATATTTTTTAATTGCTAATCAGTTGAACAAAATACTATTTCACTTTACTCTTAATTCTCATTTTCTTGGCTAGCAATAAGGTTAACATCTTTTTGCGGAGCACAGGCTCCGGACGCGCAGGCTCAGCGGCCATGGCTCACGGGCCCAGCCGCTCCGCGGCATGTGGGATCTTCCCGGACCGGGGCACGAACCTGTGTCCCCTGCATCGGCAGGCGGACTCTCAACCACTGAGCCACCAGGGAAGCCCAAGATTAACATCTTTTTATAAATTTATAAGCCACTTCTATTTCCCAGTGTGAACTGTCTGTTAATATATTTGACCCATTATTCTAATGATCTGTATAATACATATTTTTAATATTTATTTCTTTACTTACTTATTTAGGCTGCACCAGGTCTTAGTTGCGGCATGTGGACTTCTCAGTTGCAGCATGAGGATTCTTAGTTGCAGCATGCATGTGGGACCTAGTTCCCCAACCAGGGATCGAACCTGGGTCTCTGCACTGGGAGCGTGGAGTCTTACCCACTGGACCACCAGGGAAGTCACTTTAATATTTTAATATATTTTGTCTTTTTTGTTATTGGAAGATATACTGTATATTAATTTTTTTTAAGTTGCAAGCTTTATCCTTGTTAGCTTTGGATTGTTTAACTTTATTTATGGTAATTGTTTTAAAATATTTGATTTATCTTCTAACATATTTTATTCTTATGTCTTATTTTTTGTGGTTAAAAGAGGACTAAATATATTTTTGCTTAACATATACAACTGATCCAAATTTGATTGGATAATTTATGATTTTACCACAGAATTCAATTTTTGCCTTTTTTAAAACAGAAAGTTAAACTCCTAGTATATTTTGGAGGACCTTCACTCCAGTCATATTCCACACAGGAAAAAAATATCTTCAGCCATTTCTCTTTGGAATTTCTAAGAGTGAATTCTGTAGAAAGCAGAATTCCTAGCAATGGCCGTAAGACTCCATGGCCCCTAATCACTGGAACCTGTAAATTTCCTGGAAACTCAGTTCCTGTGATTGTGTTATGTGATATTCCACAGTTGACCTTAAAAGAAAAGGGTCCTAATTCAATCACACAAACCCTTTAAAATCAGAGAATGCTCTCTGACTAGTAGCAGAAGAGGAAGGCACAAAGGGAAGAAAGAAAAGAAGTTAGAGAAATTCTTAAAGCAAGGACTTCAAGCCCCAATGCTGGTCTGAAGATGGGGATGGCCTTTGAAACAGAATACAAGTGGCCTCCAGGAGCAGAAAGCATCCCCTGACCAACAGCCAGCAGGGAAATTGGGCTGCAGTTCTATGATGACATGGAGGTGAATTCTGCCTGAATGAGCTTGTTAAGTGGATTCTTCCACAGAGCTTCCAGCACTGTGAAATGCTGAGCACAGAACCCAGATGGGCTAGTCAGACTTCTGACGCACGGAACAACAGAGAATAAGTAGGTGCTGTATAATACTACTAATTTGTGGTAAATTGTTACATGCATATAAATAACTAATATAAAGTTTCTATTTCTAAATGATGTATTTTTATTAGTATCCACTCCCTTATCTATTTTAGCTATTTTTGGTTAATATTCTACTGTTATGGTAAGGTTTAATATATCTAGACCACTAACCATATTGTTTTCCATTCTCCCATGTTAGTTAAATATTAATACCCTTATCTCTACGGGTCAACCCCTCAACTAATAACAGCGTGTAGAAACACCCATTCTTTGTACCATCAACCACAGGGAGAAGGTTATTCAAAGAGATTAAGACCTATTCTTTTATTCCAGTTTTCTTTCCTTCCTCATTTCTCTCCTCTTCTATGTGGAAATTAACTTTTTATTTTGTAGCCATAATTAAGTCTTCTGCTTTTGTTCTGTAGACTCTGTAGAAAATCAATAAAGATACTTTCTGTAGAAAATCAATAAAGATACTGTTAATTCCTCTGTAAAATCTATTTATTGCAGAGCCAATAAGTGTACTATAGTATAATTCTTTTTTTGAAGATCCATGCCATTATTTCTGGGTACCATAAGGAGAATATTCCTAAATTCAAATATGAACTTACACCCTTCTTTTACCATCCACCAGGTACCTCAATGTATATTTTTTTCATACCTCAAATTTCTCCCAAGGTCTATTCTGCATGTTCCATTCATTCCCCTTACTTATGAAAAACGTACTCCTTTCCACTCTTTGTTTGCCTGGATTAATCTGAAAAGCCTGTCTCTAAGTATAACTATTTCTGGTTACAGATCATCCCTAAGCTACAGAGATAAACGTACTCTTTCCTGAATATAATATTTTCATTTTTGGTTAAGTTCTTTTTTTTTATTGGTATGTATGTTAAAGAATCTTAGATAAACATTCTGATGCTTTACATGTTGAAAATGTCTTTATTTTGCCTAAGGATCAAACTGCAGGTTGACTGGATAATGAATATTTTATTTTGAAAATTATTTTCTCAAATATCATTTTCTGTCCATTTGATGAAGTAAAAAATTTGAAAAGCCTTTTAGTCACAAAGTAATTAAAGTTGCATAAAATATAAAGTTGTATTACCGGACTGGAAGGGAATATCAAAGGAACTGAAGTCAGTGATCTGGCTTAATTACAAGAGAAATTTCTCCAATGCCAAATCCAGTGCTAACTGTGGGATTCAGGGTATTTCTGGATGTTGTAAGAGGCTGGGATGAGTGCTAGTTTATTGGTGCTCCCTAGTTCCAGGTATAAGCAAACTAAAATCCTCTCAGAATGATAATTCTCCCATTAAGGCCCGACTTACTGCTACATATTAAGATTACCAAACTTGAATTCACAATAAAAGATGGCAAAACATACAAGTAAAGAACCCACCATTATTGACAGCCAGTTGAAAAAAAAAAGATTTAGACCTCTTTAAGAAAATCAGATATTACAGTTATCAGATAGAGATAATGTAACTATATATCAGATGTTTAATATGTAAAAGATGGAATCACAAAATAGATCAAAGAATTATAGACTACAAAAAAATAACCAAGCTACCTTAAAGGAACATAATTTTAGAAATAAAAACAAATTATTGAAATTTAAAAACCAACTAAGAGATTTCAGCTTCTAATAAGGATATTAAAAGGTACAAAGGACATTCATTCATGTGAAAGCAATGAGAAAATTTAGAGAAAAGAAAATATTGTTTATTTTTGTATTCCATTTTATCTCTTCTTATGAATTTTTTTGACAAAAATAAATGTACCTTTCTCCAAAATAACAAAATCCTGTGGGAAGTAGCCAGAGTTAGTTGGGTATGTGCTCCACATTCATCAACAGGGAACTCTGCCTATCTTGAAGCTGGCACAGCAATAATCACATGTGACTTCTGCCTCATGTCCCAAGATGGCAACCTTGTGGCCACATTCCAGTAGCAATGGGGAGGAAAGAATAAAGGACTCTTCCCAGATCCTTCTACCCCACTGGCATAACTAATGGCAAGAAATGTTGAGAAATATAGTCTTTATTTCACAAAGGCACTGAGGCAATCCAACAGTAGAAAGAAAATCTTTCTCACAAATGAAGCTTAAACAATGTGATAAATAAACTTTGATCCGTTCCTTGAAGCATAAACAAAAATTAATTTGTGATGGACCATAGCCTTAAATATAAAATCTAAATTATAAATGCTCTGAAAGACAACATAGGGGTTTCTTCAAGACCTTTCCTTGTCAAAGGTTTCATAGATGACACAAAAATCACTAAACATAAAATAAAACAAAAAGGTATACTGGAGTTCATTCAAATTAAAAAGCCTTGCTTATCAAAATATATTGTTATGAAAATGAAGCAAGACGTAGATGGGGAGAAAATATCTGCAACATATGTAAGCATGGGCAAAAGAATAAATAAAATCAAAACAAGCAAACAAAAAAAAGGACTGAATTGTTGAGCTCATAAACAGACCTATACTTAAGTGGAAATCAGTATAAAATAATTTAGATTTATGGATCACTCAACACTCTTGGAAAATTTAATGAATTATTCATGATTAAATTGTATTCATATAGAAGAAAAGTTAGACATTTGGTCCTCTATTCCTCCTGAAATAGAAGTTGATTTTTTTCCTTTATTCCATTCTTTTTATTGCTATTGAATTAAACTACTATTTCAGGTTAGAGAGAAGGTTAACGCATTTACCCCACCTAAAATTTAAACTAAATGTCTTAGTTTATGATTTTTGTGCATTCATAAAATTCTGTTAACTTGATGTGCTAATTTTTATCTAAACTGTTTTTATAAACATTTAGTTATTGGTCTGGCTTCTTCTGTTATAAGCAATGCTTATATGAACATCCTTGAAGAGTGTTTATGCTATGTCCAATAGACACGCAGAAAAAATTCCTACAAAGAAAATGGCAGAATCAAATGGATTTGCCTTTAAATATCGGACAGAATTACCCTCTCTTCCAGCAATATTACCAAGAATCTGTATTATCAATTTATGATGTCAGCCAATCTATGACTTAATAATTAGATTCACTGAAATTTTTTTGAATTAAAAAATTATCATCTATTTATATTTTTTTTATTTTGTGAACTACAGTTACATGAGTTGTGCTGGGTATTTTCTCTCTGTCCCTCCAAATTAACCTTCTACTCTTTTTCTCCATGTTCTATGTCCTGGGTACCTGACAGTTGGGTTTGACCCAAAGGAGGCAATGGCAGGAGATTACAAGATAAATGGTCCAGGTGTTTATTCCCCCAGTTGCCACCCTGATAGGATGACTGGGGCTGGGTGAATCCCTCAATCAAAGACTAAAGCTATTGTCAGAGTATGTTCTCTGCATGGCTCCTCTCTAGATTATAGTTATTGTATCCTCCTCTTACCCATACAGTCCTGGAGGTGGTAACAAATTCGAGCTACTGCTAGCTGTGCTGTTTTTGGTACTCGTAATGCTGCCTCACCTTTGTAAATAATCTCTCTAAATAAATTATAGAATGTGAAGATTTCTTTTCTTTCCTACCAAGTTGCCCATAAATTTGAAGAACACACAGTTGGTCTCTTTGTTGGGAGGAGTTATTAATTAAATTGTGTCCATAAAAAGATATGTTGAAATCTTAATCCTTCATATCTGTGAATGTTACCCTATTAAGAAATAATGTCTTTGCAGACATAATTAACTTAAGAGAAGGTCATTAGAGTGGTTCCTAATCCAATATGACTGGACTGGTGTCCTGATATGAAGAGGAAATTGCCATCTGAAGACAGAGACACAGAGAGTAAAGGCTGTGTGACAACAGAGGCAGAGAGTCGAGGAATGCCAAGGATTAACTGCCACCACCAGAAGCTGGAAAAAGCAAGGAAGTACCCTACCCAGAATTTCAGAGGGAGCATGGCGCCACTGACACCTTGGCCAAATTCGAAAATTTAGCCAAATTTCACACATAGTCATAAAGAACATAGATCTCTATGGTCAAAACACTAATCGCCACTCTACCCCTGTGGCTTGTTGGGATAGTTGCAACTCTGTATTTCATATAGTTAAGCACAACTCTTAACTTTAACACTTGGGATCTCATTACTTTCGTCAATATCAGGGAAAGAGATTCTGCTGTACCATGCTACATAGTAATCTTCAGCTTAAAGAGAACAAGTACCATAGACAACATGAAGATATTCTGCTTTAGAAAATCCCACCAAGATTAGGAACCAAGATGGCGGAGTAGAAGGACGTGCTCTCACTCCCTCTTGCGAGAACACCAGAATCACAACTAGCTGCTGGACAGTCATCGACAGGAAGACACTGGAAATCACCAAAAAGGACACCCCACAACCAAACACAAAGGACAAGCCACAATGAGACGGTAGGAGGGGCACAATCACAGTAAAAGCAAATCCCGTAACTGCTGGGTGGGTGACAAACAGACTGGATAACACTTATACCACAGAAGTCCACCCACTGGAATGTATGTCCTGAGCCCCACGTCAGGTTCCCAACCTGGCGGTCCAGCAACGGGAGGAGGAATCCCTAGAGAATCAGACTTTGAAAGCTAGTGGGATTTGATGGCAGGACTTCGACAGGACTGGGGGAAACAGAGACTCTACTCTTGGAGGGCACACACAAAGTAGTGTGCACATCAGGACCCAGGGAAAGGAGCAGTGACTCCAGGGGAGACTGAACCAGACCTGCTTGCTAGTGTTGGAGGGTCTCCTGCAGAGGCAGGCGGTGGCTGTGGCTCACCATGGGGACAAGGACACTAGCAGCAGAAGTTCTCGGAAGTACTCCTTGGTGTGAGCCCTCCCAGAGTCCACCATTAGCCCCACCAAAGACCCAGGTAGGCCCCAGTGTTGGGTTGCCTCAGGCCAAACAATCAACAGGGAGGGAACCCAGTCCCACCAATCAGCAGTCAAGTAGATTAAACTTTTACTGAGCTCCACCCACCAGAGCAACAGTCAGCTCTGTGTACCACAAGTCCCTCCCATCAGGAAACTTGCACAAGCCTCTTAGATAGCCTCATCCACCAGAGGGCAGACAGCAGAAGCAAGAAGAACTATAATCCTGCAGCCTGTGGAACAAAAACCACATTCACAGAAAGATAGATAAGATGAAAACGCAGAGGGCTATGTACCAGATGAAGGAACAACATAAAAACCCAGAAAAACAACTAAATGAAGTGGAGACAAGCAACCTTTCAGAAAAAAAAATCAAATTAATGATAGTGAAGATGACCCAGGACCCCGGAAAAAGAATGGAGGCGAAGATCAAGAAAATGCAAGAAATGTTTAACAAAGACCTAGAAGAATTAAAGAAAAAACAGGGCTTCCCTGGTGGTGCAGTGGTTGAGTGTCCGCCTGCCGATGCAGGGGACACGGGTTCGTGCCCCGGTCCAGGAAGATCCCACATTCCACGGAGCGGCTGGGCCCGTGAGCCATGGCTGCTGAGCCTGCGCGTCCAGAGCCTGTGCTCCGCAACGGGAGACGCCACAACAGTGAGAGGCCCGCGTATCACAAAAAAAAAAGAACAAACAGAGAAATACACTACAATAACTGAAATGAAAACTACACTAGCAGGATTGAGTAGCAGAATAACTGAGGCAGAAGAACAGATAAGTGACCAGGAAGATAAAATAGTGGAAATAACTACTGCAAAGCAGAATAAAAAAAAAAGAATGAAAAGAATTCAGGACAGTCTCAGAGACCTCTGGGACAACATTAAATGCACCAACAATCGAATTATAGGGGTCCCAGAAGAAGAAGAGAAAAAGAAAGGGACTGAAATAATATTTGAAGAGATTATAGTTGAAAACTTCCCTAATATGGGAAAGGAAATAATCAATTCCAGGAGGCACAGAGATTCCCATACAGGATAAATCCAAGGAGAAACGTGGCAACACACGAATTAATCAAACTATCAAAAATTAAATACAAAGAAAAAATATTAAAAGCAGCAAGGGAAAAACAACAAATAACATACAACGGAATCCCCATAAGGTTAACAGCTGATCTTTCAGCAGAAACTCTGCAAGCCAGAAGGGAGTGGCAGGACATATTTAAAGTAATGAAAGGGAAACACCTACATCCAAGATTACTCTATCCAGCAAGGATCTCATTCAGATTTGATGGAGAAATTAAAACCTTTACAGACAAGCAAAAGCTAAGGGAATTCAGCACCACCAAACCCGCTTTACAACAAATGCTAAAAGAACTTCCCTAGGCAGGAAACACAAGAGAAAGAAAAGACCTACAATAACAAATCCAAAACAATTAAGAAAATGGTAAAAGGAACATACATATCAATAATTACCTTAACTGTAAATGGATTAAATGCTCCAACCAAAAGACACAGACTGGCTGAATGGATACAAAAACAAGACATGAATATATGCTGTCTACAGGAGACCCACTTCAGACCTAGGGACACATGCAGACTGAAAGTGAGGGGATGGAAAAAGATATTCCACGCAAATGGAAATCAAAAGAAAGCTGGAGTAGCAATTCTAATACCACACAAAATAGACTTTAAAACAAAGACTATTACAAGAGACAAAGAAGGACACTACATAATGATCAAGGGATAAATCCAAGAAGATATAACAATTTTAAATATTTATGTACCCAACACAGGAGCACCACAATACATAAGGCAAATACTAACAGCCATAAAAGGGGAATTCGACAGTAACACAATCATAGTAGAGGACTTTTAACACTCCACTTTCACCAATGAACAGATCATCCAAAATGAAAACAAATAAGTAAACACAAGCTTTAAATGATACATTAAACAAGATGGACTTAATTGATATTTATAGGCCATTCCATCCAAAAACAGAATACACTTTCTTCTCAAGTGCTCATGGAACAATCTCCAGGATAGATCATATCTTGGGTCACAAATCAAGCCTTGGTAAATTGAAGAAAACTAAAATCGTATCAAGTATCTTTTCTGACCACAATGTTATAAGACAAGATATCAATAACAGGAAAAAGTCTGTAAAAAATACAAACACATGGAGGCTAAAGAATACACTACTTAATAACCAAGATATCACTGAAGAAATCAGAGGAAATCAAAAAATACCTAGAAACAAATGACAATGAAAACACAATGACCCAAAACCTATGGGATGCAGCAAAAGCAGTTCTAAGAGAGAAGTTTATAGCAATACAATCGTACCTTATGAAACAAGAAACATCTCAAATAAACAACCTAACCTTACACCTAAAGCAATCAGAGAAAGAAGAACAAAAAATCCCCCAAAGTTAGCAGAAGGAAAGAAATCATGAAGATCAGATCAGAAATAAATGAAAAAGAAATGAAGGAAATGATAGCAAAGATCAATAAAACTAAAAGCTGATTCTTTGAGAAGATAAACAAAATTGATAAACCATTAGCAGACTCATCAAGAAAAAAAGAGAGAAGACTCAAATCAATAGAATTAGAAATGAAAAAGGGGAAGTAACAACTGACACTGCAGAAATACAAAGGATCATGAGAGATTACTACAAACAACTATATGCCAATAACATGGACAACCTGGAAGAAATGGACAAATTCTTAGAAATGAACAACCTTCTGAGACTGAACCAGGGAGAAACAGAAAATATAAACAGACCAATCACAAGCACTGTAATTGAAACTGTGATTAAAAATCTTCAAACAGGGCTTCCCTGGTGGCGCAGCGGTTGACAGTCTGCCTGCTGAGGCAAGGGACACGGGTTCATGCCCCGGTCTGGGAGGATCCCACATGCCGCGGAACAGCTGGGCCAGTGAACCATGGCCCCTGGGCCTGCACGTCCGGAGCCTGCAACGGGAGAGGCCACAACAGTGAGAGGCCCGCATACCGTAAAAAAAAAAAAAACTTCAAACAAATAAAAGCTCAGGACCGGATGGCTTCACAGGCGAATTCTATCAAACATTTAGAGAAGAGTTAACACCTATCCTTCTCAAACTCTTCCAAAACATAGCAGAGGGAGGAACACTCCCAAACTCATTCTACGAGGCCACCATCACCTTGATACCAAAACCAGACAAGAATGTCACAAAAAAAGAAAACTACAGATCAATATCACTGATGAACATAGATGCAAAAATCCTCAACAAAATACTAGCAAACAGATTCCAACAACAGATTAAAAGGATCATACACCATGAACAATTGGGGTTTATCCCAGGAATGCAAGGATTCTTCAATATACGCAAATCAATCAATGTGATACACCATATTAACAAATTGAAGGAGAAAAACCATATGATCATCCCAATATATGCAGAGAAAGCTTTCAACAAAATTCAACACCCATTTATGATAAAAACGCTGCAGAAAGTAGGCATAGAGAGAACTTACTTCAACATAATACAGGCAATATATGACAAACCCACAGCCAACATCGTCCTCAACTGTGAAAAACTAAAAGCATTTCCACTAAGATCAGGAACAAGGCAAGGTTGCCCACTCTCACCACTCTTATTCAACATAGTTCTGGAAGTTTTAGCCACAGCAATCAGAAAAGAAAAATAAATTAAAGGAATCCAAATTGGAAAAGAAGAAGTAAAGCTGTCACTGTTTGCAGATGACATGATACTATACATAGAGTTTCCTAAAGGTGCTACCAGAAAACTACTAGAGCTAATCAATGAATTTGGTACAGTAGCAGGATACTAAATTAATGCACAGAAATCTCTTGCATTCCTATACACTAATGATGAAAAATCTGAAAGTGAAATTAAGAAAATACTCCCATTTACCACTGCAACAAAAAGAATAAAATACCTAGGAATAAACCTACCTAAGGAGACAAAAGACTTGTATGCAGAAAATTATAAGACACTGATGAAAGAAATTAAAGATGATACAAACAGATGGAGAGATATACCATGTTCTTGGACTGGAAGAATAAACATTGTCAAAATGACTATACTACCCAAAGCAATCTACACATTCAGTGCAATCCCTATCAAACTACCACTGGAAAACAAACAACCCAATCCAAAAATGGGCAGAAGACCTAAATAGACATTTCTCCAAAGAAGATATACAGATTGCCAACAAACACATGAAAGAATGCTCAACATCATTCATTAGAGAAATGCAAATCAAAACTACAATGAGATATCATCTCACACCGGTTAGAATGGCCATCATCAAAAAATCTACAAACAGGGGCTTCCCTGGTGGCGCAATCATTGAGAGTCCGCCTGCCAATGCAGGGGACACGCGTTTATGCCCTGGTCCTGGAGGATCCCACATGCCATGGAGCGGCTGGGCTCGTGATCCATGGCCACTGAGCCTGCGCGTCTGGAGCCTGTGCTCCGCAACGGGAGAGGCCACAACAGTGAGAGGCCTGTGTACAGCAAAAAAAAAAAAAACAATTCTACAACAATAAATGCTGGAGAGAGTGTGGAGAAAAGGGAACCCTCTTGCACTGTTGGTGGGAATGTAAATTGATATAGCCACTATGGAGAGCAGTATGGACGTTCCTTAAAAAACTAAAAATAGAACTACCATATGACCCAGCAATCCCACTACTGGGCATATACCCTGAGAAAACCATAATTCAAAAAGAGTCATGTACCACAATGTTCATTGCAGCTCTATTTACAATAGCCAGGACTTGGAAGCAACCTAAGTGTCCATCGACAGATGAATAGATAAAGAAGATGTGGCACATATATACAATGGAATACTACTCAGCCATGAAAAGAAACGAAATTGGGTTATTTTTAGTGAGGTAGATGGACCTAGAGTCTGTCATACAGAGTGAAGTAAGTCAGAGAGAGAAAAACAAATACCATATGCTAACACATATATATGGAATCTAAAAAAAAAAAATGGTCATGAAGAACCTAGGGGTAAGACGGGAATAAAGACACAGACCTACTAGAGAATGGACTTGAGGACACAGGGAGGGGGATGGGGAAGCTGGGACAATGTGAGAGAGTTGTAGTGTATATATCGACATATATACACTACCAAATGTAAAATAGCTAGCTAGTGGGAAGCAGTCACATAGCACAGGGAGATCAGCTCGGTGCTTTGTGACCAGCTAGAAGGGTGGGATAGGGTGGGTGGGAGGGAGGGAGACACAAGAGGGAAGGGATATGGGGAATATATGTGTATGTATAACTGATTTACTTTGTTATAAAGCATAAACTAACACACCATTGTAAAGCAATTATACTCCAATAAAAATGTTAAAAAAAAACAACAATCAAGACAGCAAATGAGTTTTGGTATGTATAATCCAGTGTTTTTATTATATATTACCATGAATTGCAGTGGTGGCATTTGTATGTATTGCAATTTGCATGGCATCCAGCAGTTTTAATTTTAGAGGTATAAGAGGTAAGGGAAAAATAGATTTTCTTGTTAATTCTTCTAGTCTCCACAATACTTATCTACTATATGTATTTTGATTCTGTGTGTTTGCAAACACAAGAAAATTGAGAATGTGTAGGAGGAAAGTTTATAGCACAGTGAGATAGAAAGTAACTGAGAATATAAACCCTGATTAAATTAAAAATCATGAAAAGATATTTCAGCAAACAGATATTGGAATGAAGATGTGAAATCTCTCTTCAATGAGTACACTCTAATAGGATCAATTACCAGAAATGTCGCAAGTTAGAACAGGTCAGCATTTGACAGGTCTGGAAAACAATCTGACAAATTGTCCAGAGTTGGTCTGAATATGACTATGGCTCTCAACCTGTAGGGAGGATCACCCCAGAAAGAATGTCTAACTCAGTAAGTCTGGAGTAGCGTCTGAAAACTTGCATTTCTAACAAGTTCCCAGGTGGTGCTGATACTGCTGGTGCAAGAACCACATTGAGTAGCACTGCTCTATTATGAGCCAGTCATAAGAAGGGACAAAATATAAACAACTGCCGTCAAACAGGGCTACTCTGATTTGCTTCTATGAATACCCCTTAAAGGTAATATATCATATTTGACGCTGCATTACCCTTTCTATTAAATTATATATATAATGAAAATCTCCTCTCAATAAATTTTTAAATTTTCTGAGAGAGTGCCTCTGGAGATGTTTCTTTGAACTTAGATGATATAATTTATACAGTCTATTCTGTGATTAAGGTAAAAGAAAGTTAATGACATTATTTTCCCTAAATACTACGTAGGATTTTAAAAATCTTAAGCATTGTTTTAATTTTTTCAATAAGTTAATGCTGGATTTTTTCAGAAAGATTTAATTTACTTTACTGAATAAATTGAGAAAAATTTTTTCTCACTTTTTTTTTTTTTTTTTGCCAAAAAGCCCTCTAATGCTTCAATGCAAATGTACCCTTTCTGCTGCTTATAATCATGGTTCTCACTATTATGAAAACGATTGCTTATAACAGGATAAGCAGAATTGGAAGGGAGTTACAGAAGGTCTTGTATTTCGGAGAAAGGAGCTTGGCCAAAATAAGCTTGAAAAATCACAAGACCTCCTGCCACACACATTCCATTCCATTCAGGAACAATGCTTTGTAAAGGGTATTTAGACTTTCAAGAAGGATCGAAGTAAGTGAATATTCTAATTTTCTGTCAGCCCAACTCCCAACTCCATGAAAATAAATCAAAGATAACATAAACACCTATGCTGATACTAGGAAAGGCCGGCATTTACATACTTCAAAGTACACTAGCTTGCCATAATCTAATTTAAACCAACTTAGAAGAGGACTCAAGATACTGACATTAAATTCTGTCATTGGTTGCACAGTGCCTTGTGCATACTGAATTACGAAATTATAGAAGTCTCCAGTTAGGGTAGTTTATGTAAAGTCTTTTTTTTTTAATTAGGGTAAAAAAATAATGAGTTTATTATCAAGGCCCGGAGTTGCATTCATATAATATTAATGATTCGAAATCAACATGGATTTCAGTTTCTTACCTCAATCTGTTAAACCTAGAAATGCTGAAGAAAGTTTTCACTCACCCAAACAAACTGTGTAATGAGCACGCACTATGGTGGACCAGTTTTCTAAGCTCTGGGGAAAAAGTAGGGAGCAAAAACTTCAACGCACAATCCTGATAGAATTTATATACTAATGAGCTCTGGGGAAGGCGTTGAGGGAAGATATGTATGGAACTAAAAAGAGTATCACAAGGCCGGCCTACAAAAAACACCAATTAGATAGAAAGTGATATTCTAAATAGAATACATTCAATATGTCATCTCTGGCAAGACCTGAACCATAAAAAGAGAGCAGTGCAAAGACAGAGGGAAAGCATTCCAGATGCAGGAAAGAACTAATGCAATAGTGTTAAGGTCTGAGGTTTTGATATTCACAAAGAAGTCTAGCAAGTCTGAACCATAACAAACAGTATAGTGTGGGAGATGTATCAATAGTTGGGGTGAATTACAAGCACCAAATCACATCGGGCATTACAGGCCATGAAAAGCATTTAGATATTCTTGTAAATAAAATGGAAAACTATTAGAATTTTCTTTAAATAGAAGAAGGATAAGATTTACATTGTTAAAAAATCATTCTGACCAATATAAAAGGTAGAAAAGAAGAATCATGCAGCCAGGGAAAGAGGCTAATTTTATAATTTATAAGGCATAATTATCATGATCTAGTAGAAAAAAGGAAGAAATATGTAATGTTAAAAAATGAAGAATCAGATTAAAATAGTATTCGCTGATTTCAGGAAGCTAAAATTCAATTTAGGTAATATGTTTCGTAATTATGCTTACCACAAATATCTCCTTCAACTTTAGAGGTGGAAATTATTTACAGATTGTTAAGAGTGTTCTGACACCTTGTGTAAATGAATTTTTATTATGACTGATCTCTGTATAGCAACTGTCAATGCAAAATAAAACCATTATACAGATGCTGACATAATAGTTTTTATATTTTCACAATTGATAGACATCTTTCATAGTAGTTACAACAAATGTTAACCACTAACAACATTTTTTCCAATATGTAGAATTCATTATTTAAGAACTCACTACTGATTAATGATCAATAGGCCAATTTCAGCTTAAACTAATCTGTAACATTTAATGATCCTTAACCATATTTCACTGAAATTACAAATGAAATAAAGACCTCTATTATGAAGTTGATTTAGGCCTTGTCTATTCTACACTCTCTAATGAAAAATGATGATGATACAGTGTTCTTCCAGTGTATCTTAGAACTAGGAATAAAAGTGCTTCCTAAACAAGAATGAGTTATAGGATTTAATTCCAGCTCTGGCAATGATTCATTGGATAACCTTGGGAAAGTTACTTCTACACTCTTGTGGTTTCCTAGTTGTAAATGGGGATATTAACCATTTGCCACTGAATTCCTAAGCCTGACTTACGCAATAGTAGTTTCTTCCTAAGAATTTTAAAATACAATTGCAAATTTTGTGATAAACTAGATATTCTATATAAATACAAGTAAACAAACTGAAATATATAGGATAACTGAAAACATTTTATCAAGACTTTAGGTTCCAGGTACAAGGTTAGGTGCAGGACAGCAAGATGATCTCAAGGACATCATTTTCAAGCCAAAAAAATAGGCTCATATGAAAAGCAAATTTATAACATGGTACATGCTATTGAGAATGACTGACCATTAGAATATAAGAGTCATGAGAGAGGAGACCTCGTCTGTCTTGTTCAGTGTTTTTTGTCCACAGCTTGGAACAGTGCCTGGCACTCTGGTCATTCAATATTCATTCATTAAGTAAATATTTAATGAATTTCTACCATATACCAGGCACAGTTCCAGAGCTAGAGTTATTAGCATGGACATGATAACACCTCTGACCTCAAACACTTTACCTGCAGTGGGGGAGACAGGCAATAACAAATAAACAAGATACATAATACTAAGTAGTGGTAAGTGCTCTAAAGAAATACAGTGTATAAGATGAGATAGTGTCAAGGACTGCTATTTTAGCTGCTTTGACCAGGAAAGACTGAACAGGCCACAACTGAATAGTGACCTGAAAAATATGAGTAACTGAAACACGAGAGTGTATGGGGGAATGTCCTCCAGCAAGTGCAAAGGTCCTGAGGTGGGAGAGACCTTGGTATATTGCAGGGATGACAAATTATTTTAGTTAATGAAACATTAGTTTATGGTGAGAGCTGACATTTGTCAAATGCAATGGGAAAATGTTGGAGGGTTTTGAACAAGAGAGTGACATGATCTGACCCGGGTATTTAAAAGATCCCTCTGATTTCCCTATAAAGAACAGATTGTAGGTGAGTAATGGAGCAGTGAGACCAGTTAAGACATTATTACAGTGATCCAGACAAGGGGCCCTGGCAGTTCATGTGAGAGCCACTGAGGCGGTAAAAAGTGTTTAGGTTTTGCTATGGATTTGATATGAGGTCCCCTGAAGAATGAGGAGTCAGATAGATACCTAGCTTTATGTCCTGAGCAACTAGACGGATAGGCTGCCATTTGGGGAGGATAAGATTAGGGTGGAGAAATAAACAAGAGATCAACCATGGAAATACTATGATCAGGAAGCTTTTGAAGGGCTTCCCTGGTGGCGCAGTGGTTAAGAATCTGCCTGCCAGTGCAGGGGACATGGCTTTGAGCCCTGGTCTGGGAAGATCCCACATGCTGCGGAGCAACTGAGCCCGTGCACCACAACTACTGAGCCTGCACTCTAGAGCCCTCGAGCCACAACTACTGAGCCCGCATACCACAACTACTGAAGCCTGTACGCCTAGAGCCCATGCTCCGCAATAAGAGAAGCCACCGCAATGAAAAGACCGCACACCGCAACGAAGACTAGCCCCCGCTCACCACAACTAGAGAAAGCCCGCGAACGGCAACGAAGACCCAATGCAGCAAAAAATAAATTAATTAATTAATTAAATTTATAAAAGAAAAGAAGAAGAAGCTTTTGAAAAATCCAAGTGTTGATTTGTTATATATAAGTCAGAGGCTCTTTGGGGAGATCAGGGCTAGAGATGTAAATTTTATAATCACTGTCCCATAGCTGTTATTGAAGTTCATAGGACAGGATGAGGAGGAGTCCAGAGAGAAAAGAAAATATAAAGAGCAGGGAAATTTAACAAGAAAGACTGAGTGGTCAATATGATGAGAGAAACTCAGCTGAGGAGTTGTGCCCTGGAAACTCAATGCTAAAAATGTTCCTGGAAAACAGTGCAGGCTGGGATTAGACACAGGAGAGAGATTATCTTTTTTTTTTTTTTTTTTTTTCCAGGAACTCTGCCTTAATGGGAGTAAAGACACCAAAAAAACACATAAAATTCCAAGGATGAAGCAATGAGAGAGGAAACAAGAACAGCAACAAAATTTTAGGAGCTGGAAAGCAAAGAGATGAGAGGCAACTTAGCATACCAGAAAGAGTGAACTAGCATACTGGAAAAACCTCAAATCCACAACAGTGAATAAGACTGAAGCAGGCTGTTTTGTACCACAGAATTTTTTTTAAAAGCTCAGGAATTATAGACAGCAGTCACTTGTGAGAATATGGTGGCTGGCACAGAAAATGGGTAAAGGATTAAAAGCCCTTAGTTTCTAGATTGAGAAGGCATTAAATAGTGGTTAAAGTATTATAAATAAAAAATACACATATCAAATAATCATGATATTTTAGGACCTTGGAGGAAAAGATCATGTTAAGTTTGCAAAAATAGGAAATCGAGAATCAGAAAAACATCAGAGTTCTCAAGAGGTCATTGGATATCAAATTCAGTGGAGCAGGCTTCAGAAAATCTGAGATAAAACCATTTTCAGTGTAGAATTTCTTACCTAGGAAAGTACAGCCTAGCATCCGGTTAAACTACCAACTTAATTGGTGAGTGTATTAGTTAGGATTTGATCAAGGGAGTAGAACCCCTTGAGTGATATGAAATAAAGGGATACATTAGAAGGATTATATCATAGACAATTAGTAAACAAATTTATGGGGGACTATTGCTTCTATGTCTGCTGGTGGGCCTGAAGTTACTATAGGATTGGCAGTTAGGAAGAAAAGATGGACATGAAGCACAGGAGGACAAGAGAAAAACTGGAACCTTCACTGTCTCTCACTGCCTCCAATCTAGATACAGATAACCTACAAAAGATGTTGGTACCTGTTATCTCAGGTAACATCTGCACATGCACCTGCCCCAGGACTCTGAGAAGCTGGAGAGATCAGGTGGGAGCTGGCGGAGCTGCAGACCTGGCTGCTACTCCACAGGAACAAGGTGAGCCAGGAAATAAGTGACAAGGTGTGTGAGCTGCAATGGCACCTGACACCCTACACTGACATAGAGTAGAATGGCTGCTCTTCACTGTTGCTCCCAAATCTCACACACATATTTCTTGTGGCCAAACGTACCTAGGAATGTGAGGGACATGAATTCTTATACATTGTTCCAGTTTAGTCAAACTGTCCCAATTAGAAACCACCACAAAGGATACACTGTAGGCATTGTCAGACATTCTAGGCCTTAAAAAATCATTTCCCATGCATCCTATTTCCAGAGACATCTGGAGAATATACTCCATTCAAATAAGAGCGTAAACTGGAAGAAAATAATATAAAATTCAAAACACAAAGGATCAATACATCAGAGAGATGATGAGAATCCATAGGAAGATGGTGGAGGAAATGTTCAAGGACAACATTATATTCTAGAGCATCTAGTCCAGATCGGAGCAAAGAGGATTCTAGGAGGGAAGGGTCCAGGAGAAATATATTAGAACTTGCCAACTTTCCTAATATGTTTTAATTATGTTGAAAGGAGATAGAAATTTTAGGAATTAATTAGTAATAATTAGTAATAAGTACATTAATTTTAGGAATTAATTAGTAATAAGGAGTTAATTAGTAATAAGGTAATAATAAGTAGTAATAATAAGTAATAATAATAACATAATAATAATATATAATAAGTAATAAGAATTAATTTAGGAATTAATTAGTAATAAGTACATTAATTTTAGGAATTAATTAGTAATAAGGAGTTAATTAGTAATAAGGTAATAATAAGTAAGTAGTAATAATAAGTAATAATAATAACATAATAATAATATATAATAATAAGTAATAAGAATTAATTTAGGAATTAATTAGTAATAAGTACATTAATTTTATGAATTAATTAGTAATAATTAGTAATAAGTACATAGAAAACTGATCAAACAAGCAGAAAGAGAAAGGGCTCCTGAAAAAAACAAAAAGTTATTTAAGAAAGGCAAAGTGACTCAAGTGTGATAAATATTTTAAATTCCAGACTAATGTTAGTGAATATTAATCAACCAAAAATCGTGATTTTTTTTTTTTTTAATTGGCCACACCACGTGGCGTGCAGGCTCTCAGTTCCCCCAACCAGGGATCAAACTGCGCCCCCTGCAGTGAAAGCGCAGAGTATTGACCAATGGACCGCCAGGGAAGTTCCCCAAAAATCATGATTATTTTGGGAAGATAGTGAAGGTGGAATTGTGCTTGAGTGTGTGTGTGTGTGTGTGTGTGTGGCACAAATAATTACGAAATAGCAAAAGAGCATGTTATTTAGAAACATGGTGGCAAATAGTAGAATAAACAGCTAAAAGAATTGAAAGTAGCCATCAAGGTGGGGCAGTTGATTGCTGCTTTTTGTTAAAAAGCTTGTTGAAAATATTGAGCTGTAAAATTATATATATATAAGAGGAAAATGGAAAAGTTTCAGAGTTGGTGCCTGTGAGAGAAGTAGTTTCTGCGAGAACACACAAACCAAAGCCAAACTTGTTTGCAGGAGACAGGAGAAGAGAAGAAAGCTGAGAAATTTAGGGAATTTTTACATAATGAAGAGCAGAGAAACAGGAGCACTGTGGAGTGGGAGGTATTTTATTTAATTTTATTTTTGAAACTCTTTGGTTTAGAAGGGAATATTACAACTTGTCTGTATCTTGATGTGAATAATCCTGAAAATAGAAAATAAAAAAGGATAAATACTGGAGTAAATTGCTTGAATTCACAAGATTGGATTGTATTCATGTGGGGTATAAGTATTAGCCCATCTCAACCACCCTTGTCTAATTCATCAAAATCTCTCCCTTGAAATATTACAGTAACCTCAGAATGTATCACCCTACTTCTTCCCCTGTTTACCACAGTCTTATCCCAACACAGCAGGCAGTGATCATTGTAAAATGTAATTTAGTTCGTGTCAGTCTTCCGTCTTGAACTCCACAATACTTTCTCTTCTCACTTGGATTAAACCCCAAAATCCTACAATTATGTCCATGTCTTTTGGGGGTCTAAATCCCAGTTACCTTGCTAATCATTTCTTCTCTCATTCCTGACCAATTATCCTCTCACTCAGTTGACTCCCGCTTCACTATTCTTCTTGTGAAATCTTGAACCTGCCAAACACACCCCTGAATCTTGGCCTTGCACTGGCTCTTTCCTTGTTCTTTACTCTCCTCCTGGATGTCCGTATCTCCTTCAAGGCTTTTCTTAGATGTTACCTACTTAGTGAAGCTTTGTAGCATTATCTTATTGAGATCTGCTGCTAAAACCACTGTTACCATCTCCATCCCCAATTCCCCATCCTGTAGACACTTATTACCCTTTGAAAGTTGAACCTGACTTGACAGGTTCATTTAAAGTTTGAGGAGAGATTGATCAGCAGCTTTCTTTGATTTTTGTCAGCTATACTGAGGAATAGAGAGGCAAACATGGATTTAGCCAGGACTGAAGTTTGCCAGAAAATAAACAAGAATAAGGAAACAACAAAGGAGTACGGCTGAAAACAATGAAATGATTGTAATAGTGGATAATCTAACCTAAACTATGTTAGGAGGGTGAGTATTAGTAAAACTGTGGTAGGGTCAATGGAAGTCCTGGTGGGTGGAGAAATTGTAGGTCTTTGAGAGTTGGTTAAAAACAAGAGAAAGTGGTGAGAGACTGACATGTTTTAAACTGAAG
Source organism: Delphinus delphis (assembly GCF_949987515.2). NCBI lineage: Eukaryota > Metazoa > Chordata > Mammalia > Artiodactyla > Delphinidae > Delphinus > Delphinus delphis. Next base: position 52,797,447 of record NC_082698.1, on the reverse strand, counting down.
GTCTATATTACTTGGTAGTGGCAAGTTCTAGGGTTTGACAGGATAGCCAAAATTAGAATAGAGGACTAGGGCATTACAAGCACAATATGGAGGTCCAAGACAGAGAGGACAGGGAGTTGGATGAATTATATCTGTGATATGGAAATAACCTAAATGATGACAAGGGATAGTTGTGGCTAGTGATAAACAGTTATGAAACAGAATGTGGAAAGAAAACAGCCACATAATAAAAGGGACTGTGGAAAAAATAGTGTGTCCCAGGAGCATGCAGGTTTCTGAGAGAATAAAAAAGTAAAAAGATGTTCAGAGAAGAGTCTGAGGATACAGATAAGGTTTGCTAAAAAAGAGATCTATTTCCAGTAAGCACTTGAGACTGGCCAGAGCTGAGTCAGGTTCGAGCCACGTGGGCCCAACATCTTCAGTGATGAAGGCTGACTGGGGAGGCTTGGCCTCCTCTCAGAGTCTGAGGGCTCCAGAGATGTGAGAAGTAATGGGATTTGTCCTGAGAGCTTCTTAGGAGAAGGTGGATGCTCAGTTCTATGGTAGCCTCTTCTTGGTCCTTGTCTCTTAGGCAGTTGTAAGTGATAAGAAAGGGTCTGTTGGGAGAGGCTGAGACTGATTGACTAGGAGCATGAGGGACTCTTGTAGACCCCACTTTCAATTCTACCAATATGGAGCACAGTTCTTGTTCACTCACATTCAGTTGGGAGAATAGAATCTACTAACTTCTTATATGAAGGGAAGGGAAAAGAGAAACTGAAGAGTAAAATAAAGAGAAAGAACGTAAAATATATTTAAAAATCACAAAATACATAGTGACAGTGGTTTGCAAATATTCATAGTATTCACTACATTGGTAAGATGCCATGGCCATTATTAAAAGCAGTTCTTCTGACTCCAATTTGGTTCCACTATCAATACCCTTCTGGCTAAACAGATTCTTGAAGTGTTCTCAATGATCCCAAATTAAACTGACATTAAAGGGTTAAACACCAAGCTGGCAAATGTAAAGTATTTCAAGGCTCCTTCAGAAGAGACATCTATAAACACAGAAATTATCTTGAAATGACTTACAGGTACTATTTTCAAAGAGCATGATTATTTATATAGAAATGTTCTGGCAGAGAACCACACACCACCTGTTTTCCTCTTCTGACAAACGGGCAAAATACTGATGTTGGTTTGCAATTAACCACTTTGATCTACTCTAGGCAAGGCATTCTTCATCATCTTTGCATTATAATACAAGTAGCACCTCTGAATTGAAAGCATTTAACTATAGAAAAGAACATAAACACTCACATACTGAGGGACCAATAGCAAATTAGAGCAAATCATCAGCAAACAGTAAGGGGCTGCTTCACAGAATTGAAATACAGCTTTTGGCTTAAATCAGTTCAACTTAATTTTATTTTATATTACAGTTTAACCCATACTTATTTCAGTCTTAATTTCTGACTAATATTAAGTGATTCTGCTCATCACTACTAATGCCAGAGATGAACAGCACACGGACAAGTTGATAGGTAAATATATTTAATACCCATGTGCAGTAAGTACCTTTGTGAACTAAGAAGAAAATAAAATTTGGAAAGAAGAAAATCAGAAATTAGGCATTCTATTAAAGCAAGGGTAGAGGCAAAAGTGAAGTTGGGGTAAAAATCTGCCATGTTGACTGAAATCAGATCTACTTAGATGAAGTATGTAAAGCCAGGAAATAAGGCACTAATTATTTCTTTAATAATCTTCTAAAATGCATTTCCACAGTAATCAGATATTATATGAAAATGGCATTTGAAACCTAGCCTTTCCACTTCATTTTGCTATTATGAAGAATAAAAATAATTATTTAGGCATAAAGTTTTTTAAATTATGGCTGCTGAAAAGAGTGTCTGTGTGTGTATAATATATATAGTATAAAGTGCCAAAGATGCAACACACACACACACACACACACACACACACACACACACACACACGGCTGGGTTGGGGGTGGGTGAGAGAGAGAGAGGGAGAGAATGTTATTATAACAGGCAAACAACAAGAGAAAGCACATCACATAAAAAAGGTTTGTTGGAGCTTTCACCTTGAGAGCTTTCCCAGGTGAAATGTGAAACTGGCCCTAGGACAAGGAGGACAAGGAGAGACTCAAAAAGAGGCAAACCACTCCAGACTGGTGGGTGGCAATTTTAATAAGCAAGGCAATTTACAGCTTGTGTTGGGAGGCCACAAGGTGAGTAGATCTCTGTTTCTGCCCACCGGAATCTTAAAGTTACAAATCTTACAGAGGCCTTAACTGGGTTCAGTCAAATATACCATCCAGATGATTTTAACAACACCTTACTCTCTCAAGGCTGTGTCCTTGGGGCAGCTTCCAGCTCAAGGAAGGCAAGCAGAACTCACATTCCAAGGACAGGAGAGAGAGTAAGGAGATTCTGATTGGCCCATCTAGCTGGGGGTCAAGTCATTTCAGTGACCTCCTCCAATAATGTTCCACTGTGATGCAAACTGATACCTTCACTCCTAAATAAAAGTACCCTTTTTTTGGCCCTTGAACCCTATCATGACCTGGGATAGTTTGAAGAATACATTGCTTTTCAAAAGCTCTAGATGCACAAGTGCCCTGCACATAGTAGGTACTCGGTGAATAACCTACTTAGAGTCCTCTTTTAAGTATATGTATCTTTAAAAAATTATTATAGTAGACTAGATACAGTAATAAAATCTAAATTGTCAGTTGCATGCTATGCAAAAGAACTGATAAACATTACCTCTGATCATATGTAGCCATGCATAAAATAATTGCCTTCCGTAAAGCAAACTTGACATCTCACATATTTCTAAATCTTCTCATTCCAAAATCTTCCATTGTGTTTTATGATTGGCCCAGCATAGTGGAAAAAATATAGTGAAAAACCAACCTGCAGACTCACAATAAAATTAGAAGCTTAAAGAATCATTATATGGTCAATATGTGAATGAATTATTAATATTTAACTAGCTCAATGTGAATTTCTCATTAGTTTCTCCTCAGCTAATGTGTTTCCTTATCTGTATAGACATTAAATTAATAATGAATTAACCCTAAGACATGAGAATAAGTTTGTCATAGAACTAAAAACAGGTGTGGTCATTTTCAAAATATACATCTTTAAATAGACTTTAATACCTTAGTTGCATAAGCTAATGACATTTTATTACAAATGTTATTTGGGGAAACACATTTACAGCCATTAGTATCTATTAACGTTAGAAATAGACAATAAAATGGAAGTCATCTGGTGTCATACCCTCATGGTAAGTGAAGAAATCAAGGCAGAATCAGGTTAAATGAGTGTCTATGGTCACAGAATCCGTAGGAAAAAGACCTAAAACTAATACCCTGATCTACAATCTTCTCACTAACTTGTGCTATAAAATAGATTTTTAGATCAAATTTATGAATGCACAGTCTATTATGAATATCATGATTCACTGCTGAGTTTTCCCCCCACCTTTTACAATTTGACTTGCTGCTTTTTGTATAATCTGAAAATATTAAAATCTTCAGAACCATGTGGAAATAATCAAATGAGTGTTTTTATATTCTAGTGTCATGGAAATGTCCCTGATCCTTTGTATTCTAATTACATTTACATAAGATTTGTATAATGTGCATGTAACCAGATGCAGAGATGAGTTTGACTGGTCATACGATGATAGGCAGGCAATTTATCTCCATCTAAAACTTAAAGCTATCTAAAATTTAAAACTATACATCTAGCCCAGATCTAAATATGCAGTTTGAATTTAACTTTGACCTCATAAAAATACAATAATTGTAGGTTAATGATATTAATGAGTACATAATTTGGTAAATAACTTAAATTTTTAATAAGTTAAAAGATCCTTGTAATACTCTCACAAGAGAGAGCATTCCCCAACTGGTGTATGCCAACAAGGAATTTGTGATTAAATTATAGAGGCAGGTATTTGAGCAGCTTTTTTTTTTTAAAGTAGAATAATGTAACTGATGTTAATATAGAGAGAAGCAATGTGACATGCAAACACAGGACAGATAATTAGTGATTGGGAAGATGAAGGGTGATCAGCACAAGAGTCGCCCCTTGAAGTAAACCACACAGGCTTAAGTGCCTAGTGGTATTTTAGTAAGTGTATAAATTAGAAAATAGTGTTTGCATGGTATACGGCTTAAAAATTTTATTAAACTTAACTTTTATATTTAATTTTTATTTTTAGCAAATAAAGCATATACATAATACAATAGGAAAATATTCCTGCATATATATAACCGTTTAAAGTAATCCACTGCTCTATCACCTCTGCATTCCAGTTAGAGGTAAAACGTAAGCTCTTTTAATTGTTAATTCTCACTTATTACCATATTCCTAAATAACATACTCTTTTCTCTTTACTGATTGTAATTGTAGGTAATATCTCTTGATTTCTGATATGGAAGATGAGATCAAATTCTTATACTTCCATCTCTATAACAGAGAAAAAGTATATATACACAGCACGCTGTCCCATTCTTCAGTATAATTCTATTACCATGTGGGGGTAAGTCAGTAAGAAAGACTTGCATATATTATTTAGAAATCTGGCTGAAATCAGACTGAATCAATAGCCAAGTCCAAATCCTAATAAATACAACATGTCTATGCTTGCTACTGAACAGACTGACAAGCTTTTGCCTTCAAGCTGGGCTCCCCTATAGAATTTTCTGTTTTAGGGAATTTTATTTTTCAGGTGACGATCAAGTATCTAATTAGATAAATTCACGGTTTCAAAGAAACTTTAAAAGTATAATCACATTTATCACAAGGGTCTTGAAGATGACTGGGAAAGGTAGGAAAGTTAAAGAGTAGAAAAGTAAAATGTGGATGCATTTACAGAACCAGCTAGTAGCAGAGATGCAAGATAATCTGGAGTGAATCTGTGCCATTCAGGATTATGGGTCAATTTAAAATCATATCTTACTCCTTCCTACCATCCTCCACCACACACACTGCCCCCAATACCATACTACCTGAATTACTCTAATTTTATAATAGGCTTTAGCTTCTGGTATAAGTCCACCATGTTGTCCTTCTTCAGAAAGTTGTCTACTCTTGGCCTTCTATTTCCATCTCTTTATTGATATTCTCTTTGTGATATGACATTGTCATTATACCTTCTTTTATGTCCTTAATTAAACGTTCCTTTCATTCTATGGGAAAAAATATATATATATGGTACACTGAAATCTTTTCCTGTTAAATCCAACATCTGGTTGCTCTCACAGGTAGTTTTTGTTGTCTGCTCTTATTCCCCCCACTATATGGGTCATACTTTCCTATTTCTTTGAATAGCTCATAATTTTTTGTTGGAAATTGGACATTTTAGGTAATATATGGTAGCAAGTATGGATACTAGTAATCCCCCAGAACTTGTTATTCTATTTGCTTTCTAATTTTTTGACTGATTGCCTGAATTATTTTAGTGAAAATATTCCCCCCATACTGTTAAATCCCTGATGTTGCTCCTAAACAAGATGCAGCTTTCAGTATGGCCACAGATATCCTGCAGTGACTGTGGTACTGGTAGGGCTCTCTTCCACTCTTTCCCTGAACATATACTCTCTTTACAAAGGAGGCAGTCCAAAGTCTCATTACTCTCTTTACAACGGAGGTAATCCAAAGTCTCATTACTAACTGCATCCAGCTCTGGTCCTGGTTTTCCAACTGATATGTATTATTCTACATTAAGTATGAAAGTGTCTTCATTGCCCAGTAACCTTTGAATTCAAAAGGTATCGCCTACTCTATCCACCCTCCCCAACCAATATCCAGTAGTGGAACAGAGACAGCTTATCTATAATAAATATTCCAGGGAGAAGAATGGGACACACAAAGCAGTATTAGTGATTATTCTACAGAACAGGAACAAGGAGGGGAAAATTCTTTGATTAGACCTTGATTCTCTCTGTCTTGTCCATTGTTCCTTAAGATTCCAGGCTCCAACTTCTAGAAAACTTCCTTGTCTACTATCTTCTTCAGCCACAACTAAAGTGTCGTTTCTGTGTATGCCTTTTTTTTTTTTGACACTGCCTAGTATTCTCGGATTGCTTCTTATGCTCCTTAAATAGTCAGAAGCTTGTTAGATAAGGTTCTTGGTTTCTTTGGCATTGAAATGCCCTCAAAAAACTCAGGATGCTTCTTACCTATTTACTTCCCATCAGTTACATGTACCATTAATCACATACACTATTTTTCTTTCAACAAATAATCTTCACACTTGCTTAATATCTCATATATATATATACACATACTTATAATTGTCAAAACTGTAAATCACCCAAATGTCTCTCAAGAGGTTAATGGATAAACAAACTTGGTGTAGCCATGCAATGGAATACTATTCAGTAATAAACATGAATGAAATTTTTTCTTTTTTGCAGTACGCGGGCCTCTCACTGTTGCGGCCTCTCCCATTGTGGAGCACAGGCTCCGGACGCGTAGGCTCAGCGGCCATGGCTCACGGGCCCAGCCGCTCCGTGGCATGTGGGATCTTCCCAGACCGGGGCACGAACCCGTATCCCCTGCATCGGCTGGCGGACTCTCAACCACTGCGCCACCAGGGAAGCCCGGAATGAAATACTGATATACTCAACAACTCGGATAAATCTCGAATTTTGTTGAGTAAAAGAAGCCAGTCTCAAATGGTTCCATAATGCATGATTCCATTTGTAAGACATTTTCAAACAGACAAAATGTAATGATAGAGAACAGATCAGTGATTGTCAGAGGTTAGAGAAGTTGTGACTTCAAAGAATTCTCAAAGAGAGAATATTTTGGGTGATAGGAAAGTTCTATCATGATCGCAGTGGTAGTTAAACAAATCTATAAATGCGCTTAAACTAATAGAACTGTGACTCCTCTCATCAGAGAAAGAGAAAGAGAGTCAATGTTAGTGCATATTATCTTTAAAAACTAGAATTTAAAAAATGATATTTAATTATCATGGCTGATGTGATACATCAAATACTATCTTGGTTAACCAAAATTCTTGACAAAAGATAGGTTGTATTTGCAATTGGAATATATGAGTCATAATATCCTCCGGCATTGAGACAGTCCAAAACAGAAAGCCCCTTTGCAAGTCTTAAAGGGCTGAAAGCATATATAGCTCTGAAGATTTAGAATCTTTTAGAATCAGAGCAATCTTTGGGCAAATACTTGCCATTTGAGGCCAAATGACAGGACATTTACGAGCTCAGTGATGCTCTTTGCAGTTATAAATAAACCTTAAATTTATGTGTTAGATAATGCTGATGACTGTCATCTATATAACTTGTAATTCAACACACATCATTGATTTATACTTTGCTTGGAGCTACCTGTCTCATCTGCGGAAAAAGTGCTTAAGTCTTCAGAGGGACTCTAATGTTGGGGATTTAGGGTGTTGATTGGAAGACAGAATCTTAGTCAAGTTGGCCTTTTGGCTTTCTCAAACCATATTACATATTCCTCTTACATAATAAATACTGACCTTTTTGACAGTGTACAATTGAGCTCATCTAGAAGCATCTTATTAAAAAGGGTCAGAGTTTAATACAGCAGGATTTCACTTCCAAATTACATACTGCCTGATTGGTAATCAGTCCCAAATGTTAGTCAGCAATTTTTTGAAATTGAAAAATCTAAGCCAGCTTAAAAAATAAAATGCAGTCAACATTTTCAAAGCCTTTATTTTAGAACATTTAATTTTAAAAATTCTAACTACATATTTCAAGGCAATAAAAATTCCTGGTTTTTAAGAAACACTAACTCATATTGTAAAATTAACATGTGTTTATTATAAAATCATTCAAACATTATGGAAAACTTCAAAGGAAAGTAATGACTGCATCCAAGTTACCAGAATATGAAATATCTATACTAGATTATCTATCTCTCTTATCTATCTCAGAAAGTATATTAAAAGGACTACCCAGAATAGTTCTCACAAAAGACTAAAAATCACCTTAATCTAAGACTTGTCACCTTAATCTAAGACTTGATTTGGGTGATCTGACCACACACTAACTGCCTGCTTGTATCAGATATGGCTCTTTATGAAATCTGGATAGACTGACACAGATATTGATAGAAAGAAAGAAGACAAGTAACTACTATAATGTATATCAGGGAATAGCAAACAAAGATCTTGCAACAATTAAAAGGATAATAAAGGAATACAACATGACATTTTTAAAATTTAACAACTTAGAAGAACTGAATTCCTCAAAATAAATGAAGTCCAAAAAGCACCAAGAAGATAGAGTGTTGGTCTTATAACTATTAAAGAAATTGAATTTGTAATTAAAAAGCTTCAGAAAAGGAAATCTCCATGCCCAGATGATTTTAATGGATAATTTTACCAAATATTTAAAGAAGAAATTCACTTCAATTTCACACAATCTTTTCAAGAAAATAGAAGAGGAAACACTTCCCATCTCATTTTATGAGGCCAGTATTACCCTAATGCCAAAACCAGACAAAGTCAGCATAAAAAACAAACAAAATTATATCTCATGAATTTAGATGCAAAAAACCTTGACAAAATTTTATCAAATTGAATTCAACAATGTTTAAAAACAAAAAAACTGAACTTAGTTTTGAAAGAAGAAATAAAATGATCTCTCTTTCCAGATATTAGAAAACCCCAAGGTCTGTAGAAAACCCCAAGGAATTTACAAAAAAGGAAATCACCTAGACTTAAGAAGTGAGTTCAGTAAGGTCACAGGACACAAGATCAACACACAAAAATCAATTATATTTTTAGATACCAACAATGAACATGTGGAAACAGAAATCAAAATCACAGTTCCATTTAGTTTTTCCAATGAAAATAATATAAGAGAAATAAGTCTAGCAAAACATATACAGGTTCTGAATGAGGAAACCTATAAAATGCTGATGAAAGAAATCAAAGACTGAAATTTTTGGAGAGGCATTTTGTGTTCATAGGTTGCAAGACTGAACAAAGTAAAGATATCAATTCTAAGTTAACCTAGGAGTTTAATACAATTCCTTACAAAATCTCAGCCTGTAAGCATAGACAAAATCTCTACCAGTAGACATAGATAAGCTTATTCTAAACTTTATATAGAAAGGCAAAAGCTCAAAAATAGTCAAAACAATTTTAATTTCAATAAATAGTGCTGAAGCAATTGTACATCTCTCAACAAAAACAGATCACAGATTGAATGTAAAATATAAAACTGTAAAACTAGGAAATGAACAAAGTAGAAATCTTCGAGACACAGAATTTGGCAAATAATTCATAGGCTTAACACAAAAGCAAGATCTGTAAGTGGGAAAACCGATAAACTGATAAACTAAAAACTTTGCTCTGAGAAAAACCTGTTTGAAATATGAAAAGACAAGCTACATACTGTTGAGTGGTAAGGCATGAGAGCTCCCTCTCTGGCCTCCCGACTCCATTTTATAATGAGGTTTCGGTTGATTAATTTTCAAGGTAAATATAACTATTATTTATTTTAGAAATGATGGAGCTGAGCTTTAGAAAGATTGGATAACGCGATTAAGATTTGAGTAGCAGCTCCTCATGTCCTGCTCCAGATAAGAATCCAGCTCTGTCTGTTTAAAACTTTTAACATTAACATTTAATTTCTACAGCAAAATGTGGGGGTTTTTTTTTAGATTTTTATTTAAAAGTTATTATAGATTCACAGGATGTTGCAAATAAATGTGCAAGGAAGTCCTCAATGTCAATTGCAGACCTAACAGAAAGAGACATACCTTTGCATCTCCAACAGGAAAAAGATTACTACTTTACTATCCAGCAAGAGGAAGGAAGAGTTTCTCCTTGCCCAGCAACAGCCCAGCCAATGAGAGACTGTCACAACTCAACCAATGAAAAGCCACTACAATTCAAATTCCCAGTTTTCCTCCAATGGACTCTTTATTACAGCACCTCCTAATTCACCCTTCTCCTCTACAAAAAAACATTTCTCCTTTGTTCTCTGGGCCAACATCCCTCAGAGTGTTGATATCAAGGTTAAATGAGATAATGCAATGTAAAACATGTTCGACATGCCTATGATGTTATAAGTGCTAAAGAAATACAAGTTGCTATCATTTTTATCATGTGTGTTGACTTGGCTCTGAGGCCCCTTGCTATCTAACGTAAAGCCAGGGTCAGCAAATTTTTTTCTATAAAATCTCAGACAGTAAAGACTTCAGGCTTTGACGGCCATGCAGCCTCAGCAGCAACTACTCAACTCTGCTGCGGTGAAGCAAAAGCAGATGTAGACCATGATGTAAGCGAATGAATGTGACTGCTGTTCCAATTAAACCTTTTTTATGGACGTTTGGCTTGCTGGCCTTACAAAAAGAGGTGGAAAAAAACAAAAAAAGTTGGAGGGTGGGAGGAAAGGTTTGGATATAAATAAAACCAATAAACTTAAAAAACAATATATCAGTCCAGTCAGTTTCCTGGTAGAATAACCCAGATTCTGAATTTGATGACTTTTTTCCATCCTCTGTATATCCAGTATACCAGTAGGAGGTCCAGAGCTGGAGTGATTGTAGGCTGCTGGGAAAGGCAGTCACACACCCTGCACAGTCACATAGAGTGGCCTTAGGCCTTTATTTGCTTTGGTACGGATAAAGAGGCCTCAAAGCCCCTGCTAAATCAGTTTAGCAAGAATCTCTACCCTTAATATAGGATACCTTATCACCTTCTATATCTGATCAAATTCTTCAACCCTTACCCTTGGTATCTGATCATTCTGGCTTACATTCAGTGAACCTTGTCAAGTTGGTTTAGTCAGAATGCCCTTTTACCCCTGATGTTTCCTCTTAGTAATTTTTCATCCAGGACCCCGACTCTGCTCCTTGGCTGTAAATCCCTTGCCTATGCTGTATCTGGGATTGAATTTAGTTTTATACTGAGGTCTATTTTCCCCTATTGCAGTAGTTGCTGAATAAAATCTGTTTTTACCACTTTAATTACTGTTTGGCTCTGGTTTTTCTTTGACAAACTCTGCTACTTTGAAAAGGGTTTTTTAACTTTACTTCACACCACTTACTTGGGCATTGTACTTCCATTCAACACAAAAGTCTATCTTTCTCTTCTCCAACTTCAGGAGTTTGAAAGAGTCCAACTTGGGTCATACTTACTTCTTTTACTTATTCATACTTCAATAACTATTTGTTGCAAATTTCCCATGTTCCAGACACGGTTACTGGAACTAGAGATATAGCAATGAAAAAAATCAGCAAAACCTCTGCCGTCATCCTTCAAGCATTTATCTACTAAGGTATATAAACAGACAAATAAATGAGCAAGAACATTACAAATTCTGCTAAGTCTTATAAAGAAGAAGTAAGAACTATTTGTTGATAAGGAATATAAAGTATTATAGAACTGTTTCTATTTTAGGGAATATCATCAGAATTGTATTGTTTGGGGAGATGACATTTGAATAAAAGAGAGGAGAGAGTCATTAAGTTATTTATAAAACAAACAATGATTGCCTGGGGCCCTGGGGCAGAAAATCTCAGGTTGATTGAGAATACTAAGACTGGTCTGGCTAGAAAGAATGAGTCAAGTAGTGTAGGAGAAAGTCAGAAGTAATACAGGAAGTAGGAGATGGGTTCAGTGAGAACTGCGTGGTAAGCCATAAAACGAATTTGGGTTTTTTGTTAAGTGTGTTATTTTTGGAAAGTATTCGGCATGGGAGTGATCTGCTCTGATCTACAGTTTTAAAAAATCATTTTGGCTACTCTTTAGAAAAAATATGAAAAGAGAGGCTAACTAGGAAGTTAATTCAGTGATCCACGTGAGGGATAATGATGGCTTAGAAGTATTAGGTTATGAGAAAGCAGAGTGGTAATTTTCTTTTGATGTGATTTTTAAAATAATTTGTGGTAGGTGTGGCTGGTTTTAGAAATAGGCTTGGATTTTCTCATATGCAGAATACTTCTCTTAACTTCAGATACTAGAATATCGTTCCCTATTTGACAAGTTTTCATGGACATTTTCAAAGAAAACTTGATAGTTTGATGTTAGATCTCTCTTGATCTTTCCTTTAGTTTATCCTCTCTCTGTGTCTATCTCTCTGTCTCTGTCTGCCTCTCTCTACATATAAATATATATAATTTATTTCTACTCCTTATTTTTTAATATCATATCGTATTTCTATATGTCAAGGATCTGGAGTTCTTGTGTCTCCACCAAATGCAGGCTCCCCTTTGCAAATTACCACTGAGCAATTAGTCTTATTAAAATAATAATTACACCTGCATTTGGCTAATTTGAGGAGTAATTGCCCAATTTCAGCCATAATTAGTCACTTAGCTCTATTTTTCAGGCAGAATTTCATTGTCATGAGAAACAAACAAACAAAAATCTGTGGTAGTTGTTCCTTCTACAATTTGCCTACTAATGAGCCTGCCTTCTGAACATACTTTCTTCACCTGAATACTTCAACAAAGTATTTTGAGTACCCTCAGGAATTTCCTGGACTGGTGCAAGAGAAATAATTTCCCTATGTTTGAAGATATATAAAGGTTTTCTAAATAGCTATAGTTCATTTAAAAACACCTTATTGAGTCTGGAAAGAAAAAAAATTAATGAAACTTTTGATTCTGAAAATGTCAGAATTATCCATTTATAATTAATCATCAGGTTTGTCTATTTCTCCACATCATCAAGACAAGTGATTACAGAATTCAACAGTCAATACTTAAATATGTCTCTGATTACATTATACCACATACTAACAGATGACATTGGGCTCTACCTGAATTCCATGTTCCTGGAAAACAGCAAGAGTTAAGAAATGCCCCCACATTTTTGTGCTTTGGAAACCTCCAATACCCCAACTCTCACATATTCCAAGATAACGCCTGTTTCCATCCTTCTTTGTGACTTCCACAAGATAGGCGAATGACTCCCTTATATACCTGCCTTTATAGATCTTCAGGCCCCTCCTATTCTTTGAGATATTTGTCATTAATGAGCATTCATCCTACCGCAACAGCCTGAATAAAACCAGCTCCTTAACTGTCTGGTGCATTTGTTCTTCACATAATAAGTGGAAATCTGTTTCTAAACCTAGTGAACTAAAGTAGGAAAAATAAAAAATCTTACCATTAAAATAGAAACACTGTTGCTTACAGATTTATATGGATTGTTAAAATTGTGAAAGGACATATTTAATGGTGACATTTAAAGAAATATCTACATATATTCTATGTAGAAACATTATTAGGGGTATTTTATATAGCTACCAAAGCCCGATGATGATAATAGTATTTTCATTCTTATGATCAAAGCTTGTTTTTATATTTTATAGATTGAGAGCTTAGGCAGAATTATGTGTCTCCGTTTAAAAATTTTTAATGAATGAAGTGTTACATTTTAACTACTTCCATAAAAAAGTTTTAAAATGAGTATTTAATAATGGGAAGCAATACAGAAATACATAATAAAAATTCAGTAGAAATGGCTAACCAAAAATTTAAAATATCCACACATATTTATAAAAATACATTTTAAGTTAAAATAAAAAGGCAAACTATTACCACTGAAAAATATTTGCAAGGATGTAACACTCAGGATTGTCAATATCCTTTATAAAAAAATACAGTGGAAAACAATCAATGGTCAATACAATGAAAGGGAAGAAACAATAACAGAGGGAAAACTTAAATAATTATTTAACCGATTGAACATATTCAACAGAAATGTAAATTTAAGTAATAATGAAATATTTTCCTACCTATTAAATTGCTGATCTCCTCTCCTCATTTGGCAGACTAAATTATAAAAACTTCCTGAAGAATAATTTTTAAGTGTAAGTCATCAGATTTTAGCATTTTTAATAGTTAATCCACTAGTAGCCATGCTAAAAGTCTACTCTGAAAAAATAATCAAAGCTAAAAAAAATTTTATGTAAAATCAAGTCTTAGTGTAATCTGCAACAGAGAAAAATGAGAAACAAACCAAATATCCAGCAAAAGAGTAAGATGGTTAAATAAATTTTACGATACTTATAAAGATACAATGTGAAACTTTAACAATTAGGCTGTTAATGAATTACTAATATGGAAGTCTCAATACGTAATATTAATTAAAAAATAAAATATGTCTGTGTACATACACATACATGAATTAAAATGTTCAGAATGATCTTGAAATATTAAATTTTGGTTACTTTGTTACATATTTTTATTTTATGCATATCAAACGGAATAACTAAAATAAAACTGTCTCATAATAGATTCCTCAAATATTTAAAAGCCTTAATTGAGTACTTATGAATTCAGGAATAAAAAGAAACGTTTGGTTCACTTACATGAGGTCTACTCTGACCCACTGAAAATTGCACTGTATAAGACTGGATTTAATAGAATAATTATTTCCTAAAAGTAAGCTGTTATTGAGTGAGTCTTTGATTTTTCTATGAAAAAAAAAAAGTCAAACTAGGCCTGAATCAGAATTTTCAGATTTAATTCCTAGATTCTATTTTTTAAGCCTTAATTCAGTCTTGTTTAATAGATATATCACTCATCTCACTTTTAATTCATAAAATGTAAAGGAAACATAATATATAGATTATTTTCTTTGGTTCTGACAGAAATGAGAAACTTGAGTTTAAAGACACTTCTATAGGCCTTCTGCAAGCAATTATGCTTAAATGCAGCAAAATAGACAAGAAAGGACATAATTGTGCTTGTTAAATGTCGTCCCCATTTAACTATCAAAGAAGAGAGTAGAAAAGAAAAAAAAAAAAAGGTATTGTCAGCCATGGAGATATTTTCAGACAATCACAATAATCTGCATTACAATATTCTCTCCTATGAAAAGGACCGTAATACCATTGCTCATGAGCAGCAGCAGTTCAATGATAACCACTCAGATTTGATGCCTTAAATGTGAACATCTGTTTCTATCATTAAAGCTATCAGAGTGCTGTTAATTACTTGTCTTCTTCTATTTTCAGTATCTGTAGATAGATATTTAGGATCTAGAAAAGTAACTCCCATTATTTAAATGATTAATTCCAGCACCTATTGCCATTATGTTTACCATACATGCACATTAAGTGGCTACTTCCTTCTTGCACACACATGTACATAACTAACATACAAAACCTGTTTCTCATTGAACATTTCCTCTTTTCCCACATTCATTGTTATTTTATATACACATTATATGTGTATGTACATAAACACAACACACACACACATATAAATTTACAGAGTAAAAGACAAGTATATTTTTGAGTATTCCTCAATTGGAAATTATTATAATTTAACTCATTAAAAAATTCTTTGAATTCAAAGACAAAAAGCCTAGGACCCTTGAATAGACACCCTTTTTTCCTCTTTGTATACATACATACATACATGGGGAGTGAACTCACAATTCTCTGAATACAGGAATGTAAAACCAGATGTTTTTAAAGATTTCTAGACAATGCTCATAAGTTTCTCTTATGTTAATATTATATATTTTACACTATGGTTGGTATAGCATACTTTCCACAGTAGGTGGAAAATGACATACAATATAGTAGATCTCTCCAATAATTCTGTATTATTAGTTGTTAACTTGAGCTAGTCTAGGAAAGAAAAGGGGAAAGAAATGCATTAGAGGGAGTATTATAATGCAAGAATGAAGGAGAAAGGAGGCTTGAAGGTGTATTAGAATAAGGATCACTAACATTTGGAATTTGTGTTTTCCCTTTAGATTTTTTACTAACTTAGCTCTCAAAAGCTAACAGTTCCTCAGTCTTTTCAATATGCAGAATTAGGTGGGGTGATAAAGGCCACAGTCTCCATGGAGGATTGCACAGCAGTAACATGACCGAAATGAGCCATCTCTGTAAGAGTAACAAGCAGTCTAGAAAAATAACCCAAGAGGTTTCCACTATATTAATCACCTTGGTTTGACAGGACAAACACCTTTCTTTTTTTGTAAGTGATGCCTGAATCTAGGGAGATGCAAAAACAACATACAGATTCGACACTACCCTCACTGAAACTCAAGTACACAAGGAGCTGTTCTCCCTGAGGATGACATTGTTATCAGACTGCAGAATCTCAAGTTGTATCCATTTCCTTCTATATTCTTTGCCATTCTTCTGAGATCTAGTAAATTAGCAAGCCAACAGAGGGAAGAAATGGAAATAATTATACTTACTGATCAATTAGAAGGCAAGAAAAGACAGAAAAAGAAGCACAGAATATGTAATATAAAGAACAGGGGCTTCCCTGGTGGCGCAGTGGTTGAGAGTCCGCCTGCCGATGCAGGGGACACAGGTTCATGCCCCGGTCCGGGAGGATCCCACATGCCACAGAGAGGCTGGGCCCGTGAGCCATGGCCGCTGAGCCTGCGCTCCGCAACAGGAGAGGCTACGACAGTGAGAGGCCCACGTACCACAAAAAAAAAAAAAGAGCAAATAACATCGTATTTTAAACTAAATACATCAATGCTTACATTCCATGTAAATATTCAAATTAAGAACAAGTAATGTCAGTCTGACTATATATATAGTTTAATACCATATATACATATTGTAGTGTCTATATATATATGTGTGTGTGTGTATATATATATATATATATACATACATATACATATATAAAATCAACTTATGCAGTTTAAAAAAGACACACTTTAAATGTAAGGACATAAAATAACTGAAAGTGAAATAATGGACAACTCTTTTCATGAAAATAGGGTCCAAAGTAAATCACTGTATAATGCAAAAGACAATCCCAGATATAAAGAGGGACATTTTATAATGATAAAAGGGTCAATAAATAAGAAAGTTATAACACTTCTGAACTTGTTTTCTCTCACGAAAAATAATTTCTAAAGATTTAAATAACTAGTGAATTAAATGGAGAAACTGATAAATCAGTAATCATCATGGAAGATTTTAGCATATGGAATACACATTGTTTTCAAGTGCACTTCACTATCTGTAGATTTATATTCTGACGTCCCATTTATCTGTTTCCTTACTTCACTGAAGTTCAGATTTATGTGCATTAGATTTATAGAAATGAAGACTCTTAGACTCTATACCTGAAGATTCCAATTCATCTGTATTTGGTGTCCAAGAATTTCCATTTTTTAGTAAGCAGCCTGGGTGATTCAGGTAGTATTGTTAGGTTTCCCCACTGGCACATCCCTCCTTAAGAAATAAAATATGTAAGTCTGCATAGGACTGAACTGCAAAATGTATGTTAGACATATAGCAGGATAAACTTACCAAAGCTTAACTGGTAGAGTGACTCACCGAGAAATTAGGGAGATGAATAGAAAGGCTTATCAGGAGGAAAATGAAGTTACCAAAATTTGCTCCCTACCCTCTGACTTCTCCCAGGGAAAATGTAAAATGGGTGTCTGTGCATCTCAGGTCTGAGATATTCCCACAGTCACGTTCTGTCATCAAAGACAAGGAATGAAGGGGTTATTTTATGTTTGCTATTTTCGAGGGAGCATTCTAGGGTCCTCAAGAGAAACAGAGAAGGAATAGCTAAATAACGTTTTAAACTTGAGATTACCAATGACAGCCTCCCTAAATTTCAGTGGAGTGGAGTCCACTGGCTGTGAGAAAGTTCCATGCAGCAGCAGGCCTCACCATCTCACACTCAGAGTGAATCCTCACCTGAGAGACTTCTTGCCCCATCTGGCCTTTAGGTGAGTGGGCCCATTACCTTTCTTGTGCTTTGATATTTATCTTTCAGTATCTATGGAAATGTTATCTTCTCTGTCCTCACCTGCTAGTCATTTGGTCACAGCCTGAGATGGCAGCTCAGTAAAACCTTAAACCAGTTTGTAAGCTTTCGAAAAGCACTGAGCCCTTTACCTGATGTAAAGGAGGATCTTAATTGTCACTACTTTGAGATAGACTAGAGCTTATGGAATCACTCTGAGCTAGGTAGAAAGGTCAGAGCTGTTTAAACTGAATCTCTGTATAAGCCAGATGTGTCATGAACATAATAACTTTTCTATGGTATACCCAATCATATCTCTGTTGCGTTATAGCATTCATGTTAGAAAAACTGATCACTGAAAATCTATACAAGGAATGGAGATCAGCTGTCTTTTGCTAGTAATACAGAAAACAAGTAGCTTGTCTGGGGGAAGAGGGAAAGTGGTAAAGCAATGGATTTCAACATTAACTTTATATGAGGATCTTCAGGGAACTTCTTAAAAAATACCTAGGTCCTACTCAGAAATTTGATTTCAGTTGCTGTAGGGAGGACCTGGTCTTTTGTAACTTTGTCAGATATTCACAGATGATTCTGATGTGCACCCCAGGTTAAGATTACTACGGTCAAGATGATAAAAGGAAATCTAAGTACATTGGAGAGACATGAAGTTTAGGGCTTTATGCACTGAAAACTCAGAGAAGCTTATGTGATTTCATGTAAGGAGCTCAAGATAATTTAACATGAATATACAATTCCTAAATAACTAGGGTAGGAGAGATGGGCATTGTTTACAGTTTGTTATTCCTTGAAATACACTTCTTAAAACAAGAAAAGTTCCTTCATTCCTGGAAGGACGGGTTAACTCCTTTGGTGATGCCATGGTTTTAGTTGCCTCTGTGGTCAGAGGAGCTCTCTCACTAGCTCTCATTCCTTTGTTGTACACACAATTTTTTGAGCAGCTGCAACGTGTGATGGATAGTTCTGATAATGGAGTGAAAGAACAATGAACAAACCAAAAAAAGCTGTCTTCTTTTGGGGGAAGACAAGCAATAAGCAAGTAAATATATTTCATGTTAGAGAGTGACAAGAACAAAACACAGAACAGTATAAGAATGGGCTCCAAGCTTACGAAAGAAAGATCAGAAAGGTCATACAGAAGAGATGATATTGGAGCTGACACCTGAAGGAAGTGGGACATGAGAAAGTGAGCCATGAGACTTCTCTAGCATGCTTTTTAGTTTTTCTGTGTTCATAATTCTTAAAGTTTAAAAATTTTAATCCCATTCATCCATAACTTTTCTTTGTTGATTTTTTTATCTTAAAAATGCAAAATCTTCAGTCTTAATACAAATTAGAGTTTTCCTTATGTTTTATAGTTTCTTAGACTAAAATAATTTCACAGCAGGATATTTCCTCTGAATCCTAAGATTCCTCATTTTCCTCCTTAACTGTATCACGTTTACTGTTTTTACTCAGTTTGCACAACTGTAGATGGGAAATGGGAAAGCTGACATTTACTGTACTTTTACTTGACTAGTCTGTAGATATTCTAGATGGCTGTGAAGAACACAAAGGGAGGGACACACAACTAGGGAGTCCACTGGTTTGCCAACCATGCCTGAGTTAGCTGAGAACTGTTCATCTCCCTTTAAGCCTTCAGGAGTTGGTTGTAGTAATCTTCAGTGTTTACTTATCTATTTATTTGTGCTAAAAGAATAATTACTATGTGTGCCAGAGTAAATTGGTTTGTTGTTGATGTGGTACAGTCAGGAACTGTTCAAGTTATTCAAGCTACCCTCAGTTCACCACCCCAAAGTTTTGCATGATTCTCAGCTCCTGCTGATTCCCATTTTTTTCTTTGTGTTTGCTCCTATGAACCTAGATCCACTAGGAACTCCTTTAATTTCCTTTCCACACAGTCTTGTTCTGTGTTATGCTATGTAGTGGGTTACCACTTACATTCAATTCCTGAATTTGGAAGCTACTGTTTGATGTCTGAAACCCTTCATTATTAACAATACCTATTTCTGCACATTTATTTCATATTTTTTACTCATTTCACAAGAACTGTGGAAAAAAGAGTTAAATAAATGAGCTCAAATTGCCTTGCTGAAAGTAAGTGACTGCGATATTTACACCCAAACTTTGTATCACTAGTTGCTAGGAGAGCAACGAGACCCTCAGTTCCCTATGCACCCACTCCACCAATATCTCCAACCTTATTGTTCTATGGGACTGACTCTAGAGTTAGCATCTTACTCATGGAAATATCTTAAAAGACCTACAAGGAGAGATAATGCACACTTAATAGTTACCATATATTTCTTTTAAAATAACAGGATACCAAAAATGCCAGCATCTTACATTCATATTGCCTATAATATACATGTTAACAGAATAGGCAAGACAATTAAAATAAGCAACTCATTCTTAGGATAGTTATTGCATTTGACATGTTCTTACTGTTTTCCCATAATTCTTGCATCCTCACAGCTCACGTGTAAAATACATGGGCAAGAAATTGCTTTTTGCGTTCAGATCATGGTTGACTTTTGTCATGTGTCTTAGGCACCCTTTCAGGAATTATACAAAATGAGTATCAGTCAGTTACCTTGTGAATCTGAAATTTAGCTAATCAATTTCTTATACATCAGGAGAGAGCAAATGTGTAACACTTCTTCATTGCCCAGTGAAACATTTAATATCTGGATTTATACACCATTTATCTTGAGTTTCCAGCCTCACATTACTCTTTTTTAATTTAATTTACTCTACTGTATATATGTGCAACAAATTTCCATTCTCCACAGAGAATTTTAATGTCTTCAGCAGAATACAAGTGGGTAAATACAGATTTTGTCAAGTTGAGCTATTCATAGTTTAGTTATATTCCTGATTCAGCAAACACTGTGGCTCTGGAATATTTAACCCTAAATAAGAATATGAACATCAAAATAGTGTTTTGCAAGAAATTAGAGCTATAAGCCAAATCCAAGTGCTAATATGTGGTTGAAAAGAGATTAGTTGATGTGTGAACTCTCAGCCATTTTACATGCAATTTTAAAGGCTGCTTTCCCATGAACGAGAAACTTAGTAAATCAGGAAGCTACAACTCTAGAAAGAAAATAAATGAAAGAACTTTAAGGCTGCTTATAACTTCCAGTTGCCCACTGAATAAACCTGAAACTCCACTCTCCAGAACTGGGGCCCATATTGTCTTTGCAGGCTCATCCTGAGTTTGCCCCACAAGAACAACCTATGTTTTAGCCACACCTGATTCCTCCAGGCTTCTAAGATATACTGCTCTCTTCCCTGATTTTATTTTTCTAAATATGTTGTTTATACTTCCTGGATGCCTTTTTCTGATTGTCCAGATGGCGAACTCCTGCTTTTAAGACCTAAGTCAAATATCCTCTTTCCTGTGGCTTGCCCGTGGCTTCTTCAACTTCATAGCAAATTTCATTTCCTTCTCTATGTTCTTGCACCACTTTCTGCACACCTGAATACTGTGAATGAACTCATGTACATGTCACCATCAATGGACTATGAGCCCCTTAAAAACAGTGTGCGTATTTAACTCATCCCTTGATCCTGAGCAACTAACCCAATGCCTGGTTCCAAGTGGGCATTGAAAATGGTCTTTAAAGTGGGCAAAGAAAATAAGATAAATTACAGAATGACATCATATGCTGGTATGGCAATTTAGTAGTAATGAATACATTAAACTACAGTGGTTAAATTCAGAATTTTCACATACTGGGATAGTGGCAAAAACAACAAAAAATTTACTTGTAATTTCACAGCCATTATTAGTTTATTGAGAATTGGGCAAGTCAGCATTTTTCTGTATCATCAACCGTGGCTCTTTTACTGAAATAAATTCTAAAGAAACAGAATTATACTTCCGAATTTTCACCAGGGGCCATTTGTGTACTTATTTGTTTTATGAATATTTATGGAGCACTGACTAGATCCTATGCTTTGTGTAAGGCACTCATGATACTATAACAAGCAAGACAGACGAGGTGCCTGTCCTCAAGCAATCAAAAAATGAGCAATTGGAATGAGTACAATTAGTGTTATGACTATGAAAGTACAGAGTGTATGTGGTGAAATAACGTGTGGTCTGGAGTGAGAATACATCAGTCCCCGCACATTTGTATAGCTCCTTGCGATGAGTCTCATTGTATTGGAAAGGCTGGTGCACACGTCTGTGTACCCAAGGAATCCAGGGTCTTCAAGGGCTGAGAATGGGACTTCTGTTTTATCCTCATCAAGTAGCAGAATTCCAGCACATATTAGGTGATCAAGAAATATTTCTTGAATGACTGAATTAATGCATTTCTTTCACATCCGTAGTCATACTTCTACTTTATTAAAATAACCCTTTAGCAAGAAGAGAATGGAGATAGTAATGCCTCTTTTTTTGGTAAATCATAAAAACAGTGTTGATCACACTTCTCAGTTCATGTGACTAACATTGGTCCACCAATGGCTTTTCACAGTTCATTTATAATCCCTCTTTTTAGGGCTTCCCTGGTGGCGCAGTGGTTGAGAGTCCACCTGCCGATGCAAGGGACACGGGTTCGTGCCCTGGTCCGGGAAGATCCCACATGCTGCCAAGCAGCTGGGCCCGTGAGCCATAGCCGCTGAGCCTGTGCGTCCAGAGCCTGTGCGTCCAGAGCCTGTGCGTCCGGAGCCTGTGCTCCGCAATGGGAAAGGCCACAACAGTGAGAGAAAAAAATCCCTCTTTTTATATCCATCTCCATATGATTTGCCACCCACCCCCAAACATAGGGGGTTGCTATGTGTTTTGCATACATGCTTGAATTTTAAGCTATCTTTGTCAAATATGAAGTCTTGTTATTGTTGTTGTTGTGTTTCTAAAGTATACAATTATTGTAGATCTTATTTTCTTTTTTGTTCATACAGGCCTATGTGTTAAATATAAATTCATGTTACTGATTATACATATACATGATTGCTACAACTGCTGCATACACATTTTATTTATCTGCCTCATATGAACTCAAAAATTGTCTCCAAATCCAGGCACTTGGAATACTACTGGGAAAAACCTAACACATATTCGTTTATGATCAGTTTGAGAATTTTCCTGGAATATATATATATCCAAGAGTGATATTTCTCAGTAATAGTTTGTGCCTGTATCCAGGTAACTTAAGTACTTTAAATTTGGCTCTCAACTGGAGTAACCAGTCTGTATTCCCGTCATCACTTTGCAAGATTTCCTGTTTGCCCATATCCCTGACAAGATTTGTGTGTGAAAAAGAATTTGTCTTGCCTTTTCCCTCCATTCCCAGGAGGTAAACTCTTAATCCTAGGAATTTTCTGAGTGATAAAAGTATCTGTTATTTATGGTGGGCCCCTGGGACCACACCTGATAATTTATGCTAACAAGATGGCTTGGGATGGGGACTGTCTACCCCAGAAAGATCATTCATGTGACTAGAGGGTTGAGATTTTCAGTCATGTGATATCAGCCCAACCTCCAGGAAGGAGAGAGGGGCTGGAGATTGTGTTCAGACTCATGGCCAATGATGCAATCACCTGTGCCTAGGTAATGAAGCCTCTCTAAAAAGCTCTGGACTCCAGAAGTTGGATGAGCTTCCCTAGTTGGCAACACTCCTCATACCAGCACACATCAATATGCCAGGAGAGAAACATGTCCCTGGGCACAACAGAAGCCTCATATTTGGAACTCTCCCAAACCTCTCCCTATTCATCTTTCCCTTTTGCTGGTTCTGATTTACCACTTTTCCATAATAAAACTGTAATTTTAAGTATATAAGTATACAAAACTTCCAGAGTTCTGTGCTGTTTTGGCAAATTATTGAATCTGAGGAAGTCTGTCAAGACTTCAGATTTGTAGCCAGCTGCTCAGAAGTGAGGACAGCCCTGGGGACTTCTGAACTCATGGTTGATGTCTGAAGTGAGGAAAATCTATAAGGACTGTTCCCCCCTAACCTGTGTAGTTTTGCCAAACACCAGATAGCACAGCATTATCTGATTTTTACAATTTTTCCAGTAAGATTGGTCTAAAGTGACACTCCATTGTTGTTTTAATTTGCATTTCTTTTCCTATAAATGAGTATATCTTCTCAAATGCTTATAGAGAAAAGGGTTTTCTCCCTTTTTGCTGCCTGTTCCCAACTTTTAACTATTTTTATTGTTTTCCTGTTTTGTTTTGAGTTCTTTTGGTGCTTTGTAAAATATTTTTTATATTCTAGGTATTATTTATCTATCTCTCATTAACTGTGTCAATGTTGCCCTTTGTTGAACAGAAACACTTAATTTTGATCTAACAAAGTTTTAATAGAGATCTTCTTTAAGAAGTTCTTTCCCACCATAAAATCATAAAAATGTTATCCTAAGTGTCTCTATTCAATTTATATATATATATATATATACATGTTTTTTATATTTTGTTTTTTAATCCATCTTTGTATCTGGTGTAAAGTTGTAATCATTTATTTTTATCCTGTAGTGAGTTAATTTATTGAAAACTACCGTCTCCAAAGAATTTTAAAATTCTGAATAAATTACCTTTATTATATAATTTATATTTAATTCTATAATTAAAAATAAAGGTGATATTATTTTTATTATATATCAGTTTCCAACATATACTGATCTTTCTCTGGGTTTTCTATCCTTTTCCATTGGTCTACATGTCTATACTTGCACCAATTATCTACTGTTTTCACTACTATGACTTTGTAGTATGTCTTAATATCTCATAGACTTATCCCACCATTTTTTTTAATTGATTTATTTCCCCATGGGACTCTAATCTTCCATGCCAATGTGTGGGTAGATACGTACTTGTGTGTGTATTAATATATATATGTGTGTGTATACATAAATATAAATTTAAATCTATATATACAGAGTTTAAAAAAATTAGCTGATTGTGATTGTAATAAATTAATAAATTGGAGAAAAGTAAACATTAAAATATTAATGCATGCCATATGTAGTGCTGATAACTATTATATTGGCATTTTTTAGATTTTTTTATACCCTTTAAAAGAGCTTCAAGTTTGTCTACATGTATCTTATATACTCTTTAAGGTAATTCCAAGCTACTTTACATTTTCAGTTAATATTACATATGGAATCACGTATCTATATAATTTTCAAGTTGATTATATCTGGTAATTTTAACAGTACTATTGATTCTAAGAAATGAATACTGTGTCTGCTGAATGTATAATTTTCATATAATAGTCACAATTTTTGTCAATATATTCTACTGCTTTTATTCTAAGTGAGTAAAAATAAATGTCTATATCTCACCTTTTTATCTTCACATATTTTTATTCATTTTTCTTATTTTATTGCATTGGCCCAAACCTCCAGGACAATGTTAAGGATATAGTAAATGCCCTCATTTCTGATGTAAAAGAAACTATGGGGTTTCCCTGGTGGCACAGTGGTTGAGAGTCCACCTGCCGATGCAGGGGACACGGGTTCGTGCCCCGGTCCGGGAAGATCCCACATGCCGCGGAGCGGCTAGGCCCGTGAGCCATGGCCGCTGAGCCTGAGCGTCCGGAGCCTGTGCTCCGCAATGGGAGAGGCCACAACAGTGAGGGGCCCACGTACCGCAAAAAAAAAAAAAAAAAGAAAAAGAAAAAATGCTCCCTTCAATCTTCCACTCTCTCTTTCCCTCTCTGTATATCTAAATGCAGAGATCTGGGAGAAAGATTTTAAGAAATCCCTTATGGGTCCTGGAGTCAAAAGGTGGAAGGAAGCAGCATCTCTGGTAGGGTCTCAGGATAATAGCTCAGGAGAGTTGGCCAACTCATATTAGTGTGTGATATGACCAAGAAATAAATTTTTATTATGTTTAGCCCCTGAGATCTTGGAGTATTTGGTTACTAAGTAGCCTAAAATACCTTAATTTGTAGCACTTACTATATTTGTTGTGTATCTCCAATATTTAACACAAATCAAATTTTTATATCCTCTTGAAATCTTAGCTAGTAAAAATTATTACCATAAATATTCTGTGAACTTTATCATGCTTTTTTGGATTTAATGAAATAGACAATATTTTTTCTTCTTAGATTTATTTAAATTGTAAATTGGATTTATAGACTTTCTGATGTTGACCAACTATTTTTGTATTCAGGGGATGATCCTATATGAGGATGATCTTTTAATGTACTGATGAATTTACACACACACACACACACACACACACACTGATAGGGTTTTGCATTTTCTCTTGTCCCTCTATAGTCTAGTAACCTAAATACAGCCAGGATGATCCTTTACAAATATAAAACATACCAACCAACTTTTTACCTCCAATTCTTCCAATTGAGGCAGGAGACAGATGGGCCTCAGGCTGAACAGCTTAAGTTTCTTCTCTGTGGACAGAAACTCCATAACAGCTGGAGTGAGAGAGGAGGCTGGGCCCTACCCAGATAAGAGATAAAAAACCACATATTCCTCATTCTCAAAGTCAAGGAGACCTTCCCGACTACACATGCGTAGAAAGGCTCCTTGGAGGTGAAAAAGGGAGGGAGTGCCACCCCATAGTAAGTGAAGTCAACTACCCATAGGCCTCTTTGCTAGAATCCATCTTGGCTAAGAGATGCGCAGGCATACATGGGGGACCCTGACATAAACCAAATACAGACTCAGAACCAGGCAAAGCAAGATGATTGGTCAAAGGAAACCCAGAAGAAATGACCCATAGAAGTGATTCAAACTACCACAACGGTGCAACTCTCTCTCTGAGCCTGCCCGTGTGTCTATCCACACGTACTGTACTCTTTTTCCTCCTAATAAACAGTTTACTTGTTTCACTACTTTCCATCCCTATGTGGAAATTCATTTCTACACAGCTGACAGGCCAGGGCCTTGTCACTGGCCACCATTCTCTGGTTGTGTAGTGGCTAGGATTCAGTACTCTCACTGCCGCTGCCCAACCTCAGTCTCTGGCCGGGAACCTAAATCCTGCTTCAAGCCACTGCAGGCTAAGGCCACCTGAGATCACAATCTCTTCCCAAAATTATTTGGTTAAGTCTTTCCAAAGATCTGCAAGGCCATTTTTTTAATACTTCCATTTCCCATTTCACTGACTCTGCTCTAGCCACACTGTTCTTCTAGTTGTTCTTTTAACGTAAGTTTTTTCACCTAATTTACTCGTCATTCTGTTTGGCTGGTATACTCTAAACACACAGGATTCTTTTCTTTTCCCCTTTGTTCAGGTCATAAATCAAATGTTCTCTTTTATATCAGTTTCCTAAAAGTAGAGCATGAGACAGCCTTGTTTGAGTTATTTCTTGAGGATGTTCTCTCAGGAAAAGGGGAGTGAAGGAAGCCAAATAAAGATGGGGAACATCTAAACAAAGATATGGAATGAACATGAGAATCCTTTCAGTTTGTTCCCACATTGTTTTGGTTTCTTGGAAACAGACTTTGAGATGAAAGCTTGCAGAAGATTTATTGGTGTGTACTCTCAAGAAATACACTTCTAAGAAAATGAAAGGTTCAAATTCAGGCAGAGAGGAAGAACGTAATCCACACTATGATTGCAACTAACCCCTCCGCCCACCTTAAGAGGAACTCTGGAGTGAGACTGGCACTTCATATTTGTCCCAAGTCGAGGCAGAACACTACAGTACCCACTTCAAACCAGGAAGCTCTGTAGCACAAATTACTCCATAGAATCAGTCCCACCTTGAGAGAATGGGAGCCGTTCTCTCAACTCTGTCTCAGTTAGTCATCAGCTAAAGTCCTTCCCTGAGAACAAGGGTTGCCTCTCAGACTCGGTAGCTCACATCTGTTTAAGAGAAACTGTCCAGAAAAGAAGGCAGCTGTGAGTTGTTATTAGACAATATTAGCAGTTGGGGGATGTGCACACCACTTAATAAAAGGAATATTAAGAAATCACCAACAGCATCTAGTACTATCCACCCCTTGCACTGCTCAGATATACCTCCTATTCACTTTACAGTAAACTGTTCCTGGAGAGAGGATAAAGTGAACCTATCTGGTTGGTCACATCTTCTGGGAAAACATACAAGACCACTGTTAGTGGGATAAACTACAGCCCTTACTCCAAGAGTTGATCCTAAGGCCATAACTGACACTCATCGTTTACTTTCTCCTCTGCCTAATCACTAGATCGGGGATTAGTGTCTGGCACTCACAGCATCAACTTCAACATCTAATCAGCTCGTGGTAAAACAGAAAAACCTATCCTTTCCCCGGTATGCTTATTACTCTGATGTATTTTTCTCTATTAACTTTTGATTCCAACAGATGCATACTTACTGATGGTTTATTATTTGTTTTCTCTCACTAGATTTTAAGTTCCACATTGAGAAGAATTTGATCTTTTTTTAAATTCAATGCTTTATACTCAGAGCCTAGAACATTTACCTACATGAAATATTCATTCAATAAATTAAGATCTTTACATTTTTGTTAGTAATTAAACTTTCAGTTTCCTTTTTTTTTTTTTTTTGAAGATTTCAAGTTTTAGAATAGTTGTAGGTTCACAGCAAAACTGAGAGGAAGGTACAGAGATTTCCCATATACTTCTACCTGTACACATGCACAGCTGCCCGCCGTAGCGACATACCCCTACCAGAACAGTACATTTATTATAATGAATGAACCAACATTGACACATCACTATCACCCAAAGTCCATAGTTTACTTTAGGGTTCACTCTTGGTGTTGTACATTAAGGGTTTAGACAAATGTACAATGACATGTTTCCAACATTATAGTATCGTATAGAGTAGTATCAATGCTCTAAAGATCCTCCACCTATTTATCCCTCTCTCCCTCCCTCCTAACCTCTGTCAACCACTAATTTTTTAATGTCTCTATAATTTTGCCTTTTCCAAAATGTCATGTAGTTAGAATCACATGGTACACAGCCTTTTTTAGACCAGTATATTTCACTTAGTAATATGCATTTAAGGTTCCTAAATGTCTTTTCATGGCTTGATAGTTTTTTGGGTTTTGTTTGTTTGGTTGGTTGGTTGGTTGGTTTTGTTTTGTTTTCTTTTGTTTTAGCACTGAATAATATTCCATTGTCTGGACATACCACAGCTTATTTATCATTTACCTAAAGAAGGATATCCAGGTTGCTTCCAAGTCTTGCCAATTAAGAATAAAGCTGCTACAAATATCTGTGTGCAGGCATAAGTTTTCAACTCATTTGAGCATATGCCAGAGTGTGATTGTTGGAACATATGGTAAGAGTATGTTTAGTTTTGCAGGAAACTGCCAAAATGTCTTTCAAAGTGGCTGTACCATTTTTCACTCCCACCAGTGAAGAATAAGAATTCATTTTTTTATATTTTTACCAGATTTTGGAATTAAAGTTACATTAATCTTTTTGAATGAATAAGGCTATTTTATGGTGTGTTTATGGAATGTTTCTTTTTAGAATGAGTTAAAAGTACCTCACCTATGGAATCATCATGGTCTGAAAATTTAGAGAAATATTCTTACCACTAAAAATCTTTAAATATTAGAAGCCAATTATAACTTTTCAATTAAAATTTAGGCAATATTTGGCAATTTATATTTTTCTAAATATGTATTGATTTTATTTACATTTTAAAATTTACATAGTCCAGTCTTTAAAATAGTTCTTTATCATTTTTTATGGCATAATCTCTTTCTTTCTTTTTTCTTTTTTTTCTTTCCTTTATTATTTTTGTTTTTGTCATCCCTTCTGCTAGAGTGTCTTACTAATATTTTCAAAAAACAGCTCTTGATTTAATTTTTCTAATTTTTCTTCTCTGTATTATTAATTTATAATCTCATTTCTTTTAATCTAAATTTTTTAATTTAATTCTTTAATTAAATTAAATTTTTAAATTAAATTTTTAATTTAATTCTTTAATTCTTTTAATCTAAATTTACTTGAATTTCTGGAACTTATTCTGCTATAGATTTAAATTCTCATCTGGTCTGCAATTAATCCTTCATTTCTTCATATTTCTTTTTATACTTTTTTTTTTTTTTTTTGCGCGGTATGAGGGCCTCTCACTGTTGTGGCCTCTCCCGTTGCAGAGCACAGGCTCCTGACGCGCAGGCCCAGCGGCCATGGCTCATGAGCCCAGCCGCTCTGCGGCATGTGGGATCTTCCTGGAACTCTCAACCACCGCGCCAACCAGGGAAGCCCCTCCTTCATATTTCTTAATGAATGTATTTAATTTTCTCTCTAAACACTATGTGTTTCTTACAAACTTTGACACATGCAGAGCTTAATATGTAATACATAATTTTGATTCATGTCTGAATATATTGTAATTTCCTTCACTATTTATTATTTATTCTTAATTATTTTCTTAAATGTTATTTAGTAGCTTATGGTTTACTTTCCAAATATATAAAAATATAAAAATGATATATAGAATTATAAAATAATTGTAAAATACATTATTTTATTTATAGACTTAGAACATAGTATTATGATGTTAATTATTTGTAACATATAGGCACCCTTTGTTGGCTTATATGTCATTGAATACTGTGATTATTCCATTTGTGGTTCTAAGGAATGTTTTTATTTTCCATTTAGATAAACTATTGTTGATAGTGCAGTAGACACTCCTTGCCTCATAGATATAGGACACAATCTACTAAGTTTTATATCCTACTTCCATCTATAATTCATGGGTAAGTTTCCCATTTATCAGCAGAGATAAAAACCATTATGATTTTAGAGGGCTGTCATGGGGAGTATATTAGTTAGTCCAGGTTAAATATTAGCAGGCAGCCTTACTTATATTATTTTAAAATACATTACTATGCTCCAAAAGAAACTAGCTTTTAGTACATCTAAGAATATCCAAGTCATCTATTTTCTTGATAGCAAAAATTGAGAAAATGAGTTTTTTAATTGTAGCCCACAGACTTAGATAATTGAATTATTCATAATCCTTGGGTCTTTCCTTTATTATTGATTAAGTTTGTTTATTTGTATTTATGTATGTTATTTTTAAATAACATTATGTTTTGGACTTCTGTGTCTACACTCACAAAGTATTTAGCTTCTTTCCTCTTTGTAGACATTTAGGATGTTCATTCCAGTTTTTTCATATTATATACCATTTGCCATTATACCAAATTGTTGTACATATTTATGATTACTCTCTCAGGATGAGTTTCCCTAAGTAGACTTGTTAAGTAAAATTACAAGAACATTTTCAGAGCCTCTGATAATATTTCTAAATTTAAGTAAAGTAAGTTTCTAGCAATTAACATGCTTGTCAGCTGTGATTTCTCAGAGTGCTCATTTCTCCTCACCTTCCACCTGGTGGATTAGATTTTTTTAATTCTTTTCAAAATCAATAGGCAAAAAATTGGTTTGCATTCTTGCTAAAATTGCATTTTTTGATTGCTAGTGAGTTTGAATATTTATGCCTATGTCCGTTTTCCATTTGTATTTATTTTAGTAAATGGCTTATTATAGTCTTTGTTAATAATTCCAGTTGTGTTTTCATCTTCTGATTAGCAATTTTAAGAGTGCTTTATTAAAACTCTATCCTCTATAAGATATGCTCCATTTATTTACATCTTTATTTTCATTTTAAATTTATCTATGTTAATTTTTGAATTACAGATTTTTTTAATTGGAGTAGCAAGATTTATCAATATTGTCTTAATATTATCTCTTTTTCCTCTAATGCTTAGATGTGCTTGTGATGTGGTGATTTAAGTATATGCCACACCATTCTTTTTTTTAAGACTTTAAAAATTGTCTTCTTTTATAATTTTCTTTTTATGCTTTCCATAAATTTCTTATTGTATTTGTAACTATGTACTTTATGTTTTTGTTTTAATAAAATAATCTTACTATTATTGAAAGCATCTTCCAGAATAATTTCAAGTCATTTTTACTAGATTATATAAAAAATGTTGACCTTCTAATATATATATTATACATATATAATTTACCATACCATTTAAAATCACCTAGCAATTTCTAAAAAGGTCTCAATTTATTTGATTGGATGTTCCAGAAAAATAATTGACTATATATAATATTATATCTCCTATATATAATGGATATTGAGTTACCTCATTTAAAATTATAATTTTTAAACATTTTATTTTCATTTTTTATTTTACAGAATAAGAGTTCTAAGATCTGTCAATGTACGAATGGATAAAGAAGGAGTGGTACATATATACAACGGAATATTACTCAGCCATAAAAAGGAACAATACTGAGCCATTTGTAGAGACATGGATGGATCTACAGACTGTCATACAGAGTGAAGTCAGAAAGAGAAAAACAAATATTGTATATTAATGCATATATGTGGAACCTAGAAAAATGGTACAGATGAACCAGTTTGCAGGGCAGAAATTGAGTCACAGATGTATAGAACAAACGTATGGACACCAAGGGGGGAAAGTGGCGGGGGTGGTAATGGTGTGATGAATTGGGAGATTGGGATTGACATGTATACACTGATGTGTATAAAATAGATAACTAATAAGAACCTGCTGTATAAAAAAATAAATAAAATAAAATTCAAAAAAAAAAGTTCTGTCAATGTATTAAAAGTTCCTTGGATTATTGAAAACATATGGAGATATATAGAACATAACTCCAGAGAGTCATTGGTTCTGTCACTACTGTACCCAAGACTCGAGGGTTTTTTTGTGGGTTTTTTTTGCAGTATGCAGGCCCCTCACTGCCATGGCCTCTCCCGTCGCGGAGCACAGGCCCCGGACGTGCAGGCTCAGCAGCCATGGCTCATGGGCCCAGCCGCTCCACGGCATGTGGGACCCTCC
Source organism: Delphinus delphis (assembly GCF_949987515.2). NCBI lineage: Eukaryota > Metazoa > Chordata > Mammalia > Artiodactyla > Delphinidae > Delphinus > Delphinus delphis. Next base: position 52,764,913 of record NC_082698.1, on the reverse strand, counting down.
CGGACCGGGGCACGGACCCGCGTCCCCTGCATCGGCAGGCGGACTCTCAACTACCGCGCCACCAGGGAAGCCCAAGACTCGAGTTTTTGATGCTCCACTAGGGAAGCCACTGATTTAGGCTTTCTAGAACAGTATTATACAATAGAACTTTCCTTGTACCTGAATTTAGATCTCACCATGGAATGCTTTATTTAATGTATTTGGTTATTTAAATAAAACTGGTAATTTTTAAAAATTAAAGTCCCACTCAAATACAAATATGATGTTTAAATATTTGATTAGCAGTAGCTTATGTAACCTCTCCTTTCAACTAAAATATTTACTAATAAAAAGTAGAAGACACAAATACAGAGAAATAAGACTCATATCAATAAACTATCATAAGAATCTAGATGAAATCATTAATTGCTATAAAAACATAACAGAATTGAGAAACATTTCTGATGACGTTTCACCGATTAAATAGAAACTATGTCAAAATATAGAAAGTAGGAGAAAAATGGATCAATGGTTAATTGATATCTAACTCTCTTGCTATCCCAAATCCCTAAAAAAAATTTTAAAAGAGGAAAAAAAGAAAGATATATTCCTGAAATATTAAAAATTACCAGTTATATCAGTTCACTGAGCCTGAAGGGAATTAATGGATTTTTATCTTTCTCTGATCAATCTAAGATAATTTCCTTTTGTTTTCAATAACACAAAAACATGTATATAACAGGCATTTAGTCCTATTAGTATTTATTCTTAGCATTCCCTTAATAGTCATTGAAGAGGCTTTAGCACAGATTTTTCCCCCAAAATATTTCAAGGATGAAGTAGCTTAATTACTTTCATTAAAATCCCATCACTGGATAGCTCTTCAGTTTCTCATATATTTACACATTTAAACATTTTAAACACATAAAATTAACTTTTTATTATACTTAAATGTGACTCTGTTCAAAACAGTGACTACTAACTACTCAGGCTGGCTTGATAGAGTTGAGACTTGTTGAAACCCTCTCACAACAGGGAGGCCATAAAAGCAAGGGTGATTTTTTGTGGCTGTTGTTCCCATTTTGTTTCTGAGAACATTTTTCTATCCTTCTAGTTGTGCCAGAACTTAAAGGAGCATTAGAAATCATCTTATTCAACTCCTTAAATTAAAAATCAAAGAGCTAGTGACTCAGGGAGCAGAAATGATTTGTCCAGGTCACTCCAACCAAATGGGGGAGGCAAAAATCAGAACTCAGGTCTTCTATCACTCAAACCCTTGTTCTTTCCACTATTTAACTGTGCCTCCTGTATGGAAACAGACAACAAAAAAATGGATCAAAAACCATGCTTTAGATCTTGTAAACATAATCTGTGGCATAATATACAATATCTTAATGCATACCAATCAAACAAAAACTCTATTCATGCTCCTTCAAATATATTCCTGGTCACTGAATTCTAGACCAAGCCCTACATTTGTTTTTCTGACTTGGCTTCTTAGTGAGAAAAGAGAAAGTTCACCACTTTTTATATATTTTTCTCAGTATAATATTTTAACTGATCACATACCATGAATTATCTAGTCTTTTATATCAAGTACAATATTTGGATGATGCAGAGATAGAAATTATGTATGGGTAGTAGAAGGAATAATGGACTTATAAACCAAAAGAGATGGGTTCCATTAGGGGCTGATAGTGTGATTTTGAATGAGGATCGCCACTTCTCTAAAATAGTTAATTTTTAAGAATCTTGAAGAAATCAAATGAGACAGTGTGTAGGAAATGATTGAGGGGGTCCAGATCAAGATGGTAGAGTAAGAAGATCCTGAACTCACTTCTTTCTATGGACATACCAAAACAGCTCCACATAGAACAGCTATCTCTGAGAATGACCTGAAGACTGGCAGAGGAGATTTCCTACAACTAAGGATATATATAAAAAAAGGTCATATTGAGACAGGTGGGAGAGGCAGAGACAGGGTCTAGCCAGAACCCACACCCCTAGTGCAGGGACCCAAAAGCAGGAGGGATATCACAACCATATATGTTCCTCATGAGAACTGAAGGGTCTGAGCCCCACTTCAGGCTCCCTAGCCCAGGAGACCTGCACTGGGAAGACAAACCTCCACAATGTCTGGCTTAGAAAACCAGCAGGGCTTATGTCCAGGAGAGCTGGATGGCTGTAGGAAATCATGACTCTTCTTGAAGTGATTTTGCACAAACTCACTTACTCTGAATCTTAGTGCAGAAGCAGTAGCTTGAAAAATGCCTGGGTCATATGAGAATAAGATTAATTGACTAATTTTAGGATGTGTGCCAAAGGGGTAGGGATCTGATGGAATTTTCTCTGGGGAAAGAAGCATTGGAAGGCACTTTTTTTAAAAATTCTCCACCTAACTGGCCTGACACTGGCTGGCGCCATTTCTGTCACTCTCCATCAACCTAGCTAACACCTGGCACCTCTGCCCTGGCATTCCCCGAAGGAACCACCCCATCTAACTTTTTTGTTCTGACTAGCCCCTCCAAAATGGCTCCCACCCTGCCCGAACTAGGGGGCAGCCCCAGAATGGACTGGCATGATATGTTCAATGTACTGAAAGGAGAGAACTTAAAACCAAGAATAATCTACCTGGCAAGGTTTCCATTCAGAATGGAAGGAGAGGTAGGTGTCCCAGAAAAGCAAAAGCTAAAAAGTTCATCACCGCTAAACCAGCCTTGCAAGAAATGTTAAGGGACTTCCTTAAATGGAAAAGAAAAGCCTATAACTAGAAACAAGAAAATTATGAAAGAAGAAATCCCACCGATAAAGATAAATATACCATAAAGGTAGTGGAGCAGCCTCCAGTAAAGCTAGGATGAAGGTTAAAAGACAAAAGTAGTAAAATTAACCAAAACTACAATGATTAGTTAAGTGATACACAAAAAGATGTAAAATATGACATCAAAAACATAAAATGTGGGTGGGAGAGTTAAAATGTAGTGCTTTTAGAATGTGCTCAAACTTAAAAAACCATTCATTTAAAATAGACTGCTGGTCTTCCCTGGTGGCGCAGTGGTTGAGAATCTGCCTGCTAATGCAGGGGACAAGGGTTTGAGCCCTGGTCTGGGAAGATCCCACATGCCACGGAGCAACTAGGCCCGTGAGCCACAACTACTGAGCCTGCGCGTCTGGAGCCTGTGCTCCACAACAGGAGAGGCCGCGATAGTGAGAGGCCCGCGCACCGCGATGAAGAGTGGCCCCCGCTTGCCACAACTAGAGAAAGCCGTCGCACAGAAACGAAGACCCAACACAGCCAAAAATTAATTAATTAATTAATTAATTAAAATAGACTGCTAACTACATAGATTGTTATATATGAACCTCATGGCAACCAGAAACCAAAAACCTGTAACAGATATACAAAAATTAAATAGAGGGCTTCCCTGGTGGTGCAGTGGTTCAGAGTCCGCCTGCCGATGCAGGGAATGTGGGTTCGTGCCCCGGTCTGGGAAGATCCCACATGCCGCGGAGCGGCTAGGCCCGTGAGCCATGGCCGCTGAGCCTGCGCGTCCGGAGCCTGTGCTCCGCAACGGGAGAGGCCACAACAGTGAGAGGCCCGCGTACCGCAAAAAATAAATAAATAAATAAATAAATAGAAAGGAATACAAACCTAACAGCAAAGAAAGTTATCAAATCAGAGGGGAAGAGAACACAAAAAGAAAGGAACAGAGAAAAACTACAGAAACAACCAGAAAACAATGAACAAAATGGCAATAAGTAAATACTTAACAGTGATTATTTTAAATGTAAATGGACTACATGCTCCAATCAAAATGTGGGAATAGCAGTTCTAGTCTGAAACTTACATGAACTGAAGAAATATCTAAAAACTGCATGTTACCGAAGCTGAATCAAGAAGAAATAAGGAACAGGATTAGCTCATTGTGCATTAAAAAGTTTTAATTAGTATTTCAGACAAAATACCCACATACAAACATACCCTCCCACACAAAAGTATAGGGCCTTGGCAGTTTAACTGGAGATTCCTACCAAATATTTATGGAAAAAAAAGAGAAAAAAACCTTCTGCTTTACATAGTTTATTCCAAAAAAACAGAATGATAGAACAATCCTTAACCAACAAAACAAACACAGTGAAAGATGCTCACACAGCAAAAAATACTCACTAGTATCTTAGGAATTCTATATATTAACTAACATAACAATTAAAAACAAATTCCTATTGTAAAAATGCTATAAAAGTGGGTGGAAAAATCCAAGATTATAATTTCTATTGCATTATATTCTTTATTTCATGTTTAGTTTCCCTTTTCTTTAAGTGTTTGTAGCTGTATAATTCCCAGGAAGAAGATAAAGGAAGTAACATTAATCGAGTGCCTTTATTCTTCAAATACTGTTTGGTTATTTAAATTCAATATTTTATTTATTTAACACAGTATCTCAATGTGGGCATCATTACTTCCTTTAACAATATATTGATGGGTTTTTTAACTTGTGAAGTATCATAAAAATCTTCAAAAAATTGATAATCTACACAATTTTGATACATATCAGCATAATTTATATTCTGGGGTAAAATGATCTTACACACCTGTAAGAGAGCTGCTGAAAATAGATGATAATTCTTTACAGAAACAACACATACAACATAATTTAGTATGAAGAGAAATTTAAATGAGAGAAAGTATATTTGGATTTGTTAAATAGTAGGTTGCTGCTTCCTGCACTGGTAAATTAAGCTGTGCTCTATAATCAATGTTAGCAATACATTTAGAAAGAAAGTGAAGTGTGTTACTCACCAGGTAGGAGAAAATTTCTACAAAACATACACCCACTATGTTATTTATTGACTAAATAAAACAATAAAAATCAAGCAGTTACTGCATCCACATCAATTTACCACCATTTATCTCACAATCACTGTGATTTACTAATAAGCTACACTGAAATCACCAAAGCAGAGAGAAATTTTCGTACACAAATGTGAATCACTTACTCTTTTTAATTTGACAAGGAGTTTGATATACTTAAGTAATGTTAAGATTTTACACAGATGAATTTGCCTTGTACCTTCTACCTCAGATTTCAAAGTCACTCGGTCCACAATAGCTGATTGTCATTAAACATTAGTATAAGCACCATAACTATGATTTTCAAATTCCATTAAAAACATAATTATTTCGATCTTGCTAAATTACTGCAAGTGGTATAGAGACTCAGCTTTATGTGTAGAAATGTGTTAGCACAGAGTGAGGGGTAAGGTGACTCATCTATTCCTTCTTTGGCACACCACCACTGGGTATTATTTGTAAGTCAGAAGTAGAGCTAAATACTGGTTTGAAAGGATGGGTAAACTGTCTTCTGATTATAAATATTACTTGGTTCATATCAGCTGCTCAAGAAATATTTGCTGCATGAATGACTATACCCAGACATTGTGGTCAGCAAAATAAGTCCAAATTAGACAAGGCACTTTCCTAAGCCAATATCTTTAACACACACAAAATGTACCAACTAGGCATATAAATAACATGCCCATAGAACAGAGAAGGATGTAAATAGTTTTGATAAGAGTTGTGAAGAGATAGGGGGAAAAAAATCAAAGACTGTATTGTAGAGAGAATTATTCTGCTTAATCTTGAAGAATGTATTAATTCACACATTCACCCTTTTAATAAACACATCCTAAGTACATATAAACATGGGCACATAGGCACTGTCCTGGGAGAGTATAAAGTATGGTGACTCTAAAGTGATGAGCAGTAACACAAACATGTTACCTGACCTCATGGAGCTTACAGTATAATAAGGAAGGGTAGAGCATCCAGAAATCACCCAAATATATAATTTTAAAATACTAAAATAAGCTAGGGTAGGGGGAGACGAGAAAGTGAGAAGGCTTACTGGGCTTTTCAGACAAAATGACTGATCCACCACGTACAAAAGGTGAAAAAAACACATTTTGAATTCTGGGTTCCCTATCAAGTGTCAGGTTCACTGAAATGAGTGATGGGAAGAGATACTGGAGGGAATAGCAGAAGTTAAATCCTAATTCGTCATATATTCCATTTTAAAGCATTTAATTTGGAAATGACAGTGAGTTTAAGTGGTCCAAGCATTAAATAAGTTAAGGCTTTTTCAAAGAAACCAACAGACCATGAGCAATGGGTCCAAAGCACTGAACCAAGCAACCTTGAAATTTTTTTCTCTTACACAGACTCTGTCAGTCAATGCAAACTAAACAGGTAAAATAGACTTTATTTAGAGTTGTCATCAGTGCTAAAAACAAAGCCTCCCCAAACCAAAGCTATATCCCATAGAAGGAGAGCAGGAACGTTCTCACTGGGTTTGAGTCCAAGTATAATGTAGAGCCCAGACTGATAAAACAATAACTAGGATATATTTGTAAAGCAGTAAGAATATGGAATATACGTTTTGAAAGTCCTCTGCAGTAAATGTAAGCAGCTTTGTTGTTTTTATCATGGACTGGCTGTTTTCTCTAAGAAAGGTCCTAGTAAATGGAAAGGTCTCTTTTATGCTCATATTTAATCATTTTAATTACAGAACTGCAAAGTTTAAATGGATAAACACAACTCCAAGGATTTGCTAAACTTTATTGCTATTCACAGAATTGCAAAATGTTTCAACTTGGAAATAATTATAATATAGTCTTTTCTCAGTTGAAGAAACTGAGGCACGGAGAGTAGAAGTAATTTACTCAGAATCAAACAGAGAAAATGACAGTCTAGAATATGAGCTAGATCTCCCTACATCTCAACTGCCTGCTGGAACATTAGATCATGAAAAAAATAAAACAGGGCTTCCCTGGTGGCGCAGTGGTTGAGAGTCCGCCTGCCGATGCAGGGGACACGGGTTCGTGCCCCGGTCCGGGAAGATCCCACGTGCCGCGGAGCGGCTGGGCCCGTGAGCCATGGCCGCTGAGCCTGCGCGTCCGGAGCCTGTGCTCCGCAACGGGAGAGGCCACAACAGTGAGAGGCCCGCGTACCGCAAAAAAAGAAAACAAAACAAAACAAAAATAAAACAAACCAGATTTTATCCCTATTTTAAGAGCATACATTTAAAGTTCAACTTCCAAGGAACATAATCAAAGAATAACTCTTCTAAAGAGGTGACGTGGTAAAAAGGGCTTTGGTTCAGGAACCATAAGATCTTTGGTCTTTTTTGTCTCAGTCAGTTTACCCTTGTAATATTAGGGAAGTTCTTTCAAATGATCCCCAGTTCACACTCTTTACATGATGGGTATGAGCTATAAAGAAAGGGAAGAGAAATATATATACAGTTGACCTATGAATAACATGGGGGTTAAGATCACCTACCCTCCAGAGAGTTGAAAATCTTACAGTCAGCCCTCTGTATCCAAGGTTCTGCATCTGTAGATTCACCCCAACCACAGATTGTGTAGTTCTCAATATTTACTATTGAAACAAATTTGTGTATGACTGGACTCACACAGTTCAAAACCCATGTTGTTCAAGGGTCAACTGTGTGTGTGTGTGTATGTGTGTGTGCGTGTGTGTGTGCGTGTGTGTATATATATATAAAATACCCATACATATATATACATATATATGTATACATATATATACATATATACATATATATAATACACATAAATATATACATATATATTGTTCTTCATATGGTGTTTAGCTTTACATATATATGTTTTACTAAATATATATGTTTTACACATGTGTATATGCACAATTATAGCATTATACAGCAATATATGTAATGCTAAACATTATTTTAGGACATTTACATCCACTTAACTGTGTACTCACCTATATCCATTTAACTTTTACAAAACATCATGACAAATGAAGCACATCTAAGGTCCTGATGATACACTCTGTGTGTTGGGGTGACAGCTGGCAAGGGCAGAATCAAAGTGACAAGTAAGGAGGCCAGTACAATAATCCAATAGACAGATAATGGTCCTTAGATGAATGTGGTAGAGTGGAAGTGATATCAAATTACTGAAGGGTTGGAGTTTCTACATTTTGAAAACAATGCTGACAACTGGAGCTGATGGACAGGCAGCATCTTGTAGGATATATCTCCTTTCTAGACCGCCTGGTAGCTATGCTAGAATGTGAAGCATGCAAGATTAGAGGCAAATGGTCCAAGCTTCTCCACGCTTCCTGTGGAAACTTGTCACTTAGTATCTTAGTATCTCTGGTGTTATTTCCCATGTAAAATTTGAAAGATAATTCCTGTATCACAAAGTTACTTGTGAATCAAATGAGATTACGTATAAACATGTGCTTTAAGTCCCTTTTCATAAAAAACAAACAATAGATAACATTTATTAGGTGGTGAGCATGCACCAGACAGTGTACAGGTGCTTCACATATAATTAAATCCTCAAACTCTTTCAGAAAGTTTCTGCAATTATCTCTTATTTTATTCACAAGGAAGCAAAGGCTTTAAGATTTTAATTAACTTGTCTAAGACCCTATAAATTATATATGGTGTGACTAGAGATATTTAACACTCTACACATGGTAAAATTCAATGTTATGGTCCATTTTCTTTAAAATATAAAACCACAGAAAAAGCAGTACAGAAAGGCAAGAGATATGTAGCCACAAAACAAGTAGATAACACTAAGTGTTTCAGAACTAGTCATAGGCTTGAGAAGCCATTTTATTTCTCAAACTCATGACTAGTTCTTCACAAAGAAGAGGCTACAAAAGAAATGTAATTGATCCCAAAGTGCATTTCCTGACCATGTTTAAATGCATCCATAAGGAATGTGGACATCGTTCAAGCAGCACAAGTAGAGAGGAGTAAGGTCCTTGCCAAGGGACCTGGAAAGTTAAAGAGAATCTTACCCAGCAGGGACTTCTGACAGAGGTTAACTGATTATTTCGGTATGCCACTGACTCTACTCATTCTAGGAGAAGGCACCTGAATTCACTCTACGAAGACAAAGTTCATAGTATGTATCATTTTCATTCAGAAATGTTTTTAATAATAGCCAAGAGCAAAGCCTGACAGAGATGATCATTAAAAAGATGAAGAAGTGAAATTTAATTTGACTAAGAGACATAGGGTAGATTCAATGTTGAACAACAGACACAGAGTTTTGGTACATAAGATAAGGAATTAATGCCTTAAATATAAATACTTACAGAGATTTTACTATTTTTTTATAGTATTTCTTTAAAATTCCATGTGGCAAAACCAATACTGTGAACTAAATTTAAGCTGCTGTCAATGCAAGAGGAATGCTCCAAACTAAGGGCTTCAGATCTTGGGTAAACAATCCAATCAAGAGTTCTTTAGTTTTTATTTTTTCCCCCCATCAGTACATATAAAGGAAATCTTGACCAGAAGAGAAGTCATAAATAATAGTAAATTTAGAAATAAGTGCATATAATTGTGTTTGTGTATATACAGATACATATGCATTTAGATGTATGTATATAATTATATACCCATATGCATGAATATCTAATCAAGATACGCTTTTATCTCAACTGTGGCATTTATTCATACTTCATAGCATATTTTATATGCAAATATATGGTGAATTCTATTTATTTCAAGGAAAGCAACTACATTTTAACCTAAGGATAAACCTTAGCTTTCTTATGGCAAAGTAAATTAAAAGCTTTGCTTGAGACAAGCCACATAAGTGGCTATTATCTTAAACTATGCAGGCTTTCTGATAAGGCAGAAAAATGGGAAAACATAGATGAAGGAGAGAAAAACTAAATATTTCTAAGGTCCACAGAAATACTCATTATAACAATAAAAAATTTTTTTAAAAAAAAAACCTCCAATAATCCCAGTGGAAATAAAATGATGAGATAAATTGAACAGACATCATGATTTCATTATCTGGCATTGAGAATGTAATCAGCATTGCATGAGTTATATATATTTTGTTTGTAAACAAAGTGAAACTGGAAATTGAGACCAGTTTTTGGACACTGTATGTCAAGGACAATTTTAATAGGTATACAAAAAATGGAAATAAACACATTTACCTTCATCTCCTAACTTACACTACACAGGTACATGCTGTTAAAAATAGTCATTTGTATGTTCATCAAACAGCTGACTTGCAAATTCCATGAGGAGACATACTCTTGGCAGAACCCACATGCTTGCTGACTGACCCCCCAACCTACACACACAGAGTTCTGTCTGATGCACAGTCAAGGATAACCCTGGGAATGTGTCCTGCTGACAGACTCTCTCAGGTCCCAGGCAATGGGACTCACTGAGGAAAACAGAGATGGCTTCTTCCTACCACCAGGTCCTCTGGGCAAGCAAAAATCTCAAGCCTAGCCACAAAAGAACAATGAGAGAGCATGAAAGATGTGCAGAAGTGTCATGTTTACTGTTTATTTCCATTTACATATATGTGTATATATATGAAAAATATATACATATTCTTAATTTGGGATATTTCTTAAGTACGAGCAAATACAAAAATTCATACCATCACTAGTGGGTAGGGATTGCAAGCCAGATGTTAACCCCTACTCGACAGATTTTCAGACTATGGGATGCAGATATCCTAGTTGATACATGGTATTTATTACAGAATTGCTCCCCTCTCCTTCTCAAACAAGACTTTAAAAGATGCCCACGAATTCTGAATAAATATTGTAATTTGGATACATCACCTTTCCTTCCAGAGTCCTGGTAAAAAAAAAAAAAAAAAAAGGATTGTAAAATATGAAACGTTTCATCAGCTACAGATCTGGGCACCACACACATGCTGGAAATTTTAAGGCATTTCTAGATGAAGAACAAATAAGAACTGAGTAAGAAGGGAACACTCAGCTATTTGATCCAAGTGGAAAGCAGTTTCCCTAAGAAGTAAAAAGAGACTACTTACCACAAGTAAACTAGAAACTAGAAACTAAGGTGGGCACTAAAGACAATAAAAGAATTCTTTCGAGGTCGTCGGAGAGGACACCAGCACTGTAAGCCACAGGACATGGGATGCCACCGGAGACTTTCATCAGCTGATTCTTTTTTTTTTTTTTTTTTAATTTTTATTGGAGTATAGTTGATTTACAATGCTGTGTTAGTTTCAGGTGTACAGCAAATTGAATCAGTTATACATATACCTATATGCACCCTTTTTTAAAGATTCTTTTCCCATATAGGCCATTACAGAGTACTGAGTAGAGTTCCCTGTGCTATACAGTAGGTCTTTATTAGTTATCTATTTTATTTATAGTAGTGTGTATATGTCAATCCCAATTTCCCAATTTATCCCTCCCATGCCCCTTACCCCCTGGTAACCATAAGTTTGTCTTCTACATCTGTGACTCTACTTCTGTTTTGTAAGTAAGTTCATTTGTACCCTTTTTTAGATTCCACATATAAGCAATATCATATGATATTTGTCTTTCTCTGTCTGACTTACTTCCCTCAGTATGACAGTCTCCAGGTCCATCCATATCAACTGATTCTTTTTTTTTTTTTTTTAAGAAATTTGGAATATTTTCCTGTTCAGAATTTCCTCATTTTTTTCTTTTTTGTTAATTTATTTATTTTTGGCCACACTGTGTGGCATGTTGGATCTCAGTTTCCCGATCAGGGTTCGAACCCATGCCCCCTGCACTGGGAGCACGGACTCTTAACCACTGGACAGCCAGGAAAGTCCCAATATCAGCTGATTCTTGATAAACACATTTGTGATGCCCCCATCATCCTCACCTTTTGCCTTCTGCTGTTCATACCCTTGTGTGTTCCACTCCCATTAAGTGTGGGTGGGACCTGTTACTTGCAAATATGACAAGATGTATGTGATTATGTTACATAAGACTGCAGCATCTGTCTGGTTGAAATCTTTCTCTTTCTTTCCATGGCTGGCAGAAAGGAGGCAGGTAGCAATGTTCGGAAACCCTACATAGCAAGCAACTGCAGAGGGTGTCTAGTTGCTGAAGGGGGCCTCCAGGTGACAGCTAGCAAAAAATCAAAACTCTCAGTAATGCGACCACTAGGAACCGAATACTGCCAACAACCACACAAGAAGGGAAGCAGTTCCTTCCCCAACCAAGTCTCCTGGTGAGAACTCTGCCTTGACCAACAACTTGATTGCAGCCTTATGCTACCCTAAACAGAGAAACCTGCTAAACTATGCCTCTCATGACCCTCAGAAACTATGAGATGATAGATGTATGTTTTTAAAATTGCTAACTTTGTGGTAGTATTGATCACAGCAATAGGTAACTAATAGGAGCAAACAACTTTAGACAACTGCTAATTTGTAATCTCAACATTAACAGGACAGCATTAATGACACCAGTTTAGTCATAACAAATAAACAGTTTGAGAACTTGACAGTTCCTGAAACTTCATAGAAATGGCACAATTGAGACATTAAAAACCACAAATGATTTTGAAATAATACGAAAATTTGTTCAGGATGTATTCATGAATTTACAAGCTATCTCTATCTATCTATATGAATAGAAAGATTCTGGGAATATATGCACTACCAGTTGACAATGCTTCTCTCCATGGTAGGAATATAAGTGATTTCTCCATTGGCTTTTATATTTTTATCAAATTGAAAGATACATATTTCCTTTGCAGTTTCCCTAACTTCCTGATTGATTTTTCTTTTTAATTTGTACACAATTAAAATTTCCTCTTTGTGGTATATAGTTGCATGGGTTTTTACAAATGCATTTGTCATGTATCATGGCCTTTGTAGTCAACACAGTCCTACAACTCCAAGCTCTGGCAACCACTTACCTGTTTCCATCCCTACCACTTTCATTTTGCCTGAAAATGAAATGCCTTTCATTTTCAGTAAAATGCCTTTACGTTTCATCTATGGTGTTCATGAATAAGTAAATAGACTGTTAACTACTAACGTAATGGCTTAAAGTAGCACACAGTTTTTTTAATAGATATCAGAGGTCCAAAATGGGTCTCACTGGGCTAAAATCAACATGTTAGCAATGCTGCATTTCTCTCTGGAGCCTCTAGGAGAGAATCCACTTTCACTTCAAAAAGCCACCCACATTCCTTGGCCTGTGGCCATCTCCTTCCCTTTTCGAAGTCAACTATGTCAAGCTGAGTCCATCTCACACTTGGTAGTTCTCTGGTCTGACTTCCAGCTTCTCTTCCGTTTTTATGGACTCTTGTCCATACCGTCAGCCCATCTGGATAATCCAGGATAATTTTCCTATTTTAAAGTCAGTGCATTAGCAACTTTAATTCCATCTGAAACCTTAATACCCCTTTGCCATGTAAACTACCGTATTCACAGACTTCAGGCATTAGGATGTAGATATCTTTGGGCAATTATTATTCTGTTCACCACAGTGCTGTTTCCAGTTTTTGATGATCATAAATAAAGCTGTGTGAAGATAAATTTCAGAATTCACTGGGTTAATACCTATGTGTCAGATTTGGGCCATATGACAACTATGATCTTTAAAAGATAAATTTGATGTTGAAGTACTAGCTTTAAAAAAAAAACTACCAAATTGTCTTCCAAAGTGACTGTCTCATTTCAAATTCCCATTAGCAATGCATGAGAGCTGCTCCCCATCCTCATAAACATTTGATATTGCCAGTTTTTAAAATTCTAAAACATTCTAATATGTGTATAGTGGTATCTCACTGTGGTTTTAATTTGTATTATTCTAGTGACTAATGATATCAACTATCTTTTCATGTGCTTATTTGCCAAATATATGTAAATGTCTGTTCAAGTGTTGTGAATATTTTTTATTGTGCTGTTGGTTTTGTATTATTAAGTTTGGGGAGTTTTTATATCTTCTCAGTATAAGTAATTCATCAGATAAGTGATTTGCAAACGTTTTCTTCATTCCACAGGTTGTCTTTTCATTTGCATAACAATGTCTTTCAAAGAGCAAAATATTTTAAAGTTTGATTGAGTCCAATTAATCAACATTTTCTTTTATGGATCATGCTTTTGATTTCTAAAAGTTCTTTAATGAACCCATTGCAACACGGATTTCTCCTAAGTTTTCTTCAAGATTTATCATTTTATATGTTGTATTTAGATCCATGATCTATTTTGAGGGTTTTTTTGTTTGTTTTGCTTGTAAGGAATGAAACAAACTCATTATTTGAAAAGGCTGTCTATCCTTTCTCTATTGAATTCCTTTTACACCTTTGTCAAAAATAAGTTGAGGGCTTCCCTGGTGGCACAGTGGTTGAGAGTCCGCCTGCCGATGCAGCGGACACGGGTTCGTGCCCCGGTCCGGGAAGATCCCACATGCCACAGAGCGGCTGGCCCCGTGAGCCATGGCCGCTGAGCCTGCGCTCCCCTGCGGAAGAAGCCACAACAGTGAGAGGCCCGCGTACCGCAAAAATAAATAAATAAATAAGTTGAATATATTCATATGGGTATACTTCCAGGCTCTTAACTCTGTTTGACTGATCTATGTGCCTATCCTTCTGACAATACCACGCTGTCTCATTTATACTAGCTTTACAGTAATTCTTAAAATTGGGTAAGGTGGGGCCTATGACTTTGTTCTTCATTTTCAGAATTTTAGAGTCTCAGAATTGTCTATTTTAGTTCCTTTCTTTCTCTTTCCATAGAAATTCTAGGATTGGCTTTTCAATATCTAGAAAAACTTTGGTGGGGTTTCAATTGAGAGTACCTTGAATCTAGAAATCAAATTGTTAGAGATGACATCTCAACAAAATTGAATCTTCCAATTAATAATCTCTTAATTTAGGACTTCTTTGATTTTTTTTTAATCAGTGTTTTGTAATTTTCCACATACAAATTATGCAGATAATGTTAGACTCATATATAAGCATTTAATTTTTGGTGCTATTTTAAATGGTATTTTTAAATTCTAATTTCCACTTATTCATCACAGTTATATAAGTATATGGTTGTGACATATATACATATATATTCTACAATATGGTTAAATTCACTTATTAGTTCTAGGAGTTCTTTTATAGATTATTTGGTGTTTTCTGCTTAGACAATTCAATTCTCAGGACGATTTTTTTAATTTTTTAATTGAGGTGATATTGGTTTATAATATTATATAAGTTTCATATGTACAACCTTATATTTCTACTTCTGTATATACTTCACTGGGCTCCCCACCAAAAATTTAGTTTCTATTCGCCACACGTAGTTGATCCCCTTTAGCCATTTTGCCCTCCCCGCTGTCCCTTACCCTCCAACAACCGCTATGCTGTTCTCTGTATCTACCTGTTTGTTTGGTTTGGTTTGGTCATTTATTTTGTTTCTTTGTTTGCTTGTTTGTTTTTATTCCACATTATGAGTGAAATCATATACGGTATTTGTCTTGCTACATCTGACTTATTTCACTTAGCATAATACTCTCAAGATCCATCCATGTTGCTGCAAAGGGCAAGATTTCATCTTTTTTATGACTGAGTAGTATTCCATTGTGTGTGTGTGTGTGTGTGTGTGTGTGTGTGTGTGTGTGTGTGTGTGTGTGTGTATACAGATACGATATAGATATATACCATATCTTCTTAATCCATTCATTGAAATACACTTTTGAGTTGGTATTATTTATTCTTTAAGTATATAATAGACTTTACCATGATACTGTTTGGGCCTGGAGGGTTTTTTTTTAAGATTTAATTACAAACTTTATTTTATAATATACTCAAAAAGATTCAGATCCTCTCTAATGAGATTTTAAAGAATATTCTCAGGCTCAATTCATTGATTCCATTAGCAAATTGTACTATATTCTGTTCTGTTGCTAATACTGTATCCTATTTACAACAGGACTAAGAGAGAGTCCCTCTCTTCCAAATTTTTGCATATATTGTATGAAGAAAGATCTACTGAAAATGAAATATTTAAAGAATATTTCCAAAATGAGTAATATATTTGCTGATACCAATGGCCTATCGATCCTATGACCTTGATAGGAAGAAAATAAAAGTGTGTCTAAAATGATACAGAAGGGATTTGGGATTTTTGAAATAGAGGAAAGGAATTGACTAAGTACCAATTCTTTCCAAGGCACTGTGATGTAAGTGGAAGTTAACTGCTCATACAAAAACAGAAGCATAGCCAAAACACTGAGTTACCTCCATTTCACATGGAATTCCAATTCCTAAGCTATTTAGTAATTTGCCCTAACACCACAAGACCAAATAGCAGAAAACTGAAGTTTTAACTTATTTCAGTAGTGTCAAAGCTCCTGCTCTTTACTTACATGATATTAGCAGATTGTTTCTAAATGGAGAAAATTAATTCACTTCTTAATTCTATTTGCCATTACTAAAAGAGGAAGCATATCCACACCCATGTTACTCTATAGAAACTGTGACTGAAGAATAGCTCACGGCTATATGCATGTGGGCTCAAGTTAGCACAATGACTGTGACAGGAAGATACCTTCCTGCTTCACGTATGTGCCTCCATCATGTGTGTGCTTTGATGCCTTCATGTCAAGTAGGCGAACCAAAACATGCCAAACTGGCCAAATTTTATTTCTAACATATTTCACTACCATAAGCCAAAGTATGGAAGCATTCTGAAGAGATTTTAACAGGTTTTCAATTGTGAGCAAGCGACTAAGTGTTTCAAGATCTCCACCTTGACTGCCCAGAAGGCAAACCTTAAAAAGAATATTCAGTAATTGATCATTGAAACTGAGTATTGTACACTGCTGAAATAACCAAAAATAACTATAAGAATTGAAAAGTTACTTCTCTGACTCAGTTTGCATCTTTTCTGTGGAGATCACTCAGTACGTTCATTTTTGGTGTGTGGAACTGGCTAAGAAAGTTAAGTACAGTTCAACAGGTGTAGGGATAAGTTTCACAAAGAAGTTAAAACAATGTTTCAGAAACTCACATCTACACATTCCAGTTACATCAAGCACCTTAACAGTATTTTTGTGACATTCTCTTACTTCTCATTTCCCATACCAAGCGCAAACTTTAATTTCAATTTTTTTCCATTTTGAGGTATATGTCTGTGACTTGGATAATGACTAAAGAATTCTAAAATGCAGTTGTCCTAATTAAAGTTAAAAGCTTTTGCACAGCAAAGGAAACCACTGACAAAACAGAAAGACAACCTACTGAATGTGAGAAAATATTTGCAAACGATATGACTGATAAGGGATTAATATCCAACATATATAAACAGCTCATACAACTCAACATCAAAAAGACAAACAACCCAGAATCTCCCAGCAGTCCAGTGGTTAAGACTCCACAACTCCAATGCAGGGGGCGTGGGTTCGATCCCTGGTCAGGGAGCTAAGATCCCACATGTCACACGGTGTGCCCCCCACCAAAAAAGAAAAAAAAGATTAAAAAATGGGCAGAAGAACTGAATAGACATTTTCCCAAAGAGGACATGTAGATGGCAAACAGGCACATGAAAAGCTGCTCAACATCACTAATCATCAGGGAAATGCAAATCAAAACCACAGTGAGGTATCACCTCATACCTCTCAGGATGGCCATCATCAAAAAGAACAAAAATAAGAAACGCTGGTGAGGATGTGGAGAAAACAGAGCCCTACACTGTGGGTGGGAATATAAACTGGGGCAGCTACTATGGAAAACAGTATGGAGGCTTCTCAAAAAACTAAAAATAGAACTACCAAATGACTCAGCAACTCTACTCCTGGGTGTATATCCAAAAAAACAAAAACACTAATTCGAAAAGATACATGCACCCCAATGTTCACAGAAGCATTATTTACAATTGCCAAGATATGGAGGCAACCTCAGTGTCCATCAACAGATGAATGGATAAAGAAGATGCGGTATATATATGCAATGGAATATTACTCAGCCATAAAAGAGAACAAAATTTTGCCATTTGCAGCAACATGAATGAACTCGAAGGGCATTATGCTAAGTGAAATAGGTCAGATACAGAAAGACAAATATTGTATATCACTTATCTGTGGAATCTAAAAATTACAAGGAACTAGGGAATGGAACAAAACAAAAGCAGATTCACAGATATAGAGAACAAACCAGTGGTTATCAGTGTGGGAGGGAGGGGCAATACAGGGATGGGGAGTGAGAGGTAATAACTATTGGGTGTAAGATAGGCTCAAGGAAGCATTATGCAACACAGGGAATGTAGCCAATAATTTGTAATAACTGTAAATGGAAAAAGTCCTTTAAAACTGTATTAATTAAATTTTTTTAATTTTAAAAAATAATAGACATACACAGAAAAAAGTGCAGCTGTCTAGAGAATGAGCTAGCTTCTAACGTGTTAAATAAATAAGAGGGAGTGAGAGGTAGACTGATTTAGACTACCAAGGTGCTCAGAAAAAGCATTGATATGTTGACTCCATATCCTGTCAGCAAGCTGAACATAGATACAACAACTTCAGTCAGCATTCTAGCCAGCAGCTCACTCTTAAAGATGCAGAGCTAAACGCAATGGACTTCTGAGGGAAATCTCCAAATAAAATGAGTTTAAAATAAATAAATAAGCAAAAAAGAGAGAGTGTTCAGGAAAACAGAGAGAGATAAAGGGATTTCAAAGGAATTTATATAAGTGGGGCAGACCTACATTAGGAGGATTTTGAAAGAGGAAGTACCAGGAAAAAGTGCACCCATATTTGACATAATAGGAGTCAGTACCTAAGTCTAACATTAATTACTTGAGAAATGCTAGTAAAAGCACATTCAATATGTATTCAGGAAAATGTCAGAAAAATAGCAAATAAAAGTTGAAAGTGTTTGTTTAAAGGTAGTTGGATTATGATATAGAGAACTCCTGTCATCACTCTGAGTCTTTTAATATGATTCAACATTTTAAAAATATTTGCATGTATTATTCTGAAAACAATATTTATCTCTGCATAAATATTAAGCTCTGGTTAGAAATGTGACTGAACTCTCCTGAGTGGTTGGGGATAAGAAAGATATTTTTTGTTTTTGTTGCAAGTTTTTGTGCCCATATAATGTACACTCAATAAAGTAGACAAGGTATGACAGTCCATGTTATAAAAAGTTTGCAGTCTCTAATGGGTATTCAGGGTAGGAGTCAGGGTAGAGGTAGAAGGGTGGACAGAATTTAGTAGATTAGGATATGTAAATGTTATAATAGACGTATTTATACCTATAGAAAAAACTATATATGAATGTCATAGGATGTCTAGATTTCTAACTTGGAAAACTAGGAGGATAAGTATTGATAGATATCCATAGAGGTGAGAAACACAGAATGAATAATATGAAAAGAATCAGGAGACATATCATGGTGTGGGTAGGGAATAGGCACTTGATCAGACTAGAATCAATCAAAACTAGTATTTGAATTTTGAGTGAAGGCATAAAAGAAAAAACTTATAATTAAAATAGAATGCATACATGTATTCCCATGATGATGTCTTTTTGAGATTAATTAATTCTTGCTTGTGGGGTCGCTGGAAATTCGCTAAGCCCTGCCCATGTCCCAGCCTGTTTTTCATGTCTACCATTTGATTCTGTGTCAATCAATAATTTCACAGTAAATTATCTTTTTTCCTAAGTCAGCCAACATCGATTCTTATTTTAAACCAAAGATCCATAATAATAATACTATTAATACTAACAATAACAATAGTCTACATTAGTTCAGTAATGCAAAGGACATTTTTAAAGTGACATCTCATAAGGGGTATTTTCAAAGGCATTTTGAATTCCTGAAATTCATGCATTTCCAGATTTGTGAAACAGCAAATGAAACACAAATAGTTTGGACACTCACATTTCAGGGAAGAAATTCTATATGATTCAATTAAGTTCAACAAGCTCCTACTGAGTGACTGTTGTGTTCTTAGGTGCCAGACTGTGTAGACACCAGTCCTGTGTTAAGGGAGAAAAAGGTCTGGATTTGAAACACTATATACTTTTGACAAGTTCAGGCAGAAGCCAATAATAATTTGCATAAAAACCTTGTTTCAAGGAGGAAAACTGTTCAACAAGGAAGAATATGTGGCATGTAAATGGTGAATAACAGAATGAATAACCAAGTCAAGGGAAGAGAAGTTGCAGGTAGTACTGGAACAGAGACACGAGCATGTCACATTTTAGTGACATTTAAGAACATCAGAGTAAAGGGATTATTTGACATCTAGTGTCACCTACGCCACTCCCTGATTGGGATACATTTCTCATTGGTACCATAGTGAAAAGGTATTTGTAGATGACTCCAGAGATGAAATCATCATTTCTAGAAGGGTAAGGAGAAGGGCCTGAAACTAAGAGAAGAATCTGTTGTTTGGAGTCACCGTGGAGGTGCTTAGAATGGTCGATAGAGTATATCCTGTGATGAGTCAACCTAGAAGTTGAGGGGTCTAGTCCCCTGTCCACAATACAGGTCAGCTATACAGGTATTCTGGCTTCAGAGCTCTCTGTGGGTTTGGATGAGGCTTTTGATGTTCACACAACTTAACTTCTCCCTCTGCCCAATCCTTCTGTCTTCCTTTCCTGTACATGAAGTTGATTTGAAGAGTACTCCCTAATAAACATCCTGTTCACCACCTCAGAATCTGCTTCCTAGAGAACTGACCTGCCAGAGATGGGATGCTTCTCCAAACTGGAGCAGAAACTTTTCCAAGGTGGTCATTACTATCTTACTAGATGATAAGTACAAACAACACATTTCAGAGATACTGTCACCCACTTATCCTTTGTGCTTACCACCAGAACACGGCTACCTAGCTTAGGTACTGACTACACTAATAATTCGTATCCCTACAGTTTTAAGTACTGCCTCCCTGAACAAGCCAACCAGTGGAGAAAAAGGGCTAGTTATATTCAGTTTATGGTGCATCAGAAGTGATCATAATTCTGAACCCCTGATAAAACCAAATGCCCTCGGAATGAACTGGATGCAGTAAACTGACAGTTTTAGAAAGCTTTTGCTCTCAGAGATACTCTCAGCTGTTTCTTCAACAAGTCTGTCAAAGGTACTAAACTGCCTACAAGTTTGAAACCTTCAAACAGGTACTGACAGGAACAGGTAAGGTAGAAATACAGTTGCCAGGGGAACGCCATCTGCTGCCATTTTCCTCACTGCTAATACTTACACAGAAAGACCAAGTAATCTGGTTTATGAGCCAAGATCTTGATGGTTTACAGTGCATGTTGCACATAATTACAGAGCACCAACAGGGTAACAAAAATCTGTGTTTTTCAACTGTTGGAAGTTCAAGAAGTTCGAGGAAGAAAATGTATTACCAAAATGCTCAGGTCCTTCTTAAACTTGTTGAAAGGATGCAATCAGTGAGGTCATGATAGATTACTCATCAGGTAACTAGAGACTTAATAAGACACATCGTAGAAAAGAAACTGAAGACAGCAGTTAGATTATATATTAGGAAAAAGTCTAGCTGCTATATCAAAGAGAGAAAACTGTTACTTAAATGATATAGCGGTTTATTTTGCTCTCATATAACAGTCTGACAAGGCTAGGGTATTAGGGTCATCCTACTCCTTTTGGTCATGCAGGGACTTAGGATTCTTCTCTTTCCCTGCTTTGCTACTTTTGCATTAGTTATATACATTCTTGTTAGTTAGCCCACCTGAACATTTGTTTCCTAATTTTAAAATGGAGATAAAGATTCCTCATTGGGATGTCATGAAAATTAGCAGAAACAGCTTAAACAAAGCCTGTAGCACAGAAAGTATGCACAGGTTAATAAATGTTAATCTCATTTACCCTTAGAGATATATTTCTACTAATTATTTAAAACCTATTTCAGGGCTTCCCTGGTGGCGCAGTGGTTGAGAATCCGCCTGCCAATGCAGGGGACAAGGGTTCGAGCCCTGGTCCAGAAAGATCCCACATGCCACGGAGCAACTAAGCCCATGCACCACAACTACGGAAGCCCGCGCACCTAGAGCCCATGCTCTACGACATGAGAAGCCACCACAATGAGAAGCCTGCACACCACAATGAAGAGTAGTCCCTGCTCGCTGCAAATACAGAAAGCCTGCGAGCAGCAACAAAGACCCAACACGGCCAAAAATTAAATAAATAAACTTAAAAATTAAAAAAAAACCTATTTCAAATGAAAATTTCTTTATGAAACTTTCCCTGACTTATCTTTGCCAATGTTTTTGGTACCCTTCTGATTTCCCATAGTAATTGGCACAGAACTTTTACATACAGTTGTTGTGTGTATGGGTTGTACACAACTATGATTTCCTGGAAGGCAGAGTGAATGCTTCAGGAGTCTGGGCATCCTAGGCAAATCCATAGTAAGAATATAGATAATATTTACCGGCGCATAAATAAGTCAAATAGGAGAGCTAAAAATGATTCAACTTGAATAATTCCTACTATTTGACAGAAGTGCCTCAAAATGCAAAACTCATCTTTATACACAAAGTAAAGCATTTACTGTTTTCACTTGTAAAACTGATTACAGCCACTTGCCAATTACATGGCTATAAGGAAAAAAAAAAAAGCAAGAATGATTGTTACCAAGGGCTACAAAGGTTTGCAAAACTTTGGTTGTTGGCAGTGTACAGATAGCAAAATATTCGCTCTTGGCGTGATGTAGTGAGAGATTTGTTTAATGACAATGCTTATTCCACTGAGTGCAAATGGATCTCACAAGGAGGCAACCTGTACTTTTAGAGATTGGACCTCTGTTGCCTTAGATGCTCTGCCAATCCCTGTCTGAGAGCTACCCAGGGCAGGAGGCCTTTATAAACCAAAAGTGTCATATATTTTTGGTTTTCTTGATTGCACACTTATCACAGTATCTGCAAGAGCCACAAGTGGTGAGATTTGTACATTTCCATGATTTTTAGTTGTTTCCATGCCTCTTTGGCTGAATTTCTATTACCTCTCTGATCAGCAGGTGGGTTTTCCCCATCTGTAATCATTGCTGTCAGAACCCCATCAAGTGAGAAAGGTTCCCTATGCCTATTCACAAGGAACTTCCACTGAATAGCAATGTATTGCTTAAAGTCATCTGTTTATAGTGACAACACAACTTTTCTCAAAGTGTATCGCACTTTGGTTTTTACAAAGCCGCATGTTTTCTTTGACTATTTTAAACAAAAACAAGACAATATGCTATTTATTAGTATGACTTATTTTATTGTTCTGGTGTTGTTCATATGGATCTTTTGTTATTTTAAGGAATAAGGATTTTTTTTGAGTGTCTTTCTTCCAAGATATTTCATTCTAGGCAAATAAATGAAAGCTTCTAAGGTGAGCTGGCAACAAATAGCCAGCATTGCTGCTCTTTCTTTTAGTCACAGATATTTCTATTTATGGTTAAGGCTTAATGTTTTTTAATTAGCTCTAAGGACACAAAAACAATATAAGAGTTCTTCCTGTTGCATAGTAAGTTATATCATTTCTCAGTAATCTTGCTCAATGTCTCAAAATGTTTTTGAATCACTTCTAATACTGTGTGGGGAGATAAACTCTCCTTTGGTCTTAAAGGAATTGAAATAATCTTTTGAGAATTTAAAATCTGTTTTCAAAGAACGAATAAAGAAAATGAGACGATCATTTATCTGGCTTCAAAAAACAAAATATCACCCAGTGGAATATATCATTTTTTACTAACGCTACAATCTCATAGATAATCTATGGAGATCTAGCGTTCTGACATAGAGAAGGAAACATTAATTTGAAATTCTGTTTAATGAAGCATATTTGATAAAATTAAATCCTATTTATTAGATCAATAGATACTTATTGATCATACTCAAGGGAGCCAGAAAAAAATCATAAAACAATCAAGAAGAATAAGGTTTAGAGTCTAGAAAGATCAACTCCACTCTTAGCAATGTTATCAGCCATTTAATTAATGTGTTTTTTAGATTTAAAAAATGGAACTAGTAAAAACTACCTATAGTGCTTGGGACACAATAAGGCACATAGAATGCAGAGCTCCTGTGCCCTCTCCATGTGAAATCAGGGCAAATCATCCTCCTGGCATACGGATGTATTCACCAAAGAGCAATCTTCAATGAGCTTTGAGGTCCAGAGTTTGGGATTTCATAGCTAAGGTGTGATTGTTTAACTCATTGGCCACATGTTTGAACTCAATCTCTGGCTCCCATCCCTGGAGGGTTAGGCTAGCTCAAAATCCCACCCCCAACCACACAGTTATCTTTCTGATGACCAGTCTCCATCCGGAAGTTATCTAGAGGCCCATCATGGGTCACCAGATCAGTAAAAACTCTGCTGTTATCACAGGAGCTCATGAATAATGAAGACAAGTATTCATTTGGGAAATTCCAAGGGTTTTAGAATTTTCCTCCCAGGAACCAAGGACAAAGGACAGCCAAACTCTTTATTATACAACAGGTAACAATTGTCCATATGTTTTCCAACTTCCAAACTTTTGTTATAATTTTCTCCTCACTTCTCTTTTTTTCTCCATCCTAGTGAATTTATGCCTTTAGAAAAGAATCACTTTACTGTATTGTCAGGTGGTTTTCTGGAGGAAGTAAAATTAGATTCATCTGTTCATTCTACTATCTTAAACTTTCTCTAAGACATTTTTTCTTCCAAATATTATTATACATTTTGAATGAAAGAGAAAGCTGAACCACAGAGGAAGCTGAGGTTGGTTCTGCTTTATTAAAAAAAAAAAAAAAAAAAAAAGAGTGACAAAAAGCTCTCTTTCTACTCTTACTGAAGTAGAAAATGTGAATCCAGACCTTGAATCCAAAAGTTGAAGAAAGGTAAGATTTTGAGATGAAGGCAATAGTGGAATACATGTCACTCTTCACTGAGCCTTGCTGTGGTTATATGGAGACATAGCCACAAGTCCCAGAAGCTCCAGCTCTCTTTAAGGAGGCGGCTTACCTCCCTTAGGAGCAAGATTTAGTGTAGCAGTTTTAGCAGATACTAAGAAAAACTGAGAGTACAAACGTAATAAAGTTTTTTGAATTTTGCAATGGATGTTGAGTCTCTGGGGAAGAAATTTACTTACAGAGTTCTTCACTGGAAATGTGAGTTGCCCATTCACCAAGTTAGCAGATATAAATCTATTAATAAACTCTTACTAATGAAGCAGGATGCAAAACGCTAGAAGAGGAAGGAAAACTGAGATATTTTAAATATTTGGAATGGAAAGTTAAGAAAGGTGGTTTTAAGGAAGATTGGGAGCTGAGTTTTACCAGTGCACATTTTAGAATTTCTCCTAATGCAAGGGGATGCTAGAGGCCAGTTTCCAAAGGAAGAGCCTAACTGCCGAAGGAGGTACTGAGATAAATTTGTTCTATTGCTATATAAATGTTACTCCTCCCAATTAGTTTGTTGATGGAAGCTTTTAACCAATAGATCTTTTTTAACATTTTGAAATAGCTCTTAATGTTTAATTACCTAAGCAACACATGATCACTTTAAAGAAAATTTTTTTAAAAGCATTAAAAAATCAACAATACTCTAACACCTGTAGATGATCTCTATTAATGCACTGCTGCAGATCCACTCCTATACACGTACACATACACATTCAAGCACAAGACCACATACCCATACCCATGTACACATAGCCATACACAATAACACACATGGTCACATACCCACACATGCACGTTAGAATACATATACCCATATACATATTTGTACACATGTACACATACTCTGTATGAGACCCTCCTGTGTGTGACTAATAAATCTGAGGAGGACTGAAAGCCAGTATTAGGGAAAGCTGAAGTTTAAAAATTTCTACCAAAATCTGCCTTCTATATTAAATCTGAATTTTTCCTCACTAGCAGAAAGTCCCTTTGTTCTGGAAGGTACATTTCAGCAAGCCCTTTTATTATGCAAATGTAAAGCAAGGGTTCTTTGTTCCTAGTGAAGACCTGAGTGCAATAAAACTATCAGAGTCTGTATCCTTAGAGTGAAACTGTATTGTGTTTATCAATTTTAATTGAATGTATCTTTCAGCAGACTTTGTCTTGGAAGATTATGTTTTCTTTAGAGACTTTTATTTCCTAAACTTGGATATAGATGGACCCCGGCTTATTAATAATATAATAATTATTATTATTAATTTTTGTTTTTAGGATTTATATTCTTTATTCTTAGAGTAGCTGGTTGTAGAACACGCTGGCTAGAAGAATTAAGAGAAGATCAATGTATAGATCGGACCTATTGTTTTCTCTTTGAATTCAGTTTCTATGTTAGAATTTATCTACCATGTGGCTAGTGCAGAAGGAGAAAAGTAGAGACTCATCTACCTCTTCCCATTATGTAGTCAGTGGAACCAAATCACAGCCAAAGGCAAAGCAACTTAGGGAAAGCTCCTTTAGAATGCCATTTCTTAGACTAGTCTTCTCCTAGCTTACTTATTGCCCATTCCAATTATCTTGATGACAATTTATAAGGAAGTGAGGAACCAATGTACTGTAATAAGTAGTGTTCAACAGCTTAATGTCTTCAAAATACATTTCTTCATATATTACTCGATCAATTCTGTCCTTCCATGAACAAGACAAGTAACCTTTTTGAATATAAGCTTCTACAAGGATAAGGTGAATACAGGTGAAGACAACAACATTATAATGAGTTGTTATTTGGTTAGAACTGTGAAAGCACTAAAGATGGTGCCAGGCACATGGTGGATATTCTATAAATGCTAATTGATTATACACTGGAATTCTCTGCCCTCATTGTGGGAAGGAGTATAAATGACTGACAAAAGGATGCAGACTCTTAAACGTTGGGACAAGGAGCTCATCACAATGCCCTGAATACAAATTTACAAATCTTAGTTCTTATGATTGATGATGGTTTGTGCCAACCTGAGGAACTGAACTGGATTTGAAGTAACACTACCAATACTTTAGAAACACACATACAGAAAGAGAGAGAGGGAGGGAGGGAAAGAGAATGAACACTTTTGAAAAGGTAGACACTTAAAAGGCTTGAGTGTTTGAGTATACAAAAATAAGGATTTTTTCTTCAGCAAAAGAAAGGAAGAGTAGTGATAATACTACACATGTAACAGTTCCTAAATGTTTATGCTATTATATAACACATCAATTTTAATCTTATATTTACCTTAATGAGCTGTCAGACACTCAATTTCATTCATACATTAACTCTGTCAATCAATATTGATTTAGAAAAGGAAGAAAAGGCAAAGGAATGTGAAAAAGACACAAATTAGATGAAATAAAGAAGACCAAATCAGTTGTGGGAAAATTTTAAGTTGCATTTTATTTACCTATATGAATGTAATTTGAATTTAGAATCTTAGATGGGTGTCATAAAATGAGTAAACTATGTTTTGGATTCTCGATATAAGCATATCTATAACCAAGATCAGAATCTAGAAAACTGGCATGGAATAAGAAGTAAGCAACGCACATATGCATTCCATTTTCAGAACTCCCCTATGAGGTCAATAATTCCCACAAAGAGAATATGCTTGGCTGTGCCACATCTATTGTAGGTATTTAAGGGTCTAATGTCCCATTACTTCTCTGACTTCCTCAATTCCATCCCCAAAATCTCATAGGTAGTTTTGCCTATGGCAGGTTGTCTGCAGAAATGATTGAAATGCTCCCCTACTTCTATTTACTCTCTTGGAATGTCCTCTACTCTACAGACTCTGGGCTTGGCATGTGACTTGGTTTGGCCAACAGGATATTAATTTGAAAGAGCTTACACATTGGGGTTTTCTTGCTTGCTGGGTTTAAAACCCTGAGGCTACCATGCGAATGATCCCAAGTTAGCCTCTGGAAAGGCCATGTGATAGATATGTAGGTGCCCTACTGACAAGCTGTCCTATACCAGACTTATATATAAGCAAGGCTATCCTAAATCACTTAGCTGCCAGTGGACCCACCAACTGATGCCAGATAATCAGTCAAGACAACCTAGACGGGCTTCCCTGGTGGCACAGTGGTTGAGAGTCTGCCTGCCGATGCAGGGGACACGGGTTCGTGCCCCGGTCCGGGAGGATCCCACATGCCGCGGAGCGGCTGGGCCCGTGAGCCATGGCCGCTGAGCCTGCACATCCGGAGCCTGTGCTCCGCAATGGGAGAGGCCACAACAGTGAGAGGCCCGCGTACCGCAAAAATATAAATAAATAAAAAAAATTAACGGACAAGAAAACTCTCAGCCAAACAGAAGGAATCCCCAAGGGCTTTCTCCCAGCCTATTAAGTTCATGCTACTATAAAAGTATTCTCATTTTTTGATGGCTTCTGATTGCAGAATAAAAAAGATATGATACACAGTGAAATAACAGAATTAAGTTGATTCAGGATTAGTTTACTTTGGGGCCTTAAAGAGAATGGTCACCAAACTGTTTCCCGAGGCTGGCGTGTCCATTGTGTGAGACTACGCAAGGTTTCTGGACACAAAGTATGCCTAAAATCTGGAAAACATGTCCAAGCTATTAATAGTTTGCCAAGGAAAAGTACTTGATATTGCAACATTACACAATTTTTAAATGCTATGCATATTAGTATCAAATGGAGAAGTCTTTTCCATTTAAGCATAATAGTATTTGTACTTTTAAAATAGGATAACAACAACAACAAAAAAATAGGATAACAAAAAATCAGAGTCTAATTCTTCTGAGTTTACATTGCCAAGGTTGAATATGAATATCATTACACACTTTAACCACATCTTTGCTATTCACCTAAGGCAGCATAACCTAGATAAAGTCAGAAGAAATGAGCAAAGCCTTAACTGCAGCATTCACATCTCTACAATCCAGAGGGTGTCATATTCATTCACCTCTTCTGCACTGAGAAGACAGGAACTCATCCTACATCTCTTTCCACAGCCCGTTGGGGCAAAACTTTTCTATGGCAGCACAGGACTCCTAAATTCTTCGGATATTATATTTTGTTAATGTATCTTCCCAGTAATGGAAATCCTCATATTTGTAGAATACAAAATTATGACCCCAGTTTTTATCTGTATTAAAGTCTTTAAGTATATCTCAATTTAAGCAAATTAAGAAGCCTAAATGAAAATATAAACAAAAGATATATGAAGGTTTGCTTGTACTCTTCAATCATAAAATCCTTCACAATGAGCAACTTGAGAAAACAAGAATAACCTTTGCATAAATGTTATTTTACTTTCTTATTTCTAGGCAAGAAGGCAAAATGAGAGCAGGTAACTAACCCCCATCCTGATTTTCCACTTAAATGATACATCAAAAAAGTAGAAAACTCTATTATTCCTAAGAATTACTGTAGAGTTAAAACCAAGAAAGTTCTAAATATTTTTCCTAAATATAGAACTTATTTTCTGCAAGAAAAAGACTAATGTTTGTCTCTGAACTTTGAAAAAGGAGTATGCTGAAAAGTTAGAGGGCAGACCCCAACACAACTAATACAACCACAAATGATGTACAGACACTGGAAACAGAGTTTGGAAGTTGGGAGTGGATGGTATTTGAGAATCTTTCCGTTATCCATGTAAAGTATCTCCCTGTGTGGAGGCCCCATGAAAAGGATCTTTTACAATAGAGGCTACAAGTAGAAGGGAAGATCAAGCACTTGATCCCAGCATATACCCTGTGCAAATAGTTATGAAACCCACATAGAGAAGGTGAGAATAAAGTATGCTGCTAAGTATTTCCCACAAAAACATCTTCTCTTTCTGGGAATATATCTAGACAATACTTCCCAAACTCCCTTGCAGTCAGCTATAATACATGGAATTTGAGCAGATATATGTGACTTTTCCAGACCTAGCCAAATAAAACAAAACAAAACAAAAAAACCTTCCTGTGCTGCTCCAAATCATTCTACTTCTTGTTAACTGATGGCAACCCAGGAATCCATGTGTTAAAGGTAACAGAGCTACTGCCAGCATGGGTCCTCCAATGGTACATTAAATATAGCTTCCCCACCCTCCCCACTCTCCTGCTCCAAAATGGAACTGCACTGGACCTTAATGGGAGCAATCAAAATATATCTATCATGTTGTCAAATTACACATTTGAGTCTATTTGTTATTTGTCCTACCCTAGGGTAACTAACCCATCTCCTGCTGCCTCTATTTGGGATGGTAAAATTTAAATAATAGCTTTCACCAACCCAATGTATTAAAAACAAGAGCAAACAGAGAAAAATCAGTTGAAACGACAAGACAGTCTTGCAACTATCTCCTTCGTAAAATGCTCTATTGTGAGGAAGAAGAAAAAAAATTCAGTGCAATCTAACTGGACTCTTAATAAGCTTCAAAAGGACATGAAACTTTGACTTTAGGAAAAGATGGGGGCATAAAAGCAGGTGTCTTACCCTCTCATGTGAAAACATACTAAAATTACCAAAACGAAAAAAGTAACAGGGTGGAAAACACATTATAACTGCAACTAGAAAATGACAACATCCACAGGAATTATGGAGTTTGGGGACCAACTGAGGCAAGTCTTGAACGCACAGCAAATCATGAGAGAAATGGAGGTATTTCCAATTGGAGCCATGAGACACATTGCAAGTTCTCAATAGAAGACACTAGTTTTACCATAAAAGTAACAAGGTGATGTTAATGATAGTGATGACGATGATGATAATTCAGAAAACAGGAAAAAACTATGAGAAAGTTGCTGCTTTCCACTCTTGAGGAAGTAATTAAAAATGAAGCTGAAATTTTAAATGAAGTAAAGGAAAATACCATGCCATCAAAGATTTTAAACTGTATCAAATTCTGAATATTGAATTTGTATGTGGAGGAAAAGTTTAAGCTGTTGTGTAACAATGTAGAAGAAAAGTACTAAGACTTAAAACATATTCCAGAGAAGTTGATAAATGTGGAAGACAGATAATGGGGTCATAAAAGGCAGAACTTTGTGTCCCTGAAGAGAACATACAAGCAGTAGAGCAGTGATAAGAGCACTAGAAGATCTAGGCTCAAATTTGGTCTCCACTTGAACTACCCTTATCATTACCCACAGGGTAGCAATACTGGGCAATATATTTATCCTCTCCATACGCAAGTGTCATCATTTGAGAAAAAGTATAATAGTCATATCTCTCTTACAAAATTACTGGGAATATTAAAAATGATAATACATATAAAATAATCATGACATCCTGTTAGTTCATGCTTAATGCATATTCAATATTACATGATATTGCTAAATGTAATATTTTAAATTCAAACATTTTCATCAAATAATAATTTTATTATCTAAACTTACAAATCTGAAGATCAAATGAGTTGTTATAAATGGAAACATTAATGAAATGTGACCAATATTTGGATCAATTCAGTTCAGATTTTTGAACATCAAGAAACAAAATGAATTAGAATTATCTGATACTAAATAATGGACAATAAAACCTGCAATCCCTATAAAGCACCATCATTTCTCTTCCTGACCAATATTACAGGGAATAAACAGGGTAATATTCCACCTCCAAGGCCTTCTACATCCTGCCTTATTTTTTGGTTGCTGATATTGTTACCAAATATTAGCAAAATGAGAAGTGATAGAAGTGGGGCAAATAGATAAGAACCACATCTGGCCACACAGTTGCACACATACACACACCAGAACATGCAGGTCCAGTTTTCAAACTGGTACAATTCCTGGACTCTTAAATCTATAGGGGGTAAAAGAGGGATTAAGCCTATTCTGTCAGAGGGTTCATGTAGCAGATTTTCTCTCTCTGTAAAACATTATGTATAGTACTCTATTACCTATATAAGATTTTAGTTTAACAAATTTTTTTAAATAAAAAGGTATTCTGTCTTAGTGTTTGTTAAAGGTGCTTTCCTTTCAGTAAGTTATTAAGAGTGTTTAAGGGGAAATTACAAAAGAATGACTCATGGAGTACTAACTCAATGCCAATTGTATTTATTCTTAATTTGTCTAATATTCATGTTTCAATAACTTGGTGAAATAAAATGTTTAAAGCAAAATGCCCAGTTAAAAGTTGAAGTAATTATTCTGAATAATTATTAAGTTTACGGAAAATAATACTCTCTCTGTATAGCCCTATAAATGAAGGGTTGATTTCTAGGAGATGAAAAAGGTTACACTGATGAATGATTGAGACAGTCTTTCATTCTTCATTAGGAGTGAATTAATTTCTTGAAGAAATAAATGATCTTCAGTTGTTAAATGTATAAATTTCATTTCAAACATGCACAGTCCTCGATCTATTTAAAGACTGATATGTCAATGATGAAATATAAATTGCAGAAACTAATCAGGTTTAGAAATCCTGAGCTCTTGGCTGTGGTTACTGCTGTGATGCTCTAGCATGAGCACATCTCAGCCTGATTATAAGAGATCAGAAGGAAGAGGTGGCATTTGGAGCAAACAGCTCCCACATAAATAGATGTGATTTGTTATGAATTATGGAAAACAGGATGAGAATTTTGAAAGGATAATTCTTAACAGACTACTCACTATCGAATAGAATGTCACAATTTCTCATATTTGAAAAGGCTGATTATGGAATTGCAAAGAAGATAGGTTTTAACCTACATTCTTTCTTTTTTTAAAAAATTTGCACATTGTATAATGCAGTATGCACATTCTTAAATTACATATTTATTTCAGGGAAAATGCAAGTGCCTTTCTTAGTCCTGCATTTGTGTTTTCCTCTAGACTGTTTTTTGATTTTGTCAACTTCAGTGTATAAAAATAGGAAGCACACTAATGTTCTGTAAATTTTTGTTAGGTGTCTTTTCAAAGATCTTCTAAGTCGTACATACTGGAAACAATGGTAATAATAAAAGTAATAAAAATGCCCTGTGCATTTATATTGTACTATATAATTGAAAATTTGTTTTTACAACTCTTATAATGCTTATCCATAATTAATCCTTTGGATAATACTGTAAGGAAGATATTTCCCAGTTCACAATTGAGGAAACTGAAACTCGGCACAGTTAGGTAATCGAAGTTGGAGAGGGCCACAGCCAGAAAAAAAGCCCTAAGCTTTCTGATACTAGAGACCAGTTTAATAAAATTCTACAACAGCTGTGTGATTAGGTTTAAATATCAATAAAAAGCAACAAAATAATGTGGTAAAAATAGATAAATCGATTCTTCATTGTCTTTCAATCCCTGGATGCCCTTTCATGTTTAGTTTCAAGTTCTAGGAAAGAAAATAATCGTATGGAGGCCACTTACTATCTGTGAAATCCTGGAATAGACCCTTTAAGAGTAACAGTTAAAAAATATTACCATTCTTAAATGTGCAAGGTCAGAGAAATTACTTAATTTATCAAAGTACACACAGTAATCAACAGTAAAGCCAGCATTGGAACCTAGGTCTATTTGATTACTAAACCCTTTTCATTATATCATAGCTTATAATATCTCTCATTTCAAGTAGCATGTAGTTTTCTGGCATCTACCATATGCGAAGAATAACTGCTGTCGAGAAATGCCAGTATGACTGCTCTCTTTATCCCATAAGACAGCATCTTTTGAAAATAAGTAACAGAGAGTAGACCAAGCTGCTCAAGAGTTTTCTTAGATTTAGGAATTTAGACGGAGGACACCAATATAGAAGGTCTAGCTCTATATCCTCTTTACATCCACTTTAAAAAAAAATAGGTTAGTTGTCAGCAAAACTTCAATAGTTTTGACCACTGCTGAAAATTTATCAGTCTTCATACAACTCGAATATAATCACCATATATATAAAATAAGACTTAAAATGACCAAAAAAATGAACAGTGAATCACAACCCACCTTGGAAATATATTAGGTCTTTGACTTCTAGAATAGGAGAATTAGCACTAAAAGAATAAACTTTTGGATTCAGAACACTGGTATTCGAATTCTAACTTCTTCTAGGTATGGCCTTAGGAAAACTATTTAACCTCTCTGTGATATAGTTTCCACATCTGTAAAAGTGGATTACAATTTCAGATACAAAAACAAAATGAAATATTCTTTTGATAGGATATTAGAAATAACTAAACATAATGATTCCAATTTCCAATGACCTCTGCAAGGAAGATTAAAGATTTGGTTGAAAATACAGAACAAAAAAATTAAAGTATTCTTGTAAGACAAGAGGAAATAACTCAGATTCCAACTTTAAGAACAGAAATAGTTTGAGAATGATTAAGTTGCTATAATACTATCACACTATCATATCTAGTTGTAGCTTATCAAATCTTACTCATTGTATGATCTGTAGAAAGTAATTTCATGTAAATTAAGTTCAGTTTCCCCCTCTGAAAAATTCAGCACATGTAAAATAGGGACTGTATGAATTTCAAGTTCTTTTCAAAATATAACAATTTTTTACATAAAGATCCTAATCTGCCATTAATCGATTTATTTAAATTCCTCAGATTTCTTTATATTCACATCCTATCCAAAGTTAATAGTACTAGCTTTCTTCATGCTATATAAACTAAACAGCCAAATGTCTTTAGAGTTCACATGAAATAATTTATTACAAGATTTCCTTGTGATAGCTCTTGTAAATATTTTTGTTAAGTGATAAAATGCAATCAATCATTAAATGAGTATTTGATCTCATTAACCATCATAGAGATAATCAATATGTAAAAGAAAAAAAAAAATCACTGCAACCAACTTCTTATCGGAATAAGCCATTGTGATTACCACAAGTATTTTTCCCAATTAGTTCAACACTTTCAAGAAGTAGAACAATTTTCTCCCTTTGCTTTACCAGAAAATTGGACCTATTATTTTATTACTGTACCATTAGTGACTGTCAAAATGCTTAGTTTAGTACAGAATAGCGTGAATATAAATGCTCTACTAAAGGTCCCAACGGCAGAGTAGATTCCTTTAACAGAACTGTATTTGGGAAGATGGGCAGTACTTCAATAAAGTAAATAAAGCACAGGAAATAGCATTTTCACTTTTTTTTCCAGAGAAAAGTACAGTCTATTACTTATCTCTGAAAAAATGGGAATTCCCAAGCACATTAGCAGTTAATACATGAAAACTAGAAATCTCCTTTATTTAAAGAAGTAATATAACATTTAACACAATAGGTTGTAAATTCTCTAGTCTTACAGCTAGAGTAAGGCTCTAAAATACAGTCTTCCTAAGGTGGAGTGGTACAATTTATTTTTTTAAACCACGAGGTCCCAAGTCCAGCCAACAGTAGTACAAAGAAGTGGATGGAAGTGAATTCTTATTTGTTAGTTTCGATTCTTTATTAAGTGCAGAGTTAAATGTAACTGAATGAATGGATGAGTGACTGTGTGCCTTGCCCACCTGCATTGACCAGTTTCTACAGTTTCAAATGCTTAATGTGTTTTTGTGAAGGACTATAGAGAACAGTTTGAGTTCTCCTTAATGTCAGTGTTGTGAGATTCCTGCCCCTATCCACATCAGCTAGTCACCTTCTAAGAGTCACAACTGACTTTTCACTCCTTCTATTTTCTGAAAGGAAGGAAGTGAGGTGCCTTTTACCTGTTTTGGAGCTTCCTTGGTTAACAAAGTCCTGGGTCTTCTTGTCCTGTCCGCGTGCTCCCCAACAAGTAAACAGAAATAGGAGATGAATTCAATGCATCAGCTTGACTGCCTCCCCCTTGGCCATTAGCTATACTTCACAGACAAGAATGTTAAAGTCTTCACTTTCAAATATGAAACTACTTTTAATTTGCTAGCTTATGTTTGTCTGAAACCACCAAATTCTGTATCTCATGACACTGAACCTGAATGTCATAGTGATTTTTTTTAATGCGGAGTACCATAACCCCCAATCAATTAGCCTTTCAAACATACTCATAGAAAGTAGTTATTTTCTTCTATAATTGTCAGATTATCAGTTAAATTATTACATCTGAGATCAAAATAACATGTTGCAGCTTAAATAAGTGGAAGTTTGTTTCTTTCTCACACATCAGTTCAAGACTAGGAATCTAGGATTGATATTGCAGACCAAGTTCTTTCTGCTTTTTTGCTTCGCAATCCTCAACATGTGGATTCCATCTCATAGTCTAAATGGTTGCTTCAATTCCTATCATCATAACTGCCTTCTAAACAAGGGAGAGAGACCAAGGAACTCATGCCTATTCTCTTTAAGGGCAGGACTCAGAAATGGTACTTATTACATATGCTCACATTCTATTGGTTGAAACTTAGCTGAAGAGCCACACATAATATCAAGCAATAAAGGGAAATAAAGTCTTTAGTTGGGTGGCCATGTTCTACTGAGAATTTTATTACAAAGGAAGGAGAATGGAAAGTGAGTACTAATTAGCACTACCTGTCCTAATCACTTTTTCATCTACCTAAAAGCAGGAAAAATGGGCAACTGGGATCCCTATCCTCTCACTCACTATGAGCAAGGTAGTGAGAGAAATGCTGGATTTTCTAATGTCATGGACCAGGAATACCAAATATCATTTCCACTCTCTCCTCTGTCTGAGTTGAAAGTTCTTGGTAGGTTTAACAAAACCATTTTAAATTATGTGGGTATTTAGAGATAATAAAAGCAGCCATAAAATTTTAAATTTCTGATAATTTAAACATTTCTTACTCTTTACATCTGTCCTAGTTATAACTTCTTGACCAAAATACAACCAGCACAAGAGAATGTGCTAAAGGACTGTGGTTGATTAATTCATGGGTTCCATGGTCACAGTCTTTGGGAGCTGACCAAGATTCATAGCAGGCCATATTCCATCATAAATACACTCTATATACCTCTAAATGGCCAGTCCTCTTTTTGGAGATAATGTCAGTGGTCTGAAGGTGAAACTGATTGGACAGTTTTCTCAGTACCTCTATTACTGAACCCAATCAAAAATTAGTGCTGCTACCAAATGTAAAATAGACAGCTAGTGGGAAGCAGCTGCATAGCACAGGGAGACCAGCTCAGTGCTTTGTGACCACCTAGAGGGGTGGGATAGGGAGGGTGGGAGGAAGATGCAAGAGGTAGGAGATATGGGGATATATGTATACATATAGCTGATTCACTTTGTTATACAGCAGAAACTAACACAACATTGTAAAGCAATTATGCTCCAATAAAGATGTTAAAAAAGAAAAAGTACTGTCTCTGTGAAACAGTCCTCTTTCCTGGAGTAACAGTGAAGATTCACAAACTTCTGTAGAACCATCTATGTGCCAGAAAGTTACAAGAGTTCCAGATAACCAAGTTAGCTACACATACTGCCTATGATAATTTTTTCTAATGTTACCTCTAATATTAATTCTTTGCTATTTCAACATACATGTAGAGGATTCTTACAATATCCTAGTTTTCCAGTACCTTGAAATGCCTTCCTCAAATGATCTTGTCATTCCACTTATCTCAGCCGCTCATTCCCTTAAGTCATCCCAAAAACCTGAATCAGTTGCCACCAATGCCCAAGACCATACATACGTCTTGTTCTCTTCCAACACCTTCATAGTGACATGTGTTTCTGCATGGATGTCAGGAAACCCGGAGGGAAGGGAAGAGGCAGTATTGATGCGGTAATGTAGAATTAGACAGTGAATCAGAAAAAAGTGCTTAATTTGACTGAAAAAAAAAAAAAAGAACACCCTGCTGAATCAGATTGAGTATTCCTGAAGGTGTTGAAATTAAAGTTTTCCCTGCCAAGTGGACATGAGAGCTCATGAAGAAAATTAAATTGTTAGAAAAACAGAGTTTCAGTTGAATACACATCTGTTTTGTAGCTATTATTTATTTATGTTATAAATTATATCATTTAAAGTAGCTAACTGGACCAAATAGTCCATATCCCCAACTACACTCTTCATCAACTACTGATGAATTACGTAAGACTTCAGAGATACTCTGCAGCATTCTTTCAAACAGAAAAAATAAAATAAAAGGAAGAAAAAAGAAATCTTAATGGACAAATGTTGGCTGTTTTCTTTTCCTCATTAGCCATCAGTATGTAAAACAATTCAGTTCTTAAACCTGACACAGAAGATCACCAGCTCCCTTACAAACCACACAGCAATTCCTGAAATCTAGGCAGAGGTTTTGGGTCCAAGAAGCATTAAGGCCAATTATGCACAAATAACCAAATTTTCCCAAATTTCTTAAATTCATCTTAAATCAAGAATCCAGGGCA
Source organism: Delphinus delphis (assembly GCF_949987515.2). Classification (NCBI taxonomy): domain Eukaryota; kingdom Metazoa; phylum Chordata; class Mammalia; order Artiodactyla; family Delphinidae; genus Delphinus; species Delphinus delphis. Next base: position 52,726,973 of record NC_082698.1, on the reverse strand, counting down.
CGAGAGGGAAGAGATATGGGAACATATGTATATGTATAACTGATTCACTTTGTTATAAAGCAGAAACTAACACACCATTGTAAAGCAATTATACCCCAATAAAGATGTTAAAAAAAAAATTCAAAAACAAAAAAAAAAGAATCCAGGGGCTTCCCTGGTGGCGCAGTGGTTGAGAGTCTGCCTGCCGATGCAGGGGACACGGGTTCGTGCCCCGGCCCGGGAAGATCCCACATGCCGCGGAACGGCTGGGCCCGTGAGCCATGGCCGCTGAGCCTGCGCGTCCGAAGCCTGTGCTCTGCAACGGGAGAGGCCACAACAGTGAGGCCCGTGTACCGCAAAAAAAAAAAAAAAAAAAAAAGAATCCACACTGACACTGAGACTCAGATATAATGTCATTAAGTAATTCTTCTTTAATATCGCTCATAAATCATTGTTCTATGATAGAGCATTCCTCTCAGAATGGTCCCGATGGAGTTTGGGGTCCCTTGGAATTGTCTTATTCTCCTCTTTTAGAACACCCATTTCCCCCTCATGTCTCAATTACTTCAGTATCTTGCTTATTGCCATTTTTCACTAATATCACTTCTGCCTTAATTGTTTGGAATTACAATGTACATGTACAATAAATGATGCTTTCAGTACCTTCACCTGCCACTTCCTCAACAACCTCTCCAATGATCCTCTGCCACCACACCTCATTCATGCATCCCCCTGGTCATACATGGTAGATCTTACCATTACAATACCAGTTGCCCATCCATAATCTGTGTTGTACTCTGAGTACTCTCAGCAAGTACCTTTTTTCTTTTTCCAGCTCACTAACTCTAGTACAATGGCTTACAACTATCCTTAACCCTACTAGGTCCTGAAACTCATTGATCCTATAAAATTTAACTGTCCCTTTTACATCCTTTGCTTCCTCTTTTCCTAGATATGTTGCATGGTCAAGTATGATTACTATATTGCATATACACACTTCCCCACTTTTTCTTACTTTGCGGTATTCATTTGGTAAAACTATAATGCTGATTAACCCAAATCTTTCTGCTCCGTGCCTGTGTTCATAAAGTTGAATGTAGTTGGAACAATGCTCAAAACCTGACTAATCACCTCTCTTTGAAGGCATGGCTGTGAATCTCAAATCGACGTTTAACGCTACCAAGTGCCTGTACTCTGCTTAGCCTACCCATTTTCTCTTTTCTTGCTTAGGTGACTTTCTCATATCTTCCGCTCTCACAGAAACCCCCAATACCTCCTCCCCCATTCTCCCTCCCAGTTGATAACCTTCTACCTAATTCAATGAGACTACTGAGTCTTCTGTACACCCCCATCCCCAAATCTACCTACTTACTAACATCTATATCCATATATCCACATATTCTGCATTCTCACCTGCTACCATAAATTAACCACCCATGTTCCTTTATAAAGTCAATTGTTTAACGTTTGTATTAGGACCCCATCCTATGTCTCACGTACTCAAGGAAACCATTTCAGCACTTCTCTTTCTCCTTTCTCACTTACATCATCAGTTGTTCTTTCTTTTGTTAAGTCATTCCCGTCAGAAAAAAAAAATCTGTTATCCTCTCCAATCTTACAAGGAAAGAAAAAATAAAAGCAAAAAAAAAAAAAGTCTCACTTGACTTACCAGCTACCACTCCATGTTTTTGCTCCCCTTGCAGGAAACTTCTTGAATCCGTTGTCTATGCTCATTGTTTCAAAGTCCTCTCCTCTCATTCTTGCTACATCTACTCTGATCATGCTTTTGCCATTCCTGTTCCCACACACCATAAAAATACTTTTGTCAAGGTCACCAGATGACAACTTGCATTATTAAATCTAATGCTCAATTCTCAGCTCCTAATCTACTTGATTCTTCATCAGTTTTTGACTTCATTCATTCTTTTCTTCTCCTTAGTACACTTTCTCCACAAGCCTTCTCAGATACTGTGCCCTTTTTTGTATTTTTTCTTAACTCACCGGTCATATTTCATTTTCTTTTTCTAGGCCCACCTCTTCTACTTTAACTCTTTATGTAAAATTCCCCAAGGTCCAATCCCTGGTCCTCTTCATTTACCCAAAAATGATATTTTCTTGGCGATCCTGGCTGGTCTTATGACTTAAAACCTATCTGTGAGTCAACAATTCCCATTATTATGTTTCCAGATCAGATCTCACTCCTCAACTACAGACATATATTTAAATGCCTATTAAAATCTCCACTTATGAATCTCTTGGACGTCTCAAACAGAACACGCCCTAAATTAAACTCTTTAACTTTCCCCAAAGACTCCTTCTGAAGCCTCTCCATACCAGCAGAAATCTTGACATTTCCCTTATCTCCTCTCTTTCTTTCACACTCCATGCCAAATGTGAAAGGAAATAAGGGAAGCTCTTCAATCCAAATATACATGCTAATTAGTGATCCTGCATTACCTTCACTGTTGTCCACTCTGGACAAGTAACCAGCATCTGTATCACTGCAATATCTTCCTGTCTCCCTCCTTCTGTCTTTGCCCTTGACATTCCAAGGTCTAATCTCGATAGAGCAGCAGAATATACTTTTAAATTGGAGGTCATATGATGTCACTCTTCTATTCAAAATTCTCAGCTATTCCTCATTCCATTTAGAATAAAACTAAAATGGCCCGCCAAAGCTTCTGGGAGAGGGTTCTACACCACCTCTAGCATCTTCTCCTCTATTCTCCTTTGTGCTGATTCTGTTAGAGGCACCTTCGAATATTTCAGGTATGTTTTCACCTTGGGCCCTTGCAGTGGCTGTCCCCTACAACTAGAAGGCTCTTCCCCTCCACTTCCTTCAAAGGTTTGCTCAATGCCCATCTTCTCAAATAGGCCTACTCTGATCGCCGTATACAAAATTCCTACCTTAGTCTCCCCAATACACCCACATCTTACCCTGTTATACTTTATTTTTCCATACCACTTCACATTTTGCTGGAAATATGACCTTCAAATAAATGACATTTACAAATAATATAGTTATTTATTATGTTTTACTATTTCCTGCCTCTCCCTGCTAGAATGTAAGTTTTACAAGAGCAAGAATATCTGTCTGTTTTGTATATGGATCTCACCTAAGCAACTAATCTCACCTAAGAAAAAAATGCCTAGCACATATAAAGCACTCAATAAATGTATGATTAACTGAAAGAAGAAAATATCTTGGTTCTAGAGCATGGCTTCCCTTTTAATTTTTCCTTCCCTTTTCTTGTACACTAGGGAATAATTAAAATCGAAGTTATCTTAATGTTTCTCCCTAGTTAAATTAATCAGGGCACTTCCTGTAGAAAAGTGACAAAAATATAACTCAAATAAACTTGAGTTAAAAAAGAGTGTATTGGCTTCAGTTAAGTGGGAAGCTCCTGGAGGAGGTGTAGGAAATGGTTTCAAACACAGTTCCATTCAAGGTTTCAAATAAAGTTCCTAAGTTTCTCTCTTTTCCTCAATTTCTTGGATCTATTTCTTTCTGAAGGCTGACCTGATTCCTTCCTAAGACATATGGGCTTCCTCCATGTCGTCAGGGAAGTTGGCTCTGGCAGCCCCAAATTCGCATCCTGTCAGCCTTATGTCCCCAAAGCAGGAAACAGTCTTCCCTACTAGCACTCTCAGAAATGCCTTGTGAAGGGCTCTGGCTGTCCAGATGAGAGGCACTGTCTACCTTTTAGTTGGGCTGCCAGAGGTCAGGATAGTATTCATAGCTTTACCAGGACTATGGATTTGGAAAGAGGTGGTCCCTCCAAGGAAGAAATGCTAAATAAACAACATATCTACTTTATATCACATTCCCTTCTTTTTTCTCCTTACCCTGTCGACTGGGATGCTTCAGAGCCCAATTTCTCTCTGATGGTACAAATCAGCCAAGAAGGCATGTGTAGGGAGACAGGATAAGACAAGAAGATTCTAACTGGAGCCAAAGCGTTTGAGAACAGTGGACCTTGTCTGACCAATGCTGTCCAGAGATTTCAGACTAACTGTATTTCACTTCATTTTAATGTAATAAATATTTAAAAAGAAGAATGGTTAGTTTTATATGATTAATGAATAAAATAATATTTTTAAAACTATTAAGAGTTTTACCCATTTATATTATTGTTTCAACTACGTGCTCATATGTTTTTATTCATCCATCAAATCATTTATGTGTCTGTCAGATAAGAAAACTTATTCCATACCTACTATGTACAATGCAATGCACTATGCCAGTAACGGGAATGCAATGAGTAATAAGATATGTTTGATTCAAATTAACATAAATACTTAATTACATTTGCAAAATTCCATTTATGTAATCAGTTTGCTAAATCCATGATTATAGTAGATAGGTTTTGTACTTAGAAATTTCCTTTTCACTTCTCCAAAATTATCATAAATAACATTTATAGAAAGCTAACTCTGTGTCAGGCACTCTGTTAAGTATTTTTATGAATTATTTCATTTAATCCTCACAGTTTTCTGTGGGAGGTGCTATTATTACCCCCATGTTACATAAGGAAACTGATAAAAACCCAGGAATCTGTGATACAGGTGTCACAGTTTGGAAGAGGTGGAATTAGGACTCAAATCCAGTAATCTGATTTCAGACATAAAATTTTTCAACACTCTGCACTGTCTTAGCAAAATATTTTAATGACATTTAGTGCAAAGTGACCCATGACCCATATAGAAGAAATAGCCACAGACTATGGGAATGGTGCTTAATTAGGTGTGGTGTCCATCAAAAACCAATCTTAATACGAAGAATTCTATTTTCTTTTCCAAAAAAAGTAGTTTAATATGACTTACATAGACAGTTTCTAACTATAAGAGTCCAAGTGGGACTTGTGAAACAGCCAACTTATTGTTGGAGATACTGTAGTCAGAAGCAATTGCAGTAGTATAGATTCTTGCTACAAACCTTTTGTATTCAAGGGCCTTAATTACAGCCTACCTAGGAGGACGAAACAGACAATTCAAGTAAAAGAAGAGCAGATACTCCATGTTACAGCAAATGGTAACTACAAACCAGTTGTGCTTTTAAAGCTGTATCCTGGATGATCTGGATGTTATAAGCATACACAGATTATTGTAATTCTTGGAATTCCTACCTTAGAAAGAATTGTAATTGAGCATATATATAAGGAAACTCATCTACAAGCATAGCCTCTGAAGTGATGATTACACAGACAGAAGGAAAGACACATGTATACCATGGAAGAAAGAGTATGACAAGGATAAAAGGCAATTCTGCGGATATCAGCACTTTGAACACAGAAGTGACTGAGTCCTGTCATGGAACCAATGGTATTAGGACTAGAACAATTTTTTTTTAATTGTCTCACACTTGGTAGGGTGACCTACAAAATGACTCAGTGTCCAGGGGGGCATGGTGGTTGTACAGGGGTGTGTGTGTGTGTGTGTGTGTGTGTGTATGCACGCACAGAATAAAAGAATGACACAAATAGTAAAATGGATAAAAGGTGTTGTGTCATGTATGTGTTCTATCACTCACTTTCTCTTTTAGTTTGGTTGTTTACTTATTAGTCTTAAAATGTATTTCCATTAGCCTGACCTGAGAAATAATGTACTCTGTTATCATATATTTATTAATAGTCATGATATTATCTTCATATATTTTCAGGGTATCAAAACATTACAGTTCATATATTTAATATTTTACACCAGAGTTTTAACCCCAGTTCATATGAGCTAATTGTTAGAAATTTGCACAGTGATGAACAACAGAGAGACTGAAGTCCCAAAGACTAATCCACGTTAGATGCGCACACTGCATAGCCTTGGATTCAAGGTGTAGTTTTATATTCTCACCACTTTTAATTAGAATGAAGTAACATCAAGAAGTATTTATCCAGGATTCAAGAGTTAAACGGGCACATTTAATTTTGTCATTTCCCAGGTAATCAATGCAGATTAAACTTAATGACAAAGACTAATTGAGAACTACTTATAATGTCTAAAAATTAAAATTAAACAAAGATCATTTTCTCTTTAATTGAGAAATAAGGATGAAGAGTCAGAAAAATCTCTGTGGAATGAAGGCTATATAGGGGAGGGAGCAGGTATGTGTGTGAGCAAGTCAGGCTCACAATTGTACTTTTAACCCTAGAATGCACGTTTTCAGAACAATTTCAGTCAATTTCAAAGGCAAAGGAACACAAAACACAAGTTATCATTTAAATGCAAAAAGATTTCATTAGAATTTTTATCTCCCCTTTTGGTGATGTGACAAGACGGCTGTGATATGGATTAAAGGAAATGAAAATTCCTCCACAGAAGGCAGCCAAAAAGCCTCTGCTTTGGAGTGTTCTCATTTGGGTTACAATTTCTATTATGTTTCTGTTTTAACATTACATTTGAGTTTCATCTTATTAAGCTCATTTACATTAGTATGAAAGTCAGTGTAATAATAGAATAAATTATTTTGAAATTAATGCTAAGATACTAAAGACTCCAAGGCAGCTTTGATGATTAAATTTGATTATAATGGCTAAATGTTGACAATATAATACATTCTCCAATTTCTCTGAATATTGCATCTCATGATACATTTCTTTAACTTCCTATGTTATTCTTTGTGTTCAAAAAAGCATCTCTGAATATATGTAACCATAATCTTGGTATAGGCAAAACAGAAATCTACTTAAATCAGTAAATTAAATAAGTGGATAACTAAACTAAAAAATAAATGCTTTGTTTTTATTTTTATAAAGATATGTTAAGAGCATAAATTTGTAAATCAGAGAAGAGTGTAGCCAGAGAGTGTAGAGTCATCATGTAGAGATATCTGCCAGTCATCATGTAGAGATATTGCCAAATTTAGGAATTATTTATGTGTTATACCCATTTTGGAGGCTGAAGATGGATGGTAAGAGGACGTTGTATTTAACATTGACGGGTTCATTCCATAGCAATAATCATTATGCTTTATCAACCATATTTACCATATGATAGAGGTAAAGGGCATACTGTTACTGTTCAGGGAAAACTGTACCTGAAAATTCAGCAATACCAATAAGGGTATTACCAATGGACACAGTCAAGGAAAGTTTCACGTTATTATGCCTGGAAAAGTCGCGGGAATTAGGCACATGGGCAGGAATTCCAGGCAAAAGGTAGATATAGGTGATTAGAGCTCCGCTAATTTACCAACTTGTAAGAACACCATTTCCTCCAGCACACAGGGTGATTGTCGGACTACAACAAGCCATGAGGCTGGAGAGATCATCAGGAAAGGCAGTTCATGAGGGCAGGGATATATATTAAGGCTTTTGAATTTGATATTGGACACTAAAAGATTTAGGCATGAGAGTGACATAAACATGCTGCATTAACAAAGATGGCTCTTTCAGTAGTTTGGGCAATCTTATAGATCACTGCTGTCTAGTAGAACTGTTTGTGATGATGACAGAAATGTTCTCTGTCTGCACTGTTTAATATGGTAACCACTAACCATACATGGCTATTGAGCATTTGAAATGTGGCTAGTGCTACTGAGAAACTGAATTTTTCATTTTATATAATTTTAAGTAATCTAAATTGAAATTTGAATAGCCACATGTTGCTGGAGATACCACATGGGACAGTGCAACTCTAGAGGTAGGGCTGATTTTCTCCAAGGTCATCAATAAGAGAGCAGTTGCAAAAATTTACATTTCTTTGTATGCACTATCATTTTCTCTAAATACAAGAACTTAAAAGAAGAAGTGATTTGTCTGGTAATTGTACCTGTTCTACTGTTCTCTCTCTTCTCTGAAAAATCCTCCATACTTAAACCAGTCCTCAGAAATCTCAGGAACTAAAAGCAGTGATAACAAGAAAAATGTGTCTGAAAATCATTACCTGGGTTTGGCATTCAGTCCAAATACATATTTAACCAAGCACTGGTGGGTTAAACCCTTGAAAAGTAAACTGATCAATTAATTTACCAATCATTTTTAATTCATTTAAATATGTGTTGAGTACTGTTTGCCAAACAGTATGCTAGGTGCTGGGGATAAAGTTGTAAGTCTGAACTCCTAGAAATTCACAATCCAGCAGAGTAGGCAGATATACACACAGCTAATCATAATACAGCGAACGACATATGGTGATGGCAATTTCAATAAAATGATCATCAGACCAGAAATATGGAAGTGCTTAGTTCTGCATGAAGAATTAGGGGAAAAATTGAGTCAGGAGTTGACTCTAATGTTGAGAAGAAAATTTCAAGGTCAGCTAGCAGGAGGTGGCAAAAGGTAGACGATATGAGGATGGTAGGTGAATAGGGGTGACTGGGAAGGAAGAAAACTGCATGGAGATGAAACAGCATGATTCAAGTATGAAAACTAATTACTTGTCTTAAAAACTATATATAAACTTTTATGCCTGGAAAATAGGATGATGAATAGGGTTGAAGCTAAGAAGCCATACACTGTGTGAAAATGATAGGCATTGGATGATTTTTTTTTTTTAATGATCTAACTTAGATTTGGATTTTTAAGGATCTGGCAGCATTGGGAAATGATAAATGATGAAGACTGAAATAGGCCACATAAATCTGGATATGACTGCACAGATGTTTTGAGATGTTTGAGGTCCATAACTAAGGTCACTAAGGCCTTCCAGTCCTGGTAATTATGTCAATTCTTCTTTTAATATGTTTTTTGTTTTGTTTTGTTTTTCTGGCTCATCAACTCCTTAACACTCATCTCTCCAAATGATTTAAAACTCCACAGCTCTCTTCATGCTAGAGATCAACCTGAGACCCATTAGGTGAGTGGGTAAGGGTGATAGAGAAAACAGGGATGACTGCAGGATTTGTGGCTGGAGACTGCAGAAGCTGATACTACTAATGAAATAGGGAAGACGTAGGAAGAGCTGCGATTTTGGAGGGTGGTAATGGATTCTGAGCCATTCCTGCTTCCAGCTACTCTTTATCTTTTCACTGAGTGACAGTAAAGATTACTCACCCTCTAACCAAGCACCCTGCAGCCCTAGTGAGTTTAATCTTCGTGAGGTGATTACTATCACTATACATCCATCTGGCTGGAAATCACTATCTTTCCTATCTTAGAGCACCTTCAAGCTGCATGGAGGAAATTACTTGGACACACAGTAGTTTATTGGTATGGAAAATACTTCAGCATATCCGACAGAGAAGTCTGGCTTAAAGGTTTTCTTTCCAAGTCACTTTGCTCCAGGGAAGTATGTGTAAATCAGTTAATAGCCCATGAGTTTTTGCAGAAATGGAAAATGCACTAAGGATGGAATTTTTTACAGGGAAAAGAAGAGTCAAATGCATATTGAGCTGGAATCAGATACTTTGAGTAATGCTGTTGTTTAACTTTCCTGTACCTAAACACATTGCTAGCAGTTTCCAATTGGCTTATTTCACTCAGCTGAACCTACAGATGATCAATATTTTGCAGTCGATAACTGACCTCCAGAGAATTCAGCCAGGTTTCTTTTCCTCTGCCCACATCCATAGTTCACATGTCACAGCTCCCCATGGTTCCTTTGTCCCATTTGAATTTTATAACCAGTTACTGATTATTCTTCTCGGTATTGGTGTATAGCCTTATAAGCATGAACCACCCCAATTCATGGGCATGAAATATATCCAGTCATGGTCCCAGGACTGTGCTTATAGAGTCCATTGTCCTCCACTCAAGCAGGACAAGATGGCGAACTGTGACACAGTACCCTGTGATATAAAACCAACTGCTGGCCCTCAGCTCATTTTTAACTTCTGAAAGTCTGTATTTTCTAAAATTGTATTTCGGTTGAAATAACATCATAAATTCTACACTGGAAATGAGGCTTGGGCTACAACATACACTGTAAATGCATTCAGTGCTCTGGGGCGTGTTCAGAAATATTGACTGCATTTAAAAACTAAAGCAAAAGAAAAAGACGGCCCCAAAAGCCCAAAGCCATAATATTGTTAACTTTTGAAGGAAAATAACAAAAAAATGAAGTTATTTAATGCAACCTAAAATTCCATGTAATGAATTGCTAATGAGGGTCAAAAGCCCAGGAGAAAGCCCTAAGGCGTCCACTGAGACTTCAGGGGATATTGATAGGGCATCATCCCAGTGATCTCAAGCAACTATGACCAGGTCAGTTGCCCTGGAGGTCTGTGATTTCTTAAATTTTCCTCTGTGCCCAGTCTCCTCTCCTAGAGTCTACCTCTCCTAGCCTGGGATTGTTGCTGCTTTTATCAGACATTGCCACTCTGAGAACTTCTGAGGATGCCATATTAGCTTGGGGCTGTTATCTGGACTCAGCTGTTATATCATATAGGGCCTCAGAGCACAACAGTGTCCAATATACTGGTGTCCTGGAGATACAGATGTGATTGTAGATGTGTACTGATGAGAAATGGGGAAGAATACCTCTCACCCTTTAAGACATCCACTGTTCTGTGGGCGTCTTTGGTCTTAGTATCCCAAGAGATTTTTTAATGAAACAGTTCTCTTCATTTAATATTCAGTCTCTCCTCCATCCAGTGATCTACAGCGAGTCCAACTGGGAACCCGCCTGAAGAGAACTCCAAGTGGGAGACACCAAGCTCTACCCACCCCTTCTTCTGCAAACCAGAGCTTCTTATGAGATTATGTCCTGACACTGGCTTCCCCTTGGATGAGGAATGTATATTTGCCTAGCATGAACAGAGATATGGTGGTCCTATTTGACATGTCTCACCAGGCAGAAGAGTTGTGACACCAGCAGTGAAAGCTTAACTTCAAAGCAAGACCCTAATTACTCAGGAAAAGGCAGTAAAGCAAGTGACTGAATCATCTCACCACAGCCAAGGTCAGATTTCAATATAAATATCACCTATTTTAATTAATTAGGAGTTTTAGAAATTATGATTCAAATATCATTGAGTAGATCTTACATAATCTTTTTAAATAGCATATGTTAAACATAGTCTAAAGTAGTAAAAATATCGTGGCAATTGGATTTTGGTTGATCAAAGTAATTTTATTGCCAGATGCACTGAAGTAAGTTTACTGCCAAAATTAATCAGATGATTAAAGAAGATTCTGAAAACATTCTCCAAGTGGTCATAACACCTATGCTTTCCAATATTACCTTCCTAAGATAGTTAGAATGGAGTAGTGGGGAAACAGGAGTTGGGGTAGTGCTGAGCTAGTCCTCAAATTCAAATTCTGGTTTTGACATTTACTGACTATATATAAGTTTTCAAACTAGGCTCAAATTCCACCATTGATAAGTGCAGGATGTAATCCTAACCTTGTATGATAGCAAGAATAATAAAAAATATTTGTTAGCAAGAATAATAAAAAATATAAAGTATCCAGATGCACGTCAAATAAATAGTGGATGCTCAGTAAATACTGTTACTATATTTAAAATCAATATATAACATCTCACCCTTGATCTAGATGCCAAATCTTCATTCAGCATATATTCAAATATATATGCTCAATCTATATAATGTATCAGGCACTGAGCATTATACCAGATACTATATGCTTGTCAGAAGATAATCTCCTCTCAAAATGAATAATAATAATAGAAACTAGAGAGTGAATGAAAGGGAGAGAGAAGGAGAAAGAGAAAGAGAGCTGCATAACATTTTTTGGGTTTTACTACAATCTCTCATAATCAAAGTAAGTTCTCACAAAACATTACAAAGAAAATAGCTCTAGGTCCCTACTTTAAAAATATACTGAGCCTAAAAAGGGCTACGTTACTTGCCCATGGTCATCCAGAATGAAAGCAACTCTAAAAAGATTTTCATTTACCACAGTAAGTTCTCAAATCCTTGAATGGGAAACAAGGAATAAAAATACGTAAGTTACACATTGTACATGCAAAAATAACATCTTATAAAACAGACAAAGAATGGCAGTTTTCTATCTCATTTAGTAAAATCAAGGGTATATGCTCTCTTATTCTGTAAGGTACCACCACCACATCCTCTAAAACAGAGGGTTATCATTCTCCACACTCAAGTCGCTATGCAAAACCTTGTTATAACTGCAAAGATGCCTTATAATCCACAGCAGGTTTTCAAGAATACGTCTGTCTTATCTTGTTCATCTCTTCACTTAAGATTTGAAGCTGTGGGATATTATGAGTGGATGATATAACACTTACCTTTCTTGCTATAACTGAAAACACAGTGATATCACAGAAGACCAAAAATTAAACTAAAAGAAGATATGAAGTAGTTGTATTTAGAGTCCTGGATCTCAAACCCTGGGAAGATCTCAAAGGTAGCAAGCATATCACAGACCACAGTTTCCCATTCCAACTGAACTTAAATGATACATTTGAATACCATACTCAAGTCAGGGATTTTATAGAGGAATCTGGATTCCTAGACAGGGTTTCATACATTTTTGACTCGGACACAGAATGCCTGCTAACTTAGAGAAGCATGATGATCTTGCAAGAAGCCCTGAAGGAGCTAAGGGATGACCTTTTGGTCAATGCTGAGTGTATAGGCTGCTGCTGCTGCTATTGTAGTGAATAGCTGAGAGCAGGACTGACAAGATAGAGCATCCACTCAACTGAAGAACCTGAGATACCCATATGATGAGTACCATGAAATCAAGGATAATAACTAATACTCCAAACAAATTATTTCTCTACTGATTTCTCCAAAGCTAACCTATTTAGAAAAATCATAGAAGACTCAGGTTTTATGTATATTGAAAAGATGATCATGGGTTTGTACAATACCCTCCCGTGTTTGAGAGTCAGTTTGAAATTTCTGGTATATTACACTTACAAGTTTTATCCCTATCAACTACATTATTGAGAGAGAGAAAAAACAGGAAGGAGGAGGAAGAAAAGAATAAAAGGAAGAGGAGAGGAAGAAAAAGGACAGCTTCCTAATGCATGCTATCGTCTTCGAGATAAAAAATTGATCACATTGAATAGGCTATTTTTGTAGAGTCAGTGACAGTGCAAAAAAAATCAATAAATCTCAATCTTTCTCATTCTCAGAGTAACAGGAACGCCTCCCATTATGCCCACTCAGGTCACTGTGTCACAGAAATGGTGAGAGAATATGAAAAAGGAAATGGGAAAAGACCCACCAGACATAAGTTGTTTCCCAGGCATCCATCTTCAGCCAAGGATTGAAAAGGGCAGGACAGACAACGACGTGTTAGTGTAACTCAGTTTTCATCAAAACTTACTATTCATCATGACACAAAACTGAACAGAAGGGAAAAAGTGTGAAGTTTGCAGTTTGTTAAAATATTTTCACACTTGTTTCTCTCTCTCCTTATCTTCTGTTTTATGAAGCAGGCTAGTCAGTCAGGGCATGGATAACTACAGGCAATGAGAGAGTAAGAACTAGAATTAGACTCTCTTGCTATGGAGAGAACATGAAGTGGTCGGGATAAGGGAGTTGGGTGGAGAAGAAAGAAGGGTGGGTACCTTCAATGTGAACACAATATCCAAAATGCTCATCATCCATAAATCATAATACAGGTAAGCCTTGGTATCAGGGACCCAGACAAAGTGATTGAGGTGTCCCAGAGGGAGAGTATAGCACAAGGCAGGAGGCAGGTACACAGAGGAGGATGCTTCACCAGTAGGCAGCCATCACTGTTAGCCAGTGTTGGGATCCAAGACACAAACCTGGATTTCAAGCTCTGAGCAGAGAAAAGATGAAGCAATAGGGAAATCAGAGGCCAGATGCTACTCTTGGTAATAAACATACTACCAAGACAAGATATCAGACAGAGAGAAAGACAAACCCAGGATTTGAAAATAGATGCACAAATGTGATTTTGATTGAGCTGCAGGTGTGTGAGGTGGAGCCATCTGAGTGCTTCCTATAAGATGTGAGAGGGCAAGTTGGTAGTACCCACTGCCCCTGGGGCAGTGGCTTCTGGATAAATATAAGGTATCACACCATGTTGTATGGCCTAGCATATTAGGAAACCCAAGAAAGAATTGCTGAATTGAAGATATGAAACGACAACAAAATACAGCAAATCTGAAGGAGAAGACAGGGATTGAAGGGTAGTATGGGTGAGTTTTGCAATTACAAAGTTAGTGAAACGGGGACACAATAAGGTTTGAGGAGCGGGACAGAGGAGATGCTTCCATTCTTGGAGAGGGATGTCTCTTTTATAGGGTGATGAAACTCCAGCTTAAGGGACAACAGCTGATTAAGGAACCATACATGACTGAAGATGAGCTGCCTGATGCTAGGATAGGTCCTAAGGACTGTGTAGTTTTATACAAAGGAGAAAAGGAGGGCATAGATATGGAGAGGGATCTGATGTGACCAAAAAGCAGCAGAGCCTGATATTCCTTAGGTGCCTAACCAACTTTTGCTATCTTTAACTTCCCAGTCCTGGGGCCAGGGCCTCAGACAGAGACCTAGATATGGGACATGGGATTCCATCCTTCACTAAAGTGACACCTAGTGCAGTAACTAAACTGTCTGAGACGTAACTGGTCTATCTAGCAAACAGAACAATAATACCTACCTCATATGACTGTGTAAATGAGATCAGCATCTGAACCACATTGTAAATTTTACGTTACTATGTAAAGTTACTATGTGAATTGTTTTGTAGCAGGTAATTTTTCTGAGGGGTTGGGCACTTACAGTCCAAGGTCCAGATAAAATGCAGGAAGGTGGCACTGGGAATCCCCCCACTGTGAGAACCTGGTCCTTTCCTCAGACAAGAAGTTGTTCCAAGTCTGCCAGGTATAATGTAAGAGGGAGGATGACTGGCAGCCTCCAAGGCATACCTCGCTTCTCTGCCAACCACTGTCGTGTAGGCGCTGGTATCATCGCGCCACCTCCAGAGTGCAGGGAGCAGAGGCCCTCTCTCTGTGCACCTCGCAGCTACCAAAGCCCACACAAGTAGTGGGAGCTGAAAAAGGAGCCAAAAATCAAGGTGAACTCACAGATGTGCAAAGCAGCAAACCGAAAATATCAGTCATGTCTCCCTAGCACTGAGAAGCACAGTTCATTTGTTACACCTCAGATTACTTTAAGCCAGATGCTCTGGAGGAGACACCACAGAGCAAAACTGCACAGAAGAGATCTAAATGCGATCGTCTGCATCACAAAATAAAATAATTCTCGTGCTCCCAAGGACAATGAGTCAGAATCAGTTTACAAGTAAAACCAAGAGAAAAGGAAAGGTTTTTCTTCACTTGATGTTTTAAGACAGCTTTTAAACCAGAGCTTCTCAAACATGAATGTGCCTCTAGATCACTGGGTCCTTAGCCAAATGCAGATTCAGACTCCACAGGTCTAGGAGGAGGGAGGAAGATGCTGAATTTCAACAAGCTCCCAAGTGAGGCCAGTGCTGCTGGTATCCCAACATCATACTGAGTAGGAAGGTACTAGACAATCAGGATTGTGGATTTCAAAACAGCTATTATGACTTATACATACAGATGAAAGAAGACTGACAGGAAGGGGGAAAAGATACCATCTTATAAAGTAAGAGATCTTTGATATCAAAAAATGCTTGAAAATGCTTGCTGTTTGATGTTCTCATATGACACCGATTCTCCTTTGAAAGTGTTCACAATTTATTTGTGAAGTCAAGATATACATACACATAGACACACAAGCATGTGAAGTCAGAACTGCTGTGTACCAGGGTGAAAATCAGTATAATGCACTGGGCTATCTTTTTCCTCAGTATTCTCATCTGCTAAAGAAACAAAACAATAGAACTCTGTTCACTTTAAAAAACTCTGAAGCTTCTATGGGAGTGGTTGTCACAAATAATAAGCACTCAATAAATGGTTACCATTGTCAATAATGGTAGGAACATATCAGCAGACTTCGAAAGAGTTTCTCATGTAAAGTCTCCTCAATTCTTTTTAATCTTATTATAATCTTCTGATTAAAAATCAGTAATTTCCTTTTAAATGTGGGAGAAATATTGAAAAGAATATAAAATGTTTAAATTCATGCTTAATCCAATAATTAAGAGCCATATATCTTTAATACTCACGTTGGTGAAAATCTATGCAGTATTTCTGTCAGATGATAATATATATATATATAATACATATATATAATACAAATGTGTCTTTAAAATTAAGGTTATAGTGTATATATTGTATCTTAACATAGTCACAAAAATATATAGTAAAAATCTCCCATATTATAAAATAAGAAGTTTTAATTGTGCCTTTCAATGCATATACTATAATTTATTAAAGTATTCACTCATTACTTTTACCAGATATTTAAGATGTTTTCTATTTTTAATATTAAAATTGCATTATAATGACTGTTCTTGCAAATTTGTGCACACTTGTGGTTGTGTCATCAATTCAGAAAAAAACTGCTGCACTAAAGGGTATGTGCATTTTTAAAGGTTTTGATACATATTTTCAAATTAGCCTGCAAAATGTTTTACCCATATCAACGCCCACAGGCAGTGGGGCAGCTAGTGGGAAGCATGGGTGTGTGCGTAACGGGGCAAGTGGGAGGAGAGGGGAGTCAGAGAGGGAACTGGGAGGCAGATCAGGGCTAGAGGGGATGATAAACGTTTTGATCTTTACCCTGAGCAAAATGGGCAGCATAGAAGGTTTGTAAGCAGTAATCTGATTCAAGTTTTTACTAAATCAAGAGTCAAAGCTCTAAGCCCAGGAAGGAGTTCATTACAGTAATCCAGATGAAAGACTGCCAGGGCTGTAGGATAGAGATGGTGGATAGAGTCTGGATTCTGGATGCAGTCAAAGGCAAGGACAACAGGATTTGCTGAGTATGAGGGAAAAAATTGATAATGATGAGTTCAAGGTTGTTAGCCTGAGATAATGGGAGATGTGTCATTTCCTGAGTAGGGGAAACCTGTGGGTGGACCAGATTGACTAGGAGAAAACTCAGCCCTTCCATATGGCCAAGTTTGGTTTGAGATGTCTTTGAGACACTAAGTGGGCAGTTAAATAGACAAGACAGAGCTTCTGGGGTTATTAGTCTTACCTGCTCCTCAATTCCTTCTTGAGTTATGACTATTATTTTTCCTAAAGTGCTACTTTTCTAAAAAATAATTCATTTCTTTTTTATTAATATAAATTTATATATAGAATTATATTTTTGCCTTTCATATACATTGTTAGATTTTCATATATTATAAAGTTGTCAATTTCTTTCTATCTTTTTTCTTGATGAAGTGAGTTCAAAATTAGATATGTTCTTATCTGTCTTCATCAGTCTGGATACTTTTATTTAATTTTTACCATTTTCTCTTTACAAATCCTTTATTTTTTTCTCTGTATTTATCAATGTGCCAGTTCTGTTTGTGTTCTCTTATTCTTCTACCAACTTTTTTTTTTTTTTTTTGCAGTACGCGGGCCTCATCACTGCTGTGGCCTCTCCCGTTGCTGAGGACAGGCTCTGGACACACAGGCTCAGCGGCCATGGCTCATGGGCCCAGCCGCTCCGCGGCATGTGGGAACTTCCCAGACCGGGGCACGAACCTGTGTCCCCTGTATCAGCAGGCAGGCTCTCAACCACTGCGCCACCAGGGAAGCCTTCTATCAACTATTTACACTGAATACTTAATTTATTTTCATTATTTTTGCTTGCCAGTAAAATACCCAAGGCTGTGAATCTGTGCCCAATAAAAGCTTCTGTGAGAATGCAGGCATTTGTTATGCACATGGTTCTTATTCTTGAATCTTGTAGTTTTTTATATTTTGGGATCTGATTTATCCTTTGGCCAAACATTTATTTAAGATATTGTATGCTGTTCTTTACAAATGTCCAAGTTGTATGATTTTGATGTTATGGTTTGTTATTAATTTCTATTTCTTCCAGGCAGTGATGTGTAGGCTATAAAAACTCTGCATTTTGCAATGCTAGCTTTTGTACATTTTGGGTGTATTCTTGAGAAAACATGTTAGCTGATACGAGACTAGGCACAACACAATCTATTATGTTAACCTTGTTACTTTTACTCTGAAATTAAAGGGAGCTTCCTTTTCTGTTGCAAATGATGATCTTTTTTAATCTACCAAGTGTAATTAAAGACCCCTAGCCTCACTCTCTCTTGTGCTGGCATCTTTCCCACCCTTCTATTGTTGATGATCATAGGCATCATATCACTTTGAGCCCTTTTACAACTCTGGGACATCTCCTCCTCATTTTATTACCTAAGAAGCATAACCTAAAAATGTTTTCCTGAGGACATCAGCACTTAGCAATTTTACAGGTGATCAAACTTAAATCTAACACCAAAATTACTCCTGAATTTTCTTCTTCCCAGGAAGGTTTACCCCTGCCTCTCTCCTGTGCTTGGAAGCTCTGCTGGAGTTTCAGTTAGACATACATGGGTAATGCGCCCTGTGTTCAGACATCTTGACCTCCTGTCCTCCAACTCTGGCTCCTCTAGACCTAGATCTTCTTCTCATGCTGGTAGCTCAATGAAGACACTCATGAGATAAGCAAACTAAGTTGTAGAGAGAGCACTGTCCAGATTCTGGTCAGCTACATTCCTGAGTTTGGTCATTTCAACTGGAATAGAGAGACAGGGATTTGGGTGATCTCTGTAGAAGTCACCATTTAGCCTCGAAGCTCCACACATTTTAGGAATGAGACACAGGAACTGAAAAGAGATGATAAATCCAGAATATCATGGAAGAGGACAAAATGTGGGGAGAAATAAATGGAGAAAACCAACTTGTGTGTTGGAAACAGAAATCAGATTAAATTGGAAGTAGTAAGACCCCATGGAATGGAGGCTCACTATTTATTTTTTCTTTCAACAATCATTTATTAAGTGTTAGCTATATGCCAGACACATGGTATGAGACTTGCAGTAATTTTTAAAAGAATAAAATTTTAAATTTGGTTGAATAAGATAATTGATCTGTGCGTAGTAAGCACACAAATGGTTACTGTTATTATGACTATTATCTTTGGGCTCTGGATATTTGCAGAAGGAGGAGTTATTTTCAACCTAAGCTTATAAAAAAAAGAAAAAGTGGGGGTGAAGGAATCAAGGAAATTTTTTTGGAGGAGGTGTACTCGTCAGAGGTGTAGTTCCAAAGAAGGGAACACCTTGTCTCTACTTCACACCTAGTCCGTTTGTGCTGTGTAGAACCATCCCTGGCTTCTCTCTCCTCGTGTGTTGATCAGACTCTCAGTGGGTATTAATCAAACTCATTGCTTTGCTGTCTTTTATGTCACTTAGGTGGGGTCTCTTCTTATTTGACCTAATCTGTTGGTAATTTATTCCTTGAAATGAACAGTGAGTGAATAAGACCCCAATCAACACTCAACAATAAAGACTATTTCTGCCCTGCATTTTAAATAGACACATTTTAATGAAGGGGAATTAAGGAGATTCAGATGGCATTTTATTTATTTATTTTGGTTGCACTGGGTCTTAGTTGTGGCATGTGGACTCTTAGTTGCGGTGTGCATGCGGGATCTAATTCCCCAACCAGGTATCGAACTCAGGCCCCCTGCACTGGGAACATGGAGTCTTACCCACTGGACCACCAGGGAAGTCCTCAGGTGGCATTTTAAAATGAAATGAAAACCCAATCAAATACGGATGACACCCAGGCATAAACGTCTTGCTTCATGGTCTTTTATAGGCAGTTAGTAACTAGCTGGAGGAGACCGAGGCATCACACACCATATGGTGAGATAAATATGGCTTACTTTTAAAACTGCATTTGTGTCACACAATTAAACATTAAAACTATGTACTCCTAAAGATTATGCTGCAAAACCTGAAGTTTTTGCAAGTTTCACTGTAACCACTCTGGAGATTTTTGAAGACATGAAATCTATCATTAGAAGCAGAATATCTAAGTCACATGATTCCAGCAAACTATTTTAAAAAGGTATGAATAAAAACTTGCAATCCAATCCAGGGAGCAGCTCAAATAATAACCAATATTCACTCCAAACTATACCCTCTCAATGAACGGAAGGTATCAATGACTGTACCTCCCTGGAGCCCAGGAAAAGGAAGAAGAGCTCAGGGAGCTGGCTTGTCCCAAGAGGGAAACAAATGGAGGTGAATTACTGTAAGTCCGAGCCTTGTCTTCAGAGCATAACAGAAGAGCTTCAGTAGAACTGAGGTCAAGCAAGTGTGTTTTGACATCACTTTGCTGCTGCAGCAAAACCAAGACTGATTTAATCAGTGCACTGAATCTGGCTTGCAAAATATATCAAAACTAAGGCCCATGGGCTTCCCTGGTGGCGCAGTGGTTGAGAGTCCGCCTGCCGATGCAGGGGACACGGGTTCGTGCCCTGTTCCGGGAGGATCCCACATGCCGTGGAGCGGCTAGGCCCGGGAGCCATGGCCGCTGAGCCACCGCGTTCGGAGCCTGTGGTCCGCGACGGGAGAGGCCACGGCAGGGAGAGGCCCGCGTACCACAAAAAAAAAAAAAAATTAAGGCCCAAATAGGAAAATTGGTATTTGGTTTCTAAACCCTATCCTTACTAACTTTGGGAAAGAAAAATCAAATAATACATTTTTCTCAAAATTAAAAAAAATATTTTAAAATTATTTTAATCTAAATTTTTTTTTATTATTGTAAGAAAAAAATTTCCTGTCATGTTTCTTTGTCTCAACTCCAAAAACTGAAAATAACTGAAGACCACAAAGAGTACCATTTAATCAAGAGTGCCAAAGCAGAAGCCTGGAGAAAAGCTCTCAAAGAAAGATGCCATGGCTTGGGGTTCCTGATTCCACTGTCATCTGTAAATGCCAGCAGTAAGACTCCTACCTCAGAGGACTGCTATGATGATTAAATGAGTTAATATGTAAACATGATTCTTATAACAGTGTCTAGAACATAATAAACAATATATGCATTTGTTGTCATTATTATTATTTTTTATTTTTATTTTGATAATATGGAGATGTAATCTAGATAGTCCAGGGTGATGGATAATTCAAATAATATTTAATCTATTATTTAATATTTAATATTTAATAATATTTAATATCTTCCATTTAATGAGCATTTAATATGTGCTAGGTGCTTTATATAAACTATCTCATTTAATTTTCACAATAATCCATGAAGTGGATACAACTGTTATCACAATTTTATAGTTTGAAAACCAGAGGCTTAAAAAAATCAAGTCAATTGCTCAAATTAAGATTAAGTCAGGGGCTGGAAAGTAGCTGCATCAGCATTTTCTGCTCTTTAATAACTAAACCAAATGCCCAAAACAAACAAAGGGAGAATTTATAATGGCTAGGATCAGTATGTAAATCAAGTGAAATCTAACCTAAATATGTTACACTTCTGTATAGACACTATAAACAAAGTCACACATGCCACATACATGATGCAGGGGAGCAAAAATTGTCACCCTAAAATATGCCACTTTGGCATGAGGATTATTTGAGCTAAAGGCAATCAAAACCCAGCAGATTCAGGAAAAGCTCTTTACCTCCCTCTCAACTGCCTAAATTGACACAGGAAGGGGGGCCCGTAGCAGTAAGACAGCTATACCAGAGATTCCTTTTTAACTAATAAATTCATCTGCATAACAGCATAACCTTTGTTTGCCAAACATCTTCTCTCCCTTCCTGTGAATGGCCTTCCTCCCTAATCTTTTCCTCAGCTCAGGATGTAACATAAGCTTCAATTACCTGGCTGCCCTTTGAGTCTTCGTATCTCCATGGGGCTTCTGCATGTTTCTAATTTTGTTTGTTTTTCTCCTGTTAATTTGTCTTATATCAATTGAATTATTAGACTAGCCAAAGAGTCTACAAGGGAAGAAGGGAACATTATTCCACCCCTACAATGACAAATACACAAATATGACAAATATATGCAAAATATACAGAGTTCAACAATTATTGGGAATAAAACAGCAATCAACAGTACGAACAGCATCTCAGGAAATCTTCTTGTACTTTAAGATTTAAGTACTTATGTCTAAAGTCTGGAACCCCTCAACTGTTTTTTCCCACAGTGTGTGTCTATGTGTAACCTCATGCTTTGATACTTGCAAAGAAAAGAGGCAGCGATCTGTTGAGTTTTCAAGATAAATTCATATGGATGACAAATACTACTCTCCACTTTTAGAATGAGGGACCAGTACACGATGGTTGAAATCTCTTACAGAGGATGTGTTAATACAATAAACCTCAAATAACCCAGAGTCTGGGAATTAAAGGTTTGCTTTTTTTTTCTTCCTTCATGTCACTTAGCCAGAATGGTAAGCTAGTCCTTGTGGCCTCACCAGAGGTTCCACATGAACCCATCAGGTTTAAACTCCAGACTCTCCTTTGTTCTTTCTTGTCTCCCATCTATAACTCTACGGCACGGCTGAGCAAGCATCTACAAGAGCATACACTTCTTCCTTAGACTTCAAAACAGTGCCAATGCCACTGATAACAGTAGTAACTCTACTTAGAAAGCAAGGCTACATATTTCACTTCTAAGTTATAACCATGTGCAGCTCATTTCGAAGCATTACTTGTAGACACATGAGAACTCACCTAGTCTTTTCACCTCCACACAAATCCTGCATTTGGACCTGTAATGTCTTTAAAAGTCTTAATCCTTGTGCCTTTTGTTTCCTATGGATGGAACAGGCTTGATGAACCTGTCTTATGTAATTAGCATTCATTTTTATTCTTTTTTTTTTGTATATTCATTCATTTTTCTCTTCCTGGTTGTTTTTAGCTCAGTGCCCTGGCAGCCTGTGTCCCACTGGAGTCCCCTCCTTCAGTACTTCTATAACATCCACACTGTGTTTCCCTCCACAACACAGACATGGCACACCCACTGTAAGGTTTCAGAAACAAATCATCTGTGGTAGCAGGAAGAATTAATACCTACACAAGAAAAATTGTGTGTTATAATTGGGTGGAGGAGTGTTCCACAATTCAGGATTCCTAATATACAGTGAAAACTCCCAGATCTTACAGCACAAGTGCTGAAAAAAAGAGATTGTCCCAGTGTTGGTCCAGCTTCCATTTCAAAGACTGGAACCTTGATCTTATATTTGAAGGACAGGGCTTGCTTAGTAATAGAATTA
Source organism: Delphinus delphis (assembly GCF_949987515.2). Lineage (NCBI taxonomy): Eukaryota > Metazoa > Chordata > Mammalia > Artiodactyla > Delphinidae > Delphinus > Delphinus delphis. The sequence continues at coordinate 52,703,980 of NC_082698.1, read as the reverse complement.
TTTATTTTTTTAGTATTGTATAAATAGTTTGTGGATACAGATATTGCAGCAGTTTAAAATACCGCACACCCTCAATCTAAGCTCCCTGTACCCAAAGGGTATCCTCTCTGTAAAATACTAAGACCATCAAAGTTTGGGCAAACTCCACAAGAACACTAACTTCGTGGGGGAGTCAATGGGGAGCCACATTCCCTGTCTTATACCTTTTAACACCCATCATCCTAGTTCCTAACTATTTTGAGAATAAACAAAGGTAAAATCAACCTTGGAATGACTCTAAGTTTTCATTCTCACCAATCCTTAAACACAGACCAGACTCAGGTTTAGCTCCTTATACAACCCCCTCCTCTAATCCCTACCCAAACTAAATAAGTTAAGGCCAGAACTAAAATTTGGAGGGTTTCTGTAAAACCTGAAAGCTTGTACATTTTTAAACTATAAAAAGAGAGCAAGTTTTCCCTGGTGGTGCAGTGGTTAGGAATCTGCCTGCCAACGCAGGGGACACGAGTTCGAGCCCTAGCCCAGGAAGATCCCACATGCCATGGAGCAACTAAGCCCATGCGCCAGAACTACTGAGCCTGTGCTCTAAAGCCCGCAAGCCACAACTACTGAGCCCACGTGCCACAACTACTGAAGCCTGTGCGCCTAAAGCCCGTGCTCTGCAACAAGAGAAGCCACAACAATGAGAAGTCCCCGCACGGCAACGAAGAGCAGCCCCCGCTCACCCCAACTAGAGAAAGCCCACCCACAGCAACGAAGACCCAACACAGCCAATAAATAAATAAATAAATTTATTTATTTTAAAAAAAAAAGAGCAAATGTGTTATTAAGTTTCTGAAGTCCAAGTCCCCCTCCATCCTTCCCTCCCCTCAAGTTTAAAGCCCCAGAAACAGGATTAAATCAGGGTACGATCCCAAAGACGCCTTCTGATTCAGCTGATAATCTGACTTCCTAGATCTCTTCAAGTTGAATCTCAAATGCAGCATTACTGAATTCTTAAGGGTCTAAATACACATCAGTGTTTTTGTTTTTTTCCGTGGATGGCCAACGGCCAATGGTATCTAAGGATAAGGCTTATTGGCTGGCAATGTGAATCTATTACTTACAATCATAGACTGGTCCACAGTAACAATGAGAAGCAACCTTATAAATCAGTGTAATTTAAAGTATGATCCAAGGGGTTTCCCTGGTGACACAGTGGTTAAGAATCCACCTGCCAACGCAGGGGACACGGGTTCGAGCCCTGATCTGGGAAGATCCCCCATGCTGCGGAGCAACTAAGCCCGTGCGCCACAAGTACTGAGCCTGTGCTCTAGAGCCCACAAGCCACAACTACTGAAGCCTGCGCACCTAGAGCCTGTGCTCCACAACAAGAGAAGCCACCGCAACGAGAAGCCTGCGCACCGCAACGAAAAGTAGCCCCTGCTCACTGCAACTAGAGAAAGCCTGTGCGCAGCAATGAAGACCCAACACAGCCAAAAATAAAACAAATAAAATAAATAAAATTTTTAAAACAGTATGATCCATGATTAACTGCACCAGAATTCAGACAGGGGTTTAGGGAAATGAATATTATTGGGCTCTACCCTATATTACTAAATCAAAATCTCTAGAAAAATTTCTGGGCATCTGTATTTGAAAATGTTCCTCATTAAATTTTAATAGTGGAAATCCTCAAACCACTCTTCTAAGTCATCTCATTCTTTAGATAATATTTGGGCACATATGCACAAACAGATGTACATATATAAACATAAAAACATTCATTTTTCCTTTTGTATAACAGCTTAAGCAAATAAAACAATGCTACACTTTGCTTTTAATCGTAGCTATAAATCTTTCTGTGTTATATATGTTTAATGTGCTCTGCATTAGTACAATCTGATGGTTTTCTAACTTATTGGTAACTTCCCAGAACCTAAACCTGAACTGAGGGTTCAGGAGATATGATTTCTGTTGCCAGCTTTACAACTCGCCTTTTGAGTAATATCAGTTCTCAGCATCTTCATTCTAAAATGAGGGACTGGCTATCTTTGAGAACCATTATCAGTTCCAAAATTGAATAACTGAATTGAAGGTTGATTAGAAATCTGTGGTACTATACGGTTAAGAGACAGATTGCAAGACAAATGGCAGCCATCCACTCACGCTCTGGACAGAATACTAAGGAAAAATTGCAATCTCATCTGCCTAATTAATTCTCTAATTTGACTAAAAATTACATTTGATTTGATTTGCAAAGGGCACTGACACAGACCTTACCAATGGCTCTAAACGTGTGGTCTCCAAATGCTCGAAAGAAAAGAGTTCCTTATACTAAGATCAGAGTTTCCCCAAGCAGAGAAGTTTAATGCTTACGTGGCTGATTTTGATTCCAGAAAAATATGCTAAATTCAAAAATATAGGAAATACAAATATCAAGTGGTGAAGTGACAGCTTAATTCTAACCAGAAGCAACAGTCAGAGAAGGTAAGTGATTAAGAATGACAGATAAACCACAATTGAGTAAAGGTTTATTCTTCTACAAAGCTGACGAGTCCTCCCAGAGTTGTACAGGCAAACCAAAGAAGTCCATTAAGCTACCACAAAGGAAATGCATTAGAATAGAAATTTTCTAAGATTGTTTATGTGAATGCTTAGGAGATTTGAATTGTTCCTCATGGTAGTTGCTCTTAGCAAGTCAATAAATTGAAACCAAGATATATATTTGACAACAAATACATTTGTCTATCTCATATTCGTATGTGACAACAGAGCTTCATTTTTTGGATATATTAAATTGGGGTCAGAGCGGACTGAAATATCATATACTGGACACAGGAGTCAAAAACAGGACTGAAAAGTCACACCAAGAGTGCTAGGCACTGTATGGTAAGAGGAGGATGGGAACTGAGGCCAGATTCGGAACATGAGTCACAGGAATGTGCTAGCTTTCTTTCTGTTATTCACGAATACAGAGACATATTGCTGAAGAATTTCTGGCTTGGAAATGGAAACAAAAATTAGTGGCAAAAATATTCATGATACGTAAGGTGCTCTTAGATGCATGATATACTTTTCTGTATGTAGTGATGGATTTCAGGTGTGCTTAAACACATAGCGTGGTCAGATACTCTAATCTCAAGACAGTGAAATACTGGAATTCATGACACTCTTGGAATTTGGGGCTCTGGTTACCTGTGCTCAGCACCTGGTTGCCTCCCTCAGCCTAAAACCAGCTGGCAGCTGTTTTTTGTTTTGTTTTGTAAAACTGATATTTATTATCCAAATGTTCCTCATGAATCTCCAAAGCAGAAAAATTCAGACCAGTGAAGACTGAGGAACTCTGTTTGGGTCAATGAGAAATGTCACCTCTATATAAGTAACTATCCTCTGTTTCTCTCCCTCATATTATTTTCCAAGGGGTGTTAGTGAAAAGCCTTCCCCTGACTACTCCTGCATTTGAAGATGTTCAGTGAACAACTCAAACTCAAGATGTCCAAAAAGTCAACACATCATCTTGCTTTAGGTCCTAAACCCAATGTGCCCGTCTTGTGTGACAAGTAACGACAGCTCAGGGTGCGATAGAGGCATACCTGTTTTCTCCCGTGCAGCAGAAATGCTGACCTTTTCTGTGAAAACTATTTCGGTGTCCTGACTGGGATTCTTATTCCTGAGATGATTAAGAACACATTTCGAATTTCAAGTGGAACAGAGCACTTGAATTGAAACTAGGTCTAACTGACGGATGGTTTGTAGGTGAAGGAAGAGTTGGACATTCTCTAAAACTTTTAAAAATATCCACAGCTGGCTTAGATCCCAAGGATATTATGTAGTAAAGATTATGTCTAGGAAAGTGTTCATCAGGATATGACTGCAGTGTAATATTGTTAGAGGAGCTACTATTCAGCTGCCCAAGCAGAGGGATGGAGGGAAGAGGAAGCCGTTTTCTTGGCTTGTGAAGAAGGTCAATACTTGCAATGTGCCAGGCACTGTGCTAACACTTTGTATCAAGTACCTAATTATATGTTGACAGCAACTTGATAAAGTGTGTATGGTCAATTCCTTTGAATAGACTGAAAAAGAAAAAGAAAAAAGAAAATCATCTTTCCAAAATATTACAGTAAATGGATGGGACCAAGATTTCCACCGACTGTGGTGCAGTTTATAAAATGTTCCCACTAAACCAGAAGTTTTTATTTTGACCTGTTTACAATCCACGTAATCTGTCCTTCTATTACTAAATGAACCTACTGTCTGGAGATGATTTTCAATAGTCAAATGCTACAAGCAAACTTAAGAATCATACATTAGATAGGGGACCACTGTGAGTATTTTTCTGAAATGCACACTGGAGTCCAGGTTTTAGAATACACACACACACAAAATAAACAAAATATTAATGTTATTGATTGTCTTATAAACAAATTAAAAGGCTGAATAAATTTAGTCAGATGTATTCATTAAGCATGTACTAGATACAAGGATAGAGCATTAACAGGGGAAGAGCCCACAGTCCTTTCCCCAAAAAGCTTGGAGCATAACTTAAGAAGCTCACATCAGTAAATAATCACAATGCAAGGATAATATATTCAAACTGAGTTATCAACAAGGGACAATAGGAGACAGCTCAAAGTATAATTAATCAGCTGCAGAGGATACTAAGATGCCAGGGAATTCTTCAGAAAAGAAAAAAAAAAAAATGATTTGAATACTGAAAAATGACCAGGTGTGATCCTAAAGTGTATGTCTGTACTGGGGGCAGGGGCACGGAGGCACGAGGGTTGGTGCCTATTTGGAAACAGTGACTGTCGATACTTGAGAATAGTGACAAATGGGAAGATGAGTGTGGGACAGGTTATGAGGTGCTCTGTATGCCTGCATCTGGATTTGGACTTCAATTTTCCCAGAGGGCAAAAACTTGTAGCTTTTTGACCTGCAGATGCATTCCGTCGGTTCAGAAGGATGTTTTTAAATTAACTGGCCACCCAGCACTCTAGGACCTATTGTCTAGACACTCCTTTTGTTCATGTTACCTACTGACCCGCCTGGCCCACAAAGGCATTTTTGGTGTGCAACCCCTGTTATGATGCATGGTCCATCAAACATTTTGAATCTACAGTGATATAAGATCTGGATTATTAAGAACATTCTCATGAAAATGTATTAAAACAAGGAAAAACAAGTTTAAGATCCCAAAATATAGACAACATGTATCCGAGCTACAACAATGGCAAAAGAGATAGATAAAAGAGCAAAGAATCTGTGGCAGAATGAACAAGATATAATGATTAATCAAATAATAATAACTGTTATAGGAAGGGGGAAATTGATAAAGTTTCAATTTCCAACTTCCTATGATCATATATAATTACAAAAAGTAAAAGAAAAGTGATAAATAAAAATATTTCATTGTCATTAGTTGTTGATAAAGAGTTAACTGGGCATGGTCAGTGCAATTAAACTATCCAATGTATTTGAAATTGTGCCAGGGAGGCTGATAGGCAAAACATTGTTAAATGAGAAGTACCAATTAATTACTTTATTGGACCATTAAACATCTGGCTTGTCTTTCCTACTCAATAAAATTAAACAGTTCATTAAAAACCAATGAAACATGACAGAAAAAAATTAGAGACTTTGTTTTCTTATTTCCTTTCAGTTTACCTATGGACTAGAGGATCTTATTCCCTTCAGTATTTCCACCTCCAAAAATCTAATGGAAAGTCACAGACTTTGCTGAGTAATGGCAAATTCCATACCCCAAATCAAAATCAGAAATTGCAAACCTGTAACTCTATAGTAATTGCAAAATAAACTAAGTTGCAGAGGTCAGTAGAGAGGAAAATCCTTTTTGTAATATATGCCAGAAGACTTTCTGAAATTTATTTACAACTTCAATGTTAATGCATCTTGGCAACTACTCCTTCTAGATGACTATTTAACAACCAAATGCAGGTCAGATTATTGAATGATCAGGATCCTCAATTCACATTTTAAAAAATATAAGCTAATAGTGTAAATAGATTATTGAAGTTCACCATACTAACCAATCACTGTAACATTTATCTTCAGATAGACGTATATAAAGAGATATGTCTATATATAGATTTATAAGCTGTGAGTATTGTACTGCAGAGCCTATTTTTTATTTTATTTCTCACTTACCTTTATTTCTGAACATGTTTCTGTATCAGATTCTTAATGACTAGACAGCATTTTATTCATTTATTTTTGAACCGTTCAACTGTTATTGTAACTGTACACTGTGCTTAGTTTTTGCAATTATAAACCCACTCCAGTGGAAACTCTTGCCCAGATATCACTGTAGTCTTACATAATTATGTTCTTTGAATGAATTCTGAGAAGTCAAATTCCTTGGTTACTAATAGGTATCCAAGGCTTTTGTGCATGTGGCCAAGCTGGGAAGCATTATCTATTGAATTACTTTAATTCGTAAAAATATTAATTGATTAATTAAGAATTCCACCCATGAGTATCCTGGGAAGATGAAGTGGTGGCATAGATCCTGAATATCCCCAAATACACTTATTAAAGCAAACAGTAAATAGATAGCAAAAACCGAAGACGTGGGAACAGCATTTACAATAAAACTACGTTACACCTTATAACCAAAACTCTCAAATTATAAGCAGAAGACAAACTGCCAGTCGCTACAAGGCGTACATGGCATCAGGGTCCGTGTGAAGTGAACAAAAGGGAGCCGCGAAGGAGCTGACAGACGCGAGGATAATAGATTCCCAACATAGCCCATTAATTCTTACCGGATCACATGGCCGACCAATTGGAGAACAGCATCTGAAACTGGGGGCTGGTACCGGCGCTTCTAATTCAAGCTGAGCACAAGGAGAATGGAGACGGGAGAGGCTGGACGGTTGTTTCCAGTCTGTTCCCAGACGGTCCCAAGGACTGACCTCCTGGGGCTCCTTCCTTGGAGGGCACTTTAGGGATCCACACTCAGAAGACGCGGTTAGTTGTGGCATTAAAACCCGTCAGGCCAGAGATAGTACTGAAAAGGAAAGAGAAGGTGCAGGTAAAAATGAGCCAAGTAAGAGTCTGGAAATGCTATAAAGCAGTCCACCATGATTCTGAAGTCTTTGTTCCCAAGAAGACACCCACACCTGTACTGAGGCGGACCTACTTTCTTTCGTTTTTCCGCACCACAATCGTTAGTCCATGCCCACAGCATGCTGGCTTAACAGAAACTAAGGCAGACGCCACAGAAACAAAACCACAAAACCTGCGGCGCCAGACCGGCCCGAGAAGGCAACATTCAACTGCCCTGAACCGGTTCTAGCCAGCGCCTGCGCAGATGAGACGCAAGGGCAGCACCTGCGCAGATGAGACGCAAGGGCAGCACCTGCGCAGACGAGACTCGGAGCGTCCGAAAGTTGCCTTTGCCTCTTTACCATGTTAGGATCTCCGCCCAAAGCGGAAATTTGGACTTTGCTAGGCACAATTAGCGCCGCGTGCAAGGGAGCCCAAAGAACTGCACATTCTCTGGCTGTTTCTAGGAAATTGCTATCCCTTTCCCTGAATTCTGATGGCGTACCCACCTCTTACTGTAAGGCCAACTGGCCCGAGTCAGGGGAACACAATCAGATTCACAGGTTGCATCAGACCGAAATTCTCCGGACCACCCAGTTCCAGAAACTGCCCTGGAGACATTCCGGACCACCCAGTTCCAGGAACTGACCTGGGGACTTTGAACCCAGCCCGGCCTTCCCGCCTTTCGAGGGGCGGGACTAACGGTCCCCCAGGATACCCGAAAAGACCACCAAATAAGGAATACCCTGCACCCTCCCAGATTCACCACACCCCTTTCCCTTCTTCCCCTATAAAATCTTGCCCAACCCTCGCCCAGGTGCGACTTCTCTGGTCCCTTTCTCTCGGACCAGTGAACCTCGCCCGGGAGCGCTCCCTAATAAAGCTCACTTGAAGCTTTCCTCTGTTTCGCGGTGCTATTTGTTAAGATCCGACCTTACACTTACCCCTTTAAAGTTTCCCTCTTCTGGGTTTCCCTGGTGGTGCAGTGGTTGAGAGTCCGCCTACCAAAGCAGGGGACAGGGGTTCGTGCCCCAGTCTACGAAGATCCCACATGCCACGGAGCTGCTGGGCCCGTGAGCCATGGCCGCTGAGCCTGCGCGTCCGGAGCCTGCGCTCCGCAATGGGAGAGGCCACAGCAGTGAGAGGCTCGCGTACCGCAAATAATAAAAAGTTTCCCTCTTCTCTCCTCTGGGGAGGTCTTTAAAGCATGATCTCTCCCTTCCCAATTCCTTGATCAAGGCATAAACTTTTTCCTCAGCTTTGCCGAACCTGGCCTCCTTCAACTGGCGCGAGCTGCGCGGGGCAAGGGAAGGACCTAGTTGGGGGTCCGCCTGACCCAAGACGGTCGGTTACATCTTCATGAAAAGAACAGAAGAGGAGCTCCGAGAAATGAGAAAAGCTCTTCTGAAGTACGCCTCCTTCCACAAGTTAAGGATAATTCATTTTACAAAAGATGAGCAATAGAAAAGTACTGAGGTCAAATTCCACACTAAGTTAACAACAGAAAGAGGAGAATAATAATAACGTTCCTATGTAAAATTAAAGAACACTAAAAAGACATGTCACAGAAAACATCAAAATTCACACCTTAAAAGTGAGCTAAAAGACATTAAGAAAGCTTACAAGACGTGACAGAACAACATATATCATAATTTTAAAACCTCAAGTGAGATGACAGAAGTCAGAAAATAATTATAAATAAATGAAAATTCTTGAATGGAGACTGAATTAGAAAGAACACAGGAGTGAATAAACAATAGACAATGCCTTAAAAGAAGGTGGAAAAGGGTGAAATTTTTAATAAGCAGAAAGAGAAAACAAAAATTTTGAAAGTTACAAATAATATACTATATCCATCTTATGAATAATAGGAATGCTTGAGGAATAAGACCAAATCAAGGGAATAAAACAAATATTAAAACTTGTAATTCACAAAAAATTTCCTGAAACTACAATATATATTAAAGAGCCCATCCCATGTTGATAATACCAACCTGGGATGAATACCACCAGCTATATTCTAGTAAAATTTCTAGTAAAATTTCTAGTAACATACCCAGAAGTTTTACTAGAATATAGCTGGTGGTATTAGAAAAAGGAAATAGAAAAAGGAAATAAAAAAACATCATTTCTCACCAAGGGAGAAAAAAAAACAAGATATTTATAAGGGAAAGAAAATTTTATTATCATCTTATGTTTCTAAAGCGGCATATGAACAACATGAAAAAACAGAAATATTTATACACTAAAGGAGAGAAAATTTGAAGCAAGTGCTTTATATCCAGCAAATGTGACTTTCAAGTCTAAAAACCACATACAAAACAACTGTTACTAATTAACATATAAAACTTTGGTAATATTGTTCCCGTGAGCACTTCCTGAAGAATCTGTTAGACAATGAGCTTAGGCAAACAAAGCAACTTTAAAAGTTTTTATAAGAACTAGTGATGATCATTAAACATAGTTACTTATAGAACTAAGAATAAATTGGGATTAAAAAGAGAGTACAGGTTGTCATGGCTACATGCTCAGGCACTGTAGGTATTATACAAGTACGAAAATGGGGGAGAATTGGGAGAGTATATGCAAACAAATGTTAACTCCTTTTGGTGTATTGTTGGTGGTAAATGAGCAATGTTATTCTGAGATGGATATGTGTGTGTAAGTGGACAGAAAGTAAATGTGTAATTATGAAATGTTCTATCATCCATTGTATCCTTAAGAACCAGAATTCTCATGAGATACAGACACAATACAAAAGAAGTTACATTAAAATCTCTCTAATCCTGAATGTGAATTTGGAGTATCGATATGAATTTATGGGGGGGGGGGGTGTGTCTGTATTTTTAGCACGTATAATTTATTTGTTCTAACAACAGAAGAGGACTAGAAATAATAATTAACAACCCAAAAGTAATGAGGAACCCTAGTGTCTGGATTATGATTTTGAAATACCAAGTACTATTAAAAAACCCAGGGCATCTTAAAGAAAGAGCTGACTCCATGTCTGAGGCAGGAAATGTAAATTTTCACATAACAGGAAACAAGGAAACTCTCAATAACTGCTATGGTCATGTCAAGATCTAGTTAGAAGAGCCTTTGACTGGTCAGAAATTGGACAATTTGAGCTCCCAAACAGCTAATAATTTTGATTTATCAAAACCCACCAAATGTGTTTAAATCAGTAAATTCATAAAAATATTAAAACAAAAGCTAATAAGCCCCCCTAGGAAAATGACTGGAAATAAATCCATTATGTAAAAGAAGAAAATGCAAGAAAGTATCAAACATTTTTCCTGCCTTTTCTTTATGAATTATACCATTGGATAATCAAATAGTAGTAGATAAAGGAAAGTGTTATTTTATAAAAATAATTCTAACTAATAAATGAAAAAAGTTATAAAAGTTGAACATCACCATGTGGCATCCTCCCAAAGGATTACTGGACTGTGGCTTTGTCTAGGCACTGAGTCACTAAAATCACAAAAGACAGATATCCAAAGTTTTTATCCTTCCTTTAGTCCTACCAACTGAGGATGCAATCCTGACTGAGGATGCAATCAGCAATATCAAGACTGTAGGAACCTACAGGTTAAAAGGCCAAGATTTTTAACTAGTAAACTATAAAGAAAGGAAAGGGACGGGGTGTAGGGGTGTGTGTGGGGGGGGGGGGGTGGGGGGAGGGGGTCCTGCCAATGAAAAGATTCTTACAAGTCAAAAGAGGTCAAAAGAAAGAATTTCTGGAATGACTGGCAGAGTTCAATGGCTAGGCTTGTATTGTGCTTACAAGGGTGTTTGTTTTATAATATTCCACTAAATTAGACATTTGTATGCTTTTCTAAATGTTTGTTTTTACATTAAAAAGGTTAAAACAAAAGGAAGGATAAAACATTCTACCCAACATATGTGGGATTTTTTTCCTCCTACCCCAGGACAATACTTGACATGTTATTTTCTTTTTTCTTCTTTCTCCTCCTCCTTCTTTTTCCCTCTCTCTGTCTCTCTCTCAGTCTCTACTCTGTTTTGCATCTGATAGTTTATTGGAAGCACATGTATTAATCTGAATTTATCTGACTGCAAAAAGTGAACATTTTCTCCTTGGTTTATTATAATATTAATATTTTTAGTTTTTCCTTTGAGAGATTCTCCTCTAAATATCCTTGTATCTATTTATTGATTAATTTCTAATTGACTTGGAAGAACTCTTTTAATATCAAGGTTGTTAATCTTATGCCTAATCTATAAATTATTTATTATTCAATTTTTCATTTTATATAGGATAATTCATTACTCACTCAAAATATTTATATTAGATATAGTTAAATTTGTATATTCACTTTAATTATCCTGTTTTTCTTTTATGCTCAGAAATTCTTCCCTCACCTCAAAATTATAGCAATGTTTGTTCATATTTTTTCTCATTCTTATATGGTTAACTTTTCCTTTTTATCTTTTTAAGGCATCTGTAATTTATTTTAATGGATGATTTAAGGTTCAGAACAACAAAATTATGCTCTTCCAAAGAGATAGCCAATAATTCCAACATAACTTTTTCGAAAGTCTATAATTCCCCCCCACTTGTATAAAATGCTCTTTTTTATCCGAATGTGTATTTTTCTCAAATGTGAAGATCAAAGCAAAGTTTTTAGATAACTAAAGCTGGCATTATCTCTAGTGTTTATTTTGTGAACATTTAACGAAGCATGATGCATATAATGGACAGAAATTATTTAATGGATGTAACTAGACCTCAGATGGAAAAGCATCTATCCCTCAGAAGTATCCCTGGCCCTCCCAGTCACCATCCCTCTCCCATGGTAACTCTTAATAACATCTTGATCAGTTTTTGATGGTTATGTAAATGAGATCTTACAGTTTGTAACATTTTACACCAAGACTCTTTTGCTCAAATTTAAGTTTTTAGATTCTTCTTGTTGTAGTATTCTATGTAAGAACATGTCATAAATTATCTATTCTACAATTTTCAATTTTTTTTACTATAAATAACGCCACTGCGAATGTCACTGTACATATATTTTGATAAACATATGTCTGCATTATATGGTTATTCATAACCTTTCAGAGTGGAAATGCTGAATCGTGGGATCTGTAAATATTGTCAAGAAGTGTTTATACAAAGTTACACACCACAGTTATACTTCTTTTGATGCTTACTGGTGCTCTAAATCCTCACTATTATTTGGTGTTAGTCATTTCATTTTAGGCATTATGCCATTGCGGTTTTAATTTATATTTCTGTGATAACTAATGAGGTTGTACACCATTTTTTAAGTTCATCAGCCATTTGGATAGATCGCTTTGTGAAATGTCTTTAAATCGTTTGCCTCTTTTCTCTATTTAGTTGACTGCCTTTTAAAAAACTTGATTTGGATGTTTTCTTCACATATCAACATTTTGGATAACATTCTTTGTCAGAAATTGCAGGACCAAACATATAATCTTCAAAAATGAAATAAATTTTTTTTAGGTATTTGATTTTTAAATGCTATTTTTAACTGGCACTATTTCCTAAATTTAATTTTCTTTTTGTTGATTACCAGCAAATTTAAATAAAATTGATTTCTTATATTGACATTTTATTCAGTTACCTTGCGAATTCACTTAGTCCTACGTCCTAAGTGTAGATTCTTTTGAATTTTGTTCATTCACATTCATGTCGTCTGGAAATAATGACAATTTTATTTCTTCCTTTTCATGACTTTTACTGTTTGTTTCCTGCCTTATGACAATAGCAAGGAACTATACTGTATTGCTGATAAAAGTTATGATAGCAAAGAAAAAGCTTTCAAAGTTTTCAATGAAATTCTTTTTTTATTATACCAAAGAATTTCCTTTCTATTCCTAGATTACTAAGAGGTTTTATAATAAATAAATGTTGTAATGGTTATATGCTCTTTTTATTATAGCAAATGTTATGATTAATTTTTTTAAATATAAGCTAATATTATATTCCTTAAAGGAACAGAATTTCATGTGATATTTCTTTTAATTCATACTGATTTGATTTGCTAATATTTTCTTTAGAAAAATTTTAATTATATTTAAGAGAAATTGGCCTATAGGTTTCTTGTAATATCCTTGTTAAATATTGGTATTAAGGTACTTCTGGCCTCATACAATATGTTGGGACATGTAGTAGGTTGAATAATGGCCCCCAACAGATATTTCCATGTCCTCATGCCTGGAACCTGTAAATGTGACCTTATTTGGAAAAAAAAGGTCTTTGCCAGTGTAATTAAGGATGTTGACGTGAAACCATCCTGGGTTTAATGCGAGCCCTAAATTAAGGGAGAGTTGTCTGTCCAAGAAAACAGGAGAGAAGACCATGTGAAGATGGAGGCAGAGACTGGAGTTATGCTGCTACAAATCAAGGAACCCCTGGGGCCAAAAGCTGGACGAAGCAAGGTGGGATTCTCCCATACAGCCCTCAGAGAAGGTGGCCCTGCTAACACCTTGATTTCATACTTGTGGGCTCCATGGCTCTGAAAGAATGATTTGATTTGTTTTAAGCCATCAAATCTGTGGCCATTTGTTATGGCAGCACTAGAAAATAAACAGAGGAAGTGTTCCCTCCTTTCTTATAATTGGAGTTTGTATAAGATTGGAGAATATTTCTTGCTTAAAATTTGAAAGAATTCATCCTGGAAGACAAATAGACTGAAGGATTAATTTCTAGAAACTATTTCTATTAAAATTCTGTTTCTTTGGAAGATGTAAGATACTTTAAATTTGATATTTAAATTTTAATGAATTGGACATGTTTTCCTAGGAAAATTTCATCTAAATTTTCAAATTTATTGCTCAAAACATCCTCCATTATACCTTATTAAACTTTTAAATTTGAGATAAGCAAAGATTCACATGCAGTTGTAAGAGAAATACAGAGAGATCCATATACCCTTTTTTCAGTTTCCCCATATGGTACGATCTTGAAAAACTACAATATTAAACCAGGATGGTGACATTGATACAGTCAAGATACAAAATATTTCCACCACAGAAAGTACTTTTCAAGGGCTTCCCTGGTGGCACAGTGGTTAAGAATCCACCTGCCAATGCAGGGGACACGGGTTCGAGCCCTGGTCTGGTAAGATCCCACATGCCGTGGAGCAACTACGCCCGTGCACCACAACTACTGAGCCTGTGCGCTAGAGCCCACGAGCCACAACTACTGAGCCCACGTGCCACAACTACTGAGCCCACGTGCCACAACGACTGAAGCCTGCACGCCTAGAGCCCGTGCTCCGCAACGAGAAGCCACCGCAATGAGAAGTCCACGCACCGCAACAAAGAGTAGCCGCCACTGGCCGCAACCAGAGAAAAGCCCACGTGCAGCAACAAAGGCCCAACGCAGCCAAATAAATAAATAAATTTTTTTAAAAAGTATTCTTCATTTTGCTCTTTTAAAGCTATACCGACTTCCCTTCTATCTTCACTTTTGCCTTTCAAGGCAGCCTCTAATCTGTTCTCCATTTCTATAATTTTGTCATTTTTTAAATGTAACTTCAAAGGAATCATACAGTATATAACTTCAACAGGATTTTTTCACTTAGTATAATTCTTCTGATTCATCCAGGTTGAACTATGTATTAAAAATTAATTCCCGGGGGCTTCCCTGGTGGCGCAGTGGTTGAGAGTCCACCTGCCGATGCAGGGGACACAGGTTCGTGCCCCGGTCCGGGAAGATCCCACGTGCCGCGTAGCGGCTGGGCCCGTGAGCCATGGCCGCTAAGCCTGCGCGTCCGGAGCCTGTGCTCCGCAACGGGAGAGGCCACAACAGTGAGAGGCCCGCGTACCGCTAAAAAAAAATTAAAATAAACTAAAATTCCTTTTTATTGCTTAGCGGCACACCATGGTATGGTAGCAAAGTTTGTATGTTTAATCAGTTACTCATTGAAGAATACCTGGGTTGTTTCCAATTTGGAGCTGCTATGAATAAAGCTGCTACAAAAATTCATGCACATGTTTTTGTGTAAATGTAAATACTCATTTCCCTAAAATAAACGACCAAGAGTACAACTGAAGGGTCATATAGTAGTCGTATAATTTTTTTTTTTTTTTAAGAAACTGCCAAAAGGTTTTGCAGAGTGGATGAGCTGTTTTACATATCTAACAGCAATGTATGAGTCATTCAGTTTCTTTGCATCCTGACCAGCGTTTGATGTTGGCACTGTTTTTTAGTTTAGCCATTCTGATATGTGTGTAGTGATATCACACTGTGGTTTTAATTTGCATTTCTCTAATGCCTGTTAAAGGTCTTTTAATGCACTCATTTGATATCTCTATATCAACTTCAGTGAAATTTATGTTTATATCTTTTTACTCATTTGTTAATTGGATTTTCTTTTTTTTACTTTTGTGTTTTGAGAGTTCTATATTCTAGATACTAGTGATTAGTCAGATATGTGGTTCGCAGATATTTTCTCCCACTCTACAGCTTATCTTTCCACACCATTAAGAAAATCTTTTACAGAACAAGTTTTAATTTTGATGAAGTGCAGTTTATAAACTATTCTTACAGATTGTGGGTTTGGGGTCAATTTTAAAAACTACTGATCTATCCTCAGATCCAGAAGGATTTTGCCTATATTGCTTTCTAAAAGTGTTTTTTAAATTTTCACATTGTACATTTAATTCTGTGACCCATTTTGAGTTAATTTCTATATAAGGTGTGAGGTGTAAGTTGAAGTTCATTCTTTGCCTATGGATAGCCAACTGCTCCAACATCTTTGTTTAAAAAAATCCATCTCTTCTTCATTGAATTGCTTTTGCACCTTTGTCAAAAATAAGTTGGACAAATTTGTGTACTTCTATTACTGAGACCTTTATTATCTTCCATCACTGTCTATGGTATGACTTTATCAGTCTGAATGAAATATTGAAACATTATCTCTCTTTAGTCCATTTGCCCTCCCCATTTACAACTGTCAAATATATTCTCTACATACATTTAAAATCACATGAGACAGAATTATAATGTTTACTTCAACAAACATAATTTTTAAAATCCAAGAGGAGAAATGTTATTGTATATTCTCATATTTTTGCTCACCATATTTTTTCTTCCTTATTAATGTTCCAAAATGCCTTCTTTCTTCATTTCCTTCCTGTTTAAAGAATTCATTAGCCTTCTTTTTGAGGAGGTATGCTGGTAACAAATCTTAGTTGTCTTTCATCTGAGAATGTCTTGGTCTTCCCTTTACTATGGAAAGATATTTTCTGGGCATAGGATTCTGGGTTTGAAACAGGCAGGAAAGGGGCAGGGCACAACCTTTAAAAGAATGACATAGCCCAAGGACAGGACATAAACTGATCAGAACCAAATAGGTCCAAGATGGCGGACAAGTCGAATTCCACTAGACCTTGAGCCTCAGTACATGCTCATTGCAAAACATCAGCAAGCTAAATGACACACCCACAGGCGTCATGACAGTTCCAAGGCAGACCTTAAAGGTCAAAAAGTGGGTGGTGGGGCTTCCCTGGTGGCGCAGTGGTTAAGAATCCGCCTGCCAATGCAGGGGACAAGGGTTCGATCCCTGGTCTGGGAAGATCCCACATGCCGCGGAGCAACTAAGCCTGTGCACCACAACTACTGAGCCTATGCTCTAGAGCCTGCGAGCCACAACTACTGAGCCCGTGTGCCACAACTACTGAAGCCTGTGCACCTAGAGCCCGTGCTCTGCAACAAGAGAAGCCACTGCAATGAGAAGCCACTGCAATGAGAAGCCCGGGCACCACAAGAAAGTGTATCCCCTCCTCTGCAACTAGAGAAAGCCTGCACCCAGCAACGAAGACCCAATGGCAGCCAAAAATAAATAAATAAATAAGAATGTTAAAAAAAAAAAAAAAAAGCAGGTGGTGGCCCAATTCCTGGAAATCCCCAACCGTTCCCCCAAATAGCTGGAATACTCCACCCTCCGTTAGCCTACGAAATTACCCATCCCTATAAAAACTGACAATGCCATACCCTGGCGCCTCTCATGGCCCACACACTGTCTGTGGAGTGTGTTTCTAAGTAAATCCACTTCTTTTTTTTTTTTTTATTGGTGTATGATTCTTTTAATGTGTTGTTGGATTCTGTTTGCTAGTATTTTGTTGAGGATTTTTGCATCTATATTCATCAGTGATATTGGTCTGTAATTTTCCTTTTTTGTAGTATCTTTGTCTGGTTTTGGTATCAGGGTGATGGTGGCCTCACAGAATGAGTTTGGGAGTGTTCCTTCCTCTGAAATTTTTTGGAAGAGTTTGAGAAGGATGGGTGTTAGCTCTTCTCTAAATGTTTGATAGAATTCACCTGTGAAGCCATCCAGTCCTGGACTTTTGTTTGTTGGAAGATTTTTAATCACAGTTTCAATTTCATTACTTGTGATTGGTACGTTCATATTTTCTATTTCTTCCTGGTTCAGTCTTGGAAGGTTATACCTTTCTAAGAATTTGTCCATTTCTTCCAGGTTGTCCATTTTATTGGCATAGAGTTGTTCTTACCTATCAATTTGCCTCTTGCTGAATTCCTTCTGCATTGAGACAAGAAGAACCTGAGCTTCATTAAGTCCTGAGACCAGGTGTGTGATCTCAATTAAAAGACCATGGGTTCAAGCCCCAGTCTGGGTTTTGGCTGGGTTCCAGTTCTGGCTGGTGGGTTCAAGTCCCAATCTGAGTTACACGGTTTCAGGTTGTCAGTTCTTTTCTTTCAGTACTTAAAAAATGTGCCACTTCCTTCTGGTCTCTATGGGTTCTGTTGAGAAATACATCATTCAAATTGTTTTATAGGTAAGGCATAATTAATCTCTTGCTGCCCTCAAGATTCTTCTTTAACATCTTCTCTGATTCTGACCCACATGTCCCTCTCATATAAGGATAACAATGATTGTATTTGGGCCACCCAGATAATACAGGGTAATCTCCATCTCAAGATTCTTAATTTTTTCACATCTACAAAGTGTTTTTTGCCATGTAAGGTAGCATATTCACAGGTTCCAGGGGTTAGGACATGGACATCTTTGGGGGGAACCATTATCCTGCCTACCACATTTTCCAACTTATTTTATAAGGCAGGAAATTCCATGATCCCGAAAATAGGGAGAAAAAACACCACAAAAATATCCCCCAGAGCCAAAATTTAAAATATTTTATAAAGTATTAGCTAGGTGTATTCCCAAGATATAAAAAGTGTATATGCAATAACCAAGTAGTTTTTCCCAGACCAAGAATGACAGGTTTCATTAAACATTCACTAATCAATATAATTTAACATATGCAACATTAAAGGAGCAAAAAACATATGATCATCTCAATAGATTCACCAAAATAAATTCTTCTAGCCAAGAGACAAGACAAATTTTAAAATTTAACTTAAGCTGCTATTACTAGAAACAAACAAAAAAATAACAAAACATTATTGAGAACCAAAGCAATTGAAATATATAAGGCTAGAAAAGTCTAGGATATTTAGGACAAAATAGAATATAAATTTAGTAAGCCTTGATAATGTAAAAATAGAATTTTAAAATGGGTAAGAGACTTAAAGAAGTGAGGGCACAGCTCTCATCTTTCATAGTGTGTATTCCACATAATATAGTCTAAATATGATAAATAAGGGAGCAAACAGTTTAAGTATATTATTCAAATGAATGTAATTCAAAGCCAGAAGAAAAAAACATATGATTATAGCAATATAACCAGGGAAGATGAGCATTTAGGGAGAGAGAATACTGGAAGATTAAAAGCACCGATTTTATATTTTTTATTGAAATTGCAAGTAAATTCACACTGATTAAAGTTAATAATAAAGAAGTTTAAAAACTATATATCAATATATTTACATATGAAAGTTATAGCTATAAATAAAAAAGGGGCTATAAATGTTTTAAACTCTAAAAAGGAAAACAAATACATAGAAAAAAAGAAAAGAAACTCATATGACACAACAAAGTACAGTATGTAAGTGGAATATATGTTCCTCAAAAATGAAACAAATGAAAATGCTAGAAACAAAGACTAAACATATTTTCATATTAATAAATGAAAGTAAAACTTTTAAAAGTGAAAGGAATGCAGATAGTGTTAAAATATACAAAAATAATCTGAAACAAAAGATGTCATAAATGTTTAAAAGCAAAGAATAGACAAAGACAGAACAGATACTTGTAAATGAATAGCAAGGAACAGTCATGATATTAAAATCAAGGCAAAAAAAAAAGGAGAAAAACTATTAGAGTCAGTCCTTTATGATGTGTAAAATAGATATTTACAGATTGTTATAGACTTTTATTCTTCATTTTCAACACCTCAGAGATAAATTAGAGTACCTAAAAGAATAGAGGTGTGAAAAGATATAATAAATATGGTCATTTTGATTTATATAGCATGTATGTGTAGAATACACACACACACACACACATAACTAGCATGTTCTCTAAAAACAGAAGTATCTTTTCAAACACACATGGAGACTGTTTTAAAACTGACCTTTTAGTAAATAAAATAAAATATAATAAAATGACAATTCATAGGAAAAATATAACCCAACATATTTTAAAACAATACAGTGAAATTTGCAGTTCAATGGGGAAACAAATAAACCCCAATATTGGAAATGTTTATAAGAAAAGAATCAAAATTTAATTTGCAAAATCTTTATAAAATGATGCTAGAAAAAATATTATGGAACAGATATTACGTAGTAAGTCTGTTTTAATCAGCTCTTCCTCATAAACAATCCTCCAGTCTCAGTGACTTAAAATGACAATTTCCTCTATAACTCTTTTTTCATGTAGGCTGCAGGTCAGTTATGGCTCTGCTCTCAGCTGCAGCTTTGCTCCAGACTGTGTTTCTATTCAAGTTTTAACCAAAACATTCCTCTAGACAAGAGCAAAGTTGGAGGAGGTGATATATAGTCTTCCCACCGTTGGCATAGCAATATCATGTCACATGACAATGGGTGCAGATTTCTAAACCTTTTACAGGGAATGGGAATAGTGAATATTTGTGAATATTACAAATTCCACAATAGTTAAAGCAATGTACAAAGGAAAATGTATATTAATAGATAAGAGAAGAAAATGTGTCTATAATGTGGAAAAATCATTCGATAAAAAAATCAACAAACATTCATAATGGAACTCTTGGCAAATGAGGAATAGAAGGGAATTTTCACAATGTGCTAAGTGGTATGTATGAAAATTATAAGGAAAACAACTTGCATAGGGATCAAAATTTACAAGTCAGGAACAAGACAAGAAGGCTACTGTAACTACTTCTATTGTCTACTAGAGATTCTAGCCAATAAGGAAGTATGAGAATTGGAAAGAAAGAAACAGTTGTCTTCGTTTCCAAACAATATAGTTATCCACATTAGAAAATATAAAATAATCTATACACTGCTTAAGGTATTAAAAAAATTTGGCAGGGATGGTAGATGAAAGATCAATATACAAAATCAATTAGGAAATATACTAAACATTTCATTCACAATAACATAATATCCACAGTGGGTCTAAGAATATCCAATAGAATACATGCCAGGCTTTAATGGAGAAAGTTATAAATATGAGGACACAGGGTCAAGCGTAACAACAACAAAAAGTATGAAAAAGAAAAAGAATGATTTGCCCTGCTATTTACTATATAAATAGTTTTTACAAAGATATGGTAATAAATACAGTTTTTTTCGTTGTTTATTTATAATCAAATAGAAAAGATTAGAGAGCCTATAAAACTTATGCATAATCGGAAACTGATATATGGTAGAGTCATTATCAGTGGGAAAAGGGACTATTTTGACCAATGCTAGGACTACTGGTTTCTTAAGTGGAGAATTCTCTTAAAAAATTAGATTCATTTTTCATGTAAAACGTGAAAATATATTCCAGATAGATAATTAGCATAAACGAAAAGTAATTAGCATAAATGAAAAATAATTCAAATAAAATGAAAGTAAACATAAATGTTTTAAATAAACATTTAGTAAATAAAATAAAATATAATAAAATGACAATTCATAGAAGAAAGGAGTTTGATATTAGAATCTTTTGTCATTAAATGCTTAATATACATGCATAGCTATGCTTTTTTCTAATATATCTAATAATCATTCAATATTTCTAAACAGATCCTGAACAAGTTAAATATTTTCATACTCTACCCACTTAATAGTAACAAATGCCCTTATTTTTCATTAGAGTTTCTGTTTTGCATTTAAAACAAGTTTCTAATTGGTTTTATTTTATACCCAACTATTTTCACTTTAGTTCTGCCTACTTTTTTCTAATAAGCAGCTTTAAATTATTTCCTAGGTTCTTATACTAGTTTATCTTCTTCATCATCTGGTTATTAGTTTGTCGGTTTTGTTGGCTATCTCTCTTAGAGTAATATGTTAGCTCATGTGTTATAAATTTGATTGAAATTCTCTTTTTTTTCTCCCTCATTACCTTTCTATGCCCAGTTTTGTGATCCAGGTAATCCAGGGCCTCCAATCCAAAACCAGATTTTGACCTGACATTAAAAAATAAAATACACAGTAAACTGTCCAATTAATAAACTGGAACACCACCAAAAAAATGATTATCCCATTTCTTTCACTAGCCCATCTTTTTATGTCCTTGCTCAGAGGTAACAAGTATACTCAATTGTGAGTACTTTCTTTCTTTCTGTTCTTCATATAAATATACATGCCTATGCAATAAATTATTTAGATTTTCTCATTTCAAAATTGTATATAAAAGATATCATGTAATATAGCTCTTCTCTGACTTTCCTTTTTATGCAATATAATACTACTAACTTTAACCATGATATTGTATGTGACTGTGATTCTTTTTGATAGCTTTGGGTATTGCATTATAAGAATATGCCATTATACATATTGTGGCATCCCTTCTCTTTTCTGTGGATGTATGTTGCTTCCAGAATTTTTGTTATTATTAGCATTCTTGTAAATGCCACATGTTACACATATGCATATTTTTTTCATCAGTTTATACCCAAGAATGGAATTTCCAAGTGTATGATACATGAAAGTTCAGCATTACAAAGAGTTCTAGAATAGTTTTCAAAGCAATTGCACTAATTTAAACTCCCATCAATAATGTGTAGGGGGATCCTGATCCATGAGTCCTCTAATAATTGGCACTGTCAGGCTTCATTTTGAAATTTTATTTTTAAAAATGGAATTTCATTGGGATCTTGATTGATATTTTTATGGTTCTAATGAAGATAACATTTTTTAAAAATGTTTAGCTATGTGTGTTTTCTTTTGTTTGAAATGCTGCTCATTTATTTTGCTGACTTTTCTATTCGATTTTTCTTATTGATTTTAAGAGTTATTTATATATTTGAAACTAATCTTTTGTAAATTATACATTTTAAAAATCCTTTCAGAATTTATAATCTTTTACTTTCTTTAAAGTAAAATGATAAATAGAATTCCTTAACATTATTATATTCAAATTTATCCATTTTATGGATAATATATTTATTTATAATAAATTCAAACTTGTTCTGGAGATTAAAGCAAGTTGTCAAACGACAAGCACATACAAAATTAAAATCCATAAAATAGTGAGTTCTTTGTCAGAGCTCTTGCTTAAGCAATGAAAAAAGGACACAGACAAATAAGGAAAGAGAAAAAAAATGTAAGAATCTGCAAAACTGTCTACTCTTTCCAGCAATTTAAAATAATGAGAATTAATATTCTGTGATTATTCCTTATCAACTATCAAAATAACCAACATTCAAAAAATGAAAATATTCACAGTGGATGAGGATTTATTGAACATGGAACCTATTACTTTGCAGCTGGAAGTGTGGTCCATAAACCAGTCATGTTGGCATCACCTGAAAACTTGTTAGAATTTCAAAATCTCAGGCCACACCCAAGACCTAACTGAATCAGGATCTGTATTTTAACTACATCCCCAGGTGACTCATATGCACATTAAAATTCAAGAAGCACTGGCCAAATACTCTACTTTTGAGACTACAATGTATTACAATGACTTTGGAAAATAATTTAACAATATTTTCTTTTTTACCAGTAAGAATTTTATTTATTTATGGCTGCATTGGGTCTTCGTTGCTGCGTGCAGAGGCTACTCTTTGTTGCAGCGCGCAGGCTTCTCACTGCAGTGGCTTCTCTTGTTGCAGAGCACAGGCTCTAGGCGCACGGGCTTCAGTAGTTGTGGCATGCGGGCTCAGTAGTTGTGGCTCGTGGGCTCTAGAGCACAGGCTCAGTAGTTGTGGTGCACGGGCTTAGTTCTTCCGCGGCATTTGGGATCTTCCCAGACCAGGGCTCGAACCCGTGGCCCCTGCACTGGCAGGTGGATTCTTAACCACTACGCCACCAGGGAAGTCCAGCAATATTTTTAAGGTAAAGTACCTACACAAATCTGTTCGTGGCAGTGCTATATATTATAGGAAAAATATCTCAAATGTATGGAAACTGCTAAAAATCAAACCATCCATGTGATTATACCTTTATCTAGCTAATTAATACAAATTTATGGATAATGCTTACATGACCAGCTACAAAATTACATATACAGTATAACAGAAGTATGATTAACACTTTTTACCAGTAAATTTTATGTATATATTTCACAGATTATTTTAATAAAGTTTAATGGATGGGAGAGGTTTTAAATAAAAGAATACTAAGAGCCCAACAAAAATATGGAATTAAATGTACTGTATGCGGTATTAGTGCTGGATCGTTCTGTCTGTCTGGGAGTCTCCCTTTGCTTTTCAGACATTCTGATTTTTCAGTCTCACAGTCTACTTAATTAGTCTGTTGGCACTTTATCCATGTGTCACTTACTGGTTCTTGGATTACATTCTTCCTCTTTGTATGACACTTCTCACTGCCTTCCAGGCAACAGACCTTACTAACCTTGGCTCCAAGATGTAAACATTGGTCCTATGCCCTCTCAGGAAGCTCTACTGATGAGGCATGATACCCTAAGCACCATTCTCTTTCTGGATTAGGCACTTGAGTGCCGTACCTGAAAGAAACTGGTTGCTAAACCCAAAAGAATGGAAATATAATAATGTTATTTATTATCAGGCTTGAGAAACTAAGATCAGAAAACCAGGGTGAATGGTGCTCTATCTGGATCTGCAGAAATTAGTCTAATTCTGAATAAGGCCAACTTTTAAAATGGGTCATTACATTCTACTTCATGTAGACCACCATTCACACTTCATTAACCATTGGACTGGATCTAATTTCCCTCTCTTCTTAATTAGGCTGGAAGGTTTTGTGCCATGATTTATGGGGTTTAAGAAAATCTGAGTCCTCTTAAATTATGGGGTTGGACAGCAAGGATTGCCTAACTACGTAAGAAAAACCAGAACAATTCCATAAGCCTTTCCAACTTAGCTTTTTCCCTCTTTAAATAATTGACAAGAACTTTCACACTAGACAGGCTTTTTCAGCTTCTGCAGATCTAATAAAAGTGAATGAAGACTGTATGGCCACAGTAAAGCAGAGAAACAGACAGATAAGAAAACAGTTCAACAGCTGATATAACAATTCTTTCTGTAGAGAAAGGACAAATGGTCATAAAAAATAGAGGCTATAAAACAACGAATGTGCTAACTTTTTTTTTTTTTTTTTTTGCGGTACGCGGGCCTCTCACTGTTGTGGTCTCTCCCGCTGCGGAGCACTGGCTCCGGACGCGCAGGCCCAGCGGCCATGGCTCACGGGCCCAGCCGCTCCGCAGCATGTGGGATCTTCCCTGACCGGGGCACGAACCCGTGTCCCCCGCATCGGCAGGCGGACTCTCAACCACTGCGACACCAGGGAAGCCCCTGTGCTAACTTTTTAACATCATTTCTATGGAGCAATGATAAATGAGGGTTTTCCATTTACAGAAAAATCGCTAATACTTTCCAATGATATTTTATGGTTAGGATGTGCAAATTTATAGGACTTACTCCATTGTTATTAAGCCTTCTGTTTAAGGCTGTTGCCTACATATCTCCAGGGTTTGCACAGTGAGGAAAAAGAATTTCCCTTTCACAATGCAAGAAGTTATCTCAAGTAACTTATAAGTTTCCATCAGCAGATTTCATTGACACTGATGACGATATTCAGATCAGATACAGGAAGGAAAGCACACTGTAATGGGAAAAAAATCAACCAGACCAGGAGTCAAACTTATACAGAACAATTCTCTCCCTTATTTTTCTCTCTCTCTCTCTGTCTCTTTCTGTTTCACACACGGACACACACACACACACACACACACACACACACACAAAGCTGTGATAACTGATTTGCCAATTTCTTTACATTTTTAATAACTTAAAAAGCAGTAGTGTATTAATGTGTGATTGTTATAAAAATTTAGAAAATAAAGATATTCTAAAGGGAAGATGAAATAAAAATCGTTTAAAATGCCACCACTCCAGAAATAAGCATTATTAACATTTACACACATATTTTTCAAGATGCATATACACACTTATGGGATTTTATTGTAAACAATATTTTGTACACATATTGACTTTTTAAATACAATAATAAAAGTGTTTTATGTTCATTAAACTATACATTATTATTATCAAGAGTTGCATATGTTTCATTGTGTGAACGTATCACGCAGTTCATAATTTCTCAAATATTTGACATTAATACCCTTTCTAGTCTTTAACACTGTTGGTGTACATTTGAATCAACACTTGATATTAACATTTTTTAATTTTTAAATCCTCAAGATAAAAAAATATGTGGATTATTTTAGTTTAAATTTTTAAAGAATAAAAGTGTACATTTTTGCTCCTTTATTATTACTTTTGTGAATGTCTATTAAACAGTTCTGCCCATTTTTCTACTGATTATGGTTTTTGGTGTGAAATTCATGGATTAAAAATACTAATTCATCACTCATATTGAAAAAGTAATACGAACACAAATTTATGGCCAATAAGAAAGTAGACATGCGTGATCTCTGAACAGTGAAGTAATATTTTGGTGAAAATTCTTCTGTTTTATGACTGGACATATTTTTCTAAGGGAAATAAACTCAAAAGAAAGAAAAATATGAGTGATCTGTTGAGAGTAAAGTAAAACTTTGGTGAAAATGCATCTATATTAGTATATAAAATAGGCATTTAAGGGAAAAAAAAGGCTCTATGTAAGAAACTCCATTAATATTCTGAAATGACAATAAATATTTGAAAATGTAAACAAAAATTCAATATTAAGAACAGAAAATGATTAAAAAAAAATTGCCAAGAAAAGAAATCTCAGAGGCTACATAATATGGAGACAAAGCCTGGAGTTTGAGATCAAAATAAAGAGACTTGCGTTAACTTCCAGACTTCTGGGTAAGACCCAAGCAAGGTGACATCAGTTGTAACAAGTGTACCACTCTGGTGGGGGACGTTGATCATGAGGAAGGCTATGCATATATGGGGGCAGGCAGTAAACAGGAAATGTCACAATCTGCTGTGAATCTAAAACTGCTCTAAAAAAATAAAGTCAAAAAATAATAAAAAAGGAACAATAAAGAAGAAAGTTAGAGAACTCCCAGTATGGATTTTAAGATTTTTTTTAAGGTTACAGTAATCAAAACCACAAAATACTGGTGAAAGCATAGACAAATGAATTCATGGAACAGAATAGAGAGACCAATGACTGCAAACAATGGAAGAATAAAATTAAAAATACATTTACAATACCACCAAAACACATAAAATTTTAGAAAAAAATTTAATAATAGACATGCAAAACTAAACACTGAAAACTACAAAACATTGCTAAGAGAAAGTACTATCCAGTACATAAAACTAGAAAGATAAAATAAAGACAATAAAGATCACGAAGAATTACAACCACCTCTATTTGCAGGTGGCATCATGTTTACGCAGAAATTTTAGCCTCTACAAATCAACTAGTAAAATTGGAAAGTGAAGTTAGTAAGGTCACAGAATGCAAAGTTAATTTAGATAATCAGTTGTATTTTATGCACATGTAGCTATCGATGGGAAAATAAAATTTTAAAACATGTACTGAAACATACAAATTACTTAGGAAATGGGCATACAATGCCCATAACGATCATAAACAGTGCAATTTACAAATTATAACATGCATTTTTATAAAAATTAACAAGCTGATTCTAAAGTATATAGGGAGGGGCTTCCCTCATGGCACAGTGGTTAAGAATCCACCTGCCAATGCAGGGGACAAGGGTTCGAGCCCTGGTCTGGGAAGATCCCACGTGCCATGGAACAACTAAGCCCATGCACCACAACTACTGAACCTGCACTCTAGAGCCTGTGAGCCATAACTACTGTAGCCCGTGTGCCACAACTAGTGAAGCCTGCGCGCCTAGAGACTGTGCTCCACAACAAAAGAAGCCATTGCAATGAGAAGCCTGAGCACTGCAACGAAGAGTAGCCCCCGCTCGCGGAACTAGAGAAAGCCCGCATGCAGCAACGGAGACCCAGTGCAGCCCAAACAACTAAGTAAATAAATAAAATATATAGGGAAATCTATAAAATGTAGAATACCCAAAGCAATTTTTTAAAAGAAAAACGAAGTTGGAACACCTACACAACATAATTTCGAGACTTGTACTGGAATAAGAAGGTCCTATTGTATAGCACAGGGAACTAGATTCAATTACCTGTAATAAACCATTATGAAAAAGAATATATATATGTATAACTGAATCACTTTACTGTACAGCAGAAACTAACACAACACTGTAAATCAACTATACTTCAATATTTAAAAAAAAGACTTGTACTGGAACAACTGGTTATCTACACAGCATAAACAACACTACTTCACATCATATAGAAAAATGTGCTTGAAATGGATCATGGACCTAAATGTAAAAACTAAAATTATAAAACTCTTTTAAGAAAACATAGGAGGAAATATTTGTAACCCAGTTTTAGGACATAGTATAATATCATAAAGACATTTATAATATAATCATTACATAAAGAACATAACTTTTTAAATGGATATTTAGACAGATATTTCATGAGAGAAGGTAGATTAAAAAGTACTCAAATAACATATGTAAATACGCTCATCATTAATCTTTAGAGAAATGCACATGTAAACCACCGTAAATATCACTACATACCTAAGAGAAGTGCTAAAATTTAAAAAAAACAACACCCTGGTGAAGACGTAGAGCAACTAGAATTCATACTTGTTTCTGGTAGTAAAGTGGAATTGTACAACCACTTTAAAAAATGGTTTGGCAATTTCTGAAAAAGTTAAGTATGTACCTAACATATAACTTATCTATTCCATCCCTAGGTACTTACCCAAGAGCAATGAAAACATACATTAACCTAAAGACTTGTACAGAAATGTTCAAACAACTTTGTTCATAAAATTCAAAAACTGGAAACTACCCACGTGTCCATCAACAGAGAAATATATAAACAAAGGTGGGGGAACCATGTGCTGGAACACTACACGTCAATAAAAAGAAACATCTACTGATACATTGAACAACACAACTGAACCCCTAAATTATCATGCTTAGAGAAAGAAGCTAGACACAAGAGTATATATTGTATGATTCCATTTCTATAAAATGCAGGTTAATCTTGTGTAGATCAATACTTGCCTGTGAATGACAGCAGAGACTGGGAGCATTGCAAAGGTGCACAGGAAATCTTTAGGGCATGATGGAAATGGTCTGTATCTTATCTGTGGTTGTGGCTTCATAGGTTTCTATAACTACTGAAACCAACTGAAATGAACAATTTAAATTGATACAGTTTATCTTATTTCTCACCAAAGATGGTAACAAAAAATGAACTAGGATCATAAGCAATTTGTGGGTTGTGTCTGATTTTTGTTGGTTGTTTTTGTTTTATTTTTGCTCATCACTACAGTGCTTGTCATTTATAAGGTATTCATTAATATTTCTTGAATAAATGAACAAATAAATTCATGACTGAATTGTTCACGTGTGAAATTCAATGTATTCAAATAAAATTACTATAATTTGTGTCATTAAAAAGCATTATTGTAGGCACAGACCCAAACTGGATAAATGTCTCTGCACCTGTTAGTTATAATACTAACATTTACCCTACATCTAATTTGCAAAAAATGTATGTCTTTAATGGAACCTGCCACCAAGTTCCCCCAAAGCACAAAAGTTTCTAGATCTTCTAGGATTAAAAATTAAGACTTTAGAATGAATGGTCAGGTTTGACACTGATCAGTTTTGAGACAAATAAAAGAAAAACTTTCCCTAACACTGTAAATTGGTAAGCGGCAGGAAGGCTCTAAATTCACAATAAAATAACGAAAAGTAAAGATGCATTTACTGTTTAATGACATAGTTTCAGTATCAGTGAGAATGTTTTGAGCAGCAGACAGTCTCCACACCTAATCCCAGACCATCTGAGTTTCACTCAAGCAGGTATCATTACTTGGGCATAACAAGCTGGGACTCCCACTCAGCTGTGATTCTCAGGGAGAGTTGGTGACAGCTTGAGCCAGCCTGGACAACACAGGAGAGAGGGGGAACCTCCCTCCTAGAGCACAGAGTAATGTTGATATAAGGTTCTAAAGAAAAACCACCAACAACAAAAATTTACCGGGCTCTGTAACTAAATACAACTGAATTACAATTACAATTCCATACATGCAACTTGAAATACAAGGAGAACAACTTGTCTCTCTTTAATCTTTTGCAAAAATGAATAAAAGCAAACAAAGAATCAATGTCCCTTGCATAAGTATCCAATGCACTTTAAAACCTATGTCAAGTGGAAGATGAACAGCTTAAGCTTCACCTACACACTCAAGGTCTCTCTGGATATTTCAGTTCTTGTGGCCAACCTATGGCAAATGAGCCGTTCCCCGGCCCTGGGCTTCTTTAAAATGCTGTCCAAGGAAAAAAGGTTACTGGTTCACTAACAACTGAAAGAAGCAGTGACTTTTTTTTTTTTCCTCAGAACATCTTAAATTGCTTGTTTGAAGTGAGATTAACATTTGGCCCTTGGCTTGACATCTTTCCTCCCATGGAGACAAAGGACAACCATATTGGGAGTGCAGCGAGGAACAGAAGGTTCCTTTTGTTCCAACTGGGCCAAAGAAGCTGGCATCAAGACTCTGCCATTACCTGAGTCAGGCTCCTTGGAGCTCTCTCCTCCACTAGACCCTGATCCTGAGTTCTGTCTTTTACCTGCTTAGTCCATTTTTAGCAAGAATCCTGCTGCTTCAGTTAGCAGTCCCCCATCCTCACTCTGGACACCTGATCAAATTCCTCATCCCCCACCCTTGATGTATTATCACCCTGGCCTTCCTTCAGCAAGAATCCTGCCAACTCTGTTTACCCATAATCTCCCTTACCCCAATGTTTCCTCTCACCCAACCCCCATTATAAATCCTCACTAGCCCTTGCTGTATGTGGAGTTGAGCCCAATCTCTCCGCCCTACTGCAAAACCCTCATTGCAGGAGTCCTTTATCCTTACTGACTTTACCAAGTATTATGAAAAAATGTTTCTTTAACAAAGCATAGCTGGCTAGCATAATGATCTCCAAGTCAGGATCCTTGGACTATGTCCCCAGTAAATATCTGCTTCAGTCCACATCCAAACAGTAGGCACTTTGGAGCACCAGGGAGAAGGAACATTAGAGGGAAAACAACAACAACAAAAAGGATGACCTAAAGGTCCATACCCAAGGGTCAAGGGGGAGCATTTAGTATGGAAACAGTATTTTTCAAGAAAGCTATCATGGCTTCTGACATTTGTCACCAATTGGCTATGTGATTTTAGTGAGTCACTAAATAACTGTGAACATCTAATTATTTAAAAATAAGATATTTACACTGGATAGTTATTTTAAAGAAAATTCACATATTACACTGATATTGTAAGCTTTATAAATAAAAAAATGAATATTTGGTATTATTGTTACCTGAAAACTGGGTTTGCCTCTTCGTGGGTGTCTGGCCAAAAGACACAACCAAGCCAAAGATTGGAAGGAAGGAAGGATTTATTACTACTTGCCCCAAGTAAGAACAACGGGGACATTTCCCAAAGCAGTGTCTCCCCTTAACAGCAAAATTGAGGAAGTTTTAAGCTAAGGGTACCTGAATATTCATGAAGGGGCTTGACCAGAGGAGAATTCAGCATAGAATTTGGGCAAAGGTCAACAGAGTCCAAGCTTTAGTTGATTTAAGTCAGGAGGGTCAACATCATCATTCCATTCTCCACCTGGGTGGGGGCCTTAGTTACTGAAGAACTCAAAGATATATTATTATGTATACCCCTTGAGGAGGAACTAGGGTTCTCCTTTATCAATACACTATTTTTTGACTGCCCTTTCTCTGTTCCTGCATTCCTTTGTTCCCTTAAGATCATTAATTATTGAGACCTGTTCAAGGGCAAGCATTATGGCCAGTTGTAGATCACAAAATGGCTTCTCTTATGTCAAGAAAGCCATTCCTGCTTCTCTTTCTCCAGGAACCCTCTAACCTATCCGCTTACATTACTATGATCACTTTTGTTTACACAGTCAAGAAAAAAAACTTCTTTAACTGTTTGTGAGCAAGCCACTTTCTGGAATCCTAGAGCACTGGAAGAGGCTCCGTGTGGTTGATATTCGATTCAAAAATTCACCCTGACGATGCTCACGAGAAGAATAAATCAGCATTTATAAATGTGTGGCCTGCCCTTTCCGATTCCTTGTTCATTTTAATGTTATATAGGGGTTTTTTGGGTTTTTTTATCGCGGTGCGAGGGCCTCTCACTGTTGCGGCCTTTCCCGTTGCGGAGCACAGGCTCCAGACGCGCAGGCTCAGTAGCTGTGGCCCACGGGTCCAGCCGCTCTGCAGCATGTGGGATCTTCCCGGACCGGGGCACAAACCCGTGTCCCCTGCATCGGCAGGTGGACTCTCAACCACTGCGCCACCAGGGAAGCCCTGTTATATAGGTTTTTAGAATATTTTATTCTTACAAGTTTACTTTGTGCAAAATTCATGATTTACATTTTTAGCACATATCACTTACGTCCTTAAACTGCCATTTAAAAATCATCATTCATTCAAGATACGTATGTAGCTCAAAAAGCTATAATAGATAAACAATCACCTTAGTTGCGTGGTTTTACTTCCTCTTTAAAGAACATGGGAAGTGGCTAAACTCTATGCCCAACACCCATGTTCAGCAACAAATGCAGGGTTGGGAGACTCTCCACCTGTAGATGTCGTCCTGTGGTATGCTACAAAAGGCATCAAAGATCATCTTGTAAAGCCTACGGTTTTGACACTGTAGAAGTTGAAGGCTAGCAAACAACTTTCTCTAGGTCTCTTATTAGTTTAAGTAATTGAAGTGAACTAGCGAGGTCAAGTACCTATTATGCGGCTCCTAAGAAGCCAAGGACCACTTAACAATGAAAGAATCCTCTTTCCTTACACAATTCAATTCCTCTGTGGATGGAAGGAAGGAAGCAGGGAAAAAGAAAAGAAAAGAAAAACTCAGGGGAATAATATTGGATAGGGTGAAAAGCTTCCAGCTGTTTTCAACAGAGAATGATGAATAAAACGGGGGTCATCAATGAACAAAAAGAGTAGAAGGTCATAGCCTATGGAGGTGGCTTCTGCCTTGACTAGGGCAAGGGTTTATTGAGCACCCAGCTAGAAACCAACTTTCATGTAAAATCTTTAAAATCTTCTATACGTTACACCAAGCTCCTAACTACCATCTACTTCCAAACAAACTTAGACTATGCCTAGAAGAATCCAAGTATACCATAATCTATTATCGAGTGTGAATTGACTCTGTAGATATTTAAATTCCCAATGATTGAATAATTCATTTGGATATTATAACTCATTTTTGTTTGTATGATACTAGAGATGAAGACAATATTCATTTTCCACGTGAAAACCTTTCCTTGAATATCTGGAATTTGCCAGATTTTCCTAATCCTTTTTCTTTCTCCTGGTTTCCCTATGAAGGAAAGGAAAAAGAAGAAGGAAGGAAGGAAGGGAGGGAGAGAGGGAGGAATAGAGAGAAAGAGAGAGAGAGGAGGGAAGAGGAAAGAGAAACCCCAGTTATTGATGTAAAACTCTACCTTTCTAAGGAGAAAGTAAAACACTTGTGTACAAGTCAGTTAACAGGTACACCAGGCAACGAGGCTAAAGACTAGGGAAAATATTTTTCATTAGAATGAAATATGTTGAGAAGTAGCTATAGCATTTGTTAAAGTTTTCCCACATTTTCTCAT
Organism: Delphinus delphis; assembly: GCF_949987515.2. Classification (NCBI taxonomy): domain Eukaryota; kingdom Metazoa; phylum Chordata; class Mammalia; order Artiodactyla; family Delphinidae; genus Delphinus; species Delphinus delphis. Next base: position 52,670,690 of record NC_082698.1, on the reverse strand, counting down.
TTAATTCTCATTACAGGTAATCATTTCATTAATTATTTCAACCTCAGAGATGAAGAAGTAGAAGTTAGCAGGGGACAGAACACATAACCAACTATGAAAACACTGGATTGCATCCCAGTCTATTCCATGGCATATTCTTTTATCACCAGTCTATGATGATGCCTCTAAGCAATAGTCTATTAAGGAATTACTCTAGGAATAGCACTGTAACAATCTGAGTTCAGATAGCAGCAAAAACAGAGAAATAGCACATTTGTAGTAATACAAGTTGCCAGGGCAAGGGAAAGCGATGCATTCAGAATTGGGATTAGCAAAAGAAAATACGTACTCTGTGTCTGCATACTTTTAGTTGAAGTGGTCCATGACTTTCCTTAAGAGAAAAAATGGCTAAGAACACTTTAGAAGCCACATACAGAATAACCATGAATAAGCTAAGAGAAATCTCAGTAGTTCACCATCAGCTCATCGAATCTACCTGCATTTACCTATAGGCAGAAAAGTTCTGTGGTCTTTTTGCAGATAAGCAGAAAAGTACTTAAATGTAAATTCTGTTCAAAGTTAAAAGAAAATACATGGATTTACAAAAAGCTTTGTAACTTTTATTCACTTCCAATTAGGTTGAAAAAAATGTCTACATTCCCTGTGTACACCAAGTTATTAAGGATTTTCCTTGCTTGCTAAATTGTTAGAGAATAAAGATTGAAAAACATTCTCAAAGAGAAGCTGGGATTGATTTCACACCCAAGGAATAGTGATGCCATTTCTATGGTTAGCACTAAAGAAATAATGAAGTTTATTTTTCTGAACTTATTAAGTAGGCCAAATTCAATGCCTCTGGTGGAATTAAGTGGTGATACTTTTTGACTCATAAAGGCATTACAGTTTACCAAATCAAGCCTGGAATTGGAAATCATGGAGACATATGTTTCCATGCTGTTTTCACAATTTGTTAAATAGGGGAATTACTGAACTCCTCTGAGCCTCAATTTCCTTTTCCACAGAATGGGAGAAGTCAATATCCCACACACACCCAAACCACAGAGAACTCTGTTATCACCTGATTGCTCACATGAAATAGCATGGTTACTGTTCCTCTACCCACCACAGTTCCTTTTTTTTTAATATTTACATATTTCTCACCTTGATAATTCTGGGACTAGGATATTTCTTACAGTATATGTATATATTTAGTGTGTTGATATCTTTTCTTTTTATTTCTTGAAGAGCTGTTATTAAATTGCTGGTATGTTTTACAATGAATGAGGTCTCCAGATTGAGGAAACAGAACTCAAAGTCACTAAGATGAACAAATAAACTATAACTAGTGGGTCTTAGTAAGAAAAGTCAATTCATGCAAAAGTGTTATTTGTTGATGCCCAGAATATTTTTTATTATCCCTTACAGTGAAAAATTATTTAACTCACCAAGATTTTTTCCTAAATAACAGGTATTGGTCCATTACTGATATAATAAACTTGCATTGTCTGCATTGTACAAAGGAACCAACAGATTTAGAAAAGTTCATTAGGTATGTCCCTCTGTTTCTTACAGTTACCCCTTGCTCTCACTCTTCTATACGTAAGGGCTTAGAAATCAGAAGACTACAATACCTTATCACAAGCAACTTCTCCTAGAAAAACTCAAGCACATGTGTATTAGATTACATGTATTGTTCACAGTAGCTCCAAAATATATGCAATCTTAATGTCCATAAACAGCAAATGGATAAATTATACAATATTCACACAATGGAATACTATATAGCAATGAAAATAATCAAGGTATAGCCACTTGCAAAGCATAAATGAAACTCAAAAAGCATCAAAGTGGGCTTCCCTGGTGGCGCAGTGGTTGAGAGTCCACCTGCCGATGCAGGGGACATAGGTTCGTGCCCCGGTCCGGGAAGATCCCACATGCCGCGGAGAGGCTGGGCCCGTGAACCATGGCCGCTGAGCCTGCGTGTCCAGAGCCTGTGCTCCGCAACAGGAGAGGCCACAACAGTGAGAGGCCCGCACCGCAAAAAAAAAAAAAAAAAAAAAAAAGCACCAAAGTATGCACAGTGTATAATTCCATATAATAGAATTTAAAACACAGAAAAAAAACAACCTATAATTTATAGGGATACATATATGGATAGTAATATGAAGAAAAACAACAAAATGATTATCATAAAGCTCAGGATAATGATCATCTCTAGGGGAGAATAATGAGGCTATAATTTGTGATGTGTACACTGTGCTCTTCTGAGCACTGGAAATGCTCTAATTGTCTGGATGTGGATACATGAGTGCTGACTCTCTGAAAATTCATTAAATTATGGTTCACACAGTGTGGAAAAAAATATATATGGAGCAAATAAGGGCTCAGAAATTTAATTATCCGTGAACTACAGGAAAATTTCCTTAAAAATGTAATCTGGCAATTTTGTTTTTTATCTTCCCCCAGAAAAGGAAGGCACCAGTTGTAAAAGATTCTGTCAGTCCTCTCCTGTCCTTTCTCTGTATACAACTTAGATTCCAGGCCATTCTGCCCCAAAGCAGAAACACCTTGAATCGTTATTGCACCAGGGGAGCAAAAGCACCCCATCCCCCAGCATATCTGCAGCTGCATGCTTTGTCTATGCCTACATCTGAAGAGTCAAAGGCAGCTAGAGAATTTCACTTGTCATTGCACATCCTTACAGCCATAAATTCATGAACATGATCTCAAACGGGCCTGCAAAACTGCAAGAAAGAACTCTGGTTCTTTCTGCTCTCTCACTCTCTGCAGTAACAATTTTATACCTTGTCGTCACTCCTCAAACACTCTGCCCCTCAGTCCCAACCCCTAGTCCTACAGATGCGTGTACTTTTCCTTAAGAGAAAAGTCAGAATTCTTCAGCTTCTTTCTGAGGAATATACTATCCAACAAATCTTCCTCCCCTCCCTCCTTTTACAGAAAATGAACTGTCCTTCCCTGTATTTGAGTCTGATTCCTCTACCCATGTGTAGAATTCCCTTTCTCACTAACGTCAGAATGTCTGCCTTTCTGCCTGGAATATTCAACATCTTTCTTCCTTTCAATTTAATTTCCCGTTAAATATACTATATCAAATTTTGATCCAGCAGCCCTTTCCAGATATAACCATCCCTCTCTCCAAAAAGATGAACCAATTTCAAAAATGTTTATACTCATAACCTTCATTTATCCATACTTCACCGAATTTTCAGACAAACCAGTTATCTACCTCTGTTATGACACTAGAAGAGTTCTACGGTAACCATGTCACTGAGTCCAGTAGGTATTTTTCAGTCTTCATCCTATCTCACCTCCCACTAGCTTTCAATCCTATTTGACTACTTTTTCCTGGAAGCACTGTCTTCCTTTTACTTCTCTTTATACTACTGACATATCTGTAGCCTGCTTTTCTCCCTAACTCCCTGACAACTTCTCAGTCTTATTCCCATGCACCTCTTCTTCACGTTGACATTTGAAACTGAAGTTCTTCAAGGTTAAAGATAAGGGCCATTTTTCCTCTGACTCTATGCTCTCCTAGGCTGTACAATACTGGCCCATAACTTCAATTACCAAAATATACAAAATTCGCAAACTCCAACCAAAACTGTGCTAAGCTCTGGGATGACCTGACATCTCCACTTACATGTCTCAAGTTCATACCTAACTAAACATATTCAAACTGAAATTATGATCTTCACTTTTTCCTATATCCTTTGCCTAATGGGATGGCACAGTGTAGGCTAAATACTCTGAACCATTTTGATACTTTCATTTCTTTCACCCAATTTATCACCACGTTCTATTGATATTACACCCTCGACTACTACAAGCTGCCATTGTTTCTTCTTGAAACCGCTGAAATAGATCTCTAAGTAGCTAATCTGCAATGTTCGGGTGTACTTCTCAGTACATTTTCTTTGCTGCATTCTCCAAGATCCTTTAAAACAGAATTTATTATAACCAACTTCTCTCCCACCTCAATTTAAAAACCTTCAATGAAATTCTATGTTGCCTAACAATGCTCTGCATGATCTATTACCTACAAATATTTCAAACCTTATCTTGTACCTGCAGCCCTGAAATTTCTCGATTTTTTTACTTTCTTTGCACACTTTTGCCTTGAATAACCAAACCTCCACCACTCTTCCTCACTCTTTTTATGTGTATGGATATGTGTATATATACATCTGTTTACATATAGAAAAAGACAAACACACATTGTTTTTCTTCTTTTCCTATTCGAAAATTATTATTTAAGCATGGAGAAAACTACATAAATAAGATGTGATGTCAGCTGTACCCACCACCCATATATAATAAAGGTATCATTGTCAAAACTGCTTAATGTCACTTCTAAGAAAATAAAATATTATAAATACAATGTTCCCATGGAATTTCTCTCCAATTTCATTCCTCTATTTCTCAAGAGGCATGCAGACTCTGGAAATTTGTGGTTTTCCTTTCCAGCCAAGTCCACAAATCCTTATCTATTTATAATCCATTTATTTTCCCCCTCTTTCTCTCTGACTAAAACAGCAATATACTGCATTGTTTTTTGCATTTTCCATTGTTATGAAAAAGTAATATTATAATTCTGCAAGGTTTCAATGTTATAATGTTGACATACATAAAATATATCTGTGAAAATAATGTACTCATTAACACTGAAAGTATTCATCTTTCCTCCATTGAGGAATATTTCTTTTTTGCTTGCCTTTCTTTTTGCGACTATAAAAAAGGTCACAAGAAAGTCCTTATATGTCTCCATATGCATATGTGTAAGAGTTTCTCCTGAATATATACTGGAAATTGATGGATATTAGTGTACACACAACTTCAGCATTATTAAATATTGGCAAATTGCTTTCCACCATGGTTGTAGGCACTTAAAGCAGCAATATGTTTCCCCCCCTCTACATTTTCCCAGTAAATACAACTCTAGGCTTCCAATGCTGAAACCAGGTCCTTTGGTTTAAATAGGTCCTGTACAAACCCCCTTTCCATTGGCTTGCCCATGTGGAGCTTTATACGGATACCCAAAGCAAGCTTTGATAAAGTGTTTTGGCTTCTGCTAAATAAGAGGAAAAAAATGTCTGGTAGCTTCAACACTTTCTAACTTAAGTGTGGTTTACTTCCACTACTCTCTACAGTTTGATGAGCAGATATTATAATATCTTAGTATTATATTAAGATTATAATACTGACTTTGTTTACAGAAATATTGTAATTGAAACTAATTTTTAATTGAAATATGGTTGATGTACAATATTGTGTTAGTTTCAGGTATACTGCTTCTCAAGCCAGAACACACAATAACTTTTAAGATTGTGAATTTAAAAAAAAAATTTTTTTAATTGGGGTATAGTTGTTTTATAATGTTGTATTAGTTTCTACTGTACAGCTAAGTGGAGTTCCCTGTGCTATACGGCAGGTTCTTATTGGTTACATATTTTATACATATTGGTGTATATATGTTAATCCCAATCTCCCAGTTAATCCGCCCCTCCCCACTTTCCCCCCTTGGTGTCCATACGTTTGTTCTCTGCATCTGTGTCTCTATTTCTGCCTCGCAAACCGGTCCATCTGTACCATTTTTCTAGATGCCACCTATATGCGTTAATATACGATATTTGTTTTTCTCCTTCTGACTTACTTCACTCTGTATGACAGTCTCTAGGTCCATCCACGTCTCTACAAATGACCCAATTTCATTCCTTTTTATGGCTGAGTAATATTCCATTGTATATATGTACCACATCTTCTTTATCCATTCATCTGTCGATGGGCATTTAGGTTGCTTCCATGACCTGGCTGTTGTAAGTAGTGCTGCAATGAACACTGGGGTGCATGTGTCTTTTTGAATTATGGTTTTCTCTGGGTATGCCCAGTAGTTGGATTGCTGGGTCATATGGTAATTCTATTTTTAGTGGGTTTTTTCTTTTTTTTTTTTTTGCGGTACGCGGGCCTCTCACTGTTGTGGCCTCTCCTGTTGCGGAGCACAGGTTCCAGACGCACAGGCTCAGCAGCCATGGCTCACTGGCCTAGACACTCCGCGCCATGTGGGATCTTCCCAGACCGGGGCATGAATCCGCGTCCCCTGCATCAGCAGGCGGACTCTCAACCACTGCGCCACCAGGGAAGCCCCTATTTTTAGTTTTTTAAGGAACCTCCATACTGTTCTCCATAGTGGCTGTATCATTTTACATTCCCACCAACAATGCAAGAGGGTTCCCTTTTCTCCACACCCTCTCCAGCATTTATTGTTTGTAGATTTTCTGATGATGCCCATTCTAACAGGTGTGAGGTGATATCTCACTGTAGTTTTGATTTGCATTTCTCTAATAATTAGTGATGTCGAGCAGCTTCTCATGGGCCTCTTGGCCATCTGTATGTCTTCTTTGGAGAAATGTCTATTTAGGTCTTCTGCCCATTTTTGGATTGGGTTGTTTGTTTTTTTTTGATATTGAGCTGCATGAGCTGTTTATATATTTTGGAAGCAATATTTTTTTAATGTATTTTATTGAAGTTCACTTTATTTACAATGTTGGTTAGTTTCTGGTATATAGCAAAGTGATTCAGATATATATATATTATATATATATATATATTCATATTTTTTCCATTATTGTTTATTACAGGATATTAAATATAGTTCCCTGTGCTATAGAGTAGGACCTTGTTTATCCATTCTATATATAATAGTTTGCATCTGCTAATCCCAAACTCCCAATCCATCCCTCATCCATCCCACCTCCCCCTTGGCAACCACAAGTCTGTTCCCTATATCTATGAGTCTGTTTCTGTTTCATAGATTAAGTTCATTTGTTTCATATTTTAGATTCCACATATAAGTGATATCATATGGTATTTGTCTTTCTCTTTCTGACTCACTTCACTTAGTATAATAATATCTGGGTCCATCCATGTTGCTGCAAATGGCATTGTTTATGATAACTGAGACATGGAAGCAACCTTTGTGTCCACTGACAGATGAATGGCTAAAGAAGATGTTATATTTACCTGATTACTAGAAATTAAGCATATTTTCATATGTATCCAACATTTGAATTTCCTCTTCCTAAAAAGACTCTAGATGTTGTTTGCTCATTCTATTTTTATTTTGGCTAGTTTTTCTTATTGATCTGTAAGTTCTATAAGCATTCTTTTAATTAATCCTGGGCTGGTTTTTCGTTGTTTTTTTTTTTCTTTTTTTTTTTTTTGGCCGCGAGTGGCATACAGGATCTTAGTTTCCTGGCCAGGGATCGAACCCAAGCCCCCTACATCGGAAGCACAGAGTCCTAACCACTGGACCACCAGGGAATCCTTCGGTCTCATTTTATATGTTGCTAATATCATTTTCCAAACTGTAGCCTATTTTAAAACTTAGCTCATGTCATATATTTAGACATATAGAAACTTTAAAAATATAATGCCAAATTTATCAATATTTTACATTTTAATTTTTGTGATTGTTTCTTGTTCAAAAAACCTTATCCTACCATGACACTCCCCTGTATATTTCTCTAAGCAAAGGGTTATTTTGTTTGTTTGTTTGTTTTGTATTTAAAGCACTAGACCATGTGGGATTTGTCCTATGTGCCGGAGGATAAGGTGGGGATCTAATCTCATAATTTTCCAAATCAAATTGTCAGATATCTGAAAGCAGTTTATTAAACAGACCAGAGACTGGCAAACTGTGGCTTATGGGCCACCTGCCTAGTTTTGTAAATAAAGCTGTACTAAACACAGCACCCCTCATCCTGTTATATATCTGGTTACTTTTGTGCTACAACAGCAGAGCTGAGTAGTTGTGACAGGGACTATATGGCACCCAATACATAAAATAGTTAATATCTGGATCTTAAAGAAATTTTCCAATGCCCAGACTAGTCAATCATTTGTTTACTGTTTTATAAACTGTGACTTGTATATGCCGAGTTCCCATAAAGGATTTGCTTCTGGAATCTTTATTCTGTTGTTTCCCTCTAAGTCCATTCTTCTGCCTATATCACACTGTTCTCATTACCATAGCTTTATAACATATTTGGGTACCTAGTACAGCAATTTCTTTCTACCTACCTCCCACCTTATTCTGCTCTAAAACTGTCATGTCTGTCTGTTATCAGAAATTCTAAATTCTAAATCATCTGTCTAAATTTAAGATCACTCTGTTAAAGCTCTGTGGAAAAAAACACATTTAGTTGTTTATTTGCATGTGAGAAGATGTGACATCTTTAAGATACTGAGTCTTTCATCCATGAAGTGAGATATCTCTTTATTAATACAGGCCTTCTTTTATGTACTTTGTAAAAAAAATTTTTTTAAACATCTTTAGTGGAGTATAATTGCTTTACATGGTTGTGTTAGTTTCTGCTGTATAACAAAGTGAATCAGCTATATGTATACATATACCCCCATATCCCCTCGCTCTTGCGTCTGTACTTTGTAAAATTTTAAAGTTTTCTCTATAGTAGCTTTGTACATCTTGGCAGATTGATTCTTAGATATGTTCCCAATCTCTTCTTTATAACTTTTACCTCTCAAATTTCCTTTTTCCATTTCTGTGCTGCATTGTGGATAATATTCTCAGATCTATCTTTCAGTTGACTAAATCTCTCTTTAAATGTGCCTAATCTGCTATTTAACATTCATTGAGGTTTTTTATATCAAGGGCTATAATTTTATTTCTAGAAGTTTTATTTGATTCTTTTTAAAATATGGCTATTCTTCTTATAGTTTCCATTTTTTCTAATCCTTATTTTATCCATCTAATCCTTTCAACATATTTACTTTATAGTGCCTTTCAAATTGTTCTAGTCACTCACACCACGGGTATTCTGAATTTTTATCTCCTTCCTATTGCTGATTCCCCTCATGTGGAATCTAACGTGCCCTTTATTTTGACAAAATTCCTACAGATGGTTTTTAAATTCCTCTTGCCAACTGCCGTGTGTTTGTGTGCATGTGTGTGTGTGTGTGTGTGTGTGTGTGTGTGTTGTTTGCAGCTGTTGTTTATTGATTAGAATAATCTCACAGTAATTTCACCACCTTGAGGATACATTCTACATGTTGGTATTTAAATTAAGACTCCATGACAATGTCTCTCACAGGAGTCACCCAGAGTTCCAGGACAGAGTCAAGCTTCTTTGTCACTTGGCCTTTTTTAATTCCACTTCCTTCAAGGTTCTCTGCCCCTTTCAAAGGCCCAGTGGGCACATCTTTCCAGTTTTGTAGATGTTAAATCCTCAGACTCAATCCTCTTCTGACATTTCCCCAGTTCCTTGCTACATCACTTCACAAGCAGGTTCTTTAAGATTCCACTTTATTTCTGCTATACGGGGATTCCACAACCTTCTTTCAACATCCGTCATATTTATTTTATTGTTTTTGTTGTTATAGCTAGCTCAACATATTTTATGTACTTGTAAGAAAAAGTCTACTTAATTCTGGCATTATGATGCTGCAAACAAAGCTGCCAGTTAAATGGGTCTTCTTCTTCAAATCTCAACTTCCTCAAAAAAAGATCCCCTACCCCAACTCCCCAGTGTAGATCAGATGTCTTGTGACATGCTCTTATTGCAGTATTGCCACCTATCACAAATAATCTTTTGTCTTAAAGCTGGATCACTATCCTAGACTCATCTTTCATTCTTCAAGATGATATTATTTCAGAATTTTCCCTAGCTTTCCTCACCACTAGAATTTGGTTGGTTAGAACTACTTTTCCATTGCAATAATCTTCCTAACCTTGGATCTTGGACTTCACAACTGGAGATGTTAATTCAATAAGTTTGCCCAGGTCTTCCACAGTGAAACTTGTTGAATAACAAGGACTGAGGTAGTTTTTTTCAAGCTGTTCTAAAGGAAAATAAAATATACTTACCAAAAAATGTTAATACTTTCTTACTCTACACTTGAAACACACAGAAGAACACACAAATGAATGTTTTCCAGAATAAAGATATGGTTAAAGTGATTTCTATTTCCATCACTTACTAGAAAAAATGAGCATTAATTTCACATATTCCTTATACCGCAACAAGGTATCCCATTTAAAAGATATCTTGCTAAATAAATATAGGAAACAAAAGTTAGAAATAAAAATTAATATGTAATAGAAGTCTATGGCACAACGACAATTATAAGCTGAAAGTTTTAACAGAGTTATCTCAGTAAGTAATATATGAAGTGGCTATAATACAATAAATAGAGAAATAAGTTGAATAACAGTTTAATAAGATTCACATATTTTATATTTGGGGGCCTTCTATCCAGTAAAAATAAAATACATTCAGACACTCAAGAAAAATTTAAATACAAATATATGTTATACTGTTAGCAATACACAAAGTGCACTAAATCATGCAAAGATGAAGCAAGTAGGGAATTCTTTGGCAGTCCAGTGGTTAGGATTTGGCACTTTCACTGCTGGGGCCCGAGTTTGATCCCTGGCCAGGGAACTAAGATCCCACAAGATGTGCAGCACAGCCAGAAAAAAAAAAAAAAAAGAAACAAGTAGAAAAACTATGTAAAACAATATAAAATAACATGTAATTAACTGTAGAAGAATAGCGAACAATAACCAATTTGGAAATTAAATATACATAGTATACCTTCTAAATAACTTGGGTTATAGAGGAAACTAAAACCAAAATAAGGGATTTTTTTAAATGATTAGAATTGGGATTTCTCTGGTGGTGCAGTGGTTAAGAATCGCCTGCCAATGCAGAGGACACGGATTCAATCCCTGGTCCGGGAAGATCCCACATGCCGTGGAGCAACTAAGCCCATGCACCACAACTACTCACCCTGTGCTCTACAGCCTGTAAGCCACAGCTACTGAGCCTGCGTGCTGCAACTACTGAAGCCCACGCACCCAGAGGCTGTGCTCCAAAATAAGAGAAGCCACTGCAATGAGAAACCCACACACTACAACCAAGAGTAGCCCTCGTTCGCCGCAACTAGAGAAAGTCTCTGCACAGCAACGAAGACCCAGAGCAGCCAAAAATAAATAAATAAATAAATAAATAAATATTTTAAAAAAAGATTAGAATTGAGAGCATTCTGTACATGTCATCTATAGCATTCAGAGGAAAAATACACTATTCAGTTCACTTATTAGAAAATAACACAGCATTTTCATAAAGCGCAGTACTCTATAGAGTACTCTGTTACCCTATACAGAGTGCTAGTATACATAGCTATAGTACAGAGTACTAAAAACTAATGAAACATTCAAAATAAAATTTAAAAAAAGAAAATATTAAATAATAATAAAACTAAACCAAGAGCTAGTCCTTAAAAAAAGACAGATTAAAGATAAAATCTGGGGCTTCCCTGGTGACACAGTGGTTAAGAATCCACCTGCCAATGCAGGGGACACGGGTTCCAGCCCTGGTCCAGGAAGATCCCACAAGCCATGGAGCAACCTAAGCCTATGCACCACAACTACTGAACCTGCACTCTAGAGCCCGCGAGCCACAACTACTGAAGCCCGCCTGCCACAACTACTGAAGCTCGCAAGACTAGAGACTGTGCTCTGCAACAAGAGAAGCCACTGCAATGAGAAGCCCGCGCACAGCAATGAAGAGTAGCCCCTGCTTGCCACAGCTAGAGAAAGCCCACGTCCAGCAACAAAGACCAAATGCAGCCAATAAATTAAGAAATAAATGTGTTTTAAAAAATTAAAATTTAATTAATTTAACAAAACAAATAAAAACAATAAAGATAAATCCAGACAACCTGACCAAAAATAATATACAGCAATAGCAACATGAAAGCTAATGTAACTCTACACAGATGTCTTTAAAAGGCAAATACTCTATGTCAATGAGCTTGAAAATCAGTTGATATATACATGTATAAACTATGTAATATGTACGTATATATGTGTACATAATCAGTTGATATATATATAAAATACATATATGCATGTATACCTATATCAATTGGTATATCAATATCATATATATCAATATATATATTCAAGATAATCAAACAAAAAATCAATCCTTACACCTAAAAATGTAATAATCACCTAAAAGAGTGAAAAAAACTCCATCAATTACTAGCAAAATTATATAATATCTTATGAAACAAATGTGAAATACTATGTTAAGAAGAACATTCAGAAGAGAAATTAGCTACCAAAAACCTTAGCAAAATGTATAAATCCATCAAAACTTTATAAGCAAGAGAGAGAAAGCACAGAACTGTGAAATGCTTTGATTACCTTCTGTCAGTACAAAAGTACTAACAGCAAGGCAGTGTGGTTTAAACAGAGTCAAAAATGGGTGGAAGACCTAAATAGACATTTCTCCAAAGAAGACATACAGATTGCCAACAAACACACGAAAAGATGCTCAAAGTCACTAATTATTAGAGAAACGCAAATCAAAACAAAAATGAGGTATCACCTCACACCACTCAGAATGGGCATCATCAAAAAAATCTAGAAACCAAAAATGCTGGAGGGGGTGTGAAGAAAAGGGAACCCTCCTGCGCTGTGGTGGGAATGTAAATTGATACAGCCACTATGGAGAACAGTATGGAGGTTCCTTAAAAAACTAAAAATCGAACTACCATATGACCCACCAATCCCACTACTGAGCATATACCCTGAGAAAACCATAATCCAAACTGGGTCATGTACGAAAATGTTCATTGCAGTACTATTTACAATAGTCAGGACATGGAAGCAACTTTTTTTTTAAATCTAATTTTACTTCTTTTTTATACAGCAGATTCTTATTAGTCATCAATTTTATACACACCAGTGTATACGTGTCAATCCCAATCGCCCAATTCATCACACCACCATCACCACCACCCCTGCCACCTTCCCACCTTGGTGTCCATACATTTGTTCTCTACATCTGTGTCTCAACTTCTGCGCTGCAAACCGGTTCATCTGTACCATTTTTCTAGGTACCACATATATGTGTTAATATACGATATTTGTTTTTCTCTTTCGGACTTACTTCACTCTGTATGACAATCTCTAGATCCATTCACGTCTCAACAAATGACCCAGTTTTGTTTCCTTTTATGGCTAATATTCCATTGTATATATGTACCAGATCTTCTTTATCTATTCATCTGTCGATGGGCATTTAGGTTGCTTGCATACAGTGACAGTTTTACTTCTTGTTTATCAATTTGTATTCCTTTTATTTCTTTTCCTTCTCTGATTGCCATGGCTAGAACTTCCAAAACTATGCTGAATAGTAGTTGTGCGAGTGGACATCCTTGCCTTGTTCCTGATCTAACAGGAAATGCTTTCAGTTTTTCACCATTGAGATTGATGTTTGCCATGGGTTTGTCATATATGGACTTTATTATGTTGAGGTAGGTTCCCTCTATGCCCACTTACTGGAGAGTTTTTATCATAAATGGTGCTGAATTTTGTCAAAAGCGTTTTCTGCATCTATTGAGATGATCATCTGGTTTTTCTACTTCAATTTGTTAATACGGTGTTATCACATTGATTGATTTGCGTATATTGAAGAATGCTTGCATACCTGGGATAAATCCCACCTGATCATGGTGTATGATCCTTTTAATGTGCTGTTGGATTCTGTTTGCTAGTATTTTGTTGAGGATATTTTAATCTATATTCATCAGTGATACTGGTCTGTAATTTTTTTTAGTATGTTTGTTTCTTTTTTTAGTATGTTTGTCTGGCTTTGGTATCAGGGTGATAGTGGCCTCACAGAATGAGTTTGGAAGTGTTCCTTCCTCTGAAATTTTTTGGAAGAGTTTGAGAAGGTTGGGTATTAGCTCTTCTCTAAATGTTTGATAGAATTCAGCTGTGAAGGCATCTGCTCCTGGACTTTTGTTTGTTGGAAGATTTTTAATCACAGTTTCAATTTCATTACTTGTGATTGGTCTGTTCATATTTTCTATTTCTCCCTGGTTCAGTCTTGGAAGGTTATACCTAAGAATTTGTCCATTTCTTCCAGGTTGTCCATTTTGTTCGCATAGAGTTGCTTGTAGTAGTCTCTTAGGATGCTTTGTATTTCTGTGGTGCCTGTTGTAACTTCTCCTTTTTCATTTCTAATTTTATTGATCTGAGTCCTCTCCCTCTTTTTCTTGATGAGTCCGGCTAATGGTTTATCAATTTTGTTTATCTTCTCAAAGAACCAGCTTTTAGTTTTATTGATCTTTGCTATTGTTTTCTTTGTTTCTATTTCATTTATTTCTGCTCTGATCTTTATGATTTCTTTCCTTCTGCTTTTTGGTTTTGTTTGTTCTTCTTTCTCTAGTTCGTTTAGGTGTCAGGTCAGGTTGTCTATTTTAGATTTTTCTTATTTCCTGATGTAAGACTGTATTGCTATAAACTTCCCTCTTAGAACTGTTTTTGCTGCATCCCATAGGTTTTGGATCATCTTGTTTTCACTGTCATTTGCCTCTAGTTACTTTTTGATTTCCTCTTTGATTTCTTCAGTGATCTCTTGGTTATTTAGTAACATATTGTTTAGCCTCCATGTGTTTGTGTTTTTCACATTTTTTTCCCTGTAATTCATTTCTAATCTCATAGCATTGTGGTCAGAAAAGATGCTTGATATGATTTCAATTTTCTTAAATTTACTGAGGCTTGATTTGTAACCCAGGATGTGATCTATCCTGGAGAATGTTCTGTGCGCACTTGAGAAGAAAGTGTAATCTGTTGTTTTTGGATGGAATGTCCTATAAATATCACTTAAATCTATCTGGTCTATCATGTCATTTAAAGCTTCTGTTTCCTTATTTATTTTCATTTTGGATGATCTGTCCACTGGTGTAAGTGAGATGTTTAAGTCCCCCACTAGTACTGTGTTACTGTCGATTTCCTCTTTTATAGCTGTTAGCAGTTGCCTTTTGTATTGAGGTGCTCCTATGTTGGGTACATATATATTTATAATTGTTATATCTTCTTCTTGGATTGATCCCTTGATCATTACGTAGTGTCCTTCCTTGTCTCTTGTAACATTCTTTATTTCAAAGTCTATTTTACCTGATATGAGTATTACTACTCCAGGTTCCTTTTGATTTCCATTTGCATGGAATATCTTTTTGCATCCCCTCACTTTCAGTCTGTACGTGCCCCTAGGTCTGAACTGGGTGTCTTATAGACAGCATATATGGGTCTTGTTTTTGTATTCATTCAGCAAGCCTGCGTCTCTTAGTTGGAGCATTTAATCCATTCACATTTAAGGTAATTATCAATATGTACATTCCTATGACCATTTTCTTAATTGTTTTGGGTTTGTTTTTGTAGGTCCTTTTCTTCTTTTGTGTTTCCCACTTAGAGAAGTTCCTTTAGCATTTGTTGTAGAGCTGGTTTGGTGGTGCTGAATTCTCTTAGCTTTTGCTTGTCTGTAATGCTTTTGATTTCTCCATCAAATCTGAATGAGATCCTTGCCAGGTACAGTAATCTTGGTTGTAGGTTCTTCCCTTTCATCACTTTAAGTATATCATGCCACTCCCTTCTTGTAGAGTTTCTGCTGAGAAGTCAGTTGTTAACCTTATGGGAGTTCCCTTGTATGTTATTTATCCTTTTTCCCTTGCTGCTTTCAATAATTTTTCTTTGTCTTTAATTTTTGCCAATTTGATTACTATGTGTCTCAGTATGTTTCTCCTTGGGTTTATCCTGTATTGGCTTCTCTGTGCCTCCTGGACTTGGGTGGCTATTTCCTTTCCCATGTTAGGGAAGTTTTCAACTATAATCTCTTCAAATATTTTCTCTGGTCCTTTCTCTCTCTCTTCTCCTTCTGGGACCACTATTATGAGAATGTTGTTGCGTTTAATGTTGTCCCAGAGGTCTCTTAAGCTGTCTTCATTTCTTTTCATTCTTTTTTCTTTATTCTGTTCCACGGCAGTGAATTCCACCATTCTGTCTTCCAGGTCACTTATCTGTTCTTCTGCCTCAGTTATTCTGCTATTGATTCCTTCTAGTATTTTTCATTTCAGTTATTGTATTGTTCATTTCTGTTTGTTCTTTAATTCTTCTAGGTCTTTGTTAAACATTTCTTGCATCTTCTCGATCTTTGCCTCCATTCTTTCTCCGCGGTCCTGGATCATCTTCACTATCATTATTCTGAATTCTTTTTCTGGAAGGTTGCCTATCTCCACTTCATTTAGTTGTTTTTCTGGGCTTTTATCTTGTTCCTTCATGTGGTACATAGCCTTCTGCCTTTTCATCTTGTCTATCTTCCTGTGAATGTGGTTTTTGTTCCACAGGCTGCAGGATTGTAGTTCTTCTTGCTTCTCCCTACAGATTTCCAGAGCTGGGAGGGTCCATGCCCTTGATGTTAGACTCTCCTGCCTCCCTTGGATAAGGTGGGATATGCCGAGGTCACTGCTAGTGTTGGAGGGTCTCCTGCAGAGGCAGGGGGTGGCTTTGCCTCACCGTGAGGACAAGGACACTGGTAGCAGAAGTTCTGGGAAGTACTCCTTGGCGTGAGCCCTCCCAGAGTCCGCCATTAGCCCCACCAAGAACTGGAAGCAACTTAAATGTCCATCAACAGATAAATAAATAAAGATGTGGTACATATATACAATGGAATATTACTCAGCCATAAAAAGAAATGAAACTGAGTTATTTGTAGTGAGATGGATGGACGCAGAGTCTGTCATACAGAGTGAATTAAGTCAGAAAGAGGAAAACAAATACCATATGCTAACACATATATATGGAATCTAAAAAACGGTACTGATGAACCTAGTGTCAGGGCAGGAATCAAGACGCAGACATAGAGAATCGACTTTAGGACACAAAGGGGGAAGGGGAAGCATTGACATATATACACTACCAAACGTAAAATGGATGGCTAGTGGGAAGCTGCTGCATAGCACAGGGAGATCAACTCAATGCTTTGTGATGACCTAGAGGGGTGGGATAGGGAGGCTCAAGAGGGAGGTGATATGGGGATATATGTATACATGTAGCTGATTCACTTTATGGTACAGCAGAAACTAACACAACATTGTAAGCAATTATATGCCAATAAAGATGTGAAAAAAAAATTTTTAAATAAAGAAATAAAATAGAGTCAGTGCCTCAAAAGAGAGCTGACACTCAGCTCCTCCAATGCCAGTTATTCTGGCACTAGAATCTCCATTTTGCATTAATTACAGTATCATCAACTTAAACTTTGACAACGAAGTAAACAATAATTAGTGGCTGGCTATCCTTACCCTGAGGAGTATCTGGAAAAGAGTTTGAGAGTGATTTATGCCACACAGGATGAGATGCAGGGAAAGAATTTCCTTTACAAATATAAGAGATATCTTGAGCCTGTATGTTTAAAATAATTCTGCATGAGGCAAAAAGCACTCCAGCTAATTCTGGCCAGTGATATTTCACGAGTTGGTTATCTCTACTGTCCACCCATTGTGTTAGAGAGTAACTGCTACCTGGGAAGAACAAAGGTTTGCAAAGTGTAAAAATACATTGTCCTCCTGCCTTGGGATCTAAGCAGTGACAGCTACCTATTGGTTAATAACTTATCCCTGTACCTTATTATAATCAGGAATGTTGGACCCTTTTAGCAGGGCTAAGAAAGGATTAACAACCAAAAGGTGGAAAACAATAAAATTGTGCTAAAGGACAATAAAAACCTGAGCAACAGACAGTATTGTTCTGGAGGGCGGAAGTAGGTATGCTTGGGAAGATTTATATACAAAAATTGTTGCAAGATTATAATGGTGGCAATGGCCAATAAAATGTACCCCCAAACATAAAACATTCTAAATCCAAATCCCAATTGTTTTAAAGGAATGCAACAACTTGACTCTAAAACTGTCTAGAAAACTAAATGTTAAAGTATTTAAAATATTTTTTTAAATTTAGATGAACATTTTAGGTGTGAAATGGGGAGTCTCAGGTAAGAATCATAATGGCAAGTAGAAAAGAGGACAACTTTACTCTGCAAAACAGGTGGGAAAAACTGGATTTCCAGAGTCATCTTGTGAAGGAAAGTATTGGGCAAATGAGGAGCACATTAACATTATGTGAAGAGGTTAAAAGAGGGTGCGAATCATATGAAAATGGTCCTAGGGACTGGAAGAATATAGCAGAACATGAGCCATTTCGACTAGCTGAAATAGCCGAGACATTTCTAAAGGCATGAATTTCAGTTTGTGATGAAACTGCGATGACTTTAAAACAGTTCTTTAAATTCTTTGACATTCTTTCCAACAAAAGGTGTAGCCTAATGTCTAATTATCCTCCTGTTGAATATGGGTCAGTCTAAAATACTTGTATCTAACAAATGGAGGGCAGCAGAAATGACTCTGCCTGACATTAGAGGCTAGTGCAGAACAGGCAGTACTGTTTTTGCCCAAATCTCTCTTGAGGTGCTAGCTCTTAGAACTCATCTACCATGTTATAAGCAAGCCCAGGGCCCAAAGAGAGCCCATATGTAGGTTTCTGGTCAATAATTCCAGCTAATTTCCAAGATGAAAGCCAGTATCACCCAAGAGATATGCAAGTGAATAAGTCTTAAGATGATTCTAGTCCTTAACTTCTGATTTAGACCAAATTAGGCAGAGTGGAGCAGAAATAAGATGTCTCTACCAAATCCTACCCAAATTGCAACTTTGTGAATAAAATAAATGTTATTTTTTTAAGCAACTACTTTCATGGGTGGCTTGTTATGTAACAAGACAATTATAATAATACCCTTTGTATATTAAGAGTTTGTACAAATCAAAATTTAAATGACAAACTACCTGGAAAGAGCGGCAAAAGTGGAGAAGTAATTCATAGAATACATATGAACAATTCATGTACTAAAAATGCCCAATAATATTAGTTACTGGAGGAATTAAAATGACACAGTGAAAACATTTATTCCTTATTAATATGACTTCAACTTCTTACAACAAAAAGTATCTTAAATGAATACACTGATCAAAAAATGATGGCAAAATAAATTATGATACATCAGATGTGTTTATTACCGTGTAAAATACGCATGAAAATTTGTTAAATCTAAAATCACAATGCTAAATAGAAGAAATCTCATTCTTTGGTTAATAAATCATATGTCTGTAAACACACAGGGGGTTGGTTGAGGGTACAGGATTAAGATAAGAAATTCAATTTTTATTCTATATACTTTTTTATTTTTCACAGAGATCAAATATTGCTTTGGTAATAATAAAGAAACTAATTTTTCATTAAACTCCCTGTCTGTGAAGGAATGTGGATGCTTTGGAATTGGTACAAAGATTTGAGAGTTTTCGGAAGGAGAAGTGTGTCCCTGTTGTGCTGTTACCAATGGAATGCATTCCCTAACCAGATGAGATTGCTTTTGTAAATTATACAATCAATAAAGTGAAAAGACAACCCAAAGAATGGGAAAAATATTTTCAAATTATATATCTGATGAGAAACTTGTATCCAGAATATATAAAGAATTCCTACAACTCAATAATAAAAAGACAAGTCAAATATTTACAAAGGATTTCAGTAGACATTTCTCTAAAGAAAATATACAAATAGCCATGCACATGAAATAACACTTGATGCCATTATTCACTAGGCAAATGCAAAACAGAACCACAATGAGATACCACTTCACATCCATTAGGATGACTATAATCAACAGGATAGACAATTACTGGAATCCTCATTCACTGCTAGTGGGAATTTAAAATGGATCAGTCACTTTGGAAAACAGTTCAGTAGTTCCATAAATGTTAACTATAGAGTTACAGTATCACCAGCAATTCCACTCCTAGGGAAAAATGAAAACACAAAAAATTTGTTTGTACATGTTCATAGTATTATTTATAACAGCTAAATTTTTGAAATAGCTCAAATGTCCGTTAATTGATGAATAGATGAACACAATGTGATATATCCACACAGTGGGATATTAATGAATCATAAAGAAGGAGCAAAGTACTGACATATATGCTACAACATGAACGAAACTTATCACACTAAGTGAAGAAAGTCAGATAAAGACAAATATCATATGATATCACTTATATGCAGAATCTAAAAAATATATATGCAAATGAACTTATTTACGCAACAGAAACAGACTCACAAACTTAGAAAACAAACTTATGGTTACCAAAGGGGAAAGGTGGGGTGGACGGATAAATTGGGAGTTTGGGATTGACATATACACACTACTGTATTTAAAATATAATATATAACCAACAAGGACCTACTGTGTAGCACAGGGAACTCTGCTCAATATTCTGTAACAACCTAAATGGGAAAAGAATGTGAAAAAGAATAGATACATGTATATGTATAACTGAATTACTTTGCTGTACACCTGAAACTAACACAACATTGTTAATTAACTATACTCCACTATAAAATAAAAATTTTAAAAAGCACATGAACAAAACTTGAAAACTTTATGCTAAGCGAAGGAACCCATTGCAAAAGACCAATATCATATGATTCTATTCATATAACATGTCCACAGTTGGTAAAACTTTAGAGACAGAAAATGGATTAGTGGTTGCCTGGGGCTGAAAGTATGGTAAACGATGAGTGATTGCTAACGGGGACGGGATTTTTTGGGGCATGATGATAATGTTCTAAACTTATATTCTGGTAATAGATGCTTGAGTCTGAGGATATACTATAAAACACTGAATTGTATAAATTAAATGGATGAATTGCACAGTATATGAATTATATCTCAATAAAGATATTTTTTCTTTTCCTTTTTTTCTTTTTCTACAAAAAGAAGCCATATCCTAGTCAAGGTATTCAGTGCTTTATGAATTCAAGATAGGTAGGTCCAAAATAGATTCAATTCTTTCCATATACACATGAATTGGTAAAGGGTAACAGGCCTCTACCATAGGAGGAAGCAAGGCAGGAAGGAAGATGCCAATCGACAGTTGTAGAAACTAGTAGGTTTAATCTCCAGAAAACTGTCCCCACCTCTGCATTAAGCCATTCTGCATTAGATAACCATTTAATACAATCTAGCGGCATTGAGTGTGTAAATAAAACAACACTAAACTATGATTATTTGTCAATTCTGGAA
This sequence comes from Delphinus delphis, assembly GCF_949987515.2. NCBI lineage: Eukaryota > Metazoa > Chordata > Mammalia > Artiodactyla > Delphinidae > Delphinus > Delphinus delphis. Next base: position 52,649,685 of record NC_082698.1, on the reverse strand, counting down.
GGCTAAGAATTCCTATAAGTAGAAGACTATCTTATCCATCATTTAATTGCTTGGGATTGCAATTATGGAATGCCACATACTTTCAACTATTGCTGGTAGAAAATAAGAATAAATTTATCTGGAAATTCAAGAAGTTCCAAGTCACACCCGAGAACTTCTCAGAAATGTAAATTCTCAGGCTCTACCCAGACATGCTGAATCAGAAACTTCCAGCTTAGGGACCAGCAATCTGTGTTTGAATAAGCCTTCCAGGTGATTCTGGTAGACCCTAAAGTTATAGAACACTCAGATAAACACAGTCAATATGTAGTACACTTCTTTACAAAATAAGATATTAAGAATATCCTACTCTCTTTTACTTTTTTTTTTTAGGCCCTTATGCTATCCTTCCAAGGAATAGCACCTTTTTCTAATGTGACAAATCATACAATTTTCCATTGATGTTTGTGAATACCTTTACTTCAGTGAGTCTCCTAGACTGTATCAACAACACACAGTTCTAGGTAGTTGAGATTCATCAGGTTAAAAAGAGTGCCTCCCACCACTCTCAAAAGTGAGAGACTTATCCAAATATTTTAAGCCTGGTCCTGAGAATTAGGCACGATACACTGATGCCAAAAGCTTCTAGCCTCCATGTTAGAAAGAAGTGTCTTTTAGGTTTCCAAGGAAACAGAGAAATTTCCTGTTTGAATCCTCACTTGGGCTGAATTGAATTCTAAACATCATCAGGATCTACACCCAAAGGCAAGAATAGAAATGGCCCAGGTTTAAATATAGTGTATCTGCCTTGGCCACCATAGGAGAAGACAAAGTAATAGGTATGAGCAACAATTTGCCAACTGCACAAATTCTACCAATTATGTTGTATAATTTTAAAGAATGAATTATTTCCAATCACTACTGCCTCACATGAGTTAACTGGAGGAGAGAAGCAGATTCCCAGCCTCCAGTTAGAAGTGCCTCAGGCAGATTCAAAATGCACAATCGAAAATATCTTTGAAAGAAGGCCATGCAGCATCTATAAGGAAGTAATGCAGTTTCGAAGTAATTCGTGGCTGATTCTAGGGCTAGTACATGTGTGCATAAATACACAATCATATATAGTGTTTAGTGTGTGTGTGTGTGTATGAGACTGGATATAAATTACATCAATTAAGAGTTTCCCACATAAAAATGAAATCTAAATTGAAGAGAAAGCAAGATATGCCCTGGAGCCTTGTATTTTAAAAAAGTGATAAAGTCAGCCAAAAAACACACCTCAATAAAAAAGTAAATAATCCTAGCTAGCTGTGCCAAATACGGTGGACCATAAAACAAACTTGTAGGAAGACTGATCCCTAAGGAAGCAGTACTGATTAGTCGTAAAATTTATACTGTGACTTTTTCTGTTAAGAAAGAAGAATAAAAAGCACTCGGGATAGTACAGTATTTTATCTTTTCAACTTTTAAAGCAAAGTCTCCATTTAATATTGCATTGATCACTTTTATTGTGTTGGGTTTTTTTGTTTGTTTGTTTTGCGGTACGCGGGCCTCTCACTGTTGTGGTCTCTCCCGCTGCGAAGCACAGGCTCCAGAAGCGCAGAGCGCAGCCACTCCGCGGCATGTAGGATCCTCCCGGACCGGGGCACGAACGCATGTCCCCTGCATCGGCAGGCGGACTGGCAACCACTGCGCCACCAGGGAAGCCCTACTGCGTGGGTTTTTAAAGCTTCCTCCATCCGTTACGAAAGTTATGTAAGTAGTTATCCATATTTTTAAATGAATAGACTACATTTTTAGAGCATTTTTATGTTTACAGAAAAATAGAGCAGAAAGTACAGAAAGTTCCCATGCACTCCCATCCTTCCACTCAGTTTCCTTTATTATTAATGTCTTACATTGATGTGGTATATTTGTTACAATTGATGAACCAATATTGATACATTATTAACTAAAGTCTATAGTTTACATATAGTTCACTCTTTGTGTTTTATATTCTCTGAGTTTTGACACATCTATAATGACATGTGTCCATCATTATCATACAGAGTAGTTTCACTGCCCGAAAAATCCCCTGTGCTCCACCTATTCATTCCTCACTCCCCCCTCACCCCCAACCTTCTGGCAATCACCAATCTTTCTCCTATCTCCAAAGTTTTGCCTTTTCCAGGATGTCATCTAGTTGGAATCATTAAATATGTAGCCTTTTCAGATTGGCTTCTTTCCCTTAGCAATATGCTTCTTGTAAGATTCATCCATGTCCTTTTGTGGCTCAATAGTCATTTCTTTTCATCACTGAATAATATTCCATTACATGGAGGTACCATTGTTTCTTTATCCATTTACCTGTCGAAAGACAACTTGGTTGCTTCCAATTTTTGTCAATTATGAACAAAGCTTCTGCAAACATTCGTGTGAAGGTTTTGTATTGACTCTTCATCAGTTATGAAAGTATGTAAATTATATTTTAATCAACACACATTTTTTAAAAGTTATCTTTGTATCCTGAAGTATCTCAGTCATTCTTGTCATATCAGATCCATGAAATTTAGTCCTGCTGTAGGAATTGGGATTAAAGAAGGGAGGAAAAGAAGAATCATAGCAGCTCATGGTTAGAAAGAATACCGATGATCAGCTAGTCACTTCCTGTGTCCTCAAGCCCACGTTTGGATTCTCCTGCATGTCTCATATTCATATAGTTTCTGCTGACCAACTGTTTTTTGTTTGGCATGCTCTGAATTTTAAAAATATTACTTCTTGTATTGTACCATCTGAATTTCTATTCCTTAGGGCTCCACAGGAATAGTAGACTTAATCATCTCCTGGCAGCCTTGAGATTTTTGAAGACATTTTCACATTTCCCTAGTTTCCTTAAACTTTCTTCTTAGAATATGTTTCTAAGTCTTCTCATCAGCATGATCCATTCATGATTCTAGTTCAATTGTATGTCATATTTCCACACTATTTCTACTTAAATGAAAGAAACAGATATGTCATCCTACAGGTTAATTACACAACATACAATTAGATAAAATTTCATGTTTTTGCATTGCTTTTAATGCCAAAATCAAGCTATAAATGTGGTATAACAAATCCATTGTTTATAGATCATGCTTGTTATTTGCATTGTCTGGTAGAAAGGTTGACATATACAGACATAATCTTAAAACCTATGCCAAACAGCCACTATGGAGAACAGTATGGAGGTTCCTTAAAAAACTAAAAAAAAACTACCATATGACTCAGCAATCCCACTACTAGGCATATACCCTGAGAAAACCATAATTCAAAAAGAGTCATGTACCACAATGTTCATTGCAGCACTATTTACAATAGCCAGGACATGGAAGCAACCTGAGTGTCCACTGAGAGATGAATGGATAAAGAAGATGTGGCACATACATATAATGGAATATTACTCAGCCATAGAAAGAAACAAAATTTTGTTATCTGTAGTGAGGTGGATGGACCTGGAGTCTGTCATACAGAGTGAAGTAAGTCAGAAAGAGAAAAACAAATACCATATGCTAACACATATACATGGAATCTTAAAAAAAAAAAAAAAGGTTCTAATGAACCTAGGGGCAGGACAGGAATAAAGACACAGACGTAGAGAATGGACTTGAGGACACGGGGAGGGGGAAGGGTAAGCTGGGATGAAGTGAGGGAGTGGCATTGACATATATACACGGCCAAATGTAAAATAGAAAGCTAGTGGGAAGCAGCTGCATCGCACAGGGAGATCAGCTCTGTGCTTTGTGACCACCTAGAGGGGTGGGATAGGGAGGGTGGGAGGAAGATGCAAGAAGGAGGGGATATGGGATATATGTGTACGTATAGCTGATTCACTTTGCTATATAGCAGAAACTAACACAACATTGTAAAGCAATTATACTTCAATAACGATGTTTAAAAAAAAGAAACAAAAAAGAAACCTGTCAAAACCTTTAAGGATGCTGTTTAAATTTAAGGATGGGAAAAATGCCTTCGGATATATCTCATTTGAATTATTAACAAAGTTGCAAAATTCCTTTGATGAAAAATAAAGCAATCACAAAAAGTAAAAAAAGGAAAAAAGAAACCCAGGAAGACATAAAATGTGTTTAAATCATAACTTCTGTAAATCATAACTTCTGTAAACCATAACTTCTGTATTAATTACAATGGATTTAGTGAAATAGCTGAAGAGTAAATCAGTGAATTAGAATAAAAATTCTAGAAATTCTTACATCACTCCTATAGACTGCTTAATAAATTTACGCTTTTTAACCTCCAAATCTGGACAATGCATTTTAGAAGTACAGGGTCCTGAAAGAGAAATGCTTCCACAAAGGATACAGCAACATCTCATAAAGCTACAGTTGCCACCACTTCAGGCTCCTATTGCCAAGAGACCAGGAGGACAGGAAAGAAGTCAGATGTAATTGTTCCTTATCATCAGGAGAAGATAGGTCTTCTAGAACACACTGAGGAAGGGAAGAATACATTTGGTAATCACGTGGTCCCCCGGAACATCTCTTGGTACTTTCTTGCCTAATTTTGATGGTAAATAGACAAATACAGTGGTCTGATAAGATTATATCACCCAAGAAATCAAACCTCTCAGAAATGAAGGTCTAGGTTACTGGATTGGGTAAGCCTTCTAGGGATTTATTGGAAGGATAAGGGGAATCTAGATGAGCAGCAGAGGAAATATAAATGATTATCAGTTGTGTCCCCAGGACAAACTGTAGTGATGGGGACTGTAGTTCATTTCATTAAACTTCTTTTAACTTTCCCCAGAGGACCTGTTCCCAGATAGAGAGAACATAATATATAAAAGTAGAACCAAGAGGCACAAACAATGGACTGTTACGGATCTCCCCTTCAGGACCATTCCTCCAAAGCTTACATCCTTCCAGAAATTACCCATGGCCAAAGAGAGCTGTCTGAATCAAGGTTAATCCCTCCCCACAAGCATCCCATATCTGTTGCCTTAATTTAGGCAATCTTCAATGATAAAGATTTGAAGTGGGGGAATAGATACTGTAACTGGTTCATATTAACCTCCCCGGGCAATCTGTATCTGCATCTTGTCCAGTGAAAACTCGATTTACACAGCTCTACAAGTGCAGCATTTTTCTAACATCACATTTTGTAGTCTCAGAACACTTTTCAAGTAAACTGATCTAGATGTTTAAAGATGAAAAATAAGAAATTTGCACTCTAAAGTTGAATATCTAATTAATTCACATTTCTTTCCGTCAATGTAAATCAGGAACAATTTACAGTAAACACAAAGTTTGGATGAACTCCAAAGCTCTCCGTAGAATCAACTGAAGATTTTCTTCGGATTGCATCATAGCCTAACTTCTTATGCTCATCCATCCTTCCTCCCATCTTTCACAGATATGGTTCCCAGTAGCACTACTCAATAAACAAAGTGCATGCAATCCCCATCTGCAAACTTGTTCAGGGAAGCTAACCTAAGAAACTATGTTGCCAGATTCCACTGAGAAACTCTCTAACACTGGTGCCTGAATATAAACATCTATAAATCTTTACGTAAGTTCTCATTATTATGCTGGTATTTAGAATATCATCAGTCATTTACATGTGCCAAACACTTAATAATACATCATTTAAAAAGTGAAAAAAAATTATATATATCATTAAAAGAGCAAATTCATACATCACATATATAATATTTTGAGTTCATATTTGTGTAAAAGCTAATAAATGTCAAAGTTAAACTTGCAATAAAACTTATTTGTTCATGTCAACCACAAGGTATGTATTACAAGCTCTAACTATCTCAAGTACCAAACAACTATGTTAAACAACCCCATGATTCTTCATTTGCCTTTGTAAAAATTCAGAAATAACTGGGCACAATACAACCCATCATGAATTACCTTGTACAATAATTCTCCACGTTTTTTTCGTTAATGGCTTTAGTCTTTTTATCTAGAATGTTCCAAGGAACTTACATGAGCAAATTGTGATACTCATGAGTTTCTTACATTTTTATACTCTTTATTCTCTAAAGGCCAGTTCTCACTGTTCTGCAGTCTTTAACTGAATGACTATCATATTTTATCGAACACAAAACATAATCATCCCAGACACTTGCTTCTCTCTCATTTTCCACATTTCATCAGTCATCAATTCTCTTAATCTGCCTCTTTAATGTGTCTCAAATTCTTTTCTCCTTCTCCATATCTACTGCCATGACATGAATTCAGTTGTTTATTCTTTGAGCACTTTTACACTAACATCAATCTCCCCCACGAATTTTACAAACAGTGATAGCCTCCTAACACCCACCTTACATCTTCTTCCCTCCACTCTTCTTGCTCTTGATCTGCAATGATGTCAGAATCATATTTCTAAATCACAAATCTCAACTGTTACTCTCCTACTTAAAAGCTTCTATTGTGTTTATGTTAGAGTATATTTTTTATCATGGAATAAATAATATGGACTCTTTCTACTTTTTTAACTTCCTCTCCTACCTGTCTTCCATATGCTATCTCTGTTTAAGCTATCCTTAACACTGACAACTTTTTCTAAACATCACATGCTCCTTTATACTCACACACATTTTGTCCCATTTACTGCCTCCTCTTCTCTTGATGATTTTTATACACCCATTTCTACTCAATCCAAGCATCATTTCTTCAGTGTACTCTTCCCTAAGCCACATTTTCTCTATAAACCTGTCAAGAGTTAGTTGTCTTTGTTACCATGTTGTCCTACACACAGCACAAATTGCAATGATTTGCAGCCATGTTATTTACTAATCTTCCTTTTTACTGTACTCAGACACAAGGGTCTTATTGTGAATATCTCTATACCACTAGCAAAGTTTTAGCCTATTGCTAATACTCAGAAGATATGAACTGAATTGAATTGCATTGAATTGAACTGAATAGAAGCATTTAGGATTATTAACAATAGCCCATTAACCATATGGTCCATTGCTCTTTTCTAAACCTGACGTTCAAAAATGGTTTTATTCTTTAATGTATGTCTTTAGAGAGCCCATAGGGCAGATGAGGAGACAATCATAGATAAGAGTCCCAAATTTTGCTCTCCGGGCTGATGACCTCATCCCTTTCTTTCAACAGGCTGGTCATGTTTTAACTCTCTGAAGTAGAGGTGGGGCCTTGAACACCAGAAATCAACAAGTCACCCAGAGTCAACAATGTTAGAAAAAATGTAAACGGTACTGCTATAGAGTTGTTGTTTATTTGCTTACTTGTTTTCTCTTAAGAAGCCTCAATATCTACTCTCATTATTCCTTCAGTTGTGTCGGGGAAGGTTCATATGGAGAACCACATTTCACTTTGGAAATGTTCAGGGTTTTTTTCCCTTATAATGCTAACCTTAGGTAACTGTCTGCATATTGTTAAATTCATTGACTATAATAATGCACATTAAAAAGTTAATATGGTATTTGAGAGAAATACACAACATAATGTTAGAATAAAGCTTCATCTTTGATTATTGCAATACAGTAATACAAAGGTTTTTCAAATTAGGAGTTCTTTTTAATATTGCAATGAAAACTAGTTTCTCTTTTGTATTTATCACTTTTCACATAAGCACAAGTGGAGCGTATAGATGGAAAGCAATGACTAGAAGCACTTAGATATAAAAAAGAAGCAATACAAATTAGACTGTTTCACAGCAACCAGAGTCTTTAAAGAATATTCAGATTAGACAACAATGGAGAAAAAATGAAAAACAAGGAGAAGTGAGCTTTCCATCTATTAAGTGGGAAGAATTGGTTTGAGAAGAAAATAAGGTAGGATATTCTTCCACTTAAATGTGTTTATCAAACATTCTGTACATCTTTTATGCATAAACCTGTTCTTTTTTTTTAAGGTTTTTTTAAAATTATGTGTAACACGGACAAAATTATTTAAGTCAATAAATTTTTAAGGAATTTCACATGTTCTGATTCTTTCCACTGCCAATCACCTTAGTTCCTCCAAACTCATAATCTTCAAGATAAAATAGCCCTTTCAAAAAGAAGTTATCATGTGAGTCAGCCCACAGTTCTTTTCGTTAGGCTTCTTTGATTCCAATGAAATATGGACACACTTCAAAATTCCCCACCTGTAGTCTTTGGGATCCAATTTCCTCAAGCGATTTACTTTAGGACCATGTTTCGGGTCAGGAGATGGATCTGCCTGGTTCTGAATTTGACACCCTCTAAAAATGTATTAAAACCTGTACTTTTTTGAAAGATTAAAAGATCATAGAAGCACAGAGTAGAATGGTGGTTAACAGGGGATTGGGGGGGCAGGGGAAATGGGGAGATGTAGATCAAGGGGTACAAAGTTTAATTCATGCAACATGAACAAGTTCTGGAGATCTAATGTACAACAATGTGACACTAACAATACTGTGTTTTATACTTGAAATTTGCTGAGAGGGTAGATCTTAGGTGTTCTTACCACAGGAAAAGAAAGGAAGAAAGAAAAAAAATGGTAACTATGTGAAATGATGGGTAAGTTAATTAGCTTGTTGTGCTGATTATTTCACAATGCATACACATCTCAAATCATCAAGCTGTACAGATTGAATATATATAATTTTAATTGTCAATTGTATCTCAATAAAGCTGGGGGGAAAAAAAGATAAATAAAACAAAGTAAACCCCTCACAATTCAAGACATAAGCAAAAGTAGGCATGCCTCTAGATTTTATCCTTGGCTGTTTTCTCTTCCCCAGTCATTCTCATCCTTTGCTGAGAAACTCAATTTCATAGATTTGTCAATACTATCCATGTTAATCTTCCCCAGTCCTGATCTTTTCCCTGAAATTCGGCATCACATATGAACTATCTGCCTGACATCAGCTATGGTATATCTCATCATCAATATTTAATAAAATCTATTTTAAAGAAAATAACTTGTATTCATTACAATTAGTAATAATTTTGTTCAACAAGCCTGATAGTATTAAATAACTTAGAATTTAATTTCATTTTCATATTCAAGATGTCTAGAAGTGACACACTCTCTTCTTGACGAAAATTTAATCAGGCTCCTCTGAACCCTCTTCTCATCTAGGACTAAATCTTGGCTTATAACAACTGAAGATTCTCAACACAAAAGATTTCCTTGGTCCCCAACTCCTGAAGTTGACTTGAACAAACATTAGCATGATTTCCAGCAGCTCAAGGCCATATCCTAAGATGACTCAGACCTGTTAAGTTCCTGCTTGGGAAAGCTCAAGGCTACCAGAAGAATTTACCATTTGTTCCAAACCAAACTGCCAACACCTGCCTTGTCTGTTATTAAAAAAAAAACAGCCCCACCAACTTTTGTAATTTTCCACACTCCTGACTGCTCCAGACCCTACTGATTCCTCCCGGTTCCCATTTTCTCCCCTATGACTCCCAGTCATTTCTGCCTGGATTGGAGTTGAGCTCAATTTATACTGAAGTCTCTTCCCCTACTGCAGTAGCCAAAATAAAATCTGTCTTGTTGCCTTTAACAAATGTCTGGCTCTGTTTCTCTTTGACAAGAGATTGTTGCTCCAGAGCTGATTGGCAAGGCACTGGCTCAGGGATCTACTTTCTTTTTATTTTGTCCCTCTGTTATGAATAACTTCAAATCCCAACACCACCTCACAAGTACAACTATTATGGATGCATTCCAACCAATTAGAAGGGGGAAGGTGGAACCTCTCTTTTTTAGCCTGAATATAAAAATGAAGCCACATTTTCTCCTTAATGAAATAACAATATTTAATTAGATAATCTCTAAGTTCCCTTTCAAACATCCCATGGAATAATATATCATTTGCCAAGAACATTCAAAGCCTTTTAAGAGTGTATCTGACAATGAACATAGGACCAAAAAATAAGAACAGCAGAGCAGTAAGTGGCTCCCAAAATGTATTCACTGAAATGCAATGGAAAAATCCCTAAACCATAATTATTAAGGCTTGGAGAGGTTATTGTCTACCAGTCAGGAAGTAGGGGGAGGAAACTGACATAATGACACCATACTTCAGAGAAATCCAAAAATGTTGAGCTTGAGATTTAGTAGGTAGAGATGAGTTCATTTAGAATAGGCAGTTCAAAATCGACAAATAGATTTTCTGAAATTGGACTCTTCTCATAATATTGAAACGTGAGGGAGGAGGAAGGGGGAGGGGGCAGGGGAGGAGAAGAAGAGAGGAAGAGGAGTAAAGAAGCACCCATTATTAGCATGTAAGAATACTTGAGAATGTTAACATTTTGGTGACATTCTTAGAGAAGCCTTAAGAAAATACTTTACCTTATTTTATCAAAATATTCTAAAAGCCCATATGCAACATGTAAATTAACTGATAATATAACTTCCAGAACCAAGGGAAATGGAAAATGTAGTTTGTTATTGCATAATGAGAAAAATGGGAATTTGATGCTAAGTACATATAGTCAAGGGTCATAAATCCTAACTATACACATACATTAAAATTACCTGAAAAAAACTTTTTAGGTTTTTTCAGTGCCTGCGGGGCTTCCCTGGTGGCTCAGTGGTTGAGAGTCCGCCTGCCGATGCAGGGGACATGAGTTTGTGCCCCGGTCCGGGAAGATCCCACATGCCGCGGAGCGGCTGGGCCCGTGAGCCATGGCCGCTGACCCTGCGCGTCCGGAGCCTGTGCTCCGCAACGGGAGAGGCCACAACAGTGAGAGGTCCGCGTACAGCAAAAAAAAAAAAAAATGCCAGTGCCTGGACCCCACAAACAGATTGATTAAAACAAGATATCTGTGATGGGCTTAGGCATTAGTATTTATTTTAATTTGCACAGGTGATTATAAGACTTACCCAGGGTTGAGAAACACTAGCCAATTTAAAGGGTTAAGTGTTACTTCATTTACAGTAGATCTTTCTGAGAACCACTGGAAGCCATGGCAGTGTTAAGGGTTCACATTTTTACTTGTCATTTCCTAAAATTTAATTTTACCCAGATGGCTTCCTAATTGGTTTGCTTTACTTTAGGTTAGTTGAAAAATCCCACTCATTCAAAATGAACCCAAAATGTACTATGCATTTTAATTACTGTGGTGATTTTAGCTTAAATATAAGCTTTTTATAATACAGTTTGGAGAACATACAGAACTTCTTGCTAATATGGAATAACTTGGTGGAAATTGAAGTACTGGTTACCAATTGTAGCTTTCCACACAGAATTGTGTTTTTTATTGGTTATTAGCTCATATATTCAGAGATAGCTGTAACGATCTTGCTTTCAAGGTAGCATTCTCACTTGAGCATGCTGGTTCTTTACATTCATGTTTTAAGTTAAGTTTTATTTATTGCATATGGGCTGGAATGGGTGATGCACTTTGCAGGTTAAAACTTAATTAGTGATATGATCCATATGTACAATCCCATCTGCTTACAAACAAGATAAATTAAGGGCTTGGGAATGACTGTTGCTAAGAATGTTATCTCATTACAGTGAAACAACCCATTTTATAATACATAATAGTGGTGTGGTTCTGTAATAGCCACCACTAAATCTGGTTACACCATAGGCATTGCCTGTTCTCGCCTCCATACTTCCATCTGGCTATGGAACAAAACAGGACTGACACATCATGAGTATGGCATGAAGTGATGTCATAGCCTACATTACATGAACAGTAACATTGCATGGCCTTGGAACCACAGAGCATAGTTTCTTAGTAATCATTGGCAGTAGTAATAAATGCATGCCCTTTATTGCTGGTAATTTAATAGAAGTGGCAAAACTGGGAATGTGTACTTGTTCTTAAAGGTCAAATGAATTGGAAAACAAATGCCAAGGCTTTTACACAGTCAAACAGATTTTTATGATAGAAGCAAAGTGACTTGAGAACTGCATAAAATATACAAAATCATACTAGTGGAGTCCTAGCAGATTTCAAACCCACCCAGCTGCCCTGTGAGAAGCAATCACTGACAAGTCATTAAGTTGCAATGAAATGATTTCTCACAAAATAAGGAAAAAAATACATCCTGAGTTTTTGGTTGTAAATATCCAACACTTAGCTAAACTATAAAAAGGGCAGGCAATCAACTTCAGGCACTGCAAAAACCAGGAGACTCAGCTTAATCCCCTCGTTAGACACATGAAAAAGTTGATGAGAAAGGAGTTTTATAGTATCCAAAGACACAGAATTCATGAGTTTCAGAGCTGGAACTAACACTCAAGTCAACTAACTCCTAGTCTATGCATCCTCAGAATGTCTTCCAAATTTTGTTTAACCTTGGTACTGTAGCTTGCAATTTTGTTTGAGAGAAATATGTCAAATTCTTTTCAGTTTACAAATCAAACATCTTGGGATTCTAAGTTATCTGAATTATGTCCAAAAGACTTAAGGGCTATCGAGCAAGGGTCTACCCTCAAATTCTCCACTGAACTAGTTGAATGAATGGTGTTGGAACAGATAATACAAAAATTTACTTCTGTCTTCTGAGTCTTTAGCCTATGCTAAGGTATCCAGTTAAAATTTATTTTATATTTTCTAATAATTTACTAGGACCTAATATTTCTCTTACAGAAGCATTCAGTACTCGTATTTATTTATTGTACTCTGACTATAGTGAATTCTTACACACTTGAAAACCAAATACTCATCTGGAAAATGGAAAAATGGCACATACATAATAGGGTTCAAAAAACATCTATAGAGAAGTTAAAGAGGTTTATGTTACGTAAACTACCACCAATCAAGAATGTTATTATAATCATTAATAATCATGTGCAGCTCTGGAAGAATAAATTATGTGTCCAGGATAACTTTGGAATTAAAAAAATATTTTTATCTTCATAATGTTACATTAAAATACAAAGTATCCAAATAATTATCTGACAACAGGTTGTCTTTTCTTAAAACCATAATATCCTCCAATACTAGACAAGGAGGGAACGTTAGAAACCATGCATTTCCAGGGATTTTCTACTTCTAAGTGATCAGAGAATACTTTTTCCTATTAAGCCTTAGGTAAAAGTCCACTACATAAATTGCTTTGATTCAGGCAGCTTCTCAGTAGCTTCCTTTACTCAATAATATCTCAGTCAGTTAAAAAAGTTTCCTAATCCTCCTCAAAGCTAAGTGTGAAAAACACTGATCTAGTCCAACCCTCTTATTTTACAGGTGAGGAAACCCATGTCCAATGCTATTAAAGTTGGTGAATTAGTGGTAGAGCTAGAAAGAGAATGCCAGTGTGCAGTAAAGGATTAACCTTACCCAAAGAGAGATGTGGTCTTTGACACTGGCTCCTGGGAGGTAACCTCTAAATCCTTGGAATGCCCCCTGTCCAACAAGAGTGGCTTTGTTTGCCTAGAGGTGTCGGGACATGCGGATTGTCAATGTTAATAATGTAATTTAAGGCAGAGGAACTTGGAACACTTCTAAGCTCAACCTCTGAAGGGTTGAGAGACTAAGGTCAGCCTTGCAGGTGGTCACCCATGTGTACATGACCTAGGCCCAATGAAAACCCTGGAAACCAAAGCTGGGGTGAGCTTCCCTTATTGGCAATACTCCATGTGTATTTTCACATGTTGTTGTTGGAAAAATAGGCACCATCCAAACAACTCCACGTGGAGAGGACACGTAGAAGCTCACACCTGCTGACTCTGGGATCCTGCCTGGTGTCCCCTTCCCTTGGCTGATTTTAGTCCCTGCTCTTTGGGTGTAAAACTTCATAACCATGAGTATAATAGCTTTTCTGGGTTCTGTGATTCCTTCTAGCAAATTATTAAACCTGAGAGTAGTGTTGAAGACTCTTCAACAGTGTAGGCTGTCACTATCTTGACTACCACTTGCATAACCCACACAATCCATTTCCAGTTTATTCCAATGGAGGACAGCCATCATCCACAGCAATACTGTATATATACTGTCCTCATCACCAATTTATTCCAATGGAGGACAGCCATTATACACAGCAATACTGTATATATACTGTCCTCATCATTAATGGTAAGGAGCAGAGGTAAACCCACAAATAAGATTTAAAGTATATTCTCCACTTCTTAGTAATAAACTATTATACAGATATGGAGTCATAAATATAAACTAAGAATGAGGCTTTAAAGTTTTGATTAAAAGGCTTATGTGAATAAATAAGAATTTTTAAAACATTTCATTTTACTGTTTTCACACAAGTATCTCACTGATTTCCCTCCGAGGTCTGTGTGGTAGAAAATTATTATAGATATTTGTATCATAAAAACTAAAATTTCAAGTGCTGCTTTGACATGTTTGAGTCTCACCAGAAACGTTCCCCTGCTCTCACCAGATATGGCCCCACCCAGTGGGAAATGTCCCCAGCCCTGCTATTTCCCCTGTCAGCCAGACTAGCTGCACCCCACTTCCAGATGGTTCCTCAACAACCTAATAGGTTTCACTTCCCTACCAACCATCAAATTATTCAAATAAGTCACATCCTCCAATGGGAACCTGGGGCATCCCATCCTTGTGTTAATACAAAGCCTGCTTCCCCTGGCCACTCTGTTTCATGCTGCAGTGTGTTTGGGCAGTGAGTATATGTGACTAATAAACTACTGCCGGGCTTCCCTGGTGGTGCAGTGGTTGAGAATCTGCCTGCCAATGCAGGGGACACGGGTTCAAGCCCTGGTCTGGGAAGATCCCATGTGCCGTGGAGCAACTAGGCCCATGAGCCACAACTACTGAGTCTGCGTGTCTGGAGCTTGTGCTCCATAACAAGAGAGGCCGTGACAGTGAGAGGCCAGCGCAGTGCAATGAAGAGTGAGCCCCGCTCGCCGCAACTAAAGAAAGCCCACACACAGAAACAAAGACCCAACACAGCCAAAAGTAAATAAATAAATAAAATTTAAATAAATAAATAAATAAACTACTGCCAATCTCCTCAGACCACTGTTGGGCATCACATGTTTACTCACCTTATGCTACTTAGGGTACAGGATTCCTCCACCAATGGGGTGAAGAGGAGGTTCTCAGAACACCATTGCACAGATGAGTTAAATTCATCTTTCATGACATGCCCATGTAAAAACAAGACCTCCTAATCACACAGTGCTTCAACTGTAAACATTTCTCTCCCTGCTGATTCCAGCGTGCTATTTCAACTGTATGGCATCCAAGATAGAATGATTATGAGAGCTTTGTGCTAAAAAGAATAAGGAGACATTTTTCCATGACCAGACCAAGGATGAAGATTCACATAAGAACCATGGCTTCATTTTTCCTTTTTTTAGGCCAAAAGATTGCAGGGACTTCCTTGGCAACGCAATAGCAAGAGGCACAGAAAACAGATTAATTTTACTCAATGCCAATGTTTTATGGAGCTGGGTCTGGAAGAGTTCCTTGTAGGTCATTTAGCTTGCTTCAATTTCATGGCCACAGCTTACACCCAGGAGCATAGCCTTGTAGCTACAACAGTGTTCCGAAGGAGGACTCTGATTACACAAGCTTCGCTGCACTGTGCAGCCTCAAGGCAGCCAGGGGGTTGAGATCTGTTAAGCTTTACCGCACATTAATTTCTAGGATTTCATCACAGCTTACTGTGAACCCAATGGATCTGTTTTGGGAAGTACTTACACACTATCTTTCCAAATAATGAAAACACCTAGTGAAAGTTGTGCAGCTTCCTTTTAATGGTGTGAAGAAAAGGTAGTTCAGGGCTATTAAGAGAACTGCAAGGTGGTGAAAATAGAGGGTGTTTTCCCAGTCAGGCAGCTCAGGGATCTTATTTGTCTCTTAATAGCTTTGCATACGTGGGCAAGTTATTTTACTCTCTTAATTGTCATCTGAAAATTGAGAAAAATTATACTGGAAACAAGTTTAATATAGTATTATATTTAAACTCTATCATTTCAAAACCTAGGTATATGTATATATGAGTTAAATTTTCTAAGAAATAAAATTAAAATAACCTAAAGTTTTATACATATCCTCCAGATTAACACATAAATACAAGTTTCTAGAAAAAAGAGAGTCATATGGCATTAAGAAAATTTAGGTAATTTGCCTTGAATAACCTAAGGAAAACATGTAACAGCAAAATAAACATACCTGCCTAGAAGCAGAAGTGTGTTCAAACTTTAAAAGCTGATTCTGTTCCAGGTTGGTGAACACGCGGAGGTGCTAGGAGAGTGGCTCCTGGAGAGGGCATGGAAGGTCCACACCCTCTCCCCATACCTGCCCTCTGCATCTCTCCCATCTGCCTGCTCCTGACTTACATCCTTTTATAATCAACTGGTGGTCTACCGTGTGGAGGACAGGCTCTTGGTGCTCCAGCCAGGGGTCAGGGCTGTGCCACTGAGGTGGCAGAGCCAAGTTAAGGACACTGGTCCACAAGAGACCTCCCAGCTCCACGTAATATCAAACGGTGAAAATCTCCCAGAGATCTCCATCTCAACGCCAAGACCCAGCTCTACTCAATGACCAGCAAGCTACAGTGCTGGACACCCCATGCAAACAACTAGCAAGACACGAACACAACCCCACCCATTAGCAGAGAGGCTGCCTAAAATCACAATAAGGTCACAGACACCCCAAAACACACCACCAGATGTGGTCCTGCCCACCAGAAAGACAAGATCCAGCCTCATCCACCAAAACACAGGCACTAGTCCCCTCCACCAGGAAGACTACAAAACCCACTGAACCAACCTTAGCCACTGGGGACAGACACAAAAAACGGAAACTACGAACCTGCAGCCTGCGCAAAGGAGAACCCAAACGCAGTAAGGTAAGCAAAATGAGAAGACAGAGAAACACATAGCAGATGAAGCAGCAAGGCAAAAACCCACCAGACCTAACAAATGAAGAGGAAATAGGCAGTCTACCTGAAAAAGAATTCAGAATAATGATAGTAAAGATGATCCAAAATCTTGGAAATAGAATGTAGAAAATACAAGAAACGTTAAACAAGGTCTAGAAGAACTAAAGAGCAAACAAACAGTGATGAACAACACAATAAATGAAATTTAAAATTCTCTAGAAGGGATCAATAGAAGAATAACTGAGGCAGAAGAATGGATAAGTGACCTGGAAGATAAAATAGTGGAAATAACTATTGCAGAGCAGAATAAAGAAAAAAGAATGAAAAGAATTGAGGACAGTCTCAGAGACCTCTGGAACAACATTAAACACACCAACATTCGAATTATAGGGGTCCCAGAAGAAGAAGAGAAAAAGAACGGGACTGAGAAAATATTTCAAGAGGTTACAGTTGAAAACTTCCTTAACATGGGAAAGGAAATAGTTAATGAAGTCCAGGAAGCACAGAGAGTCCCATACAGGATAAATCCAAGGAGAAAGACGCCAAGACACATATTAATCACACTATCAAAAATTAAATACAAAGAAAAAATATTAAAAGCAACAAGGGAAAAACAACAAATAACACATAAGGGAATCCCCATAAGGTTAACAGCTGATCTTTCAGCAGAAACTCTGCAAGCCAGAAGGGAGTGGCAGGACATATTTAAAGTGATGAAGCAGGAAAATCTACAACAAAGATTACTCTACCCAACAAGGATCTCATTCAAATTTGACAGAGAAATTAAAAGCTTTACAGACAAACAAAAGCTAAGAGAATTCAGCACCACCAAACCAGCTTTACAACAAATGCTAAAGGAACCTCTCTAGGCAGGAAACACAAGAAAAGGAAAAGACCCAGAATAACAAACCCAAAACAATTAAGAAAATGGTAATAGGAACATACATATCGATAATTACCTTAAATGTAAATGGATTAAATGCTCCCACCAAAAGACATAGACTGGCTGAATGGATAAAAAACCAACACCCATATATATGCTGTCTACAAGAGACCCACTTCAGACGTGGGGACACATGCAGACTGAAAGTGAGGGGATGGAAAAAGATATTCCATGCAAATGGAAAGCAAAAGAAATCTGGAGTAGCAATTCTCATATCAGACAAAATAGACTTTAAAACAAAGACTATTACAAGAGACAAAGAAGGACACTACATAATGATCAAGAGATAAATCCAAGAAGAAGATATAACAATTGTAAATATTTATGCACCCAACATAGGAGCACCTCAATACATAGGAAAACACTAACAGCCATAGAAGGGGAAATTGACAGAAACACATTCATAGTAGGGGACTTTAATACCCCACTTTCACCAATGGACAGATCGTCCAAAATGAAAATAAATAAGGAAACACAAGCTTTAAATAATACATTAAACAAGATGGACTTAATTGATATTTATAGGACATTCCATCCAAAAACAACAAAATACACATTCTTCTCAAGTGCTCATGGAACAATCTCCAGGACAGATCATATCTTGGGTCACAAATCAAGCCTTGGTAAATTTAAGAAAATTGAAATCGTATCAAGTATCTTTTCCGACCACAACACTATGAGACTAGATATCAATTACAGGAAAAAATCTGTAAGAAATACAAACACCTGGAGGCTAAACAACAACACACTACTTAATAACCAAGAGATCACTGAAGAAATCAAAGAGGAAATCATAAAATACCTAGAAACAAGAGACAGTGAAAACACAAAGACCCAAAACCTATGGGATGCAGCAAAAGCAGTTCTAAGAGGGAAGTTTATAGCAATACAATCCTACCTTAAGAAACAAGAAACATCTCAAATAAACAACCTAACCTTACACCTAAAGCAATCAGAGAAAGAAGAACAAAAAAAAACCAAAGTTAGCAGAAGGAAAGAAATCATAAAGATCAGATCAGAAATAAATGAAAAAGAAATGAAGGAAACAATAGCAAAGATCAATAAAACTAAAAGCTGGTTCTTTGAGAAGATAAACAAAATTGATAAACCATTAGCCAGACTTATCAAGAAAAAAAGGGAGAAGACTCAAATCAACAGAATTAGAAATGAAAAAGGAGAAGTAACAAATGACACTGCAGAAATACAAAGGATCATGAGAGATTACTACAAGCAACTATAAGCCAATAAAATGGACAACCCTGAAGAAATGGAAAAATTCTTAGAAATGCACAGCCTTCCAAGACTTAAACAGGAAGAAATAGAAAATATGAATACACTAATCACAAGCAATGAAATTGAAACTGCGATTAAAAATCTTCCAACAAACAAAAGCCCAGGACCAGATGGCTTCACAGGCGAATTCTATCAAACATTTAGAGAAGAGCTAACACTTATCCTTCTCAAACTCTTCCAAAATATAGCAGAGGGAGGAACACTCCCAAACGCATTCTATGAGGCCACCATCACTCGGATACCAAAACCAGACAAAGATGTCACAAAGAAAGAAAACTACAGGCCAGTAACACTGATGAACATAGATGCAAAGATCCTCAACAAAATACTAGCAAACAGAATCCAACAGCACATTAAAAGGATCATACACCATGATCAAGAGGGGTTTATCCCAGGAATGCAAGGATTCGTCAATATACGCAAATCAATCAACGTGATACACCATATTAACAAATTGAAGGAGAAAAACCATATGATCATCTCAATAGATACAGAGAAAGCTTTTGACAAAAGTCAACACCCATTTATGATTAAAACCCTGCAGAAAGTAGGCATAGAGGGAACTTTCCTCAACATAAAAAAGGCCATATATGAAAAACCCACAGCCCACATCATCCTCAATGGTGAAAAACTGAAACCATTTCCACTAAGATCAGGAGAAAGACAAGGTTGTCCACACTCACCACTATTATTCCATATAGTTTTGGAAGTTTTAGCCACAGCAATTCGAGAAGAAAAAGAAATCAGAGGAATCCAAGCTGGAAAAGAAGTAAAGCTATCACTGTTTGCAGATGACATGATACTATACATAGAGAATCCTAAAGATGCCACCAGAAAACTACTAGAGCTAATCAATGAATTTGGTAAAGCAGCAGGATACAAAATTAATGCACAGAAATATCTTGCATTCTTATACACTAATGATGAAAAATCTGAAAGTGAAATTAAGAAAGCACTCCCATTTACCATTGCAACAAAAAGAATAAAATATCTAAGAATAAACTTACCTAAGGAGACAAAAGACCTGTATGCAGAAAATTATACGACACTGATGAAAGAAATTAAAGATGACACAAATAGATGGAGAGATATACCATGTTCTTGGATTGGAAGAATGAACTTTGTGAAAATGACTCTACTACTCAAAGCAATCTACAGATTCAATGAAATCCCTATCAAACTACCAATGGCATTTTTCACAGAACTAGAACAAAAAATTTCACAATTTGTATGGAAACACAAAAGACCCAGAAAGCCAAAGCAATCTTGAGAAAGAAAAACGGAGCTGGAGGAATCAGGCTCCCTGACTTCAGACTATACTACAAAGCTACAGTAATCAAGACAGTATGGTACTGGCACAAAAACAGAAATATAGATCAATGGAACAGGATAGGAAGCCCAGCCATAAACTCATGCACATATGGTCACCTTATCTTTGATAAAGGAGGCAAGAATATACAGTGGAGAAAAGACATCCTCTTCAAAAAGTGGTGCTGGGAAAACTGGACAGCTACATGTAAAAAGAATGAAATTAGAACACTCCCTAACACCGTACACAAAAATAAACTCAAAATGGATTAAAGACCTAAATGGAAGGCCAGACACCATCAAACTCTTAGAGGAAAACATAGGCAGAATACTCTATGTCATAAATCACAGCAAGATCCTTTTTGACCCACCTCCTAGAGAAAGGGAAATAAAAACAAAAATAAACAAATGGGACCTAATGAAACTTCAAAGCTTTTGCACAGCAAAAGAAACCATAAACAAGACCAAAAGACAACCCTCAGAATGAGAGAAAATATTTGCAAATGAAGCAACTGACAAAGGATTAATCTCCAAAACATACAAGCAACTCATGCAGCTGAATATCAAAAAAACAAACAACCCACTCCAAAAATGGGCAGAAGATCTAAATAGACATTTCTCCAAAGAAGATACACAGACTGCCAACAAACACATGAAAGAATGCTCAACATCACTAATCATTAGAGAAATGCAAATCAAAACCACAATGAGGTTTTACCTTACACTGGTCAGAATGGCCATCATCAAAAAATCTACAAACAATAAATGCTGGAGAGGGTGTGGAGAAAAGGGAACCCTCTTGCACTGTTGGTAGGAATGTAAATTGATACAGCCACTATGGAGAACAGCATGGAGGGTCCTTAAAAAACTAAAAATAGAACTACCTTATGACCCAGCAATCCCACTACTGGGCATATACACTGAGAAAACCACAATTCAAAAAGAGTCATGTACCAAAATGTTCATTGCAGCTCTATTTACAATAGCCAGGACATGGAAGCAACCTAAGTGTCCATCGACAGATGAATGGATAAAGAAGATGTGGCACATACATACAATGGGATATTAATCAGCCATAAAAAGGAACGAAACTGAGTTATTTGTAGTTAGGTGGATGGACCTAGAGACTGTCATACAGAGTGAAGTAAGTCAGAAAGAGAAAAACAAATACCGTATGCTAACACATATATATGGAATCTGAGAAAAAAAAAAAAGGTCAGAAGAATCTAGGGGGAAGACGGGAATAAAGATACATACCGACTAGGGAATGGACTTGAGGACATAGGGAGGGGGAAGGGTAAGCCGGGTCGAAGTGAGAGAGTGGCATGGACATATATACACTACCAAATGTAAAATAGATAGCTAGTGGGAAGCAACTGCATAGTAGCAGGAGATCAGCTCGGTGGTTTGTGACCACCTAGAGGGGTGGGATAGGGAGGGTGGGAGGGAGGGAGATGCAAGAGCGAAGAGATATGGGGACATATGTGTATGTATAACTGATTCACTTTGTTATAAAGCAGAAACTAACACACCATTGTAAAGCAATTATACTCTAATAATGATGTTAAAAAAATAAAATAAAAGCTGATTCTTTTGCTTCTTAATAATTTGCTAATGTCATCTTTGCATTTCGCTGGAATAATTTACCTATTTACGTATTCCTAGGAAATCATTTATGGATTTGCATCACATATGGTAAAATAATATAACTCTAGCCTGACAAGCATATGTGGTAATCTGACATCATATATGTTAAAATAATATAACTCTAATCTAACAATTATCTGCAGAGCCTGTGGAAATCTGCAAATGGAATGAGTGTTGGAGCACAGGATCAGGGACAATGGGAGGGATTTTGTAACATTCTGGCCAAAGCACAACCTATCTGGTGAAATAAGGATGTTTAATATAAAGCATCATGGCTTCTAGAGAAATGAAGTTTCACATGAAATTTCCACCGTATTGAATTTTGAAGAGTAACTCGAGAAATGAGAGATACATTTTCTAACTTCCCTTTATTGCCCCAGTCAGTAAAAACCAAAAACCCAAATTCAGATCATTTTCAGACTGTTTTCCTTCAAATTTCTGACATAAGGTAAACATGCTCATTTTCTTCTGTCCTCATTCAATATTGACATGTAAATCTCACAGCTGATAAAACTGTTTTTCTCCCAGTTCCATTAAAGAAGTCTGGAAAAAAATTAAATCTTTATTATGCAAATATATTCCAAAAGGAGAGAGTAAATATTTGAGTTTTCATGGCAGAAAAGTCAGGGAGATTAATCTTTTACTTTGTTTATACATAACCTCATTGTGGTTTGGACACAGGGATAATATATAGAATCACCAGATTTTCTGATAGCTTAGGCACATTATAGACTGAATGAACATACTGTTACAGATAGTTTTTTTCCATTTTAAAGTGTAGATATGACTCTTAAAACCCAAAAATCTTCATGCAAGTTGTTTTCTTTCTTTAAATTTTCAGACCCTGGAGAAGCTCATCTGCGTTTGAGTAATTTGCATACAAACGATTAGAAGCATTGTTCTGAAACTGCTTGATGTGTTAGGGATATTTCTGAAACATGTTTATAAATCTGTATGATTATTTCCTACATCTAAATATCCATATACACACACTGCTTTGTCAAATATTTACATGTACCTAAAATGTTTTTTTTTTAAGAGGTAAAAATAGCATAAGCAAATGATAAAATTTTGAACACTTAAACATAAAACACATTGTTTCATGTCAGTGTAAATGAACTGCTTTACTTTCACCAGATCCCAAGTCTCTCTGCAAAGAAGCAATCACAACAAAAATTTCTTGAATAGTCTATCAGAATATGTACATGTACTTCTAAGTCTCCATGTATGTGCACTTTTCATATGCAGAAATTAGAGGATACTCTGCTTGTAGAATTTTTTAACTTAATATTTTATAGGTATTAACAAATTGGTTGTCAAAGAGGGAACACCGATTAACACTTCCAACAGCAACATACACGGGTGTGCATTTCCCTCCATCCCATTCAGCACTATTTATTTTGAAATATTTTTATATTTCTGTTTGATAAGTCAAATATTTACAAAGCCATTTTAATGTAGTTGTGAGAGCTGGAATCATCCTATAGGTTTATAAGCTATTCATATTTATTTATATTTATCATTTTTTTAATGTTGGGTTGGTGTTTTGTTAAGATTGCATGTGCTTTTTATATTAAAATAATTAAGAGTTTATCTGCCATAATATATCACATTCTTCAAGTGTTCTGTGGCTTTTATTATAAAGTTTAAGCATTTGATATTCATAAATTGTATATTTTCAATTGTACAACTGTAACAACCTTTCCTTTATGCCTTCAGCATTTTGTGTCTTGATGACCTCTTGACAATTCTACAATGTCCCGTTTATCTCCAGCAAGAACTCTCCTCTGAGGTCTGAGTGACATAAGGAACCAACAATTGAACTTTTTAGCACATATATAATTAATATGTAACCGAAGCACTAATTTCCTATCTTTTCTCTGATCATTTTCCTCCTGCATTGTCTCTTTCTTGCTCAGCATCACCTCACTAAGTTACCACCTAAGCCAAAAATCAGGAATAATCCTAGAATACTCTATTTTCCTTACCATCACATTCAATCTGCCTACACACACATGCGCGTGCACACACACACACAAGCATGCACACTTACAAGGCTAATAGTCATCCAGTACACACCAATGTAGCTTAAATGACTGCTGAAATACTGAAATACTTTTCTACTGATTGGTAAACACCCACAGTCTTGAGTCGCCCAGAGTTTCACACTGCTCGAGCTAACTCAGCCTCTCCTCTGGATTCCCCAATATCCCACCCACGTGAGCAACTACTGTAATAACATGTGCACAGCAAGGAGCCACTAGAACCTGATCCCAGTGCATCCATTCTGATGGATCTGTGCCCGTGTCATACCAGATGCTCTATGAGCTTTGATCATCACTGCTGCACGATTCACACATACATGCATGGGGAAAACTGCCTCAGCTAAAGGAATGTAAGTAGACCTGGTGCACCTCACATGCAAGCAGCAGCTTTAAGGGGAGTCACGAGATTCTGCCAGCTTTCATGCTTCTGTCCTTTCTTCTGTGGAGGAGAGGTGAGGAAGGGATGTGAAGAATACAGCTGAAATGGGAGGCTGAACTTACTGTATGTTTGGAGGATGACCGTAGGAATTGAGGAGGATCACATCTCCTCCTCGTTCTCACAGCAGATGACAAAGAAGGACGGCTACTTCAAAGAAAGACTGCCTAATTCACCACTCCCTCCTTTATGCATAACGTTCCAGAAAAACGAAAACATATTTCATATTGTTCCATGCCTCTGCCTTTGCTTATACTGTACTCCAGGCCTTGAAAATTCTCCTTTCTCTTCCCTCAGGTATTGTTGAGAAAAATTTCCCCAACTCCCATATAAGGTTGAATGTTCCCCTTCTCTTTTCTCTGATAATGCCTTGTACATATCTCTATTATTATATTTGAAACATCATTTTTGTGTATGTGTGTCTGTCTTTTCCTATAGACTGTCTGTTACTTGATGTTATAAACTAAGTCTTATTTGTCTTTGTACAGCTCATATTTGATATGTTGTGTAAATTCCAAAATATTTAAGAATCAAATAATGAATTAAGGAATGACTGAATGGATGGATGGGTAAGTGACTTGATATCACTTACAGCATATTTCAATTTATGATTTATCTACCATCTTGCTTTCTATTCTCTAAGCTCCTAGATGGCTAGGATCATCATGCCTTTTACAACAATGCCTAAATCAGTGACTCAAAATAACAGATATTTAAATGTTTACTTAAAGACTGGATGAATGAATGCTGGGAAAATTAAATGCTAAAAGAAGAACTGACAAATAAAGGTTCATAGCCAAAAACAAGACTTCAAACAGTCAATTATACATTTCAGGTAATTTTTAGTGCTGTTTTACTTTCTTTATAAATTCCTTTACAATTTTCTTTTTCTTACTTAATGAGCTAAAAGAATAAAGACATTATTCCTGTTGTGGGTTAGTTATTTAGCATACGTAAAGCAAGAAAATAGAATTTAGTAGCCTATTAAAATGTATTGAAGCTTGTGGGTATGTTTCTTAAACAAATAGAATGCAAGGGAAATCTGACACCATGCTATTTTATTTTGTGAAATGTTTTAAATTTATCAGCATTTTAAGGCAAAACCCTCTACTGAAGTTAAGATTTAGTTTCAAGCAAAGAGATTTACATGTTTCTGAACCATTAAAAAAGAAAACTAGTTTCTGTTTCAGGTAGTTTAGGAAAAGGTAAGGCAAATAGCATAACCCAAGGTTCATTTAGCAGGCTTTTAGGCCATGAAATAAATATAGACCAAACAAAGACCTTACAGTTAAGAGGGAAACCATGGTGCCAAATTCCAGCAGAGGAGATATTCTGCTATTGGAAAGACACTAGAAAGAGATGAAAACATGCATTTAAAAAGTCACGTTGGGATCTGGAGAGAATGTCCTTACTGTCCCTTTGAAGATAGGCTCAGTAGGGAAAAGGCATTTCCTAAAAGAGCTATGGTAAAAGGGACCCAGAAATGATTCTTCACAGTTACTGGATTCTGACGTAAGAACAGGTAAGCTCATAGCTAGCATTTGAAACAACATTGGTTAGGAACTTAAGGATCAGAGCTCATACAAACATGAAGAAAATTAATGTGGCATATTCCTGAAACAAGCTCTTTGTTAGAATTTTTAAAAGTTGGGTTTTTTATCATTCTTATTTTATGAGGCATTTATGAAAGGAGATGATTCACTGTAACAGTAAAATATTTATGTTACTCAGGTAAATGTATAGCTATGACTATACAATTTCCAACAGCTAGTGAAGTTAAATTCCTTCACTATTAAAGAACCTCATAGAAAAGTATTTTAACTGTAGTAGAAAAATCCCAAGGCCATAACTGTCCCAAATAGAAAGGGTTATTTCCTCAAAGCAACCTGAGTTAGTTAAAGGAATCATCTTAGTTAAGAGCCAAGATGGTAGGTAGATAAACAGGGCTGTGTCAAATCATAAATTGTTCAGTTTATAAAAAGCTTAGTTTTGTGAAGAGAGTGGTCATGTCGATCTTAGTCTCAACTAACTTCAACTCTTAGCACAGTACCTGGAACACAGCAAGAATTCAATAGACATCTGTTGGTTGAATAAAGGGATAGATAAATGAATGACCGTATCAGAACGAAAAAGGAAAAAATACACGTCAAGACTGGTTACTGGAAGATGAAGAAACAGAAAAATGTCAGTGCTGAAAGACTGATTCACTACTGAGGTCCTAAAGGAATGACAAATCCTAGAGCTTTCCTGTTACATCAGGGACAACATATGTTGCTAGGTTGGTCAGGCCCATTTGGAGGAGTTATACAGGAAACAATGAAAATACAGTCAGCCTCTGGTTCCACGGGTTTGGCATCCACAGATACCGAGGGCAGACTGTATTCATTGCATTACATCATTTTATGTAAGGGACTCGAGCATCCGTGAATTTTGGTACCAGTGGGGGCTCCTGTACCCAATCCCACCCTTCCTGCAGATACTGATGGATGCCTGTAGTTCCAACTAGTGAAGAATTACGGAATAAAATAATAGAATACAAACAACAATACACTTACATTTAATCATTTTTTTAACATTTTAGATTTAGCATTTATATTTTGTAGTGGTTTTCATTGTTAGACATTGTATGCCATGATGCAAGATCTTGAAACATGCTTTGCTTTATCATGGTACCCTATGTAACCATTGTCAGTATGTCAGTTCTACATGTAGGCAACTCAGAGAGGTGAAGTTTCTTATCTAAGAACACACAGAGATGGCAGGTAACACCAAGGTTAAGGCCCAAAACTTCAGCTTTTATACACTTTGCCACTGACACGTAAACACATTCTCTCCAGCTTTGATTCTCAGTTTCCTTTCCACAATGGCCCAGATGATTCTGTAGGGTTATATCACAATGAACAGTGAGGAAATGATGTGCACAAAATCCAAAGACTGATCATCTCAAAAAAAAAAAAAAAAAAAAAAGACTGATCATCTCTGGAAAACGATGCCATCTGATTGTGGGTGGAGGGCACGCTGGAAGCTTCTAAGTGCTGTGGTAGTGGTTGTATCACTTAATCTGGAGGCTGTATGAGAGATACTCTCCCCAATAAAAAAGTAATTCTAATAAATCAGATGAGCATGATGCAGACTGTGTATTGCAAGTTGGGGCATAAAGAGGTGGAGACAAACTGAAGCCCATTTTACAGGTGACTCTAACACAGAACTTGGGGATCACGTGGTCATACGTGCCAAGTCCCAGGTTATTTTCTTGAGCATGTCATCCAGTTTGGATTGCAGTATACTTCATCAAGACCTTGGTAGCACACTGCTTGGCACTTACCTACAACTCAATATGTGAAAGCTGCTGTTAACAATAATAATTATGATGATGATTAATAATGAAATTAAATTGTGATAGCCAAAGGTCACCAAAGGGAAGGCTAACCTACTGATTACACGCAAAGGAAAATATTATCAAGCACTAAATAAACACACTAATCAGCCGGAGGAATGCAGCTAATATCCCTAATCAAACAACAGGAGTTATGGTGAGGAATGATCGTCAGCAAGGTGGTGGGAGATCATGACCGTATAAAAACCGTACTCAAATGTACCGAGAGCTGGGGCTTCCAGAGCAGCTGATACGGGTAGTAAACTATGAAGGCACCTGTGGTGGCTGCTGCATAGTGAGGCCTCTCAGGCCAGTAAACAAATAGGCACTTCATCAACTGACTGTAAGGACTACGAGGCATTCATGTGTGGAGTTGCGTGACATAGCCCTGGAGCTCTTAAGGAGCCTTTTCCCACTCCAACTTCTCTGGACTTCCCAAAAGCACCTCGGTTCCTAATTTAGCCAAGTACAACTTGACTGAGTTTAAGCATCCTTCTCTCTCCATCAAGACTTAAACACCCCATAAGAGAACTCATTTCAAGTCTCAGTATTGCACTATACTTGCAAGTTTGTGCAAATAGAGGAGAAACCACCAGCTATATGAAAAGATTCAGGGAAATAAGATTATTAATGCAAGTTTAGAGTAAATAAGCCCAATTAAACAAAGTTCCCTTAAAAAAAAACCCAGAAAACTTCAGTAAATATTATTTTACAATCTTAAACACTTCGAGGTATTTTATCTATCAAAGGGAACAGATCGAGACCAGAAATGCTCATTTTGAAATTAAAAACATGTCTCCTAGGGAGGGTGGGGAAGGGATGGATTGGGAGTTTGGGATTAGCAGATTCTAACTATTATATACAGAATGGATAAACAACAAGGTCCCACTGTATAGCACAAAGAACTATATTCAATATCCTGTGATAAACCATAATGGAAAAGAATATGAAAAAGAATGTATATACATATATGTATAACTGAATCACCTGGCGACACTAGAAATTAACACAACATTGTAAATCAATTATACTTCAATAAAGTTTTTAAAAAATGTCTTCTAGATAATAAAATATAACCGAGTCAGCCTCGAAGTTGTCACTTATAAATGTTCAAAGTATGACTTAGGCATTATGCTGAGAAAAGAATGAAATACTACATTTTTATAAATTGACATCCCTTGAAATGGGTATTATATTTGGGATATTGTTAAAGTTGAATTTCTCCCTCTAAAAGCACTTCATTGGAGTAAATAGTTCTTACATTTTGTTCCTTCAACAGATCAAGATTTTCCCCTAAAGCTGATATTATAAAATATGTGAGAATGGAAGCCAATTAAACATCTTAGGATTTAAGTTTTTCTGAGGTTGGAGACCCTAGAAACTAATCAGGGTAAACCCCGGTGAAAAGAAGTGTGCTTGGTAAAGATCTTTAACTATCCGATCCAGACATTCTTGGCTGGAACACACACACCTGGCTGAACGTTTTACAAGGCACATTAAGTGAGGGAATCTTTTCTTTTGCTCCTTAAAGAAGCACTGCAGCCTGAGCAGAAATCTATGTCATTAGCCATGGCAGAGACCAGCACCACGGCCCAGCCAGGCCACCCATCCACATGAGGCCCGACCGGCACTGAAGTGCTTTTGTGGATGGCCTTCCCACACTACCCTCATGTCAGGCAAGAGGACCATATAATTTGTTATCCAAACTGGGACAATTTCGACAGAGAAGGGAGAAACAGGGGCATACTAGGACCATTCCTATCACATCTGCACTTCTAAGCACCCTAACTCCTAGTGGAGTATGGTAAACGATAAAGGAATTTGCCCTCTAGAGCTGATCCAATTAACCCCTCTCAGCCTGGGAGGAGCAATCCTATTTAGGAGGTTAGAAGACTGAGTTTCAAGAATCGCTAAAGAAATTAAAGAAAAGCAACAGTTCATAGATTCCTCCTCAAACATCTGTCGTGCTGTTAGCTGCAAGAAATGTAATATGTAAGAACTCAAGAACAATATATTCATGTGTGTCTCTGTGTGTGTGTAGAGGATGGTATGAGACATGAGTACAGATTACTAGAGTGATAGAAGAGCATAAAGTTACTCCAGAATTCAGAGGAAGAATTCCACAGTTTTTACAAGACTGATTATAGAGGAGAAGAACGATCTGGGCTTTGATAGAGTGGCAGCAACTGGGAGATGCGTAGGTCATTCCTTATGTTAAACACAGCAGATATGAGAAGGCCAAAGACTGGCTTTGGGGAAGGTTGAGCTTGATCCATGCAGAGACAGAGCTGGAGGGAAGTGCTAAAGGTCACTATGACAGGTGCTGTCACTTTTGGTTGGCACATCTGCCAGACAAGTCCTTCCTGAATCCTCTGCACACCAGGACCCATGTGTCAACACAATGAGCAAATATCACCTAAAGGGCTCACCTGTAACTTTTCTTTAATAGCAAGTGGTGGGCTGTTTATTTACATTAAAGGCAGTTGACCACTGATGAGACCAATCGCTCTCATAGCAGACTATATTACCAAAATAGATAGTTTCAAGACACGTCAGAAATAGTGAAAATACTTGGGATGTACCTTAATCAAGAAAAGGTTCATATTCTAAAGAAGAGAAGTTATTTTTCAAAACAATCTTTGGAAAGAAAAAAGCGTCCCTGAGGTTGCAGAATTAAGCTTCCACTTGCACTATGACATGTGTGATGCCAATCATAATGTCAGTCACACCTCCCCATTCCAATTAGAATACCCCATCCCTCTCTTTAAGTGAAAAGCCCTATTCAATGACTACTTTTAAAAAGATTTTGATATATTCATAGTAATAAACCTGGTTTGCATTTCAAAAAAAAAAAAAAAAAGAATACCCCATCCCTCCACCATAGATATTGTCTGAGGGATAATCTCTGGACCAAAGTCCAGCCAATCATAATTTTTTTCAGAACTTTTCTTCCAGAATTCCCAAGCAATACACTTTCTCACTAGGAGTTCATGGTATTCTAAGCTTATTAATTTAAGTCTACGGTCAGACACCCAATCCAGCCTCAGAGAGGAAGCTTCTTTGCAACAGCAAAAAGTGAGTTCAACATGAAAAGATAAGCAGAGATAAAAGGTGGAGAGAGAGAAGAAAAGAATAATTCCTTCTTCTGCTTGAGGTCCTAGATCCCAAATGCTATTTCTTTAATTCTCTTAGCGTTGCCAGAGAATTGGCATTGCTCTGGGTCTTTGCTCAAAATCCATCAACCCCCACATTTAGTGGGAGTGTCCTAGCTCAAAACCTGGGCATTGCTCAATAGCGTTGCTCTGGGTCTTTGCTCAAAATCCATCAACCCCCACATTTAGTGGGAGTGTCCTAGCTCAAAACCTGCCACACCCCACCTGCAGCAGCAGGTAACATAAATCTTTACGTTAAAGGATCAGAGATAAGAAAGGAAGCTACAAACAGATAAACAACATAAAAACAGATGGAACCAGCTGGGACCAAGATGGCATGAATCTGACCTCCAACAGACCCTGAGTCTCATTTCACTGGGGCTGGCCAAAAAGTTTGTTAGGGGTTTTTCGTAACATCTTATGGAAAAACCCGAACGAAAGTTTTGGCCAACCCAATACCTTGATTTTACTACATCATCATATTAAATGACACACCCACCAGTGGCCTTGACTGGACATTAAGAACCAAAAAACGGATAAAAAGTGGATGGCACCCCAATCCCTCAAAAAAGCTCTGCCTCTTCCGCAGTAAACTAATGCCTAGACCTCCCCACCATTAGCCTCACTCCTCCTCCCTTTGTCTTTACGTTTTAAAATTAAATCCCTTTCACATATAGGTGAGAAGTTGATCTGTGAACTTAGTTCCCGCTTCTCCATTCTTTGACCACTGAATAAAGCTTGTGCTGTGTTGATTTCAGCTTCTGTTTCCTTATTGGCTGCCGGAAACCAAGCGGAAAAAGAACCCTCCCCCTGCCCTGCCAAAGCAGAGGGCCTCAGCCAGGCTAGGGCCTGAACAGGGTCCCTACGACCTGATTCGGTAACATTAGCTATTCCAACTGCTTTCCAAATTATGGGACCCAGTGCATCAGTACATCCCTGAATAGCCTTGATTATACGACCGAATTTGTCTCAGAACCTTAGAGACCGAAACAAGCAGCAGGGAGCAGATAAGTCGGCGTTCTCAGAGAGCGGCCAAGATGGCGGACCCTGAGCTACCTCCTTTCACGAGCACACCAAAATCACAACTATCTGCAGAACCACTGATGAAAAAGAGCAGAACCTACCCAGAAAGATTTTCTATAATGAAACATAAAGAAGGAACCACAAGGAGACAGGTACGAGGGGCAGACTTGGGATATAATCAAGTCCCATAACCCCGGGTGGGTGACGCACAAACTGGAGAATAATTACAGTGCAGAGGTTTTCCCACAGGAGTCAGGGTGCCGAGCCCCACTTTGGGCTCCCCAGCCCGGGAGTCCTGCACCGGCAAGGTGAGACCCCAAAGCATTTGGCTTTGAAAGCCAGGCAAACTTAAATTTGGGAGCCCCACAGGACGGGGTGGGGGTGGGGAATTAAATAGAGACTTCACTCTTAAAGGGCGCACACAAAACCTCACGTGCACCAGGACCCAGCACAAAAGCAGTAATTTGATAGGAGCCTGGGCCAGACCTACCTTCTGGTCTAGGAGAGTCTCCTGGAGAGGCGGGAGGTGGGCCGGCGCAGAGGCAGCGGCAGCGGCTGCGGCAGCGGCTGGGGCAGCGGCTGCGGCAGCGGCTGGGGCAGCGGCTGCGGCAGCGGCTGCGGCAGCGGCTGGGGCAGCGGCAGCGGCGCTCGTTCTACCACCCGGAAGTCGGTGCTGGAGGCGCAGTTAGCTCATTAGCGCCAACACCTGGCCGCAGCCAACAGCCTGCAGGTGTGCTGGGTTGCCTCCGTCCAAAGAGCTAACTGGGCAGGGACACAGCCCCATCCATCAGCAGGCAGGCTGCCTAAAGACTTCCTGAGTCCACAGCCTAGCCCTCCAGAGGGCCAAGACCCAGCTCCACCCACCAGTGGGGGGACAACAGCCCTGGAGTTGTCTGGACCCTGACTCCGTCCACCAGTGAGCCAGCAGTAGCCCTGGGGCCTCCTGGGTTTCTGTAGTCAGCCGCCTTCTGAACAGGTCCTTCTAACCAGCAGCCCGCCAGCAGTGTCCACACAAGGCAGAGCCTGACAACGAACCAGGCTAGAGGCCAACCAAGCCCACAAGACTGCCCACATAGTCAGCCCACCAAAACAGAAGGCCCCAAGCAGCCCTCTTAGGGGAACCCCTAGAGCATATAGCTTGAGTGACAAGAGGGGAGTGCTGGAATGCATAGAACGCCTCCTACAGAAGGCCACTTCTCCAAGGTCTAGAAAGGTAACTAACCTACCACATACATACAAATACAAATAGCAACTTAAACAAAATGAGGCAGCAGAGGAACATGTTCCGGATGAAGGAACATGATAAAACCCCAGAAGAAGAACTAAGTGAAGTGGAGATAGGTAGTGTACCCGAGAAAGAGTTCGGAGTAATGATTGTAAAGATGATCAAAGCACTTGGGAGAAGAATGGATGCACAGAGCTAGAAGTTAGAAGTTTTTAACAGAAATTTAGAAAATATAAAAAATGACAAGTAGGACTTCCCTGGTAGCTCAGTGGTTAAGAATCTGCCTGCCAATATAGGGGACACAGGTTCGAGCCCTGGTCTGGGCAGATCCCACATGCTGCGGAGCAATTAAGCCTATGCGCCACAACTACTGATCCTGTGCTCTAGAGCCCGTGAGCCACAATTACTGAGCCTTCGTGCCACAACTACTGAAGCCTGTGCACCTTAGAGCCTGTGCTCCGCAACAAGAGAAGCCATCTCAATGAGCAGCCCCCACTCGCCACAACTAGAGAAAGCCCGTGCCCAGCAACAAACACCCAATGCAGCCAAAAATAAACAAACAAATTTAGAAAACGACAAGTAGCAGTGACCATAAATGTTTTGTGATCTGTACGCTGATCTTGCCTTATCCAGACTCAGGCCAACATCCCCAAAACAAGACTCATCCCATCACAGAAGATCTTCAGTTTTTTAAAAATATATCAAAAGCCCTAGAATTTCTAAAACAATCTTGATAATGAATAAAATGAGAGGAATCATTCTACCTAATTCATAAACTTACTATTCAGCTACAGTAAGCGAGACAGTGTGGTGTTGGTGGAGGGGTAGATGTATAGATCAATGGAACAGAATAGAAAGCTCCGAAATAGTCCCACACAAATATTCCCCCCAAAATTTTATAAAGGTGCAAAATTCAGTGGACGGGGGATGGTCTTTTTAACAAATGATTTTGGAGCAGTTTAACATCCGTAAGCAAGACGAACAAAAACTTAAATTAATATGTAAAACTATAAATTAAAAGTAGGAGGAAATCATTTCTAGGCAAAGAATTCTTAGTCTTTTTTTTGTTAATGATTTTTTAAATATTTATTTATTTGGCTGTGCCAGTTCTTAGTTGCAGTACACAGGATCTTTGACCTTTGTTGCAGCATGCGGGGTTCTTTAGTTGCGGCATGTGAGATCTTTAGTTGTGGCATGCAAATTCTTAGTTGCGGTATGCATGTGGGATCTAGTTCCCTAACCAGGGATCAAACCCAGACCCCCTGTGTTGGGAGCACAGAGCTTTAGCCACTGGACCACCAGGGAAGTCCCAAGAGTTCTTAGTTTGACACCAAAAGTATGATCGTTAAAAGGAAAAATTGGTAAGTTGAACTTCATCAGAATTAAAAACTTTCACTATGCTAAAGACCCTATTAAAAGGATGGAAAGATAAGCTACAGAAAGAGAGAAAATCTGTGCAAGCTACATATCTGACAAAAGATTAGTATCTAAAAAAATGTAGGGACTCCCCTGGTGGTCCAGGGGTAAAGAATCTGCTTTCCAATGCAGGGGATGTGTGTTCGATCCCTGGTTGGGAAACTAAGATCCCATATGCCATGGGGCAACTAAGCCCAGGCGCCACAACTGCTGAGCTTGTGCACCTCAGTGAGAGAGCCCATGTGCCGCAAACTACAGAGCCCATGTGGCCTGCAGACCGCCGGCCACAACTAGACAGAGAAAACCCCCATGCCACAACTAGAGAGAAGCCCGCGTGCTGCAACAAAACATCACGCATGCTGCAACTAAGACCCGACTCAGCCAGAAAATAATAATAATAAATAAAATAAATAAATATTTTAAAAGAAGAAATAAGCTTTCATGGGGAAAAAATGTAAAAAAATGTAAAAAACTCTCAAAACTCAATAATAGAAAAAGAAACAATTAAAAAAATGGACAAAAGACATACACAAACATTTCAACAAAGAGGATATACAGATGACAAATAATCAAATGGCAAGATATTCAAGATCATTAACCATCAGAGAAATGCAAAATGGCTAAAATAGAAAAATACCGACAACACCTAATGCTGGCAAGTATACGGAGAAACTCAATCACTAATACATTGCTGATTGGCATGGAAAATAGTATGCTATTTCTTATGACTAAACATGCAACTACATATAACCCAGCAATTGCACTCCTGGAGACATGAAGACATGTTCATACCTTGCTGGTAGGAATGCAAAGTAGTTCAGATACTCCAGAAGAAAGTCTGACAATTTCTTAAAAAAGAAAATATGTAACTACTAAATGATCTGGTAATTGAACTCTTGGTCATTTATCCGAGGGAAGTAAAAACTTACATTTACATAAAAACTTTTATGAATGATCATAAAAGCTTTATTTGTAATAGCAAAAAACTGGAAACAAACCAGATGTTTTTCAATGGGTAAATGGTTAAGCAAACTGTAGTATATCCATAG
This sequence comes from Delphinus delphis, assembly GCF_949987515.2. Classification (NCBI taxonomy): domain Eukaryota; kingdom Metazoa; phylum Chordata; class Mammalia; order Artiodactyla; family Delphinidae; genus Delphinus; species Delphinus delphis. The sequence continues at coordinate 52,614,048 of NC_082698.1, read as the reverse complement.
CATGGAATACTAATCAGCAATAAAATAGAAAAACTATACAATTCACACACCTTGGATGAATCTCTAGAGAATTATGCTGGGCCAAAAAAAAAAAGTGAATTCCAAAAATGCTTATTGTATGATTCCATTCATATTAAAAATGTGAAATAATAACATTTGATAAAGGCAGAAAAGATTAGTGGTTGCCAGTTGTTGCCAGAGTGGAGAGGGTGGGAGGAAGAAAGTGGGTGTGGTCATAAAAGAGTAACAGGGGTAAACTTGTGGTGATGGAAATATTCTGTATCTTGACCTGGTATATACAACAAACCTACACATGTAATGAAACTGTCTAGAACTAAATGCACACATACACACACACACAAACACATAAATAAATACAAGTAAAACTGGGGAAATCTGAATAAGAGTGGTGGATTGTATCATGTCAGTATCCTGTTTGTGATATTATCATTTTGGAAAATGTTACCATTGGGGGAAACTGGGTAAAGGTTACATGGAATTCTCTGTACTATTTCTCACAACTGCATATGAACTTATAATTATCTCAAAATAAAAAAGTTTCCTTTTAAAAATTGATTCTACACTTATTTCTCCCTAAAGCCAACTGCAGTCGGTTCATATGGCTGTTATCATTAAGACTGTCTTCAGGCCCACACGATAACAAGAAGAACCAACAGCCTCAGATATTTCAGATAGAATCAAAAGAGAGTAGACTGTTTAGCCTTCACTTTTTCTGCGTCATGTGTGCCAAGCAGCCAAAGGGCTGGACAGAAATTATTTCCAAGGAAATTGAATGTATCCAGTTGGAGGGTGCAACTTCATCTACCCAAATGAATCTTCTGTTTCATAGCCTTTCATCTTCAACTGATGCTGTTGCTGATGGATCAAAGTAGGAGATAAATGTAGGCTCTCTCTAAGTGCAACCTTCAAGAGATCCAGGGACCAAGGAGTGGGAGTATGGAAGAAACAAAGTCGATTCGTGCTGAAGTATCAATGATACATCCCAGCCACAGAGGCCAGCATCCAGAAGTTACACCTTTACAACATTCATGCAGCCACCTGCATTTATTCCACATATTCATGTGGCCCTTATGTCAACGATAACATCCAAGACATCACTACCTGTGATCACTCTACTCATGCTGGAAGCCTGCTTTGAGACCATATCCTGACTCTAGAATGTCCTACTATTAATACTGATGTAATCTGCCTAATCATTTTCATTCGGACATGCCATTATTTTGGTGGTCACAGATGCATTTACCCAGATGAACCTGGCTTAGCTGTCTATCCAGATGAATTTTACCTCCAACCATAGCAATTCCTGTCAACCTATCTGCCAATGAAGCATCAATTGTCTAATTGCTTGCTGGGGTTCAGGTCAAGGGATTCCCATTTTCCTATCCATCACCCATTGATCAATGGACGATCTTATATTTAATTGTCTTGACCAGTGATTATGAGTGTGATAAGATTCAAATTTATTATTAGCTTCTCCTCTCTGTCTCCCACTGTGTTTTCTGTGGTCAAAATTATTTAATGAGATCTTTTTTCCCTACAGAACAATCAAAATAAGGGTGTCCCTCAACTTCTCTCAGAGATGTTGGGCAAGTTTAACAGACATCTAGATCAACTTTCTTTTCCAATTGTTATTCTCTGTGAAAGTGCTTTGAAACTACTTATAACACAGTATTAGTATGATTGTTTCTCTAATACAAATATGGGAATTGTTCTCACAACGAAATATTCAAATCTATATTTCTTGTATGTCTATTTCAATAATTTCCATACTGGGCTTTCTTTCCTTTTTTCTGATTTCATATGCATTATTTTTTATTCTGCTTGAAAGTATCTTCACAAGGATTCAAGTGTCCTTCAGAGTCCTCTTTAACAAACATGGTCGAAGCATCAAAATATTCCTACAAAATGTTACGAGGATATGAGTTACAGAAATACTGTGTCTTAGAGAAATATTTCCAAGAGGATGTACTGGTTAATAGATGCTCTTACTAATGCTAAATTAAGAGTTTCTTCTCTGTAAATGTTTGTTTTCTTTTATAAATATTTGAAAGTGCCCACTCTGACCACAGCACTGATGGGAAATAGGGATATAGGGATTAGATATAGAAATAAACCAAGAAAAGATACCTCCCTTAATTAACTTGAAGTTTAATAGTGGGATAATGATCATAATTATATAATCACAATAATGTAATCATAGTGCTCAATAGCTACACAAAGATTACTGCTACTCCTGATACTTTCCCTATGGACTGCACAAGTGTGCTTGACTCATTAGCAGAAGAGAAAATTTGCTTATGGATTTTTTTTTTTTTTTTTTTTTTTTGCGGTACGCGGGCCTCTCACCGCTGTGTCCTCTCCCGCTGCGGAGCACAGGCTCCGGACGCGCAGGCTCAGGGGCCATGGCTCACGGGCCCAGCCGCTCCGCGGCATGTGGGATCTTCCCGGAGTGGGACACGAACCCGTGTCCCCTGCATCGGCAGGCGGACTCTCAACCACTGCGCCACCAGGGAAGCCCTGCTTATGGATTTTTAACTAATTCCATGCATTAAGGGAATTCACCTGATGGTCTGGTAATTATGACTGCCAGCTCCCATGCCTGACCCATTCTCCACCCATCTCTTTTCTACTCTGGACCCACCAGAGACTGACTTTGACGAATCTACAACTCTGGGCTTTCATTCCTGTGGTTCTTCATTGGGTTCAGTTAATAGAAGGGAAGAGAAGGCACCAGCAGGAGATCAGAGGTCATGAAGAGAAAGATTTCAGGATATTTATCCCCCTCCCCCTCATCCCCAACCCATCCCCCACTCCCACTCTGCCACCCATACACACACAGTACTTCCTCCTTGTCTAAGTACTATGTTTCTGGCAATGGTTATGACTGCAACTAGAAATGGCAGCTCCGTTCATAGTTGTTGGTCTCCCCTGAATCTAATAACTCCTTTCCCTATCCTTCCCCTTCAGGTATAGAGTGGTAATGGCTTCTTGCTGTGGTTAGTCCCTGGGTACCTCAGTATCACTTTCTGGTCTCCTAACCCTGTCCATACTTCTGTAATAGTCTCTTCAGCAAATTGTTTTCAACATCCCAGCTAAATGTGCTTTCTTTTTTTTGTTAGGACCTGATTTGTACAACTGGGATTACACCTGTATTAAAAGATTGTAAAGGAAAAGTGATAAATGGCATACAGGTTAGAAGACTCCTCAGGTTCAGTGGAGTAAGACATCCTTTCCAGCTAGCAGATTAGAGAATGCTTTGTGGATGAGAGGCGATCAATAAAGGCATGGGTTAATTCTTCACTTTTCTAATGAAAGATATTGGTTCATTTTCTCTCAATCTCGCTCTCGCTCACTTAGGTTTGAGCTATTCAGAGAAAACCGAATATTGCTCCTGGAAAGAGCAACTATGGGGTTAGAGTTTGCCTTTCTGATGAACTTGAAAAATGTCAGCGTCTCTATGGGAGCCTGATCCGAATGTTCCTGTTGAAATATCATGAGGCCAACCCTGTTCACAGAGTGAGGTGGCAGGAGCTCAGCTGGGAAGTGTTCTGGGTTGCAGTGGAAGCATAGGGCAGAGGCAAGCCAGAGTGAGCCTGTGAATAGAAGCTAATTCCTTACCCTCATTTCCGTGCATCTCTATGTTTCTCCTGGTAAACAATACACCTGGCAAATGGGATGGGGGTGGAGAGGGCCTTTTTTTTTCTTTTTAAAGACCAAGGTATTTTGTTCCTACTAAGAAGTATTAAAATGATGTTTAAAAAGATTCAGCACAATAGTCAGGAATAATTGCATCATGCCAGAGAGTTATGTAGACTATTGTTCAGGACTCTTATTTTGATTTCCCGGCTCTGGCAAGCTCCAGGGCTGAGGCCCCGTTCAGCACTCCAAACATAGTAACTCCACTTTTGCCTGGAGAGAAAACCAGAAGTAAAAGTCTCAGATACCTGTTCCCAGGAGACTCCTGGTTCTCCTCTCTCTCTCTCTCTCTCTCTCTCTCTCTCTCTCTCTCTCTCTCTCTCCCCCTCTCCCTCTCTCCCCCTTCCTTCCTTCTGTCACCTGTTTTTCTCTCTTCCCCTCCCTTCCTCCTTCTTTTTCCATTTCCTTTCTTCCTTTCTTTTTTTACAGTCTGTTTATTTGCAGAGGGAGGAAAATTATTATAAACATTGTTGAAAATGTACCTTGGATGGTATTTAAAACTAGAATTATTTCCAAAGACATACTGGAAGAAAAAGAACAAAACAATTGAATTCCTCAATACAATTTAAAATGTTAGGGCAGCCCTAATTGGGTTTGAGCTGAAGCCCTAAGGCATCAGGGCACCTGCAGCTGGAGAAATGTTTCCCTATCATCCATTCTCAAAGTTCAAGATCCACAGCTCTGGGCGAGGTCATGCATCTAACCAGGGTGGCTCTTTTCCTTGTGTGGACCCTGCCTCTGGATTGCTTGCTCTACACATGGAGCCGTTCGATCAACAAATGTGTAATAACTGCATCACCACTTCCAAGAAGCCTTGCCGAACACCCGCTTCTTAGTGGGGGTATATCTGTTACACTGTTACACAGTGTAACTCTACTGCAGCCTGTCTGCTTGCCTGCCTCCTCTCTATCTCTGTTCACTCAGGCAGCGATTGTGCTGAATCCCCCTCAAATTCCTCAGTAAGAGTGCAGTGAGAGTGCAACAATCCTTGTTTAATAAAGAATTAATAAAAACAAATAGAAGGATATACATGAGCAAAGTCACAGATACATTTTTCTCAATGTTTTAAACTCTTCTTTGCAGATAGAATAAACCCAGCATTCATCAAGTTTCTGCTCCTCTCTTTGTAAGATCTTACCACCTTGAGAAACTCCAAGAGTTACAGAATAAAGACCCACCTCCTAAACTTGGCAATCAAGAATTCCATGACAACACCAGCCAAACTCATCATTATCAGTATGTCATCTTACCTGTGTGTCAGGGGCACTTAACTCCTGCAGTTCCCTCACGGGTCAGGCTTCTCTCTCCACCTCCCTGTCATAACCCCTCCCTCAAAAAGGTCTCCCCTTCCTCTCTTAACTGGTAGCTCCTTTTTGTCCGTGGCAGTCCTGAGCCTTAGCTCAAGCACCTCCTCCCATCGACTATTCCCTGACCTTGTGATAGGCCTTCTCTGTCTCCCTGCAGCCCCCTATACTTATCATACTAGGTTCTAAATATGACCTTGCTTGCCTCTCTCCCTTCACCCCACTCTCCAACACACATCCACATCCACTTATAAAATGATTTGAGGTTCTTGACTTCGAGTTCCAGAACATTGCCTGGAAGGCAATAGTTGTCCAATATGCATTAACTGATTAAATGAATGACTAGCCCGGTCCGGAAAGGAGAGCAGAGATTTCTTGAAATTTCTTCTTCACTGTTGGTTTTTGCTTTATGTTCTTGTTACAACAGTAATATATGTTCATTATATTAAAAATGGTAACTGCTACACTGTGTATAATTCCCTCTCCCCCTCCATCTTTACCAATTTGGAAGATAAAATAGAACCTCTTCGTTTAAATTTGCATTTTTATTATGAGTGAGATTGAGCTCTTTTCCCCTAAAGTTTAATGGCCATCTGTATATTTTTATGGAATAATGTACTTCTGTCTTTTACCCATTTTTATTGGAGTATTCAATCTGTTGATTATTAATATATGAAAATTCTTCTTATATAAAAAACAACCACTTTTTCTTGTCAAATTTTCAAATATATTTTTCAAGCTTTATTCCTTTTACTTTGGTTTATTTTTCCCTAGTTTTTGAAATACAAATATTTTTAACTGCTGATATTTGAATATATCAATATTTTAAATATGATTTCTGCCTTTGAATTTATTTACAGAAAGGTTTTCTTATTACTGTTTCACTTTTAGATTTCTTTTTTTTTTTTACATCTTTATTGGAGTATAATTGCATTACAATGGTGTATTAGTTTCTGCTTTATAACAAAGTGAATCAGTTATACATATGTTCCCATATCTCTTCCCTCTTGTGTCTCCCTCCCTCCCACCCTCCCTATCCCACCCCTCTAGATGGTCACAAACCACCTAGCTGATCTCCCTGTGCTATGCGGCTGCTTCCCACTAGCTATCTATTTTACGTTTGGTAGGGTATATATGTCCATGCCACTCTCTCACTTTGTCACAGCTTACCCTTCCCCCTCCCCATATCCTCAAGTCCATGCTCTGGTAGGTCTGTGTCTTTATTCCCCATGCTCTCGTAGGTCTGTGTCTTTATTCCTGTCTTACCCCTAGGTACTTCATGACCTTTTTTTTTTTTTTCTTAGATTCCATATATATGTGTTAGCATACGGTATTTGTATTTCTTTTTCTGACTTACTTCACTCTGTATGACAGACTCTAGGTCCATCCACCTCACTACAAATAACTCAATTTCGTTTCTTTTTATGGCTGAGTAATATTCCATTGTATATATGTGCCACATCTTCTTTATTCATTCATCTGTTGATGGACATTTAGGTTGCTTCCATGTTCTGGCTATTGTAAATAGTGCTGCAATGAACATTGTCGTACATGACTCTTTTTGAATTATGGTTTTCTCAGGGTATATGCCCAGTAGTGGGATTGCTGGGTCATAAGGTAGTTCTATTTGTAGTTTTTTAAGGAACCTCCGTACTGTTCTCCATAGTGGCTGTATCAATTTACATTCCCACCAACAGTGCAAGAGGGTTCCCTTTTCTCCACACCCTCTCCAACATTTATTGTTTGTAGATTTTTTGATGATGGCCATTCTGACTGGTGTGAGGTGATACCTCACTGTGGTTTTGATTTCCATTTCTCTAATGATTAGTGATGTTGAGCATTCTTTCATGTGTTTGTTGGCAATCTGTATATCTTCTTTGGAGAAATGTCTATTTAGGTCTTCTGCCCATATTTGGAATGGGTTGTTTGTTTTTTTGATATTCAGCTGCATGAGTTGCTTGTATGTTTTGGAGATTAATCCTTTGTCAGTTGCTTCATTTGCAAATATTTTCTCCCATTCTGAGGGTTGTCTTTTCATCTTGTTTATGGTTTCCTTTGCTGTGCAAAAGCTTTGAAGTTTCATTAGGTCCCATTTGTTTACTTTTGTTTTTATTTCCATTTCTCTAGGAGGTGGGTCAAAAAGGATCTTGCTGTGATTTATGTCATAGAGTGTTCTGCCTATGTTTTCCTCTAAGAGTTTGATGGTGTCTGGCCTTCCATTTAGGTCTTTAATCCATTTTGAGTTTATTTTTGTATACGGTGTTAGGGAGTGTTCTAATTTCATTCTTTTTACATGTAGCTGTCCAGTTTTCCCAGCACCACTTTTTGAAGAGGATGTCTTTTCTCCACTGTATATTCTTGCCTCCTTTATCAAAGATAAGGTGACCATATGTGCGTGAGTTTATCTCTGGGCTTTCTATCCTGTTCCATTGATCTATATTTCTGTTTTTGTGCCAGTACCGTACTCTCTTGATGACTGTAGCTTTGTAGTGTAGTCTGAAGTCAGGGAGCCTGATTCCTCCAGCTCCGTTTTTCTTTCTCAAGATTGCTTTGGCTTTCTGGGTCTTTTGTGTTTCCATACAAATTGTGAAATTTTTTGTTCTAGTTCTGTGAAAAATGCCAGTGGTAATTTGATAGGGATTGCGTTGAATCTGTAGATTGCTTTGGGTAGAATAGTCATTTTCATAATGTTGATTCTTCCATTCCAAGAACATGGTATATCTCTTTAACTTCTTTAACTTTAAGTCTTTAACTTCTTTCATCAGTGTCTATAGTTTTCTGCATACAGATCTTCCCCCCCAAATTCTTAAACATTAATGGGCATGTACAAAAATGTTTTCCTTGGTTCTCTTTGATTGAATAGAGTTGGAGGCAACCTAGATGTTTATCTCCAAAGGATAATTAAAATGTAATGGATAGGGGCTTCCCTGGTGGCACAGTGATTGAGAGTCCACTTGCCGATGCAGGGGATGAGGGTTCGTGCCCTGGTCTGGGAGGATCCCACATGCCGTGGAGCGGCTGGGCCCGTGAGCCATGGCCACTGAGCCTGCGCATCCGGAGCCTGTACTCTGCAGTGGGAGAGGCCACAACAGTGAGAGGCCCGCGTACTGCCAAAAAAAAAAAAATGTATGTTGATGGTATTGAACTTAGTTTATTTTCCTTTTAAAATTAACTTTTTTTTTTTTTTTTTTTGCAGTATGTGGGCCTCTCACTGTTGTGGCCTCTCCCGTTGCGGAGCACAGGCTCCGGACGCGCAGGCTCAGCGGCCATGGCTCACGGGCCCAGCCGCTCCGCGGCATGCGGGATCCTCCCGGACTGGGGCACGAACCCATGTCCCCTGCATCGGAAGGCGGACTCTTAACCACTGTGCCACCAGGGAAGCCCATAACTTTTAACATTTTTATTGTGAGCTAATTTCTCTCCTTCTTTTCTTTTCTTTCTGTGAATATTCTTCTGTAGCATAGATTTTGAAATTGTCCTGCCAGGGAGTATTTTGTGTATCCTTCAGCAAGAAACCCCTGTAATATCACATATTTAGAATCAATGTTCATTTTATTTTCTAAATATTTGGAATCCAAGGTATGTTGGGGGTAAATATGAACCACAAACTGAGAGGCAGCTTAGGTTCATGGGAATTTTCTTAACTTATATTCCAGACAAAAAGGAAAAGAACAAAATATTTCCCTGGCACTTTCTGTGATTTTTCTTTTGTGGTTCTCTCTTCAACTTGGGATAGAACACTTACAGGATTAAGTCTCTCATTTTGGGAGTCTCAGTTCTAAACTTCCATACCTCTGGACCAAAGTCTTCCCTCAATGTCCCCATAGGTATAAACCCCCATTCATTAAGCCAGAATATTTCAACTTGAGCACTACTGACTTTGAGGCCACATGATTCCTTTTTCTGGGTGGCTTTTCTTATGCAGTGTGGGATGGTTAGCAGAATTTCTAGCTTCTACCCACTAGATGCTATTAACACTGCCCACACCACAGCACGCTCACAGTTGTGGCAACCAAAAAATGTCTCCAAATATTTGTCAAATGTCTCCAGGCAGGGAGTGGACAGGAAGGGGGAGTGGGTGGCAAAATTATCGCATTTGAGGACAACTGCTTTAGGTTATTCATCACAATCCCTCCCAAACGCCAGCTCCTCCCTCCATCAAAGAAGAGCAGCAACACTTCCTCACACAATTATTTCAGTGTTTTTCCGTCACTCTTCTGTCTTTCTCCTGGCACCTGAGAAATTCTCTTTCAATCTAATAATCTCAGTTACACGTTTAAATTATGTATGTTTAAATTTAGGGGAAAAAAATTTAGTATGTGTTTCTATATGTTTCCAGTGAAAGGGCTTTTTGGTTACTTTAGTATGGATTATTCGGCTTGGGTTATTTTAGTACACATTTATTATTTAGTTTTGGGTTATTTTAGTACATGCTCCCAGTGAAAGGGTTTTTGTGTCATTTTAGTATGGGTTATTTGGTTTGGGTTATTTTAGTATGACACTGCATAGGCAGAAGAAATTCCCTGACTCTTCAGAGGGTTAAGCTATTGCTGAAACCTGCTCTTCAAAACCCTGGAAAAGTGATTTCCAATAACCTAATCAAATAATAGCCAAACAGCTGCTTTAAGCCTTGGGAATATCCGAAACATCAACTATCAGATGTTACTGTGAACGCCAATAAGTTATTGAGATTCTACCGTACATAGAGGATGACTTTTCATAATTTAACAATCTCTAATAAATAGGCTGTGTATGTTCATGTTCATTTATCATTCCTAAAAATTACTACCAGGATGTCCGACAGACATTGTCTGAGGTGGTTTATACAATTACTAGAACTCTAAAAGATGTAACCTATACAAAAAGAGTTAAAATGCTACTTTTATTCTTATAATGTATTTCTTTAAGTAGCAAAATAGCCCAACATAAATTCTTGGGTGGTTAGTAAATAATTTGTTGTAATGAAAAGATCATTGATTTGGAGTCAGAAATCCTAGATTAAATCCTGACTTTCAAATTGTGTGTTATGAGAAAATTTTTCCCAATTTCTCTTACTTTCAGTTTCTTTGTCTTAAGTATTACAATTACAATAATTCTTAAGAATTACAATATTAAGATTACAATAATTACGTGTTACTCAAGGGTTTTACTCTAGATTTTTTTTTTTTTTACCTATTTATTTTTGGCTGCATTGAGTCTTCATTGCTGTGGGCGGGCTTTCTCTAGTTGTGGCGAGCAGGGCTACTCTTCGTTGCGGTGCCCAGGCTTGTCACTGTGGTGGCTTCTCCTGTTGCAGAGCACGGGCTCTAGGTGCGTGGGCTTCAGTAGTTGTGGCACGTGGGCTCAGTAGCTGTGGCTCGCGTGCTCTAGAGCACAGGCTCAGTAGTTGTGGCACAGGGGCTTAGTTGCTCCATGGCACGTGGGATCTTCCTGGACCAGGGCTCGAACCCGTGTCCCCTGCATTGGCAGGCAGATTCTTAACCACTGCGCCACCAGGGAAGTCCCTACTCTAGATTTAATGCGATAAAAATTGTATATTTTTTTTCTGAAATAGCTATCCAATCATAAGGTATCACATAATTATTAGATACATCTATGGAGAATATTAAGATTTTCCCAAATTAAAAATGCAAATAATGGACAAAATAAAAATTAAGATTTATAAAATGTACATTTCAAATTCCTAACACCAGGGTTTGCTGCCTCTATCCAGGAGAGAACTAGCTAGTCAAGAATCCAGTCATATATAGAATATATGCTACCTTTTCTTAAAGTTCTCTGAGGTGAACTTAGTCCAACTACAGAAATATGAGGCTTTAAATATTTGTTTTTTTCCAGATGTATATGGCCAAATTCCTTTAAAAGACCACTGCTATTTTGGAATTCTGTTGTAAACCTAATTTCAATTACTTTGACATGATTCTGGTTTGTACTGCTAAAATATTTCAGGATAATTATAGAAACATTATACCCTGTTATTTGTCAGGAGGGAAAAAAATTTATCAGGCTGTCTCATTTTTCAGATTACTTGTAGATCAGGCAGTGACTGCAAGGAGGGAGCATGAATTATCTGCAAATTTCTTTGAATTAGTTGTTTCAACAGCATCTCTGTTAAAAATAAGTGGCTTTTCAGCTAAGCTTCTGTCTGCATTTTTGTTTACTATGCAGCAACTTTACATCGCTACTGAATTATAGAAGAGAAACCCATCTTTACTGACACTGTGTGTGTACATACAGATACATACAAACACATAAAGAATATACATATATATACATATACACACATATATACTGATACATCTGGAATATATATATGGATTTCTGACAAGAGTGAGAATGTATGATGAGGGATAACGTATTAACTCTAACATCCTTGAAAGTGATAACCATTTTTTCCATATGGGATAGTATTTTATGGTGAGCAAAATTGTGAATATAATAGTGACAACAAGGTAACGTGATGTAAGTGGAAGAAGCACTGGCTTGAAAATCAGAAGAGCTATTGGAGAATGGTAGTGGAGGAAGGGGCAGGGGAGATGTGATGGATAAGAGAAAGCTGTGAGTTCCCCTAACCGTGAGGTTGGTGTGTGCAGGTGACTCTCCTCTGCATTTTTTCTTTTTTTTCTTCTTACCCTTATCCATGGGCAGTTAGAGGAAGGTTGTTCCTCCAGAGAGGACAATATAATATCAAAGAGAGAAGAAGACCTTTCCTGTATTATTCCAGTCCTTTAAATTATTTCTTAATGGCCATCTGGGGAAAATGGCATAGGCAATAGGACTGCTGAAGACTCAGCAATAGTTCATACTAGGCAAGCAGTTACTAACCTCTCACTTTCCCATTTCTAATCACACTTAACCATATATCCAGCTAAAGTTACCAGTATGGAGTATAAAATGTGTATCAAATGACAACATATAGTGCCAGTGATGTCAAATGAGCCAAATTTCTCAATTTTTCCGCAAAACATACTTTGAACTTATTATCAATTTAACAATTTGGTGCCACAGAGTAGGTACATTCTAACAAAGTGATTATACCCTCATCTGAATCCTGAAATATTTTAAAAAGCATTTTTCAGCTTGTGTTATCCTCCCACTCTCCTAGCTGTGGGAAAGCTTATTTCTGGTTAAGCCTCTTCACACTACCTGGTGTGTCACGGAAATGAATGTTGTTCCTTTAACATGTTAAGATGAATTACTCCTACCCAAATTTCTTAATTTTTGTCTTTTTACAAAGTTCCATGGAACTATAAGAAAAATTTAGTATACCAAGTTACCACCACCATTATTCAGACAGTGCAATGAGAATCCCAAAATAAATGGGATCACTGAAGCAGTTTATAATCTGCAGTACAAGTTCCATCATAAAGTGGGAACATCAGAAAAAGGAAAACACAATATTGCCACGTCTGAATTCATTGCTGCATACCACAGAGCATGGTGTTATCTGGGGAAATAGGGTAGGCAGGGGAAACATAAGGAGGAACAATGGACGTTTTTGTGTTTTCAGTTTTTTGTATCTCCAAGATCTGTTCATTCATTCTAATTGTCTAGAATCTACCTACTGTGAACTGACAGAAATCTGCATAAATAGTACATTGAGAAGTGTTACAGTTATCTATTGCTGGGTAATAAACTACATCAAAATTTGTGGCTTAAAGCAACAACGTGTTATTTTCTCTCAGGTTCTGTGGGTTGACTGAGCTCAGGCGGCAGCTTTCACTTGAGTTATCTATTGAGACTTCAGTGAGATGGTGGCTGGGGCTGCCGTCATCTGAACGCTTGACTGAGGTGGATGAAGACGTGGCTCGCCCAGGACAGGTAGTCAAACGCTGGCTATTGGCTTGGAGCTGAATTGGGGTGGTTAACCAGAGGACCACATGTGGCCCCTTCCTGTGGCTTGGACTTCTCACAGGATGGTGGCTGTATCCAAGAAGAACTGTCCCCAAATCAAGCATTATAAGAGGCTTAGGAAGAAGCTGTAAAGCCTTTTCTGACCCTACCTTAGAACTATAATAACATCACTTTTTAAAATTAGAATCAGTCACGCGAATCACTGAGGTATCTCTGATTTAAGGGGAGATGACCTAGATTCCAGCTCCTAAGGTGACAAGCAGCACGCACAAAAACGTAGAGAAGAAGTCGATGGCAGCCATCTTCGCAGACTCGCCGCAAGAGGTTAATTATGATTCTATGGCTTCCATACCTCGGGGAAATAATTTTTATAAATAATGCAAACAGACTGACCCTTCTTTGTGAATGACAAAGTAAATATCAGGCACAACTTTTAAATGGTGGTAGCTCCCAATCCCCAGGTAATTCCTGAATTTCCCTTCCTCCCATTAACACTCAAGCTACATGTCTAATATCACTTGCTCTCTCCTTCCGCTGTGCCGAATATACTTACTGACCACCAAATCCTTCCTTTAGTTCCTTGCATTTCTACCATCCTAACAGTAAAGCGAGTGGCCTGTGTTTAAGGATAAAACCTACATTCCCTACACCAAATTTATAACAGGCAAAGCTCCAAGAAATTTCATGGTCTTGCCTTCCTCAAACACAAGCTCAAGCTGCCTTCTTTTTATTTCTCTAACACAGCAGGATTCAGTAGCTCCTTTAGCCCTCAAGCCATTGCTGTTGAAAGTTGAAAAAATGAAGGAATAAATGGGCTTTCAAATCCCTCTAAGAAACAGTATAGCCCTCTTCTTACATAGGCTTCTCCCCAAATCTTTGTCCTTCCTCCATGTTTAATTTCCCTGTACCTTGAATAGACTTTGTTATTGGTTGAAATATCTTTCTTCAGTTTCTGATCCCATTTCAATTGAAATAACTCCTCAGATCATAAGGCCAGCCTAATGATATAGTGAAAATCACCTGAGACTTTCATGAATACCGTCCCACACACTGATATTTGCTCTCCTAAAGGCGATATATTGTTAAGTGGAGTCAGCTGAGGCCCTAGAAAATAATTTCTATTCCCACAGATGTCAGATTATATCCAATAGATGCAAAAGGACCTTGGCTGAGTAGTGGCCCCTATACACAGAGGATTTAAATAAGATTCCTCTGCATTCCAGAGCAAATCCCCAAAACGTATTTTGATGAATAGATTTCCACACAATCTGGAATTTTCAGAGGTTCTCAGGATAGAACTCTGCCCATGATAAGTTGATTCTTAAAACTTAAGAACATGAATAAATATGCTCAGGTTTATGAAATAAATGCTTATTTTTACCACCACCAGACTTAACAAGCAGAAATCTTGACTGAGATTCTTTCTAAATATAGGTGGTATAGCTACTCAAGTCATAGTCTAAGTTAAATGAGATCTTAAAAGAACTTGAGATCCTAGGAAACTTGAGACTGTGTCACCATCCTATCATACATCTCTTCACCTGTGCAAATAGAACCATAAACATATGACTTCATAAGGCACTTAATAAAATACTATAGGCAGAGAATTTCCCCTTGAATAAAGATATAATCAATAAATAAATTCTTCAAATCAAGAATACAATATCAAAAGAGCTGAGGTAGGAAGAAATTCTTGAACTTTTTCCTAAGGTTGCCTCTAATACTCAGGATATGAATGTGAAAACCGAAACTCCAAAACTAGCTACCTACTCCTACCCTCCGCAACACACACAGCTTAACATCTACATTATAATCTATATTAGCAGGATGTTACTATTCCATTTATTCCATTATTTTCATTAGCATAATTTTACCATTCCAGGAAACTTTTGTGCAGGCAAATAACTTCATTCTTCATTACAAGACTTTCTGCAAACTTTAGAATTTCCCCTCAGAAGGAAGTATCAACAGATACTTTAGGTCTTCAGATGTTTTGAATCCCTCACCTCAAAATCTTCAGCTTGCTATTTCCAGCAGTTCTAAACTGTTATAGCATGATCTTTTCCCAATCCCAATCTAGTCCTCTCATTGAAAGACTCAGTTTAAACTAAACTTATTTTCAACAAATTTGTCCTGCCATTTCTCCTCTGAGAACTACAGAGCTCTGTGGAGGTGGTGTTTTCCTTCACTGAGATAAGTAATTCATTCAGTTTGCTTTATCAACATGTTGTGTTGGTGATGTGTAGAGCATTAGCATTCAATGGAAGGTAGTGCTCAGACCCCTGAAAACTAACCTGTCAAACTAGAGGGGAGTAAAGTTGGGGTGGGCATGCAAATATGGCAGAAGGAGGTCAAAAATGTGGCTCCTATATTCTCCTCTATCCCAGCCCCATAAAGGATGTGTTCAAAGGTATCCTATACTTCTTGAAATATGGAGGTCAGATCCTGGCTTTGGGGCTTTTTAAAACCCCCTGAGTCCTCTAGATTTTGCAGACTGGCAATGTCTGGGAACTCATCTTCCCTGGTGTTTCCAGGTGATGACAAATTGAAATTATAATGGAGTGATGGCAGTTCAGGCATACAAAAACGGGCTTGGGCGGCCATTGACGGTCTGGTCTCAGATTCATCTTTGTATCACTGAGAACTTGAACTTTCTTTGAACTGTACCAAGGATACCACCAGCCATATTCAGAATAGTTCCCAGCTGCAACCTTATGGTCTCAAGTTCTCTCCTTGTAACTGTGCAACCATTTCAGACCCTAACCAACCCTAACTTAACAAACACCCTTACTTCTCGCCAGCTCCAATTATAATTCTTGATAAACAACTCATGTAACTGACTGTAACTTTGCTTTTTTTTTTGGCTGTGCTGGGTCTTAGTTGAGGCACATGGGATCTTCGTTGCGGCATGCGGGATATTTAGTTGTGGCAGGCGGGCTCTTAGTTGTGGCATGTGGGATCTAGTTCCCTGACCAGGGATCAAACCCAGGCCCCCTGCATTGGGAGCACGGGGTCTTATCCACGGGACCACCAGGGAAGTCCCAACCTTATGCTTTTCGCCTTTATAAGCCTCCCCTATTTTGTAGTTGGGTGGAACACAATCCAAGTGCTTCTTGAACCTGTGTCTCCTGGGCTGCAGGCTGCAGTCCTAATAGTATAACACACAGCACAGACTTAAAATCCTTATTAGACATATTCATTCTTTCATCCTCAAAGTTCTTAACATGAGCAAATCACACCTTCTCTCTCTTTTCTGTCCCATTTAATATATAAACCTAGCCCTTCCTACCTCTTAGCAAAACAAAAGCCTCCAATTAACTAAAACCCTCCACACTTGGAATGCAATGTATGGCAGAACCTACAGGTACTCCAGCCAGAGCAAAAGGGAAGGTCTCACCTCCGCAGAAGAGTTTATCACAGAATTTACCCCAAATTTCACATACACATTCCATTTATATAATATTCAAATTGCTAGGCCTCTGCAATTGAACTTTGACTAAATCCAAAATATATGTGTACTGAAAACTGAAGCAATATTCGAGCAGAGAAAGAAGTTTTTAATCAAGGAGAAGTAGCAGGAGGCTATGGACAAATATTCAGTGACCTGGAAAATTAAAATGAGGATTAATTTCAACCAACAACCTTGTGTGTGTGTGTGCGTGTGTGTGTGTATGAGAAAGAGAGAGAGAAAGATTTAATTTGTGAAAAGCTAAATATCTTTGCACTAGTTTCTGAGGTAATTTGCTTGTTTGTTCTGCCACATGAGAAAATGATAAGTGATTTGCATTTAGGGCATAAAATTGAACACTGAATAAAGATAATGATAGATATATCATATACATGTGTGAGAGACATCTACATTGACATTTAAAATGTATGATATTTTTGATGTGTCCCTAAATTTTGATGTGTTATTTAAATGAGAAAGACCACTGGAATTTAGAATAATTTGGGAAGGGGAAAAAGCCATTTGGTGAAGGGGCTAAATCTCTGGGTTTAGAGAAGAAACAAGGTGTAATATTAGCTCTTTCACTGACTAGTTGCATAAGTTTGGCCTAATCTCATCCCCAGTTAAAACCTCTGGCTTTTTTTCCCATCAAAATGAAGAGGTTGAGTTAAGATAAGGCTTTAGCCCTATTCTACCTACGGACATCCTGGGTTTATAATTGTTTTGGAAAGTATGGCTGTGGCCAAAATTCACATTAATTTTATACAAAAAGGTAATCACAGTGTTTGAGATGCATTGATTTAGGAGTGGCGTGACAATAATTTGGTTGGTTTTCTGTTATTGTTGCTGCTGCTGTTGCTGCTATTGTTCTGGGAAAGCAAATTTTCTTTGCTGATCGTCACTGTTCTGAGGTGTATGCATCAAATAATAGGCAGTTTTCAAGCCTCTTTGACAGGTGCAATTACATGCACCCAGACACCCACACGAATAAGCCTGATGAAGTCAGACATCTGTTTTCCTACACATGCTGCTCTCATCCCACTAGTACCTCATGATATTCTTTTCCCTAGTGAAGAGTGAGAAATGGTGAGCTCTCAGGAATTAATCCTGTATCAGTCCTCAAGCAGACGAGCCAACTACCATGGCCACAGGCAGTCACAAAGACATGGGAGGACCACTGTATCTTGTATCCTGTATCTCACAGAGGAGATACAGATAGGACAGTGCTAGGCCAGTCAAACTACAGGGAGGAATTGTTGGATATTACCTCCAGAATTTACCCTAAAAATCTGAGTTACCTGCCTGTATATATCAAAGACATTCTACCTAGTGCAGGAAGGCTTAAGGATTTAAACAAAAGTGAAATTGTCGCTACAGTGGGCTTTCACGAGCAATGGAGACAGTAAAGAACACAAAATCATGAGTTCCAAGAGAGGCTGACCAAAAGGAGTGGATGAACTAGTTGACCATGAGAAAATAAACCTGCAGAGAAAGCATTAACCCTTTGCTCTTGACACTCAGCTTTGTTCCCCTTAGAATTGCAGCCCAATGACTGGCCTTGTCCTGGGCTCCGGCCATTCTCATGGAAGAGATGGGCAGTGGAAGGCATTACTGTTGCACAATCTGAGACAATGAGGACCACAAGAGGCTTGTTAACACAAGGGTTGGATTATGCTTTCACTAGATATTAATGTCATCCATTTCATAATTATTTCTACTGTTTTGAACAAAATGGAACATAAATATTCCTTGCTTAGTATATCTGATTTGTACACTGTTGGTATATATCTATCAATGAATTGTATATGCAATCATATCCCCCCAATGCCTAATTAATAATATCATCCGTTTGGTGGGTTTTGAAGCTCCCAAAACGGAAATTTTGCTTCTTTTCTTCTCTTTCTCTCTCTCATAACCAAAATATTGGCTATGACAATATTTACTATCATCTAAAATATTACATTGGCTACATTCTACATGATAAGCTGACAGTAATATTTAAAGAGATAATTCTATATAAATGGATGATTCACAGGAGGTTTCTGTTTGAATCCTCTATAGTACATGTCTTCTAGAGTGTGATTTTAATTCATTATTTTATTCAACAATTGTGTGATATGTTTCAGGTACTGTGGTAGCTGTTAGGTAGGCAGTACTAAACAGAGTTGCTATTCCCCTACCGTCATGACATGTACTGACTATTGGGATAAATGTTTAAAGATCATTACACAAAAATGAATATATAATTTTAATTTTGGCTGTGTGTGTAATTGTCACCCAGTATTTAATATTAATCAACCCTTATGGAGTGCATTCTAGATGTCAAGCACTGAGGAAACAAAGGTAATAAAACCTAGACCAGCTTTCAGCAGTCTTACGGCCCAACTGGAGATGGAGAATCACATATTTACATTGTTGAAAGCATAGTAGAGCAAAAATATTGGAGACATCTAAAGACGTTGGTTGTATTTGTTTCTGAGAGGCTGGGCTATTATTGTATCTTCTGTCTAGCTTATTGCATATTCTTCATTTTCTATATTCCACAATTCTTGATTGAAGTATAATAACTGTTTGAGAATCCATGATTGCAGTGGTCAAATAAATGGTGACAATAATAAGCAGTGTATGACATCAGTTATGGGAAAGAGTCAATGGCTGAAGTGTAATAGAAAAAAGTATGAGGACTTCCCTGGTGGTCCAGTGGCTAAGACTCCACGCTCCCAATGCAGGGGGCCTGGGTTCAGTCCCTGGTCAGGGAACTAGATACCACAGGCTGCAACTAAAGATCCTGCATGCCACAACTAACACCTGGTGCAGCCAAATAAAGAAAGAAATATTTTTTTAAAAAAAGAGGATGTAAAATTTGGCAAAAATGATATATAAGTTACTAAAAGACAAGTTGGTATATCTTGATTGAACAATATGATCAAGAAAGCAGAGAGGAGGAAAGCATATTCCAAACATGGGGCTCAGCATGTGAATAAGACCTGAGAATGGAATTTTAATGGTAGGATCTAGAATGCCTTCAATATGAGTTTCAAGTTTATGAAAGAGAACAACTGGATTTGAGCAAGGGAAAGTAGACTGTGGCTACCTCATGGAGGGCCCCCCAAAACTGTGATTATTTAAACAGTGGAGAATCATTAGGGTTTGAAGAAATTGATTCTAATTACTATTTATCTAGGTAATTCTAGCAATAAAGAATAGAATAGAATAGAAGAAGGGGATGAGCTGGGTTTGGGCGCAGCTACTGGATACTGCAGGTGTAATTGCTCTGAGTTCTTGTGAGGGGATCTCAATAGAGGAGTAGCGCTAAAATTAAGAAGGAAGGAATAGATGCGACAGTTGTGATTCAGAAATAGCTGATAGAAATTACTAACTACTTAAGTATGTTGAGGATGTGAGAAAAAGGTCAACAGTGACTTTAATACATCAAGCTTGAGTGACAGGGACAGTGCTGTATCTTAGAGCAGAGTTCAGAGGATTAGACAAGTTGGAAGAAAGAGAATGAGTTCTTTTTTAGGTCTATTTTGAGAGTGAAGCTATAGCAGTGATGGCCAGGGAGACAGTACCTTTTGATTCTCAGGAAAGAAGTGAGAGTAATATATTTAGATTTGAAAGAATATAATCATGTTGGTGGTAATTTGATAATTAAGCTCTTTTTTGGAAACTTTCATCTTTGTATCCCATAGCTTTTAACACAATTCTTAAACATGTTAGCAATGTAATATGATTACCTAGTGAAAAAAATTAATAGATGCCTGAAATCTCACAGGAAGAGTATATAGACTTCTATAAGCAGAAAATTGAAAATTGATTTCTGGTGGAGGTATATATTTGTGGGGTAGGGACCAGACCAGAAGCCTAGAAGAAGTACATTAAAAGATGGTAGGAGAACTAAATCATTAGAGAAATGCAAATCAAAACTACAATGAGGTATCACCTCACACCAGTCAGAATGGCCATCATCAAAAAATCTACAAACAATAAATTCTGGAGAGGGCGTGGAGAAAAGGGAACCCTCTTGCACTGTTGGTGGGAATGTAAATTGATACAGCCACTAAGGAGAACAGTATAGAGATTCCTTAAAAAACTAAAAATAGAAGTACCATATGACCCAGCAGTCCCACTACTGGGCATATACCCTGAGAAAACCGTAATTCAAAAAGAGTCATGTACCACAATGTTCATTGCAGCACTATTTACAATAGCCAGGACATGGAAGCAACCTGAGTGTCCATCGACAGATGAATGGATAAAGAAGTTGTGGCACATATATACAATGGAATATTACTCAGCCATAAAAAGAAACGAAATTGAGTTATTTGTAGTGAGGTAGATGGACCTAGAATCTGTCATATAGAGTGAAATAAGTCAGAAAGAGAAAAACAAATACTGTATGCTAACATATATATATATGGAATCTTAAAAAAAAGAAAAAAAGGTTCTGAAGAACCTAAGCACAGGACACAAATAAAGACGCAGACATAGAGAATAGACTTGAGGACACGGGGAGGGGGAAGGGTAAGCTGGGACAAAGTGAGAGAGTGGCATGGACTTATATATACTACCAAATGTAAAATAGCTAGCTAGTGGGAAGCAGCCACATAGCACAGGGAGATCAGCTCGGTGCTTTGTGACCACCTAGAGGGGTGGGATAGGGAGAGTGGGAGGGAGATGCAAGAGGGAGGGGATATGGGGATATATGTATACGTATAGCTGATTCACTTTGTTATACAGCAGCAACTAACACAACAATGTAAAGCAATTATACTCCAATAAAGATGTTAAAAAAAAAAAGATGGTAGGAGTGTAAAGTAAAGAGAGGGTACAGCTAAGGAAGCTAAGCTAAGGGAGTAAAAAATACTAAGGGAAAAAATGTGGAAAATAAAGAACTCCATAGAGATCAAAGAGAAAGAGAATAGAAACTAGATCATAGTTTTAGCGTAAAGGAGCTTTTTGTGGCCACGTAAAAAGCTGGTGATTTTAATGAGAGAAAACTATTGGAAGCTGGATTGTAAAGGAATTTGAGAATGAGTAAATTCTGAGAATGCAGAGACAGTCAGGAGGAAAACTTCCTGATTCAGAAGTCTAGGGTGAAAGAAAACAGAGATAGTAATGATGATTGCTCCAAGTAGTATGAAGGTTGAGGGAAAAATATGTATGAAGTTAGAGATTTCAGCATAAAAACAGAAAGAAAGCAGGATAGCTTTTTTTAAGACATTTTTTCACTCTTCAGTTTATTTAAACCTAGTGGTTCTCTGCCTTATTATGCTGTATATCTCATTACATTTCCATCATTAGTTAGTTTTTTTAATTTAAAGAAATTTTATTTTATTTATTTATTTTTGGCCGTGTTGGGTCTTCTTTGCTGCACGCAGTCTTTCTCTACTTGCGGCGAGCGGGGGCTAGTCTTCATTGCGGTGCTCAGGCTTCTCGCTGCGGTGGCTTCTCTTGTTGTGGAGCATGGGCTCTAGGCACACCGGCTTCAGTAGTTGTGACGCGCGGGCTCAGCAGTTGTGGGTTGTGGGTTCTAGAGTGCAGGATCAGCAGTTTTGGTGCACAGGTTTAGTTGCTCCGCGGCATGTGGGATCTTCCCGAACTGGGGATCGAAACCATGTTCCCTGCATTGGCAGGCAGATTCTCATCCACTGCACCACCAGGGAAGCCCCTCCATCATTAGTTATTAACGAAAACAGCAAATGCACTGACTTTCCTTCTGCTAATTCTACTGATCCTGTAATCTGCTTGAAGTGTTAAACTGATTCACTCTAATTCCATGGGATGGATTATACTGGAAGAGAATAAACTGATTAGTTAAAGAAAGAGAAAGACCTGGAAAACTGAATAACAAACACATTTTTTCTTTTTACTCAGTAATATTTGGTTAGCTGTAACTGATGCTTGCTGTGCAAAAGATCTTGAAATCCTGCTTTATTAACTTTAATGGGATTAGTGGAATTGGTAAGCGTTATTTAAGGTTTTGCCTCATTTACTGTGACTTAAGAAACAAGAGGTGCATCGGACAAATCCTAAGCACTTTACCAGCGGCACTGCCATATAAGGCAAATACAGCTAGCCAGTTCTCACACTGTGATATTTAATAATTTTTCCCTGATATGTGTGTGTGCTTTATGTATGTGGATAATATGTGTGTATGATAAGGGCATTTTGAAAATTGCAAAGCACTTTTAAAAAATGTTTTTACTTTATTCACTATAAATCATATTGTACAGATGAACTACTTGATCAAAACTATTGCACTAGTTGGTTGATGCTTAGATGTTTTTTCTTCAGTATATAAAACTTTTTGAATAAATGAATCAACAAATTTTACAGAAGACATATGTTAACTTTTCTTTTAAGTCTGAGGTTCCCAAGCAAGGCTTATTAAACTAGGAAGCAATCTTGGAAATAATAATAATAACAATAATAAATGTTATAACACCTTATAATTTTAAAATAATTTGATAGTTACATCTTTTCTATACCCATGATCTACAAAATGAAAATGAAGCTGACATAGATAAAATACCTTATTATTATAGCATCAAGGAAATACAAAACAACACTAATCACCTACTGCAACTATGCAACTTTATATATTTATTCAAGATTGATTTGTAAGGAGGCAAAAGCAATGCTCTTATTTTATTGGCTTTTCTTCATCTGCAAAAGTATAGGGAAGAAATAAGATGAGTCAAAGAAATTAACAGATATTGGAAATGACTTCTCAAACTAAAAAATAAAGTCAGGTCTTGTATTTACATATTTATCAATGACTCTACAAGTAGTCTGTACATTTTTATTAGACATATACTTCAAAATGGTGAGTCAGACTGTGGAAAGCAATAATTATCCTGTAACTATCACACTAACAGTATGGAAATCAGTCCTAAATCTCTGGAAGACATTACACTCACATTCTATATTTGTGTTATGAACACCCATGAACCTGTTAACCGCTTGAAAGTTTGCAGGGTGCTTTTATCCACAGTCACCTTCAACAGAGACTCTATGGGATGGAGGTTAATTTGACCATTTCCAAACTGGAAGCAGATTCTAAGAGAGGTCACATGACTTTCCCATGGTCGCACACAGGCTGAGTGGTAGAAACAGGATTCCTGGTTGGGCCACAGGGTTCCCAAGCCAAGGCTCTCAGAGACCCTGAATAATGGGATGAGAAGATTCTAGAGAGCATAAGGATATGAATTCAAGCCTTAATTCCATCAACTGATGGGTGACCACGCATGCTTTACTATAAGTGTTGTTAAGCTCTTTACAGGTTCCTTGCTGTAGGGCTTTACTGAGGCTTAAATGAGATAATGTTTATGAAAGCACTTTTTAATATTAAAATTCTATAGAAATGTTATGAGTTGTGATGTATTTGCCAAATGGAAGCTGAGCTGATATTTGGAATGGCCTTGTGGGAATGTTTTCAATGGGGAAAGAAATTGCCTGTGAAACAGTTCTAATCACGAATGCAAATCCTGCTGGCAAATGTGGCAGATCCTGGGAAAGACACATCCAGATATTGTCTTTTTATCCCTCAAATGTCCCTGTGACTAAGGAAGTGGAGCAGCTGCTGCTATTACTATCACTGTTAGGATCATTATTCTCAGATTATTGATGGGAAAACCAAGAACAAGATAATGTGTGTGTCTGTCTGTCTGTCTGTGTGTCTGTGTGTGTCTGTGTGTAAGCCTGGCACATAGAAAACACTCAATAAATGGTGCTATTATTGCTGCTACTCTTTTTATGCTGTTCTATGCAAAGAGATCAAATTTTAGCTCTTCAAAGGTAATGTCCACGTTTGAATAGATGCCTTTGATACCAAATGACATTGTGGCAGAGAGATCTTTGGTTTAATTTGGCAATGTAAGTCACTGAATAAGCAGAATTACCCATAAATGTGACATGATAAAGAGGCAATAACAGTATTTTAAAATGTGGACTATAAGGTCTGTTGCTGGGAGATTTAGTCGATTATAAGTTCTAAAACTGGGAGTTTTCAGAGTAACAATAATAGTAATAATTAATACTGGCTGAGCTGTTATTTTGTGCCAGATATTTTGCATGTTCTCTGTGAGCATTATCTTACTGAAATCTTGCAAAACCCATACAATTGCATTGAATAGATTTATTGATGAAGAAACCAGGCGCACAGCTAGTAAGTGACTGACTCTGCCTGTGAACCCAGGTAGTCTGACTCCAAGTTGGAGCTCTTACAAAACCATGTTATTCTCCCTCCCAAAATTCTTTGAAGTTTAAACTGAATTAATGAGACTCTAGTGTATGGGGACATGGACCTAATGGATCCCCTTCTACACTCTGCTTGCCAGACTACTAGAGTCTAGGGCAAACAATGAAAATTACAGAAAAATATCGCTTTGATGTAGGACAATCATGATGATGAGGGCACTTAAGTCCATACAAGAACATTTGAAATAATATTATTCAGTCCGATTATACGTGTGAGTCATCTTCAAATATTTAAAGGACTGTCAGATAGAAGAGAAATTGGTAATATATTCTTAAGTGATACTTTTAGGATTGTTGGTAGAACTTACACTGAGATGATGTCAGCTCTGAATACATGCTGGACGTTTCTTTAGAGCAAACCAAACAGATAATGAAACAGTCTGACTCCAGATGTCTCTACATCTAGTTTTGTGTTGCTGGTGGTGGTTAAGCCTCATTTCCTTAACTGATATTATGGCAGAGCACATTGAGATATACAATGGGGATCTGACTAGACAACTTTAAAGTCTCTTACGGGAACTTCCCTGGTGGTCCAGTGGTAAAGAATCCACCTTACGATGCAGGGGACGCAGGTTCTATCCCTGGTCTGGGAACTAAGATCCCACCTGCCGCGGGGCAACTAAGTCCGCACGCCACAACTACTGAACCCGCTCGCCTCAACTAGAGAGCCTGCGTGCCGCAAACTACAGAGCCCTTGCACTCTGGAACCTGTGTGCCACAACTACAGAGCACCTGCGCCTTGGAGCCCGTGACAACTAGAGAGAGAAAAACCTGCACACCACAACTAGAGAGGAGCCCATGTGCCACAACGAAAAATCCCAGGTGCCGCAACTAAGACCTGATGCAGCCAAAAAAATAAACTAAATAAATAAATAATAAATCTTAAAAAAAAAATGGAAAGTAGAACATATTTAAAAATAAATGAAGTCTCTTCCAGAATTTGGTTTCTGAGATTATAAGAAATGGCCAATTAGGTCTTAAAACTCAGTGCTTAGGACTGTGAACATGAGTATGTTCACAGACACCCTGAGTCAACTAAAATAATGATGTGCCTGTAGCCCTATTTGCTCCGTATTTCTGCCCATCCTCAAGGGCAAGGATGCTACTTTCCTACAAGAGAGGACAGGTTAATCTGCATAAGGAGAAAGTAGGTGAGTCATGAGAGTGTAATAGGGACATAGATACTGAAGGTTGAAGAGAAGTGAAGCAGACCATCTGAGAGTTATTCAGATGGTAGAGAGGAAAATAGTTTGGTATAAGCTTATGTGACTAAAGTTAATATAGGAAATCCCTCTGATGTCCTTTGAGAAGCAAAAGTAAAGAATTGTATGTTTCTTTAAATACTTTTGGGTGGTAAACTATGTTTCCTCAAAATAACATCATTCTGGGGCTGAATCATCTTTTTGGTTTCCTAGGGTAACATGTTGTGGGACTAACATGCAGGATTTCAGCTCCAGTACCCAGCTATACTCAGTCAGGATGGAAGTCATCACTGTAAATGTGAGTCAAAGTGTATTTTCATCCTGAATGTTAAGCTGTTGGAACAATGAAACTGATGAGGATGAGTCCATCAAATCAGAAATTATGCAAAAATGTTGAAGAGTTCCTGAGAGGATGATAGCCTAGTACGATTTTCATAGTTTGTAAAAAGGCCCTATTTATTTCTTAAAATTTTAACCAAATACACAAACTTGTGTATGTTCTCTATAACTTAGGCAAAACTCAGCAAAGTACCTTACACATCATGAACTGTAAAGCTGAAGTGTATGGTTTGTTTTGTTTTATTTTTCCAAACTTCAATTGATATTACATGGATATCAAGAGAAGGTCTTACCTGTTTATCTGTTCAAGACTTCTGCTTTGCTTCCATGATCAAGATCAGATAATTTATCAGTTAAACAGACTCTGGAATGATGATGATATGGGTTACTTGTAACTTTAAAGTTAAGACATTAGTGATAGGTAGCATGCCAAGGGCTTAACATGATCTCAACATCTGTAATACCATTCATCGTATTATTAACAAATATACTCCTCCTCTCTCCCACGCCAGTGGGATGGAATATACTTCTCTGCTTGCTTTGGGTTTTGCCATGTAGCTTGCTCTGTGTCTTAGCTCTGGCTACCACAGCAAAGTACCTGAGGCTGGGTGGCTTAAACAGCAGAAATTTATTTCTCTTTCCCTTTCTTTCTTCCTTCCTTTCTTTCTTTCTTTCTTTTTTCTTTCTTTTTCTTTCTTTCTTTCTTTCTTTCTTTCTTTCTTTCTTTCTTTCTTTCTTTCTTTCTTTCTTTCTTTCTTCTTTCTTTCCTTCTCTCTCTCTAGCTCTCCTCTCTCTCTCTCTCTCCCCCCCTTCTCTCTCTCAAGCTCTCTCTCTCTCTCTAGCTCTCTCTGCCTCTGTCTCTCTGTCTCTCTCTAGCTCTCTCTGTCTCTCTCTAACTCTCTCTAGCGCTCTCTCTCTCTCTCTCTCTCTCTCTTTAGCTCTCTCTCTCTCTCTCTAGCTCTCTCTCTCTCTCTCTAGCTCTGGGGGCAGGAAGTCTGAGAAGGGAGTGCCGGCATGGTTCAGTTCTGGTGAGAACTCTTCCTGGCTTGCATATGGCTGCCTTCTTACTGTGTCCTCACATGGCAGAGAGGGACAGAGAAACAGGGAGAAAGGTATCTCATGTCTGGTGTCATAAGGGCATTAATCCCATCATGAAGGCTCCACCCTTACGACATAATCATATTCCAGAGTCCCCGTCTCCAAATATTGTCACATTGGGGGTTAGGGCTTCTACATGAGAATGGGTGGAGGCATAATTCAGTCCACAGCACTCTGAGAAATCGAGTGCCACCACTGAGTGAAGATGTTAAGCGACACTCATGTGTACTTTTTCTCTCCTCCACACATGCTGTCCACTTTGAGAAGAACACAGCAAGACTGATGGTCCTAGAACCTGAGTCCCATTCACAACCTGTAGCACGATGAGGTAGCCAACCTGCAAAGCTACAAAGAAAACTTGCAGTTTATTGTTGGGATTAGGCGTTGCTGCCAAACAAACAAACAAAAACTGTCTAATCCATAGAACAGTGGTAAAGAGGCTCAGGCTCAGAGAGGAAGAAATGTCATTGCTTATATGCAAAAATCTTTCAGGAGCCATAAGACTGAAATTTTTCTGAAGAATACTGAAATGAATTCATGATAGTAATGGAATTCTAATGCCAAAAAATAACTTTATGACAGTAACAGGAATAAGTGTTCTGTATTTTTGTACTTGGGCTAAAAAACAGGAAGAATGCATAATATTTGGATGGGGTGCAGGATAAAACTTCTGGCTACTCACAAGCAGCTAGGTTGAATATGTTTGAGTGCATTTAATAGGAGTAGTTATGTTACTTTTGGCATAACAAATTACCACACATTTAGTAGCTTAAAACATTTGTCATTTCTTGTCTCACAGTTTCAGTGGGTCAGGAGTCTGGGCACAAGTGAGGTGGGTCCTGAGCTCAGACTCTTACAAGACTCACATCAAGGTGTTGGTTAGACTCTGTTCCCATCTGGAGGTTTGACTGGGGAAGGATCCACTTCTAAGCTCCTTCAGGTTGTTGGCAGAGCTCAGGGTCATACAACTTCAGATTTCATGGCAGCTTGATTCATCCAAGTGAATGAATGAGAGAGGGAGAGAGGGAGAGGGAGAGAGAGAGAGAGAGAGAATATGAATGAAGGTCTCTGCTACTTGGAGCCCCTAACTTCAGGGAAGGCCTGAATACTCTTAGTGATATTAACAAATGTGGTTTCTAGATATTACATAATGAAATTAGGCAACATTTGGAAGATCTATATAGCTCAGTGAATCAGTATTTTCCAAAGACTAATATCTTTTTGCTCTCACAAATTCATCAATGGATAAAAGATCATCCAAAGTAGATTATGAAAAGTTCATTGATAATGGTTTCAGATTCTACATTGCAACTAGTCTTTAAAAGACAACCGTTGGTTGAGTTTTGGAACAGTATCAAAGAATATCCACCATTACCAAAAAACTATGAAAAACACTTCTGCCTTGTCTTCTGCTTAGCGAGAGAGAAAAAAGAGCTGTAAAAAAAAATGCAACAATGCCAGTTGACTTATCTGTTCGTTTTGATTTTGGGAAAAAAATAATGTGTTAAATGTTACCACGTCATGAGTTTATTATCGTTATTTTAAAATAAAGCTATAAATACAAAAAAAAGCCTACCTGACTAGGTCAGGCCCACCCAAGATAATCTCCCTTTTAATTAACTCAAAACCAACAGGTTAGGAACCTTAATTATATCTGTAAAATCCTTTCATCTTTACCCTACCCTGAGAGTGACACCCCATCACCTTTGCCATATTGTATCGGTTAGAAGAAAGTCCCAGATTCCACAGCACAGAAGGGGAGAGGATGACACAGGGGTGTGACTCATCATGGGTTACCAGAGGGTATATCTGCCATGTCATTCAATAAACTATATTGGACTACATTATTACTCCAGAGAACTTCAAAGTTTTCCCATTTATAAAATCAAGCCAGGCGTGGGACAAAGGTAGATGTAGTGACTGGGAAGCAGGGATGAGTAATAAAGCTCAGACCTGAGGCACTATGAGGACATGAGAGAACTGAAATAAAGCAGATACGACTCTCTTAAAGAAACATCACCAAAAAGCCATGTCTGATTTAGTATGAATAAACAAGTTCCTCGATACCCATCAGAGCCGTACAAACGTTCCCAGAGGCAGAATCAAGACCAGGTTGGAAATAGCCCCTTCTAATCTGCTATCACTGTGGTGGAGCTGGTCAGGTGCACCTACGCATCTAGCCACTTACACTTCAGAGACCCCAGGAAGGATGGAAAGTGTGATTGCATTTCAGCATTGGCTAGGAGGGACATCTAGTGGCAGCTGGAAACTGGGAGGGTTGTCAACTGGTAAGCACATAACCTTGAGCAGGTTAATGCATAGAGATTCTGAGTGGGAGGTGCTGATGGTGTTCTGTCTGTTCTCCAGGAAGCCAGTCAGCCACCGATTTCAAGTTTTTAAAAAAGATATAAAAGATTTTTATAAGATTATAAACAAACCATACCTGGTAGTATCTTCAAAGGCATCTAACATTATTTACACGCATTCTCATAAAGAAGTGTGCTCTCATAGAAATAAGGGTAACTTCAATGAGCCACATTATATTTCTGTGTGTGTGTGTGTGTGTGTGTGTGTGTGTGTGTGTGTGAGAAAGAGATAGGAAGAGAGTCATCAAAGATTGATCGGGAGAACATTATGACATGGTAAAACATATATAGATGAAAGGAAGGAAGTAAAGGAGGAAGGGAGGGAGAAAGGAAAATGGGACTCGCGGTGCTGTAGCCATACCTCCTCCCTCCAATCCCTCAGGGCAATGTTATCTTTGCCTATTTTGACTCTTCATCTTCCCCACCCTCTAAGATGTGTGGCTTTCTACAAAAATGGATTTTAGAACTTTCAGATGTATCCAAAAAAATGAACAAAGGAGGACTCAGCCTGAGAAATGGGAAAAGAGAAAAAGCTGAAAGACAATGAGGCTAAGTGAATCTTTATGGTACAGATCTGAGAAGGTTGGGGGAAAGAGGTGGGAATAAAGAGGCAGGGATGGAGTGGGTGCTTCAGGGATGGGGGAGAGCTTTAGAGTGGTGGTGAGTCATTAGCTCTTGAGCAGCCTTAAGTGAGAGGAAACTGTGAAGGAGAGAAAGAGATGAGTGTTTTCAAGTTTATTTTAATATTATGAAGATTTTTTGACAGATCCAAATTAAAGATTGGAATTATTTTAATTATTAATTTCACTGGTTTTTATCCCGGTACCTAGTTAAAGGCCCACTACGTAGTAGATGTCAGTTACTGAATGAATGAATGAATGAATGAATACCAATTGCCATCCTAAAAGCTCAGGTTGGACCAGTTCAGCCAATATGAACAATGAGTAGAATGTGGTGGTAACTGATGTCACAATGGACTATGAAACCAGAATTCCACGGTGTGGCCTCAACATACCTTTTTAAAGCATTCCAACTTGACATAAAATTAGTAGCAGCTTGTTTCCTCCAGTTCACTGAAACTGTTCGTGTCGGGTTACAAAGATGAATCAGAAGACATAGGAAACCCGTAAAGTCGAGGTGTTTAAAATATGTCTGTTCTCATAAGACCTGTTTCCTCAAAACTCTAATAATTCTCATCTCTATTTTCCATATTTACTTCTGCTTGAGTTCTTTTATTTACCTGGAATTCTTTCTTTTTCCTCTTCATCTCTCCATTTTCAGAGCTGATCTCAAAACTCTTCTTATCTGTAAAATGAGAATTTTTGAAACAGAAAATTCTGAGTCCCTTTCCAACTCTTTCCTAACACTTTGACACACAACACAAAGTTGCGACTGAAATCAAACATTTATTGTGCAAGGACTATGCATCCTACTGTAAGTTTGAAGCTCCCATGCAAGTTAGGTCACTTTCCTTGGGCTTTTTATAGAATTCTGTGTGCTCCTCACTTGTGGCAGCTGTCTCTCTCAAGCTTTTGTCCCTGCTGGTGTGCTTATGTAGAATTTTCTCTCTCTGCTTTCTGGACTATGAATTGTTTGAGGAAAATATGCTGTTTTATTCATCTTCCTGGTTGTTTTAAAGACACATTTAAATATAAGGAATGTTTTAATTATTAAATCAAGTCTGGCAGGAAATCAGTTTGGCAGCAATTCACCAGTAGTTTGTGTCAGTGAATGTATTTATTATGATAAAAATTATATTTCTTTGAAACTCTTTCATTATCTGAAAGTTTTGAAATTCAAGTGGAATGGAGTCCTCTCCAATCACTCCCAATTAGTACTGTGTAGTTGCATGCGTACACTGTACACAAATGTATTACCATACGGTAATAAATTCTGTGGGCTTTTCCTTATTTCCTTGTCATGAGATTTTGCTATACTAAACACTGCTTTTTTTTTTTTTTTTTCTTTCTGGCCTGAAGGAAAAAGGCCATCCTAAAAGAATAACAGGCCTTTGAACTCCGCAGGGAGAAGAGAGTGATTTCGTGAACATTCCATTCTCCAAACTTGTCATTCTCTAAGTTAGTGATCTTTCTTTATTTACATGTTGATTGGTAGAGTTTGACATAGTTGTACTAGAATTTAAATTTATTTATTTATTTTTATTTTTGGCTGTGTTGGGTGTTCGTTTCTGTGCGAGGGCTTTCTCTAGTTGCGGCGAGTGGGGGCCACTCTTCATTGCGGTGTGCAGGCCTCTCACTGTCGTAGCCTCTCTTGTTGTGGAGCACAGGCTGCAGACGCGCAGGCTCAGTAGTTGTGGCCCACGGGCCCAGTTGCTCTATGTGGGATCTTCCCAGACCAGGGCTCGAACCCACGTCCCCTGCATTGGCAGGCAGATTCTCAACCGCTGCGCCACCAGGGAAGCCCTGTACTAGAATTTAGATGGGTGATTTTTGGCTCAAGAATTTGATGTTCAAAGTAAATGTTTTATTACTTATTTGCTGCCTACCTCTAAAAAAGTTGGGCAGCATACAATTTAAAAAAATGTGAAATAAGACTATTAAAGTAACAGAGCAAGAGTTCAATAATGTCCAGCAAATCCAGCTGGAATGCTTCTCCAGATGGGAATTTAAACACCGGGGAACTGACACTCTGGCAGGTGATGCTGCTTAAAGAAGTCAGAAGTGGAAAGAAGCAATAGAAATAGTAAAAAAAAAAAATCCCAGGAGTGGGGCAAGATCAAGTCAGCAAAAAAAAGAGCAGGGGGGCTTCCCTGGTGGCGCAGTGGTTGAGAGTCCGCCTGCCAGTGGAGGGGACACGGGTTCGTGCCCCGGTCCGGGAAGATCCCACATGCCGCAGAGCGGCTGGGCCCGTGAGCCATGGCCGCTGCGCCTGCGCGTCCGGAGCCTGTGCTCCGCAATGGGAGAGGCCACAACAGTGAGAGGCCCGCGTACCGCAAAAAAAAAGAAGAGCAGGGAACGATTACAAATTGCAAAATGGAATTAGTCTACTCAGGGATGAGTAGACTAGGATAGAAGTAGGAATAAAAGATGAGAGAAAGGGGGTCCTTAGATCATTATCACCAATGAAAGTGCTTCTGCTTTCTTGTGCTAAACCCAGACCCGTGCACTGTTGGATCATTTGACTTAATGGCTTAAGTCAGCATGCACAATATTAAGGAGATTAAATGTATCAGATAATAAAGACCATGGGAAGCTTCTGCAATTGAAGACAAGATTTATCTATGAGTTGTTAGTTTTCAAGGAGAAAAAGGATGTATGACAGATTCCAGAAAAGACCAAATTCTTAGAAAACAAAAAAATAGGATTAAATACTAGAGAAATTTGTTCTTTACATGTCTATCAAGAAGAGGAGAGAAAACTAAAAAAATAA
Organism: Delphinus delphis; assembly: GCF_949987515.2. NCBI lineage: Eukaryota > Metazoa > Chordata > Mammalia > Artiodactyla > Delphinidae > Delphinus > Delphinus delphis. The sequence continues at coordinate 52,581,068 of NC_082698.1, read as the reverse complement.
TTATTTTTAGATTAAGACCCAACAGATAACAATTTAGCCTTTCTCTCCCATACTATAAGGCCAAGTGAAGAAATATTGGCTATATCTCTTATAAAGAATGGCTGTTAATGGCTGAGGAGAGAAAATGTTCTTGTTGCAAGGGGGTTTCATAGGGAAGTCTTATAACTAAATCATTAAAGTGATGTCATAATTAGCCATTTTCAGCATGGACAGGGATGCTTTATATATGTGCCAGAAGATACAGCTTGAAAACTAAGCACTGTTCACTCCAGGTCTCAGGTATTGAAGAAAAAAAAAAAATCCACCTTCTGTTCATTTACAAAAGGGATCAAGTGTCCTACTGTGAGCAGGAGGGATGAGAGGGTCAAGATGCACAGATTTCATGCAAAGATAATGGGCCAATTTTGGAGGGAAGGGGCCAGACTGAGAATGTAATGGTATACAGTCTCTAGAGTATTTCCACACAAACTGTCTTTGGATGAAGGACAAGAATTCCTATAGAAATGTGTTTCCCTAAAGACGGAGCCACTTTGATATTTTTTGCACCTTCATTCATGAAAGGAGGCAGAAGAATTTCTGTCCCTGGATCTGAAAGGCATTTAATCTAACACGATACATGCCTGTATATGTGACACATCTTTTTGGAAGAATTTGAAAGGAACTGCAGTTCCAGAGGAGTGAGTGAGGGGTCACCTTTGTAATGGTTCCTGTGACTCTATTTCTTCCCCCCTAATGACTTACCTAAAATACATTTGTTATAAACATTGTCTTTCCTGGAACCATTATTTTCATGGTATTTTATCCTCACACAAACATGCCGAAGGGAGCACAGGTCAGGCTTATGAAATTTGGTCTTCCCAATGATCACCTGGGGAAAGCATGATTATCCCCTTTTACAGATGAGGATCTTAAATTCAAAGACATGCAATCTCTTTGCCCACAGCTTCACACTTCGTGTGAAACAGAGCTGGAATTCAAGCTCACTCCTTTGTTTGGAGTTATTTCTAACATACTTCTCTTACTCTCCCAGACATGTATTTATATTCAAGACAAACAAAAATGTAACATTTGGCTTACACCGAATCATTTATCTTCTTATTTGGCACCGTGATTATACAGCATTTATAAAACTCCCTGTCCAGTCAGGCAAATACTTGCACTTCTGTGCTTTGATTTAGTGCACTAGGTCCCACTATCGAAGTTACTAGCCTTGCAAATGGTCATAATCTGAGTCTAGATTTCTAGGCTTATGCTTATAAATCACTTGGCAGAGAACAGAGTTGATACTAGAAAGAGAATCACAGGTTGGAAGGGCTGAGTTAGCATCACACATCAACAGAAATGAAGTAGCTTTATTTTAACATGGGTTATGAACAAAAGCCACTACAGAGAGAACAGGGTTAAGATGGGACTTAACTTATTTTAAAAAGTGTCACTTAGGAAAATACCAACTATCATAACGACTGTTGTATACAAGTTGAAAATTTTTGAGACGGTATAACTTTCTTTTTTGACAGAGCAATGCTTAGAAATAAAATACTTTAAACTATAATTTCAGTTCTTAAAAATATATGACTACAAAGTATAAGACAGTCTTTAAATCTCCCAAATTTTCTATAGACAGACTCTAACTTAAACTATAAAAATAACATTTTAAACAATAAAAATAACATTTTTGGTTAGAGGAATAAACTTTGGTTTTATTTTTGTTTTCCGTATGGCTCAGGATATATTTGATAAGAAATTGTTTTGTACTTCAGATGTTTTGACATAACTCCGCGAGGATGCAATGCCTGTGGATGAATTGTACGTGTTGTACATAATCTTCACTCAGGTGATAGTCTGTCTTCTGAGACCTCCGAGTCCCTGAGAATTTGAAGGCAAATTTTGTCCCATTAAAGTCTATTTGTTTTTCAACAAAGTCATATTTGATTTATATTGAGAGGAATTTTCACGTGGATCTTGGCATGTTCAGAATTTTCATTCCTTTATTTTTCAAGGACACATTTTCGAGTATAAGAATAATGCCAAACATAATAAACGCAAATAAAACATTAATTTGGCACTCTTAGTTTATATACATGTTTACACTTTTTGTGAACCACAGACTTTTATATCCAACTTACTATACTGCTCCTACTTACTATACTGCTCCATAGGCCTTTCCAACTCAATATTCCCTCAACCAAATTTATGAACTCCACAAATGTAGTTTTCCTCCAATATCCCTATTCTCAAGGAAGGCACCATCATATAAACAGGTAGCCAAACCAGAAATCTAGTGGTCATCCTTGACACTTTCCTCTCCCTTCCCTTCATATCTGATTTATTGTGCTTGAGCTATAAAAATAGCTTGAACTATAACTTATCCTTGAACTATAAAAATCTCCTTCTTTTATGTGGTGAGAGAAGAGGGATCAAGGTTTGGAGAGAAAGCCTTGAATGCATCCTAAAAATTGCCTCCTGTGGTTAATGCTGACTACAGTTACCTAATAAAGGGTGAGTACATTTTTTGCACATTCAAAATAATACTATATAAATAGTAATAAAGCCTTAATGTAGGCACAAAATGTGAAGTAATGTGAATTTATACAATTAAAATTTCATTGAGAATTACATAATTACAAAGCTGAGGAATTGAGTGAACTGTAAGTTGTATTCACCCTGTTGCAACATGGCTGTGCAATTTTAGCTGCTGAAAAGATCTACCCACCATCTTTGAATTATTTTTAAATTGCGTGGATTTTGACTAATAGGAAGTCAGGAAAGCATCTTTCCCCTAGAATATGGCAGCCCCGTCATCATATATTTGTGAGAAAGATGTCCTCCCCAGCTACCACGAAAGTCCTCAGTAGCATTTTCTTATTGGATAGTGAAGCCTTCAGGTAAAATTTTGTTCCATCTTTACGTATTATTTATGAGCCAAATCTTTAACATGAAAGCAAAAATAAATAAATAAAGTGAAAACGAAAGGAAAATTGTATAATGCAACACAGCTCATGATTCCATGAAAATCTGTCGTTTGAGAACTTACATGAACTAGGCTTTCCTGAGCATTAGAAATGGCAATTTGGTGTTGTTTCTGGCTGCAAGTTAACATTTCTTCCAGCGTTCATTTGCTGCTATTTCACACAATGGGGATCTGGCAGTCAGGTACTCTTAACAGGCATATTACTGGGCCTCAATCAGGTTTTGAATGTTAAAGCAATCTCAGTTTGGATTGACAGGGTATCTAAGGAAAATGTACTTATTTCCACTCTCTAGTTCCTATGACAGTGCTTTTTTGTAATGGACATTGTATGGTCATATATTCAATTTTCATGTGAGATGCATCCGCTGAATCTCATTAAAAACTACCCAGGCTTGGCTTCACAGACATCTTCACAAACACAGGAATCCGCATTGTGTCTCTTCTCCCTCATAGAATGAATTATCTGGTTGTCAGATTATTCCAGCTTTCCCTTCATTTTCTAAGAGGAATTCATGGACCTTGTAATACATTTTCTGAGCATAACCACCCAATTGTCCATTGCTTGGGTTGCAGTGGCCTACCTGACCTGTACTTAGCATTACTGATGTCCCAGGTTGTGCCAATAAGTTTGTCCTAGGATCTGTCATAGAAGGCATCACTTGCCTTCTGTATCTTGGTGTTTTATGTTCTTTGTGGCTTGTTGTCATTTGTAGCTGAGATACGGGGGAATGATAACTCTACCAGGTCGCAAGATATCAAGATGGTTCCATTTGAAGCCTCAACTTCCTCTTCTGAAATATAAAAGTTTTTGTGAGAATAAAAGGAACTTACATTAAAGTACTCTGTGAAATGTTAACTTGCAATAACATTTTAAACTAATTAGCCCAAGTTTACATGATATAAAGAATATTGAATTAAGTAGCTTTTTTTCTCCAGTAATGATTAGTCAGTAACTGTTCTAATCCCTTAGTACGTATTATTTCATTTAATAATGACATTAACTATATAAAGTAGTTTTATAGTCAAGGTGGTTGAAGCAGAGAAGTTTAGGTAAATGACATAGATCATGACATAGATCATAGCAATAGAACCATAGATCATGACATAGATCATAGTAATAGAACCAGTCTTCATTCAAATCAGTATGTCTCCAGGATCCTGTACTAAGCTGATCCCCTGTAAGTGGCCAAATAAAATATTAGTACTAGCCCAGCATGTGTGTCCTTAGGCAAAAACCACATGCTCTCTTTTAGTCCACATTAGCTTTCATATCTGAAAAATAAAGGATGAGTTTCACTTGATGTTCGAAGGTTAATGTGTAAAGGTTTTTTGTAGCTTTAATTCTTTTGATTTCCCACAATTTACCTTTTTCCAAAGCATTCTTTCTCTTCGCTCTTTACAGTAAAACATTACTGTCATAAATCATACAGCCAGGAAGATTTGTGTGCAGTCCTAGGGAGGATTAGTTAGGGAATGGAGGAAGCAGGAACAGAAAAGGGAAGAACCTAGCAAGTCTCACAGAAAAAAAGGTGTCAGCCAAATTCTGTAGGAGAAATGGGAATGTAAATTAGGTCCAGAGTTTGTCCCAACCAGAAACAAGTGGACTAACTCTGGTTTCATGTTAACAGCACCCCTGATGGGAATGTAAATTCCCAGAGATTTCAGATTCCCTGTGTGTTCAGTCAAGGAGGTTCTGGTACCTTGAGGCTTGTCTCCCAAGGAAGAGTAACAGTATCTCCACCCAGAGCAAAAACACATGGCAACCAGAGGAGGGTCACACAAAAATGGTAAAAGGATTTAAAGGAATCTGGGCAGAGCACCAAAAGTATCTGCTAAGATTACCTAATATGCATTCCAAGAAAGAAAAAATCTAAATGTTTACTCGATTGCTAAATATTTAATAAAATTGTAAATATTTATTAAAGAAAAAATTCTAAATATATACATTTGGAATTAGTATATAATTTATAATGCTTTGTCATCATTAATACAGAAAATGAAGAGAAATACAAATAAGGTAGGTACAATCAATTGACAAAAGAGGAAATAAAATTAGCAAATATATAAAGATATTAGGTTAAAATTATCAAAGAAATATAAATTTAAAGAGGTACCATTTTTCACATATTGCATTTGTAAAAAAAAAAAGAAAAAAAAGAAAGAGCGAGGACTTTGCTGGTGGCGCAGTGGTTAAGAATACACCTGCCAATGCAGGGGACACGCCCTGGCCCAGGAAGATCCCACATGCCGCGGAGCAACTAAGCCCGTGCACCACAACTACTGAGCCTGCACTCTAGAGCCTGCGTGCCACAACTACTGAAGCCCATGCGCCTAGAGCCCGTGCTCGGCAACAAGAGAAGCCACCGCAATGAGAAGCCCATGCACCACAACAAAGAGTAGCACCCGTTCACCACAACTAGAGAAAGCCTGAGCACAGCAAGGAAGACCCAACACAGCCAAAAATAAATAAATTAATTAATTAATTTAAAAAGAAGAGTGAGAAAGAGAAAGAAAGGAAGGAAGGAAGGAATGGAATGTAGTAGACTTGTGATTGGGTTGTTTTTTTTTTTACTTCTCAATAGTGGCACTTAAAGTTTTTAAAGTATGCAAAGTGCAGTTTATCTGCTTTTTTTGTTTTTTGGTTGCCTAATCCAAGGGAATAAAGATTTATACATATATTTTCTTAAAGAGCTTAATAGTTTAGCTCTTATATTTAGGGCCTTTATCCATTCTTAGTTACTTTTTGTGTATGATGAAATCAAGTGGTCCACTTCATTCTTTTGCATGTGATTATCAAGTTTTCATAGCACCATTTGTTGAAAAGACTATTCTTGCCCCCATTGTGTTGTCTTGCACCCTTGTAGAAAATAATTTCCTATAAATATTGGGTACATTTCTGGATTCCCAATTGTATTCCATTGATCTATATGTCTATTCTTATGTAACTAACAGTCATGATTAATGTAGCTTTGTGGTAAGTTTTGAAGCCAGGAAGCATGAATACTCCAACTTAATTCTTCTTTCTCAAGATTGTTTTGGCTATTCCATATCCCTAGAATTTCCAAATTAGTGTTAGAATCAGCTTGTCACTTTCTGAAGAAAAGCCAGCTTCCTCCAAAGATGTGAGCTTAAAATTCCTGGCCCCTGAAGTACTGAGAGGAGTGAAAACGATTACACAGAAGATCCAAAAGAAAAGTGTTTGGAGCTAGATGAGGGCAACTCAGACAAAGGGAGGGAAAAAAAAAAAGAAAAAAAATTAATTTTATATTGTTAAAAAAAAAAACACAAAAACATCCAAGTAAACAACTGGCAGAAGACTTTCTCCCATAAGTGTGCATGCTGCACATGTTAATAAACTATTTTTTCAATAGTTTATTAAAAAAAAAAAAGACAAAGGGAGGATCCAAATCAGTCTTCTTACTTACACCCCAAGTCCTCAGGGCAAAGAATAACACTGGACATAGTGTTTCTTCTTCTTGGTTATAAACTTGTCCAAGGCAGCAGTTTTCAAGGAATGACCTAGTCCCTGCTCCTCGGGTATGTATCTCCTGGAAAGCATTTATCTGCTGGTAGGAGAGAGGTACTTAGATAAAATGAAAGAAAGAAGCCTGACCCATATTCTTAAAATTGGGAAAAAAATTTTTTACATTTTAGTTTGAGGTTTTTATTAAAATAGTGAGATTCATATATTCTCCATATAATCCAATATAAAGTTACAATTGGAAATAGTAACTTTTCATTAATCACATTAACTGATAGTACCAGAGTGCTTTTAAATATATGCACATTTTTTTTAATTTGCAAAATATATTCACTTTTGTTTTCCATTTTTAACATCATAATAATCGTGGCGTGTTGCCCAATATGGGAGTGTTGCCCAAATTTTATGGACAATATAACTGGGACTCAAAGTCTCATAAGATTATTGGAGGGCTTCCCTGGCGGCACAGTGGTTGAGAGTCTGCCTGCCGATGCAGGCGACACGGGTTTGTGCCCCGGTCCAGGAAGATCCCACATGCGGCGAAGCGGCTGGGCCCGTGAGCCATGGCCGCTGAGCCTGCGCGTCCGGAGCCTGTGCTCCGCAACGGGAGAGGCCACAACAGTGAGAGGCCCGCATACAGCAAAAAAAAAAAAAAAAAAAAAAAAAGATTATTGGAGTAGTAGGGGTTCAAGCCAAGGTTTCCTAACTATTTGTTCAGTGCACCCTTCACTGCCCATATCCTTAATTATGACAAAGAATCAAGAATTTACTGGTCATAGTATCAGCTCTACCTATTGCTTTATGGACACATACTTTCTCAATCCATCAAGTATTTGATACCTGTATTTTCAGAAATGATATGTGACCTTTGACTTCGCTTAACCAAAGTATGTGCAACTCAGTTTAAGTCTTCTTTGAAGGCACAGTGTGACAGACCAAATTTGATGTGCAGGATTCCCTTTCTCCATAATGACACTTCTGACACACTGCCTGGAGACAAAAGAGGGAAAGACCCAGGATGTTCCATCTGCTCTGTCACACACACATGCAAATTTTTTAAATTAAAAACAAAGAAAGGGCTTCCCTGGTGGCGCAGTTGTTGAGAATCTGCCTGCTAATGCAGGGGACATGGGTTCGAGCCCTGATCTGGGAAGATCCCACGTGCCGCGGAGCAACTAGGCCCGTGAGCCACAACTACTGAGCCTGCGTGTCTGGAGCCTGTGCTCCACAACAAGAGAGGCTGCGATAGTGAGAGGCCCGTGCACCACGATGAAGAGTGGCCCCCGCTTGCCACAACTAGAGAAACTTCGTTTCTGGCACAGAAACGAAGACCCAACACAGCCAAAAATAAATAAATAAATTAATTAATTAAAAAAAAAAGAAATGGCCATTTTTTCCAAAGGGAAAGGGAACTGCTTGGGGAATCTGAATGATGTAACGTTTGTCTGAAAGCTTTAAAGATGAAAGGTGTCACTTTTTACCCATTAGCCTTGTAGAATGATGAGATCCTGAGTGTGCCTTGCTACTTCAAAGGGTCGTTGGAATTCATCTTCCAGGAAAGACTGCCTGAAAGATTTTTGTGAAGGAGGTGTGGTTCCTTCCAGGGCCTTCCTTCAGCACACTTGTAGATTGCTACAACCTTTAGTGTTCACCAAACTTTTTAATGTAACTTCTAAATCTTTTTGGGTCCCTCATGTAAATTCTCATAGAGGACATGAGGTATCTTCTGTCATTGTTCAAGCCCAGATGGACCTTCCAGAGGTTAGACTAGGGTTCTCTCCTCTTGCTTAAAGATATATATATACCTCATCTCAATGATCAGAGAAGTAAGGGTGCATTTGGAGTTCAAATTCTGGAAACAAATCATACTTTGCCTAAGAGCTCTCTTGCTGCTCTGCCAGTTGCCCAGTGTGCCCCAGAGTACCACTAAGAATGCTAATTATGGGTTTAGGATTTCCAGAGAGAAAAAGGACAATGGGCAGATCTGTGTGTGGGGTGGCAAATAGTGTATAATTATTTGCAAATCTGCCTTAAGGCAAGAGAGAACCAACATCTCCTACTAGGTCTGCTTGCCAGGGGAATACTTCCTAGCTAATTGACTATTTCCCAAGGAGATTATTTTTCTCATTACATCATTCCCAAAGTGATGATTCTGAGATTTTTGCCTAATGTTTTCTTTAATACTTAAACCAGTAACCATAAATAGTATCATTTTTGTTTGTAGTCTTATCCAATATAGTAGGGACTATAAATTGTTTCCATTTACAGTGATTCAGGAGAGGCCAGAGTTTGGTGGATCTTCTTATTCCAGTCCCTGGTGGAGAGTTTTTCATAAAAGCAACCATCAGTATTGCAGTTGGCTGCCATCTAAACTCCTCTTGTTTATTTCCGAAGCAAAGCTGGCTTTCCTCCCAAAGTGCAATGGGAGCCAGTTGGCCTAGTTAGTCTCTGAGAGGCTCAACTTTGCATTTCCCCAACCCCGAGAACTTCCTTTGGGTAAACAAGCCCAAAGACTTATCTGTTTTTACTTTCTGTAACTTACTTGTGTTTGGAATCTAATCATCACTGTTTCGTAGATAGCTTTCTCTAATTCATACATATAATCCCATTCCTATTCCAGCTTATTCCTTAAATACTTAATACAAAATCTGCTTCCACACCCTCCCTTACTTCTTTACATGTATCGTTACACACACACACACACACACACGTACACCCAAGCATGCGCAAACACAATTATTGGTCAAATATGTCAATCAAATGTCTCGAGAAGTCTATATTCAAAAGGGAAGACATTTTAATATTCTTACATTCCAACATTAATTTAAAAAATGATTTTTGAGACCTTGAATTGAAAAAAAATGTATGTTAGCCATACTCCCAAGAAAGACAACTAATACATTAATATAGTTTGTGTGTTTTATAAATTTTATAGGATATATCCATGGCTTAAAGGATTTATTGTGATACAGCTTTATGGTTTCTAAATTCTAAAATACCCTCTGTTAAGCTAACTAGAATATGAAGAATATTTTGTCAAATTCTGATCCACTTTTTGTCTCCTCCTGATGGAATTCCTATGATTTTTTCACTGTTTTTCACAGATACTAAAGATTGGCAGATAATTTTACTTCATATTTCCCGTGTAAAAATAAGCATAAATCTATAAAACATGTTATTACTCTTATTTTAACTAATAATTATTAGCACATATACATTCTTAAAATGCTAAAAAGAGAGCTATAAATATATGTCAATATCAGTGTTGAATTTTACCAGGACCCTGTGCTCCTGGAAAATGGCAGTGGTTAAGGAAACCATCTCCACAATTTTGTTTTTCAGAAATCTTTCTACCCTTTTATGTTCCAGTTAATGGCTTACCACCAAGAAGTGTGCTTCCCCATATGACTTAGTTGAGACTCCTTGTAAACTCTTTCTCATGACCCCCATAAGATTCACAGATGACCCTCCTTATTTACCTGTGATGAGACCAAACACAGACCTTTCTCCTTTTTCCTGAACCTGCTGTAAAGGGCAGACACAGACCCTCTAATGTCTTGTTCTTTATCTCATGAATGATTAGCTAAGATTAAATCTGTCCCCCTGAAACTAGATAGACACAGAGATAAACATTTCCTGCTCAGCTGACTGACTGAGACTCATCTAACAGCAAAATAACAACTCCAACTATAAATCACTCGTTTCCTCCCTATAAGAGTCAAGGTCACAGCACCATACTGAGACCTTCTGATCTTTGGATCTGGGCTGCTCTCCTTATTATAACCAGTGATGCTAGACAAAGCTACAACTCCATTCAGATAGCATCAAACAAAACTCTGGAACCAGTGGATAAGTTCGTCACCAAGCACTCCTTGAATAATCTTTCTTTCCTGCACTGTCTGCATTTGGCTTCAGCACTGCACACACGCATGGTCGCATACAGATATAAACATACATTTGGACCTTTCTTGAGCTCTTTGCTTAAAACAGGCAACTGTCCTTCATCAAATGTAAAAGTCTCAAAGGCAGGATAAAGAACAGCTTTTCTAAGTCTTCAAAACCCCTTGGAGTATCTATTTCACAAGGGGTAAACACTGTTAGCCTTTTGGGTTTAGTTGATACTTTTTCCTAAAAAAATTAGGTGGCGTTTTCCTTCCTTCTTTCTTAATTCATAAGCACCAAGCAAGTTTTGTCCTCCTGAGATATCCTCTTTTTTTTTTTTTTTTGGAGACAAAACAGATGGGCCAAATCTGCTATGAGCTGTTACAACTTATTCCTTGGTAATTCTGTGGGTCACCTTTGAGCAGGTCATGTGGTGTGTGTGCTGGGGGCGCACAGAAATGAATGAATGAGTGTACATTCATCACCTGGGGCTGTGAGGCCAGTGCTTCTCTGCAGTGCCTCCTTGCTGCTCCTTGTTAATGTCAACAACGCAGTGCCAAACTCCTGTAAAAATCTTCTGCAAAACTTGTTGGAAGGGTGGGCTCCTGAAGTAATGCACCATAGAGGCAACTGGATTTTCATTAAATAAGAATACTCACTACCATGTCTGAGCTGCCTACTGCTAACCTCAGCACCAGGTACATCACACGCGGTATGTTTTCAACTGTGCAACAACCTCTTGAAAGTCAGATTGAAATCAGACTCCAGGATTTCTGCTCTCTCCTTTACTGAATCTGCTACAGAAAATCAGAGATTGTAGAGCACTTGAAAACCTTCCTAGACTACCAATAATCCTCAGAAGAGGTTCTGGGGGGGCCTAACTCTAAATTCACACTCTTACCTTATATTCCGTTAAATGAAGCAAGAAGGTAGGCCCACGATGGGCACATAAACTACTGTGACTAAAGGTCTCAAGGGCTGATGCCAAGGCTGTCTGTTCTCAGGCTTCTCTGAACAGCTCGGTGGTGGTGGTGGGGCGGGAGGTGATGGTAGAGACATAAAGAAAACCAGTGAAGAGTTGTAGGAAATTATCTGATTGTTTTCTCCCTAGAGGGTGTTATGAAAGTCTCATCCCCAAATCTGAGGAAGCAGGATGTAGATTTCCAGAAACAAGGTGAGATGAAGGCAAAATGTTATTTATACCAGTATGAACTCACATCAGCTCTTTCTGGATGTGCAGCTGTATAAAACTGCCTTTCTTAGGAATAATGAAGTTTGAGACAGAGGTGTTTCTTCCTCAGTTATAAAAAAACCATTTCAGGGAGCTGGCTTTCTGCATTGTGTCCCTTCTATACCTGGGTTCGCAGATACTCAAGCCAGTCTGGGAGTGGTGAGAAGCTTGTGAATTGCCAAATGGAATTCTGTTTGCGGTTTGGAGAGAGGGAACGAGAGAGTGAACTCATGACTTTTGTTTCTGACCACACTGAGAAGACATGTCCTTGAATCTTTCCAAAGCACCACGTCCTCTGCTTGATCAGTGAATTGTCAAGGTGAACTTTCATCTACCAGTCCTCCAATTTCAGATCTGAAGATGATTTCAAAAGAATAGAGTTATACAGTGAAGTGATCTAAGAAAAATATATCTACCAATGTTTGGGAAAGATAGCAGGGAGAAAAGGCGAAATTATTGACAAAGAAACCCAAAACTAGATAAGACAAATGCTGATGGCAACTCTAGTGCGAAGATAAAGTACCCATGTTGGTACCCTTAAGCAGCGGTCCCCAACCTTTTTGGCACCAGGGACCGGTTTCCTGGAAGACAATTTTTCCATGGCTGGGGGCAGGGGGATGGTTCAGGCGGTAATGCGAGCGATGGGGAGTTAAGAGGAGCGCAGATGAAGCTTCACTCGCTCACCCACTGCTCACCTCCTGCTGTGCGGCCCTGTGTGGGCAGTTGGGGACCCCTGCCCTAAAGGACAGGCAATTTGAATTCAATGCAAAGCAAAAATTACATAGATATCTCACTGTGACACTCAGATCCTTCAACACTGAGTTTCCAGCTCATTGTCTACCTCTGCTTCTCCGCTACACTCACTGTACATTCCAACTGGACTCTTACTGCTGGAGGATGGCTTCACGCCTTCCTGGTATGGCAGAGGCATAAAGTGCCCTCTGCTGCCACAGTCCACTTGAGTCATCTCCTGACTTGAGATGCCTGAGGCTTGTGTGTCTATCCCAATCCAATGAGACCTGCCCAAAGAGTAGGGGTCTTCTACTAAGCTCTCCAGGACTCCTCTGAGACCCTTCTCACTATACTTGGTGTAATGAGGCTCTGTACTTGTGCTCCTCCGCCTGTGAACTCAGAGCACATCTTCTGCCAAAGAAGTCCTCTTCACAAAAAATCCTCCCTCAACCTCCAATATGTTGTACCATCTACCCAATTCTTTTTTTTTTTTTTAATCTATCTATTTATTTATTTTTGGCTGTGTTGGGTCTTCGTTGCTGTGCGCAGGCTTTCTCTAGTCGCGGTAAGCAGGGTCTACTCTTCGTTGCGGTGCGTGGGCTTCTCATTGTCGTGGCTTCTCTTGTTGCGGAGCAAGGGCTCTAAGCGTGCAGGCTTCAGTAGTCGTGGCACGTGGGCTCAGTAGTTATGGCTTGCAGGCTTTAGAGCTCAGGCTCAGTAGTTCTGGCGCATGGGCTTAGTTGCTCCGTGGCACGTGGGATCTTCCCGAGCCAGGGCTCGGACCTAGGTATGCCTGCATTGGCAGGCAGATTCTTAACCACTGTGCCACCAGGGAAACCCCCCATCTACCCAATTCTTAGTTAACCTACCTTGAAATTTTGGCATTGTCTTTTGGCAACTCCCACTGAAATTTCACATTTATTTTATCTTAGTGCCTCATTCAAAACTTCTAATTTCTCCTCCTATTATACAGCATTCAGCATTTCCTAATTCATGAGAGTGCAATTAGGTGACAATCTACATACCTTAAATCTGAACATTGTTACAATCATTTTTTGTGACTAGGATATAGTTGCGGCTGGAAGTTTTTCACCTTTCCGATTTTTGCTTTTTGCTCTGTAGAATTTATATATTATTTTGTTTATTTATGAAATTAGAATATAATGCACAAATCCTTGGAGTCAAGGTGTTGTGAACAGACAGATCCACCAGGGGATTTTTCCAGTACATTGTGAATGAATCCTATGTATAATACATAAAGCTCCCATGAGAAATAAATAACGTTATTTGTTGAGAACTATGAAGAAAACAATCTGTTTCTCTTTTTAAAAAAGGCCACAATGATGTACTATGGAATGTGTATCATTATAATAACAGGAGTGGACTAAAGCAAGAGAGAAAAAGGAACATGCAACCATGGGAAGAAGGCTAACCACATTAACCCTTCATAAAGTGTTTACTTCATGAAATGTTTTGAGATATCACATTGCGTACACACATGATTCCAGTGGATATCATGAAGGATATTACGATTCTACAAGCTAGACTGATTTCTGTAGTAACTACATTTATCCAGAGAATCCACAGCTAATAAAAGAGCACCCTATTACTCCTAGGGGTGTAAACTCCTCTTGGCCTGAGAGGATGGTAAATAAATTGAGGTTGCTGGGATTGAAGAAGAGATGTTCTGTGTACTCACACCAACAAGATATATTCTTTGTGGTCCAAAATGGCATTTCCCATTTCTTGATAGTCTGTATAATTTATCTATTTTGTTTGTTTATTGTCAGTCTCTTCCACTAAAATATAAGTTCCATGAAGGTAGGGAGCTTTGTTTTGTTTTCTGTTGCATCTTCCATGCCTGGCACCTAGCTCTTGGAAGGTTTATATAATGAGTAAGCTAAGAAGAAAGGGTGAAAATATAGGAAGGCAGGTTTTTGACTCAACACAAAGACTTTTAAAATTACCTCTGTACTTGTATACTGTCTGCAGGCTGTGTGGTCTTCAGCAGGAAGTGGTTTCTTCTCTAGAGCTCCAGCTAAATCCAGATGACTGTTGGCCTGGGATATTTTGGGGGACGACACATTGGAGGTGTTTGAACACCAGGTTCACTTCCAGCCTTGTGGTTCTAAGGATGGGCCTTTGCCAAAGAATTTACAGTGGAGGGAACCCAGGGCAATCATACTGTGTTAATGATGGCAACTTATTGAACTTGGGATACAAGAGGTAAGGAGTCAAAGATGGCACTGAGACTCCCAGTCTGGAGATATTGGTGCCACTGAAGGGAAAAACTGTAATTCAACAGAAATGCTGGTTTGTAGGCAAACTTTAAATCATGGTTAGAAATTCTGAGTTTAATGTGTTAGTGGATTACACAGGAGACATCCAGAAGGTGATTATATTCAGGCAGATACGGAGCTCAGGAGAGGCTGAGTTATGTCATTCCCATTTGTTAGAAAAATCCACACCCCTCTCTATAGTAGGTAGAGATATCCAAGAAAAGTATGCATAACTCTTCCCTAACTGGTCATGCACATCCATCTTTATGAAATAATTAGCCTCAGTATTAAAAAACAGAACAATTTTCAGATTATTATATCAGAAGAACAAGAATGTTTCTTGAAAGTTGTAATCTGTATTTTGATTGAGGACCATATAGTGTATTTTGAAAAGCTTTATTTAGACTATGTGATAACTTAATACATATTAATAAAAGTGGTTTCTGATGTGTTTTAAAAATCATGCTTAAAAGATGCCATCAGTGAATAGTATATTTAGCTATACAATTTTATATTATATAGAATGTAGGTATTATAGTTTCATTTCCTAGATGAGAAAAACAGAGGCCCAGAGTGACTTTATTGCTTATAGAGCTCAAACTTGAATCCCTGTCTTCAGAGCCTGAGTGTGAAGCTCTTTCTCCAGCATTCTGCTTCAGCGAGCTGTGAGTCACCAGACTGAGACTCCGCCCTACCATGGGACTGATCAGCTGGCTGCTCATTGGTAGTGAGAATGCCTACCACTTGTCCTTGACTCAGTTGTGGATCCCCCCCGCCCCCAATTCTAGTTGCAGTGCTTACCACCTGCTACCAGGGAGCCTCATGGTAAAACTGCAAGTTAATGATGATTGTACCAGCCAGAGTTTCTTGGATGGGCTGATAAAACCCACTCCCCAATACAAGGCTATCGCAGCAATAGGTCCTTTTTTTTTTTTTCCCTTCTACTAGTGATAATGTTCACTGCGAGAGCAGCTAATGGGTAGTCAAGTGCAGAGGCTTGGGATCTGGGAGAAAATGAGCTGAACAGGGAACCATGAATAAGCTGTTAAAGCCAAGTGGAAATGAGAAGTGGGGGTAATTTGGAGAGGTAGATGAAGAAGGCATTGGGGAGCACTGTGACAACACGGGGTTAGTTTTGTGCGAATGCAGTTTCAGGGGAGCATTTGCCCAGCTGCAGCATTACAGCATCCCTTTTTGTACACTGGATTTATTTCAGTGGGGAAGGAAGAAGGGAGGGGCCATAGGAATAATGGGGGGCGGCAATGAATTAGGAATGTTTTGGAAAAGTAATTTTCTGTCTTATATACTCGACAAAAGCACCTGCTATAATTTCACAATATTTTCTGTGAAAGCTAACCTTTATTTGCTATACAGGAAAGGTTGGCCAGTTACTGCCCAGCACTCACAGAAGGTAGAGATTGGGTCAATTTTTACTTAAGAGGACTGTGCCTTGCACTGGAAAGCTGAAGGAATATAGATTCAAGGGCTTGTGGTATTTTTTTCACTCGCAATTTTTGGAACCATATTCAGTACTACTGGATTAGGGCATGTTCTATCAAACTAACAATCAAAAGCTTTCCTATGGGGAAAGTATTAATGTTATAGCTGAAAGAGGTGACAGCCGAATTACTGACATCAAAAATAATTTATTAACCGTGTCTGTGCAAAATACTCTGGTAGGCACCAAATCTCAGGGGCTTCCTGTTTCAATACATCCTTCTCTCTTTGCAGTCTTTTCAGTGTACCATTCGGCTCTTCACCTGTGAATAAAATGGATACCTTGAAAACTTCATCTTTGGGGACACGATTACAGGCCAAGAGAACGCTGTTTTCATCACCAGCGACAATCATACAGTGCAGGGAAGGTGTTCTAGGAGGCTGCCATCCTCAAACTCTCTTTCTTGGAGCTTGTAAAACATCTTTCCGGTTTCCACTTTAGATCAGGAAATCCGGGAAGAGTCGACTAGAGAGGTTTTGCACCATCAGCATAAACCACGCTGATGCTGGCTCTCTACCCCTTCATCCTTCCTTCTTAGGCCGGTCCCCTAGTCCCCCAGGCGGGTCCCACACTGCACCTGAGATATAGGTACACAGGTGCCTCTCTACCCAAAGGAAGAGAAAGGAAAGAATTTTGGATACCAACCCAAATCGTTTTAAATGTTACCTCACATTCAGTTACCTTGTGATGTGTGCACCTGTGTGTACATCTACATTTAAAGACAATACTTTTTAAAAAGGTAAGTTAGCACACGTCGGCTAAGAGGTATCTGCCGGGTGTAATTGCACAAAGGTCTGTTTCACCAGCATCTCTCTTAGCAAGTCGGAGGGAACGGGCTCTTGATCCAGCAGCGCCCGCTGCCAGGCGGGGAAGCGCACAGACACCCCCCCGCACGCGCACACACCCCTGCTCTCTCGCCCCGCAGCTTCAGCCTCTGACCCCACTGCATCCACACAGGAAAGGGGCTCACAATCGGTGGGTCGGGAGCTGCTTTTGCCACACACTTCCAAGCGAGCGTTTGCTTGGATCATTTATCTTGTACGCGTTAAGAAACCACCATTAGGTGTTGGGGGGAGGCGCTACTTTGCCTGAAGCCCAGCCAGTCCGTGGCGGCTCCGCGCACACCGCACCCGCCTGGCTGCCAGCGCCCGCCTGGAGCCGCCTCCCGCCCGGGGTCCCTGTTCCCCCGGATCCCGGACGCGGTCTCTCGTTTCACGTCTCCCCCTTCAAGTGCGACCGGACAGGGGCGCCGGGCAGTGCTTTCGAATCTTCTGCGGCTTGCGGGGTTCCCTCCGCGGCGGGTCGGACAGCACCCGCCGCGGGCGCCCAGTGCGTCCCCGGCCCCGGGCTCGCGGCGGCGGCGCAGCTCGCTGGAGTTTGACTCTCGGGCAGCGGCGCCGGCGCGGAGTCTCAGGCGGCGGGAGCTAGGCGAGCCCGGCCGCTTGCCCTCCGCACTGCGCTCGGATTGGTCTCTCCCAGACAGTGCTAGCCGAGGGTTGGCTGCGGGCCGGCTGAAGAACAGGTGCACCTTACCGCCCGGACTCGCGGAGCAGCCGCCGAGGAAAGCGGCGCGGCGGGCCCGGCGACCGGCGGCGGCCAGGCCGGCCCCTCTGTGTCGGAATGCTGCTCTCTGGCACCTGGCGTTCCGCGGCCGGCCAGCTCAGCCCCTGAAGGCGGCGCGAGGCCCAGGGGCGGCGCGGGCGGGCGCCCCGGGGAGCTGGCCGGGTGCGGCGCCCCGAGGATGCCGGCGCGGCTGGAGCGCATGCAGGCGGCGGGCGGCAGCGGCAGCGGCAGCAGCAGCAGCAGACGACGCGGGGCCCCGGCGCACAGGAGGCCGCCTGCCGGGCTGCAGACGCGCCCCGCCGCTCCCTGACCGGCCGGCGGCGCAGGGGGCCAGTCTAGCCCCTCTTCAGAGCTCCTCGCCGCCACCTCCCCGGCCCGCGTCCCCTCCCCGGCCCGCGTCCCCTCCCCCGCTCCTCTCCTCCCCGCCCGCCGCCCGCCTCTCGGGGGGAGGGGCGTGGGGGCAGGGAGCCGATTTGCATGCGGCCGCCGCGGCCGCTGCCTGCGCCCGAGCCCGCCGCCGCCGCCGCCGGAGCCCGCGCCTGCGCCCGGCCCGCGCGGCCCCATGCCTCTGGCGCGGCCCTCGGGGGGGCGAAGGTGAAGACCGGCTCCTAGGATGAGTGAAGGGGCGGCCGCTGCCTCGCCACCTGGAGCCGCTTCGGCAGCCGCCGCCTCGGCCGAGGAGGGCACCGCGGCGGCTGTGGCTGCGGCGGCGGCGGCGGCGGCGGGCGGGGGCCCGGACGGCGGCGGCGAAGGGGCGGCCGAGCCCCCCCGGGAGTTACGCTGTAGCGACTGCATCGTGTGGAACCGGCAGCAGACGTGGCTGTGCGTGGTGCCTCTGTTCATCGGCTTCATCGGCCTGGGGCTCAGCCTCATGCTGCTCAAATGGATCGTGGTGGGCTCCGTCAAGGAATACGTGCCCACCGACCTGGTGGACTCCAAGGGGATGGGCCAGGACCCCTTCTTTCTCTCCAAGCCCAGCTCCTTCCCCAAGGCCATGGAGACCACCACCACGACCACTTCCACCACGTCTCCAGCCACCTCCGCCGGCAGCGCCGCCTCTTCCAGGACGCCCAACCGGATTAGCACCCGGCTGACCACCATCACGCGGGCGCCCACTCGCTTCCCCGGGCAGCGGGTGCCCATCCGGGCCAGCCCGCGTTCCACCACGGCACGGAACACTGCGGCCCCCTCGACGGTCTTGTCCACGACAGCCCCTTTCTTCGGTAGCAGCACTCCGGGCTCCCGACCCCCGGTGCCAGGAACCCCCAGTACCCCGGCCATGCCCTCCTGGCCCACTGCGGCATACGCTACCTCCTCCTACCTTCATGATTCGACTCCCTCCTGGACCCTGTCTCCCTTTCAGGATGCTGCCTCCTCCTCTTCCTCCTCCTCGTCTTCCTCCTCTACCACCACCACGCCAGAAACTAGCACCAGCCCCAAATTTCGTAAGTAAACACTGTGTCTGAACTCTGATTTACTGCTGAGTTTCCATTCTGCCCTCCTGTTGTCCTTTCCTCTCGCCAACGCCTGTCTTCTAGCATCCTTCACCCCCACCCCCACCCCCCACTCCATTCCAGGTTTGGAACACGGAGTGAGAGAATTAAACCTGGCCACAGGGGAGGTAAAAGGTGCCGGCCTTTTCCTGTGTGTGTGTGCGTGGGGGTAGGGGTGGTGTGAAGCAGAGGGAGATTGTCAGCCAAGCTCCATGGGCCCTACTTAAGTGGGTCCCAAATGAGAACTAACTCCCTTCAACGGGTTAAAGCGAGTGCAGACCTGCTGGGGAGCTCTGGGATCGGGCTCCTGATGAGAGCTGGGGAGGAAGGAAGGAGGGTGGGAGGGAGGGAGGGGGGAGGAGGGGGGAGGGAGGGCCTTCCCAAAAGCACTGAGCCCTTTCCCCGCCCGTGGGAAGGAGAGAAAGAAAAGCACTTGTAAATCGACCGACGTTAAACCGCGGAGGAAAGTTGTATCCATGTGGGGGTGGGCTGGGGTGTGTGTGTGTGATGATTTGATGGAGATGTTGGTACGGTGAAGCTGTAGACACTTCCAGCAGCCCTGACCCGGGCAGGGACCAGGAAGGGTTAATTAGAAGCCATTGTGGGAGGTAGGGAAAGGAGGCGATCCATGGCGAAGGGCTAAAGTGATCACCTCCTACCCTGCCCATGGCCATTCCAAGGTGTAGAAACGGATTCTGTGGCCACCGAGAGTGAGTTAACTAGGGGGAATTATGAAGGGATCCCTGCAGAGCTGCCGCCTCTAGGGTCCTGACGGAGGAGGAGTTTTTTCAGCTCTGCCAAGCGTTTGCTTTGTTCGATTCCCAAAGGTGGAGAGTGAACCTCCTCTCCCCTCCCTATATGCCTGAAAAATTTAGGCAAAATGGGACAGTTCTGTGCACTCAAGGGTGAGAAAATCAACTCATTTGAAACAGGTCACTCTTTGAATGTAGCTTCTTCACCCTTGGCTCAGTTGCTGCCACTACTGGCCAGTTTCCCCAAGCATGATAGCTTTCTATCTGTCTAGGAGGTCTATATTTTCCCTATACCTTTATACATGTTTTAGATGACTAATTGACCTCCCAGCACCCTCCCACCACCTCACCTTGTTCTTATTATAAGGAAATTTTAGGAAGGTTCTTAATCTGACTATCAATCAGGATCTGAGAACCGTGTGTGCAACCTGTGAAGGTTATTTAGGACAAACCCCCAGCCTGCCAGTTCAAGTTCTGTGCAAGGCTTTTCTCCAAAAACTGCCTGGCTATGCCTTCTTTATACTGTATTTCTGTTTTGAGCCATAACATCTGGAGGGGAAGCAAGACTGCTCATCGTTAACTCTTGAGTAGGAGTACCAAGCTTTCAGTCATCTGGCAGTTTTTCATTTCTCTGACCTGTGGTCTTAGCTGGGGTGTTATTTAATCCTTGAAACTTTTTGTTTTTGGATTTGTTGTATTTGTGGCTAAAGTCCAAGGAGAGATATTCCTTATGCTTTTACTCTGCTTTGGAAAAAAAAAATAGGCCAAAAGATAAACTGAGAGACAGAGAGGAGAGGGGAAGGGAGGGAATCTGCCACAAACCAGAATGGCAGTCAAACTGGTAACTTGCTGCTTCTCTCTCCTTTGGCTGAAGCAGTCATTTTTGAGAGCACATTTTCTCAGGAGGTGTGTAGAGGTTTCTCTCAACAAATCTAGCTGCTTGAGTTTTGTGGATGAGTAAAGGATGTGCAAGTGTATGTGCAAACATATTCAATGGATTGAAAATAGATGCGTTTATCTTGAAGACCCCAGGTTTTTTATCTTTTCTTTTGTTACAGTTGATATGAATAATGGAGTGTGGATGTACTTCTCAGCCTTGTGTGTGTGTTGGGGGGCTTGCATATGGGGGGATATTTCATATTCTTTCTGAATTGATTTCCTTGCTTTCCATTCCAGAGGTCTTTAAAGAAAAATCCAAGGTAATTATTTTCTACCCCTCCGTGCTCCCTTCCTACATTCTGTATAGGGGAATGGCAGCCTGTTTAATAAATAATGATTATTGACACGGCTCTCAGCCCCAAGGAGTAGGGTGGTGGTGCGGGGAGGGCGGGGGAGAATCTGTAAATGGTATCAATGTTCACTTAGACATAGAAGCAGTATTTGTTTTATGTGTATCTGAGGTTCAGCTCTTGCTCTCTTTTAAACCTTCAACAAGGAGTTGAATTAAGGGATTTGCAAGTATTCAAATCCAGCAGAAACTGACCTGGTTTGCCTATATCAACAAGGGAAATTTTAATGAAAAGAAGATTATGTAGCTTCCATAAAAGATGAATTTAAATAGGTAGGTTGTAGGATGAGTCCAAGATTGTAGGATGATTAACAAAAGGAAATAAAGATTTCATTTGAGGCGTCATCAGCACTGCTGAAAAATGGGCTGAATATCTTGCATTTATATTTTTCACTTGTTTCTATTATGCTACCAAAGTTCCCAGGAGAGAAATTCCTCCCTTTTTTTTCTAGCTCCTACTTCCAGACTTCAGTAGCTTGTTTTTGCTTTTTTTTAAGTGAAAGGCATGGATTGTGTTGTAGCACCTGAGGACAACTAAGAATGATGCTTTTTTTTTTTTCCCTTGAGACTAACTCACAGATTCTTTAATTGCCAGGGTCTATGGTTTTAAATTGAATACAAGGCATATAGAATGAATGTCTTTGTGCTCGTCTTAGGTCAGTCAGAAGGATCCTGTCTGTAAAGGCAGCACAGCTCTGGAGTGGAAGAGGCCGGTTCACTCTAGAATAAACACCCTTGCTGATGGGTAATAGGGTTTTTGCAAGCAAAAGCTGTATTTGCTGTGGGAAGGCCCAGTTTAGGAGACTGTTTCTAATTTTCTGTAGGATTAAAGGCAAAGAAAGATTGAATTTGAAAGGCAGAGGGAGTAGAAGAGGGGTTTGGAAGTTGACTCTTCTCATCCTGCAACCTTTAGAACATGAGCCAGACCAAAACTTTCTTCTGTGTTGCTGGGGTCTCTTGGGTTCCCAAGTAGTTGCCCAGCACTTGCCTTTCCTTTCGATGCTTTAAAAACAAATATCTTGAACGTACTGCCTTTAAGAGATTATTTCCCCCCAAATGTCTTTGAAGCATTTTACAGCTGTAAGTGTAGGGTTAGTTTACACATTTTTTAGTCCGGAAGGTTTACTGCAGACAGTAGAGGAACGGTGATTTTGACCAGTGTGTAAGCAACCTTTTATGGCACACTGAATTGTATTTTCAGACTTGAAAGGCATATGCATGTGTAGAATGTTGTCAGTGCGCATGTGGATTGTTATTTTACTCAGCAGAAAGCACTGTTTAACAGATAGAAGACCAGAGTCCTTGGCTAAATTCAAGTACTAAAGACAAAGAGCCACTTTCAATGGGTTATTCTTTGGGTCATATTTGGAAGGTATGTAGCTAATTCCAATGAGTAAGATCACAAATCTTGAATAGTGTATCTAGTAAAGAAATAAATATAAAGTGTATCATTGATGTTTAAACATGGTAGGGTGATCATTTTAGTATAACCAAGTCTACTTAAATCAAACTTTACCCAGTCAAACTTGTAATTTTGAAGAGTTCCATTGACAATTTTCTTATCTATCCTCTTTCTTTTTATAAATTTATTTATTTATTTTTGGCTATGTTGGGTCTTTGTTGCTGCGCACGGGCTTTCTCTAGTTGCGGCGAGCGGGGGCTACTCTTCGTTGTGGTATGCGGGCTTCTCATTGCGGTGGCTTCTCTTGTTGTGGAGCACGGGCTCTAGGCACATGGTCTTCAGTAGTTGTGGCACACGGGCTCAGTAGTTGTAGCTCGTGGGCTCCAGAGTGCAGGCTCAGTAGTTGTGGCGCACGGGCTTAGTTGCTCTGTGGCATGTGGGATCTTCCCGGACCAGGGCTCGAACCCGTGTCCCGTGCATTGGCAGGCGGATTCTTAACCACTGCGCCCCCAGGGAAGCCCTTATCTATTCTTTTTAAACATCTTCAGTCTTTCAGTAAAAGTACTCTGAGTTGCTTTATAAGCAGCCTCAGGTATAATTTGTTTAAATAAAGTTTACTCCTATGTTGTCTTCTATCTATTGATACATGAATCGAGGCCTTCAGAGGAATTCCAACATAGAAAGGACTGACCCCAATCATGTATGGTAGCCAAAGTGAGAGGATTCAGAGTTTGAGATCAATATTTCTTATGAAATCCAGTTGAGAGCTTTGTTTATGAGCACATGCTGCAGCCTGAGTATGTTTTGATTTCCTTTGGCCTTAATACAGGATTACGAGGCTTTTCTGCTTTAGTCAATTATACTGTACATTTTACTCTTCAGACACTTACCTTTTGCTTCATGATCCTAACAGAAAAAAAAGGAGGGGGAGGGGTGTGGGCATAGAATCGGCAAGGCTCTTTTTAGAACATTGTTAATTTGGTCTCAGTGCCTTAAGGCTGTGGTTGAAGCCTTCCTCCTCCGCTAGCTACTCGTGACTGAGCTAGAAGGGGTTGGCAGTGCTAATTGAGAGCTCCTTTTGCGTGCTTGATTGGTGAATCCAGCCACCTTTGTATCTGCGCAATTTCCCTGACAGCCTTTTTTTTTTTTTTTTTTTAACACAGTGTTGATCCACATATTTGTCAGAAAGAAAAACAAACAAACAAAAAAAGGTGGTGTGTGGCAGCTTCTCTCCGTTACTAAAGAAACCAACTCTTCTAAATCCAGGTTGAGCCTTAAGCAAGAGTGTCCCTGCAGAGTTTGAAAGCAGTGCTGTCCTGGGAGGTCTAGCGTTTGGAGGAAAAAGATCTCTCTTCCCCCTGGCATACTCTCCTGGCTTTTCCCCCTCTACACAGCCCAATGAGAAGAAGGATGATTTTCAGCTCCCTTCTTATGTAGAAATTCTTTCCTCATAACCTCTCCTATCCAGTGCCAAACATATCTCAATATTCTATCTCAGGTGTCAAAAATGGAATGTGAAAGTTGGCCCTGCAATATGTAAGAGCAAGGAAAGAGCCATAAATCTAAGTCTGTAAAATGCATTTGAATTGCTTGTGAATAGAACTGAAATTCATTTTTCTCCCTTTGAATCTGTTTTTATCTTTAGACTTTTGTGTTGGGTGAGGCACAGAGCTGGTACTGCCTTGGCAAATACCACTGAGACATTTTTGGATCCTAGAAATTTTACTTGTCTACACCCAAAAAAGTGTTTCCTCCAGAACCATGTACATATGGAAGGCAGGATGGAGGAATAGACTCAGTTTAAAGCTTTGTAATATCAGGATGAAAATGTACCTAAATCCATTCATGTGATTATTAATGAAAGTAGTAGGACGCATGGTTAGTTTGGTTTTCCATCTTTACCACTTTTTCTCTGAGGACTTCAGGTACTCCTGCCTTACCCAGTCTTTTAAAGAATTGGATCTACCTGGCTCTGTCTGAAGGCCCCTTACAGACTTTTGATTATTTTATTTTAGCTCTTTATTTCTTAGCTTATATTATAAGCAGTAGTCATTAAAAGAAATTTTCTTAGATATTCTTAACATTGCCTTGTCATTTCAAGTTGTTTTAAAAGTCAGCCCTTTTGATAAGACATGTTAGATTAAGTTGATGTAGAATGTTCAGAAAAAAAACTACCCATTTATGCAATTGAGTTATTAAATTGTCTTGGTGTTTTATTTTTTAATTAAAAAACATTTTTTTTGAAGATTCCAAAAACTCGATGGAAGACTAATGGCCATTTATTGTCCCACATAGATTGATTTACAAATCATACTAATTTTGGCAGTACTTATTATCTGATTCCGTAAAACAATTGTACAATTGAATATGCGCTATTATATACATTCATATAGTTATGTTTTTGTAATGTCATGTTTTGATTTTTAAATTTATTTTAATGAATATTTATTAAACCCTGATTTGGGGTATTACTATGCTGGTAGTTAATTTAAAAAGTCTATAAAAGTAATGGTTTAAAAAACAGAAAATTAAAATAAAACTTCAAATGTATACAACATTCATTCTCCCATATCTTGGACATAGGCGTTTTTTTGAATGTGTCTCTTAGTTTGAACTTAGCGTCTTTTTCTTTTTCTTTTCCATAAGCCACACCTCTCATTACTTGTTTCTTCTTCAAAGACACTGGTGAAGGAATTTTAACCCAGATTTTTCATAGATACTATAATATCCCCCCTGCCCTGGAAATCTTTTATAGTTTTTTTTTCTTTTACAGTTTTCTTGCCCATATAATTCAAAGTAATTTTCTTCCTTCCTTCCTTCCTTCCTTCCTTCCTTCCTTCCTTCCTTCCTTCCTTCCTTCCTTCCTTTCTCTCTCTCTCTCTCTCCCTCCCTCCCTCTCTCTCTCTTTCTTTCTTTCTTTCAACAACTCACCGTTCGTAGTTTCTTCAAAGCATTCAGCTATGTTTTAATAGAAATTACAGGTATCTTTCATTTCTACAATCATATATCATTGGCTTTCATAAAATTTAATTAAATTACATAATCCCAATAAGAACAACTGATATAAACAGGTTTGTTACCCCCACTGAGTGTTGGTAAGCATACAACCCCAAATGAGTTTACAGAGGTGTGCAGGCTTCCTTCAGGTTTACCTGCTGGCTGTGACCTTCTCACAGTGCAGTGGCCCTGACAGTGTCCATCACACTGGAGGAGTGGTGACAGCAAGCTGGCTAAGGATTAGGACAGTGCCTCCTTTGTAGGTAATAGTATTGAAAATGTAAGTCAGTCATGACCATATATTTCAGGAACTTCAGTGGGCGGATGACAACATTTGGTATAGAAAGAAAAAAACCCAAAAAACCTGTAGCCTTGAATACCATTATAACTGTGCAACCTCAAAGAACCAGTTTATTCTCTCTGAACATTAACTTCCTCCTCTGGGATAATGAGGGGGTGATGATAATAACCTGCTTCGTATACCACTTCTAAAAGAGCTTATAAGCTGCAAACACTCTACTGTTTTTATGTCAAGAGAAATGGGAAATGGATAGACTAGATAGGTATTTTCATCCAAAACCACATTAGGCCATTGAATTCAGTTGAAATATTGGAGCTAGTTGGCTATATCTAGCTTGAGGGATCTTCCATCACAAGGAGGGATGATTATTCTTGCATGCCCTTGGATCTCTCCTGTATTCCTCTCTGATACCCTGACACACACAATAAAATGTGGTGTGGAAATCTCCCTCAGATCATCTTGGAAGTTTAATCACAAACTGGAGCCCACCATTTCTCATCCTTTGCTTGGTAGATGGTTTTGTAGTCTGTTTTGCACATATGTTTCTCAAAGAGAGGAACTGAAATTTGGGAGAAAATGAGTGAGATTGTTGAATTATAATTATCAGGAAATCTGAAATCCGCAAGAATCTGAAGATTTTTGATGAAAGAAAGGATGCCCTTATGGTTCCTTTTAGTTCCATTCCCACACTGTCTTATTGTCATTGAATCTTTGGAGTTTGGAGAGAACTTTAGTAAAGATGGATCATGTCTGCATTGCATTCTCTTCCCCCTCTTAATTGAAGAGTTATTGTGGTTTAGATTCCAGAGGATTAATGGCTTGCTTGTGCCCATCAAAGAGCTCTTTTAGATGTATGCTTTTGTACTTCAGGGAGCTTTAATATTAGCATTTTGAAAACATCTTGCTTCAAGTCTGTGTTTTTTGGAAACTTCATCCTGAATTATATTTCAAAGTATTACTTCTTTTTGTTATGAGCCTTTATTTTTCAAGACATGTTGGTGATTGTACATAAATCATAGATTGCCATTCCCAGGCATACAAAGAGGCTAGTCAGAAACAAGCCTGTAAACTGAATTCAGAATTTAGTTTAATAATAGAAGTTCAGCAGCTTCCAATGATAAGATTTTGTCTTTGAGGACTTTTCCTAGAAGTGATAGTATGTGTCATGGATGCAGTATACACTGTAAGAGCAAGAAAAAAATCTTCTGAATCTATGCGACTACTCTAGCAGTAATACATTACAGCCAGGGTTATGAGAAGAGAATTTTTATGCTAAGCATTTGATAAGAACTCTTGAACATATTAGCCTACTTCCTAAGATACCCTTCCCGTGACTACATATGACCTTTGGCCTGATCTTCCAGTGAATTGCCAGGGAGTTAGAATTTCACTAAGAGAAAAATCACACCCTTATCATCATTTTGGGTTCAGACTCTAATTGATTTCTGTGCCTTGAATTTTACTTTTAGACATGGGGAAGAATTCGTCACAGAATCTCAGTCTTGGAAAGGGCTTGAGAATTTAGGTAATAACTAGAGCTGCCATTTGTTGAGTTTGACTATGTGCTAGGAGGGTCCACACTTTACATACTTTGTCTTATTTATTTATTGAAACAAGGATTAAAAGACAGGCATTTAGGCCTGTAGCCTAGTCTGATTATCTAAATTATGCAGGTAATCGAGCTGGGCTTAGATTGGTTATATAATTTGCCTAGGACATGTGTAAGTGGCATAGTTTGAAGAATCAGGAAGATGGGAAGATCACGTTATAGGTAATCTCTTCCCACTTTAAATCCTAAGGCATTGACACAGTGTTGATATATCTATGTATATTACCTGTTTCAAGCCCCTAGCTCATAGCCAGTGACGTTTGCCATTATAAACTGCATAAATGGCACATCTGCTCATACCTGTTCTTTGCTATAGTAAAGGGAGCCTTTAATAACCAGAGAAATTTCCCTGGTTTCCAGTACAAGGAGAAATTCAAGGAGATAGTTCAACAAATGATAAAGAATGTGTTCTTCTAAACTTCTATTCCTTGATCTTCTTAACTCTCTATTTCCTCCTGTGGCTGCTTATAGGTGATTCAATAGAACAGTGACAGAAAACAGTTACAGACTTTATTTCTCTGCTTCCTGAAATCTAGCCAAAATTGTCTTCTCTGCTCATTCTAAATTTGCTTTTGATTGCAGTGGTTACTGCATCGTATGCTGAGAGTGGCCGGTGGAAACATGTCAGGGAACATTTGGAGTAATACCCTTGAGGTTCTCCTGACCCTAAAATACCAACCCTACCAAGTAAATGTTGGGTGTTGCACGTATGCAGTGTTTCCTGCAGAGCGTCTGAATTCCCTTTTGGAACCATCCTGCAGGTTACCCACCATTGACTAGCCCATGGTACTTAGAAGAGGAACTTTGGTGAGACCCTGATAGCCTGCCAAAGATACCACCAACTGGACCCAATCATTACTTACTAGTTTGATTTTGATGTGTAGCAAGGGTCCCTAAGAACAGATTTTCTGAAGGTTAAAATGAAAAATGATTGTGCTGTTTACTTTTGCTAACTCGTGAAAAGAAAAGAGAAATAGATCAAATACTAAGATCAGGTTATATAGTCTTTGAATAGCTATGCTGAAGGGTAGGAATACTGTAACGTCAGGAAACCAGTATTGTCAAAATCCCATAAGACTGTGAATGAATTCTGTAGACTAAGAATGACGCTGTACTCATAAGGAAGAGAGGGAATGAGATTGCTTACCCAAACTTATTGTTAAACAAAAGTTTTTGTCAGCGTGATGGCAAAATCTAGAGACTCTAGGAATAGAAAAGTGAAAATGGGGTGCAGCAATGTTTATATTAAACACTGTCTCGACTGAATTCTATTTAACTGAGTCTTCAGTGTGAGACTCTTTTCTGTGTTAAAACAAAAAACTGACAAATGCTCTCTTCATGCCAAACGGTCACAGTTGGTAGGGCTTCTGCCTTCAACAAACGAGAGGTGTGTTTTCCAAATGTTAGTTGTATTAGCTCCCAACCTATTTAAGCTGGTTGTTCTTGTTACTGTAATTAAGTAATGTATTTAAATAATATTCAAACCAATGAATTAATTGTGGTTTTTATTAGAACTAAGTGGATTACTTTGGATATACTCCATAAAGAGAAGTCACTGAAAAAATGCTTGTTGAAGAAGTTGTGAGTAATTTTAAGGGAAAATATTTATATATCCATAAGAAATCTGCACTTGGATTGTTTCACGTGTGGCTTTAAGTTCTCATTCCTCAGTAAATATATTGAAACTGAAAAAAATCACAGTATACATTTGTGGTGTGGTTTTTCACAAGAAAGGTAACAGAAATTTATTCAGTGAAAAGTCTTGAATACCACAGCCAAATATTTGGCAAACGAATGTGCATTTGTATGTTTTAGGTTCAAATAAAAGAAATAATAAATAAAATAAATTTTACTTTACCCATGTGATAGATTTACCAAGCCATTAATTCGTGTTTTTAATAATTTTAAATATATTGGAAAATGTTTACTATATAATTATCTAAAACTTCTCGGGTAGAAAATTATATAAGATGCTGATTATATAAAGCTATGTCGACTAATAGATTTAATAAATAGTAACTATAGTCAGGGAAAGTATGCAGAATTGTTAAAGGTGATGATTTCTGGATTGTGGAATAGGAATGCCATTTAATTTATTGCACTTTGCTGTAGTTTCAAAGTTTTATTTAATGGTCATGAATTATCTCTCTAATTAGAAGTTATTAAATTTTTGAAAAAGTAAAGAATGAGATCCATGAATCAGTTCAATTATTGGTCTCGGTTCTGTGAAGATGTTTTTTTCTAGTCTAGGAGTTTGTGTCTTCATTGGTGGTGTCAGCATTAAAGTGTTGGCCGAGTTGGGTTCCTGCTGTGAAATGCAGATGTGCAGAAATATAAATGCATTTCATTTGCTCATGGGAAGTAATGCCTTATTGAAGGCAGTGTCTTACACTGGGCCTTGGATTATTAGCCTTGATCTTGTAAGGATAAAAAAGATGGTAGCTTTACTGTGTTACTTAATGGCTCTTCCAGTCTGCAGAAGTTGGGCAGTCTTTAGTAGTATTGCTAAGGATGGATATAGCCTGTAGAAATCAACCAGTTGTGGGTATACTAACCAATTACCTGGTCTTTTTTAAAGATCAAATGACAGGAAAATGCAAAGGCTAATTTGTAGCGCTGGGTCTTATAAGGGAGGGCTTAGGTCACATACAAACAGGTGGGATGACAGATTCAAAGATTTACTAGATGCTGTAAGCCTCTCAAAGAATCATAAGGTGTTTATTCACATAAAAAAGTTAGGTGGTTGGAAAGAGGTGATTTGTAGAACACATAGTCTTTAATTTGGTCATGAGTTGTGCTCCAAGTCTTTTAACATAGCTCCCCAATACATTGGTGAGCAAAAAGAGAACAAAAAAATGATTCTGTATACATAATGTTAAACATCAGAAGTCAAGATAGTGATTGTCTTTGGGAAGG
Source organism: Delphinus delphis (assembly GCF_949987515.2). Taxonomy (NCBI): domain Eukaryota; kingdom Metazoa; phylum Chordata; class Mammalia; order Artiodactyla; family Delphinidae; genus Delphinus; species Delphinus delphis. Next base: position 52,550,673 of record NC_082698.1, on the reverse strand, counting down.
CGGCAGGTAGCGACTGGAGGAAGACCGAAGATACGGGGCTTTAGGATATTGGTAATGTACTAATGATCTGCGTACTTATCACATAGGTGCATTCTGTTTCCCAGAATTCACCACGCGGCATGCTTATGGTTTGTGCACTTTTTATATACATCAGTACAAACTTAACTGTATAAAAGAAATCTTTCAAAACACTCCTTCATGTTCCCAGGGTGGTAGCCTGAAGGTGTGGATTGTTCCATTATTGACACTGGATTGTAATTCCCAGTGTTTGTTGTTCATGCCTCACAGTCTAGTAAAGGCAGAGAGGGTCTTCGCAGCTTCAGCAGTTTCCTTTGTTCTCAGGATCCTGGCTTAGTGAGACACCATGGAGATGCCCACACTCCTTTTCAATTTTATCCTTTGTGAATGGACACCTTGTGTTTATATTACATAAAATTTTCTTTCACAAGAAAGGAGTGTTTCAGGAGTGTTTCTGATACAGCATAAGTTACCATGCTTTTCACACATCTTACACGTGTAAACCATACTTATTTCCAAGAGTGACTTTATACATACAGTTCTGCAAGCATTAGAGTGCGTGATACAAGAGAAAGCCAATTCGTTATCTGCATTTATGGTTTTGTCGAGAAGCCCACAACTTATATTCCAGCGAATAATTAAGTGTAATGTGTGATTCCAACTGGAAAGTATATTAAGCCCTTTCAGAAAGTAGTGATCAGAGCAGGCATAGGTAGTTTCAAGGGAGAATTTGTTTAGGCAGAGAAATGGGCAGGTGAGGCCAGGGGAGGAAAAGGTCATTAACAAACAGGTTACCGCTTTAAAGGGACATAACAGCTGGCTCACATCTGTGTGTCTGGCCTGGTGGGCAAAGAGGGCCTCTTGGAATTAAGGAAACAGCTTCACCTTTTCCTTAGGGCAGGGCCTGATTCAGGAGGGAGGATTTGGGAGGACTTTGCTAGGTTGCTATGCGAAATCACAGTCAGCGTTGGTTCAAGGAATGTGCACAGTAATCTGTGTTATTTTCACAAGATGCAAGGTCTCCAGGATGACTTAGAGGGAGGAAGAAGCAACAAATTGTAAAGATTCTCCAAGGCTAATTTGTCCCACGTCATTTAGATATGGTCTTGACTCGTGCTGAATCTGTTTAAGTATTGACTTCATTCCAGTGCCTCTTCAAAGTGCTGCAAGAACCAGTAGAATTGGTGTGTTTTAAAATGTTTAGTTTTTGCATCGTCACATCAACACAGCCCTAGATTTAACCCAAAATAGTAGCTTTCAGATATCTAAAAATTTGCAAGTGGAGACCCAAGGAGAATAACAAGAAGATATGCTTGATTTTTACTGCTTCATCTTAATTAACCTGTGACTTCAGATTTTCCGGAGGCAAGAAACTACTCTCTGAATTGATTGCCATGCCATCCCTCTTGTTTCATCTGAGGTCGTCTTTCCAGAAGCCACTCAGCACCTTTTGGGATTGAGTGCTGACACTGCATGACATTCAAAAGGCAAAGGCACTGTTGATGCCCTGTGTGCACTCATCACATGGTGAGGAATGAGAGGGGGAAGACACTGATGTCTCAGGAACCCTGAGGATGGACGTCTGGCTGGCCTGCCAGAGAGCTTCTCTTGTAGATGCAGGAACTACAGCCGTTCATTTACATATCGACAGCTAAAATTAGTTGTGTCACCCCACCGAGTTCACCATAAAGAAGAAGCTTCAGATTAAAATCAGATTCATCACTCCTGCGGGTTTACTTGGTTGCCCCTTGTTACCAGGTAGAGGGGCTATAACACTGTGTAAGTGCAAATGTTAAATCAGTATTAAGAGCCAGTGGTGTCTCTCCTATATTTCTTACTGATCAGATAATTTTCACTAATGTCAACATTTATAATAAGCCAGTTGACATATACTATTGTTATTTGCTTGGAATATTCTCAGTTTATCTATTTTTTATTTTTTTTGACTTAGATAAGGGTAATTTTTTTTTTTTTTTAGTTATTTGTTTAGGCCTTTGTGTATTTGATCAGAAGAGATTTTTGAAAGGAAGGCAGCAAAGCTGTAACAAAGTCAGTATTAAATCCGTGTTTCTCCTCTATCATTTGGTTTTTAAGCTTCTAAGTGACCTTCTGTGGTACCACATTGATGCTCATCTTTCATCATGAGCAGCTCTGAGTAATTTATGATAAATAATGAAATGTTGTTTCCTACAGTGCACTGCAGATGGCTGAGTGTTACAAAAGTCTAAAGAGCTCTATTACTTCTAAATGATTAGATAACACAAAAATGTTAACCCTAAAGAAAAAAGGTCCAGTAGCACATGCTGCTTGCTAAGCACAGTTCTTCCTGCCTGGTACCTTCTGATAGGCTCTGTGCATCTGAACTCTGCAGGGACTGGCGTCTGAACAGTTCTCTTCTGCATAGCAAGGAGAGGTTTATGCCTTTCAGCTAGTTGGGTTGGCTAGGAGCAATAGTGGTTTGTTTATTTGGAGTGGGGGAAGGGAGGAACTTGCAAAATTTGTTTACAATTTGAAACCTTTAATTAACTTTAAACAATGGTGTTACCAGTGGCAAGGACTTGGATGCTAGGATGCAACAATTTTTTTTTTATTTATTTATTTATTTATTTATTTATTTTTTTAACATCTTTATTGGGGTATAATTACTTTACAATGGTGTGTTAGTTTCTGCTTTATAACAAAGGGATGCAACAATTTAAAATGTTTTGTTTGAGCACAGATATTGAAAATGGATATTAAAAAGCAAACATTAAAATGATTTTATCAGAACAAAGCTTTATAGATGCTTTAAAAAATTATACAGATGTTTTTTCAAAATTAACTCTTATCAGTGTTGCATTTTCTCTCATCCACATGTACAACAATGGAGACATAGCAAACATATATCTGATTTGTAACTCTCAGCTTTCTTGTCATACTCTGTAGTGTATTAGTACAGTTGTTAAGTGTTGTCCATAGTGAATATGTGTGTTCTCATCCTTGTTGCCATAAAATAGCTGCATATCTAAGTGTTAGGGTTTGAAGCCTTTAATTGCCAGGTACAGAAAGTCTTTATGTACTACATCCCATTGTGAAAATTGAATTAAATTGCTGGTCAGGGAGCCCTTTATACTGCCAAGAGAGTGTCTTTGTGAGCAAAACGTAGAGAAGGGTGGTCTTTGGCCAGTGGTACTTCTAAACTCAAACACTTTGCTGAAGTTTGCCATAGAACTTCCTCACATTTCCCCAGACATTATCACTTTGCCAAATGAAATCATCTGTTCCCCCTACTAGAACTACTTTCTTTCTTCCAGATATCAGCTATGAGGTATGAAATGAATTGCATAAAAATAAATTACACATACTGCATTTTGGAAAGTGTACCCTAGCTGTCCCATCAATTATTCTTCACTGCTGTGCTGGGAAGTCCATTTTAACCTCAATTATCAGTTGCATGCAATCAGTTGAACCTCTGGACCTTGCCAAAATAGACATGGTTTCGTGCCAGGAAGATCAGGCTGTTTGAATGTTCTAGAATACTTTTGCTTTAGATGAAAAAGGGTTGTTGTCCTGTCCCATGGGAGAGAAAGATTCAAGGAAAGAAAGCTGTTTGATGCATGGACTATATGGCTTCCCTTCTTGACCATCTACCGTCTAAAGTTTGGTGTAGGTAGCACTGTGGTATTAGCAGTACAGTCCACTTCAGGCATCTGAGCAAGGACTCTGAAGTTTATAGATTATCCAGGATTTTTTTAAAAAAAATAAATAAATAAACTTCTTTATTTATTTGGCTGTGTTGAGTCTTCGTTGCTGTGTGCGGGCTTTCTCTAGTTGCTACTCTTCGTTGTGGTGCGCGGGCTTCTCATTGCGGTGGCTTCTCTTGTTGCGGAGCACGGGCTGTAGGCGCACGGGCTTCAGTAGTTGTGGCGCACGGGCTTAGTTGCTCCACAGCATGTGAGATCTTCCCAGCCAAGGGTTCAAACCCGTGTCCCCTGCATTGGCAGGCGGATTCTTAACCACTGCGCCACCAGGGAAGCCCTATCCAGGCTTTTTAAAAATCTCCATATGCCTAGTCTACCACTTCCTCTTTGATGCTCCACCATGTTATAAACTGTGAACAAAAGAATCTGATGAACAGGAGGTGATTTCCATGGAGCCTAGGGAGAGGCTAGAGAGTCTTACCCTAAGGAAGTTTATATTTCTCTGTATAAGCTTGTTAATTCTTACTTTTTTTCTGCTTCCAAGGAAAATTGGAAATAAGATAATTAGAAGAGTGGTTTTCAATGGGAGAAAAGTAATTAAGGCACAGTGGGAAGGCCACTGGGCCTGGTTTAGGAATGTAGGCCTCCTGCTGTCACTCAGTTGTTTGACACCTCAGGGCAGACTCCTCAAGCTCTAAAATCTCAGATTTTTCTGTAAATGAGGCTGTTGGACAAGGCATTCCCTGAGTGTCCTTTTGGCAAAGAATCCCTGAGGCCAAGTTATAAATTTGAGATGAAAATATTAGTGGAATTTTTTGATTACTAATTCTGCTGGCTTTTTCCCCGCCCTACCACCAGCCCCCTTTCTCTCTTTTTCCCTCTTCCACATAGGTAGGCATACATACATATACACACAGGGGTATTTTGGGGGCGGGATATTTTTGGTGGGATATTTTGCAGTTCAGGATTTAGTAACCCCCATGTTTCAGTGTGCCTCATAGGTGTGACTTGATTACATCCTAAAGTCCAGGGACCTTTGCTTGTTTACAGTTTTAAAAAAGAATTCCTTATCCTTCCCCTGACAGATGTAGAGCTTGGTAGCCAGCTGTAGGTCTCTTACTGCAAAGTATATATAGACATACATAGAAAAGTAACTGGATGCCAAAAATAGAGGTGTGAGGAGGCCCTCAGGAGTTACTGGCGCACACAAAATATTTCGTTTGGAAGTATAAATAAATTCATCCAGTTCTAGATAATAATCACAATATCTTTCTCACTGAATTAAACAGAATTCCTAATCGCCGAATTTTCCAGAGTGTTACAAGAAGAACAGAGGACTAAGGAGCGCTGTTTCTAAGGCAGTATTATCAATGTGTCTAAGTGTAAGGCATTATTTCCTGGCATGTTGGTTGGCATGGGGATTCTGATATCAGAACGTGGTTCCGTCTGTTAGATGTAACCTAGCTGTGCGTTAGAGCACAGCTCTGACCCGGGACAGAGTCAGAGTGACATTAATTCACACCTGAGGTGGCTAATGTTGATAGTTTACCTTCTTCTTAGAGCACCTTCCTTGTTATTAAATAAGGCATGTTCAGTATAGAAAATTAGAAAATATAAGTAGTAGGAGGAGAAGTCAACTGAGTTCTGCCATCCAGAATAAGAGAATGATTATCTTTTTGTTGAATATTAGACGATTTTTTTCCTCTGTGAAAATGTATTTTTTTCAAAAATGAAATTATACTCTAATACTCTTTCAGCCATCTTTTTGCACTTTATGTTGAAATATTTCTTTGTCCAAATATCTAAAACTCTATCTATAATGTGGTTCTGTGCTGAAGTATATGGCCGTACTAAAATGTAATGAGCTTATCACCTGTTGAGAATTTAGTTTGTTTCAGTTTGGTCATAATTATATAAAATTCTACCCTGAACATCCACAGTATGGAATGAAAACTTTTGGCCAATATATGTGCCCCAAAACTGTACGTTTTTCATCTGAATTCCTAAATTCTCAACCAGAAAGACTGAGCAATTCACTTTCCCGCCATTGTGGTGTCAGAATGCCCACTCTTTCCATAACCCCTGCTTCCACTGTTGTAGGCGTTAACCTATCATTGACCACAAAACAAGCAAACCCACAAAAAAACCCTTTGCCAAGAGGATAGTTTTAAAACCGTATCTTGTTGGTGTTCTGTCTTTCATTTCTCTAATTCAAATGAGAGTAAACATTTTAGATAGTTATTAAAATGGAAGGTGGATTTTGTTGGGGAGGTTCCCGGGCCTTTCGTGTCTGCATGCACTGTGTGGCCAGGTGCCTCTGCACATCATCTGGGGCTTCATCCCACTGGGGGTGCTGCAAGGAAGAGCTGAGGATCGAAAGTACTAAACTGCCCAGTGTAATTTAGTAACAAATTTTCCTCCCCTTAAAACCCAGAAATAGTGTTGTGGATAGAAGGTGGGTCACGGTCATGGTCATAGTCACGAGGAGTCAGCAGATAAGGAATAAGGTGCAACTCTTCTTGACTAAGTGACCTTAGGGGCTGCAGTGCCTTGGGTTATTTGCCTAAATGTTAACCTCTATGTCAGCCTGTACTAAATGTTAACCTGTACTTATATAGCTAGTAAGATTCTGATAAAGAACACAAGCCTGAACACACACATACGCATAGACCAAAAATAATAATTCCTAAAAATCCAGAGGGCTTCCATTGTAACTTTCTCCGTGAGTACAGACAGTGCTTGGGGACAGTCCCCACGCCTTCCATCCCTGTCCTGTCCAGGATGTCCTCAGTGTTCTGCTCAGGAGTGTTTCCTTTCCACTCTTCTGCTTCATGGTGTGGATGTTGAGCTGGAGATGAGGCTCAGCTTCCAGGAAAGAATGGCGTCTTCTGCTCTGCACCTGGGCCTTGTGCCAGCCGCTGCCTACTGCTGTTCCCGTTAATAAGTGCCATGGAAACCCAGTGAGCTCCAGGGGTGGCAGAGAGGTGGGTGAGCAGCAAATCACTAAAAGACCCTAGATTTTCAAGTGTCGCATTATAAAAGTAGAACCGGCTGAGAAGGAGCAGGGCCAGGCCAGCATCCTGTAGCCCCCTGCTTTTTTTGGCATCTGCTTCCCTTTGGCTGAGTCTTCTCCATGAGGAGCAGGGAGACTCCCTGCTCCGGTTTTCTGCATGCATTGGTCGGGCTGAGATGCCCCTTCTCTGGCATATCACTAACACTCAAACAAGAAATTGATTAATTTGACTTGGATTAAACAATCAGAATCTGTTAAAGCTTTGCTGATTATTGACAGATCTGTCCTTTGAGCTTTATGGTTTTAAGATCAAGTCAAGTTGCCTTAGCATCTGTCATGTTGTCCTCTTTTTTTTTGACATTTAAAAAAACCTCAAAAATGTTATATCACAGATTGATAAATTCTAATGACACCTCCAAATTGACAGACAAGCATATTGAGATTATCAGTTCAAGTATCCTCAGCAGTCTTAACCTCAGCTGCCCAAAGGGAAAGTCTACCAGTTTAATCTGGCGGATTGTTTTTTGGATTCCATTTAATGTGGATGTTAACTTTTTGTTTTGTTTTTCCGCTATCTGATGCTATTACCATCTAATTAGGTTGAAAATCAGCTATTAGAATTGGAATGCATTTAAGAGTTGTTATTTTTCTTCTGATCATAGTTATACTCTTCAGGATGTGACTTATAGGCTGTGTGTACACGTGGGAGTGTGTGTACTGTAGAACAGTGGTGGATGTTAAGTCTGGAAGATTAGGTTCAATCTAAATTTTGCCCCTTATTGGATACCTGAGCTGGATGGAGTCTGTCAATTTCCTCATCTGCAGAAGCTGAGATAATGGTTACATCTTAGCACAGAATGCTGCTGTGAAGTGGATCTGACAAACCAAGGTGCTGAATAGATTGATAACTTACACACTGATAGCCAAGGGATGTTTGGATATATGAGAATTGGGGCAAATTGAAGTCATTATGAGAGGCCAAACTTTATTTATGTCACGGGGTAATGTTTTCCTTTTGGGATATTTTGTACAGTACTTAGGAATGGATAGTTTGCAAAGTAAAATTCAAGCTGGAAAGCACTGTAGAGAGGAAGAGACTGATGCTGTGAAAATTTAAATCCTACAGCGGTGTTGACTCAAAAAATAATCAGTCTCCGGGCATCAGGACATGAATTTCTCAGCCTTTGAGAAAGGCAGACTCAATGAGCATGCCCTTTCAGTATGATTGCCCCAGAAATGTGGGATGCTCTGTTTGAAACTGAGCTCTGTGTCAATCCCTGATGTCTCAATTTCTGACACGCTAAACACAAGCAGAGAGAAAATGTGCTTCTGAGGAGTGGAGAACCCTCTCTCTCATTTTCTCACTATCCTGTCTCATGCCACTTCTCTTCATGTTGATTGTTCTCAAGAACTGATTCTTAGTGCTGAGTAAAGAACACTTTTCTAAAGCATTTCTTCCAAAGTGTATCTTGATAGATTCTGCACACTATAAAGCAGGATTTCATTTGCTGAGATGATATAAGATGACTTATGTTTCTGGAGAAAGCTAAAATTTATCTCATTGACTTTTTCCTATTCTCATTTTCCTCTTTTCCATATAAATATATAAAAAAAAATCTGAGTATAGTAGATTTAATTTCCAGAGAATGAGACTTGAGGGCTTTGTTATCTCTGTTTATATTGAAACATTGTGTGATTTTAAAATGTTTATTGTGGCTTAAGGGGGAAATGTATCTGTTCAGGTGAGTTAGTGACATGAACAAGCATGCCTGATTCCTCTTCCTCACAGCTCTTATCCAGAACCTTCATTTTGCAGTGACTTTTTAAGCACCTACTGTTTGCCAGATGCTGTTTTAGGTAGCCGGCTCCTGGGCTGCCGTAAGGATGAAGACTGACTCAGGCATTGACCCCCTGCAGCATTCTAGTGGGGGATTCATATAGGAACACATACATAATTTCTTGCTGATAGCTTCTTCCAGGGAGAAATGCTGAACAGGATTATAAGATAGAAAGTTTGAATTTACATAGGCATTCAGGGAGGCCTTCGCTGAGATCATGGTTGTTGAACTGAGTCCCAAGTGTGAGAAGAAGCCAGCTATGGTAATACCTGGGACAGAAGTGTATCAGAAAGAGAAAAAATAAAGTTGAAAGGGCTTGAGGGACAGAAAAATGGCCGGTGTGCCTGGTCATAATGAGTATGTCTAAGAGTGGTAGGAAGTGAAGTGTGAGAGGTAGACAAATAAAGGCCCTTAAGGAACTTGGACTTGATTATTGTGATGGAAAACCAGGGGGGGATGTAGGGAAGGGAAGGCTTTAATATGTGTTATGTTTTTAGCCCTCTGGATCCTGTGTGGAGCTGCATTCTAGGGACTGCAGTTGCAGACAAGAGACAGGTGAAGGCCATTGCAGTGTTCCAGCTAAGAGATCCAAGCAGCTTAGACTAGAGTGGAGACAGGTGTGGTGGGTGTGATGCACTGTCACATTGGATGTGCCCTACAGATTGGGAGAAGGACTTCTGTGAAGAGAATGTGGGGTGAATGTCCTGAGTAAGAGGGGGCGTGGTGGCATCACTAACTGAAATGGGCAGGATTGAGAGAGGAGCAGGATTTGGGGGTGGGGTATAGAGATGAAAGTTGTTTGAAGCATCCTGTGTTGTCTATCCTTGTTAGATGCGCAAGTGGCTATTTTGAGATGGTAATTGGATAGAGAGTGTAATGGAGGAGAGTAGATGCCTACTGAAAGAGCAAACAAGAAGGGCGGTGGTGCAGGGGAGTGGATATGGTACCTGTATCAGCAGGGAGGGGATACCCAGCAATGTGAATTGGGAGGAATTTCTCATAGTTGCAATGCAGTGAGGACGTTTTCCGTAGTTCTCAACCCTGCTTGCATTTGCATTTTGAATCCCATGGGGGAACAATAAACTATATATATATATATGTACCCATGCTCGGATCTCACCCTAGACCAGTCAGAATCCTTTTTTAAAGGGGGCAGGGGAGCGGCAGACTTCAGTAGTTTTTATAAAGTTCCCCAGGCGATTCTATTGTGTTGCCAGGGTTGTATGGGCAGCTAGATTAAAGGAAAGGAAGGGATGAGCTGCTAATTCCTTTAGGGAAGTGGCTCTGTAACTAGGGAAGTGGAAGCACCTCAGCAGAACCTACAACCTGTATCCTTTGAGAAGAAAAAGGGTAGAAATGAGGGAAGGCCAAGTGCTGCAAGGCTGGGGATGGGAATCACATGGTCCCTACTGGCACCAGTGGCTGGAAACAAAAGCCAGCCAAGGTCCTTTGTTTGCTGTGGTTGCCCGTGTCCGGGAAGCTCAGGAGATGGCCCGTAAAGAGGACAGCAGTGAGAGGAAAGGGAAAGGGTGGATTTCCCACGTAACACCTCCCCGACAAGCCAAGCACTGCAAACACTTCAGCCCAAGGCAAGGCTCCTGTGACAATTCTCAGACTTAGATCCCCTCTCCATCTCTAGGGTTGGCTGAATCTATCATGTGGGCAAAATTATTTACAGAAAACCTAAGCTTTTCTTCTCTGTTAACAACTTGGCAGTAATTTTCATTATAATACCAGCATTATTAAAGGCAGAGTGAAATGGGTGGTAGTATCATTTGATGTGAGATATTTCAATAGGTATCCTTACCTTTGTCCAGTAATTCTTCCAGACTTCTCTCTGAAAGGAGGGAAGGAGTGGGGGAGGAGGGGAAGGAAGGAGGGAAGGAACGAAAAAAATGTGTTCGTACATTTTGTGTGAGGGAGTTCGTCACACAAATACATACTTGAAAAGGTTTGCTAACACAGATTTTTAACAATATAGGCATTACTTTTTTTTTTTTTTTTTGCAGTATGCAGGCCTCTTACTGCTGTGGCCTCTCCCATTGCGGAGCACAGGCTCCGGACGCGCAGGCTCAGCGGCCATGGCTCACTGGCCCAGCCGCTCTGCAGCATGTGGGATCTTCCCAGACCGGGACACGAACCCGTGTCCTCTGCATCAGCAGGCGGACTCTCAACCACTGCGCCACCAGGGGAGCCCCTAGGCATTACATTTATCTTTAAAATCATAGCATGGGAAAACATTTACCATATAATGTGAAGTGTGAAAAGTAGGCTTAAAAACCGTATATAACTGGTTATACATGAATCTCTTTGAAAATAAGCATTGGTAATACGCAAAATTGTAAAAAAACAGCTCTTGCTGAGTTATGGGATTATGGTCAACTTTAATTTTCTTACATTTTTCACTTAAATTTCATTTTATCTAATTTTAAATTTCCGTAAATTTTCATGCAGTTCGGATATCCTGGGATTTTAATAAGAACAGAAGTTGAAATGGTATTTTAAAAGAGATTGATAAATATGTTCTTAATTTTACATGAGTTTAATTTTGAATTTTGTTATCTGATTTTCTAAATTTGGAATAATAGTATCTGCCTCTCAAAGGTGTTACAAGAACTGAATGGATAACCAATGAGAAAGCATGCTGTATAATCCCTGGTACGTATTAGAATCCCTTCAGTATTAATGCATCACTGCCAGCACTGCTAACAATGAACTTTATTCCATGCAAGTACTGTTTTTCACCTAACATTCTGTTAGTTAAGGTGAAATAGTAAAATTGTTTCATCATCTGTGCTCATTGATATACTGGTCATTGGTGAAAAGGGGCATCCCAGAGGGATGAACTGTGGTTGGGTAGGCCGTCCATGGCGATGCCATTGCTCTTTGCCGTTGATTGGTTTAGGAGTGGGTGTTGTTCTGGCCAAAGAGAGTTTAAGGGGAATGTGCTGGAGGCAGCAGGAAAGGATTTCTTATTCAAATTAAAGGAGGGAAAGCCATCGGAGAAATTGTGTGTTCTGACCTATATTTGCAAACTTTCAATGGGATCGTGATGCCTGGAGCTGCTGCATCCATGCCGGGACCATGCAACTGTAGGCCTGGGTATGAAGGCCTGACCCTTGATGACTCCATGGAGCTGTGAAAGTAATCAGAGTCTGTCTACCTTTGGGCATCTTGTTGAGTAAACAGTCTTAACAGTCAGTCTGTAGGCCTCTGATGGTCAACCGTTTGTCATATGCAGCCAACAGCATTGCCGTTGATGCCACCTGTGGAATTTGATACCTGGTTCTCTAAAACAAATAGAGAAGTAAGGAAAAAAAAACCTTTGTGTCTACTTATTTTAAACATGTGTGACATCAAACTTTTTTCTTTTAACACACCTTTTTCCTCCTATTAACGCCTAGCTAACTTTGCAAAATAACTTAATTTAATGTTCATGCAAATTTACTGCTCTAAGGTACTCCAGAAATCAAGCCAAATGGATTTGGGAGAGTCTGAGAATCTTAAACAAATACATTGTGAATTACAACTCTGCAGAACTCTGTATCAGATATTATGTCCTCAAGTTTAGACAGCATACCTGATTATGCTGAGATTTTAAAGTGTACACTGATTGCCACTGTCACTGAAATTTTCCATTAGCTGGATTTCTGTGAAATGTTTCAGATGTTTACATTCTGATAATACAGAAATGTAGAGTTAAAATTCGGCTACCCTGAAATTTGTTTGTATGTTTTATATGTGTAATTTAGAGCAAATTTTGCTGCCCCAGGGAGGAAATGTTACAAACGATAGCTAGGTTTCCTGGTAATTTGAGAAAGTGCTATGTAAACATGAAAATATACAGGGCATGTGTTATTATTTATCCAGAAATATAACTGAAATATACTGGTTTATTTTCAGTTAGAAATAGTAATAATAGCAAATGAAAAATTTTAGAAGGGGCTTTGCTGGAATATTTTTTCCCCCTCAGGATCATACAAGCTTTTAATTTATTTTTAGCAAGTATTAGTCAGTGATATAATGAATACAAGTGATATATGACGAAATTTAAAGTTTAGGTGAAAAATGAAATGTTTATTGACATTTAAAGACAATTCCCTAACTCTCTCTTTCTTCTCCTTGGCGAGGAAGGGACCTCTAGACAAGAAATCCTTGATGGGTGTAGAGAGAGTGCAAGGTTGTAATAAGTCAGACTGTCTTGGGATCCTAAAGCAGTCACAGGATCAGAGTGATTTTGCTGATGTGGTCCAGGGTAGAGGCCGAGAGGCTGTCTCTTCCACTCCCTGTGAAATAGAAGGAAGCAGGTTGCAGCCGGGACTTCCCTGTGCTTCCAGCATATAGAGAGTCAAGAGAACAGGTGATGCGAACTCCAGAAAGAACATGGGCAACTCGTACAATTTCTTATAGGCAGCATTGGGTTTGTCTTAACAAAATATATACTTTATATATCTGAAATCTTCCACATTGGATGGTAAAATGTTAATTTATTAACTCTTCAAATTAAATGGGACAAACTCAGATAAGTAACTCTAAAATTATGAGGAGATTGCAGAAAATGTTAGTCTGTTCTGAAAATTACCTTCTTTTTACAAAAAGAACACAAGCGATACCCAAATGGTGGTTACCTGTAGGCACACTGAGCCATTCATTTTACTTATGCATTTACTCAACCTGACAAGAGTCCCAGAAGGTATATATCAGTATGTCCATTTTACAAGCAGGGTAAGCTACTTTCCAGAGGTGTAGCAGGGATTTGACACTTCTGCCCCGTAGAAGAAGGCAGAAGAGGGCTTTCTTGAAATTAGCGAGGGAGTCTCTGCGTATTTTGTGAGTGTTCTCTCGGATCCTCCTGGGACTGATCTCACAAAGGCACTTTTCCTTAGAGAAGCACTTCACAAGCATGATTCTCAAGCTGATTTCCTGAAGCAAGATTTGCTTTCTAAATAAAGAAAAGGGACGAAGAGACTCTCTTGAAATCATGGACAAGTGCTGGGAGAAGAGGAAAAGCAGTTACAGATCTGCTTGGTACCGAGGCAGCCCTGGCCTGCAGGGTCAGGAGCCTTGAGTCAGGGTGGAGGTAGGCCAGGCGGTTCACAGGAGGCCTCGGGTGCAGAGTGCGTTTGCCTGTGAAGTGGTTACAACCACTACCTTTCCAGCTGTACAATCTTTGGCACTGGAATTAATTTTATGTTCTAGCTTCCTAAAGGAAACCAATGAAAATGTAACAATGTCAACAATAACTACACTGTTTTGAGCATTTTCTAAGTACTTATCATGGATTATAGACAATATCTCATTTAATTCTCAATACAGCCTGACGGGGTGGGTATTATTATTACCTCCACTTCACCGCAAAGGAACTTGAAGCGTAGAGTAGTTAAGTAATTGCCCCGCGTTCTCCCTGCTGGTGATATGAGGGGTTTGGTTTTGTAACCAGGATTGTGATTTAAAGATCTCTTTTCCGTTGCTTCCCATGAACTGTTCACTTAGACTCTAAAATATTTCACAAGATGTCTGAATTATGTATAATATGGCACATAAGGAAGTGAATTTTTTTCTTTTTTTTGGTTTGTTTGTTTTTCTTGCAGACTCAGAGCCCCTGTCTGCTCGGAATGGGTGGTTTTATTCCAGTCACCATCTGACCCACAGGTGCCCGGCATGTAATTGTATCTCAAAATCATTTCCAGATATGCTGGAAACAGCTATAGGACCAGCTGTGTTTCTCATAAAAGATTAGGCACAAGTCATGTATGAGGTTTTTCTCTACTCTAACTCGTGGAAGCCCAAGCAGTGGGTTAACGTGATAAAAGAAAACAAAATTAAATAAGCTGGTGTAAACATAGCACGACTGACTTCCAGAAGGGAGATAAATGTTGCATGGAGACATCAAATCCAGCCAAATTGCCGTCTCTGGTATTTCTTTGTGGCTAATAGTGCTTATTTAATATAGGTTGAAAGAGAAGAGTGTGCTGAGAACCAGTATATCATGTGGTCAGCATTGCACGGTCTCAAACACTCGAGTGAACCCATCTGGAGGGTTTCACCCACCAGGGCCCAGCAACCTCATTAGCTGCCTCTGAAAGGCCTGGCCCAAGCAACAGTACAAATCACTGTTGTTTCAGGGCGATGGTGCAGAGTGAGAAAAAACAAACATGCTCCACTGTTTGTTCCTTTCCATGTAAAAGTCTAAAGATGGTTGCAGAATGATTCAGTGATTCCAGCAGAGCACTGGGTTTTCACTCTAAATATTTGCATCAGTTATCAATGCTTCTTTGGAAATGCTAATCAAGAAAGGACATCCTGGGCTTCCCTGGTGGCGCAGTGGTTGAGAGTCCTCCTGCCGATGCAGGGGACACGGGTTCGTGTCCCACTCCGGGAGGATCCCACATGCCGCGGAGCGGCTGGGCCCGTGAGCCATGGCTGCTGAGCCTGCGGTTCCGGAGCCTGTGCTCCGCGACGGGAGAGGCCACAGCAGTGAGAGGCCCGCGTACTGCAAAAAAAAACCAAAGGACATCCTATGACCAAGGTGACAAACATGAATGTATCTGCCTTTGAGACTTCAGTATAACACAAATTTGCATCCTCATGGATTCTCAGAATTTGGAAGAAATCAGATGGGCTTCTAGTCTAATCGTCATTCTCTCTCTCTCTCTCTCTCTCTCTTTCTCTTTTTTTTTTGTTATGCCGTGTGGCATGTGGGTGGGATCGTAGTTCCCCAACCAGGGATCGAACCTGTGCCCCCTGCACTGGGAGCGTGGAGTCTGAAGCACTGGAATTCCAGGGAAGTCCCCCTAATCGTCATCTCTTGTTTGAATCTCTTGACTGTCCCCTGACAGAAGTGGCTGCCCAGCCTCTGCTTGGACTCCTTCAGTAGCAGGGTTCATGGTCTCCTAGACTTTCTTTCTATTATCACATGATGTTAATCATTAGAAGAGCTGTCTCATTCTTAGTCAGATTCCACCTTCTAGCCCTGTTACTGAATCTACGCTCTGGAGCCAGGAGACTGAATCTATCCCAGTTCCATGTGGCAGGCTTTCACATGTGTGAAGACCACAATCTTATTTGTCCTGCACCTTTTCATCTCTAAGATAAATCAGTAATTTCACCTTTTTTTTTTAAAAAATACGGCAGGGCTTCACATCCCCGCAGCATCCTGGATGCTGTCTTTGGGAGTGTAGTAGTTAATCCTAAACTTTCAAGCCACCTCCCTGTAATCTTTGGCAGTCTTCTCTCAGCCTAAGTTTCTTTAAGATCAGGATTTCACAGCACCTGCCTCAGAAGGTTGTGAGTGTTAAAAGCACAGTCAGTGCCTGGTAAATAGTGCTTAAAAATGATAGCTGTTGTTCTTGTCAGTTTCTCTTGTGAAGCCCTGGACTGAATACCTCCAGACCAGGACCATCCTGACCCTTTCATGCAGTGTATGAGCTGTTCCTCCCAGCTTCATGTCATTCATGAATTTGGCATCCTGCGCCATTATCTGACTTCAGCAAAAAAGGAGAAGGCATTCGTTCAGCCTGATTTGTTCTTCATGAACCCACATTGGCTCCCAAGTGATCACTGTTTCTGTTTTTTATGCATTCACAAATCACTCTTCATTTTTTTTCCTAGGTCATGGATTCTGTCCTCTTCCTCCTCTTGCAAATTACTCTGTAATTTAATATCTTCAGAGTTCTTTCGGCACCTTTCTCCTTCTCCATATTCCTCCAGGTTTGTGGAGCATGCTCTTACCTGCAAATCCTCTGGTTATCTGGGTGTGTTATTTCTTGGACCACAGCTCTGAGTTTTAGAGGGTTGAAGTGTGCAGTTCTCTTTTACCAGACTACCTCTGGCCTCCCCACAGAACATGGAATCAGAGTGGAGCTGAAAAACTATATTCTGTTTCACATCTGTTACTGTAATTCATATAGCCCAAGCAGGAGACAGAACAATGTCCTTGTTAGATTCAATAGAACATAACTTAAGGAACTCCTTTGGTTACTCTTATACTTTTATTACAATTTTCAACTCTTTCTGGAGTTGCATTTTCCCCGTTTGGTTCTTATAGGCCATTACTGCTTAATAAACAGTTGCCCTGTACCCAGTTTTCATGTTTTCGTCATGTCTTTAAAAAATCATCCCTTATACTATGGCTGGATTGGCACTTTTTTTTTAAGTATTAGAATATTTTTATTTTATTTTTTTAACATCTTTATTGGATTATAATTGCTTTACAATGTTGTGTTACTTTCTGCTGTACAACAAAGTGAATCAGCTATATGTATACATATATCCCCATATCCCCTCCCTCTTGAGGCTCCCTCCCCCTGTCCCTATCCCACCCCTCTAGGTGATCACAAAGCACCGAGCTGATCTCCCTGTGCTATACAGCAGCTTCCAACTAGCTATCTGTTTTACACATGGTAGTGTAAATATGTCAATGCTACTCTCTCAATTCGTCCCACCCTCCCCTTACCCCCCTGTGTTTGTGATCACATAATTGGAATTTGCCTTTTGAGAGTCTTCCAGATCTCTTGGGCCACGTTTCCTTTATTAGAGGAAGCCCTGTACAAACATAAGTAGACTTTAAATATTTCCGTAACCTTAATTTGTTTGTTCATGTTTCTTTTAAAAAGCCTTCCTGATTGGATTAAATTGCTTGGGGGTAAGCAAGCTCTTCTAGATATTCTCTGTCTTAGTTAACTTTAACTTCATCTTTAAAAAGGGGATAATAATGTAATAACCTCAAGAGTTATGAGATTTAAATGGGTTTTATTATTCATCCATAACTGGGTATCGTGAAACACTCAGAACAGTACTGGGCATATGTTCAGTGAGCACTGGCTACTATTGCTGTCATCATCATCATTTTCATTGAAAAAAGAAAATTTCACTCTGAAACAAAAATTAGACCCTGTTCTTCCATACCAAATGCAGCCAAACGTTCCTGTTCCAGATGCCCTCATCTCATCCTAAATCACAGTTGCCATTTCAATGAAGAGCTAATCCTTCATTAGATCAATATCACTGGGGTACTATTTTATTTTATTTCATTTATTTATTTATTTATTTTGCAGTACGCAGGCCTCTCACTGTTGTGGCCTCTCCTGTTGCGGAGCACAGGCTCCGGACGCGCAGGCTCAGCGGCCATGGCTCACGGGCCCAGCCGCTCCGCGGCATGTGGGGTCCTCCCGGACCGGGGCACGAACCCGTGTCCCCTGCATCGGCAGTCGGACTTTCAACCACTGCGCCACCAGGGAAGCCCTGGGGTACTATTTTAAATAGGGTGTTTGGAGAAGGACTGTGGGGAGGTGGCATTTGAGAAAGTTCTGAGAAAGCCAAGAAAATATCTGCAGAAAACGTATTCTTGGCAGGAGATCTTGACATGGAAGTCTGATTGTCCTCTCCAAAACCAGCATGGCGTCCAGTGGGACTTGGCATGGAGTGAAGGGGGTGGGGACAAACGGCAGCACGTGATGTCTGGGAGCTAGCCAGGGTTAGGTTACAAGAATTTTGCGTTTATTCTGTGAGAGGTGGAAAACAATTGGAAGCTGCTGAATAGGGATGTAACTGGCATGTGTAGAAAACAGGCGACAGAGCGGCATGAGTGGAAGCAAGGAGAATGATTAGAAAGCTGTCTCAGTGGTCTGGCCAGATGCTGTGGACATAAACCTGAGTAGGAGCAGAAGAATGGGTGTGAGGTGTTCTGATTTGAAAGATATTTTAAAAGTGGTGTACGCAATAAAGATTTGTGTGGAGCAAGCGTGGGCAAAGGGATTAGGGAAAAAGAAATCAAGGATGAATTAAGAGTGTTTTGTCTGTTTATTTAATCTATGCAAATTGAGTGAATGGTAGGGTTACTAAGAGGACTACTGGAGTAGAAGAGATTTGGAGTAGGGAAGTCAGCAGTTTGGTTTGGGACCTATTAAGTTTGAGATGCCTGTTAGACTTCTAATACAGTATGTGTTCCTAGGAAAAGTAGCACCGTTAGAAAAATTTTCTAGATTCCATTTACCTCCGGTGTCACACCTGACACGTTTTGGGGGGAGGAAATGAATTATTTAGGGAAAATATAAAAAGTTTAAACAAAATAAGCAATAGATTTGGCTTTAGAATCTTTATTTGCTTCTTTTAAGAATTATAGGAGACCTGCATCCACTACTTAAAAGAAAACACAGTAGCTTCCAAATATACATGCTAATTAGAAGCTCAAAGCTCTGTTTTTACTGCTTTAAGAGAAAAAAACAATCCTCACTGTATATTGTGGTGACTTCTCTGGTAGAGAGTGAAATAGGCGATGATGATGGGAATTTCAGATTATAAATGCTTAGTAATTCAAAGTCTTAGAACATAATATCAGCACATACCTTACTGAAGGTTAAATTTTAAAAATATATGTGTGTTTTTGTTAGTTCATTCATATATATATATTTTTTAATAAAGTATCAACTTGGTAAAAGAAAAAAATGAGATTTCTAATGAGAGCATCTCTAAAGGAACTGATATTAAGGAAACTGTGATTTTTAAAATATGTTTAGCTGACAGTATTTAGATTAACTGAGTAACTGAGGATTAACTCTTTTTGACTCTGAACATGGAGCTGGATTGTACAGAATTACATCTTCCTTTGGGGAACTAATCTTAATGGGTTTTTTAAAATGGTGGGTTTTTTTTAAAAACTCTTAGTTTAAACATCAAAATTACAAATGCCTTGATACCTTTCTTTCCAAGTTTTCAGAAGTTGAGGTTTAGAAAAGTGTCATTTCAGTATTAGAGACTGTGTCTTAAGACACTCTGATTTCAAGGTTTGTACAATGAGATGACTTTGTTTCAAAGAACAAAAGGAATCAATATACATAACTGTGTTTATCATTACTTATTTTGTCTTTACCAGATGCTTCAGAACACAGGAGCTCTCCTTAATTTGTTGATGCTTCCATACATGATGTAGATAATCTTCATTTACATACTGATCAGTGCTCTCATCATTCCAAAGTTCCTTCCTGATTGCTTGATAAGAATTCTACCTCAGATATGTCTTGAGAAGACCGTCAGGTTATTTCTATTTTATACAGGTATATAGAATTAATATTAGGGCTAGCCCCCTTAACAGTGGAAACATTTCAGTTATGTAATACTAATATAAGAAAACATCTTCCTTAAATGTCATCATGTGATACCCCAATGATATCATAGTGAATATTTAAGGAATTTTATCTCTGGGCCTGGTCCACACATTTTTCTGGTGAGTTGGTAGTAGGGTAGGGGATGTTTATGCTTTTCATGTATTGCTTCCTAATATTCAGTAGTAGGACTAAAAAGATACTGCACACCCTTTTTTGGCAAGCAGTCTTGGAGACTTGGTTGAGTCTGATTCTGTTACAAGCTGATTCACTGACTTTGTACAAATTATTTCACCTTTCTAGATATCATATTCCCCAGTGCTTTCAGATTATGGGGTTAAAGTGAATGATCTTTGATATATCTCTTTCATGTCAAACCATCTTTGTTCTTCTTTGGGAATGGGAAGAAGTGGGCAAGTTTGTCAAGCTCAAACTAGAAGTTTGGGGATAAAAAAGAGAGATAGGGCTTCCCTGGTGGCGCAGTGGTTGAGAGTCCGCCTGCCGATGCAGGGGACATGGGTTCGTGCCCCGGTCTGGGAAGATCCCACATGCCGCAGAGCGGCTGGGCCCGTGAGCCATGGCCGCTGAGCCTGTGCGTCTAGAGCCTGTGCTCCGCAATGGGAGAGGCCACAGCAGTGAGAGGCCCACATACAGCAAAAAAAAAAAAAGAGACATACTAGATCTGTAACTCCAGAAGCAGGGATCAGACCACCTGTGGTTAAGATACTTACATGAGTTCATCTCGTGGTGTCAGCTGCTGACCACTAGAACTAAGTCCCAGTGTTGGCCTGAAAGGAAGTTATCTGAGTTATCTTTTTCATAATGTTTTCATAGTAATGGTGCTGAGGAGAGGGAGGTGGTGCTGATAGTGGTGGGAGTGATGGGGTTGGTGGAGGTGATGGGAGTTGCACTAGTTTCCTAGGGCTGCTGTAATAAAGTATATACCACAGACTAGGTGGCTTAAAGCAACAGAAATCTATTCTCTCAAGTACTGGAGGCTGGAAGTCTGAAATCAAGGTCTTGGCAGGTCTATGCTCCCTCTGAAGGCTCTAGAGAAGAATTTTTTTCATGCCTCTTCTACCTTCTAATGGTAGCCAGCAATCCTTAGCGTCCCTGAGCTTGTAGATTCATCACTCCAATCTCTGCCTCCTTCTTCACACGGTGTCTCCCTGTGTGTCTGTGTTTCTATGCCCAAATTTCCCTCTTCTTTTAAGGACAGTCATAACTGGATTTAGGGCCCACGCTACTCCATTGTGATCTCATCTTGATTACATCTGCGATCCAAATAAGGTCACATTCTTGGGTTCTAGGTGGTCATGAATGTGGGGGGAGACATTATTCATCCCAGTACCTGGGTGGTGGTTATGGTGGTGGTAGTGGAGTTGGAGTGATGGCGATGACAGTCATGGTGGTGATGTGGTGAGGCTGTGAGCCCTAAGGCAGGGTGACACCTGAAAGTCAGGCATAGTCGCTTTTGGGGTTGCTTCACTGTAAACAGGTATCCCCCAGCACACCCCCATGACCAGGGTGAGCTAGAGTGGGGTCTGGTTCCTTATGGACTCTCCTGAAGCCTTCCCTCTGCCTTGAGATGATGTGATCTACATAACACTAGCATAGGAAAGGGATGCTGGGCCCCTCAAGTGTGATTGGCACAGTTGTTTTCAATTACGAGCACTTAAAGGATGTTTGCTAGAGACTTTTTTGTGGGGGTGGATTTAAAAGGATTAGTATATTTAACACAAAATAAGTAAGAGATAATTACAAGCAAGCACGACCACAGCCTAAAGGAATGCCTCTGAGGTCCACACATCTCCACTGAGTATCACCCTTCACTTGATCGCATCTTGGTGTGGATGGTCTATTGCCGTAGCTCACTCCCACACAGGCTCACAAGGCAGAGTTCTCCTGCGTACACAGAACAAGGCTCTGGCTCTGCCGTACCCTGAAGTTGGAGGGTATTTTACCTGTTCCATTTGAGCTGTTTAGCTTGGGCTTCCATCTCACATGATATGCACTCAGTTGTAGCAAAAATGTTTATTGCACGTTGATCCAAGTTTGGCTGCAAACCTGTGAACAGTTCTTGACACACGAGTTACTATAGAGAAACAAAGAATGGCGTATTGGCAATGCCTTAAAGGCTCTTTGAGAAGTGAGGGGAGGGAGAAGTTAGTTGTATCCACATGACACTGGTGCAGATTCTTCTCTCTCTAGGAATGAAGCAAGGTTTATGTCTACAAAGCCATTTCAGTTTCTTAGAGAGTAATAATGTTTGAATATAAGGCACATAACTTCTAAACAAAATAAGGAAGAGATAATAAACTCTTGAAAGAAAATATACATGATGCTTCTGTATTTCATGTTTGAGATCTGTTTTTCTCTTCTATTTTTTAAAATTCAGATATAATTGACACATTGGTTTTGGGTATACAAAGTAATGATTGGCTATTTGTATATATTGTGAAATGATCACCATAATAAGTCTATTGCCATACGTAGACAAAATTTTTCTTCTTGTGATGAGAACTTTTAAGATCTACTCTTTTAGCAATTTTCAAATATACAGTAAAGTATTATTATTACCCACAGGACATACTTATTTTATAACTGGCACGTTGTACCTTTGACCAGCTTTACCCATTTCACCCACCACTAACCCCCCATCTTTGGCAGCCACTAAGCTGATCTCTGTATCTGTGAGCTTGTTTTTTTTTTTTTTTTACATAAACGCTGATCATACAAAATTTGTTTTTCTCTGACTTATTTCACTTAGCATAATGCCCTCAAGGTCCATCATGTTGACAAAGGGCAAAATTTCCTTCTTTTTTATTGTTGAATAATATTCCATTGCATGTATACCACATTTTCTTTATCCATTCATCCAACACTGGACACTTAGGTTGCTTCCATGTGTTGGCTATTGTGAATAATACTGCAGTGAACAAGGGGGTGCAGATACCTTTTTGAGTTAGTGTTTTTGTGTCTTTCTCTTATTTTTTACAAAAAGTTTTACACGTTCTGTCCTTGAATTGTTCAGTGGCCGTAAAATTGTAACTCTTCTTCCCCTTGATCTAAAATTTATAAGAGTGTTGTTTAGGATGTACACTAAAAAGCCCTGTTTTTGGAATTTTTCAAAAATATCTACATGGCTCTTTGTGTTAATGAATAATTTTTCTGGCCAGTTTTCTCAGTTAGCATTTTTAGTGTCAAAACTCAGTCTCAGATCCTGCAGGAGGACGTTTGATGGTTGTGGCAGGTGATAACCTGGGAATCAATATCCTTTGCCATTCTCTAATCTACTCCTCTTGCTGTTCACCTACCCGACACCAAGTGAAATATCCTTGTTCTGTTCCCCAGCTCTAGCCTGCAGCAAAGGGCAAGGAAAAAACTAACGAAGGCGAGAAGGTGTTTGGAAAAGACGCAAAAATCCAAATCCCTTCAACAGTGATAACGTGAAACCAAGCCCTTGCAGGCTGGATTCTTGAGTGTTCAAAGAAAAAGCACTTCAGAAAATTGGATTAACTCTCATCTATAACCCTAATTAAACAACATACGTTAAACGTAATCCACGGAAAACCACAAACTGTTCCACCTTGCGTATTTTTTAAACGTAGTGATAACACCAGTTCTTAGACCAAACTACAAATCTCCAGTGTCACCTGTTTATCTGGGGTGCATTTCTTGTCCTGCCATGGTGGTACTTGCCTACGCAACTGTGTTGGCGTGAATGCCACACGTGCTCTGGGAAACGAGAGCTGGAGAGCACAATTGTTTTGATAAACTCCTTCTTAAAAGAAAGTGCGTTTTTGCTCTATTCTCATTCAAGTAAAGCCAAGTTACTCAGTGGAATTCATCCTTAGAATAAATGAAAATTTGTGCCAGCAGATATTTAAAAAGTCCTTTTCATTTGGTTGCCAATGTTATGATAGCCATTTC
The DNA here is from genome assembly GCF_949987515.2 of Delphinus delphis. NCBI lineage: Eukaryota > Metazoa > Chordata > Mammalia > Artiodactyla > Delphinidae > Delphinus > Delphinus delphis. The sequence goes on along the minus strand of NC_082698.1, from coordinate 52,527,089 downwards.
TTTCCCATCAATTTGATTCATGCCAGATGTGTCCTTTGCGAGCCTTACTCCGACGTCTGTGTCAGCAGCGCGGCAGAGGTATTTTGGCATTTGACCAAATAATTGCAAATTGTCCCAATTATTTAACTGGAGAATTCATGTATTTTTGAGCTAATAACGGATTTTAAAAATGGGATTTTCAGGTAAAGCACTAAGGTAGATGAAAAGCCTGCTGCTGTGTGGCTCCTGGGGGTTCACCAAGAGCTCTTCCTGCCCCTCCCTCCATCCTCAGGAATCACTCTCCCAGGACGCTGCTTTCATCTTTCCTCAGCTGGTGCCTGAGAGAGATTTTTACAACTGTATTGGAAGGGCCCTCTGCACAGAGTCGCTGTTTTGTGGGTTGGGGCTTGGGGAGGTTGGGCGTGGCACAGTCTCACTTGCTGCTCTTGATTGGGCTGTTGGTTTGCGTGTGTCTTCAAGTTTTAACACAGACTTTCTTTTTTTTTTTTTTTAAATGAGAACATGTGATAGGACATTTCTTCCTCAACTACTGCTGTTACTGCTATTATTGTGAAAACCATTCCTTCCACTTCCAGCCCTCCCCTGTCCCCCACAGAAGATTCTGTAAAGGACAAAGGAGCACAGTTAAGCCCTGCATTACTTGCCGTGACTTTGGGTGCCTGATAGAGAAGCCTGAGCTAGAACAGCATCTGCTCTGTTTTCTTACCAAAAAAGGGGGGGATTCTTATTGCTTATGTTAGAGTTGTCATTATGCATTTGAAACGTACTAAGAGAGTAATCAGTATTAATTACCAAAGATTAGAAAGTGCAGGCAAGTATAAAAATGTAGAAAATCTCAAAAATCTTATTCACCAGAAAAAAATATGTTGTTAAAATCTTGGGATAATATTTTCCAGATACTTTTCTTTCTTCTTCCTCATTTTTGTTTGGATTTTTGTATTTTATTCCAGCATCTGGTGTATTGTATACATGAGTGTATTTGGGTGCGTACTAGTGTTTTTATATACAGAGTATTATTTTGTACTGACTGCTCTAAAACCTGCTTCTTTCATGTTTTAAAAAGGCTGGGGAGGGGAAGCAGAGTGCTATCAGAAAGATTATGTTAGAATGAATGACCAGGGAAATCCTTTTTGATGAGTGACATTCATGGTGAGATAATTAAGGTTGAGATCTGTTCATGCTAAGAATGCAGAGAAAAACACTGCAGAGAGAGGTAATAACAGCTGAGAAGGTCTTCCTGTGGGGAAAGAGCTGATCTTACTCTTGCATCTGAAAGAACCATGGGCTGAAGCACAGAGGAAACTAGGATGACAAGATCAAAGTTTGACAGGGATCAGATCACCCAGGCACCTTCTAGGCCAGGCTTATTTCACGTGATATATTGTGACTGTCTTTCCATGGTCAGTATTCTAAAGGCAGTGGAGTGTGGTGTTAAGAGCCTGGCCATTGGAGTCAGATAAATCTGTTTTGTAAACTCAGTCAAGCTAATTAACGTCTCCAAGTCTTAATTTCCAAATCTTTAAAATGGAGGTGGGTGGTTATAAGGCACTACCTGATGGGGCCATTGGGAGGAAAAGTCAGATAATATGTACAAAGCAGTGAAGAGCCTGGTACCACCTTTAATCAGTTTTATGGCTGAATTTGTTCAAGGTACATTGCCAAGGTAGCCAGGGGCTTGCTCAAGAAAGGTTATTTAGCAGAAGCTATAATGGAGCTTCAAATAACAAAGCATTGAAACCGGCAATTGTCTTCTTTACCACCTTTGGAATAAAGAGGCGAGATGCTCCACTGGCTGGTGTCTTCATTGCAGAGCCAAGTGCTATTACTGACTTTTACGATAGTAAGGGCAGGATCTTGGCCTTTCCTACCCTTTCTCACCTAGCACCTTACTCAGCACTTTTGAAGTGGAAGATGGTCAGTGAATCCCTGTGGAATGAATGATAAGCAATCGTGCCCCCATGAACCTCAACCTTTCCTTTTCCAGAAGGGAGATCACGCTTTTATTCTGATGAAGACTCTATGTATATAGAAAAATTGAAACAGGCTTTATAACATGTTTAAAATATACCGTGACTTTTAAAAAGGAGGTTGAAAATCTGTAAGATTATATGATTCTATAAGAAACATTACATACATCCAGCGCAGCTGTGGCACATGTTCCTACTGGTACAGCTCTGCAGACTGTCTAAGGCGGCATCCTAATGACTGCCCCCTTCTTCTGAAGTGCCACATTGGCTACTAAATATGTCGAGGATCACCTCTGCATGTGGCGTCAGTGTCGACATATTAATGGTGATTTTGTCTGGTTTGTAAAAGTATGAGTATTTAAATATTCTTGTCTGTGTTTCTGTAATGAACACGTATTATCCTTGTGATGAGAAAAATAAAATGGAAGGCAGTTCAGAAATAATATCCTTTAATTGTTTTCACCCAACTCTTCATGCAACCTCACATTCATAGTCCTAGCATTTCCGACTCCAAGGGCCGTATCCACATATTTTTTAAAGATTTTTAAAACTAAAATCTGCTGGATCTTCCAAATACTGAGATCTTAACACTGATGTGGGTTTCAGTAGGGTACCTGATGGGTCATTCTTTAAATATGCAATTTGCTCTCAAGGGACATGAATTTTGATTCTTACTTTGGTCATTTACTAGGCATAAATTCTTGGGTTTCATCATTTGCAACGTTGGGAAAGCAGTGCCTCCCTTATGTAATTTATAGATTATCTGATGATTCAAACGTGATACGAAAGTACTTTTACGCTATCGATGCAAACACCGGCTGCTAGTTTTTGTTTTGATTCACTATTGTAGTATCCTAAGAAGGCCCAGGCTTAATTTTTATCTAAGATCACTTGGGCAAATATTTTACACTAGGATAATTCATGATTTATTAAAACAGTTTGCTCTTCATTAATGGACTATTCTCTTCGGAAATTAGGTATTAAAATGTAAATTTTTGTGGCAACAGTGGGATGTGAGCTGCAATGCTTCTCCATAAAGAGATATTTTTTTGTATTTTAAGCATTAATCAGACCTGGGGACCTTTGCTCTTCTATCCTCAGACCAGCAAGTGCCCATTTTTAGGTTAGGCTGTGCTTGAAGCTCAGTGTTGAATATAGAAGTGTTTCCTCTGCTCACGGTTAGTCAGCTGGCTTGGAGAGCTTGGATTCTTCACCATGACAAAATTGCAGAAAAATACTGGGTCTTCTTAGGTAACCAAAAAGGAAATGAAATGGGTGTTGATCAGCTAGGAATTTACTTCTTCAAGTTTTCTTAAAATCATTAGTGCAACCAGCTTCTAGATACTTCTTAATTTCGTCTTTCACCAAACCATATAATGTCAAATAATGTTTGGAAATACCTTTGGTGGTCAGCTATGGGTATTTTTTGAATCAGTGAGTAATAAGGAGCTACCTGACACTGTTAAATACGGAGTGTTGGTTTATCACACCAGTAAATGAGTCAGGAGGGACTACTGAGCTAACTACCTGCTGGGACACCCTCTCTCCCCATACTGGTAATACTGGAATTTATCTAGCACCTCTGTGAGATTCCTGAGATCCTCCCACCTGCCAAGGAGACTGGAAAGAAGTGTGATAATTGCTCTGGCCTCTGGTCATCTGGGACATCAGAGGAGCTTTGGGGTTTCAGGAAATGCTTATTCCTCTGCTCTCAGGACAGGCCCTTGTTTTTCTGTCAAGATGAGAGACTCCCTCTAGTCCTTTGCTGCCCAATAGAAATGTAATGTGAGCCACATATGTAATTTAAAATTTTCTAGTAGGCATAGTAGAAAAGTAAAAAGAAACAGATGAAAACAATTTTAATAATATATCTCATTTAACTCAGTATATCTAAAATATTATGTCAACATGTGATCAGTACAAAAATTATGAATTGAATATTTTACACACTTTTTCGTATACTAAGTATTCAGAATCTGGTGTGTAATGTATACCTGTAGGGCATCTCAGTCCGATGCACTATTAGTCACATTTCAAGTGCTCACTAAGCACAGGTAGCTACCACATGGGACAATGCAGGTCTGGTTTATTCCTTACCAGCCTAGCCCATAGTAGAAAATGCCATTTCCATGTAACAGCCTTTTCCCCTCAAGTAATTATTGGGCATCTAATATTTATGCTGTTTACTATGTTTTGGTTCAGTGACTGTAAAACTTGAATTTCAATCAATGACTTAAATTCTAAAAAAGATAGCACATAATAAGTAATATAACTAAAATGAAGTTTCCGAATATCTGTTACTTGCATCATATAGAATCTGTTGGATATGAGTTTTTAAAAATTTAGAGGGTAGCTTGGGATCATCTGAGTTAAAATTGTAGGCTCTATGGAATATAAGGCACTGGCTTTGGCGGGGTTCTGGGTAGCATCACGAAGTGTGAGACAGTTATTTTCCAAAAGTAGGTGAAATCGAGGTAGAAGGATGAACTCATGGGACTGCCATTCAAGAGATGTAGTATACTATTGGATGCCAGACACAGGAAGAATTTATTAATGAGGATGGCTATCAGCACAAACTCTAGTGTAAGGGCAGACGTTGCCAGTTACAGACATCAATTTGTTTTTGAGGTTCACCTTTCTTGGGCATCTCCTGAAGTTACGTGAGGATGGCCTACTAGCAATGCAAAATAATAGTACTGCCTTTTTTACCAAGTGCTTACTTATGTTAGTCAACATTCTAAGGGATTTACCTACCTTTTAAAACTTAATTTTCACAAGAAATGTCACAGAGGAGGCGCTATTATCATCTCCATTTAATGGGTGAGGAAATTGAAATATAGCGGTTAGGAAATGCGCCAGAGATCACATGGATATTAAATGGAGGAACAAAGACTTTGGCCCAGTTCTTTCCAGCCCTCAAAATTATATTTCTAGTCTACTTCCCCAAATTAGACAATACTACAGCTCAAAATATAAATAACTAGTCACAAATTATAAACACATATCTGTATTAATGGAGAAGCTTGATTACATGTTGTCTGATTTTAGCTAGGTTAGATTGAAATTAAATTATTAAGTGCACTTAAATCATTTAACTTATTCAAGAACCAATTCAGATGCCACTTTCTATAAAGAGCTCTGCTTCAAGCCCCTCATTTGGGATTCATCTCTCTTTCCTCCGATCTCCCCAAACAATTTACACATCTCATGGTGCATAATAACCTTCTCCTTTGATTGTTGTTATAGATGAACATGTTTTATCTGCCTTTCCTCTCTAGCTGCTACACGTGCCTTATACAAAGTAGCTGCTCAAAATATATGTGTCAAATGGATGAGCTAAATGGCTAGATGGACAGATAGATGAGTGAATGAGTTAATTAATAAATGAATAAATGAAAACACTCTTGCCCCCTTCAAAATAAGAGAACTGTGTTATAAATTACCTTCAGAGTAGATTTTGGGTAAAACCCTTTGATTATGATGATAATTTGCAATATAGCTATTGTAAAGGGGCCTGTTATTTAGAACTCAAATACTCTTGAAATATTAAAGATGTATATTATACACACACTGGTTGATTATCTACCACATACAGGCAGTTTGTCCTTGATTTCGCAGAGAACGTCTTTTCCCCTGGCCCGCCTCCAAGCTGTACTTTGGCAGGGAGAACACTGAGCTTTGGACACTGCAGAAGTCATTGTGAGCTTTCAGCAGGAAAATCTGTTTCCATAGCTGGTAGTTTTCAGGGGACATGGGTCCTGTTTACCCTTTCCACGTGTTTTAGAGAAAAATCGTACAGTGATGAGCTTTAGCACCGTGGAAGACCTTGCATTGATCTCGAAGAATTTTATTGGGATGTCCATTATTTTTGTCATCCAAATGCATATGCCGTACTTAGGAAACAGAATGGAGCTGTGGCCTGAGTGGAAAAGAAATCACTCTATCGTACTGAAAAGTACTTTGGACACCATTTGGAATGTTTAGGAAGCAGCCATGTAAAAGTGTTGCTTCCCCTCCAAAGTGGATTCATTCATTCATTCATTTGCTATTTATCTATGTGTATATTCCCCTGTCTTATTCCAGAAAGGATTTAAACTGGCCCATACATGTCAAAACATTTCGAATTCCAAAATATTTGGAATGTTTCTGTAGGTCAAGGGCTAGACTTTCCCGGTGAATTGATTTAAAGCATGGCAGTCCTCTGACTCAGATGTGAACTCAATTATGATATTGCTCTTGTGGGTTTTTTCTGTAGTACGTGGACAGAGCAAAACACAAATGTAAATTTATGATGGCATTTGGGGTTTCTCAGATCAGGTACTTAATCATCTACTTTTGACTATGTACAAAAGAAATGCAAGACCTTTTTTTTTTCCTGTTAACCTGTCTTCTGGACTTTTCTGTTTGTAAATGATATTTCATTTACTCTGTTGTTACAGTTAGTAATGAAGCATAAAGATAAACCATTTTAATGAATGTGTTACTTGCAACTGTGACATATCTCTTTTCATTGATATTGGAAAGTTATTATAAGTTCAGTCAAAAGAAGGTGCTTAAGGGAAACAAGGGCATGCTAATAGAGAGTTGTATTCTTTTATTTTACTAATGAAATCCTGTTAATTTTTTCCTAGTATTTTACCTTTTGCAAATGGTTTCCTTGACTTTGTTCATGCCTCTGTATTTTTCACAAAAGCATCTAACTGACCAAGAGCAGTGAATGAAATCATTGCATTTCCCTGTCAAGCAAGTTTTGGAATGCATCTGGTACTTAACAACCCGTTGCTTTCTTATTTATTTCATCCCATTAATTATTATGACATCATAACTAAAAATTGCTGCTTTGGTTATACTACATAGGCCTCCTTTTCTTATAGAGTTTTGGGCAGTAAATGTAAGAAATAATTCATTCTTCATTCAGTTGCTACCTGCTGAATCCCTGCTAGGGTCAGCTGGGAGTTTTATGGAAAGGGCTTGACATAGAACTTCATATGCAAGGGCCAATGGCGCGTGCTAAACTATGGAGTGGATCACGGTCACCGGGATGAATAAAGTGTTGAGTCAGCAGAGGATATAAGAATGTGTGGGAGCTTTGCAAGTCAGAGGGACATTTAGCTCAGAAGCAGGCATTGACCCTGGATCTGTCTCTTAAACCTCTGAGTTTACCTAGTCTGTGAATGCATAATGGTAACACTTAATTTGAAGGTACATCAGGATTCACATTAACATGTGAGGTGATAGCACATATTAGGAATTAATAAATAATGTTGGCTGGGGTGTTGTTTTCTTTATCTTCTTCATCTTCATCATCATCATCAAATATGACCCATTGCTTCAAATACCTTACAGTATAGTTGGGGAAAATAAGATTGTGTATGTGTGTGTTTATTAGAGATGGGGTAGAATTCTTTTGAAGTATTAATTTCATTGCCACCATGGACTTTGCAAATGACCAACACCTCCCAAAACTTGAGGGAAGCTGAGGTTGAATACTGGGAAGAATTTAGGGTACCAGAACCAAGGGAACTAAAAGACTTAGCAGCTAGGCAATAAATGAGACTTGCGGGAACATCCAGAGGTGCCATCACAGTGCTTGGCCTGAGGAGCGGAGTTGGGAGAAGACTGCAGCTACCAGGGGTGGATGTAGCCATCCAGGGGAACACGCAGTGAGCTGTGTTCCTCTCCCGACAAAGCGTTCTTTGAAGGTTTCCTTGTCGATTTGCTCTTCCTTTACCACTCCTGCTGGCCACACCAAAGACATTAACGTATGAAAAATTAAGTGACAATAAAAATAACATTGCGGGCTTCCCTGGTGGCGCAGTGGTTGAGAGTCTGCCTGCCGATTTAGGGGACACGGGTTTGTGCCCCCGTCCGGGAAGGTCCCACATGCCGCGGAGCGGCTGGGCCTGTGAGCCATGGCCGCTGAGCCTGTGCGTCCGGAGCGTGCTCCGCAAAGGGAGAGGCCACAACAGTGAGAGGCCCACGTACCGCTAAAAAAATAAATAAATAAATAACATTGTAAGACATGCCTCAAGGCAGAATGAGTATCAAGTGCTGGATGATGGTGGAATGAATTATGCTGGCATCCAGAGAACAAAGGTCTTATGGCCTGAGGGTATAAAGGACTCCACTATGAGAAGGGAAGCTTTGACTTGGCTTCTGAAAAATTGTGCACAGAGAGGGGCTCTTACTTATCACCTGCATCAACTGCCACGTGCTTGGCCAAAGTGGAAATCTTTAAAGTCACCTCTGTTCCGTCCTAGCACCCTGCAGCAAAGAGAAAATGGGAAGAGACGCTCGCTCCAGCTGATTTAATTTCTGAAGAATCCCTGGCATTTATTCCTGAATTGATGATAGGGCCATCCAGGCTTAATAAATATCATTCGCCATCTTTTTTAAATAAATATTTTATGACATTAATTGTTGTGAAGTTTTAGTTTCCTAACTGTTCTCTCCAAATAACACGTGCACATCCAATCCAGAAAACTTTGAAACAAGTTTAATCAAAATGAAAGGCAAAGAATCTGTAATTAATTCAACCACAGAATGCTAATTAGAGTGATTATTTTTACTCCTATTTCCAAGTTTATAATATTATGAGTAATATAACTATATCAGTAAGTAGACATTTATCATATTTGACAAAACATGAGCTCACTTCTAATCTGTTTTACCTGCTTACAGTGTTTTGTGAACGTCTTTCCTTCTCATACATGCACTTCAGTAACATCTCTTTTTCAAGGATAATTTTAGAAATATATATTTCCTGGTCTAGTTACATGCATATTTTTAATACTTTTGGTACGTATTGCCAAATCGTCTTGAGAACATTTATATCAGTTTATGTCACATGGGAATATTTGAGAGTGCTCCTTCTTGGACCCTTAGCTGACACTGAGACTTGTAATAAAAATAAATACATAAATAAATACTGTGCTACTTTGACGGGAGGAAAATGGAATTTCATTATAGTATCATGCTAAATTCCACTAACTTAATTACTAATGAGCTTTAATTTTTTCTTATTTGTCTCTTCAATTATTTATTTATATTTTCTTAACTGTGATTTGTTTACTCATAATATTTGCTCATATTGTTTTGAAAGTATTTTTTACTTCTTTATCTGATTTGAGAGATATATATTCTTAATATATATCTGATTTGAGATTATATATATATATGAGTATATGTGTATTCTTAATATATGTTAAGAATAGTAACTCCATCTCTGCCACATACGCCAGTTTCTTTTTCCCATGTCAAATTTCATAGTCTTTCTTTCCCTTGTGGTTTATGACTTCCTAACAGAGATCTTCCCTACTTCCTAATTATTCAAATATATATCTGTATTTTTGCCTAGGATGTTTATGATTGCTTTTTTTTTTTTTTTTTTTTTGCGGTACGCGGGCCTCTCACTGTCGTTGCCTCTCCCGTTGCGGAGCACAGGCTCCGGACGTGCAGGCTCAGCGGCCATGGCTCACGGGCCCAGCCGCTCCACGGCATGTGGGATCTTCCCAGACCGGGGCACGAACCCGTGTCCCCTGAATCGGCAGGCAGACTCTCAACCACTGCGCCGCCAGGGAAGCCCTATGATTGTATTTTTCATATTTAAGTTTTAATCTTTCTTAAATTATTTTGGATGAGAATAAAGGATCCATTATACAATTTGCACTGTTTATAAGACATCTAGTCTGTTTTATTGTTCTGTTTATTCCTTGTAGCATACACTGTAACATTAAGATGAATTTCCAATATCTAATAGTGCACACCATTTAAAAAAATTATCTGGCTGTAGTCACCTTTTCCATATGAAACTTAGACTCATTTGTTAAAATATCCAATATAATTTCTAGTGGCGCTCACAGTTCCACTAGAAATAGGTCCTTTGCAATATTATTTCTAATCATATAGTAACATTTATATCTCTGTATATTCAAGTCTTCTTTTCTGTCCTTTAGTGAAAATGTTGTTCTTTTATTCATATAAACCCTTATGTGATATTTTCTGAGTGTTTGCATTTTATCCTTGTCTCAGTTCTGGATCTAAATGGATTCTCACAAATGTTAAATTCTCCAGTGTGATGTTAAGGAAAATGCTCACTATTGCTATATAACTAGGCATTTTAAATTAGAAATAAATGTTAAAGTATTTCTAAGGCTTTTTTGGTCATCTGTTGGGATTTTTTTCCCTCCATTTTTTGACTTAGTTATTTTGGGGATTAAATTTAGAATATGTTATATTGACACTTGCATTTTTGAACACATTTTATTATAATATTTTGTATTACAAGATTCTTATTGATTTAATCATATTTAGGATTTCAGTTTATATTCATATGAAAAAATTCATCTCTAGTTTTCTGTTTTATTTTTCTGTCTTTTGGGGGGGGGGTTCAGACTTTGGCATTAGTTTATGCTGGATTCTTGTCTAATTTTCATTCTTTTCAGTGCTCTAGAAGGTAAGAGGTTTGAAAGAATTCACCCAGGAGCTGGTTTTGGAATGGTAGTCCTTAGAAAATATTTCTAAATGTCCCAGTTACTTTCTGACAAAATTATAGGATGTCTTGGTTGTCCTTAAAAATAATCCCAGGGACAGTGTGAGGGGAAAATCTGTAGGAGTAACATGAAACTTGGAGTATATGGTTGTTGTTACTATACGTTTTTTCACTTTTAGACATATTTGATATATTTTGTAATAAAAAGTATCTAAAATTAAATAACCTGAAAAATGTTTTCGGTGGTTACTAGCTTATTTAGGTTTCCTAATGTCTTTAGTTGCTTTGGTAATTTACACTTTATTAGGAACTAGCATATTTTAAAATTCTTAAATGTGTGGTTTTATCAAGTTTCCCATGTCTAACATAGTCCATTTCTATTTTTTCTCTTTTAATTAGATTAGAAGTCTGACCTTTTAAAATCATCTCTCTAGATTACAGTTTTGACCAAATCACCAGTCTGTGTGCAGCCCTTGATCTTCCTTGATCAAATTCAGAATTTGGGCAGGCAACGAGGCCTTCGGTACTGACCCCAGCCTGCCTCTCAAGCTCCAGCTCCAGCCTTATTCCCTCTCCTGTTTTCCCACATTCCCAAGAGACACTTGGAGTATTCTGTCTCCTCTGCCTGGGGTGTTGTCAGCCTGAAAACACCCTACTTATTTTCCAAGACTCCTATGGAATGTTACTTCTTTGAAGACTTCCACAAGCTCTCTCTTCTCTCTCTCTCCTGTCCCTTCTCTGTGACACATAAGGTTTTGCTCGGACTGTGGTGTTGCCTTTATTATACTGCATTAAGTTTGCATATTTAGAAACCCACCTTCTTCTTTCCTCCACCCACTCTGCCGACAGAGGCCCTGACGCCCAGGCACAGGGAGAATATTCATGGGATGGGGACGCTATGGGACAGGCCGGGTGTGTGCCTTGGGCCAGCAGTCTCATTGTATGTCCCCAGCACTGAGCAGAAGTAGGTGCTCATTAAATGCTTGTAGGGTGAATGCTGAGTGAGTGGGGTGGGCATGATAGATTCAGGGAATCAGGAGCTCAGTGGGGCTATTAGTGGAGAGAAGTAGTGGGAGATAACTTTGGGACATGTTGTCACAATTTACGAGTGGGGGTGAGTACAGAAAGCAAAGAACATGTCCATGGGCTGTTTGAATAAGATAAGCTAGTGCTCTTTGGTGGTTAACACAGAAATGTGTATCTTTTCCAACTCATAATTTACAAGAAATGATGTCTGTGTTAAGGTAATAAAAATGTTTCTAAAACACATTCTCATCATATCTAAATCACTTTCTCATCATTTGCTTTAGTGTAATTTCATCAAAATGACTATAAAAGAATTCAGAAAGACAGTTGTCTGACCTCCAAAGCTGTTCAGACAGAGATCATTTAGCAGACTGTGCTTTTCCTCCCTTTGCCTTTCAGTGAGCTGATCGTGGTCTTCCCCTGAAGATCAAGGCTATTTTACAAGTTCCCTTGTAGGGTTGTTCAGATTTCTTGTAAGCATAAGCTACATCAGTGAGCATATTTCGGAGGAAGGAAACCCAGTAATGACTCAGTCCAAGTGGTTTGGTTAAGTTGGCCGTCAATATGTGCAGATAGGGAGTGCAGTTTTTCCATCATAGAGTCTTTTTAGGCTTCTGACTATAGTTCAAAAGTAATCTTTTAGTCAAGGCTTCGGGCCTTTTTTAATAGTTTGCTCATTTGCCTCTTGGTTTGCTGTTATCATTTAGATGACAGAGGGTCTGCTGGAGGAAGATGGCCAGAATTCATAACAGTATGTTTTTTAATTGAATGGATTATCTATTTAATAGTTTCTCTTCTATAGTTCTTGTATGAATATTGGGGGGAGGGGGGAGGGCTATATGTGACTTTTGCATACTGTATATTTGCAGGTGACCGAGAAAATAAGGGCCTAAAGAGGGAAAAAAAATACCCAATTGATTTTTAGATTGCTAAGCTTTCTTCTAATTGCATGCTCTGTGTGTTTGATTCATAGCTACCAAAGTAGATAAATTCATCATTTGACCACTGTAAGATTTCTTCCCCACTGTCCTGCAGGCCCCAGAGAGCTTCCCAAATAAATTGGAGGTAGTTATCACCAATTATATCGGCAACTCTCAAAATGATTAGAGCCATCCAAAGATACAACTGACTATCTTGTGAAGTATGCAGTATGGGCTGGCTGACCACTTGGGAGGCATGATGTAGAGGGAATTCAGGCACAAGATATAAGGTAACTTTGGGCTAATCTGACTGTCTTTAGTATGTATGAAAAATACGGGATGTGGGTAAGCTGTTCAGAAGTAGAATTCCAATTGACTCTACCTCGTTCAAAGGCAAGAGAATACATTAAGCATTTCTGTATTGCCAGAACCTAACACAGTGTGTGGCGTTAGGTGGGTAAGCAGTAGATGTATATGGAATTAGACCTGATTGTGAATAATTGATTATAATGTCATACTCCTAGGAAATTTGTAAAGGCTGACGTACTGAGGTTGTGCTTGCAAATATGAAGTGCAAATTGGAATTAATTATCCTAGTCCTTTTTAGGGAAGTACTTTCTCTTGTCAATCCAGATGAGTGATGCAAAAACACCTTCTGGAATTGAATTAGCTGGATAATTCTTGACTTTGCTCAAGACTCTAAACTGGTGGGAGCTTTAATGGGTATTAATTAGTGTGAACGCTTTTTATTCTTTGAGGGTCTTTTTTTTTTTTCCTGAAAGAGAAATCTATCTTGATTGACAGATGGATCCCTCTGTTTCATGTTTTATTGTTTTTGAAGAAAGGGGCTATGATTTCCTGCCAGGGAGCTTTCATAAAAGGACCTTAGCATGCTGAGTCCTGATTAAACATCAGGGAGAAGTGATGATTCTTTTGTATAGCTCCTTCCTGAAAGGTGAAGAAGCCAAAATTACAGTGACTCCAGGAGAGGTATCTGCTGAAGAACACATTCAGCTATAGGAAAAATCAACCATTGCATAGAGAGCGGTAAGATTGGGATGCAAATGCCCTATTTTAGGCATACTTCTAAAAGGTCTGTAGAAGAAAGTGGTCATAATGATACTTTAGAGGAGAGAATATCAGGTTAGTTTTATTCATTGCTATGGAGTCTTGACCTATATAATTGAGAACTTTTTATAAAGTAAAATAGATTTTTCCTTAAAGATCCTGCTAATTTTAGCAAGTAAAAGAGATTTACTTTGCATGACAAGTGTTTGTCTAATTTAAACTACTCACCTTGTTTTGGGTTTACTGTGTTTGCTTCTAAATCTTTTGTTCTGGCAGTCCTGTTTACTAACCCTGCATCCCCAAATCAATGATCAAATTCAGTTTATAAAACAAAGCTGTCTTATGTGCAAGGTTGAGTATCAGGGAGAGTGGAGTCCCTGAAGTTATAGGAGTCTCAGTTTTAATCTTCAGGTATAGCCTGGCTGTACCACTTACTGGTCATGTCGCCTTGGGCAAGATTTTAAGTGCTCTGAATCTCTCAGTAAATGTATACATATAAAAATACTCACCTGGCAGGGAGATTGGGGGACGCAATCAGATAAACTGCACAAAACGTCTAATGTGCTTTGGATTTTATAGCACTGCTTCTGGCAACAATATTGTAATGTTAAGACTTCAAAATAAAACTAACCGAAGAGATTATAGTTGGTGGTTGAATCATTGTTATTATTCTTAGCCAGAGAGAAAAATAAGTTACTAGAAAATTTTGGGGTCATTTGCAGTTCTTTTTATCACATGACCATATACCATTTATTTACTCTGGGCTTGGCCCAAAACACACTCCAGTGCCGATCAAGAAGTGCCTAGAAGCCGAATGCCACTTTGTCCTTTCTTTTTTCTTGTGTTCATGAACTGAATTCTTAATATCCTGTCTCCTGTAATTGTCATTTTTCACATAAAGGAGAATGATCATAGTCTAAATCTCTACCTACTAGAAGTTAAAGTTGGGTCAAGTGTTCTCCTAAAATGAATACACGCTTGCTAAGATGACTAATTCCAGCTCTTAAAAGTGAATATTAAGTATCTTGGGATCAGCTTAATGTGCTACAAATGAGCTATTTGAGTTGTTATTAATTAATGTGAAATAAAATCATGTAGGTTTAGGCATATAACAAGAAATCACAACCTGACTATACATATTTAGTTTAGTATTTATTTATTTAAATTAATCGATTTTATATTTTAGAGCACTTTTAGATTTAGAGCATAACTCTAACTGTGTGGTAACATCACTTGGAGAGCTTTTCACAAAATCCCCAGTGCCAGTTCTTGCCTGCAGGAATTGTGATTTATATGTGCAGCCTCCCTTGCCACTTCACCCCACCCCCCTTCCCAGATAGTTCTCTAAGTTTCCAGATGCTTCCAACGCAAAGCCAGAGTTGAGACCAACAACATTAAGGGCTTAAAAAACTCAACATTGATTTTAGTCAAGAGATATTAAAATAAACTATTTGAATGAAATAGCTATGTAAAAATAGAGAATTTAATACTGTGTCTTTTAAAAAGTGTTTCTAATATTCTCCAATTATCTTTTTTAAAATTAATTAATTAATCTGTTTTTGGCTGCCTGGGGTCTCGTTGCTGCGTGCCAGCTTTCTCTAGTTGCGGCGAGCGGGGGCTACTCTTTGTTGCCGTGCGTGGGCTTCTCGTTGCAGTGGCTTCTCTTGTTGCGGAGCGTGGGCTCTAGGTGCACAGGCTCAGTAGTTGTGGCGCACGGGCTTAGTCTCTCCGCAGCATGTGGGATCTTCCCAGACCAAGGATCGAACCTGCTTCCCCCACTTTGGCAGGCAGATTCTCAACCACTGCTGCACCAGGGAAGTCCCAATACTGTGTTTTAAAGCATAAAAACTCATAGTTTATCAGGCACTGTGTCTCAAATTATAAAAGTATAAAACAAATTACGGGAACAGTATAATTCACCTCTCCCCCTTTTTCTATTCCACCAATGCTTGATAAGAAAACTAAGCAAAGAAGTGCTGAAGTGATAAACAGGTGTCTCACCTCTCCATGAGTGGTCCAGAGATGTGAGGCCATATGTAAACTGGTATCCTTTTTTTGGGTGGCAATTAGGAATTAATTTTTAAAATTCACATACCACTTGGTCCGCAAATTTATATTTAAGAATTTATTCAGAAGAGAGAGATTTTCATTGCAGCATTACATGCAATAGCAAAAATTTATAAATATCCTAAATGTCCACCAAGAGGGGAGTGACTGAATAGGCATCAGGTGCACTCACAGTGTGGACCACTGTATGTAAAAATTTAAAGTAAGTATATCTGTAGGTATTGGAATGAATCATATCAATTATCCATTATTGAGCAACAGAAACAAATTAAAGGACAATTTTTAACCTATGATGGTATTTTTATACATATAAACTCACTTTTACCCACTGTAAACAATTTGAAAATCTTCTTTCTGTAGGTGTGGTTCTTAAAAAAGATCTGAGAAGATATTCACTAAATGGTTAGCGACGATTAAATCTGGAGAATGGGTTTGGGGAATGAGGGAGAACTGTTTATGTAACTGACAGTTTAAACATTTTTTTCAATATTTAGAATCAACTGTTACTGTATTTGAAACTTAAACAAAGGAAAATGAGACAAGCTCCCCATACCCTTAGGATTTCCATTACTTTTTAAAAAATATGACATTTCTATGAAGCAGAGTGCACTATATTGTAACACTTGTGGAAAAATTTAGCCAATCATGGCGAACATCCTAATAAATATTTAGTTTTGTGTACAGACACCCTCACTCCCCATCTGCTCAACTCTTCAGCATTTCTAAAATCCCTGCAGTACTGTTCTAAACAAAAGCTGGATTCCTCTCAAATGGACCTTGATCACGTGGCTAGGAATAATCACCCTAATCTTTTGAGAAACATCTATGAAAGTTGCAGTATATCCAGTGTAGAATGGTGAGAAGCAGATTTGTAGCTTCCACAGAATGCTTGGATTAAATTCCATTTCCAAATGCTCAAAGGCCATTTTATATGGTGTCACAGGGTTCTAGAGCCCGAGCTCCTCTTAATAGGTGGGGTGATTGAGACACATTTTTCCTTCTGAGGGTTAATGAAGCCATTCCCCTGCTCCTTTACCACGCTTCCCTTTCCCAAGCTTAGGAAGAAATTGACCACAGTATATTTCCATAGCGATCCTGTTCCCATGAGCAAAGCCAAGAAGGAGCTCAGTGGAGCTCCAGGCTCCAAAAGGCATTTTCATTCTCATCGTACTCTCTCCAATGGTTCTCAACCCGTGCATGCTAGAATCACCCTCATGCATACTAGAATCACTTAAGATGACTCCCCAAAGATTATGATTGTACTCAGCTGACCAGGTATTACTCGTCTGTAAAAGTCCACCAGATGATTCTAATTTGTGATCAGGACTGAGAGCTATGTGTTTAACTGGGTTCCTTTCAGGAATACTGTAGAAATTTTAGCTAGTTACTAAACATCTGTAAAAGAAGCTTTACAGATGAGAGACTTCCCCACTCTACATCAGAGTCTCCATCCTCCTACCCTGCCATCCCCAGCCCCAATGTCCTGGGACTTATTGTTGTTCTGGAGCTTTGTAGAGTGGTTCCACGTGGGGTGGTCCAGCTGAAATGAGCTCATTGTGTGCCACAGATCATCATCATCGCCTTCTGAGCTCGTGTAGGTAGAGCTGATCAGTGCTGTGTGGAGGGTCAGTGCCAGGGTGCAGGACAGGGAATGTATTCTGAGATGTTGCCATTCAGGTCTGGCACTAACCGTCTGAAGTTAATACAGACCCTCTAAGTTAAAGGGCATGGTCCTCAATAAGTGTCCTCTCACTCCAGACCAAGTTGGCTACACAGCTGGGGGTTCTCATGACCCTGTGCAGGCTTGATAATTCACTAGAATGACTCACAGAACTCAGGAGCATGCTATGCTTATGATTACGGTTTTATTTTAAAAGATAGAACTCAGGAACAGCCAGATGAAGAGAACATGTAGAGCAAGGTTTATGAGGGTCCTAAACACAGAGCTTCCATCCCCTCTCTTTGGGGAATCAGGGCTCAGCACTCTCCTGGCACATCAGTATGTTCACTAACCAGGAAGCACCAACAAGCTTTGGTGTCCAGAGTTTTTTTTTTTTGCGGTACGTGGGCCTCTCACTGTTGTGGCCTCTCCCGTTGCAGAGCACAGGCTCCGGATGCGCAGGCTCAGCTGCTCTGCGGCATGTGGAATCTTCCTGGACCGGGGCACGAACCCGTGTCCCCTGCATTGGCAGGCAGACTCTCAACCACTGCACCACCAGGGAAGCCCCAATGTCCAGAGTTTTTAAAATTGGGGTTTCATTACGTGGGCGTGATTGATTGAACGTAGACCTCATGATTGGAGAGAATCTCCAACCCCCCTCCTCTCTTCTTTCCCTGGAGGTCAGGCTGTTTTAACATCCCAACCCTCTAATCACAAGTTTGGCTTTTTGTTGACTAGCCCCATCCTGAGTCATCTCATCTCATTAGTATAAACTCAGGTGTGATCCAAGTGGCGCTACATAATAAGGATACTTATTTTACTTGGGAAATTCCAAAGATTTAGATATTCCTTCCCAGGAACCAAGGACAAAGACCAGTCAAATTCTTTGTTATACAACAGTAGGTCTTCTTGAAGTCCCTGGACTCCTAACAGGGGTGCTTCTGGCAGTCCTCCCTTGGTCCGTCCATCTTGGCTTGTGGTCCTGATCTCTTCTTGGAAACAGTTCTGAGAATTAGTGTTCCATCTTCCAGGTTCTTCACATCCCATCCTGGGATACATCCATGACCTACCCTTCTTGCATTTCTACCCCTACGTCCTTTTCATTCCTAAAACCCTGAAAACCTAAATAAAATGAAACACAATAACACAAACTCCACCTACTCTTCTTTTTCCTGTAGAACTTAATTGCCCATTAACACTAGAAGAGGAGGTGGAGTTTCAGGAGATAGCAGTTTCCTACCTAGAGGGACTGATGGGCAGTCCCTTCTAGAGGGCCTGCACTTCTAGAAGTTCAGGGAGCTAAAGTTTTTGCATTTCATTCTTCAAGAAAGATAATAAATAAAAAGAAAGCCTTTGCACCTCTTTTTAAAAGAGTCAAAATCCTGACAGTTCGGGAAAATGCATGTAAACGACTGCTTGACACAGGTGGTAAAGGATTCTTCAAATTCTTTCAAAAATTAGTTCTGAATTTACTTTCAAAATTAAAGTCATTTGGCACAATACATTGTACTGAATTAGCTCTAATGTGATATTGGCTCATGTATCATTCCTTTGAAATGTATTCTGAAGATTTTATTGTCTTCCTATCTTAAGTATTTCAGTTGCCTTTAGGCAAAACCAATGCAAAAAAGCATTAATCATTTCTCAAAACAGATCACATGGATGTAGTTCTACTTATTTTTAAATGTTGTTTTTAAAAGTAGGGGGTGTTTGATTGCTTTAAGTAATCATCTAGAGAGTCATGGTCTTTTGGGTCTTTTGTTGCGACTCTGGACATAATGAAAGAGAATTAAATCACTCAGAAGGATGGATGGAAACTAGCATAAGGATAAGTTGGTTACATCACCATGACAGGCTTCATACTAGAAGTTTTCAGATTCATGATTTTTAAAATCACATTTAATCCATCCTCACAGCAGCTGTTCAAGGTAGATACACCCCAATTTTATGGATCAGAAAATTGAATTTAAGGAGATATTCCGTTGACTAATTAATGAGGTAATAAGTGGTAGACGCAAGATTTAGTTATTTTTATAATTCATGCTCCTTCCACAATGCCATCTGGGTAATTGTTTCGAAAGTGTTCTTTTTTTAACATCTTTATTGGAGTATAATTGCTTTAACATGTTGTGTTAGTTTCTGCTGTATAACAAAGTGAATCAGCTATATGTATATATATATCCCCATATCTGTTCCCACTTGCACCTCCCCCCAGCCCTCCCTATCCCACCCCTCTAGGTGGTCACAAAGCACCGAGCTGATCTTGCTATACAGCTGCTTGCCACTAGCAATCTATTTTACATTTGGTAGTGTATATATGTCAGTTACTCTCTCACTTAGTCCCAGCTTACCCTTCCCCCTCCCCATGTCCTCAGGTCCATTCTCTACATCTTCGTCTTTATTTCTGCCCCTAGGTTCATCAGAACCATTTTTTTTTTTTTTTTAGATTCCATCTATATGTGTTAGCATACGGTATTTTTGTTCTCTTTCTGACTTACTTCACCCTGTATGACAGACTCAGGTCCATCTGCCTCACTAAAAATAAGTCAATTTTGTTTCTTTTTATGGCTGAGTAATATTCCATTGTATTTATGTGCTGACACTTAGGTTGCCATGTCCTGGCTATTGTAAATAGTGCCACAGTGAACATTGTGGTACATGACTCTTTTTGAATTATGGTTTTTTCAGGGTATATGCCCAGTGGTGGGATTGCTGGGTCATATGGTAGTTCTATTTTTAGTTTTCTAAGGAACCTCTGTACTGTTCTCCATAGTGGCTGTATCAATTTACATTCCCACCAACAGTGCAAGAGGGTTCCCTTTTCTTCACACCCTCTCCAGCATTTATTGTTTGTAGATTTTTTTTTTTTTTGCGGTACGTGGGCCTCTCACTGTTGTGGCCTCTCCCGTTGTGGAGTACAGGCTCCGGACGCGCAGGCTCAGCGGCCATGGCTCACGGGTGCAGCCGCTCCGCGGCATGTGGGATCTTCCCGGACCGGGGCACGAACCTGTGTCCCCTGCATCGGCAGGTGGACTCTCAACCACTGCGCCACCAGGGAAGCCCTATTGTTTGTAGATTTTTTTATGATGGCCACTCTGACCAGTGTGAGGTGATATCTCATTGTAGTTTTGATTTGCATTTCTCTAATGATTAGTGATGTTGAGCATCCTTTCATGTGTTTGTTGACAATCTGTATATCTTCTCTGGAGAAATGTCTGTTTAGGTCTTCTGCCCATTTTTGGATTTGTTTGGATTTGTTTTTTTTCATACTGAGCTGCATGAGCTGCTTGTATATTTTGGAGATTGACCCTTTGTCAGTTGCTTTGTTTGCAAATGTTTTCTCCATTCTGAGGTTGTCTTTTCATCTTGTTTATGGTTTCCTTTGCTTTGCAAAAGCTTTTAAGTTTCCTTAGGTCCCATTTGTTTATTTTTATTTCCGTTTCTCTAGGAGGTGGGTCAAAAAGATCTTGCTGGGATTTATGTCATAGACTGTTCTGCCTATGTTTTCCTCTAAGAGATTTATAGTGTCTGGACTTACATTTAGGTCTTTAATCCATTTTGAGTTTATTTTTGTGTATGGTGTTAGGAAGTGTTCTAATTTCATTCTTTTACATGTAGCTGTCCAGTTTTCCCAGCAGCACTTATTGAAGAGGCTGTCTTTTCTCCATTGTATATTCTTGCCTCCTTTATCAAAGATACTGTGACCATATGTACGTGGGTTTCTCTGTGGCTTTCTATCCTGTTCCCTTGATCTGTATTTCTATCTTTGTGCCAGTACCATACTGTCTTGATTACTGTAGCTTTGTAGTATACTCTGAAGTCTGGGAGACTGATTCCTTCAGCTCCGTTTTTCTTCTCAAGATTGCTATGGCTATTCGGGGTCTTTTCTGTTTCCCTACAAATTGTGAAATTTTTTGTACTAGTTCTGTGAAAAATGCCATTGGTACTTTGATAGGGATTGCATTGAATCTGTAGATTGCTTTGAGTTGTAGAGTCATTTACACAGTGTTAATTCTTCTAATCCAAGAACATGGTATACCTCTCCATCTGTTTGTATCATCTTTAATTTCTTTCATCAGTGTCTTATAGTTTTCTGCATACAGGTATTTTGTCTTCTTAGGGAGGTTTATTCCTAGGTATTTTATTCTTTTTGTTGCAATGGTAAATGGGAGTGTTTCCTTAATATCTCTTTTAGATTTTTCATCATTAGTGTATAGGAATGCAGGAGATTTCAGTACATTAATTTTATATCCTGCTACTCTACCGAATTCATTGATTAGCTCTAGTAGTTTTCTGGTAGCACCTTTAGGATTCTCTATGTACAGTATCATGTCATCTGCAAACAGTGACGGTTTTACTTCTTCTTTTCCAATTTGGATTCCTTTTATTTCCTTTTCTTCTCTGATTGCTGTGGCTAAAACTTCCAAAACAATGTTGAATAATAGTGGTGAGAGTGGGCAACCTTGTCTTGTTCCTGATCTTAGTGGAAATGGTTTCAGTTTTTCACCATTGAGAACGATGTTGGCTGTGGGTTTGTCATATATGGCCTTTATTATGTTGAGGTAGGTTCCCTCTCTGCCTACTTTCTGGAGAGTTTTTATCATAAATGGGTGTTGAATTTTGTCGAAAGCTTTTTCTGCATCTATTGAGATGATTATATAGTTTTTCTCCTTCAGTTTGTTTATATGGTGTATCACATTGACTGATTTGCATATATTGAAGAATCCTTGCATTCCTGGGATAAACCCCTCTTAATCATGGTGTATGATCCTTTTTATGTGCTGTTGGATTATGTTTGTTAGTATTTTGTTAAGGATTTTTTGCATCTATGTTCCTCATTGATATTGGCCTGTAGTTTTCTTTTTTGTGTGACATCTTTGTCTGGTTTTGGTATCAGGGTGATGGTGGCCTCGTAGAATGAATTTGGGAGTGTTCCTTCCTCTGCTATATTTTGGAAGAGTTTTAGAAGGGTAGGTGTTAGCTCTTATCTAAATGTTTGATAGAATGCGCCTGTGAAGCCATCTGGTCCTGGGCTTTTATTTGTTGGAAGATTTTTAGTCAGAGTTTCAATTTCAGTGCTTGTGATTGGTCTGTTTATATTTTCTGTTTCTTCCTGGTTCAGTCTCAGCAGGTTGTGCTTTTCTATGAATTTTTCCATTTCTTCCAGGTTGTCCATTTTATTGGCATATAGTTGCTTATAGTAATCTCTCATGATCCTTTGTATTTCTGCAGTGTCAGTTGTTACTTCTCCTTCTTCATTTCTAATTCTCTTGATCTGAGTCGTCTCCCTTTTTTTTCTTGATGCGTCTGGCTAATGGTTTATCAATTTTGTTTATCTTCTCAAAGAACCAGCTTTTAGTTTTATTGATCTTTGCTCTTGTTTCCTTCATTTCGTTTTCATTTATTTCTGATCTTATCTTTCCTTCTGCTAACTTTGGGGTTATTTTCTTCTTCTTCTCTAATTGCTTTAGGTGTAAGGTTAGGTTGTTTATTTGAGATTTTTCTTGTTTCTTGAGGTAAGATTGTATTGCTAAAAACTTCCCTCTTAGAACTGCTTTTTCTGCATTCCATAGGTTTTGGGTCATTGTGTTTTCATTGTCATTCATTTCTAGGTATTTTTTTATTTCCTCTTTGACTTCTTCAGTTATCTCTTGGTTATTTAGTAGCGTATGGTTTCACCTCCCTGTGTTTGTATTTTTTACAGATTTTTTCCCTGTAATTTATATCTAGTCTCATAGTGTTGTGGTTGGAAAAGATACTTGAATGATTTCAATGTTCTTAAGTTTACCAAGGCTTGATTTGTGACCCAAGATGTGGTCTATCCTGAAGAATGTTCCATGAGCCCTTGAGAAGAAAGTGTATTCTGTTGTTTTTGGATGGAATGTTCTATAAATACAAATTAAGTCCATCTTGTTTAATGTGTTATTTAAAGGTTGTGTTTCCTTATTTATTTTCATTTTGGATGATCTGTCCATTGGTGAAACTAGGGTGTTAAAGTCCCCTGCTATTACTGTTTTACTGTTGATTTCCCCTTTTCTGGCTGTTAGCGTTTGCCTTTTGTATTGAGGTGCTCCTATGTTGGGTGCGTAAGTACTTTACAATTGTTATATCTTCTTCTTGGATTGATACATTGATCATTATGTAGTGTCCTTTGTCTCTTGTAATAGTCTTTATTTTAAACTCTATTTTGTCTCATATGAGAATTGCTACTCCAGCTTTCTTTCGGTTTCCATTTGCATGGAGTATCTTTTTCCATCCCCTCATTTTCAGTCTTTATGTGTCCCTAGGTCTGAAGTGGGTCTGTTGTAGACAGCGTATATACAGGTCTTGTTCTTGTATCCATTCAGCCAGTTTATGTCTTTTGGTTGGTGCATTTAATCCATTTACATTTAAGGTAATTATTGGTATGTATGTTTCTATTACCATTTTCTTAATTGTTTTGGGTTTGTTATTGTAGGTCTTTTCCTTCTCTTGTGTCTCTTTCCTAGAGAAGTTCCTTTAGCATTTGTTGTAAAGCTTGTTTGGTAGTGCTGAATTCTCTTAGCTTTTGCTTGTCTGTAATGGTTTTAATTTCTCCTTCAAATCTGAATGAGATCCTTGCTGGGTAGAATAAACTTGGTTGTAGGTTTTTCCCTTTGATCACTTTAAATATGTCCTGCCACTCCCTTCTGGCTTGCAGAGTTTCTGCTGAAAGATCATCTGTTAACCTTATGAGGATTCCCTTCTATGTTATTTGTTGCTGTTCCCTTGCTGCTTTTAATATTTTTTCTTTGTATTTAATTTTTGATAGTTTGAGTAATATGTGTCTTGGCGTCTTTCTCCTTGGATTTATCCTGTATGGGACTCTCTGCACTTCCTGGACTTGATTGTTTTCTTTCCCATATTAGGGAAGTTTTCAACTATGATCTCTTCAAGTATTTTCTCAGATGCTTTCTTTTTTTCTTCTTCTCTGGGACCCTTATAATTCAAATGTTGGTTCGTTTAATATTGTCCCAGAGGCCTCTGAGACTGTCCTCAATTCTTTTCATTCTTTTTTTTTTATTGTGCTATGTGGTAGTTATTTCCACTATTTTATCTTCCAGGTCACTTATCCGTTCTTCTGCTTCAGTTATTCTGCTATTGATTCCTTCTAGAGAGTTTTAAATTTCATTTATTTTGTTGTTCATCATTGTTTGTTTGCTCTTTAGTTCTTCTAGGTTCTTGTTAAACATTTCTTGTATTTTCTCCATTCTGTTTCCAGGATTTTGGATCATCTTTACTGTCATTACTCTGAATTCTTTTTCAGGTAGACTGCCTATTTCCTCTTCATTTGTTAGGTCTGGTGGGTTTTTGACTTTGCTCCTTCATTTGCTGCGTATTTCCCTATGTTCTCATTTTTTAAAAGTTACTGTGTTTGGGGTCTTCTTTTCACAGGCTGCAGGTTCGTAGTTCCCGTTGTTTGTGGTGTCTGCCCCAGTAGGTGAGGTTGGTTGAGTGGCTTGTGTAGTCTTCCTTGTGGAGGGGACTGGTGCCTGTGTTCTGGTGAGTGGGTCTGGATCTTGTCTTTCTGGTGGGCAGGGCTGCATCCAGTGGGGTGTCTGAAAACTGAGTAAGATTTTAGGCAGCCTCTCTGCTAATGGGTGGGGTTGTGTTTCTGTCTTGCTAGTTGTTTGGCATGGGGCATCCAGCACTGGAGTTTGCTGGCTTTTGGGTGGAGCTGGGTCCTTGTGTTTAGATGGAGATCTCTGGGAGAGCCCTTGCTGATTGATATTACAAGGGTTTGGGAGGTCTCTGGTGGTCCAATGTCCTGAACTCAGTTCTCCCACCTCAGAGGCTCAGGCCTGACACCAGACCAGAGCATCAAGAGCCTGTCAGCCACACGGCTCGGAAGAAAAGGGAGAAAACAAGAAAGAAAAAGAAATTAAAAAAATATTATTAAAGTAAAAAAATAAAAAAAAAGAAAAGAGCAACCAAACCAGTAAACAAATCCACCAATGATAACAAGTGCTAAACACTAAACTAAGATAAACATAAAAATCAGGAACAAATTAGTCACAGACAGCAAACCCCAAGTCTACAGTTGCTCCCAAAGTCCACCGCCACAATTTTGGGACAGTTCGTTGTCTATCCAGGTGTTCCACAGATGCAGGGTACATCAAGTTGATTGTGGGGATATAATCCGCTGCTCCTGAGCCTGCCAGGAGAAATTTCCCTTTCTCCTCTTTGCACAGCTCCTGTGGTTTAACTTTGGTTTTGGCCCCACCTCTGCGCATAGGTCGCCCTTAGGCATCTGTTCCCGCCCAGACAGGAGGGGGTTAAAGCAGCAGCTGATTAGGGGGCTCTTGCTCATTCAGGCCAGGGGGAGGGAGGGGTACGGGAGTTATAACTGGACTGTGGGGTGAGTCTGCGGCGGCAGAGGCTGGCGTGAGATTGCAATAGCCTGGGGCGCGCCGTGTGTTCTCCTGGGGAAGTTGTCCCTGGATCATGGGACCCTGGCAGTGGCGGGCTGCACAGACTCCTGGGAGGTGGGGCAGTGGTGTGGATAGTAACCTGTGGTTGCACACAGGATTCTTGGTGGCTGCAGAAGCAGCGTTAGTGTTTCTTGCCCGTCTCTGGGGTCTGAGCTGATAGCCGCAGCTCACGCCTGTCTCTGAAGCTCATTTAGGCGGCGCTCTGAATCCCCTCTCCTCGCGCATCCCAAAACAGCGGTCTGTTTCCTCTTAGTTAGGTCCAGACTTTTTCCTGGACTCCTTCCCGGCTAGCTGTGGCACACTAGCCCCCTTCAGGCTGTGTTCACGTAGCCGACTCCAGTCCTCTCCCTGGGATCTGACCTCCGAAGCCCGAGCCTCAGCTCCCAACCCCCGCCCGCCCTGGTGGGTGAGCAGAGAAGCCTCTCGGGCTGGTGAGTGCTGGTCGGCACCGATCCTCTGTGTGGGAATCTCCCCGCTTTACCCTCTGCACCCTGTTTGCTGCACTCTCCTCTGCGGCTCCGAAGCTTCCCCCCAGCCCACCACAGTCTTTACCAACTTGTCCTCCTTCACAGCTCCCTCCCAGAGGTGCAGGTCCCATCCCTATTCTTTAGTCTCTGTTTTTTTCTTTTTTGTTTTGCTGTACCCAGGGTATTTTCTTGCCTTTTGTGAAGTCTGAGGTCTTCTGCCAGCCTTCAGTAGGTGTTCTGTAGGAGTTGTTCCACATGTAGATGTATTTCTGGTGTATCTGTGGGGAGGAAGGTGATCTCCACATCTTACTCCTCCGCCATATTGAAGGTATCTCCGCCATCTTCCAAAGTATTGTATTCAACATATACTTACAGTTACCCTTCAATTCTCAGTTTGTAAGTTTGCAAAGCATTGTTCTCATTAACGCAGAATCAAGGTATATTCCCAGCAGATTATTAAAGGTAAGCTATCTACTAAGTTCATTCTTTCTGTGCATTTTTCCTGAGTAGCTTCTACCTGCCAAGCCACTGAGAGAAATGAGGTTGGCATACACGAATTATTCTCATTATGTTGTGCATTCAACAAACACTGAATCACATTGTTCTATAATATTGAATGGCAAAGATGGTTAAAAGTCATGACAGACTAATCTGACTTTTTGAAATCCTCTAAATCATGAAATAAAAAGAATGATTTATTCTGTCATTAGGTCTTAGAGATTTAAAACCACTATTTGGAATCCTTCGTTTGAATTGATGTTATTTAACTGATTTTATTTACTTATTTTGTTAATTTCATGAGCTTTCAAGTTTTTATCTGGAGTGATCATGCCAGGCAGATCGCAAATTCAGAAGCTGTAGTGCATTTGACAGCACTTACAACAACTAATAATCAGGTTCACTGACAGTGATCCGGTTTCATCAGGTACTGTAATTGCAGATTATACTCTTCATGGTTTCTTCATTGTGTGAATAGTAAGTGTATGAAATCTTGAGTCAACATTTTCTTTTCTGTTGCATAAACAGTGCTGAAAGCTTAATGATCAGCTGAAGAAGAGGCGTAATGAATAGTTGCAGCATTGTTCATTAAGCACCGTGGTGGCTTTCTTTGCCATCATTTCATCTGTGCTTGAGTTTTGCATTTCCTTCTAGTCTCTCATTTTCCTTGAGTATTGGACACTCCTCCTGAGGTAAGTGCAGTGACACACGTAGAGCTTCTATCATATGACATTGGAAATGTCGCTTCTCCTTGAGCTCACTTTATTTGGAGAGACTATTCTTTTGAGGATGGTAAATTTGCAGAAAGTGACTCATGCAATCAAGTTATAATAGTTTTTTTTTTTTTAGGTGTATGTGGACTTTTGGATAATAAAACACTGAGCTGCTTTTCTATAAATTAAGAGTAAAATTTTAAGTGAATTGGAATTGAGATTTGCAGCTTTTTGCTCAATTGGTTTTAGGTCACTGTAATACTTTTTTGTAATTTTGTTTCCACCTTTACTTTGTGTTATAAATCTTGAAAAACATGCTCTCTTGCTATTTGTTGAGTGAAATCACTGAGTTACTGAAATGTTAACATATGCAGTTATTTGGTCTTGTCTATAGCAGCCTGTTGTGACAATGTGCTATTCATATCTTTCCAGGCCAGGCCTCAATTAGGTGCTAACTTAGTAAGAGGTCTTACTCAAAAAATGGATTCCAGAAGAAATGATGCAGTTAATAGAAATACCTTTTATTTCAACCGAAGTATTTAAACCATGGCAGTTTATTATGTTATGCTCTCTTTTAAAGCTTTGGAATTTGGTAAAGGAAAAGATTCTCAGAAACTACTATTGAAATTGCGAAGTGTGCTTGGCCTAAAGTATAGAGGAAACAAATTTCTAAATAATAGGGAGTTAGCTTCTTTATGTTGTTCTTCAGAAAGCATGGGCTTCTTTGGAACAGAGTTTAATTATCTGTAAATATGAATTAGTTAGGCAGGGTATTCCCATGCTCCCTTAGGTGTTAATATGTCATTTTGGGGAAAAATAACTCAGTGGAGTTATATTCATTATATGAATAATTTGTGATGAGTAATTCCCTAAGCAACATTAGAAGCCACTAGATGATAACCTTTTTTTTAATTTGCAAAACATATTTGTATTAGGATGACAAGTGAGTTAAGAAAAGATAGATTTTATTAACTGAGAACCTTTAGAATTAGGCTATATTTAGGTGAGTTTAACTGCCATACTTTGTTATAATAGCTAAAGTAGCCTGTTTGTCATCTGTGGTCTATTTCAGGGAAACAAAAAAAATCTGTTGGTGAAATCATCCCCTCCCCATCTTTGTTTTCTGTTTTCATACATTCTTTTTTTTTTTTTTTTTTGCGGTACGTGGGCCTCTCACCGTTGTGGCCTCTTCCGTTGCGGAGCACAGGCTCCGGACGTGCGGGCTCAGCGGCCATGGCTCACAGGTGCAGCCGCTCCGCGGCATGTGGGATCTTCCCGGACTGGGGCACGAACCCGTGTCCCCTGCATCGGCAGACGGACTCTCAACCACTGCGCCACCAGGGAAGCCCTGTTTTCATACATTCTTGATAGAAGGATTACCTGCTCAGAAGAGTTGGAATTAATTTTGGACCTCTTGCTTATTCAAGAAATAGACTTTTACATAAATTAGAATTTTAAATGAAAAGACCTTTTAAAATCAGAGGCATTATCATAATCATCTATGAAATATTGATGTCCTGAAAATAAATGAAACCGTATGCCACACTTCTAAAAGTCACCAAATCCCAATTTTTTTTTTTCTTTTTTTGCGGTACGCGGGCCTCTCACTGTTGTGGTCTCTCCCGTTTCAGAGCACAGGCTCCGGACGCTCAGGCTCAGTGGCCACGGCTCACAGGCCCAGCCGCTCCACGGCATGCGGGATCCTCCCAGACCGGGGTACGAACCCATGTCCCCTGCATCGGCAGGCGGACTCCCAACCAGGGAAGTCCCCTGTGCCACCAGGGAAGCCCCAAATCCCAAATTTTTACCTAAAAAGATAGATTTTTTTTTTAGTCCTAGGTCTCTACAAACTCCTAATTTTGTTTCTTAACTGCATTTATTGTGTAGTAATTCATTTTTCTCCCCAATGGTTAACCAGTCTTCACAATAAGTTTTTAAAATTCCAGCCTATGACAAAGCTCATGCTCTCTTCATATGTCTGGGAAGGGCAGCACAGCATGGAATACTTTAAGTGTATTGAAATGATTTGTAGATTCTTTTTCTGCATTTGTGGGTGCCTGTTTCCAAGGTAAATTGAGAAATAAAGGAAAATAGGGAAAAGAGAAAGGAAAGCAGGAAGGAGTGAAGTAGGAAAAGAAAGAAAAAGAGAAAGAAGGAAAAGAAAAGGGACATGACAGGAGACGGGGAGGAAAAGAAATTAAGGGAGACAGGACAGTGATGCTAAAGGCTCAGACGTTTTCTTTTGCCAGTATATTCATATTTATATTTATGACAAATGGCGTGTTTTCATTTACCTTTGAATCCTTTCCCTTTAAAAATGAAGATATTTTCAACTGAGGAAGTTTAAAAATTCTGTCATTGTATTTGAAATACATAACACTCTAGGAGTAGGTGTTTTTGAGTTAAAGTAATATTGTATTCAAAGGATTTGCAGTGTTCAGTTGCAATCTAAAATAAAGGCAGTTTTATTTTTACCTTAAATTGTTTATGTTTAATGTTGTTTTCATTGTGGTCTCCTTTTGGATTAGTCAGATAGCAGGCACAGTTTTTTCATTTCACATTCACCGAATCATAAACAGCCCCTTTCCCCCATCACCTTCCTTCACTCACACAATGTTCTCCATTAAGAGAGATTTAAAACAACAACAGTGAAAAACCAAAAAACCAGATCATGTTATTTTTTCCTGAAGCCCTCTGGTGACTTCTTATCATACTTGGGATAAAACGTAAACTCTGTGCCCACTCTACAAGCTCTTATTTCATGCGTCCTCTGATGACATCCTTGAACTTTCTTCTACGAAGAGCCATGGTTGCCTATTACTTGACCTACAGGGTATGTTCTGCTCAGGATGTCGACTTGTTCCTTTTGCATGGGCCACTCTTCCCTCAGACCTTTTCTCACTTCATTTAATCCCTGCTGTAGTACACCTCCTCCGAGGAGCTTTCCTGACCAGTGTATCTAAAATGAATTCCCTTTGCCTTCCCCTGCAGTCACTCTTTAACTTCTCAGTTTACCTGGCTTTTTCTTCATAACACTTTTCAATACCTGAATATACACACACACACACACACACACACACACACACACACATTTGTTGTATAGCTGCACGTGTGTGCATGTGTTGAGTGTGTGGGTGTGTGTGTACCACTTGCTTGATTAAAATGTCACCTCTCTGAGGACAGGAATTGGGTCTGCCTTACTTACTGCCATATTCCCATTTGTACAGCAGTGGGCTGTTTCAGTTATGGTACCGTTCTTTGTTCACAGGATAAGTGAGTAGACATTGATGGAAGAAGATTAATTATAGTTCCTTGTGTTAAGTGCTGTGAAAACTAAATGGAAGAAATTCAGGGGAGAAAGTGAATTATTTTCCTGGGGACCTGGAAAAGGTTTGAAATTGGAGCTGACATTTTAATAGATGTCAAAAGATTGGTTTGGCACTAACTGGGAAGAGAAGTAGAGAAGATAATTCCACTTAGAACAGCTTGGGTGACATCTCTGAGTTGGGAAAGAGTATGGAGAATTCACCAAAGAGTGAACTGAACTGTTATTGGACATTCCAACACAATAGTTGCATAAGGACAAACAGAATGAGGTGGGTCTGGAGAGGAACCGAGAGCTAGATTTGGAAGGAGTTCATAAAGGTTACTAGGCATGATCAACTTTGTGTATGATAAATGTATTCAGACAACTCTGAAAGACGGATTGGAGGGAGGCAGAAACGGAGTCAGGAAGTCCAGAAACAGGGTTTATTCAGTAGTCCATGTAAGTGGGAATAGAGAATCAGGGTTGAATTGCAATAAGAAATACGAGAGAAGCCCTGTGTCAGTTGAGATTTGTTTAAGCTGACTAAGGTGGTTATTTTGGCTCTGCTTCATAAGTGGGTTGGAGACTTGGGCTCTCTGTAGCTCACGAGTCTTCTGTAGTCACAGGAGGGACTTGGTGTTCATGGTCCAAGATGGTTACTAGTGCTGTGGCCACCATTTCTGCTCTAGGCAGGGTAGGGTCAAAAAATTGGGGATAAAGCTGGCATGCTTATTCTTTTTTTTTTTTTTAATGTAGTAAAAACATGTAACAAAATTTACGATCTTAATCAGCTTTAGGTATACAGCACAGTGGTGTTAACTACATGCGCTTTGTTGTACAACAGGTCTCTAGAAGTTTTCCATCTTGCAAAACTAAACAATACCCTCTGAACAACTTGCCATTTTCCTCTTCCTCCAGCCATTGGCAACCACTGTTCTACTCTCTGTTTCTGAGTTTGACTACTTTAGGTACCTCATGTAAGTGAAATCATGCAGTATTTGTCTTTTTGTGATGGGCTTAGTTCACTTAGCATAGTGTCCTCAAGATTCGTGTATACTGTAACACATGACAAGATCCTTCTTCTTAAGGCTGAATGATAGTCCTTTGTATATTTTCTACCACATTTCTTTTATCTAAATTTGTCTACTGAGGAACATTTAGCTTGCTTCCAACTTTTGTGAATAGTTTTGCAATGAACAGAGATGTGCAAATATGATTTTGAGATCCCGTTTTCAGTTCAGTATACATATTCAGAAGTGAGTTGCTGGGTCATATGGTAATTCTTATTTTTAATTTTTTAAGGATTCTTCATACTGTTTTCCATAACAGCTGCACCATTTTACATTCCCACCAGTGGTGCACAAGGGTTCTAATTTCTCCACGTTTTCACCAACAGTTGTTATTTTCTTATTTGTTTCTTTTTCTTTCTTTCTTTTTTTCCAAATAATGACCATCCTAACAGGCTTTAGGTGATAACTCATTTTGGTTTTAATTTGCCTTTCTCTGATGAGTAGTGATTGAGCATCTGTTCATGTGCTTTTGGCCATTCATATATTTTCTTTAGTGAAATGCTTATTCAAGTCCTTTGGCCATTTAAAAAACTGGGTTATTGAGTTATTTTGTTTGTTTCTCAGTCGTATAGCAAAGTGATTCAGTTTGTTTGTTTTGAGTTATAGGAGTTCTTTATATATTCTGGATATTAATTTCTTATCTGATATGTGGTTTGCAAATATCCTCTCCTATTCCACAGGTTGCCTTTTCACTCTGTTGATTGTTTCCTTCACTGTGCAAAAGTTTTTAAATTTAATGCAGTTCATTTGTCTATTTTTGCCTTTGTTGCTTCTTGTGCTTTTGCTCTCATGTCCAGGAAATCATTGCCAAATCCAATGTCATGAAGCTTTCTCCCTTATGTTTTCTTTTAGGAGTTTTATAGTTTCTGGATTTAATTAAGTCTGTGGTCCGTTTTGAATTAATTTTTGTATGCGATGTAAGGTAATGGCCCACATTTACTCTTTTGCATGTGGTTATCCAGTTGACCCAACACCATTTGTTGAAAAGACATTGTTTTTCCCTCCTTATGTAGCCTTGACATCCTTGTCTAAGATTGTTTGACCATATATGAAAGGGTTTATTTCTGAGCTCTCTATTCCATTCTAGTGGCCTATGTGTCTTCTTTTATGCTAGTACCACACTGTTTTGATTATTGTAGCTTTGTATTATGTTTGAAATCAGGACTATGTGGCTTCTGGCTTTGCTTTTCTTTCTCAAGATTATCTCGGTGATTCATGATACTTTGAAATTCCATATGGATTTTAGGATTTTTTTTCTACTTCTTTTAAAAAAAGCCATTTGGATTTTGATAGGAATTGCATTGAATTAGTAGGTTGTTTTGGGTAGTATGGACATTTTAACAATATTAAGGTTTATAATTCATGAACATGGGATATTTTTCCATTTTTTTGTGTCTTTAATTTTTTTATTGGTGTTCTTTGTTTTCAGTGTACAAGTCTTTTCCCTCCTTGGTTAAGTTTATTCTGAAGTATTTTTTTTGTTTGTTTTGATTTTATTATAAATGGGATTGTTTTCTTAATTTGCTTTTCCAGTCATTTGTTGTTAATGTATAGAAATGCAATTGATTTTTGTTTGTAGAATCTATATCTTGCAACTTTTCTTTATTCTAACATTATTTGGTGGAATCTTTCTACATATAAGATTATTTCATCTGTGAACAGAGGTAATTTTACTTCTTCCTTTCCATTTTAGATGCCTTTCTCTTTTCTTTTTAATTACTCTGGCTAGGACTTCCAGTACTACATTGAATAGAATTGGTGAGAGTGGGCATCCTTGCATTGTTCCTGATCTTAAAAGGAAAACTTTCAAGTTTTACTATTGAGCATGTTGTTAGCTGTGGTCTTTTCATATATGGCTTTTATTATGTAGAGATAATGTGCTTCTATTCCTATTTTTCTCTCTCTTAATTGAGATGATCATGTGGTTTTGTCCTTCATTCTGTAAATGTGGTGTATTACGTTGACTGATTTTCATATATTGAACCATCCTTGCATTTCAGGAATAAACCCACTTGGTCATGGTGTATAATCTTTTTAATGTACTGTTGAATTAAGTTTGCTAGTATTTTCTGATGATTTATTAGTGTTATTGATCTGTAGTTTTCTTAAGTAGTATCTTTGGGTTTATTCTCAGGCAAATGCTGGCCTCTTCCATTTGAATTTGGAAGTGTTCCCTCTTCCATTTTTTGAAAGAGTTTGAGAAGGATTGGTATGTATTCTTCTCTAAATATTTTGTGCAGTTCTCCAGTGAAACCATCTGGTTCTGGGCTCTTCTTTGTTGGGAGGTTTTTGATTACTGATTTAATCTCCTTAGTAGTTATAGGTCTTTTAAGATATTCTATTTCTTCATGATTCAGTCTTTGTCAATTGTAGGATTCTAGGAATTTATCAGTTTCTTCTAGGTTTTTCAAATTGTTGATGTGTAATTGTTCATAGTAGTCTTTTATGATCCTTTTTATTTCTGTGGCATTAGTTGTAATGTTTCCTCTCTCATTTCTGATTTTTGATATTTGAGTCTTCTCTCTTTTTTCTTAGGCTTGCTAACAGTTTGTCTATTTTGTTTATCTTTTCAGAAAACCCACTCTTAGTTTTGTTGATGTTTTCCAATTCTCTATTTCGTTGATTTCTATCTAATCTTTTATTATTTCTTTCCTTCAGCTGACTGGGTCTAGTTCTTTTTTTTCTAGTTCTCTGAGATATCAAGTTAGGTTGTTGATTTGAGATCTTTCTTATATTTTAATGTAGGCATTTACTGCTGTCAACTCTCTTAGTATTGCTGTTGTTGTATCTCATTTTCATTTTCATTTGTCTCAAGATATCTTCTAATTTCCCTTGTGATTTCTTTTTTGACCCATTGGGAGTTCAAGAGGATGTTGTTTAGAGTCCATATATTTGTGAATTTTCCAGTTTTCTTTTTGCTATTGATTCCAAGTTTCATTCCATTGTGGTTAGAAAAGATACTTGCTAGTTTGATATTAAATGTTTTAAGACCTGTTTTGTAACTTACCGTGTGATTTATCCTGGAGAATGTTCCATGTCCATTTGAGAAGACTGTGTATTCTGCTGTTGTTGGATGGAGTGTTCGGTATATTCTTTCAGGTCTAATTGGTCTATAGTGTTGTTCATATCTTCTGTTTGCTTATTTATCTGTTTGATTATTTTTGAGTTTTCTTTTAAAGAAAGTTCCCAGAAGCTGCTTGCAGTTCACTAGCCTGTTCTCATTGGTTCTCCTTGGTCATGTCTAGCTGCAAAGAGGCTTGAGGGTAGTTCAATTCTGGTTGTCTACGTGCATATGTAAAGATTCTATTATTATGATAAAATTGGTCAGTGGATATTAGGGGACATATACCGGACTGTCTAAAATATTAGATCAGAATCTGATATTTTTAAGGTGCTGAATCTATGTTTTAACACATCTTAATTCTGACTAGGCTTCTCATCTTATTAAGGAAGGAAGCTCTGAAGCCCTCCCTTGTGTGTCTATGATATATGAGCTTTTACCTTCTCATTTATGAAGTTACAATAGGTATATAATTCTTACCTTTTTATGTGTTCTCTAAGAAGCACAGTAGAAATAAAATGGAGCTTTAAAAGTTTAAAATGATCCTACAGGGAATCCAAGATGAAAAAGATATACAATGCCAAATTACTTCCACCCGTGTTGTTACATACCTTATTAACAGCATGCACAAGAGACAATTCTATTTCTAGATTTTACTGCCCCACTGCATAACTTTTACTTGTGACTACAAAAGAATATGAAATAAGAAGGTAGTCTGTTGGGAGACATTATGCATCTATGCCATTGAGTCTCACCACTGAAAATGGTGCTTATTAATCACTTCTCCATCACTAAAAATTGATAACAGGTAAGATTAAAAGAAATTTTAGTGAGATAATTTTGTAGTTTGGTGCCTAACTTGAAATTCGCATTTCAAGGCAACTTATATTGCTATGTATATGTTCATATATTAATTTTAGAAAAAGTACTATGAACAAAAACTGTAGATGTGTAAAGTGGTTCTGATCACACCATTGGAGGACTGGAATAAACATTAAAGTCTTTCTTATACCTGGCTATGGGGTCATTTTAAAATCATCATATTTATTTATACCAATTTTGTGAAATTGGTATAATTTAAAGAAGAGAAAAAAATGAGCTTTAGAGAAGTTACAACAGTGAATGATAGACCCTGCTTTTCTTATCAGTGTGTACAGTTTTTCTTCACAGTATACTTTGTAGTTCTGGAACATTCTAGAGAAACCTCTCCAGGGTCAACACAGGATATGTTTTTGGGGCTTGAAAAGAGAGGTAAATACACTTTCTGGGGGCCAGACTCTGGGATATCCAACCTCCTGCAACCACAGAGTTTGGGCTTGATATTTTTATATATTGAACTCCTTCATTAGCTTTTTTTCCCCCTTTTTTTTAGCTGTACATGGGCCTCTCACTGCTGTGGCCTCTCCTGTTGTGGAGCACAAGCTCCGGATGCGCAGGCTCAGCGGCCATGGCTCACGGGCCCAGCCGCTCCGTGGCATGTGGGATCTTCCCGGACTGGGGCATGAACCCGTGTCCCCTGCATCGGCAGGCAGACTCTCAACCACTGTGCCACCAGGGAAGCCCCTGCGTTAGCTTTTTCCTGAAAAAAAGTGGTTGAGGCCAAAGGAACCGCTGCACTAAATCATGCTGCGTTTAAGTTTCCTCCAACAGAAGATCCCATTTCAGAAGTCATTTCATCAAAGTTTAGCTCTTTCTTGTCCCTCCCCTCTCCACCACTTCTTTGCAGACCCAAAATTTCATGATTTATTCCTGTACTTTAAAATATATGTTTAGTGGTGGAAGATTTATCTTTGCACAAATGAGTAATTCAGAGGATAGAACTTCCCTGAGATTAGTTTACAGAGTGAAGACTCTGACCCCAGGATTGAAATTTCTAGGGTATCAAAGATGTTTGTGCTGTTTCCTTTACATATCAGAAATGTGGTGGGTTTCAGTGCTTCATTGTGAATACAGTCTTGGAAAAAAGAAGGGGAATGCATGAACCAGCAGAAAAGGCACATTATATACTTCAGATGCTACCTCTTTTCCAAAAAGATTTGTAGTCCTCAGCTTTTGCTGTGAGTAGGACTCATTATACCAACTCTCTCCTTGAGTTTTTTTTTGGGGGGTGGGGGTGGGGGTGTGATTAACTCAATCACTTACTGCAGAGTTTTTTATTTTATTTTTTCATTTATACAGGTGACATTGATTCATTTTTTTAAAAATCTGTGTTTATATACAGCATGTGTTACATCTCATTTTGTTTTTCTCTTTAAGTTTTAAACGTAAATTGCATCCAAAATAATATATATCCCTCTATAATTAGGTAGAGAAAAAAAACTGTTATCAGTCGCTGACTAGTGACATTTTCCTTGAAATTTCCATTTTTCTTATAAACCGTAGGATATATCTTAAACTAAGTAGATGTTTAAGTCATGAAGACAAAAATCCATCAAGTTCCCAAATTCTCTACTGAGTTAATACCGAGCCTCTTAGCTGCTGTCAACCTATCAGTCTAGTTTCATACTCTCACTCAGCTTATGTTTTTGTTAATTGCATTTGGGTACCTTTATATATACAGCAGGTGAACCCTTTTATGAATTTATTTATTTATTTATTGGCTGTCATAGGTCTTTGTTGCTGTGTGCGGGCTTTCTCTAGTTGGGGCGAGCAGGAGCTACTCTTTGTTGCGGTGCACGGGCTTCTCATTGTCCTGGCTTCTCTTGCTGTGGAGCACGGGCTCTAGGCACGCGGGCTTCGGCAGTTGTGGTGCACGGGCTTAGTTGCTCTGCGGCATGTTGGGTCTTCCTGGCCCAGTGCTCGAACCCGTGTCCACTGCATTGGCAGGCGGATTCTTAACCACTGCTCCACCAGGGAAACCCCTGACCCCTTTTAATATAAACCTCGAGACCAGCAATAGTTGTCTCCAGACAGCTAGTGCATGGTGAATTCATTATGATATAATTATCAAATATAAATAATACACATGATTTTGTGATTAGTCTTTTGAAGGTTAATAAAGACTCTACAAACATTAACATCAATCACATCAGTTTTTTAGAATATTAAAATTAGGTTCTTCTAAATAAGAATGGCTTTCTATTTGCCATTTTGTGTTTTCTCCTGTGCCATTTTGTGCTTTCTCCAAAATAACATTGATATTTTAGTATGACATCATTACCCTTATCACATGGGCATATTTTCTACTTCCTGCCGCCTATTTCATTGATTACAGAATTAGTTATATTAAATTTTTGGCTGGCATGTGCCATCCTTAAAAATCTCTGGCTTCTCACTTATCCATGCTTCTGGAAAGCATCTCTTTCCAGAAAAGGAAAGAGAAAACCCATATGTATGAGAAAACCCATATGTATGAGGAAAACCATATGTAAACCCATATGTATGAGGAAACCCATACAACTGCCATCTCGTTTCTGCCTCATACAAATAGGTAACCCACTACCTGTATCTGAAAGGGGTGGATGTAAAGCCAGTCTGGCCAGGTTGAGAATAAAACAGAAGTGATTTAAACTTGATACGAACCAGAAAGTTTTGATAAGACTATTCTGAAAAAGGAAGAAAAACATTTCAGGCCCCTCTTATTGTTTAACTGCCTGGTTCAGAGGCCAAAATCTTCACCAACTAGAAAACAGAGCATCTTTCTATTTTAAAGAAGTAACTTTTGCTGTAGCTTAACATAGTATTCTATTACTGATGATTTTTTTTCCTCATGTTTACTCATGGATTGCACCTCCATGTTGAGAGTTGGGTGCCCTGAAGAGGAATGGAAACTGATGGTGACTTTGCTCACCATGACTAGTGGAGTCTCCACAGATTGGGGCTAAGACCTGGGTGAACCAGGTAGAACCAGTGTGTAACTGGGTGTGCTGAGACCGTCGTGCTCCTGTTCCACCTCAGCCCAGCAGGACCTCAGTGGGTGCATGACTTCTGTTCACCAGACACAGCTTGTGATGTCCACTTGTTTTTGACCTGAGAAGGGGATTTAACAGTCACTCAAATAGAAGTAAGCAGAGATAAGAAAATCCATACGCCATGCCTATGGGTAAGCACCAGACAAGACAGCATTGGACCTGTAATATACAGAGGCTCACAGAGTGCCGGCAGCCTACATATTTGGAGGAAGAGTATACTTCTGATACAATAGCGATAAACTAAAATAAAAATGTAAAAAGTAATTATATAGCTATAAGAGAATTTTTAAAAAAACATGTGTTAATATCCAAAGTCTCAAGAAATATACCACCATATCCCCTTCTTGAAAGAGTAAAATTTAATTTGACTTCCTGAAAAAAGTGAAATCAAGTGCCAGGCCTCATCATCCCCTCTCTCCCTCTCTCAACCATGTGGCTGACAGGGTCTTGGTGCTCTGGCCGGGTGTCAGGCCTGAGCCTCTTAGGTGGGAGAGCTGAGTTCAGGATATTGGACCACCAGAGACTTCCCGGCCCTACGTAACATCAAACGACTAGAGCTCTCCCAGAGATCTCCATCTCAATGCTAAGACCCATCTCCATTCAACGACCAGCAAGCTACAGTGCTGGACACCCCATACCAAACAGCTAGCAAGACAGGAAAACAACCCCACCCATTATCAGAGAGGCTGCCTAAAATCATAATAAGTTCACAGACACTCCAAAACACACCACCAGACACAGTCCTGCCCATCAGAGGGACAAGATCGAGCCTCATTCCTTCTGATTCTCTAGAAGGAATCAATAACAGAATAACTGAAGCAGAAGTTCAGATAAGTGACCTGGAAGATAAAATAGTGGACATAACTACTGCAGAGCAGAATAAAGAAAAAAGAATGAAAGGAATTGAGGACAGTCTTAGAGACCTCTGGGACAACAGTTAAACACACCAACATTCGAATTATAGGGGTCCCAGAAGAAGGAGAGAAAACAAAAGGACTGAGAAAATATTTGAAGAGATCATAGTTGAAAACTTCCCTAATATGGGAAAGGAAGTAGTCAGTCAGGTCCAGGAAGCGCAGAGAATCCCATACAGGATAAATCCAGGAGAAACACTCCAAGACACATATTAATCAAACTATCAAAAATTAAATACAAAGAAAAAGTATTAAAAGCAGCAAGGGAAAAGCAAAAGTAACATACAAGGGAATCCCCATAAAGTTAACAGCTGAGGCAGGACATATTTAAAGTGATAAAAGAGAAGGACCTACAACCAAGATTACTCTACCCAGCAAGGATCTCATTCAGATTTGATGGAGAAATTAAAACCTTTACAGACAAGCAAAGGCTAAGAGAATTCAGCACCACCTAACCAGCTTTACAGCAAATGCTAAAGGAACTTCTCTGGGCAGGAAACACAGGCGAAGGAAAAGACCTACAATAACAAATCCAAAGCAATTAAGAAAATGGTAATAGGAACGTACATATAGTACATACATACATACAATTCCCATATCAGACAAAATAGAAATAGACTTTAAAATAAAGACTATTACAAGAGACAAATAAGGACACTACATAGTGATAAAGGGATCAATCCAAGAAGAAGATATAATAATTGTAAATATTTAGGCATCCAACATAGGTGCACCTCAATACATAAGGCAAATGCTAACAGCCAGAAAAGGGGAAATCGACAGTAACATAATCATAGTAGGGGACTTTAACACCCCACTTTCACCAATGAACAGATCATCCAAAATGAAAATAAATAAGGAAACGCAAGCTTTAAATGGTACATTAAACAAGATGGACTTAATTGATATTTATAAGACATTCCATCAAAAACCAACAGATTAAACTTTCTTTTCTAGTGCTCATGGAACATTCTCCAGGATAGATTATATCTTGGATCACAAATCAAGCCTTGGCAAGTTTAAGAAAATTGAAATCTTATCAAGTACCTTTTCCGACCACAACAGTTTGAGACTAGATATCAATTACAGGAAGAAAATCTGTAAAAAATACAAACACAGGGAGGCTAAACAATACACTACTAAATAACCAAGAGATCACTGAAGAAATCAAAGAGGAAATCAAAAAATACCTGGAAACAAATGACAATGAAAGCATGAAGACCCAAAACCTGTGGGATGCAGCAAGAGCAGTTCTAAGAGGGAAGTTTGTAGCAATACAATCCTACCTGAAGAAACAAGAAACACCTCAAATAAACAACCTAACCTTACACCTAAAGCAATTAGAGAAAGAAGAACAAAAACCCCCTAAAGTTAGCAGAAGGAAAGAAATCATAAATATCACATCAGAAATAAATGAAAAAGAAATGAAGGAAACAATAGCAGAGATCAATAAAACTAAAAGCTGGTTCTTTGAGAAGATAAACAAAATTGATAAACCATTAGCCAGACTCATCAGGAAAAAAAGGGAGAAGACTCAGATCAAGAGAATTAGAAATGAAAAAGGAGAAGTAACAACTGACACTGTAGAAATACAAAGGATCATGAGAGATTACTGCAAGCAACTATATGCCAATAAAATGGACAACCTGGAAGAAATGGACAAATTCATAGAAAAGCACAACTTTCTGAGACTTAACCAGGAAGAAATAGAAAATATGAACAGACCAATCACAAGCATTGAAATTGAAACAGGGACTAAAAATCTTCCAACAAATAGAAGCCCAGGACCAGATGGCTTCACAGGCAAATTCTGTCAAACATGTAGAGAACAGTTAACACCTATCCTTCTCAAACTCTTTCAAAATATAGCAGAGAGAGGAACATTCCCGAACTCATTCTACGAGGCCACCATCACCCTGATACCAAAACCAGACAAAGATGTCACACATAAAAAAGAAAACTACAGGCCAATATCAATGATGAACATAGATGCAAAATATTCTTAACAAAATATTAGCAAACAGAATCCAACAGCACATTAAAAGGATCATGCACCAGATCAAGTGGGGTTTATCCTACGAATGCAAGGATTCTTCAGTATATGCCGATCAATCAATGTGATAAACCATATTAACAAATTGAAAGAGAAACACCATATGATAATCTCAATAGATGCAGAAAAAGCTTTCGACAAAATTCAACACCCATTTATGGTAAAAACCCTCCATAAAGTAGGCATAGAGGGCACTTACCTCAACATAATAAAGGCCATATATGACAAACCCACATCCAACATCGTTCTCAATGGTGAAAAACTGAAACCATTTCCACTAAGATCAGGAACAAGACAAGGCTGCACACTCTCACCACTATTATTCAACATAGTTTTGGAAGTTTTAGCCACAGCAATCAGAGAAGAAAAAGAAATAAAAGGAATCCAAATCGGAAAAGAAGTAAAACTGTCACTGTTTGCAGATGATGTGATAGTATACGAAGAGAGTCCTAAAGATGCTACCAGAAAACTACTATAGCTAATCAATGAATTTGGTAAAGTAGCAGGATACAAAATTAATGCACAGAAATCTCTTGCATTGCTATACAATAGTGATGAAAAATCTGAAAGAGAAATTAAGGAGACACTCCCATTTGCCATTGCAACAAAAAGAATAAAATACCTAGGAATAAATTTACCTAAGGAGACAAAATACCTGTATGCAGAAAGCTGTAAGACACTGATGAAAGAAATTAAAGATGATACAAACAGATGGAGAGATATACCATGTTCTTGGATTAGAAGAATCAACATTGTGAAAATGACTATACTACACAAAGCTATCTACAGATTCAGTGCAATCCCTATCAAACTACCAATGGCATTTTTCACAGAACTAGAAAGAAAAATTTCACAATTTGTATGGAAACACAAAAGACCCCGAATAGCCAAAGCAATCTTTTTTTAAAAAAATTATTTATTTATTTATTTCTTATTTTTGGCTGCGTTGGGTCTTCATTGCTGCATGTGGGCTTTTCTCTAGTTGTGGTGAGAGGGGGCTACTCCTTGTTGTGATGAGCGGGCTTTTCATTGTGGTGGCTTCTCTTGTTGTGGAGCACGGGCTCTAGGCATGCAGTCTTCTGTAGTTGTGGCTCCCGCGCTCAGTAGTTGTGGCTCCCGGGCTCTCTAGTGCATGCTTAGTAGTTCTGGCGCATGGGGTTAGTTGCTCCACAGCATGTGAGATCTTCCCAGGCGAGGGCTCAAACCCATGTCTCCTGCATTGACAGGCGGATTCTCAACCACTGTGCCACCAGGGAATCCCACCAAAGCAACCTTGAGAAAGAAAAATGGAGCTGCAGGAATCAGGGTTTTGGACTTGAGACTATACTACAAAGCTACAATAATCAAGACAGTATGGTACTGCCACAAAAACAGAAATATGAATCAATGGAGCAGGATGGAAAGTCCAGAGATAAATCCACGCACATATGGTCACCTTATCTTTGATAAAGGAGGCAAGAATATACGATGGAGAAAAGACAGCCTTTTCAGTAAGTGGTATTGGGAAAACTGGACAGCTACGTGTAAAAGAATGAAAGTAGAGCACTCCCTAACAGCATACACAAAAATAAACTCAAAATGGATTAAAGGCCAAATGTAAGGTCAGACACTATAAAACTCCTGGAGGAAATCATAGGCAGAACACTCTATGACATAAATCACAGCAAGATCCTTTTTGATCCACCTCCTTCTTGATCCTTTTTGATCCACCTCCTAGAGAAATGGAAATAAAAACAAAAATAAAGAAATGGGACCTATTGAGACTTAAAAGTTTTGCACAGCAAAGGAAACCATAAACAGGATGAAAATACAACCCGCAGAATGGGAGACAATATTTGCGAATGAAGAAACTGACAAAGGATTAATCTCCAAAATTTACAAGCAGCTTATGCAGCTCAATATCAAAAAAACAAACAACCCAATCCAAAAATGGGCAGAAGATCTAAATAGACATTTCTCCAAAGAAGATCTGCAGATTGCCAACAAAGACATGAAAGAATGCTCAACATCACTAATCATTAGAGAAATGCAAATCAAATCACCTCACACCAGTCAGAATGGCCATCATCAAAATATCTACAAACAATAAATGCTGGAGAGGGTGTGTAGAAAAGGCAACCCTCTTGCACTGTTGGTGGGAATGTAAATTGATGCAGCCACTATGGAGAACAGTGTGGAGTTTCCTTAAAAAACTAATAACAGAACTACCATATGACCCAGGAACCCTGCTACTGGGCATATACCCTGGGAAAACCATAATTCAAAAAGAGTCATGTACCACAATGTTCATTGCAGCTCTATTTACAATAGCCAGGACATGGAAACAACCTAAGTGTCCATCAACAGATGAATAGATAAAGATGTGGCACATATATACAATGGAATATTACTCAGCCATAAAAAGAAATGAAATTGAGTTATTTGTAGTGAGGTGTATGGACCTAGAGTCTGTCATACCGAGTGAAGTACGTCAGAAAGAGAAAAAGAAATACTGTATGCTAACACATATATATGGAATCTAAAAAAAAAAAAAATAGCTCTGACAAACCTAGGAATAGGACAGGAATAAAGACGCAGATGTAGAGAATGGACTTGAGGACACGTGGAGGGGGAAGGGTAAACTGGGACGAAATGAGAGAGTGGCCTGGATATATGTACACTACCAAATGTAAAATAGCTAGCTAGGGGAAAGCAGCCTCATAGCACAGGGAGATCATATTGGTGCTTTGTGTCCACGTAGTGGGGTGGGATGGGAGGCAGACGCAAGAGGGAGGAAATATGGGCATATATGTATACATATAACCGATTCACTTTGTTATAAAGCAGAAAGTAACACAATATTGTAAAGCAATTATACTCCAATAAAGATGTTTCAAAAAAAAAAACTAAAAGAAAAATCAAGTGCTGAAAACTGAGAAATATCACTATAAATATAAGAAAAATATTATTTGAAAAATATTGAACTTAAAGATAATGATTGGAAATGTGGTTACAAGACTAAATGATTCGTAAAGGATAGTAAGGGTCTGGGCAAGGGAAGGCAAGGCAAGGTTTCAATATCCCTTGTCTTTCATGGCAGGAGTCAAAAGACACAATTTTATGCTGAACTTGCATAGACTGAAAGAGAAAGGTGACAGTGAATCACAGGGAGTCGATTTGAATAATGTGATGAATGAAACTTCTACACATCTTGAGCTGTAAATCACAAATGGAAATTACCCATTCTATTAAAGAACTCAGGGCACAGTTTCAAAAATGTAAAGTGTATTTACTATAAACAGTGTGATATAAAGGCAAACCCCTTAGTCTGGCATGATCTGGACCTTCGGGGTCTGACTTCCCCTGCCATTCTAAGC
Organism: Delphinus delphis; assembly: GCF_949987515.2. Classification (NCBI taxonomy): domain Eukaryota; kingdom Metazoa; phylum Chordata; class Mammalia; order Artiodactyla; family Delphinidae; genus Delphinus; species Delphinus delphis. Next base: position 52,482,090 of record NC_082698.1, on the reverse strand, counting down.
CACTACTTCCCACTACTTCCCAGCACCAGCCGTAGCTCCATCCGGATTCCTCTGCTTTTGGTCTCAAGTCAAACCTATCTCTGGGATGATCTCATGCCTCCCTCCCCCAGCCCACCTAGACTTATGGTCTTTTTAACCCCGTCCTCTTCATAGAGCTCGTTTGAGGCCCACCCACTTCTCAGTGATCTTTGTCTTCCTGATTCAACGTTCTAGTCATTGCCTGAGTATTTCATGTGACATAGTTGGATTGGGCCTTATATTAATAGTTTCATTTTCATTGTTTTGTTTTGTCTCCATAAATGGATTTTAATTTCTGGAAGATGTGGATGGTATCCTCTTTACCCTTCTTTTTTAAAATTTTTAATTAAAAAATTCTGCAAGCCCTTGCCCAATATTAATCACTTGGTTTACTGAATTAACAAGAATAAAGATAGTGAGACCCTTTAGCAATGCTGAGTTACATTTTATCTTCATCTCCATGTTCTAATCTATGATTTTTCCCCATAGATATTTTCTGGGAATTGAGCCATTGGTGTTTTATAGAATACATAATATTTTTGCTCTGAAAACAGGAATAATCTTGTACTTGAGTATATTTATGTAAGTGCAGTTAGATAAGGCAAACTTTTACGTGGTCATGCATGTAATGCATGGGGATGGTGTTATCGGTTGACTTGTGCTATGTCCCCCACCCCGGCCCCCTGACAATTCATCAGTTGGAGTTCTAACCTCCAGTACCTCAGAATGTGACCTTATTTGGAACTAAGGTTATTGCAAATGTAATTCGTTAACCTCGAATGAGGTCTCACTGGAATAGGGTGGACCCGTAATCCTGCATGAGTGGTGTCCGTATGAAAAGGGGAAATTTGACACAGACATGGACACAGAGAGAATGCCGTGTGAAGAAGTCCGAGATCAGGTTAATGTATCTACAAGCTAAGTAACACCAAAGATGGCCAGCAAACCACCAGAAGCCAGGAGAGAGGTATGGACATATTCTCCCTCACAGCCCTTCTAGAAGGAACCAACCCTGTCCACACCTCGATCTCAGACTTCCTGCCTCCAGAACTGTGAGACAATAAACTTATGTTGTTAAAGCTACCCAGTCTGTGGTTCTTCGTTACCATCGCCCTGGCCAATTAATACAGCTGGTATTTTTTATTGAGAAATAGAAAGGAAAAAGCACTCTTTTGCCTGTATGTTTATGGTAAAGTACAGTTGAGCCTTGAACAACATGGGGGCTAGAGGCATCCACCCTCCCTGCAGTGGGAAATCTACCTGTAATTTCACAGTCTGTCTTGCGTATCCGTGATTCTGCATCCACGGATTCAACAAATTGCCGATTGTGTAGTACTATAATATTTACTCTTAAAAAAAAAAATCCATGAATAAATGGACCCATGTAGTTCAAACCTGTGTTGTTCAGGGGTCAACTCTAGTTTTTCTTTCTTTGTAACTTAAACCATCAAGTGAAACCCAGGTGGAAAAGGTGCTCTGTCTATGCTTAATTGCCCTGGAGGACTCGTGGCAGCTTGGGAGACCTGATGTACCAAATTCTTGGACTGGGTGGCAAGGGATGTCCACACGCTGGGAGGTCAGTTTTGGGTTGTCTATAATGTGATTGTAAGAAGGAAATGTGTGTGTGTTTTAACAAAGAATAACCTATATGGCTAAAATCATGGGATTATGCTCACTGGCTAACACACTCATAAAAAGAAAATATTTTGTGACTAGATGAGTTTTCCATCATGTGCGCGCATCTGCTAATTACCATGGTCTCTGATGCTCAGAACACACCTCTGTGTGAACTTGGTGTTATGCATGGAACAGATTTTTGCAGTTCAGCAGGCTGAAAATGAAACTCAGCTTCTTGCTTAGGAATGGGCTTTGGTCTCTCTTAGTGTTTTCATTTTCCCCAAATGAATCTCTTACTGCGCTAGTTTCCTAGGGCTGCCATAACGAAGTAGTACAATGGTTTAGAACTTTGGAAATTTATTGTCTCACAGATTTGGAGACTAGAAATCCAAGACCAAGTTATCAGCAAGTTATCGAATATGTAGGAGAAGGATCCTTCCTTGATTCCTCCAATTTCTAATAATCCCAGACATTCCTTGGTTTATAGCAGCATAATCTCAATCCCTGCTTCCATCTTTACATGGTGTCCTCCCTGTGTCTCTTCACATCTTCCCTCTGTGTGTGTCCTTCTCTGTGTCCAAATTTCCCAGTCATATTCGGTCAGGCCCACCTTAATAACCTCACTTTAATTCTATTAGCCCTCTAATGACCCTGTTTGCAAATAAGGTAACATTCTGAGCTTCTGGGGGCGGTGGTTAAGACTTCAACTTCTCCTTTTTTGGGAAGCACAATTCAACTCAACACTAGCCAAAGAGACTTTTCAGGCTGGGGCCCAGGTTGTCTCTTAGCTGACTGAAGTTCCATGAATGGATGTTCCAGTTGCAAACGGCAGGGCATCATTGTAGCCATTGGTCTTGACCCCTTTGCTTACAGTAACATTCTGATAGTCTCATTATTTATATAACCTCTGTGCTCTCCAGTCTGCCCTGAGATCCCTGGAGTAAATATGTTTTGAGAATATGCTATTTTCTCTAGTAGGTAGTGTTGCTAGGTGAGCAGAGCCCACTGGCAGTACTTAAACATTTTCTGTCTTTGCACACCTGAGGGTTATGACCTAGTGTGACAGCAGGCCATGGAAACAGTGGCTAATATGGTGGAAGTACTGGCAGGGACCAGAGTACTCAGTCATCTCAGGGATGGGCTGTGAGGTTGGACAAAGCTGACATCTCGGTGAGAAACTCAGGCATCCCAGATTTGAGTATTTTGGAATTGAACCCTATATCTGTGTCATATTTGACTGATAACACTAAGAAATTTACTTAACTTCTGAGTGTTTTCATTTTAAAAACAGGATTATTAATGCCTCTCTTGCAGAGTAAAGAGTGCCTGACCCATAGTCAGTGCTTCTTGTTTGGGAGCTGCATATTCTGTTCCCTACTCATTGCATCTACAGACTCAACCCTCAGACCCAAGTTTACCATAACCTGCCAGCATTACATGTGCTGAGTCCTTTCCCTCTCTTCTAAAATCCATGGGGTACAGGAAAGCATTGCTTTTCAATGCTCCCTGAACCCTCAGATTCCAGGAAAACATGCATAGCTTTTATAGAAAGGAAGGAAGTGTATAGTTCATTTTTCTTGAGATGATGCCCTTCCTTCTCAGGCCAGTGGTTCTGGCCATGTGAGGATTTTGTCATTCCTAGTGAGTTTAGAGATTATCTCATTCACACTAGAATGAGGGAATCTTGTTTGCCATTTAGCCCTTTCTGCAAAAACATGGGGTGTTTTGCTGGACTGAGACATTTGCTAACTGTTAGGGCAAGCTGTACTGTGGGAAGATACTGGAGGTGGAAAGAAAAGGCCTGGGTGTGAATTCTATCACCAGTATTCATTAGGCAAGCAATTTCACTTTTATCAACCTCTGTTTTCTCCAAATGTGAGGTTAGGGAGCATCTATAAGACCATCCTCACTTTTAACACCAATTGCAAGTTTGGGGGTCTGACACCAGTTGCAAACTCAAGGGTTCCAAAGACCACTCTTAGGCTCAGTGATGCACTAGAAGGACTCCCAGAACTCAAAGATGTTATATGCACAGTTATGCTTTATTACAGGGAAAGGATAGAGACTAAAGTCAACCAAGGGAAGAGGCGCACAGGACAGAGTCCAGGAATGTTCCATCACGGAGCTTCCAGGTGTCCACTCCTACGGAGTGCGGACTGCTTTCCTGGCAATGATGTGTGACGTATGCATAGAGTGTCACCAACTAGGGAAGTTCACTTGAGCCTTGGTGTCCAGAGTTTTTTTTTTTTTTTTTTTCCGGTACGCGGGCCTCTCACTGTTGTGGCCTCTCCCGTTGCGGAGCACAGGCTCCAGACGCGCAGGCTCAGCGGCCGTGGCTTACGGGCCCGGCCACTCCCCGGCATGTGGGATCTTCGCGGACCGGGGCACGAACCCGTGTGCCCTTTTGGGCAAGGTTAAATTCTTTACTATATATACTAGAACAAGGGGATAATCCTTAGGGGCCTCCTAGTCTTTATATAATCTACAATGTTATAAATGTGAAGTCCTGCCTGAGGGCATGACCACCGTTGCCTTGTTTATGAACTGTCAGGCCTGCTCTTAAGTGCCTTCTTTCTAGCCTCTGCTGGGGTATTTTTTTATTATGGTCAGGTTGCTGTGGTGGAATGCTGATTCTCTGTGTATGATATATCCCAGGGTTTAGGGCTGGCTCAGAAGGGAAGTTATATCTGGCAAATGAGTACCTGTTAATTATTGTATGACATCATTTTCTGCATTTAGTGCTTAAGATTTAGAGCAGGGACAACATGTGAAAAGCACATGTTAAGAGGACATTAAACTCCTCACCTTCAGGCCTGGAGAGATTGATATTTATTAAATGCCAGTTACCTGTGTCTCCAGGGTGCCAGCAGGATGAATTAATATTCTATTTCATTTGTGAAGATATTCAGAAATATTAAAGCCCTTGGTCCACATGTCAAAAGAATTTCCATGAGAACTGAAAGCATCACAGCAGAAAATCTCACTACTACATTGCCTGTGAGCTCAGTGTTAATTGCACCCAACTTGGTCGGAAGATTTTTTCTGATTCAAATCAAACCCTAGCACACCCAAGCAGGGCAACCTTGAAGGCCATATCACTACTGCTCTAATTTCCCAGGAGATTCAGAAATTAAGTAGAAGCCCTGTCCTAGGCCCAACTCTTTAGATGCATATGGTTTGCAAAGAGGGTCTATTTTGCCAAGTTCTCTTAGAAGCTTCTGGGAACCATTCAAATGATTAATATTACAAATGTTCTTGGCTGGTTCGGTCCCACCCCTTTTATTCAATGAGATTGGGCTTTTCTAACTTTTATCCTCCCATCTTTGCCAAGACTACATTCATATCTAAACTTCAGAGTGTGGGTTGTAAAAGTTGGTCTCCATTAATTCAAAACTTGGATTAAGGGGAGATAGCTTACCTGAAAAGGAATGAGAGCTACCATCATGTTGGAGCACCTACTGTGTGCCAGCCACCCTGCAAGGCACTCCACTTTACAGATGAGAAAAATCAGGCTCAGAGAGCCCAAGAAAATCACTGAAGGCCAAACAAGGTCAAGTGGAAGAGCAAGGATTTATTCGCACTGAGGCCTGTGATCTTCCTACTACTTCATGCTGCAAAAATGTTCTTTATCCAGATGATGCCCCTGCTGATATGTGGACTGGTCAGAGTGCATCAGATCAGGGAAAGCATCGTTTTGCAGGAAAGTAACCGCCGCCTTTAGTTTGACTTTGTGTATTTATGGATATCATCAGTTGCTCAGCATTTCTGTTTTATCTGAAAAGTATTTTGTTTTATTCACTTGCACGTTCCTGGTGAATACAGTGACAAGAGGCCATTGTTAAATTTGCTTTTTTGCTGTCTTCCAACACAACTATAACAGGAAATGCTTCATAGAAAGAATGATTCATTCAAAAATCAGTATTCGTCTTTTGCTAACATGTCTCTGGTTTGTATATCCTTTTATTCAAATATATATTATTAATGAATGGAACCATAAATTGATAACCTTTATGTTTGAATTTTTAAAAATCACAATCTTGCCCTTAAGGAAGAAAATTGAATTAAAAAATGCTGTTTAGTGCTCGCTGCTACTAATTAGGATGTGCCACTAAACAATTAGATATATCTCAGACTGACCATTGGAAGGTTTTAGAAGATCAGAGTATCAGCTGATATATGTCTGATTCATATTCAGCTAGTCATTTGGCTATTGAACTTTTCCCGTAAGTCAACATTTTTCATCTTTATAAGTAGGAGACTTGTGCCACCATTCAAATTAGCATTGATTAGGAAGGGCCAGGGGAATTTCCTTCTCCTTTTTCAGAATGGTTTTCTCAGGCAGGACGGAGAAGCTTCAGCGGTTCAGCAGCTGTTGTCAGTCCTCTTTTCTTCCTGTAAAATATTTCCTGGCTTGCAGTCATCTCCCTTCCCCCAGACCTGAAACAGAAAAATAGGAACAAATTAGATGTATATCAGGAATGAAATACCTCCTGCTTATTGAGAGTTTAAAAATAATCTTTGTAGTTAGCGTTTCACATCCTGGAACCTCCTACTGCTGTGATTGTACACACACAGGGACTTTTCATCCCCAGTATGTCCTACACCCCCACAGACAACTGGAGAATTCACCTGCTCCTGTAATAAATAGATTTGAATTATTTTATTCAGTGGCAAAGTGCTCATTGAGCAGCCCCAACCTGTTGGGGATATGTTGACCTTTAAAATAAAACATCCAGTTATTTTACCAGCAAAATAGTAGAGGAATTGCAATTTGGGACATGCAAGCTATGGTAAAGCCATAGGTAGTTCTGGTAAATAAAGGAGAGGAACATTACTTTATAGAGAAAACGGAGGAGGGTGGAAGGGGCTGCTTTGAACAAAAGCGCATTGGAGGAAACTAAGAGTTCAAGAGTGGTGATGGTTTCTCATTGGATGAGTGGTGGTAATTTCTCATTGGCTGGGGCTGTTGCTGGGCAATGAGAAAACCTTCCTTTCTCCTGCTGGGGTAGTACGGTAGTAACCTTCCTCTTGGAAATGCAAGGTATATCTCTTTCTGTTGGGGGTTAGCAGACAGCAAGGAGTGGTAGCGTGACAGAGCACCCCCTTAAGGCCTTCCTGACTCTGTTGTAAATGAGATTTCCCTTTATTAATTTTCACGTTACAAGCATGACGTAGATCTGTTTACTTCTATGGTTGACACTTTACCTCCCAGAATCTGGGCAGTAAGATCTTTTTGAGGCATTACAGACAGACTTCATAACTTTTAATTTACATTTATTATTTAGAAAGAGGCAAGCCAGTTGTTACGCTTTAGTCCTGGCCCTTCAAACTTAAACTCATAGTTGAGGTCTTCCTTCCCCTTTCCCTCAGCTAGCTAAATTTGTGGTAATATCACTTGGTGGGGTGTGTGTGTGTGTGTGTGTGTGTGTGTGTGTGTGCGCGCGTGCGTGTGATGGGATGGAGGCGGGTGAGAGAGAGAGAGAGAGAAACACAGGCACAGACACCCAGAGAGACACCTAGAGATTGGGAGGGAAGGAGACCCCCCCCCACCCCGTTTTAATTCTATGGATAGAGTCAGGAGGAGGTAGAAGAAAACATCTCTTTCTGTGACTGCTCATTCAAGGTTTGTTTCAGATCACTGATATCTAAGTTGTGGGCTTAGCCTCAGAAGTCAGCACCTCAGTTGGTCCCACTGATGAGGGGTTCAGTCCTGAGGGGTTTAACTGGTGTCAGTGGACACTTGGTTGTAACTTCTGGCTGGTGGCCAGACTGGTGTTTCTCTGATTGGCTTGCCTCTTTAGCCCCATGGGCAAAAACTTCAGCCAGTTAGTCACCTGCAATTTCATCTGCTCTTCGTAGCCCTGATTTGGGGACCTGGGTATGGGATTTATGGACTCACATTTCTTTTCTCCTCCTAGCTGCACTGCCAGGCAGTCTCTCTCCAATGCTCCCTTTTAAATCTAGGAGCAATGGGGAAAATCTGCAAGCCTGTGGCTAAATGTACGTCCACAACAGAACTAGGCGTTGATCTCTCTTCTTGAAGACCCTTCTAAACTTTACAAGTCTGTGTCTTGAGCATCCCATCACTTTCCTTGGGGTGGGAAACTTAGGGAGAGGTATATACCTGCCAGAGGTAGTTCCCATTGGCCTCTCAGTCCTTCTCCAATATTTTTAATGGCTATTGCCTTTGAGGGGATGAAGCCTTGCAACCTGGTTCTCAACAGAGTTCTGTCTTTCCTGTAACTGCTGTCTATTCAGCAATATCTGGGGGTCAGAATAGACTTTAATCTGTACCTTTCTGTTCATTCTGATACATTCATATGAATCACCAAGTCCATCTCTTTTTCTGTGTCGGTTTGTAACTCAAGAAAATAGGGGATTGATAAAGTATCAAATTACAGAACATTTAAATAGTGCCATAGAGTTCATTGCCTTGCTTCCCAGAATATGAGTCATTGCCTTTCTGATATTATGACACAGTTTATAACAAACATAAAATGGCACAGTTTCATTCTGCTCTAGTGGTTGTGAGGCTCTGGGAGTAAAACATGTTACCAGCGTTTTCTATTCTGTTAATGGTCTCAAATTTTAAGTTTCTTCGATTTTTCTAAAACGGAAGCAGAAAGTTTTTCTTCCTGTCTTTGTTTATGGCTTATGTTGTCTAAGCAGGAGGAGACTGACTCATTAAAACCTTAACATTTTTGGTAAAACTATAAAGTGCTTTTCAACTTTTTTTTTTTGCGGTACGCAGGCCTCTCACTGCTGTGGCCTCTCCCATTGCGGAGCACAGGCTTTGGACGCGCAGGCTCAGCGGCCATGGCTCACGGGCCCAGCCGCTCCGCGGCATGTGGGATCTTCCCGGACAGGGGCACGAACTCGTGTCCCCCGCATCGGCAGGCGGACTCCCAACCACTGAGCCACCAGGGAAGCCCTCAACTTTTTAGTCTGAATATCTGGGAAGTCGGATATATTGAATTAGACTTGAAATTGGATAATTCTTTGATGTGTTTTCAGATCAACCTGAAAATTGTGAAATCCTAAATCAATATATTTCTTTTCTCTTTCACATCTTTTAAAATAATTAAGCAAATACAGAAGAGTCAGTGCATTCCAATCTCTTTAAATACATTTTTTAAAAGATGTAGCATGGAACATTTTAGATAAATATTCAGTGTGGAATGAGGGGGTTGAGAAGAGCTGAAGTCGTAGGAGCAGAGTTAATTTAAGAAGCAGCCAAGTTATGGATGGGAATTATTTGCTGCTAATGTCTGACTATTTTTCTGTGCTGCGGCTGACAGACATTTTCTTTTTGTTTATTATCTTAAGCCCTTTGAATACTGGCAGGCGTGACACTTAGGAAAATTTATACTCTATGCCTAATGTCCTATTTCTTTTTATCTTATGGAATTTAAGTGTTTTCTTCCTTTGATTATATGCATACAATGGGTACTTGTGAAAACCACCCTCAAGTGATTCAACCATTAGATTAACACACCCATTTGCCAAAACAAATTCCTGGAGTCTATCAGAGTAAAGAAGAAATCACAAGAAAACAAGCTAAGCTTAAGCATTTTCTCTTGTTTTTTTTTCTTTTGAACTCCACAATTTCCTGCTGTGCCTTGGGATCAGCTCCAAATTAATCTACTGCTAAAGCAACCATTTTGAACCCTGAGAATAAAAAACAATAAGATCTGCATTCACAGAAGGAGGAGTGTGAATAAGGGCATTCTCAAAAGGGTGTAGACATTGCAGGCATTTGTTCGAGGTAGGTTGTTAAAAATCAACATCCAGGAAAGGGGGAAAGGCCATTTCAAAAGCAAATATGTGTATACTGCAACTAAGTGTTCGCATGCTGCAACTAAAGATCCCACATGCCACAACTAAGGCCTGGTACAGCCAAATAAATAAATAAATATTTAAAAAAATGCAAATATGTGTATATCACTTTGCCCAACAGTATCACACCATCCACTCCTGTGCTAAAACCAATAATAGTTCCCTAAAGTGCCTAAGTTTCACCCAGGTTTTTATATGGTATTGATTGGCTTTGTCTAATTTCACATGTTATTTATATAAGGATTCAGATTCCTGAACTAGTATGGGTTGTGCTCATAAAAAATATAACTAAAATCTATATTAGGATTTTCTAGAGAAATAGAACAATAGGATACCTATTTACTCCCTATTTGTCTATCTATCTCCCTATCTCCCTATCTATCTATCCATTCATACAGAACTTGATTTATTATAAGAAATTGGCTCACATGATTTTGGAGGCTGGCAAGTCCAAAGTCATCAGAGCCAGTGTCCCAGTTCAAGTCTGAAGGCTGGAAGCTGCTGTAAAGACAGAAAAAGCCAATGTCCTAGTTTGAAGGCCATCAAGCCGGAAGAACTGTTGTTTCTCTGGGAAGGATGAGTCGTGGATGACTTCTACAGAAACAATGGTGGCCATTTATTTTATTCCTGAGTCTCCTTGTTTTGTGAATGAGTCTGATGAGAGCTGATTAGGTTGTAAGAATTCAGTATAGATCCTACAGATCTTGACCTGTTGGCAAAATACGTTTCAAAGTCATTTTAGCTATGTTTAATTGCCAGTGCCTTATTCTTTAAATATATTTAAATACCTACTTGGTAACTGAAGAATAGGCTGAAACATCAAAATCACAAAATGAAAGTTGATACTTTTGGGGAGTTGAGTGCTCTTGAGCTCAGTACTAAGTTCTCTCCGTCCTTTCCAGCTAAACTTTCCTGTGGGCCATCTCAAGAGATTCATGACTTTAATACCCTCTTCATGCTGACAATATCAAAATATGTTTTTCTGGCTCTCACTTCTCCAGTAAACTTCAGACTCATTCGTCTAACGGCTTATCGGTATCTTCAGTTAGAGGTCTAATAGGCACCTTTTAAGCCTTATATATCCATAATAGGATTTTGAGTCCTTTGCCCTCCAAAATCTGATCATCACCCAGTCTTCCCCATCTTAATTAATGACTCCTCTTTATCCTGTTGCTTAGATGTGGTGGATTGTATTTCTCTAAGTGACCACAACGAAGATTTTTCATTCCACATGCTTTTCTTACAATGTGAATTTTGCTCTCCTCCCGTGAGAAGTGGGGTCTGTATTCTCTCTCCTTAAAACTTGGTGGGGACTTGTGACTGTCTTCACAAATGGAGTACAGTGGACATGATGTTTGATGATAAAAGGCAAAACAGCTTCCATCTGGCTCTCTCTCTTTGGGACTGCTTGCTCTAGGGCAAGCCATGCACCATGATGCAAGGAAGCCCAAACTAGTCCACAGGGAGGGACCATACAGAGAGGCTGACATGGAGAAGCAGTGAGGTTCCCAACTCAAGCCAGAATCCACTGCCATAGATGTGAATGAACAAGACTTCAGTTCCTTCCTACCCTTGATTCATGTAGCTGAGGGCCTAGATGCTCTGGGGCAGAGAATACCACTAAACTTTGGGTAATTTTTATGCAGTTCTCAGGGAGGAAGAAACTTTCTTCTGCCCATCTTGGTTCTTCTGGCTGGTCTAAGAATTAAATTGACCTGAGACAGATTAACGGGAGAAAATCAAACAAAAGTTTAATAACATGTATACATGGGAGAGACCCAGGAGAATTTAGTAACTTGCCAAAATGGCTGAAACCCTCACCTTAAATGTCATCTTCAGTTAAAGGGAAAAGAGGACGTTGGGTAGTGGTTTTTGGGACTTCAAAGAGGGGGAAGGAATTCACATGGAAATTGAAAAGTGAATGTTTGGTAAATAAGTGTTTGTTGGACCATGTAGAGACAGTGAGACACAGAGTGGACTCTCATATCTAGGCCCTGCTGAGTTTCCCCCACTATGCTTAACCCATATTCTTTGCAGATGTCTCTGGTGATAGCTCTATTCTAGGAACAGGCCCTCTATGTAAATTCTTTTAGGCAGATAGGGTCAAGGTTTCTTCCTGAGTCTTTTGGGCCTTGATTGTTTTCAGCTCAAGTTAATCTCCTTGCCAAAGAGACATTTTGGGTGGCAAATTTTGCTCCCCTACACAGCCATAGTAACTGGACCATTGCTAAAAATACACGATCCATCCTGATTCCTCTTATTCACTCACCATTCACATCAGTACATCTTATAACTCTACTTTCAAAATATAGCCTGCATGTTGACCACTTCTTAACTCCCCCATGGCTGGTCCTGAAATACTGCACACATTTTGTAACTAGTTTCTCTTTCCCCTACATAGATTATATTCTCCAGGTAGAAGCCAGATTAATCTTTTAGAAACGTGAATGAGATCATGTCTCTTGCTCAAAACCTCAACTGTCTTCCTATCACATTTAACATACTACTAAACACCTTACCATCCCCTATCAGGCCCTAAGTTATCTCATGCCTGTCTTTTTCCCTGAATTCTCTCCTATCACTCTTCTTCAGACTCACAATGCTCAAGCCACACTAACCTCTTACTCTTCCTTCAAACATCCATTTCTGAGCCAGAGATAGATAACAGCAGCATACACGCCTGCCCTTCCGTAATCATGGGATTGCTTCTGGGTCTATGATGTCGATGTTGCTTTACACCCATGAGATTAATTTTTACCAATGATACGGTATTTCTTGGATGGTGTTTTTAGGAAACAAGTGTGCTGCCTCCACTCTCCAGACACAAAGCACTCTGTAGCCCTAGGCAATTGCAAAATTGCAAGGCGGAAGGAGCCTGGGTCCCTGAATCACCATGTGGAAAAAAAGCTGTCTATCAACAAGGAACACCTGCATCTGACTGAGTGAACCTTCCTTTGTTAAATTACTGACGTTCTAGGGTTTATTCATTGTAGCAGCTGGTATTTCCCTACCGAATACAACGTTATTCCCTCCAAAGCCTTTATACATTCTACTCTTTCTGCCTGGAGGACTCTTCCCGCACATCTTTCAGGACCCTGCTCCAGTAATCCATTCTCCCACTCCCACTCCCACACAGACGTACTTTCTATACAATTACCCTGCTTTATTTACTTTATAGTACTTATCGTTATCTGAAATATTACTTATGTATTTTGTTTGACTTTTGCCTCTACTAGAATGTAAGGTTCATAATGGCAGGGACCTCATCTGTCTTTTTGTTACTTTATCTCCAGCACCTATGTGGTTCCTGGCATGTAGCCAGTGCTCTGCAAATCTTTGTAGAATAAATGGATGGGAGGAAGTTACATCAAACAGCCTAGGAACAGGAATGAAATGTTAGGAATTAAAGTTCTTCATAATTAAGTTAGCATCACTCAGTGAATCATTCAGCTTCTTTGTGCTTTAGTTCCCACAGCTGTCAAATGGGGATGAGAATATCTATTTCCTGGAGTAGATGTGATGACTAAACACAATATGTATGTGACCTGCTGAACCTTTGATGGCTTTACAGATAAATATGTGTTCTCCTTTCTCCGATTTGTTCTTATGAAAGTTTAGGGGGAAACTAGTTGTGAATCTTAACATTTCTAATCCTAGATAATTGAAGAAACTATTGACATACTTGGCCAAACTATTGACATACTTGGCCTTAGTCTCATAGGGCGGTCTTTCTGGATTGGAGTAGTCAATGACTAAGAGCTGTTTACACTGTTATAACTGAGGGTTTGTTAGGTACTCTGACACATACTAAAGCAGGAGATTCTATAGCCCTGGCAAATGTGTTGACCATCACACCATCTCTAAATGCTACGTTAGAATGGCCACCTTCTATTCTGACTGTGTTGTGCAAGTTCTACCTTTATTCATTTCTCTGTGGGTCATGAGTTCATGGTTTGGGGGAGAGGGAGGTGTGTGTATGACAAATCTTTGTTTATTCAGATCTCCAGGAAGCAAATAGAATTTTTGCAGAGTGGCCAATTCAGGGAAAAAAAACATGTTTATAAGCCATTGTTATTTTGTTTTCTAATTAAAAAATTATGAATAAAACATGTGAATTTCCTTGTAATACTGAAAAATACTGGGCAAACATGACATTCTCTTTTCACTCTTTTGTTTCCTGTTCCAGGCAAAGTTGGAACTGTTCAGTAATTTACTGGGTGAATATCCAAAGGAGGTGATATCGCTTCCAAGGGGGCAAAGATTTGTTTTTGGAAGGAGTGAAATATTTCTACTCATTTTATGTATAACGTATAGTCATACAATATGTAAACAGATATACAATATATCTGAGGTATTAAAATTTCATGGTGGGGATTTTGCGAGGGAGTGATTAGGAAATATATATCTTAAGAGGCGCCTTAGGGGTCTGATAATGAAAATAATGGTTCATAAACACTTGTTTAATGTTTCCCCTCAAGTCCCCCTTTATGCACCTACACAAAATATATATGTATACATATTTTTATTGCTGACTTTCATAGTCATTAGAGAAATAATACTGATTATACTTTATATAACTTTTTATTCTATTTCATTTAGGTCTCCACCAAATTTTTGGCAGGTTTTTATATTCTGTAAAATGGATGGCCTATACTTTATTTTGTTTTATTTTTTTAACTTTTTATTTTATATTGGAGGATAGCTGATTAACAGTGTTGTGATAGTTTCAGGTGCAAAGCAGAGTGACTTAGCCATACATATACAGGTATCCATTCTCCCCCAGACTCCCCTTGGATGGCCTATACTTTAGACATTACCCTGCTGGTGGACATTTCGTGATTGTAGTGTTAATAGACATTGTCCAGCATTCTCTTCCCCCTATTGTCCTTTCTAAGAAGTCTCTTTTTAATCTGTTGTCTACCACTCCCCTGTGCAACCATGGACCTCTGAGGAACCTGATGTCACCTAACCTTCAGGAGTGGGCCTGAATAATGGAAGAGCATTTCTGTCCTTTTGCCATGGGTTTTGCAGGAATGGGCAAAGGAAAGCCACTGGGGCCAAAGAGAAACAAGGAAAATTCTGCTCAGGGGTTCTGGGATGGAGAATCTAGTTACTTTCTATTCCATTAAAAATGAATAAGGGGCTTCCCTGGTGGCGCAGTGGTTGAGAGTCCACCTGCCGATGCAGGGGATATGGGTTTGTGCCCTGGTCTGGGAAGATCCCACATGCCGCGGAGCGGCTGGGCCCGTGAGCCATGGCCGCTGAGCCTGCGCGTCCGGAGCCTGTGCTCCGCAACGGGAGAGGCCACAGCAGTGAGAGGCCCGCGTACCGCAAAAAAAAAAAAAAAAATGAATAAGGAAGAATGTTTCACAGTCATTTCTGGAAGCCATCTGATGATCGAAGGAGACCGAACCTTACAGTAAATCAGTGGTGTAGATGTCACAGTAGGGAAATGGAGAAACTGAACTGCATTGTGTCATCACTGTGCTGCTGATGCAACTAACCATGAAGCAGACCCTCCCCCGAGACTTCCCAGTATATGAAATCATGTATTTCCTTATTCATTCTTGTACATATTTATATGTGTGTTCGTATATGAAATTTTCTTCAGAAAAATTCTTGGAACTGTATTTGCTGGGTCAAAGACTTCCACTTTTCGTTTAATTTCGGTGATTGTTTCTTTGATTTACAGAAGGGCTTTTTGTTTGTTTGTTTGGGTTGTTTTGTTTTGTCTTCACATCAATTGAGTCTTTTCAATTCTGCCTTCTCGGTTGTGTCTTGCTTAGAAGGACCTTCCCAATCCAATATTATAAATAGTTTCCACTAATCTCTTTTGGTAATTTCATAGTTTTACTTTTTATGGCATAAACGGTGTAGAGTTCGTGTACATTTGTTTGTAGGTGTGTGTAAATGCAATGTATATGTGTAACTTTATTCATTTTTTCCCCTAAATCAATAAATACCTCATTTCCACATCACTAGTTTTTGAGTACTCCTTTCTTTTCTTATTGATTTAGAATTCTCAATTTCATACACTACATTAGTATATATGGAAGGATTTGTTTCTAGATTATCCAGCAGATTACATTCATATCTCTGCATTTTCTTGTGCCCATATTACTCTCTATCAATTACTCTGATTTCTTTGTTTTGTGATATGGTTGGAGCACATCTTCATTCATGATCACTCTCCGCGCTTTTCCTTAAAAATTTTTCTTGCTGTGATGTGTTTTAATTCAAAATTAGAATCGTTTTAGTGAGTTCTGGGGTGGATGAGCAGGAAGAAGTGTGGATATTCTTATTTAAGACTTTACTTATGTAACTGCATAGATGACTATAACTTGAACAAATTCTCATAGATATTTCTTTAGCCAGTGAAAATATTCGTATCTAAGCCTTTTTAGGAAGTAACTTAAAAGCAACTTTTTTTTTTAACCCTTCAACTCTCACATCTGTATGGCATATTATAATTTATAATGTTTGTTTGCATTTTCTGATTTCTTGCTTAAAGGAATCACATGAAATGTTTGTCATCATAATGCTCATCTTCAGAAGTGAAAACTGAAACTCAGAAAATTAAATGATTGACTTAATGTTATCCAGCAGGGTAGTAGAAGTAATGGGACTAGAAGTAGTGTATTTCATTCAGTGCAGTGAGTGAATGTTTCAGTGATTAGAACAAACTAGTTTGGTATCAAGCATTATACTAGGCTTTGAGGATATAGAGACGTATAAGGTTCACTTCATACCCTCCTTGCAGCCCAGATCTTCCTTTGCCATGGTTGCTGGATCTCTTCTTTGCTTGAGCAAAGCAGGGCAGGGAAGGTAACTCACAGGAACACCCCCATCACCTGATTTCAGACTTGATGGAGCGCAACACTTCCTATCTCAGGGCAGTGACACCCTCTGCTAATTCCTGGCTTCAGAGAAGAATCTCTCTCTGACGACTCCTAATCAACGGAGTTGCCTCTAACGTTATCCTTGTTTGCATCCTTCTGCTTTGCACGACCGCAATTTGGTATTCAAAATTCAATCTTGGGTTTTCTGGCAATACTAGTGGGGCCCACAGGAGCTCACCATTGGCTTACCTGCTCCTGCTAAACTAACACTGCTGTCCTGCTCAATAAACTAGAACTAGAATTTCAACTCTTTAAACTCTCTATTCGGAATACTGTAATGAAGGAGGCATGACTTGAGTTTGGAAATGTGGTGGCACATTATCCATAGGTGAATTAACATGGATAATTTAAATACACAGCATGGATAATGAAGAATTGCAAGTTTGACTTTATCCTCTAAGAAGAGGATGAGGTTTATTTTCTCTTCCCTGTATACTTCATACAGTAAATACTATAAATAAAAAAATTTGATACTCTGGTTCTGTGGATACAGTTCCATGATTTTTTTTTGCGGTACGCAGGCCTCTCACTGTTGTGGCCTCTCCTGTTGCAGAGCACAGGCTCCGGACACGCAGACTCAGCGGCCATGGCTCACGGGCCCAGCCGCTCCGCGGCATGTGGGATCTTCCCGGACCGGGGCACGAATTCGTGTCCCCTGCATCAGCAGGCGGACTCTCAACCACTGCGCCACCAGGGAAGCCCCAGTTCCATGACTTACAGTAGTTATGTCTGGGCATCTCAGTCTGTTGTATTACAATGTAAACGCTTTGAGGACAGGGACAGCTTCTGAGTTGGCTTCACCTCTATGCTTACAAAGACACCGTCGCTGGGCTTTAGCATTGACTATTTGCTAAGTGAATGAGTGAATGGATGGATGAAGACTCCTTTGCACTTCACACTTATATCTCAATTTGCTTTAATTTTATATTCATTTATTAAGCCATACGGTGTAAAACTTCAGATAACAATATTGATGCATCACTTTTCACATCCTCTGTGATGACATTTTGCCCTTAGCAGGATGCAGGGGAAAAATCAGAAGGGAAACAAATTTAACTGTGTCAGTTTCAGGCAGCTGTTCTTTGTTTGTAAGGTCTGTGATGAAATTGGACATCATTCAGCAAATTTGGTATTAATTAGGTACTAGCATTAGCTGGTAATTTTTGGTCCTGTTGGCATACAAGGAGTTTGCTTTGTAAGAATCTATCCCACAAGAAGCACTCTCTTAGAGAGCAAAAGCAAAATGTGTTTTATATTTCCTTCAAGTTCCTGCTCAGAGAAAGTCATTGTCAGATAAGGAGAGGCAGCATGGTCTGGTGCACGGCTCCACAGAGTGGAACCTTTGTATCTTCACCTGGAGGTTTATTTGAAGTACACACTCAGGACTGTACTCCAGACCTGCTAAATTAAAACCTCTGGGGGTGGGGCCCAGTATAGTCTGTGTTTTAACAAGTCTACTGTGTGATTCTGATGAATGCTAAAGATTGAGAATCTTTACTGGAAAAAAGCAGAGGGTCTGAATCAGACAGACCTGGATTGGAATTTTTAATTATTTAAAAAATTTTGACTGTAATAAAATTAATTGTGTGATTTTAATCAAGTTATTTAAGATTTTGAGCCTTGGTTTCTTCATCTATAAATTGTGGAGATTGATACTTCCTTCCCCTCACCAGCTTTATTGAGATATAATTGATATATAACATTCAGTAAGTTTATTCATTCTGTTGATTTGACATACTTATCTATTGCAAAAAGATTACCGTCCTTAGCACTAGCTAACATGTCCATCAAGTCATGTAATTTGCCATTTGTGGGTGTGTGTTGAGAACATTTAAGATCTACTCACTTAGCAACTTTCAAGTATGTATACAGTATTGTTAACCATAGTGTCTATGCTAAGCATTAGATGCTCAGAAATTATTCATCTTATATCTGGAAGTTTGTACTCTTTGACCAACACCTCCTCTTTTCTCCCACCAACCCCAGCCCCTGGTAACCACCATTCTAGTCTGTTTCTGTGAGTTTGGCTTTTTAAGGTTCTAAGGAAAGTGATGTCATGTTCACTTCCTTGATTTGTTAAATGAGCTGTAAAAAAATCCTACTGGATCTGCTTTTAGAAGCCAGTGAACACATGTAGGATTGTCTTTCTCCCTTCCTATTGCCTCCATCATGCTATGAATTCTAAATTAGAAATCGTAATTTTTCATCCTATGAGATGTATTATTACATATGGTATACGTTTTCTAGACCCTGACCTTTGGACCTGGTACTTTTCTGACAAAAAAAAAAAAAAAATCTCATTTACTTATGTGTTTTAGTTCAGAAATCCCAGATAGAAATGTGTGCTCTCATCTTACTAAAGATAGTTGTCCTGGTAATGGCCATGTGAATGAGGGATGTTCCAGGTATCTGTTGCTGCAAACAAGCTACCTCAAAACTTTGTAGTTGGGCTTCCCTGGTGGCGCAGTGGTTGAGAGTCCGCCTGCTGATGCAGGAGACACGGGTTCGTGCCCCGGTCCGGGAAGATCCCACATGCCGCGGAGCGGCTGGGCCCGTGAGCCATGGCCGCTGAGCCTGCGCATCTGGAGCCTGTGCTCTGCAGCGGGAGAGGCCACAACAGTGAGAGGCCCGCGTACCGCAAAAAAACTTTGTAGTTAAAAACGACCATTTTCTTTTAACGACATGCTCACGAGCTTGTGGGTCAGAAATTCAGGAAAAGCGTGGCTAGGGGCTTAGTCTCTGATCCATGTGGCCTCAGCTGGGGTGGCTGGGGCTGGAGGAGTCCGTCCAAGAAGGCTCCTTCAGTTAGATATTCAGCCTCCTCAGTGCTGCTTGGCCTCGCTCTCCATATGGCATCTCATCCTCCCGGGTCCGGCCGCTCGGCTTGGGATCCCCACAGCATGGTGGTCTCAGGAAAGGTGCAGTTCTTGCACAGTACTTTCAAGAAGTAAGAAGCGGAAGCTAAGCCCTTTGTCCAGAACTGGCACACCTTCCAGTATATTAAATGGTTCCAAGAGTCACAGAGGCAGCCCATATTCAAGGGAGAGGAGAAAGAGATTCCATGTCTTGATGTGTGATGAGTGGCAAGTACCAATGCAGAAGAATACACAGAATGGGAGATGTGGTTCTGCCCACTTTTGGAAATCACAGTTCACTGCAAGGGGAGCTGAGAGTGGATGGTATGTTGTTCCTTAGCCTATAACTATTACCAAAAATGTAAAATAAGTTGAATCTAGGCATTACATTGAAATGTAAATACATACATTTAAATCATATTTGTTATCTACATTCTCCCTTTTAATCCTTAGCAATTAAATTTAAGATTGATGTCAACTGAGTTGCTTGTTAAGAGTGGACTGTCATCCCTCCATCCATCTAGCCTTTGCTTGGACTTTGTCTTACACTGTGGAACACATGTTTACAGTGCACAAGGCATTGCTAAGCATTGTTGCTTTGTCAGTGTGAAAGCCCCGCCCATGCCCTCAGGGCATGTAACCTTACAGCTCTGGTAGAGTTACATGCTTTGATGCTGAAAGAAGTAACATTTTCATTACTTTATTTGTGCTGCCTCAGTTGTGTGTTACCTTGCTCACAAGGAAGCAGAGAAAATGTGTGTGCTATTCCACCTCCAACCCAGGAAGTATTAATCATTCTGTCATCTGTGTTTTCATAGCATTTAGATTATTACATTATTTTCTTGCTGATTATTTTCAATCATACAAGAAATAAACGAGTACATTCTGTTTATAAAAAATTCAAACAAAATAAATTCTTCTGTTCATCTGAATACATGTCTTTTTCTCACCCTAGTCCCTTCCCAGAGATAAGCAATCTTACGTTTTGTATGTAGACCTCCAGATATTTTCTCTGCATCTGTACACATACATGTGTGTGTGTATAATTTACTCAAATGGATGCAAATTCTACATACTGTATTATGATTTTATTTATTTATGACTTGGTGAGGGTTATATATACATCAACTTTACCCTTTTAAGCAGCTGTATAGATTCCTTTGTGTGACCCTCTAGCAGTGAGTTGAACTATTCCCCTGTGGATGGACACAGATAGCTTCCAGGTTTTCAATGAATACAACGAAGTCCAAGTGAACATTTCTGACATAGCTCTTTGTGCAGCTGGGTCAGTATGTGACCAGGTCTTATCAAAAGTATTGCCAGATTGCCTTCATAGGCAATCTGCTTCATAGATGCTGGCCCACAGATCCTCATCAACACTGCATATTATTTAATATTTTCAAAGTTTTGCATATTTGATGGGAAAAATAGATATATCTCTATTTTCTTTCTTTTTCCCAGATTATAAGTGAGGTGTCACATATTTTCTTATTGAACATTTGTGTATTGAGCATTTGTATCTCCTCTTCGGTGATTATGTCTTGCTCATTTTGTTTTTTAATTAATTAATTAATTATTTTTTATTTATTTTTATTTTGCGGTACGCGGGCTTCTCACCGTAGTGGCCTCTCCCGTTGCGGAGCACAGGCTCCGGACGCGCAGGCTCAGTGGCCATGGCTCACGGGCCCAGCCGCTCTGCAGCATGTGGGATCTTCCCGGACCGGGGCACGAACCCACGTCCCCTGCGTCGGCAGGCGGACTCTCAACCACTGCGCCACCAGGGAAGCCCTGTATTCTGTATTTATGCTGATAACATTTCTATCCATTCATCTTGCTATTTTTCCAAGACCCAGTTTGAAGATATTTTAAAAGTAACTTTCCTAGATTGTCAGTTAATACCTGTGCAGCATTTTATAGCAACAGAAGAAAAAAATAAAATAGGCAATGAGGAAGGAAGTACTTTTATCTTCGTGCATATAACATAGTAAACGTGACTGTGTATGGAACTGGCAATTACCGGTAAGTCAGCATGTCAGAGATATGCTATTTGTTCCTGGCTCTGTGAGTAATTACCCCTCTAGATATAATCAGTGTTAAAGGTAGTGAAGTGCAAAGTAATTGCAAGAACAACAAGGTCTATGACTCATTTCAACTAGGTTTACAGAGTAAAAGGTTTTTTCCCTCTCAACTTGAACATTAGCAGTTTTTATTGATTCTGTAGTTTTACAATGGTGCAAAAGGTAATTTGCAGCTTAACCCTCAATTTCTCATTTCCATATTGCAAATTTAATTATGTTAGACATTTAAGACCATGGATTAGCATGTTTTGGGTAAATTAAATATTGAGGATCCACTGTGTGCTGAGTGATGTGTAGAACAAAGGCCTGGCAAAGCCAGAGATGGCTTTGTATAGGAAGAAGACTGTTAGACAAGCCAAAAAATAGACAGAATGTATGAAGCAAAAGATTTCAAGATACTGGAATTCTGGCACTGCAGGACAGTGATCCTGAGAGACAGGAAGCAAATGAGGAGAGTCCTGTGATTGCTGTAGTTTATTGTTTTAAGGCAGTTTACTGGGTGTAGCACAGGGAAGAGAACCCAGGCAGGGCCCAGTGATCTCTTTGAGTTGAGAGATGGAGTGGAGAGTCTGGGGAGACCATGGTAGCTGGAGTGCACAGGACAGGGTACTGCAGAGAGCAAGCTGCACAGAGAAGACTCCAAAGATCTGTCCTCTTGAGTAGTCAGTAGAGTGCTGAACAGTGCATGTATATGAGGAAACCACCGATACCAGGGAAGAACTACCCCAAATGTTTAGTAAGAACAGTGCCAGACACTCACACTGGCCCAGGAATAGTGCCTGCCCCAGCCACCAGCCAGCCTGGAAAATCTAATTCTCAGGACATTGGAGAGAGTGCTCAAAAGGGTCTTGCATTAGTCGTGGGGATTAACTAGATCTAGACCACACACTGTTCAAGTCCCACCTAAGAAAGCTTAAAACAAGATAGCAAGGATATGACACATTTCCAAGTAACTTAAATGTATCCTAGAAAAAAGGTAGAGAACATTAATAGAAATACAAAAATAAATATTCACATCCAACAAAGTAAAATTCACAGTGTCTGGCATCCAATCAAAACCTACAAAATATACAAAAAACAGGAAAATATGATCCAGGATGAGGAGAAAGATCCATTAAAATCATTCCAGAAATGACGTAGAGATGAGAATTAACAGACAAGGACATAGCCACTCTATTCACACTTGACTCACAATTCCAGTTTCTGGGTATTCCCAGAGTACCCAGAATTTTAGTATGAATATGGAAATGAGTATGTTATCGTGGAAATGAGTATGTTATAGTGGAAATGAAGTCAGCAATAGATTCTGTTGCAGTATTTTTTTTCCTTTCTTCGTCCTTAAAAATAGTCTAGAGCATTCAGATTTCAAGAATTGCCTCCCATGACCCCCTAGACCGAATGAGGTGTTTCCTCCCCGTGCTCTTGTAATAGTCTATAGATGTTCTCACTCACTTTGTTGCCGGGATGCTATTCATTTAATGTCTATATACCTCACTAAGCTGTGTGTACTCCTAGTCAATTTTTAATCATCTTGCTGTCCTTTCTCTAGCAACTAGATCAGTCTGTGGCACATGGTAAGCTCTTAATAAAAGTTCATCAAATTAGTGGACAGATGGAGTTGCCCAACTAATGCAATATATTTATTATTTTACATTCTTCAAGTATGCAAATTGTGTTCTCTGTTGACTGAATTCGTTATTATTCTGTTTGAAGAACAGAGAAAAGAATTGTATTGTTCAGACACATGCTAACCTATTATGTTGAGCAAATGAATAGGTGTGTTAGTCTTTTTACTACTACCATGTTTTACTAACTTTTCCAAAGTACAATTTGTCATTAATGAAAGCCAACATAACAGTATATAATGTTTTTATTAAATGAAGACACTGTTGTGGTTTGGAAAGTTGGTTTCTGGTTCTACAAATAAATACTTGTATGCTCTTTTATACTGTTTGAGCCTCAGTTTCCACATCTACAGCATGGAGAAAATAAAAATAGAAATTTATTTATTTATTTATTTTTACTTCACAGAGCTATTGTAAGGATCAAATAAGCTGGATGACATGAAAGCAAAAAATACATATTCTTTAGCAGTCAATTATTAACAGAAAATTGACACAAGGAAAACAAAATTTAGATTTAGATGGTAAGAACATCTTTAAGGGAAGGAGTAAGTTTATTCTCCATGCATCTTTCAGTGCTTGTAAATGTTGCTCTCGTTTGTGGCATAATTTCAATAGTGTATGCCCTTACTTCTAGAAACCCACTGTAGAGTGCCAGACCACTCTAACTTTAAGAGCCTTGGACAGCTTCTTTATTTCATGACACAGCACAAGTTTAAGGTGATGACCACCTAACAAAGAGAATATTAAAAACAAAATGTAGGTTTATTCCTAATCTGTATTGCAGTGTCTTTATAGCCTCCTTCCAATTCATTCTTGATCTATAACATATTTCTCTATATACTTCCTGACAAGAAGTAACAATATTATCAGAAAAATAAAAGTATGTTTTCTCATCAGGATATTCCCATAGTTAAAATAATTTTGTGGACTCCTAGTGTCTTGTATTTTTCAGCATCCGACTATTACATCTTTAAAAATAATCCCTGGCTAAATTCAGGAAATCCAGATACCTTTGTGCCAAAGCTATCACTGATTTCCTACACACAGCCTCAATGGGGGAAGTATTGCAGAGGTCAGCACTCCCATCATAACTCTATCCTAGTCACGAAAAGGAAACTCTAAAATCTTGCTCCTATTGAGTGGGAACATTTTGTAAGGCACTGTCCACTGATTGCTAGAGAGCTATAAAGGAACAATTTAAAATGAGAAGAAATGCAAGCCCACGTGGGCTGAAATATCTTGGTAGCTGTCCTCTGCCCTGTCATTCGTCCCATTTAATTTTCTTTTTTTTTTTTGCGGTACGTGGGCCTCTCACTGTTGTGGCCTCTCCCGTTGCGGAGCACAGGCTCCGGACACGCAGGCTCAGCAGCCATGACTCACGGGCCCAGCCGCTCCACGGCATGTGGGATCTTCCCGGACCGGGGCACGAACCCGTGTCCCCTGCATCGGCAGGCGGACTCTCAACCACTGCGCCACCAGGGAAGCCCCTTAATTTTCTTTTTTGTTTAGTTTGGTGTTGGTTTCTGTTTTTGCAAATGGCAAAGGTAGGTAGTAATTTGATTTATAATAAGAGCTTACATCAGAATGTTGTGATAGTCGAGTTAAAGGACGCACAACCCGAGCCATCCCTAGAGAATCATCTGTATAAATGCATAGTTGCAACTACATTATTCACAAAAATTACCTGTATTCCATTCAAGACAGCTATAATGCATTTTACCAGATCCAAAGTGAAAAGCTGAATAAATTAATTGACAGTTTAACCCAGGTTACAGTCAGTCACTCAGCCAGTCAGTCCACGTTTGCCTATGCATTCCACAAATAGCCCAGCCAAGTTCAGAGTAAACATGAAAAAGGCCAGAAAGCACTAGGCGGTCACAGGTATACCTGGGTCAGGGAGTTAACCAGGCTAGAAAGGTGACTCATCATTATTTTACTCCATCCTTCCATCACCTTTCTCAGTGTTGCATGAATTTTATATCGAAATAAGTAAGGATCTGATCTTAGTCAATTATCTATTCTGTTTGAATTTAAAGCATTTTGTCTTTTTTTTTCCAGTCTTTAAATGTATCTTGAAGAGAATCTGAGCTTCTTTGTTCTAGCAGGAGGTGGGGATTTTTTTTTTCTTTTTTCTTTACATTCTTGAAGTTAAATGGACTGGTATTGAAAACTTGGGTCTAAGATTTTCTTCTGCCAACTGATTATATTTGTAAACACGGGCAAGTTAGTTAATGTTTTACAAACTCATCTCATCAGTTAATGAATGCATTATCATCTCTGCCCTGTCTTCTGTCTCTTGTGGCTATTGGAAGAGTCAGATAGTGAGTAGAAGCACCTCGTAAGCTGAACAAATAAAAAAAGGACAATGATTTTTCAACTACTCCCAACATCCCAACATTCGTATTTAAACACATGGCTTTGGGGTGTGCTACATTTTAAGACGGCAGAAAATGATCAACTTTTTTTTTTTTTGGTAAAGAGAGCCTTAAGGTGATAATTTGCCATAAGAAGGCATAAGCACCGTAACGTATACAAAATGCAGTCTGTCTCTCGTGTTTTTCAGAATGTTCATTTGCTAACTCAGGTGCAAGCTATTTGTATTAGTCTGCAAGGGCTTCCATAACAAAATATTACAGGTGGCTTAAACAACAGAAATTTACTCTGTCACAGTTCTGGAGGCTAGAAGTGTAAGATTAAGGTGTTGGCAGTTTTCGTTCCATCTGAAGCCTCTCTCCTTGGCTTTCGCATGGTTGCCTTCTCGCAGTGTCCTCACATGGTCTTTCCTTTGTTCATGCTCACCCCTGATGTCTCCTTGAGTGTCCAAATTTCCTCTTCTTTTAAGCACAACGGTCAGATTGGATTAATGCCCAATATAAAGGCATCATTTGAACTTAATAAACTCTTTAAAGGCCCTATTTCCAAATACAGTCATATTCTGAGGTCTTGGGGGTGAGGGTTTTGATATATAAATTTGATGGGGGATGCAGTTCAGTCTGTAATACTATTAAATGGACGTTAAGTTTAGCAAAATGGTAAAGTTAGGAAATGATGACTTAGGAAGAAGCATAGACAGCCTACACCACCTTGCTATACTAACATGACGAGGAAGGAGCCAGCATCTTAATGATTTAAAAATCTTGTTTCCTTGGTTCCTGGGCAGTGGGTCAGGAGGGCCATGTGGACTGTAGCCGTGGTAGGTGGAGATGCTGATGGGTTTTTGGCTCTCCGGCCTGTTGGATACAGATGGGCCACAGCAGGGGAAAGTGCTAAATTGCCTGAATTCACTGGCACTCCAACGGTATAGCCACATCTGGAAACAAATGAACACAGAGTTTGTGGTCATATTAGCTGAACCAAAAACTGGGCTAGGAACATCAGACAATAAAGTCGACTAGTTAAAATTAGAATGTCCTAGAATATCTAGAATCCACAGAAGCTGTTCCTTCGCTTACATGTGGGTTGCCCTAAAGGCCTTGTCTGCTTTTCTGTTCATTGGGCATGCTTTCTCAGACTTGTATGCTTCAATAACACTAATATGCAAAGAACTCATATTTATACATTTGCTCTTTCAGTTTTCTAACTTTTTTGAAATTGTATTTGGTGTGAGGCTGTCAGCATCTACATCTTTCACATTAACTTTCTGAGGACTAATATTGATCTATTGATTCTATTATTTTTCATTTCTTGTAAGACAAGTAATTACAAACCTATTATGTTCCTGGTCCCATACTAGGTGCTATTAATGTAGCGATGAAGTCATATTGTCTCCGTACGTAAAGGCACCTAAAATGCGGCAGAGCTGCTCAGATAAGCTCAGCCTCTCCCCTCCTTTGCTTGATTTCAGCTTATCACTGTGGTAGGCTGAATAATGGCCCCCAAACATATGCACATCTTAATCCTCAGAACCTGTGAATGTTTCCTTATATGGCTTAAAGGACTTTGAAGATACGATTAATTTAAAGATCTGGAGATGGGAAAATTATGCTGGGTGATCCAGGTGGGCCTAATGTAATCACGATGGGTATTCAAGAAGAGTCAGCGTCAGAAGAGAAGAAGGCAGTGTAATGACTGAAGCAGAGATTGGAGTGATGCACTTTGAAGAAGGAGGAGGGGGGCCACCAGCCATGGAATACAGGCAGCCACTAGAAAAGGCTGGCTGAAAATTGGCAGGGAAACAGTCTTTCCCCTCGGAAGCGCCAAAACGATTCAGTCCTGCTGACACCTTGATGTTAAGTCAGAGAGACTGATTTTGAACTTCTGACCTCCAGACAACAGTAAGAGAATAAATTTGTGTTGTTTTAAGACCTAAGTTTGTGGTAATTTGTTATAGTGGCAATAGGAAACTAATACAATTACATTATCAATTAAATGTCAATTTCACAATCTTATAGTTTTACCTGCATTGCTTTTGCCATTGGCTTCATGTACAGTCACCACTAACTCCTGTTAATTCATGCTTCTTAGTTATTCTTAATCCTTCCTGGCCTATTTTCTTCCCACCCTTACTGTCTTGGTTTAGAAACTTGGCGATCTTTCTACTGAATATTACTGTTGTTTTCCAGTAGTATCTTTGTTTTTAACCTCACTCCCTCCAAACTGTCCTCCACACTTCTTCTAAAATTGTCCTGTAAAAGCCAAATATGAACTTTTTCTGCTTAAAATTCTATGTTGCCTCTTGAACTTCTGTCTCATTTGCCACACTCCTTTTCATGCTTTAAGAGGCAATTTTAATATCCTCTTCTGTGACTCTTTCCACAGACATAAACATTTGTATTATCTTGTATTTCCAAAGCATCTTGAATCTATTTCTCTGAATAATCCTTGCCATATATATAATTTGTAGTTATTTTGTGTGTGTGTTCATTCCACCCTACCAGGTCATTAACTCTTTGATGACAGGGACTGTATCATTCCAGGACTAAGCATCATATCTTTTATGTTATATGTGTATATATATATATATATATATTTTTTTTTTTTTTTTTTTTTTTTGCGGTACGTGGGCCTCTCACTGTTGTGGCCTCTCCCGTTGCGGAGCACAGGCTCCGGACGCGCAGGCTCAGCGGCCATGGCTCACGGGCCCAGCCGCTCCGCGGCATGTGGGATCTTCCCGGACCGGGGCGCGAACCTGCGTCCCCTGCATCGGCAGGCGGACTCTCAACCACTGCACCACCAGGGAAGCCCTGTTTTATTATTATACGTGAACAAATAAAGCTCAAAAGAATGGGTGATGAAATAGATTAACTGCAAATTATTCTGGAGATAATATTATAAAGTATATGCTAATAGTAGGAGAAAATAAAGTTAAAAAATATTAAAAAAAATCTTCAAAATATGTTTTTCATTAACAGCAGAGGCATTAGAGGAAATGTATTACAATGCCCAGAAAAATTTAAGGCAAAAAGTGTGCAAAGATTTACATATGTATGTAGACATACCAATGAAGGGATCAGAGAACAAGAGAATAAATACATCCATTAACATTAACATCCATGTGTGCTTACCGTGTGCCAGTACTGTTCTGAGTGCTTTGTGTGTTTTAACTCTTGTTAATTCCTTAAACAACCCTGTGAGATAGATATTGTTGTTATCCTTTTTTACAGTTTGGGAAATTGAACACAGCATTGACACAGGTAGGAAGAGATTTGCACCCAGGAAGTCAGATTCCAGAGCCCGTCCTCTTACCCCACATATTCTGCTGTCTCAGCTAGGTTTTGCCACTGTGTGTGCTGTTCTGAAGTGACCCTGGGCCAAGCCTGATAGCTAGAGCTGCCCAAGCTCATCTTCTGAAGTTTGCACTGGTTAGTGGCATCCTTATTTTTCAGCTCCATGTTCTGCCTGTAATGATCATCTCCTTCAAATTTACAAACATTAAAGTCTGTATAATCACTATCATTAATATTTGTAACACATTCCGACAATTTTTAGAGAAAAATGACTGTTCTCATTGTAAAGAACCCTAGCCTAGTGGGTGATTATTAATACAGGGGCATTGGGAAGTGCGTAGGAAGCAGGTAGAAGGGAGGTGGAGTAGTGTCAGAGACTAATTGTGCTTAAACCAGATGCTTTCAATGTGATATGCCCAAATTTAATTTTTTTTTTTTTTTGCGGTACGCGGGCCTCTCACTGTTGTGGCCTCTCCCGTTGCGGAGCACAGGTGCCGGACGCGCAGGCTCAGCGGCCATGGCTCACGGGCCCAGCCGCTCCGCGGCATGTGGGATCTTCCCGCATCGGGGCACGAACCCGCGTCTCCTGCATCGGCAGGCGGACTCTCAACCACTGCGCCACCAGGGAAGCCCTCCAAATTTAATTTTTGATGCTTTTCTCATCTGTTGTTTTGCATAGCATAAATCAGTGTTTTTGAAAGCGCTGGTTGTGACCCATGAGTAGGTAATAAAACCAACCTTGTAGATTACAATCAGCATTTTAAAAAGGAAAAGAAAAATAGAGTGGAACAGAACAGTATAGTATAGTACAGTGTAGCATAGAAATATTTGCATAAATCTGTTACCAAGAATTGCACACTTGACAAAAATTACTGCAACAAATCACAGCTCACAAAGCGAGAGAGCCAATTAGTAGAGGGAGTGCACTGAATGTACCTACTGAGTAGAAATGGATTGTTTTATCTCTTTTTCATTAACTTCTTATTTGATTTTCTAGCCTGTGAGAGTTGATTTGATCATCACTATAAAGAGAGAGTAAAATTCATTTTTATATTAGTGTAATTAGTAGTTAATTGTGAGACAAAGCCAGGAATTGTTTTTCTGTTGTGAAAAAAAGTGTTGAGATTTTCAGTCAAGCTTTGGACCGTAAAATTTGAGTGTTTTTCAGAAAGAACATTATTGAATTTACAACAGCTGCAACATTTTAGTAAATATAATACAAATTGCACTCAAAAATGTATTGATTTATTAAGAAGAAAGAATGATGAATTAAAAAATACAGAGCTGTGTTCAAGTTCAGCTGCAGGATTTGGAAATGTAAATAGTGAAATATTGATAAAAATATTGACTAATAAGGAACAGTTTCCATTTTAAGCAAAAGTTTGAAAGGACAAACTTAGTACAAATTATGAAAATTAAGATACTTTAGAATAGTTTTTAAATCAAATATACAAAATCCAATTAATGACACATTTCTAAGTATTTTGTAATGATACTTTTGAAAATAAAAGGTTAAAACTTTCAAAATTAAAATACTTGGAAACAATGTTCACTGTACTTCATCAATGCCTTTTAATTATTTTCAAGGAAAGAAGAAACATAAAGTCATAGCACAATGTCTTATTTATTCCACAACTTTTTTATTTTATATTATATTTTATATTTATGAGAAATATATATATTTTTATATTTTATATATATAAAATATATATATTTTTTATATTTATGAGAAATTCCTATGATTGTAGTTCCTTATTGGGTGGCAAAAGAGAAAATGGCACATATAAGTATTAAAAATAATTTTTTAGCCTGTGTGAATATCATGGTATATTTTTAATGATAAATTATCTGATAAAAATGAAGACTTTATCTTCTGTCATTAACCCAATATCCCATAGTGTGACTTAGAAGCAGTGAGAACTATTTGGGGACAAAATTCAGAATAGATATGCAGTACAACCTGATGAGAGAACTGACATTGCAAAATGTGTAAAGTTCCCAGATGATGTCAAATATGTGTGGCAAAATGGCTTTCGGAGGATATGTAATATAGCTAAAATTGATTAAATGTATTTTAGAATTGGATAAGAGCATTGTTGATTAATATAAATGACAGTGGAAAAACTACGTATGAATTACAAGGGAAAGAGCAGCAGATATGACTAGAAAATTATCCGAAGCTACTAATAATGACCTCTTCAAAATCACTTGTTAAATTCATCTAGAAGCTTTGGTATCCAAAGATTTTTAGCTGCATCTCATGGATGTATTGAGAAATTCAGTGGAAAATGTTTATTTTATTAAAGGAAACTCACTGAAATATTTTTTATGTATTTTTTTCAGAGATTAGAGCTACTCCATCCATATTCATATACTGTATCACACCAACAGTCTGATTATCATGATTGATAGTAGTAAACAGAGGTATATATGAATCAAGGGATAAGTTTCACTTTTTTTGGTTATTGAAGAATAGTCTCATGATAAATAATTTCTAAGACAATATTTAGAGTAAATCGGTGTATTTAATAAACTAGAAAAAATCAGGGATAAAACAAAAATACATTTCAATGTATTGACCATATCCAAGGGTGATATAGTGTAGTGTAATTTAATTCACAGAGATGCTCTAAACTAATTATTGCCATCCCTGTTTCCTTCAGTAGATGAGAGTTAGCCCAGTTTCTCTATCATGGAACTAGTTAAGTGGTAGAGTTAAGATATGAACCAAGGTCATTAGGACTCTAAAAACTGTGTTAGTACCACTCACTAACCCCACCTCTCCCCCAGGGGGAAAAAAATGAGAGGAAACCAAGATTTCTTCACCACGTTTACTCAAATTTGATATTTTCTTTTCCAGGCTAGAGGAATGGGAGGCTCTTAGTGGTGGTGGTGTTGGTTGTTGCTTTTGTGGTTGTTACTATTGTTATTGATAATACCTGTTTCCCCTGTCAAAGGAAACTGGAAAGTTTGCCGTGTCCCTCTTAAATAAATGCAATGGCAGAATCAGGATCTCACATGTGAAGTCAGGGTGTCTAGATAATATTTTCTGTGCCATGAGTGTTATAATGGAACCTGAGTTAGTCTTTTGGGTACAGAGTCTAGAGTAGAACTTTGCTCTCCCCACATAAGTGTATGTAAATGTAGGATATAATAGTAAGTAGGCATAAGTATTTGTTTTCCTAAAAAATTCCACTCTATCTAGGAAGGAACTACCCAGAAAGAAATTGGTAAGTCAAAAAATGAGTAAAGTAACTGCAAGCAGTAAGAAATGTAATGAAGACTATAGGTGACAGAACAAACAACAGTGGAGAACCTCCTTGAAGGAGTGACCAGCAGAGGCCTCCTTCATGAGGTCACAATTAACCTGAAATCTAAAGGAAGCAGAAAAGAAACCTTGCAAACCATGGAGGAAAGAACACTTCCAGGGGGAGGAAGGGTGGGTGACAGGTTCCTGAGACAGCAAAATGCATGGCAAGGAATGTGGGATCTGTTTTAAGTGCAATGACAAACCACTGATGGCTTTCCAAACCAGGATGTATTTAATTCATGCTTTTACCTAAAGAATGGATTAGTAGGAGACCAAAGTTGAGGAGGGGAGACAAGTTAAGAGACTGTTGGAGTCATGTAGGTAAGACATTGTGGTGGCCTGGACTAGGCTGTTGGGAGCAAAAACAATTATGAAGTTGTATTTAATACATATTGTAGAGGTAGAATGAATCAAGTAGGCCTTCTGAATATATTGGATGGGGGAGTGAGGGAAAAAGGAGAAATCAAAGATAATCCTTATGTTTCTGGCTATTGAAACAGGTAGATGATAGTGCTGTTGACAAAATTGGGAAGACTGAAAGTGGGAGCAGTTTTTTGGGTGGTGGCACATTAGGAGTTCTGTTAGAAATGCCCATTAGAAACCCAGGTGGAGTTAGGTATATGATTCAGGAAGCCAGTCTAGGGTTGGAAGTATAAGCATGAGAGTTACATGAAGATGGTGAGAGTCATCAGCATATAGACATCTAGGATGAGATCATGTAGGAAAAGAATATAGATGGTGAAAAAAGGAGGACCCAGGATCATGCCTCAAGACAATCAACATTTAGAAATTGGACAGAGAAGGAAGAAACATTAAAGAAACTCAAGAGTGACAGAGAGAGAGGGACGGAACCAAGGAGACATGGAGGTTAGAGAAGTCCAGAGGTGAAAATGTTTAATGAAAAAGTTTGCGTCAACCGTGCCGATATTGCTGAGAGGTTGAGTAGAAGGAGAACTATAGTCCTATAGTGGTTATTGCTAACCTTGAAAAAATGGCCTTCTAGAGAGATGTCAACAAGAACTAGGCTGTAGTAGGTAGAGAAATGGACAGAAGGTGAGACAGTGGAGGAAAATGTGTAGAGAAGTCTCTCCAGGAGGCTGGTTATGAAGAAGAGCAGAGAAATGGAGTTAAGTTTGAGGGACGCTAAGGGTACATTTTTTTACAGAAGGGAAATGATAGACCACGTATGGATACCTAAGGGAATGATGCTGGAGAGACTGAAGATCCAAGATAAGTAGTGGAAAATGTTTGGGGCACGGTTTTTGAGAAGGTATTTGTGATGGAATTTGTATTCCCCAAAGTTGTTGTCCCTATCTTTACTCTTTAAATCACAGTCTCCTCATCTGTAAAAAAGTGGAGTAGGTCTGGGTTATTTCCAAGCTTCCTTCTCACTTGAATATTCTACAAATTTATTCCTGTTAGTCATGCCTATGCTATTAAGCAGGGATGAAAAAGGGAGATGTATCCTGAGGCTGTTTACTCTCATATTAAATGTGGAAAATTTGAAGGTGAATCTAAAAGATATGTAAGTCCATTTTCTCCAAGGGAATATTTTCGTGGTTCATTTATGAAGTCATCTGTATTGTTTTATATGAGAAAACTGGTTTCATCAGTTCTTTCGATTACTTATCCTCTTATAGAAATTATAATTTTTAGAAGTTGAGACTGCAACGTGTTCACATTGTTTTTATTGCTTTAATCTTATTTTCACTGTTTTTACCAATTAACCATAAGATTCTGATGCAGTATGGAGAATTCAGTAAGTTAAATTCACTAACAGCAATAAGTATCGTGAAAACATATCCGTTTCTGACATATGTTAACTACCATATTTTTTACTATTCTGTGGTGTTGGAAGGTTTCAGATGAAATTCCCAGACAAGAGATTAAAAGAGCCATATTAAGAACAGTTACCGAACGTATTATTGTTATTAATGCTGAAATACCTTTTATGTTATCATCAGTATTTGAGTAGAAATTGGCTAAATTGTATTTGTCAAGATAATTTTTTTTCTAAGGGAAATCTCATTGCTAAAAATTTAAAGAAAATAAATCTAGTACTTTCTCACTGCTAGTGCAATACAAACCTAGACTTGTATTTTACTACTCTTGCTCTCCAAACATTAAATTGGTTGTTTCGATATCTTTGGAGCCAGAATGTGGAAGAGTAGATAAACTGAGTCAAAAACTTGAGAACGCTGTATTACATGTTCCCACTGGTAGAATACTGATTTATGCAAAAGCAGGGCACACCTCGTGTGTCCTGATAGGCTTAGACATAGATCCGTAGAATCAGGAAGGGTTGGGCATGAGAGGGAGCTGATTGACAGAGGCTCTTAAAACTGATATTTCAGTACTAATGGGGGTTGTCAATCTATAAATTGTTTACGTGAATAATATTTTGCTTTACAAAATGAACCCATTAATGATGTTTTGCTAATTTCTCTGACCCGTTTTTGTTGAGAAAATGGTTCTTATGACCTCCAAGTCATAGGACGAAAAACCATGAAAAATCACATGACAAAAAAAATCACATGACAAGCATAGAGCTTGGCATCTAGTGGACACTCTAGCTCAGAGTACATGCTCGAAGGATGCTAATGAGAATGGAATCTGTTGGTTTAGTAGGACATAAGACCACAATGATTTGTTAATACATTATTCTATGGTAGAATATTAATGTGGAAGTGATCTGGAGTGCAAACATTGTGTGGGCCCCCCGAAGACATGGGGTCATTGTAGACATTATGATCAATTAACCTTCCTTAACTCAGAAAATAGAAATGGGAAAAGTTAGAAGAGTTTTTCATATAAAAATCGGTTTACTGGTTCTGTCATGAGATTAAAAACAAAACCTAAATCAAAACCAAACCAAAACATGTTTTAGCTTGTGTGGACTACAATTTGATGGTATTTAATAATAGTAGAGATAATTACTTCTGAAAAAAGTTAATTTAGTCTGCATTTTTGCTGTTACTTTCATCTTAAGCAAAATAATATCTATTAACCTTTAATATTTAAAAAAAATTGAAGTACAGTTGATTTACAGTGTTGTGTTAGTCTTAGGTGTACAGCAAAGTGATTCAGTTATACATATATATCTATTATTTTTCAGATTCTTTTCCATTATGGGTTAATACAAGTTATTGAATATAGTTCTTTTTTTTTTCATTTTTTTGCCACACCATGTGGCATGTGGGATCTTAGTTCCCCGACCAGGGATAGAACCCCCAGGCCCCCTGCATTGGAAGCGTGGAGTCTTAACCACTGGAGCACCAGGGAAGTCCCTGAGTATAGTTCCCTGTGCTGTACAGTAGGTCCTTGTTGTTTATCTATTTTATATGAAGTAGTGTGTATCTGATATTAACCTTCAATATTTTTAAAGTGATAACTGTTTAATCTTCAAAGTGAACTATGTAAATTCCCAAGGACCAATAATTTCCATGATTATTGATAAGCAAATAATATATTACATCATAATTTCTAGCACAATCACAGAAAAACTGAAAGTAGGTTGAGAAAGTATCATGCTTAATTTTCGACTTAACTTGGCAACTCACTTATTAAAAAAAATATATTATTTTTAAGTAATGAAAACAAAATCCCACTTTAAGTTAGGTTCCTTCATATAGTTAATACATATAATTTATTATTTCATTATTATAAGCTGATTGAAAACTGAAACTGAACAATCTACCAGTTCTAAATAGTCTTTTAAAATAAAAGTGTTTTGCTCTTTGATTATATATTTCACTTATCAGAACTCACTAAAGGATTGCATGTGGAAAGCACGTTGGTTTCCAAAAACACACTTTCTTTTAGAAATACTTGCCTTTACAACATATTGGAAGTTGCTCTGAGTGCCGCGGAGGTCTGGTAGTTGTAACTGTGTATAACTCTCCACTGTCCTTGAGGTGGATCTGCCTTCTCGCTCATCTCCCATTCTGCACTACTGGGGAAAGTGGAAGAACATTGGCTAGGTCTCATTTTTCTGGGCATGAGAAACTTCCATATAAATAGATACAGTTTCAGGTAAGCAGCGTGTTCTGTTAAGTCATCACAAACCATGATGACTTTTCATAAACAAATATTTCTACCATAAGAAATGGTTTCTTTCCATTATTACAATCACTTAATGTATATTTCAACAATAATTTCTTTAGGTTCCTTTTCTAAAGCTGTGGGTGAGAGAGAATGTCTCTCTTTGTCATCTCCCTCCTCTTCTGCCTTCCCATGTACCTTGGGGTTCTCATTCCAATAGGGTCTTTATCTCACCTCCTTGTCACAGCTGTACTAATACACACAGCTGTGATCTAATACAGGCGTTCTTTGTATGACAGCACCTCCTATAGCATGTCTGTGGAATATGAGCCTTGCAAGAGGCCCAAAGAACAATGGAGATCTATGGTCAAAAGTTTAACCCCCTTGCAGTCAGAATTCCATTCATATATTAAAGTGTCTGTGAGCTTTGCAGTAAAGAAACCTGTTATTAATCTGTATTTCCCCAAATTGTCTTATCATGAAGCCCTTATCTTATAATACTCATATTCTGAGGACCTAGTGATATGTGGGTACACTTTGGGAAATGCCACGTTACTATTAGAATAAAAGTAATTCTGCCTCTTCACACTTGGAAGAGGTAATCTAGACTGAAAATGAATGGTACAAGCTCCAAGTTTTATACTTAATTTTATCATTTTGTGCATTTTACAGAAGAAAGTTTAGAAAAGACCTTAGAGGTAATTTGGACTGTGTTCCTGTTACTCTATTTATTTAGCATTATAATAAAAGAACATAGGAAAAGTGCACTATATTATTGTCATGTTACAGATAAGTAAACTGAGGTCTGGAGAGGGATGTTACTTGACCATGCTAACACAACTTAGTTAAAAATAGTTGAGACTGTGATTCAAATTCCCATCTTCCAATTCCAAATTTAGTGTCAAATTGACAAGATCAAGCCACTTTCATAACAAGAGAATCATACTTATAATGCTTTTGGTATAACCCACAGCTTTTGTAAATGATATTATTTGTAATGTTGATTTTTCTGTTTATACAAGTAATACATTTTCCTTGTTACTCATATGGAAAATATAGGACCACATAAAGAAACCAGTCAATCTGAGTTTTTTGTACCTTTATGCATTTAGCATATTGAACCCCCCATTTTCCACCATTTAATATAGTGTGAAGATTTCCCCAGTGCTATACTTATCTCCATAAAATCCCTGTCCTTTATTTAGCCAATTTCCTATTGTTTCCAAAGTCACGCTATTTTAAACTCTGTTTGGCTGAACATAATAAAAAATGTAACTATTGTTGCAAAAGGTATCACTGGTTTCTAATATTTTTGGTCTACCTTGCCAAACTGTACTCTTTAAAGTTGTATCACCTTCTTTCCTATCGATAGTGTATAAGGGGATCTTTTGCTTATAATCAAAGCAAATTAACCCTTAATCGTCCAGAATTCTGAGATTATTTTCTTTCATGTGTACTATGTAAAGTAGTAATTTAACATGCTTTTTATTCCTCCTAGGTTACTCTATAATATTCCCATTTCTGTTGATAATATTGCATTTTTCTATTTATGATTTTTAATGCCATTATTAGAATATATAAAATAGCTAGTTGAAGGCTTCCCTGGTGGCGCAGTGGTTGAGAGTCCGCCTGCCGATGCAGGGGACGCGGGTTCGTGCCGCGGTCTGGGAGGATCCCACATGCCGCGGAGCAGCTGGGCCCGTGAGCCATGGCCGCTGGGCCTGCGCGTCCGGAACCTGTGCTCCGCAACGGGAGAGGCCACAACAGTGAGAGGCCCGCGTACCGCAAAAAAAAAAAAACCTAGTTGAAGGTGTATTTTGGACATTGCATTAAGCTTAAAGATAATATTAAAGAAAATCAGTGAGATTTAACTCTTCTTTTCAAACCTAACTTTCTAATCCTTGAGTTTTTAATTTATTCCCTTGGTTAGGTGAAACATACCTTTAATTATTCTTTTGTCCCTGCAGAAAAGATAAAATGTTGAATACTTTGATAGAATTTGCATATGAGAGAATAGCTTTCTACTGCTCTTATACACTGTCAATTAATCCAGAATGTGCTGGGTGTTTAGTTCCTGGGTCATAGTTTGTTTTTCTCTCAAAAGAGTGGAAGATTTTCAGTTTCATTGTTTTCTGGTATCTGGTTGTGTGAAAGTCAGATTTGAAACCAGTCCAGTTTAGTTTAGCTCTTTTGAAGTTACCTTCTCTTATTTTTTGTTTTCCTGTAGGATTTTTTAATCTTGGAAATGAAAGCTAAGACCTTGATTTTAATGGGATTTAGTTGTTTTTTTTTCCCTGTAAATTTATTTTTGTAGTAGCTCTTAAGTCCTATCCTGGAATCTTAAATCTTTCTTTAGCTGAGAAAAATTACATTCTGTTATAACTGCATTTACTCTCTTTTTCACATTTCTTTTTCATTTGAATTCGGTCTTTGAATATGTCTTCCATATGTCCCATTCTGTCCACACTTTTTGTCTTAATCATTCTTCACTGAGCTCATTTGAATCACTTCAGTTTTCCCCCACATTTGATTTTTGTAATATTCAACCCGGTATCTTTAATTTCGCCCATTGTGTGTTCCATTTAACACAACCATTCATTCTTTGTGATCACTTTTGGTATTTCATAGAAACAATATGATTATATAGCGAATCTCAAATCATATTGTGTTACTACATGATGCAAGTATATGAGATAAAGGAAGGTAACTCCAATAGAACTTTCCTCCAGTATTCTCACATTTCCTGTAAAGTCTGTTTCAGAGAGGCATTTGTTCAGTTCTCTCGATGATCCCCTACTTTCTTATAGTATCTTCTCATAGGTTTACTGATTTTCCTCAGTTTGCTCCGTTGTTTTTCATGCCTGTCGTGGCTGCTTGCTTTGGAAGGAATCTCCACTGTGTTTGACACCAAATCAAGGGGTCTCACTGTTTAGCATTTATGCTGTTGTGGTTGTCTACTTGGGGGAGGACTTAAGGGGAGGCATTATACTTTCTGCTTCTTGTGATTACCTCCTAATGGAGAAATCTCTCTTCTGATTTGAATTTGTTATGTTGGCTGTGCACTGGCACTGTCTTTCTGCTTAGAGCTGTCATGGGATGTTAGCATGTTCTTTCACTTATTTTCTATGATTGTTTGGAGGTGGGAAGTGGTTGAGGACGTAGGCAGGGGAGAAGGACCATCTCCTTCCTTAAAGTTTCCCTATGGCTCTTTGATATTCCAGTCTTACAGAAGTCCTTATTTAGGTACAGCACTGATGTTGGTTTTGTATTGTGTTGATCATCCCCATGAAAAAGTGGTTGGAGGGACTTTGTTTTCACACAGCCCTCTTAACTGGCAAGTCCTTGCCCAATCAATCTGTACGTGATCCTTTACACCCATCTTTGGGAATTTTTTTTCCTTTCTTTCTAATGCATAATGTCTGGCTTTGATAAAAAGGGTTCTACTTTCAAGTTTCAAGAATAAAAAGAGGATAAGCTGTCTGAGTATTAACATGATGGAAAAATTTTAAAATAAAGCACAGTTGTGTTAGCTTATTTGTGACAAATAGATAATGCATCTCATGGCCGTTAGGAACAGAATATTTGTTAGAGCATTCTGTCTATTGTTTAAAGGCATCGGTGGCATGTCATAATATTTACACAAGGCATGAAAGTGTTCCATTATCTATATATGAAGTCTATAGTGTATCCCTTAAACTGTTGTCATTTAGCTGAATTCCAAGAAAATGTTGCCGGTACCGTTGTGTGAAATGATATAACCAAAAGGCTTATGGAGCTCGGCTTCCTCCACACTCCACCCTCTGTCACAATACAATAAGTCAGAATACTATTACTTATTGAAGCATATGCTTAATGAAAAATTAATAGCATTGCCATATGATGTAATGGTGCAAGATGCTATATTCTGACTAGGATAAGATAGTTACATATTTCTGCCAATTGGTCATCATCTTTTATTTCACATATCCATAATGAGTGCATATTTAGAAAATGTGAGGGCGTTATCTGCTAATGTTTCTGATTATTTAGTGATAATATTGAACCCATGTTCTTACAGAGAGTCTGAGAAGGAGAAAGATGAGAGGGGTTAGAGGAGGGAGGAGGGAAGAGAAAAAAAAGAGAGGGGGAGAGAAGGAGGGAGAGGAAGAAGAGAGAGTGCGATTGCTGTGTGGGTGAGCCTGTGTGTATGCAGCACAGATGTATAATTTTGGAAGTCTGAATTTTCTATATCATTATTTTGGAACATTACCAAGTAGTGCAATGCTGTGATTTAGTTAAAACTAATTCTGGGTCTATCTAAAATGGTACCTAGCATAAATGTGTTCTCATAGGCATGGTTTTAAACAAAAACATAATAATTTGTTATTAGTTACTCTTCCTGAAAATCACATATTTAAATCCTTTAATAAACTGGGAAAGGTTTCTGTGAATGGCCTAGATAAGGTTGCTTGAACTTAAGTAAGCCTAAAAGAGTCTTATAAATTTTCTCACTTTCCCATACTGTTGCCAGATTAATCTTCCTCCGTTGTGTCTGGTCAGCTCCCTTATCTGCTGAGACCTCCTGGGCCTCACAGCGTCCGCAGCGCCAGGGAGTCACCTCATCCCAGCATTCGGAGTCTCCTGTAACAGGGTGCCCACCTGCCTCTCCAACATTGCGAACCAGCCTGTAATCAATCTGTATCCGGGCCCCAGCTACACCAAGCCTCATTCTGTTCTGCATTCTAGCCCTTGGCTTTCCTTCCTCCGTGCCTATGCAGGGTCACTGTGGAATGTCCCTCTCCTCCAACCTCCTGCGTGTAAACATTGTCTTTAAGTGCTCAGCTCACGTGTCTTCTCCTCCAAGTATAGTTATTGCTGAGACATTAGAATAGTCCCTTTCCCCTGTGAACTGGCTGAATCCTCTCTCTCCATCTCTAAGACAGTGAAATGTGGAGCTCCGGCTATGTATTTCCAGGGCCCTGAGTTCTAGTTAGTACATACCAG
This sequence comes from Delphinus delphis, assembly GCF_949987515.2. NCBI lineage: Eukaryota > Metazoa > Chordata > Mammalia > Artiodactyla > Delphinidae > Delphinus > Delphinus delphis. The sequence continues at coordinate 52,441,162 of NC_082698.1, read as the reverse complement.
TTATGCCATATTGGTCTTCGGTGTGATAACTAATATCTCTGAGCTTCAGTTTCCTCATCTATGAAATAGAAGTGATAATATGTATGTTATTCGGTTTGGGAGAATTAAGATGATATCTGAGTCATATATAGTTTAGTGGTTGAGCGATAATAGATGTCAAATAAGCACAGTCTGATCTATGATTTTTATTAAACGTCATTGCTCTCTCCTATTATGTGATTTATTTATGCAAAATCTCTCCCTAGCCTTGGAGTCTTTGGTGACAGAACCTGAGCTAGGTTTGTCTTTACATCCTCAAAGATCTCAGCACAGTTTTTTATATGAAATATGTACCAAATCATATCTTTATCTTTTTAATTCTCAGATGATAGTGTCGTGTCAGCTCAGTTTCTTCCATCACATCTGACCTGAGCAGGACTGAATGATTTGTGCGTTTTGATTTGTGATGGAGTGTGATCTCTGCTTCAGCTGTCTTTTAGGCTGCAGCTACTTCTGGCCTCCTTTGCTGCAGAGACAAGCCGGGCTTTGGAGCCGTGTGCCCTCAGTGAGCTTGATGGTTGCAAAGATATTTTCAGTGTGCTGATGGGTACGGCTGGGTTTAAGAGATGAGAGATGTGGAGTGTGATTAAGCCTGTGTCTACTCATTATCAAACCAACATTACTCATTATAAACTTTTAAGTCTAGAGATTTGAAACGTTTAGCGTTTATTCATATGAATCATATCCACTGTTGGTTGGGTCTAGAGATACTTCATGCGACTCTACAAACTTTCTCCCACGGCTGGAAATCAACTCTGTAGAATCTTGTCTCCCACGCTGGCCACTCTGAATCCATGATCTTTGTGTTGTGCTGGTGTCTTCAATTCTTCACACTTCAGTTAAGCAGTGTGGATGAGTGGACATCTCTTGGGTTTTTGGAGTCAGACCTCCTGGACTTTAGTCTTGATATTACCACTGATTCTGTTTGACTTGTTCATATTATTGCATCTTTCTGAGTCTCAGTTTCCTCACCTGGGGAAATGTTGTTAATACTGCCTACCTCTAGGGCTGTTGTAAGGAAGCAGCCGCATAGCACAGGGAGATCAGCTCGGTGCTTTGTGACCACCTAGAGGGGTGAGATGGGGGGGTGGGAGGGAGGGAGATGCTAGAGGGAAGAGATATGGGAACATATGTATATGTATAACTGATTCACTTTGTTATAAAACAGAAACTAACACACCATTGTAAAGCAAGTATACTCCAATCAAGATGTTAAAACAACAGCAACAACAACAAAAATGACACAAAAGGATATCCGTGCTAGAGCAATGTGTGCATATATCAAGGACCCTATGAATATTAATTATTTCTTCCACACCTCCCCCTTTTTCTCCCACCTACATCATCATGAGAAATAAGCCTAGTCAAAAGCATAAGTCTCAAATAGTACTACCGTTTTTCTTTTAAACATCTCCACTTTTTAAAAACCGTAGGATGGCAAGCTGTTTTTAAAGAGAAACACATTTTCAGATTTCAAGGATATTTACTACTTTAATGACTGTTGACAGTCAAAAGGTTTCATTTATATGAAGGATAAAACTTCACCTTGTTTTAGAAAATGTATTTTTGAAACCACAAGGCTCAACTAACAAATTTCTTTTCTAAAAGTGACAGTAGAGCTTGAGGAAAATGATGAAAAATAAGTAGAACAATTTCCAAAACTCACTCAAAAACTATTAAAAGAAATGCATCAATGTTTTCAACTATGTAATGTTGAATAATTGGGACGTTCTAAACTATTATTACTGGTTCTTTTGAAAATCAAAAGTTGCACTTTAGCAAAAATACATGAATGTGACTTTTTTAAAGCACATTAATCAAATTAAGCAAAATTAATTAAGCGCTTAAGCAAAATTAATCTTTATTGTGATAAGTTGTATTTTATTGTATATGCATTATATGTTTGTATGCATTTTGAAACACTTAAGATCCAACCTTGAGAGCACTGTTAATTCTGGGTTAAAATCTTCTGTGATTTTACCATTGTGATGAATAATTATGATCAGCGTCATGCTTAGATTTTCTGAAATCTCTGGAAATAAGTGCTTTTTTTTTTTTTTAAATTAGACACTTCCTTGGCCAAATGGGTAGTTAAAATTAATACCACATATTTAGGATAATGGTATGATATTTATTAAATTAAAATGAAAATATATTGTTTGAGAAAGAGTTTTCCCTTGGAGAGTTTAGGGCATTTTATAATAGTGTTTAGGTTTGTAATGAGACTACATAGACCTCTTATGTTTTTCTCTTTGGGAGTCATAACACAATCTGAAGAAATGAGTTCTTAATTACTAAAGACATTCATATGTGCTCATATAAAATAAATTTCATTTATGCTTTTAACAACTTGCAGGCTAGAATAAAATTGACTAAAACTATGGTTGTGCTTACCAGTATTGGTGATAACTTTAATAAATGATGCTTCATCCATGTCTTGAATCTACTTATATTGCTAATTTACTACTTCTAGATAATACCGAGATGCATGAGTCCAGTTTAGTGGGGAGCTGATACACGGAGGGTACAAACTGAGTACAGTGATACTTGCTTCAATCAGACATATTTAGATAGATATCTTATTTCATGATCTTTGCTTGACAGTATTAACTTCTTTGCTAATATGTATTCTAAATATATTTTGGTCAGAAGATCATCATGCCTAACCCAGTGGTGAGACCCTTTCCAAACTTATCAGCTTGAAAATTGGTTGGAAGGATGCTAGATGATAAAAAATTAAATTTCGGTTAGTTTCTAATGAACTAAGTTTGACTTTTCCTGTGTTTTGCAAATTATTTATAATAAACTATTGGAACGTAGTTTACCTATACTTTAAAAATACACATATTTCTATTAATCAGTAAATTTTATGTAGCATAGAAAAAATATAGTATGTAGTTTTGCATTTGATCGTCCCCCAAATCTTATGAAATAGTCATTCTTATCCCATTTGGACAGAAAACAATTGTGAAATTCAGGTCAATTAAGTGACATACAAAGGGCATATACACAGTTTCCATTTTTTCCCTATAGATTACAGAATGTCACTGAAGAGATGTAAGCCATGGGGGCAAATGGTCAAGTTTGTAGTTTAGAGTCTTCTGGGAGAAATGTGAATGGTCGATTCATGAGATCTACAACTGGAGACAGATCTCTGTCATCCTTGGCTCCTACCTTTCTGTCATAGCCCACATCCCCTGCATCAGGAGAGTTGTTAACTATAATTTCAGCACATAGCAACAAGCCAACTATTTATCAAGATCACTGTTTTTACCGCCCTGGTCTCTACCTATCAACTCTTGCCTTCACCTACAGAGCTTCCTAACTGGTGTCGCTATTTATACTCTTGCTTTTGCTAATCTAAATATAGCAGTCAGTGTGACCCTTTAAACATGTAAGACCACAGTATATCATTGCAGATCCAGCCTTGTCGTAGATTCTGTTTCACTCAGAGGAAAAGCCAAAGTCCTTCCTACAGCTACAAAGCCCGACATGCTCTAGATCCTTTTCTTCATGCCATTTTCCCACTCCCCTACTCCCCTCAGCCACACTGGCCTGCTGGATCTTTCTTGAACATACAGTCATGCTCTTGCCTCAGGTCTTTGCCCTGGTTGTTTCTTCTGCTTGAAATACCCTGCGTGGATCTCCATGTGGTGAATACCCTCACTTCCTCAAATCTCTAATGAAATGTCATCTTCTCAATGAGAAGTGAGCACATTATTTTATTTTATTTTATTTTATTTTATTTTTTTTTTGCGGTAACTGGGCCTCTCACTGTTGTGGCCTCTCCCGTTGCGGAGCACAGGCTCCGGGCGCACAGGCTCAGCGGCCATGGCTCACGGGCCTAACCGCTCCGCGGCATGTGGGATCTTCCCGGACCGGGGCACGAACCCGTGTCCCCTGCATCGGCAGGCAGACTCTTAACCACTGCGCCACCAGGGAAGCCCGAGCACATTATTTTAATTGCAGCCTGTTTACCTCCCCTGTTTCTGATTTTCCTTACACTGATTTGCTTTTTTTCCCTCCTATTGTACTAATCACCTTCTAATAAACTATGCAGTTTATTTATTTATTTTGTGTATTGTTTAGTGTCTGCCTTGTCCTATTACAATATGGATTTCACAGGGACAGGAATGTTTACCCGTTTGGCTCACTGATGCATTCCAAACACCTAAAACAGTATGTGGCATAAAGAATATTCTCAAAAAGTATTTGCTTAATGAATGAATGGATTGAATGTTGAGGGAAGCATCTAAGATAACCAGACACGTATTGTTTGCAGGACTATTTGAAAATGTAGTATGGCTTTTAAAATCTGAAGCTTGAAATAATGCTTTTATCCATTTTTAGTTAATCCTAAGATTGGAGGAGAACCTCTAAAGCATCCATAAAAAATCATGTTCTCCAGCTCAGGCAATTTGGGCCTCCTTGGTTTTCTGTTCAGGTGGAATCTTTCCTGTATACTTTTCTTTGTTTATTTTCTTTGGTGCAAGAGACAGTGGTCAAATTCAGAAACTATGACTTCCTTATCAATTCATATTGATGTTAACATCTCTGTGGTTTTTAATTGACAAGAAGAGTCATAAATGCAAATATAAAAAGAGATTATTTCTCCATCAGAGAAACTGTTATAAAATACCATCAAAATAAATAAAAGAAAACCATTAAATGATTAATATTTGCAACCTGAAAGCCTCTTCAGTAGTTTCCTTCTTATAATCACTCTAGAGTAAAAGATGAATAAAATGGAAAATATTGTTAGAATAATTTATTCACCAAAAGCTCCAGAAATGAATATATTAACTTACTAATCATACATCTGTAGCAAGCACTAACAGCGGAGTATGAAATTTGGTTAATAAGCAACTTGAAAGAAAATCTTGAATTAATGCAATTCATTGCAATATGATACTTTCTGTTGCAAAATTACTAAAATTGATTCTTGTTTTTAAGTGGTCTTACAAGAACATAGCTGCTATTCTTTTCTCTTCGTCTTTTAAAATAACTTCATTCAATTTGTGAATTTGTTTAGTTTTTAATATAATACCCTGACAATGTTACATAGAGATTCTAAACTAAAACTAAACGAACTTTGTCCTGTTTCTTTTTCTTTCTGCTCTGAATCAAAAACAATTCTCCATGAACAATTTCCAATTATAATGAAGATAAATATAGTGTTCTAAAACATATTTCTGCTACTGTTTGAAGAAAGCTTCTAGGACTGTCCTTCAGACTCATACATTTAAAAAAGGAATGGATAAGAGAGAAAAGCAAAAGCAAAGAGAAAAGAAAAGAAGAAAAAGGAAGAAAAGGAGAGGAAAAGATGAGGAATAGAGAGAGAAGGGAAAGAGAGGACAGGGAAAGATAAAGGAACTTGTATGTTATTCCCCAAGTGCCCTATTTTCCACCCATAATAAAGCTAATGAATTTTGAGACTTCCCTGGTGGTCCAGTGGTTAAGACTCCACTCTCCCAATGCAGGGGGACCTGGGTTCGATCCCCGGTTGGGGAACTAGATCCTGTATGCCGCAACTAAAAATCCCATGTGCTGCAACTAAGACCGGGTGCAGCCAAATAAATAAATAAATATTTTTTAAAAAATCTTTTTTTAAAAAAAAAAGCTAACGAATTTTTAGTCTTACTTTCTAAAATCAGAAAAACTAAATGATCTCTTCTTACATTGATTTTTTTCTGATTTCAAAAAAATCCTACTGCCTGAATTAAGAGGCTAAGAGGAAAAGGCATTTCCAATTCCTAAAGTATCAAGTTGACCAGCTATTTCATATTGTAATATCTGTATTCACAGAAATACATATGGATGCTCTCAGGTTATGTGTGAGTTTGGGACCTAATAAACTTCCTTCCTCTTGTTTTAGAAGGGGGTTATGATAGAATTGTGATGCCATTAGTAACCTTAGACAGTCATTTTCCTTTATTTTGAGCCCTTTAAAAACCTTTTTATAAAATTGCACACATACATACAGTGTAGTGTTTGCAAACTTGAAAATCTCTTTTGGGACAAACTCATCTTGCAATACTTCCTACCTGTGTTTTCCTCTCACTGTATCCCTTATCCTTAATAGGACAAAACATCTATTATTATATAAAATAAAGAAAACTGTGACTAACAAGACTTCAAATCTACATCCAAATCATGACTACACTTGCCAAATATGATTTTGTCTTTGTGTTTGTAGATACTGTGACTCCAGGGACTTCATTATCTCAGGCCTGGCGCATCTCAAGTTTCTCTAAAAAGCCAAATCACCTGTCTTTAGGTCTTCAGAGGCTTCCCATCCCTGTTCACTATTTGTCTCACCTTTGGATTCCTGTCTTATTCAACCTTAATGAATCCTACTACTTTTGTATGCACCCACTGTCCAAACCTGTGAAGGCTGGGCAAATTAAATGTGGCATAAAAATATAACTACTTTATTTATTTAAAAGTAGAGGACAATTGCAATTCAGTGCAGGTTTTTTCTATTAACTGTGTGCTTTTTTGCATTAGGTACAATGTGTAGCTTATGCTTCTTTCATGGAAACGTGAGGATTGCCTCTCTGACTCATGGTCAGACTTTGGGCTCTCTGCATCTTTAGTTCGTACCATGTCAGTGTGCCTTTTAAAGGCCTGTTCCTCCCCTGCACCCTCGATGAGAATGGAAGGGACTCTAGCTCTCTTGGCTGTGCCATTGTGGTTCACATAGGCAACCTGGTGAGGAGAAGATTACATTTCCAGATGTTTATATAGCTCTGCTAAGTATCTAAGAGATGGAACACTTAAAACACACAACTGTGCATAGAGAGTCAGGTTTGGGACATTTGGAAAGTGATGACAGCAAAACTCAGGTTAGGAGTTAAGATAATTTTGAAGAAACAAATCTATGACATGGAATCTTGTTGGCAGGAGGAGCCTCCCAAATCGCCTCATCCAACAGGGCAGTGATGAAATGATCCCACAGACCAAGCAATCTGAGTAATTGTTCTTCATATTTGTAACATTTTTTTTTATAAAAACACATCCCTTGCCTCAGAGCTTAGTTCTTCATCAGCACAGGCCCTCAAGAGTCCTTTGGAGGAATTTAAACCTATGTTTCAAACCTGAGCAACTCTGCTGCATGCGACTGTCATTGGAGCTAAGAAAACAGCAGCCTTCCTTATAAATAAACTCTATTCAACGATTTGCATTTTTGCTGCCTTTGGTCTGCACATTTATTTTATTTTTACTTATTTATTTTTTGGCTGTGTTGGGTCTTTGTTGCTGCATGCGGACTTTCTCTAGTTGCAGCGAGCAGGGGCTACTCTTTATTGCCGTGCGCGGGCTACTCATTGCGGTGGCTTCTCTTGTTGCGGAGCATGGGCTCTAGGTGCGCGGGCTTCAGTAGTTGCAGCATGTGGGCTTCAGTAGTTGTGGCTTGCAGGCTCTAGAGTGCAGGCTCAGTAGTTGTGGCACACGGCTTAGTTGCTTAGTGGCATGTGGGATCTTCCCAGACCAAGGTCGAACCCGTGTCTCCTGCATTGGCAGGCGAATTCTTAACCACTGTGCCACCAGGGAAGTCCTGGTCTGCATGTTTAGATGCCAGTGTTATCCTTCATAAAATGTCACGTACCGAAATGGGCAGAGTAGACATATAATACACTAGGTGTTCACTTCTTAACTCCTTTGCATTCTATTGGATTTAATGGAAATCCTACCTAGTGAAGGAGCTATTTAGAATTATCTGGGGGTAAATACCAATGATGAGCATAGTTTTGTCTGTTCTTACTTTCTATATATTGATATATGATGCAGTTAGTATTTAAGTTGGTGCATGTAACAAACATGCCGTACTACTTTTTATCCCAAGCAAACTGGAATCACTATATATATCCCTTTCTCTCTCAGTTCAAATCCAGAGCAAAAGGCCTTGCTTGTTTCTTCAGTAAACCTGACGGGAATGGAGGCCTACAGTGTTCTGAGTATGGGCCAGGCACTTTCTCCCCTTATGTTTATATCGCACATAGTTTTAGCCTCCTCATTTTATAGATTATAAAATAGAAACTCAGAGAAAAAGGAACTTGTCATGTTCATGAAATATTAAGGGGTGAATTCAAACCCAAATCTTTAGGGTTTTCCCACCCCTCTACAGTGATAAATTTTCACATGGATTAAATGTTATTACGTCCATCAGTGTATAGTAGCAAGAAGAGCACCGTTCTTTTTTATTTTCCCAAATATATTATTTTTCTAATTGAAATATGGTTGATTTACAATATGGTGTTCGTTTCAGGTATATCACATATTCTTTTAGCGCCACCTATGTACCAGTCACTATCTCTTTTCTTTCATTATTTTTGTTTATTCTTCTTCACAACCCGATCAGTTAGGTACCATTATTATCTTTTTTTAATGCTTATCTTATTTTTTTTACCATTTAAAAAATTAAAGTATAGTTAACTTAAAATGTGTTAGTTTCAGGTGTACAGCAAAGTGATTCAGTTATACATATATATATAATATGTGTATTATATACACATATGTATATTCTTTTTCAGATTCTTTTCCATTATAGCTTATTACAAGATATTGAATATAGTTTCCTGTGCTATGCAGTAGGTCCTTGTTGTTTACCTATATTATACATAATAGTGTGTATATGTTAATCCCAAACTCCTAATTTATCTCTCCCCCACTCCACTATACCCTTTGGTAACAATAAGTTTGTTTTGTATGTCTGTGAGTCTATTTTTGTTTTGTAAATAAGTTCATTTATATCATTTTTTAAGATTCTGCATGAGTGCTATCATATGATATTTGTATTTCTCTGACTTACTTTACTTAATATGATAATCTCCATGTCCATCCATGTTGCTGCAAATGGCATTATTTTATTCTTTTTTATGGCTGAGTAATATTCCATTGTGTCTATATACCACATGTTTTTTATCCATTCATTTGTCGATGGACACTAAGGTTGCTTCCATTTCTTGGCTATTGTAAATAGAAGAGTACTGTTCTTTTTTTTTTTTTTTTTTTTTGCGGTACGCAGGCCTCACACTGTTGTGGCCTCTCCCGCTGCGGAGCACAGGCTCCGGACGCGCAGGCTCAGCAGCCATGGCTCACGGGCCCAGCTGTTCCGCGGCATGTGGGATCTTCCCGGACCGGGGCACGAACCCGCGTCCCCTGCCTCGGCAGGCGGACTCTCAACCACTGCGCCACCAGGGAAGCCCAAGAGCACTGTTCTTAAAGTCAGAAAACCTGGGTCAAATCCTAACTCCAGTAGATTCCAACTATGAGAACTTGAACAGATTCTGTGAACTGAAGCTCTCAGGTGCACTTTCCCACCACATCTTCCCTCCCGAACCCCAGAAGAGGCCTCTGATGTCTTGAATTTGGTATGCATCGTTACCTTGATTTCCTTACAGTTTCCCCTAAACAATATGATGACTGTGTTGCATTTGGAGGCTTCATTCTACGCTATCATCAGCAATGACATAAGAACACTGACACTCAGCCTGCTCCCCTTATGTCCTTATCAACTCAATTAGAACAGCTTCACTCCAGGAACTCCAGGGACTACATAGTCACCATGCTGTTTTTAAGTTCTGTTTTATGCATTTTGGAAAACAGACTTGATTTTTGGAAGAGCTCATGTACATCCTACATAACAGGAGTGGGATTGTTTTTGGATATTCTGGTAGTTATCAAAGTTCTCCATTATCAGGGATAGGCAATATAGTGCAGGAGTTAAGCAGGAGTTGAGAACACTTCTTGGGTATATTGCTTAATATTTATGAACTCGTTTCCTTATTTAATTGGTGATGATAATTATCTTTTTTGTTTGTTTGTTTGTTTTTGTTTTTTGTGGTACGCGGGCCTCTCACTGTTGTGGCCTCTCCCGTGGCGGAGCACAGGCTCCGGATGCGCAGGCTCAGCGGCCATGGCTCACAGGCCCAGCCGCTCCGCGGCATGTGGGATCTTCCCGGACCGGGGCACGAACCCGTATCCCCTGCATCGGCAGGCGGACTCTCAACCAGTGCGCCACCAGTGAAGCCTGATAATTATCTTTAAAGTCCATTTTTTTTTGGTGTGAGGATTCAGTGAAATATGGAGTATTTATAGTAAGTGGTAACCCATGATATTATACAACTATTTGTATCCATCTTCCAAATTTTACCATTTTAGCCCCAGAACCCCAGAGAAGGACATACATACCAACTTTATTCATTACATTTCTATTAAATAGTTGAAAGGTAACTTGTACACATATAGCCTGGCAACTTCAATCTTTTTATACTCCAAATAATTTGAAAGGATATGTGGTGTTGGCTTCACTGAACCACATCAGAACACTCCAGAGATGACACTTTTATACAAATCCCTGCTTTTCCTTTTCTCCTTTCTCCTGGCCACATATGCAAGAAAACAGTTTTAAAGCATTTGTTTCAGTTTCTTTGTCTCTCCCAAGGCTGCATGGCAAATGCATTTTTTGTTCATTCTTTTAAAAAAATGTTGAATTCTTAGTGCGTGCCAGGCATTATGAATGTATGTTTGGGAGAGGAGGAAAGCAGTGATATTATCTAATTCACATTTTAAAAGATTACTTTGGTTGCTTTGTGGAAAACAACGAGTGTGTGGTGGGGTTGCTGATATCTGGGGACATGTGAAATAGTGAGTGATTAGTTAGCAAGGAATCATGAGTCCAAGAAAGAAATTTGAGATATAGTTTGAAGAGAGAAGAGAGAGGTCACGCTGGTGAATCCCATGTGTAGAGGAGAGAGGAAAAGAAAAGGAAGACTCCCTGATTTCTGAACAAGAGTATCTGGGTAGGTGGTTTTGTATTTAGTCAGGAACTCTGGAAATTCAGTAGGTTATGGGTAGAATCATGAGTTTGGAAATATGTTTGAGTCTCATATAAGATATGCAAATGGAAATGTCATGTAGGCAACTGTATACATGAGTCTTGATTATAAAGAATTCTGGAGGAGATAAACATTGGGAACTCTATAGACTATAAATGATATTTAACTTAGTTTTTGACAGAATATAGGATAAATAGATTAGGAAGAGGATAGGTTCCAGGATAGGGCCCTGATAATCATCTGTTATGGTAAAGTAGTGGAAGCAAGGTAGGAAAATGTGACTGAGATGTACGAGGTGAGGTTGCAGGAAAACCAGGAAGCTGCTGTTTCAGAAGCCAAGAGGTAAGTGTATTTTAAGAGTGACAGAATGGCCAGTTATATGGAGGGCTATTTAGAGGTTGAGAAAGGTGATTGGAATGTTTCCATTGGATTTGGCAACACGGGGGTTGCTAGTGACCATTGTAAGAGAAGATTTAGTGGAGTGGCTGGGGCAGAGGCCAGGTGGGAGTGATCTGAACTGCTTAATGGAAAGTGAAAAGGAGGAGTGTTTGTTGACATCTCCTTTGAGAAGTTTGGTTGAGAAGGGCAGCAAAGAAAAATAGCAGTTTATGAGCGGGGAGGGCATATGCAGTAAGGGAAGGCTTCGTTTTGCTTTAAAAAAAGTGATACGCTTGGGACTTCCCTGGTGGCGCATTGGTTAAGAATCCTCCTGCCTGGGCAGGCGACACATGTTCGATCCCTGGTCCGGGAAGATCCCACATGCTGTGGAGCAACTAAGCCCATGAGCCACAACTACTGAGCCTGCGCTCTAGAGCCCACGAGCCACAACTACTGAAGCCCACGTGCCTAGAGCCTGTGCTCTGCAACAAGAGAAGCCACTGCCGTGGGAAGCCCGGGCAACACAAGAAAGACCCAACTCAGCCAAAATAACTAACTAACTAAATAAATAAAACCATTAAAAAAAAGTGATAGGGCTTCCCTGGTGGCGCAGTGGTTGAGAGTCCACCTGCCGATGCAGGGGACTCGGGTTCGTGCCCTGGTCCGGGAAGATCCCACATGCCGCGAAGCGGCTGGGCGCGTGAGCCATGGCCGCTGAGCCTGCGCGTCCGGGGCCTGTGCTCTGCGGCGGGAGAGGCCACAACGGTGAGAGGCCCGCGTACCGCCAAAAAAAAAAAAAAAGTGATAGCCTAGAGCAGAGTTTATCAAACTGAAGTTTGTGAACCATTAGTGGTCTTAAAACAATGTTAGTGTGTTTCAATAATCATTTAAAAAATTAAATAGAATAAAACAAAAAATTATCAAGGTACATCTCATGTGGTAAAGGTAAGAATTTTATTTTTATGGGATATATTATTATGAAACCTTTACAAATAGTTGCATATTTACACACATATGTACAGGTATATATTTTATCATAATATAAAATACGTTTCCTCATGTGGATCACAGTTTAAAAACTTTGGAATGCACTATACTAGGGCATGTTTGCAAGGTGACAGGGATAAACTAGTAGAGTAAAAGACACTGATGACACAGAAGCGAGGAAAACCAAAGAAGTAAAGTTCTTGAGCAGGACTGAGGAAGTCCTTACTCAATTCTCTTATCCTTTTGCTTCTCATCCACATACTTTATGCCTTCATGTAGTCATTTAAGCTGATCATAAATGAATAAATCCCATATTTTTTTCAGGTTTTAATGGTAGAGTTTAAAGAAATATCCTTTTTTCAACAGTAAAGATTTGTCATAGACCCTGTGTTATGGACTTAATTGTTTCTCCCCAAATTCTTATGCTGAGATCCTATAACTCCCAGTAACTCAGAATGTGACTACATTTGGAGATAGGATTTCTGCAGAGGTAATTAAATTAAAATTAGGTCATTGGGGTGGACCCTAATCCAATATGATTGATATCCTTAAAAGATGAGAAAGTTTGAATGGAGAAACACACAGAAAGAAGACCACTGAGAAAATAAATTTTTGCGGTTGAAGCCCCCCAGTCCGTAGCATTTTGTTGTGGTGGCCCTAGCAGACTAGTATCATGCCAGTTACCTTCTTTGGTCTCCTTTGACTGTTACTACACTCTGAGGTGGAGACCAGGATCATGAATGCCTGTTACAGATGAGAAAACTTGAGATGTAGAGTTCAGAAATGACTTACCCAACGCTGGGGATCCAAATAGCTAGTAAGTAGAAAATGAAATTTTATAGATGCTTGCCCAGTGATCGGTCCATGACAGAAGGCTATGTAACAGGCTTTTTGGTCATGCTCTGCCTATAGTGGTAGATATGAATTTATGCTGGTCCATTTATTAAGACCAGAAGCTATACTTCTCTGCAAATATAAATTCTGATATCGATGAAATAAGACTAAACATTTAAAAACTTTAGAAATCCCAGAGATGACATATATTAACATTTAAAAATCATCACTTTTATGTATCCCATGAAATTGTATAGCTCAATAAACGTTTTTAAGTTTAGTTTCTCAGTAAGACATGATAAAGCTGGACCAGTGCATGGCATATAGTTGTTTTTTAAAAAAAATCTTCTTTATGAGCGATTACATTTCTCAGAACAAGCACTAGGGAATAGCTCAATAAAGTAGTAATCATTTGTTACTTTGGTTTCCTGATACAAACACCATAAGTGAGAGATCCCAGTAAAGTTGCTTTCCATCTGTCTGTAATGTTTTTAGGGTCCTTTTTCTAAACTTCATATTTTGACTTGACTTTTAAATTTCTTAATGAAATGTCCTATAATAATTAAATGCTTCCAATGACACTTTAGAGTCTGCAGCACACTTAGCATGTTGTGCTAATTCATTCATTCATTTGTGTTTTTCAATAACCATTTATCAAGAGACTCTTGTTACTCTTACACTGGTGAATAAGACATGATCTTAAAAAATTCACAAGTTATTGAAGATGATGTGTGTGTGTGTGTGTGTGTGTGTGTGTGAGTGTGTGTGTGTGTGTGTGTGTGTGTGTGTGTGAATCTTGCTTCATTGCAATGAATGTCCTTATGCCTTACGTATGTCACATTATGAAAATGTGTTAGAGTTCTTCTAGGGTACAAACTTAATTGTACAAACCAAATTGCTGGGTTGTAAATTGTATCCACCTTCAGCTGTGTAGTGTTAAATAGATCTTTAGTTTACTCTTCTATTACTGTTCTCCCACATTCTAAAATCAGTCAGATTTATTGATTTTTGACAATCTTTAATAAGCATAAAATAACTGATTATTGTAATTTGTGATTCCCTGATTATTATATGCTTTTAAGTTTATATAGTATATATATATATATATATATATTTTTTTTTTTTTGCGGTACGCGGGCCTCTCACCGCTGTGGCCTCTCCCATTGCGGAGCACAGGCTCCGGACGCGCAGGCTCAGCGGCCATGGCCCACGGGCCCAGCCACTCTGTGGCATGTGGGATCCTCCCAGACCGGGGCACGAACCCGTGTCCCCTGCATTGGCAGGCGGAGCCTCAACCACTGCACCACCAGGGAAGCCCTATATAGTATATGTTTGATGTATTTATAGGTTTATATAAGTTTCTTGGCTACTGTAAATAGAAGAGCACTGTTCTTTCAATTGCCTGTTCATATAATTTGCTCATTTTTCTGTTTGTCTTCTTTTCTTACAAATCAATTTGTACATGTTCCTTTAGTATATTGAATAATATTCCTTTTTGTATGGATTGTAAGTATTTTCTTCCCATCTGTAACTTTCTTTTCACTTTGCTTATGACAGGTTTTATGTTATAAAAATTTTCAATATTAATGTGTTCAAATACGTTAATTTTTTTCTTTATAGTTTTATTTTATGTCCCACTCTTGATTTCATCAGTATATTCTCCGTATTAGACTTTAAAATTTTAGATATTTGTTTATCTAATTTAAGTTATTAATCCATCAAGAATTTCTTGTTTGTTTGGAGAGAAGTAGAGATCTGATCTTATTTTCCTTTCTCTATATGGATGGCCAGTTACCCCTGTACTTCATTCAATAGTCTATTTTTTGGTCACAGATTTGTAGTCTATTATATCGTAAGCTCTCATAGGTACATGAATTTATTTTATGCCCACTTATTCTGTTACTTTGGTTTATTTATCTATCCCTTCAACTATATACACTGTTAAATCTCTTTAGCTTTATAGTAAAACCTGATATCAGTTAAGCTATGTCCTCTCTTCTTCTTGTGCTTCAAAATTGCCTTGACAGATATTGACCTATAATTTTTCCACATACATTTTAGCATAAAGTTGCCACACTCCATCAAAAACACTAAGATTTTGATAGAAATTGCTTTGATTTTATAGATTAATGTGTAAGAGTTGCCTTTAGGGCCTTCAGGTATATGAACATGATATATTTCTCATTTATATATGTTTTATTTTACAACATTCAATAAAGTTTTAGTATTTTATTCTAAAGTCTTACATGTGCTTATTAGATTCAGCCATAGCTCTCTTATTATTTGTGCTTTTATAAATGTAACTGTTCACATGTATATGTATGGCTGAGTCCCTTTGCTGTGCACCTGAAACTATTACAACATTGTTAATCAGCTATACTCCAATATAAAACAAAAAGTTAAAAAAGTAACTGTTTAAAATCAGATTTCTTAATAATTTGTTGCTCATATAAAGGAATATAATTGTTTTTTAATATATTGATTTTATATCTAGCAATTTTGCTGAACAATCTTATTAATTATAATGATTTACTCATTGGTTTTCTTGGATTTTCTATGTGGCTAGTCGGTGAATAAATCATATTTTTAAAATTCTTTTAATCTATTCCCTTTTAAATTTTTTGCACTCTTTTGCTCTGGTAAACATTTTTTAATATAACGAAGAATAGAAATAGTGAAAGCAGGATAGCAAAGACACAAGCCTGTTCACAAAACAATGGCACCATGCAGCAGTTCCATGGGGGATTCCATGATGAACAAGGCTAACAATGTCCCTGTCCTCATGAGGCTTCTGAATTAACAAGAGAGGCAGGCATTGCACAGACAATTGCATGGTGGTTACTTCCTTACAATCCATTGGCTACTCTGAAGCACTTATGTAGCATGCTGTCAGAACACTTAGGAGACCAGGTGGGAATGGTGCTGATATGTAGTTTGGAAGGTGAGGAAAAGACATTTGAATTTGATCCAAATGAGGAGTGTGAGTTACACAGGCAAAAGTGAGACCCTGACCATGCAAAGTGCTCCAAAGAGAAGTACAGCTGTTTTTTTTTTTCTTTTTAAATTTTTATTTATTTGGCTTTGTTGGGTCTTCGTTGCTGCGTGCGGGCTTTTCTCTAGTTGCGGCGAGCGGGGGCTACTCTTCCTTACGGTGCTCAGCCTTCTCATTGCAGTGGCTTCTTTTGTTGCAGAGCACAGGCTCTAGGCATGCGGGCTTCAGTAGTTGTGACGCATGGGCTCAGTAGTTGTGGCGCACAGGCTTAGTTGCTCCGCGATATGTGGGATCTTCCCGGACCGGGGCTCGAACCCGTGTCCCCTGCGCTGGCAGGTGAATTCTTAACCACTGCGCCACCAGGGAAGTCCTAGATGTTGTTCTAAAAAGAGTGTTCAGTGAAAAATTATTTGGTATGGATGTTCGATAGGCATACCAAATACAAAAATATAAAAGTCATTAAGGACAAAAAATATCTATTGACTGCCCCTGTTTGGAAGATATTTTATATCACTTTGAATTCTTCCCTAGGTAATTAGCAAAAGTAAGTCTAACTAAGCAGAAGGCCATGGCAGTTGGCACAAAGCCACTCAAGATCATGGCCACTCGAGTATTTGCCTCGTGCACAGACCTGCAGCCCAGTAGCCCTATCATCTTTGCTCTGGCTCCATCTCTGGTTGTTGTTTTATTTTGACCTCCATTTTTCCCTCAGCAACCATGGAATCAAAATTTGGATACAATTAAAAAATCATTAGTGATTTAAAAAATAATTTTATTGGACACACTAACATGATTAAGAAAATTCCAAGGCAGTATTGGCTGTGGGCATTTTGGCAAGTCTGGGTTGATTTGTTTTTTGAAGTATAGCTGATTTATAATATTATATTAGTTTCAGGTATACAACATAGTGATTCAATATTTTTTATAGATTATACTCCATTTTAAATTATAAAATAATGGCTATATTTCCCTGTGCTTTACAATGTATCCTTTGTAGGTTATTGTTTTAATACAGTCTTTTAGCCAGTTTTCAATGCAAGGCGTGTGCTTACTTAGACCTTGTGTTCTAGAAAAGCTGGGGCCTATGTGGAGAGCTCTGTTTTGTCAGCCCCACAAAATGAAAAGCTGCAACCTGCATTTTCCTTATTCCGTTTCAAGTATGAAGGTGATTTTAAAATTTAACTGCAGTTTCGTTGAGATGTGCTACTACTCCCAGCTAATTATATAGATGCATCAAATATGCATTTTCTATAAAAGCCGTATTATGGTTTTGCCTTTATCCACCAGTGACACTTGAATCGAAGGTGGTAATAAAATGTCAATATGTATTTAGTCATATGAGAAAAAGTAATCTAGAAATTTCTGAGGTGTAACATGAGATGTATTATTGCTTCTAAAAACATGAGTAAACTCAGAATGACAAGCCTACATAAGCTAGGGTTCTTGATCACCCAAGGTTGGCCTGCTTTGTATCCTGACACTGAGACAGAAAACTAGGTCCTGTCCTCTTTTTATGTCCCCTCCAAATTGGGTGTAGGGTTTCAGGGTCCTTAGGGACTTCAGGAAGTCCAGCATTTTGCCAAGCACATGTGTTTGGTGTGTGGATATAGGCTCAGCACTCTGATGAGCTCTGCATTCATTGAGAGATTTAGGGTCCTATTCTGACCTCATTCCATTTGGAGCATGCCTGTCCAAACGAAAAGCCCTGTGCAGGTGTAATTACCTCTCACATGGACGGAACGTGCTACATCTCTCACCGAAGGAAGCCTAGTCAGGGTTGGACGGTGTGTAACATTTCACAAGAAAAGGGAATGGATGTTCTCCTAACAGCATCTTAAAAGGGGAGTTTGGAGAGGGGAACTCCATCTTTCTAGGGGGGAATAATGTGCATCGATCAAGGGAAGTAAGGTGGGAGGTGAGACTGATGTGCTGAGGTCAGGCTTTCGAGCCTCATTTATGCCTCCTTGGAACATTTGCTTTGTGGTGGACCAATGACATCCCAGTTACTGTGGAGGCCCTGAGACACAGGGCAGAGTAGAAGCTCAACAAGAATCTGTTTTGACCCAGTATACTACCACTGAGGCAAGTCTCTTTTTTTGGACTCTTTTCATTACTCAGCAAGAGAAGGAGAAACCATGTTTATTTGTTTTTCTCTGCCATGGACAATTGGAGAACACAAGGGCTCAGCCTGTGACATCTGAGATGTACAGTGGCTCTGACAACACCGCATGACCTCATGAATCTATAACAGGGGGAACATCTCCTAAAATTCTTATCAGGCACGTGGTGAGGGGATTCCCCATATGTAATTATGTTTAGCCATTGAGTGACATTATAAGAGATGAATTCACCGATTTTACAGGTGAGGAAACTGAGGCTTGGGGACAGTTAAGCCATTGGCCAAGGTCATAGAGATGTGATATGGAACAAAGGGGATATTAAAACCCAGGATTTTAATAATTTTAATTTTACATACAACCACTCTTTTTTTAGATTCTTTTCCATATAGGCCATTACAGAGTATTGAGTAGAGTTCCCTGTACTATACAGTAGATCCTTATTAGTTATCTGTTTTGTATATAGTAGTGTGTATATGTTAATCTCAATCTCCCAGTTGATCCTTCCCTCGCTTATCCCCTGGTAAGTGTAAGTTTGTTTCTGTGCCACCTTTAAAGGCCCGTCTCTCCCTCTTGCAGGCTTAATAGGAGAAACAAATAAAGGCATTTCTGTGAGAAAGCTTTCTGCAAAATATGATGTGGTTTGAGAAATGTAAGCTATTGTATTAGTTCCAGTTCGTTGATACTTTCTGTTAATGTAAAGGGTGCAGTACTCATAAACACTTATTTATTTAAATTATGTAGCACCTGCCCTTTGTAGAGCTTGAATGAGACAGTCCATTGCTCCATAGAGCAATTCCTATTCTTCCAGTGCTCTGGTCTGCAGATCATCTACTGCCAAAAATATCCTTTCCCTAAGTAATTTCAGAAGTGCCTTTATCAGTGAAAACTTTGCTTATCAGTGCCACCTAATCCTAAGGAGGAAAAGTTCCAGAAGTGGCTTCGTCAGTGAAAACTTGCTTCTTGGTGCTCCCTTTTGCAGAAGTGTAAATGATAGGTGGCCGTTTGTTGGAGCAGATGCCTCACCGGCCATCCCTACCTGCCTCCCACTGCCTGACTCACTATCCCATGGCTCACTCAGAGTCATCACTTACAAGTTAGAGGATCCAGGAGGTACTCTGGAGCCCTAGAGGGATATGCCTCTTCTGGAAGAGCTATGAAACCTCACTGATGAACAGAAGCCTCTCAGTTTCAGATTGTAACCCCTTCTTGTGACCTGTGTCCTTCTTTTGTCTTAAGACACTTCTTAGGATTTCAGAACAGAACTTGGTTTCCAGAGGGCAGCTAGTGAGCTTGTTCTGTTTGGACACTCAGACTGTGCTGTATCTGTGCCAAAGAGGCAACCTTTTGACAGAAGTACTCCCAACCAGCCCACTTCACGCGTGGAGAAAGGTGCTTAAATGCCGTAGTATGGGAAACTTCCTTTCTCTGTCTCAAAGTGCAGTGGTGTGAACCTTTTCCTGTCATTGGTGATTCTCAACATTTTTTTTTCACCATGGAGTCAGAGGTTATATAGCTATATTCAGGGGGAAAATAGCAGGTATTGACAAATTTCATTTTCTTTGTTTACTTATATGTAAATTTTTAAGATGAATTCAGAGAATTTATTTATTCCATTCAAAATGTTTCAGTGAACAAGTTTCAGAAATTTAACTTTATACGTTACATTTTTTCCTGTGCAAGGTCAGATTTTATGTTTTTTAAAAACAAGGACGTTTTTATTGACAGTAAGGTTTTTTATACACTGTTGTGTCTATTATATCCAATGTTCTCACTCAGTTATCCAACACGCAATTACATGTTTTTAATGTTATCTATTTTTATTTATATAAATCTGCTATTAAAATTCCCTATGGGGGCTGTCCCTGGTGGCGCAGTGGTTGAGAATCTGCCTGCTAATGCAGGGGACACGGGTTCGAGCCCTGGTCTGGGAGGATCCCACCTGCCGCGGAGCAGCTAGGCCCGTGAGCCACAACTACTGAGCCTGCGCGTCTGGAGCCTGTGCTCCGCAACAAGAGAGGCCGTGATAGTGAGAGGCCCGCGCACCGCAATGAAGAGTGGCCCCCGCTTGCCACAACTAGAGAAAGCCCTCGCACAGAAACGAAGACCCAACACAGCAAAAATAAGTAAATAAGTTACTAAAACTCCTACCCCCAACATCTAAAAAAAAAAAAATTCCCTATGAATTAAAAAAGACAAAATAATGACAATTTCTTCTTCTTTTTTTGGATTATGAACTCAAAAAGATGAAAAGTTAAATAAGTAAACCATATTTATTTTAATAGCACATATTGGTTATGCTCAACTGTGATCAATGGGTCTTAGGCATTTACATTCCCAACACTTTCCTGTTTGCTTGGGAGTAGCGGGAGTTCAGAAGAAATATAAAATCTGGTGAATGCTCTGGGGGAAGTCACATCGAGCTGGAAGGGTACAACTACCATAGCTGAAGCAGTCAGAGAAAAATATGTCATCTAGTGTGAGTAAAGGACAGTAGTTCTTTAGTTTAGAAAGGGCAAGATCTTTTGCAGTTGGGTAATGACAAGAACTACTTAATATGTGGTTTGGACAGTTCCTTGATGCTATGCCCAGGGGCACAGGCTTTGCACCCATTATTCCCTGTGACCCTCTCATATAGGTATTGCGAGATGCTCCTTTAACAGAAGACACTGAAGCCAAACAAGTTCAGTGACATGCCCAAGGTCCCATCCTGAGCCTGAGTGGCAGGCTTAGGTCTCACTGATGCAGAGCTGGTGTTTTTTTTTTTTTTTTTTTTTTAATTGAAATATAATTAACATAGACAGTATATTAGTTTCTGATGTACAGCATAATGATTTGATATTTGTTATGTATTGTGCAATGATCACCACAATAAATCTAGGTAATATCCATCACCATACAGAATTACAAACTTCTTTCTTAGGATGAGAACTTTTAAGATCTGTTCTCTTAGCACCTTTCAAATATACAATACAGTATTATTAACTATAGTCACCATGCTGTACATTACATCTCCGTGACATTTATTTTATTACTAGAAGTTTGTACCTTTTGACCACCTTCACCCATTTCGCCTACCCACAATCTTCCACCTCTGGCAACTACCAATCTGTATATGCAAGTTGTTTTGTTTTTGTTTCTGTTTTTTATAGGTTAGTCGTTATTCCACATTTAAGTGAGATCATATGGCAATTTGTGTTTCTTTGGCTGACTTCTGTGTTGTCACAAATGCCTAGGTTTTAGGCTTTTTTATGGCTGAGTAATATTCCATTGTATATGTGTACCACATCTTCTTTATCCATACATCTGTCAATGGACACTTAGGTTGTTTCCACATTTTGGCTATTGTAAATAATCCTGCAATGAACATAGGGGTGCATATATCTTTTTGAGTTAGTGTTTTTGTTTTCTTCACATAAATACCCTGAAGTGGAACTGCTGGATCACATGGTAGTTCTATTTTTAATTTTTTGAAGAACTTCCATGCTGTTTACCATAGTATATGTACCAGTTTACACTCCTGTCAACAGTTCATGAGGTTTCCCTTTTCTCCACATCCTGGCCAACTCTTTTTATTTCTTGTGTAAAAACACAATAATAGCCATTAACAGGTGTAAGGTGATATCTCATTGTGGTGTTGATACGCATTTCCCTAAAGATTTGTGATGTTGAGCACCTTCTCATGTTGACATTTTTCTATATGTCATTTTCTTGGGGAAAATGTCTATTTAGAGCCTCTGCCCGGTTTTTAATCAAATTGTTTCTTGGCTGTTGTGATGTATGAATTTTTTAATGTATTTTGGATATTAGCCCCTTGTCAGGTATATGATTTGAAAATATTTTCTCCCATTTGTTAGGCTGCCTTTTCATTTTGTTGATGGTTTCCTTTCTTGTGCAGAAACTTTAGTTCGATGTAGTCACACTTGTTTATTTTTGCTTTTTGTTGCCTTTGTTTTTGGTGTCAAATCCAAAAAAAATCATCACTAACACCTCTGTCAAGGAGCTTATCACCTGTGTTTTCTTCTGGGAATTTTATGGTTTCAGGTCTTTAATCCATTTTTAGTTTGTTTTTGTGTATGGTTTAAGATAGGGGTCCAGTTTTATTCTTTTGCGTGTGGCTGTCTGCTTTTCCCAACACTGTTTATTGAAGAGACTGTCCTTTCCCCATTGTATGTTCTTCAGAGCTGGTATTTTTAAACTATCTCTATTCTCTGTGAAGTGGTTGAAAGTGCCTCCTTAAAAGAAACAAAGCCCAATAAAATATTAGCTAAACATAATGGCAGTATTTATTGAACTTTCATGGGCCAGGCATTATTCTAAGTAACTTTTCATGTATCTCACTTAATTCTCACATAAATACTATGAACCACAGAGAATTAAGTGCCCTGCCTAGGACCACAATGCGAGCAAGAAAGACTTAGATTGTGGTTGAAGAATGGGCCTCATGCTGATAAGCTTTGGGGATGAGACATGACCATGTCTGGGCGGAGCTGATCTCCCACAACCTGACAGAAGGAGCATGAAGGTGCCAAGTTCAGGCAGGGAGGAGCCCCACTCCGGGGCAGAATGTCACTTTGGACTAAAGGCATAGCAGTGTGAAACCTGAGATTTATGAAGAGGAGCCTAGAAATAGGAGGACAGAGAGAAGAAGGGGAGAGTCTTGGAGAGCCCCTAGAAAATAGAATGCCTAGGGCTTCCCTGGTGGCACAGTGGTTGAGAATCCGCCTGCCGATGCACGGGACACGGGTTCGTGCCCCGGTCCGGGAATATCCCACATGCCACGGAGCGGCTGGGCCCGTGAGCCATGGCCGCTGAGCCTGCGCGTCTGGAGCCTGTGCACCGCAATGGGAGAGGCCACAGCAGTGAGAGGCCTGCGTACCGCAAAAAAAAAAAAAAGAAAAGAAAATGCCTAGACTGATCAGTAAGGAGCAGAAATGAAGAATGGGAGAGAAAGGCCAATCTGAGGTCTGTGCCACAGTGAAGAGAATGGATTCTGCTGTAGGCTTTTGGGCAACTCTAATCCACAAATAGGAAATGTAAGTGTTGGCTCATTTTCTTGAAATCAAGTTTATTTCTCAGTATGACATCAGAAGTTTCTCCCTCTTAGAGTCTTCATTTGAATCATCATATCTTTCAAGAAACTCACTTCCAGGTGTGGACAACAATGCTGTAGTTAGCACTGCCTTAAAATGTGAGAAATGAACATGTAAAAATTCTCACTTGGATTCTGTGAAAGAGAGAATAGATAGTTGATTAATATATCACCAGATTAATCTGTCACTAGATTTTGAAGACAGTGCTTTGGAACATGTCATGTCTCTTAACAGCCTTTTCAGATTTTCTCAGGAAAGATCTTTGTGAATTGATCATTGATAGTTCAACAGAGAATTTGAGAATAATACTGTGTGCCAAAAAAAAAAAAAAAAAAATCCTGGGAACAAATCCTGTCTTCACTGTTTACCAGCTGTGTGATGCTGAGTAATTGATTTAATGCCTCTGAACCTCAGTTTTCTTATCTATGAAATGGGATAATAGTATTAATACTTGCCTTATAGAGAAGCTTTTGAATTAAGTAAAAGTAACATATAAAGTGACTAACATAGAGCCTGGCAAATATAGGCAAGTCCATAATTGTGTGTCATCATCATCACCACTGTCATTTAGCTCCCCCTTAAAGAGACATTTATCTATGGGTTCTATATAAGCAGGCTAAATACCTTTGATAAAAATGAGATGGTCTGAAACTTACATGGGGACTTTCTTATTCAGCGCTCATGTCACCATCAGCAATGGCAGTATATTAATTTTATTTGGTTGTTGACCTACTGTATATATTATGTGCTAAGTACTTGGACTGCTTTGAGGGAGCTTCAGACAAATGTGAAAAAGGGCACAAATGAATAATCTTAATGCAGTGTAAGTGTTATATTCAAGTGTACATAGTATGGAAGCACAGAGGAGGTACTTTTTCTCTAGGGCTGGCTGGGTGGTTAAGTGGGCAGGAATGTGACTTTTGAACCAACTCTAGATGGATGATTACTTGACAGATAAGAGGTCAAGAACACTGCAAGCAGCATCACCCTCCCCCTGGAAGCATATAAAGAATATGGCATGTGCTGGACATGAGAAATGTTCACTATGAATGGAGTGTGGAGTGTAAGATGGGTGAGGCCAGGGTAAGTGAGTTAAGGCCAGAGGAGCAAGGGTATCGTTTGCCATATTTCAAGGTGTTCCCTGAAATGTTGGCCCAGAGCAAGTCTTGATGTTTAAGCAGGAAAGTCACATAATCAAATTTGTGTTTTAGAAAGATGCTTGAAAATAGTGCAGAGGATGGATTGGAGGGAGAAAAAGTGGAGGACAATTTGATGTTTTTAGTTTTTAATTTTAAAAATATTTATTTATTTTGGCTGCACCGGGTCTTAGTTGCAGCACGTGGGATCTTCATTGTGGCATGTGGACTTCTTAGTTGCGGCATGCCTGCAGGGTCTAGTTCCCCGACCAGGGATCAAACCCAGGCCCCCTGCACTGGGAGCACAGAGTCTTACCCACTGGACCACCAGGGAAGTCCCCTGTTTTTTTTAATATGTTCAACATTTTTCCTGTAGTTATTTGCCAATCGTATATTTTTTTTTGATGAAGTCTGTTCATATCTTTTTTCTTTGATTGTAGTAAAATATACATAATATAAAGTTTACCATCATAATCATTTTTAAGTGTACAGTTCAGTGGTATTCAATATATTCATAATGCTGTGCAACCATTACCATCTATCTATAACTCTTTTTATCTTGTAAAGCTAAAAACTGAAACTCTATGCAAATTAAACAATAACTCCTTATTCTTTCCTACCCCCAGCCCCTAACAACCACCATTCTACTTTGTCTTTATGACTTTGACTATGCTAAGTACCTTGTGCTGAGTATAAGTGGAATTGTATAGTATTTGCCTTTACGCCACTGGCTTATTTCACTTAATGTAATGTCCTCAAGGTTCATCCACGTTGTAGCATAAGTCAGAATTTGCTTGCTAATTTAAGGCTGAATAATATTCTGTTGTATGTGTATACCACATTTTGCTTATTCATTCATCCACTGATGGACAGTTGAGTTGTGTTCATTTTTTAGCTCTTGTGAACAATGCTGTTATGAACATGGGCTTATAAATATCTGTTCAAGATCTTGCTCTCAATTCTTTTAGGTATATACCCAGAAGTGGAATTGCTGGGTCATATGGTAATTCTATTTTTAGTTTTTTAAGGAACCGCCATACTGTTTTCCACAGTGGCCGCACCATTTTACATTCCCACCAACAGTGCATAAGGGTTCCAGGTACTCCACATCCTTGATAGTACTTGTTATTATCTTTCTTTGTTATTTCTTTTTTTGGATAGTAGCCATCCTAATGGGTGTGAGGAATACTTTTACGTTTTAAGTGAAAGATAATGAGGGCCAAGATGAGGCATAGTCATGGAAGATAAATGGTAATGGGGAACTCAGGTGGGAGTCTTTTGTTAAGTGCAAGCATTTGAATTTGTTGACTAAATGTGAAACATTTTTTTCTTCTTCCAGTTTTATTGAGATATAATCGACATACAGCCCTGAACAAGTTTAAGGTGTACAGCATAATGATTTGACTTACATACGTCATGAAATAACACAGTAAGTTCAGTGAACATCTGTCATCTCATATAGATAGAAAATAAAAGAAAAATATTTTTTCCTTGTGATGAGCACTCTTAGGATTTACTCTCTTAACTTTCATATATAACATGTGGCAGTGTTAATTATCTTTATCATGTTGTACATGACATCCCTAGTACTTATGTATCTTGTAACTGGGAATTTGTGCCTTTTGACCACCTTCATCCAATTCTCCCTCTTTTCACTCCCACCTCTGGTAGCCATATATCTTATCTCTTTTTCTATGAGTTTGTTTGTTTCTTAAGTATAACTGACCTACAATACTATGTTAGTTCCTGGTGCACAACATAGTGATTTGGTATTTCTATACATTTCAAAATAATCACCATAAGTCTAGTTACCATCTGTCACCATAAGAAGATATTACATTATTATTGACTCTGTTCCCCGCACTGTACATTTCATCTCCATGACTCATTTATTTTGTAACTGGAAGTTTATACCTCTTAAGAGGATGAATTATATGTCCAACTTTGACGCTTCAACGCATGTCTAAATCTGACAAATAATAAGGCCATCATTAGAATCCAGTAGGACAGATAAGGCAATGAGCAGGATTTCTTAAGTGGGACTTAGATGTTCATTAATTTATTGATATTTGTAAATATTTTCAAAGGAACAAATTTGTACTGGAGCACAAATATCAATTTAAAAAATTCCATTTTTATAGAACCAAGTTATACGTTGTGGAAAATATAAATTGTGATTATATGTTTTACTGTAAGTATCAGTTAGAACAGGTCTTGTGATGTGGCGTGCAGTTACTTTAACAAAGTAACATATCTGTAGAGTATTTTGCAATTTAGAAGTCTCCTTCATATAAACTGTATTTAATCTTTTACAGTTTCACCATTCTTTTATTTACTGACATTCAACAAGTACCTTTGGAGTACCCCCTCGGTTTCAGGAACTGTCCTAGGCTCTGGAAACATCCTGCTGCATACATCCTAGGGATAGGCCCTGGAGTTTAATTATCTATAATATGAATTCTTAACTTGGGTTCAGGGAAGGGTTTTAGGATAAGGAGGTGTCTATGATCTTGGTAAAATTTACATAAAATATTTTCAAGAGGAGATTTTTATCAGAATTTCAAAGCCATGACCCTAAACTGATTAAGAGTCATGGTCTTCAAGAAAAACTGAGCCTCACAGAAGTTGATTGACCTGCCCAGGGTCCCAAGAATCAAGTGACAGTCTGGGTCTTTTAGCCCTGGTTTAGTGCACTCTGCAGTGCCATGCTGCTTCTCAGTATCCATTCTGTTATGTCCTCCTTCTCTAAAGAATGATCCATTTTCCTAAGGTTTTATAGATCATTCAAATTTCTCACTGTAAATGTCACTTCGTATCAGGATGCGACAATTAACAAATTTTATAATATAACTAGATTGACTTTAATTTCTTGTAGCTCTTAAAACACAGAAACTTCCAATCCCGGTGGTTCTAAAGGCATTTTATGAAGATAGTGTTCCTGCATCTTTGTTGCAGAAGAACATGGTAAGGGTCCTGGAGAAACTCCAGTGGCATTTCTTTGGTCATCTTGAGGAAGTGGAAACGTGTGCCATTCCTAAGAAGACTGTTGGCCCTTTTATTGAAGGACACAAACCAATGCCTTCGAAATGACCTTCTTGACTTCCTGCAGTGGGAAGCATTGAGCTCTATGGTGAAACAGGCTTTATATATACACACCACCATCTGACCTTTGGGTCAGGACATTTGCAATCAATTTGAAGTGCAGCAAGTGGAACCACAGTGCTGATGAGCTCTCACAGTAGGGTAAGCAAGGCTACCTGGGACTGAGGGGCATGGAACCTCTATTGATTTTTTTAGATGCTTCTACCATATGTTCCTAAACTGCTGGGCTTGGAATTAAGTCAGTTGCCAGAGATGATACCACAGGACAAGAAGACAGCCTGTGTATTAAAGGCTGAAGAAAAATTTTCACACACCCCAGAAATAAATTAATTTTTTTTGGAAAATCAAGTGGAGAAATTTGCTTATAGGCTACTTACTATCCTAGCAGTGAACAGAAATTAGGCAGAAATGTTTAGCAAGAATAAGCTTTGTAGTTTATAGCACTGGCCTAGCAGGACTTCAATCAAAATGTACCTGAATACTCCCAGCCTTCTAGAACTATGTCTAAAGCCAAATATAACTTTGTTCAAGAATGAAATGCTGCGCCTGCACATCTGGGGCCTGTGCTCCGCAATGGGAGAGGCCACAACAGTGAGAGGTCCGCGTACCACAAAAAAAAAAAAAAAAAAAGAATGAAAAAGAATTTCTAATTCACTTATTAAGTCCTCAAAAGTTTTGCTACCCTGTTTACGAAGCAGATAATTTTATATCAGCTTGTTGGGGTTGTTTACTGAAACTCTAATAAGCTTGTTGGGCTTGGTGTGTGTGTGTGTGTTTTCTTTGACTTAGGGTTAAGTATTCCTGATTTGAAGGAATAATTTTAGATAATATATTTGGTTGGCACAGCCATGTGATTACTGATCTGTGGCTCTTTCCTTGATTCCTGTCTTTAGAGTTTAATTAGAAATGCAGAAGCTTTACATTGGCTGCGTTTTTTCCTGCCTACTTTAACTCCTTGTGTTATTTTTTGAAAGACAGAAAGGACTCCTAAATAGCCATCACTGATATATTTATCCATCTGGTAAAAGATTTTTTAGCACCTATTATGTGCCTGTGTGCTGTGCTACTTTCCAGTGATTGGAAATTTAGATAGACAAATTGTGATCCAGGTTTATCGAGGTAATTATAGTCTGCTTAGGGAGACTGGAGATCAAGGGCTAATTAGCATAAGAAGCAGAATGAAAGGATGATGAAATTGAGGAGGATGGAACAGTCTTTTCTGGCAGAAGACACCTGGGAATCTTAATGGAAGGAAGGCCTATATGTTTTAGATAAGCAGATAATTCCAAAGGGAGAAAGACCACAGCTCTATCAATCATAGGTCTCTATCTTCCTAACTGTGCTTTTAGTATACTTCCCAAATGAATCAGCACTATTTCACGTAAAGAGAATTTTAAAAAAATTAATTAATTAATTTTTGGCTGTGTTGGGTCTTCGTTGCTGCGCGTGGGCTTTCTCTAATTGCAGCGAGTGGGGACTACTCTTCGTTGCACTGTGCAGGCTTCTCATTGAGGTGGCTTCTTTTGTTGGGGAGCACAGACTTTAGGCACGTGGGCTTCAGTAGTTGTGGCACGTGGGCTCAGTAGTGGTGGCTCACAGGCTCTAGAGTGCAGGCTCAGTAGTTGTGGTGCACGGGCTCAGTTGCTCCCTGGCATGTGGGATCTTCCCAGACCAGGGCTCAAACCCATGTCCCTTACATTGGCAGGCGGATTGTTAACCACTGCGCCACCAGGGAAGCCCAAAGAGAATGTTTTAATACTTAAAATTTTATCAGCCTATTCAATGCCATCCCTATCAAACCACTAAGGGCATTTTTCACAGAACTAGAACAAAAAATTTTACAACTTGTATGGAAACACAAAAGACCCTGAATAGCCAAAGCAATCTTGAGAGAGAAAAACGGAGCTGGAGGAATCAGGCTCCCTGACTTCAGACTGTACTACAAAGCTATAGTAATCAAGACGGTAAGGTACAGGCACAAAAACAGAAATATAGATCAATAGAACAGGATAGAAAGCCCAGAGATAAACCCATGCACATATGGTCACCTTATCTCTGACAAAGGAGGCAAGAATATACATTGGAGAAAAGACAGCCTCTTCAATAAGTGGTGCTGGGAAAACTGGACAGCTACATATAAAAGAATGAAATCAAAACACTCCCTAAGACCATAAACTCAAAATGGATTAAATACCTAAATGTAAGGCTAGACACTATAAAGCTCTTAGAGGAAAACGTAGGCAGAACACTGTATGACATAAATCACAGCAAGATCCTTTTTGACCCACCTGCTAGAGTAATGGAAATAAAAACAAAAATAAATAAATGGGACCTAATAAAACTTCAAAGCTTTTGCACAGCAAAGGAAACCATAACAAGACAAAAATACAACCCTCAGAATGGAAGAAAATATTTGCCAATGAAGCAACTGACAAAGGATTAATCTCCAAAATATACAAGCAGCTCATGCAGCTCAATACCAAAAAAACAACCCAATCCAAAAATGGGCAGAAGATCTAAATAGATATTTCTCCAAAGAAGATATACAGATTGCCAACAAACACATGAAAGGATGCTCAACATCACTAATCATTAGAGAAATGCAAATCAAAACCACAATGAGATATCACCTCACACAGGTCAGAATGGCCATCATCAAAAAATATGCAAACAATAAATGTTGGAGAGGGTGTGGAGAAAAGGGAACCCTGTTGCATTGTTGGTGGGAATGTAAATTGATACAGCCACTATGGAGAACAGTGTGGAGGTTCCTTAAAAAACTAAAATAGAACTACCATATGACCCAGCAATCCCACTACTGGGCATATACCCTAAGAAAACCATAATTCAAAAAGAGACATGTACCACAATGTTCATTGCAGCACTATTTACAATAGCCAGGACATGGAAGCAACTTAAGTGTCCATTGACAGATGAATGGATAAAGAAGATGTGGCACATATATGCAATGGAATATTACTCAGCCATAAAAAGAAATGAAATTGAGTTATTTGTAGTGAGGTGGATGGACCTAGGGTCTGCCATACAGTGAAGTACATCAGAAAGAGAAAAAGAAATACTGTATGCTAACACATATATATGGAATCTAAAAAAAAAATTGTTCTGATGAATCCAGGGGTAAGACAGGAATAAAGACACAGATGTAGAGAATGGACCTGAGGACATGGGGGCAGGTGGGGGGGAAGAGTAAGCTGGGGTGAAGTAAGAGAGTAGCATTGACATATGTACACTACCAACTGTAAAATAGTTAGCTAGTGGGAAGCAGCTGCATAGCACAGGGAGATCAGCTCCGTGCTTTGTGACTATCTAGAGGGGTGGGATAGGGAGGGAGGGAGGGAGGTTTAAGAGGGAGGGGATATGGGATATATGTATACATATAGCTGATTCACTTTGTTATACAGCAGAAACTAACACACCATTGTAAAGCAATTATACTCCAATAAAGATGTTAAAAAAATCAGCCAATGCAAGAAAGGCATTGCCTATTCCATACAACACCTCAGTATTTGTGATGTTTTGTCATTATTGGTATAGCTTCTTCTAATGATTTCCTTATAATGTTTCCTGTCTTTAGGTACAGTCCTAATGTATTACTGGGCCTGGCCTTTTGGGGAGGAAAGTCATAAAATCAACTATGCATTAGGTCTGCATCATCTAATATTTGAGCCAGCAACCACTGGTCGTTGAGCCCTTGAAATTTACTAACCCAAATTAAGACACACTGTAATTTTAAAAACCGCACTGTCATTCGAAGACTTGATGCCCTCCCCACCCAAAAAAGGATGCAGACTTTCTTCATATTTATATTGAATTCAGTTTGAAATGATAGTACTTTTACATACTGGGGGGAATAAAATATATTATTAAAATTGATTTCACCTGTGTCTCTTTCGTTGTTTTAATATGGCTACCAGAAAATTTAAAATTACATAGGTGGTTCTCATTATATTTCTATTGGAAAGTGCTTATGGAACTGTTGTTGCAAGGATTAAATATAAGAGGATTAACCCAGATAATGAAGCTGAATGCAAGTGTGTGCAGTGAGCTCTAGACTGCCATCCAGAGAGTGGGTTCAGTCTTAGCTCTGACCTCGACTCTCCAGGTGGTCATTCACTTTCTCTGTCTGGGCCAAGGTTTTCTAATCTGAACAATGTGGAAAAAATTCAGAAGTGGCTAAGTCCTTTCTCACATTAAATCCAGCTATTCAGGAGTATAAGATGAATCTTATTTGTAACCCTTCCAGTCTCCCCTCAAAGCCTATTAGATGAAACAGTCTTCATCATTCCAATTCTTTATTTAAGAGAGGTTAAATTTGTAATTACTGTAATTTGGAGCTTCTTTGAGCAGCCTGAGGCTGGAGCACAGCATCTTTCAATCTGTTCAGGGCTGCGTGAAGCAATTGAACATGTTGTGACTTATAAGGGTCTGACAAAGATATTTTGCAAGGAAATTTCCAGCACTCTTGAAAAAAATCCAGATGTGTCTGAAAGTAAACCATTTTTAGTCCCAGTAGTTTTTATGATGTCATTTCAAATAGGCTAACTCAATAAAAGTATCCTTATTTTAAAAATTAATATTGGAAAATCCATTTCTGACTTTATGGTTTGCTTTTAAAAGTTAACTTAAAGAACTTTGTTGATGTTAGAAGTTACAATACTTGTTCATTATTAAAGTTAGCACATACAGAGCACTTCATACACAAAAAGTTAGGATTACTTGAACCCCATCAGATTTTTCTCATTGTCCATATATTTGACTATAATATTAAATATAAGATATATATAGTATTTTGAAAATTTTCAACTAGTATTCTACTTTGGGATATATGGGTAATTTAGAATATTGTATTTTTATAAACAATATATATATATATAAAATATATGTTTATATGCTTCCACGATGATTCATTCAAAGTCGTTTTTTTGTTTGTTTGTTTTTGCGGTACGCGGGCCTCTCACCGCCGTGGCCTCTTCCGTTGTGGAGCACAGGCTCCGGACGTGCAGGCTCAGCGGCCATGGCTCACGGGCCCAGCCGCTCCACAGCATGTGGGATCCTCCTGGACCAGGGCACGAACCCGTGTCCCCTGCATCGGCAGGCGGACTCTCAACCACTGCGCCACCAGGGAAGCCCCAAAGTCTTTTTTTTTTAATAGACAAACGCCGGTCAAAGGACATACATATTTTAAGGCTTTTCATATTTATTATAAATTTTCCTTACTGAAAGTTTGTATTTTCAGCTTATGTTTCCATTAGCAGGGTACCAGCTTGCCCGTTGCCTGAAACATCGGCAATATTCAAAGTAAGATTTTAAGTCTTGTTTAGATTGATAGGTGAAAAATTGTGTTTCATTTTTGTTGGATTTTGTATTTCTTAGATTGCTTGGAGGATCAGAAATGGTTTAATGAACATATTGGTAATTTCTAATTCTTCTTTGGTGATAGCTTATTCCTGGGGGTTATTTAGTTTATGTAGTTACTTATTTGAGGTAGTTTTCCTTTTTGAGCAGTGAGCTGGTTTGGATCACATGGAACCATCAAGATCTTTCCTCCCTGCTTTGGCATCCAGCCCTGTGCAGTTAGACAGCCTCTCTCAACCATCCAGTCCCTATCAGTTGGTCATCTGTACAAAGATACACACACACATACACACACACACATAACACACACACACACCCCCCACACACATATAGCGGTGAAAACCACTGTAGTTCCCAGCTTAATCTTGTGCTCCGGGAGGTGATTAACTCCTTACAGGAGGATGAAGAGAATTTAACTCCATATGATCCTTCTTTTGGAGTCTTTATTGGAATAGTTGTGTGTGTGTGTGTGTGTGTGTGTGTGTGTGTGTGTCTGTTTTATTTTCCAAAGCAAATGAAAAAGCCTCATAGTGATATTAACTATACTAGGATCTCTGCTACAAACAAAAATCCTCAGACTGGGCTTCCCTGGTGGCGCAGTGGTTGAGAGTCCACCTGCCGATGCAGGGGTCACAGGTTTGTGCCCCCGTCCGGGAAGATCCCACATGCTGCGGAGCGGCTTGGCCCGTGAGACATGGCCGCTGAGCCTGCGCGTCTGGAGCCTGTGCTCCGCAACGGGAGAGGCCAGAACAGTGAGAGGCCCGTGTACCGCAAAAAAAAAAAAAAAAAAAAAAAAAAAACAACGAATCCTCAGTCCTCTGAGCTACTACAGCTCACTTATTTGAACCACACTGGTATGACCCCTTGCAAAATCACCTCCATTGAGCTGTTATTATAAGGCCACTATAAGAAAGAACCCTATGAAATATTGTAACGCATCTGTTGTGAAAATATTGGTATGGCCGTTTTCTTCTAACACTGATGTTCTAATACATGAAAGATGCATTTTTAAAAATTAGGTGCTAGAAAAAGTGCTGTTTTGATTCCTTTCTTCTGCTATTTGTGTTCATGTTGCAGCTTTTGCTTGGCTGCTTGAAAATGCAGCCAAATTTGAAGCCAAATCACAGTGATAGTATTGACTGTTTTGGAACTTATTTGTGTGCTCCAGTTGTTTAGTTTTACTTTTACTCCTTTACCTATAATTTCTTGTGTCATTATTGGTTAAATTTTGTGTGTGAACCTAAAATTTTTTTTATGAACCCCAACTTTTCATATTTTGTTTTTGTGTTTATTTTGGTTTTTGGCCTCTCCAAAGGCAAAGATAACAAGAAGTCCTTTTGGGGGGAGAGGTGAGGTATAGATAGAAATAAACTAATCAATCTCCAGTATAGTATTTCTGGAAAAGAGCAAGGCCTATGATTGAGAACAGTTTTTACAAGCATAGTAAAGAATATTATCATAATTTTCATAATGATTTTAAGTTTTGCTACAAAAAAATAGAATGCACTAAACATGCATTTTTGAAATCTGTTCCTAGGCAAAAGAGCTTCTACTCCCAAGCAAAAAAATGTGGAAATCAACTGTATTATTCCATGGCCTTTCACTTTTGAATATGTTTGCTTGTTTTAATGACAGTATTTCTCTGATCCTGATATCAGTCTGTTCTTTTATGATATTATTTCTGTTCATTCACTGAGCAGGTTAGCGATTGATTGATTTTTGGTTTCCGTTGCTATGTGCAGGCTTACGCGGGGAGCGGGGGCTACTCTTCGTTGCAGTGCACGGGCTTCTCATTGCGGGGGATCTCTTGTTGCAGAGCACGGGCTCTAGGCACATGGGCTCAGTAGTTGTGGCGCACAGGCCTAGCCGCTCTGTTACATGTGGGATCTTCCCGGACCAGGGATCAAATCCGTGTCTCCTGCACCGGCAGGCAGGTTCTCAACCACTGTGCCACCAGGGAAGACCCCAGATTAGTGATTTAAATAAGCTGCTTTTCACAGGAATAAATGAATAACATAAAATTCTTTTATTGTAAATATCAACTCAATTTTATGGTGTCCTTTTTGGGTATTCAATGGTATGGTACTTAAAAAAATTAATACAAGCAGTTGAAGTTACCTAAATGCTATCTCCTTATACAGAATTCAGTGTTTTAAATAGAAATATGCTTTAGAAAGCTAAGCAAAGTGTAAAGTAAAAGGTATATTACTAAAAGCTAAATATGTATTAATATTCCTTGATTCAAATTATGGGCTTCAGTTACCCCAGCATTTTGGAGAGAAGTGAGGTCATCTGTGTCCTGCACAACTTTAGGGGGAGCTATTTGCATGGACTACTTTAGCCCATTATGGCATTCATTGTATTTCATCTCCAGGGAAATACTTTTTAACTGTGTTTGAAAGGATGAATTTAACTTAACTCTTCCTCAAAAATTTAGAAACGATATTTCTGTCAAATCAGAGAATTTTCTTCCTGGGTGTTAAAGAATGATATGAGGAAAACATTAGCTACATCACTGTATTTAAATGCTGCTTGGATATTGGCACTCCGTTACTCATTTTTATTTTAGTGATTTTCACTTCAGAATTCAAAATTAATTCCATATCCCGGCATCAAGTCTCTCCATCAGATTGAACTTGAACTGATGTAGCTGATGTGCTGCTTTGGAGCCCATAAGTGTGTGGGGGAATTGCAGTCTGTCTTCGATGCAATGTTTTGGAAAAATGCAGACTTATTAGAGCCTCCAGCCAAGCAGCTGTGCCCACCTACATTGAGGATGACTGAAAGAAGGTTTCCAGAGGAGAGAGATAGACAAAAGAAGGAGAGAGGAACAGTCAGGAGGTAGGAGGGAGGAAGGAAGGAAACCAAGTTATTCAGAGACTGTACTCAGACTCCAGGCTCTGAGACTAGGGTTGTAGAAGCAATATATGCTGGACTCTGTTTGTTGTCCAGTCCAATATCCGTTGTCAACTTCAGTCTTTTGGGCTAGCTTCTATTATATAGCTTGGAAAGATTTTTCTCAACTTTCATTATAGTCGGGTTTGCCATAGGATAATGGCATTATAGTTGGGTTTGCCATAGGATAATGGCATTTGGTAAATGGAAATCTATATTCCTGCCTCCTCCTGGTTTTTTTTCCCTTCCTACCTTAAATACTGATGCAGTGTGTAGAATTGCAGCTGTTCAGGGGTCATCTTCTGAACAAGAAGAATAGACCATATTATGCCCAGTCTTCCCTGAGTTTCTGCCTACCTCCAGACTTCTGGTCATATGAGAAAAAACAAACCCTTATTTGGAGTCAAAGTTTTTGTTACTTGCATCCAAATGCATTCCTAATCAATAAACCGTACAGTCTCATATTATGGTGGCATTTGTCTTTTATTCTCCAATAATCTCATTTCCAAGAATGAGTGAGAAAAAATACATATAAAGTTCTCATTCCAACACTTCTTCAAACCTGAAATTTCCATCCTGCTTGGCCAGGATGAACCCCACTTATGAGGTACTTAGTAGTTGCTTATTGAATGGATGTGAAGGATAGGAAAACACTCTTCAAATGTGGTGATGGAAACCTTTTTGAGTTCTCTGATTTGGCTGTTCCATAATGCACAGCAACATTATACTCTTAAGTTCAGCACCCATCTCTACTTATACAAGCCCTTGCCCTCGTGCGTGGTGTTGTGGAAACCCATTTCTATATCTGGCTGCCTTTTCTGGTGGGAAAAAAGGGAAGTCTGAGTTAGTATAGTATGAACTTTGACTACACTTTTAAAAAGCACAAAAAAACTAAGAAATATGTTCGCCAGATAAGGATTTATGTGGAGCTCAATCACAATGTGCTCATGTCTGCTTGGAGACAGCGAAGTTTGATGGTTGAGGGAGAGGTCATTAGAACCCAACAGAATTACATTTGAAACCCATTGTTGTCACTGCTGGCTGTGTGAGGTTGAGAAACTTAGTTAATTTTCTGAGCAAGCATTCCTTTCTTTGTAAAACAGAGGTAAGAATACCTGTTTTCCGTAGTGGCTGGGGCTAAATTAAATCATATGTACATAAAGTGTTTGGCATGTAGTAAGGGATTAATAAATGATCACTTTTCTATTAATGGTTGTAGTTATCCTGCAATATGATGGTTGGAAGATGTGATTGTGTCAGAACAAAATAAGAAATATAATGTCAGCTTGCACCTACTTCTCTTGTTTTAGAAAAATAGTTCTGGTTTATGATAACCTTATCTCTTCCTTGAGATGTTTCTGATTAGTCAGTCTGATCCATTCAAAGCTGTCAGTACAAAATTTCCTGTGATCTCTACCTGCCTTGCTGTATTGTCTGCTGGAGCCTCCAGAGGTGACCAGCTTCAGAGATTTCATTGTGTGTAATTAGTAGATTTCATTGTGTGTAAAATAAATTTCTTTTTTAATTAAAGAAATACAATTAAAGACATCTTCTAGCACACTAGTTGGGAGCTAAAAACAGGTTGGGTTTTTTTGATGGATGTTGTTGAGAATGTTCTGATTTGTGCATTGATATTCTCTCACTTTGAGGGTTCCCAGGAACGCTCAGTGAAGATGGTAACCTTCACCTAAGACTCTACAAAATGATTAATTACCGTTCATGTGTAATGAGGTAATTAAAACTTTGGGGGCATTTTGGCACTTCTAACGGCTTCTTTAATTATCTGAAGGAGGCTTTTACCATCTCAAGAGGTATAACTGGCCTTTGGGAACTAAAGAACCACCTCAGAAAACAATAGAGCATCCCCCATGTTGGCGAACAACCTCTCTGATGAATGTTCTCTTTGAATAAACAGCCCACAGATATAAATCCTGGATTGAAATCACTGGGGAACTCTGACACAGTTTCTAATATACTAGTTACTCTTTCTTGATTGGCATAGGTATGTTCAGAGATCAGAACAGAAGCAGAACAGTTCTTTACTCAAATCCTTGCCTTGAGGCTAATTATTCTCCAGGAAGAAAGATGTCTCTGGGAGGTAGCCAAAGGTGTCCCTTAGAAAAAGATTACAAGAGAGCCTTACCCAACGAGATAGAAGCTGTTTGGCTCCACCAGACCTTTGCTTGCTTCCTTAGGAAATATCACAGAAAATGGAAGTGGCAATAATGTTAACAATAATTATAATTGAGTTCAGTGAATGATGACAATAAGGGAGAGTTGTCTGTTTCAGGAAACAGACATGGAACAAACAATCTGTACAAACCCCTAGGTCACAGCTTACAGGTGGCTCTGGATTTTATGGCTTATATCCAAGTGAGGGAGAGAGTTGGTGCCTATGGGATATGTGTTTCAGGTGAAACATGGAGATACAAGTCTAATAATATCAGTGAAAGGAAACTAAAAGGAAATTGAGACATACCTCAGGAAGAAAACTTGATCTATACCGAAACCTTGCTCTAGAAAGCAAGGGAACTATTTGCTACGTTAATGGAGGGCATTGTCAGGATTTGATTTTCCCTTTTGGAATTAAGCAGCTTTTTCTTTTTCTTCTGTTTTTTTTAAAGTGTGGTAAATACGAGGTTTATTTTAAGTACGAGGCCACTATGTGCTATACTGACAGTAGATACAGGGCCAGAATAAGTTTGTAAATATTCATACACGTGTAAAAAAGACGACAACTTACACATATTTTATTTACTTGATTGAAAGCCTTACGGTACATAAAATGCTTTCTGTAGTTGATCTCAGCTTTGTTTACACTGAAGTGAGTTATATCTGGGTTTTCTATGCTCAAGACTACTCAACTGCTGCTGCCGCCGCCATTGGTTTGTTTTCTTTCAGGATCAAGGTGGGTACTTTCAAATAAAATCTTGTTTTTAATTCCTTCTATGGCAAGTCTTTCCTGGATTCTTAGCTTTGCATAATTATACCTACAATGGAACCAGCATCCTAAAGTCACCAAGATAAATCCTCCTACTCCCATGTCACATGATCTTCTAATTCCACCTTCCCCTTCCCAGGCTCCTGGGGCTCTGGTGCAGCCATCATGGGGACAGTAGGCACCTCCTGAGCAGCTTTTTCTTGAAAAGAACTAACAGTATTCATTTTAATATACATTTAAGGTGAGGCAATAATACTAGTTTGTGTTATCAAAAACAACAGGTACTACTCAAATTACCTTTAGGTGTTGTGAGGTGCAGAGTTTTGAAACTTTGCAGTCTGGCTGAAGGGAGTGGAAAAAGTATAAGGTAGAATATGGAATTGGAGTGGGACCTTGTAGGGTAGGGGGATTCTCCACCTGCCAAGTTAGGGGAATGGGGGCAAGGAGGGACAAAATGAATGTAAAAGAAATAAATGGAAGATGAGTTTGGAAAAATAGGTTTGTGCAAGAACCAGGAAGGTTTAGAATATAACTTACAGAGCTCTGAGCTCAACTCATCTTGTGTGGGCGGCCTTCTTGAGGGCTTTTAAGCGGGAAAGTAGTAACATGATTAGAAGTAGACTATATTTTAAGTAAAGGTAGAAATTAATTCTTGAAATTTAGGAAACTTCCAACAATACCTGATTTCAAAATGAAAGTTAATATCTATATGTTCAAATATTTCTTTTTAAGAGTCTGAAAAACATGGATCTCCACCTAAGTGAAAAGCCAGTTTCATTTTCCCAGCCACATTCATCATCCCTAAAACATTTCGAAGTGTCTATCCTGGCAGAGTGGTCCAATTTAAATATACAGTTTCATCAGACCTCTTTAATGCCACATTATTTTAGGTAAAGTTGTTTCAATTGAGTGCACACATCTATTAGTGTGGAGTCATGGTGGATAATGAAGCACTGTTATTCCCACGGACCCATGTTAGGTGGACCAGGGATTTTAATTAAATATCCGAATGGGTGTTGCACAGTAGACACTCTCTAGAAAGCATCTGTCAGGGTTAATACTTTACAAGTTAGCTATGCCTCTTTCAACCTTTAATAATAATATTCTAA
Source organism: Delphinus delphis (assembly GCF_949987515.2). Taxonomy (NCBI): domain Eukaryota; kingdom Metazoa; phylum Chordata; class Mammalia; order Artiodactyla; family Delphinidae; genus Delphinus; species Delphinus delphis. The sequence continues at coordinate 52,401,325 of NC_082698.1, read as the reverse complement.
CTCTTTATTCTTAGTTACTGCTAATAATTTCAAGGTAATACAGGTAGAAATTACTTGATTATCCAAGTGACTGCACATATCAAAGAAATAGAAAGTAATTTCACGTCTATATGTGTTTTATAAGTAAACATTACTAACATGTTATTGTATTTTTAAAAATTACCTCTTTTTTTCCTAAGAGGAATTGAAAACACGTGATATCCTATGTTTGGAAGTGTTTAATGCCTGGCATATATGTAACTAAACTCAATTCTCAGTAATAGCAGTGACACTGCTCCTGCATCAAATAAATAAATAAACTTCTTGATCATTGCCATTTCTTCGGCTCTCTCCAGGCACTGAACTATAGTCCTATTCATTTTTCATAGTATGCTGCTTGACCACCTCAAGTCCATTTCATTTAAGCGTATGACCTTGCCATTTCCTTCCCCCCATGTAGACTTTGGCCATCTCTGTGGATGGAGCATTTGGAAAAGACTAACTTTGGCCCTTAATTTTCAGGAACATGAAACGCACAGTAGTCTTGTCACGTGTTAAGTCCATCCCTTGGGCACAACCCTCATACGGGCTGTTCAAGAGTAGGTAGGTGGTTGTTCCTGGATGGGAGAGGTGGACATCTATGACCCAAGCATTAATACATAATCACACTATACTGACTGTGGTCTTGGGGAGTGAATGACTGGGCTATTTTGACTTTCATCTCGTTTGGCTCTTTCATATTTCCAACCACTGCTTTGAAAAAAATATATGTTAAATTTTATGCTTCTACTTAAGAAATAGATAACACTGTTCTGTGGATGGATCTGCAAACTCCATTCATTATGGACTACCAATCAGAAGTTATTTTGGTCCCTAAGAAAGAGAGCTTAACATGTATTTTAAGAATATTGAAGAAAACTTTGATACTCTAACTAGAAAAGATAGATTAAAATATTTCAAAATAAAAAGGAATTTTTTTTACTTTTACGACCTCCTCTTTGTTCCCAATTTTTTCTAATGCTGCTGCAGTTGGTAATGTCTTGTGTTGCTGTGTTGTTTCATAAATGCAGTGGAGAGAACAGCTAGATCTCTGTTCTTCCTAAGAGTAGAAAATTCTAATCATGAATACTCAGAATATTAAAAATTTGAGGACTGTATTCTCACTGGATTGGAATAATGACAGTTTAAGCAGAATTGAAGTAAGTTGAAATCACTTTTGACACTCGCAGTTCTTGAGGTCTAGGGAGGACTATCTCATTATAGTTCTTTTTTTTTTTTTTTTTTTTTTTTTGCGGTGCGCGGGCCTCTCACTGTTGTGGCCTCTCCCGTTGCGGAGCACAGGCTCCGGACGCGCAGGCCCAGCGGCCATGGCTCACGGACCCAGCCACTCCGCGGCATGTGGGATCTTCCCGGACCGGGGCACGAACCCGTGTCCCCTGCATCGGCAGGCGGACTCTCAACCACTGTGCCACCAGGGAAGCCCTATAGTTCTTATTTCATGAGTAAGAAAAAAAGAGTCATGTAATACATTTTGTAGATGGTAATAGCACATTGTGCCTTAGTTCTGATATCTCTTTCTTTGACAGTTTGGAGACTACATTGGCTTGCAGGGGAGAATAAAATTTCAGTCATATTAACAGGAACATCTTTTATTTTCCAAGACCTAAGCCCCTGTAGTTCCCAGGGTGCATGATGCTCCTTATAGACACTCATTTGTTCTCATGATATCTTTACTATGCAATATTCGTTAAAAAATCATTTTCAAAAACAAGCAAAATCATGACCCTCATGCACATATAAAATGATGCCATATTAAAAATTCAATTTAGCTCATTAACGAGGGAACCAGTAAGATGCTATAAACGAGTTCTAAGGAGAATCCAAAGAACAGACATAATTATAGGTCAGGAATATTGAAAGCAGGTGTACTGGCCTCTTCTATGGTGGAAGAGGGAAGTCAATTGAAACTCCATGAGACAGAATGTTGCATGTCTATAGGCAGAAATTATTTTGCATTGCTGTCAGTTATCTACAATTTACAGAGTTGTAAAATAGCCTGATGCAAGGTTAGAATGAGATAACCTCGAAGTGTATGCTATAGACAATGCAGTTTTCCCCTGAAGCACAGATTTTTCCCACTATAGTTTTCTACTCTTGCATAACTAGTATTTATTCCATTAAGATTAATTTCATGCATGTACCTTAGGAAGCCTTCCCTGATGCCTTCTACCTGGTTTTAAGTTTTCCTCTACCTCTCAAAATATCTTGTGAATAACAAATACTGTGTTTACTATGTGGCATTATAATTCAATGTTTAGTGTCACTTTCAATTTCTCTTAAGACTAGAACTATATCTTATTTTTTTATTTTCACAGTATTTGGCACATAGACAAATTTTATAAGATGTTTACAGAATGAATGAATGAATGAGTGAATGACTGAGTGAAGAACTGATGGATGTATGCTTGAGTGGAGAGTATAAGAGCACATGTGTGATAAGCAAGCATTTGTCATCCTCTACAGTGCAGCAGGCGTTTGAGTGAGGCCAGTCACCTCTAGATTTCCCTTTGAGCACAATGCATCTCCTATTATTAATAAATTAAACTCTGTTTATCTGACCTTCCTGTTGCCTTACTGTTTCATCTCAGGAAAGTCCTTTATATCTTTCGAACCTCAATTTATATTTGTAAAATGTATTCTCCTTACTATTGCTTAACCACATGTCAGAGATTTTAAAATCATAGATCGTTTAACATTATAGTAATGGATTTGCAAAATTAGACGATTTTGTGTAAGAATAAGCTACATGAGAAATGATTTGAGGTAGGTGGTCAGAAAATCTGTACTCTTTTAGTATTATGACAGTATGGCAAAAGCAGTGAAGCAAGAGCTAGTTCCTTCTCTTGGACTTTTTACTCTGTCCCATAATGTTGCAAATCCCTTGTGCATGTGAGGAACTAATCGTTTATTAGCTGAATCTGTAACCTGTTAGTGCTTCTTTTTAATTAACTAAGCATTGAGCCTAGAATGAATAGGCAGATACTGTAATCACAGTGCCTATATATAAAGGTCCTTACATCTCAGAAATATGCACACAGAATTGTGGTTTTCCAGAATCCTTATTTCAGTGGATTCCTGTTTTTTTTTTGCGGTACGCGGGCCTCTCACTGCTGTGGCCTCTCCTGTTGCGGAGCGCAGGCTCCGGGCGCGCAGGCTCAGCGGCCATGGCTCAATGGACCCAGCCGCTCCGCGGCATGTGGGATCTTCCCGGACCGGGGCACGAACCCGTGTCCCCTGCATCGGCAGGCGGACTCTTAACCACTGCGCCACCAGGGAAGCCCCAGTGGATTCCTATTTTAATGTATATGTTTGCATATGTATTTTTGAAACAGTAGACGTGTTGTGGAAACCACAGGATACTTCCTGCAAAGGGGCAGAGAGCAGTAGACGGCGCCTTGACTTTGAATGAGGTAGAATTTGAGTTGTGTCAATTTCCAGTTGCATGACCTGAAGCAAACTACTTAATTTATTTCAGTTTTATTTTCCTTATATCTAAAATAAGAATAATGACCCTGGTTTCATAGGGCTGAGGTGAGGATAAGGGAGACAGTGAGTGCAGCTGACTTGTGGAAACAGCTGTAGAAAACGTTAGCTCCCCCCAGCCCTTCCCTGGAACACGTCTATGCCCTTATCTGCATTTGCTCATCATTCTTTCTTACTTTCTGCATTTTACTTCCTCTTTAGTCACCACTTTCTTTAAATTCTTCATGATTTCGTTTAAAGCTCACTCCTCCCTACCATGTTTTTTGGTTTTCTTTATCTCTGCCAATTGGACTGTGAGCTCAGTGATGACAGAGGCCCTTGCTTGTCCTGTTGGGAGCCTCCAGAGCACCCTGCAAGGGTCCAGCATCCTGCCTAAGCCCAGCGGACTAAAACTCAGCACAGGAGACCTCTGTCTATACCGAGTTCCTCAGAGAAGTCACCTCAGTTTTACCTGTGTTCTCTAAAAACCAAAGACATTGTCTCTATAGCACAGACTTAAGCTGAATTTATTTTAATAAGTGCCGTCCATGGTCCTGAATAGAGTTTACATTATATACAGTGGGTTTGATTTTCTTTATCCTGCTGCCCTGTAGTTTGAACAGCTTGTACGTGTGTTTTCCATCCAGACTCACTCAACAAGCTTTCCCAAATTCACTGCAGCTTCAGGGTCCCAGGGAGTGAGGACTGACCTGGGGTCAGATGCATCAATCTTACTCTATCGCTAAAGTGATGCAAGAGGAATGAACAGATTTGTGTCAATGCCTGTGGTATTCAGGAAAACATATTAAAACATAGATTTATTTTAATTCCCTATGTTCTGAAGCTGGAAGGCAGAGATATACCCTGTGGTTTCTTTGCTCTTATTTTCTTCTTCACAGTGTATTTATTCCTTGTGAGTATCTTTGGGCATGCATTGTGTTTTCTCTAATGAAAGTAGAAAAATTGTATCCTCATTGCTTATTTTTAGCACTGTTGCTATGCTAAACTGTAGCCCAGGCATCTTATTAAAATCAGTTCAGGATTTGAATGTTCATTCTCTTTAATACAGTGGCATCACTATTCTTTCTGAAAATATGTCACCATATACGAGTTATCTATTTAAATATTTCCTATCAATTGTTGGAAAAGTATTTCTCATCTATTTAAGGAATAAGTCAAAAATTGGTACCTAGAGATTGGGGGCAAATTTTGTCGTGGGTTCTTTTGGATTCTTTTTGTGGATAGGTAAAGGGTCAATTATTTCCTTCATACTATCCTGAAGTGTGATTTATGGCATCTTTAGGGTGGCGTTCCACAGTGTACAACTTATTGTGCTGAATAAAGTGATTGACAGTTGTTTTATTAATTACCATGTGTCATAGTTAAAAGACTTCCTGACACATAGATTGAGTGACCTAAATTTTTCCACATGAAATTGAGGTTTTACAGTATATATTGTTGAGACAATCATCTGCATTCCCAGGCTGCTTATGCAGTTGCGCATGTGTAAAGAGCGACAACATGCATCTGCTCTTTCTGCAGTGGAGTCTGGGGCTGTTCCTTGTTGTCTATTATTTTGATTCCCAGCAGTAGAATCATGGGTGGGAATGGACTTTGGAGTGATCTGGGTCCACTCACAAGAGCTTTTAAGAAACAAGAGAAGGTAATTATCATGAGGGAATTTCTGGCAAGAACTGCATTTAACTTAAAAGGTTGACTTGCACTTTAGGCCATTATATCAGAGCTATACCTCACTTTAAATTAGATAAACATGCTAGCATAAAAAAAATCTGTGGTGATAAAGGGAAGAACATTAAACTTGAAGGGTGCCTCTTCTAGGGCAAGTGTTAGGCTGTATGCTTTCCTAATTGCTATCTCATTTAATCTTCCTAACAGCCCTGAAAGGCATGGGTTATTATCCCCAATTCACAGATGAGGAAACCAAGCTCAGGGAGATAAAATAAGTTTTTCGTTGTAAGGGATTGGCCTGGCATTCAAAGCTAAGCCTTTATGACTTAAGACCCATGATTTGTTCTGTATGATGCTAAAATCAACATGCCTTTCTTTCCTGTAGAAGATCATCCACCATTTTTTTTTATTGTGGTAAATAGCACATAAAATGATATCTACCATCCTAACAAAAATTTAAGGGTATAGTGCAGTGTCATTAACTATAAGCACAGTGACAATTGTATAGTGGATCTCCAGAACTCTTTCATCTTGCATGACTGAAACTCTGTACCCAATGAACAGCAACTCTCCATATGTTTTTACATCTATCAGTAAAGGCTCATTCCCCCTTTCTCCTCCCTGCAACGTGTGTTTGCTTTTTGTTTTTGGATAGAGAGGGAAAGAGTGTGACAGCAGCGCTAATCTCAGTGTCACTGTTTAGCCAACGGATCTTGGGGTAGTGACGTACTGTAGCTACCCCACGTCATTAGCCAGATTCACTATCAAGGTGATCGGATTATTAACGAGCTGTTTTACTAATCAATGTGAGGTGAATTGGGTTCTAATTTGTAATCATGAGCACAGTTTCTGTTGCACTGAGGCCAAAGGACTCCTCACTTACTTTGAATCCCAAGTTGACAATGCCCCTCTGAATCAGACAGAATGTATTTTTAGTCACACTGACTTGAGAACCAGCCCCCTACCCCCCCCTTCCCCCCCACCCCCGCCACCTTGGCAGGTCACAGACAACAGTCGTCCGTCTGGTAGAAAAACCTCTGGATGGAGTCAGACTGCCTCGCAGGCCCTGGCTCCACTCCAGAGAGCGATCAGTGGGTCCAGCACTGCCAGACAGCCCCCTGGCACAGGGGCTGGCCAAAAAGTCAGGGCATGAGTATCCTCTGTACTTCGGGCACGATGCCCAGCTCCATCAGGGCAGAATGTGGAGCTCAGCAGATTGGAGTTTGGTCTCCATGGCACCAGGGCCACAGGGTTGAGCTATAACCATCCCCAGGCACCTGCATTGTCTCAGATGTATGCACACGATGCATTCCACCAAACGAATCCTGTAGGAGAAGCTTATCTTGCCCCTGACCCAAGGCAGGAAAAACATTCTCTCTTTTCTCCCTTCCTTGTTTACATTATTTAACCAGTTTTCAAGCACATGAGTCTTTTAAACAGGCCTAATAGCAACGGCATGATCTTTTAGGAACACCTGCAGTACTGAGAGGCATTCAGTAGGCGTCTCCCTCTGGACCCAGTTCACAGTGTAAGTTTCCGTACAGCACTTAAATTTGGTGAAGCGCAGTTTCCTCTTCTTTTAACTGGAGGATTGATGGCATCTGCCTCATACATACTTTACAGAGTTGTGAGAATTAAGGGGAAAAGTGAAAGTGCAAGAATTTGGCAAACAGTAAATACGACATAGATATTCTGTGTTGTGAATACTCCTAGACAAATCAACTCAAGAAGAGTTGGGTCTTTATGGCACAGAGATGTGCTCATAAGTGCCTCTGAAATAATGGAAAGGAATCTCAGTGAAGGCGGTGGTAGAGAGAGCGAGAGAGAGAGAGAGAGAGCCAGAGAGGGAGAACAGTATAAAACAAAAAAAATCTCAAAACTCTTTTGTAATTAACAATCTAACACCTAGTAAAATCTTAAAATATTGATCTTATTCATTATGGGATATCCAAGTGATTTAACTCTTCATTAGTTGCTTAAAAAAATCAAACTTTGATAGAGTGAAAGCATACCCAATATGCAGAGTCCTATACATTCTTTTTTGTTGTTGTTATATTTTTTAAAAATTTATTTATTTTACTTATTTTATTTTTGACTGCGTTGAGTCTTCGTTGCCGCGCGCGGGCTTTCTCTAGTTGGCGGTGAGCGGGGGCTACTCTTCGTTACGTTGCGCGGGCTTCTCGTTGTGGCTTCTCTTGTTGCGGAGCACGGGCTCTAGGCATGCGGGCGTAGTAGTTGTGGCTCGCAGGCTATAGATCGCAGGCTCAGTAGCTGTGGCGCACAGGCTTAGTTGCTCTGCATGTGAGATCTTCCCGGACCAGGGCTGGAACCTGTGTCCCTTGCCTTGGCAGGCGGATTCTTAACACCACACTACCAGGCAAGCCTTAGAATCCTATGCATTCTGAATTACTTATATTTGTGAACGTTGTTTTGAAAAATGCAGTCCAAGCTTATTTTATAATGCTCATCTTTAAATCACCTTTTCCTTATCATATTCTTATATTGTCCATACATAATTTCACATGATAATAGTGTATATAATTAATACTTTGCCAGGCAAAATGCTAACCCTTAATTATATGGTGTCTCATTTAATCATCTCTGCAGCCCTCTGATGGTATGTATTACTATTATACCCATTTTGCAGACGTGAATGCTTGGAGAAGTTATGTAACTCAACAAAAATGACAAAGATCATAGCAATAGGAGTCAAGTTCAGACTACTGGAACCCAGAACCCATGATTTTTGTTTAGTTTTTTTTCAAGTAGCCATGCACAATTTTATTTGCCAAGCCTGGAGGGACCTAATTTGGCCTTCACTAAGAGCTGCATGTACTGCATAGAAGGAACTTCTGTCCAGATGCTTTTGCTGTTAGCTGAGCACAGTGACCCATGCTCTCTCCCTCATCCATTTGCTCCTGTGACCACCATCTGAGATTTTTTTGGTCTTTCCATCTTCCCTTCACCTTGAAACTTGACACGTATCCCTCTCCTGTCTCCCCCAGCTGGTCAGTCTGGTTTCTAATACCCTCTTTTCCGTGTTCTCACTCCCTAATAATCCCGCTCCTGCTTCTTGGCCAACACTGGCCTAGTGAGGAAGATGGAGGCCACATATTCTATTCTCAGGTTGTTTTATGAAGAAACTAAATCCCCTTGAATTCAGAAGAGCATGCTGAGCAAATCTATGGAAACCTTGCACAGTTGTATATTTTTGTAAAATAGTGTATTCTGATAATATTTTCCAAGACACCAAATTTACCTAATCCCAGAAGATACACCGAATATATTATATAAAGAGGATAATGTGTTGTGCAGCTTAAAATTCCTGGAAAATTTCTCATTACTTGTATCGTACAACCAAATTCCAGTGCAAGGCAACCCATTTGTGAGTGATGATTAGCGCTGCCAATGCCCCAGCAGTAGCAGGAAAGGATGTTGCGAAATGATCCAACTTCCATTAGAAAATAATGACTGTCTTGGCTAAGCAACATTTTTTAAATTAAATACTGAAAATTTCTAGTAATCAGAGAGCTTATTAGCCATGAAATTCGATTCCAGTATCAGGGACTATTCACTTATCAAATAGGAGCCAAATAATTGTGGGTGGAATTTATAGTCCTGCACTAGGAATAGTGTTAAATATTATGGAAATGGCACTGGTGTCCAGCTCTAGGGAAATGTGGCATTTTACAGTTTCAGTGGCAAGTTAGGCTGGTGATTAACAGAATGCAATCATTAATTTCTGAGGCATGAGAGTTCCTCTGTATTCTCTTGGGATCCCAGAGTTTTGCAGAACAATGAACCCGTCATGACTTTCTACTGAGCTTCACTTGTCTGTTCCAAATTTCCATCAGCTGCCTTGAGACAGGCTCAGAAATCCTTGCCGTGGAATTAGCCTTAATTCATGGAGGGAGGTGTTCCTGCCTTCAGGAAGACTGGAAACAGTATGCTTTCAGCAGGCTCACCTCTGAGTTCCCCATATTTTCTCCTGATGGTCTCTACTAATATCTCCCATGCCCACTCACCTGACCAACTCCTCTCCATACGTTCCAATCCTCTTTTAGGGAAATGGGAAGCAAGTATTCCCTGAGTCCCCAATGATGCCACAAATTGTGTGAAATAACCCAGATACAATTTTTGGAAGTGGGTGTTTACTGATTAAGCCCATGAAGATTAAATACTATGCCACAGTACAAAGTTAGTGAGGATGAAAGGCAGGATTCACACCTAGGTCTATCTGTTCTCCAAACATTTCTCACTATAGAAATAAAAGATGGTAAGGTTTTAGGTGAATATGTTAATCTGCCATAGATATTTCTACTTAAATGTCTCTGAATGCATACATTTTTAAATGTCTTTAAACTCAGGAAGTCGTTTTCCACATGCATAAGTTTCACCACCATTTTCCAACAATACAGTTCTGACATAGGAACTTTGAGTATTTTCGAATATGCATACACATACATGCATATGTATACATATACAATATACATAAATATACATACATCTGTACACAAACACATGCATGCACAAACACACATATTAGATATATCTGTGTACATACACAGATACATACATATGTACATATATACGTTCACATAGATAGATAGATATAAAATCTTTCATGATATTTTTCTTTCTGATCTGTAGGGACTGGATTTCACCTGATTTAAAACCTCTCCCTAGGTACCTACATATATGTCTGTCTTCAACCTGGTTAGCAAACTATTACAATACATGCATTCTTCAAGTCAACCCAAGTTTAGAAAGTTTAGCAGATAAAAAGTGCAGTGGCAGGCTCTCTAAAGAATAAGAGAGAAAATTCTAACAGATGCATGGACAGAGTAAAACAATTTGCCTATCGTCACACGCTAGGAAGGGTCAGGCTAGGCGTTCAAGTCCACATTCTGCTCACTACATTAGCGCAATGCTGTCAGAAAGAGAAAATGTCAGATTTAAAAATTTCTTCCCCTTGCCTCAGCATATCTTAGCATTTTTAGGTATATTTGGAAGAAAGCTGAGGCTCATGCCTGTTAACTTGTTCCAAAAGCCCTTTTCTCCCTTCCTTCCTTCCTTCCTTCCTTCCTTCCTTCCTTCCTTCCTTCCTTCCTCCCTCCCTCCCTCCCTCCCTTCCTCCCTCCCTTCCTCTCTATCTTTCTTTCTTTCTTCCTTTTTTTCTCTCTCTCTCTTTCTCTCCCTCCCTCTCTCTCTTTCCCTCTTTCTCCTTCTCTTTCTTTCTTTCACTGTACCGGGTCTTACTTGCGGCACACGGGATCTTCATTGCCACGTGCAGGATCTCTGTTGAGGCAGGCAGGATCCTTAGTTGCAGCACACGGGATCTTTAGTTGCAGCATGTGAACTCTTAGTTGAGGCATGTGGGATCTAGTTCCCTGACCAGGGATTGAACCCAGGCCCCCTACATTGGGAGCACCGAGTCTTAGCCACTGGACCACCAATGAAGTTTCTAAAAGCCTTTCTAAATAGGGAAGTATGGCCTTCAGACATACCCAATAAGGAACAGATTTGCTTGAAAACTCAGTGTTATGGTGCCTCATTTAGAGTTAACAGGTAAAACATTGCATGTCAACTGATTTTAGGAAGGACAAAATGTCATGCATGTGTCTGCCATGAATGCTGCTTTCTTGCCAAAGTGGGATGTTACTAGTAATATAGTTACTAGACATAGTTAACCTATGTCTCCACCTACTTAGAACATATTATTACCAGATTCTTCACAAATATGCCCATTCTTAAGGCCTTTGACTATTTTACAAATTTATGAGTTTACCTTGTTTCCTTTATTATAGGAGTCATTGTGGCTTTTGGGTGGCATTCTTCCCCCAAGCAGGAAACTGAGCAGTGTGGGTTCACAGGGCTTTAGTGATGAGTGTAAGCAATAACTTTACTCTTTGAATACTTTAATCCTCAGTTAATTCTAGATCCCACTACAAGCTGAGGTGAAGGGCTGGAAGATTTTTTTTTCTCTCAATAGGAAAGTGGCCAATATTTTACTTACTTCCTGATGCATGTGTCTTTCTCTCAATCTACTGTCAATCTATTTAATTCTCTTGGATCTAGCTCTGAACCTAATTGTTGAATACTGGCCAAAGCCACTTTGGGGAACTGTTTTTAAGTAAGAGTGAATACTTTCATTTGTAAGCTACAGTTGCTCAAAAAACATCCTTTTCCTCATAAACAGAGGTTATTTATTTATTTTTTTTGCGGTACGCGGGCCTTTCACTGCTGTGGCCTCTCCCGTTGCGGAGCACAGGCGCAGGCCCAGCGGCCATGGCTCACGGGCCCAGCCGCTCCGCGGCATGTGGGATCTTCCCGGACCGGGGCACGAACCCGCGTCCCCTGCATCGGCAGCGGACTCCCAACCACTGCGCCACCAGGGAAGCCCAACGGAGGTCATTTTTGTTTTGGTCTAGAACAGTATTCCTCAAAATCTCTTAGGTAGCTGAGAAGACAGCTGGGTATATGACAGTATCTGTATTTATTGTTGTTATCCTTTCCTTGTGAAAGAGTGGCTGGTCTACTGATGTATGTATTTCATTAAATGACATTGTGATCTTCCCAACGTGGAGAGTTAGAGTTGAAGATCATGTACTCCAATTTCCTTATTTTACATTTAGGAAAACTGAGGCCCAGAGAGGTGAAATGACTTAATCAAGTCACAGGGTACCACAAATGAGGCTTGAAACCATATCCTTTGAGTTCAAGTACAGTTTACTTTGAGGTAGTGTTTTACTGTGGTCAACCAGGCACAGGTGGAATATAGAACTTCAGAAGGATTTTTGCCCAACAACAAAAAGAACTTAGTTGAAGACAGTTAGGGGGAATATGCTAATTTTGAATAGGATAACACTATTATAGACAATTTTTAAAAATCCAAGTATGTTTACTTTATGAAAAATCAAACTTGGAAATGATATTTGTCACTCTTCCATTCATTGCCAGTGGCAGTTTTTAAAGTATCGCTGGGGAGTAGCTTTCTTATTTAGCTTTAATCTTCACAAATATCCATGCATAAACATAGATTTTAAACAGTGTTTTCAAAGGATTAAATGAGAACTGTCTAAAATGTCTGGTGAAAATTAAGATTTCACAATGTTATATTTAGAATTACTATTCGATGTCTCATCCAAAGTGTAAAAAACAAATGGCAAATACTTTGAAGTTCATCATATTGTATTTTTCTACTGTTTACTACTCTCACTCTTAAACTAAATGGGCTCATGTGAGAGGCCAAGTGTGTGCATTTGTAAACACAGAATACATTTAGAATTATCAGTGGAAGCTTGACTTTTTTTCCCAGGAAGGTTCATTGTAGTTAGGAATTCATTAGCATCAGTAATATGTGGGAGACTTAACCTCCCGCTTTCAAATGAAAAATGTTCACATTTTTCAACAACTCTTTTATTAGGCCCTTTGAGCTATCTGTGCTGGACATTTCTTGTGATATTTCTGTCATTTAGTTTTTATTTGTTTTTAGTATCAAGGGAAAGTGAATGCTAGGTCAAAATATCTTGAATAAAACTATAGGCAGAAATCATTTTGAATAATAATTATATAGCACAATGCAAACTGACACATAGTAACATTTGTAAAACATTGTATTAGAGCTTTTTTTCCTAAAAGGACCTGAAATTTTGGTTGTTATTTTTATTCTGCTATATTGATTGTTAGATATGTAGACAGTTTCTTGCTTTCTCATTTAAAATGTATGAGAATCTGTGGCAGTGTCATTGGTCCCTGGGAAACAAATGATGTCATTAAAATAACATTAGGACTTTGAGCTTCTCAAACCCAGAATTATTAACTTTGAGCACAAGCATGGCAGAAAATGTTAATGATTCTTTTAGTGCTTAATTCAAGTGTTGTGTGATGGTTCTTTGGTAGAAATCTACATTCTATTGATAGTACCTGAGGGAGAAGAAAACAAATAAGCAAGCTCAAGTTCGAGAGCTGGTAGTTTTATTTATACTTAAGTGTGTCTTATTCTTCACCTCAGTCAAATATTAGCACAGAATAAAATATAGAAGAAAAAAAAACTTAAGTTGTCCCTTATATTTTTCTTGTGATTCTGTAGCATCGTGACATCATTATTTAGTGAAGAATATCTTTGTTTTGAAGCTATTATTTTAGGCTAGAAGAATAAGATATGTAATTCTTCTAATCACATAATCTCATTCCTTAAATTCTTAATTTTGGTTAATTTCTCTTTCGGGTAGTGTGGATTTTTACATAATTTCTGCACATTTGAGAATATCATCCTGTTACCTTCACACGTGAAACACAGCATATCTAGGGATAATATATCGATGCATATCAGTGCATATCGATATGCATATCGATGCATATCAGCATATCAGTCAGTTGCTTTGCTTTACATTAAATATTTTGACTGTCTAATAGTCAAATTAGACAGTCAAAATATTTGTAGTTTGTAATGTAACAGTAAATTAAAACTAAGATAAGAACATATGTTTGTTTGTTGATTCTGCACATAATACAGCAACTACTTCTCATGATGTGCTCAGGTCTTTTCCCAGGTTAGTGAACTTCTTCAAGTAAGGCTTTGATAATTGCTTTTCTTCTTAGATTTCTGCTTTATTCCCTAGGAATGTCTGCAATCCTTAGGTTTTGATTTCTGTTATCTTCCTTCAATGTCAATCAGAAGAGGAACCTTTATCATTTTTATCCTGTGCTTTTGGATGGCTCAAGTGCGTTCTCCGCATCACTTTTTACACTTTGCAATAGAAAATTTCTGTTGCTTAATGTTTCCAAAGGGTCTTATTTTTTTTCTGCTTTTGCCATTACAGCTTTCCTAAATCCCACCTTATTGCATTTCTTTTTATGATAAGGAGGCTGCCAAAAATCTTTCTAAATTTTCTTTTAGCAACTATTGAAAATTATTTTCAAAGACACTGCAGAGCCTCGCTGCTGTTTCTCCTTTTTCTCTTATTTTCTGAGTTTATAGGTTTTATGTGAGATTTTCTGTATATTCAGATTGCAGTGACAAATGCTCATTCCAGACCACATGTTTCCCAAGATATAGGGTCTATGGAGAGCCCATGGCCCTTCTGCATCCATTTGGATGCTGATTGAATTCCCTTCTCAGATCAATAGCTAAATAGTAGATAGATTTGATTAGCCTCCAGCCCCATTCAAGGCACCAAACTGACACTCGTCTAGTATGAGACCGAGTTTTCTCCTTTGAACATCTGGCTACCTGATATTCTGAATCCATAAAATCCATAAAATTAGAATTCCAATCATCATAGCCCTTAGGAATCTACACTTTTTTTTCTTTCTGTGCCTATAGTGCTTAATTTGTGGGAATGATATATTGTAGAATGGAATATTTTCTCATTTTCTCTACCATCTCTCCACCCCACATACTCATCAGCAGCATACGGTCTTCTTTCCAGTTATTCTCTCAGATTCCAACCCTGAGCAGATATGCTGAGATGGTGGTGAGACTGAGGGAGAACAAGGTCCTAACTGCACTTGGTGTTCATGCACTAGAACATTCAAACATGCTCTTAACCTCAATATTGCAACCTCATAGAGGCCTTCCATATTCACTCAGTCACCCCACTCTCATCATTTATTTTTAATTTTCTTCATCTATTGCTCTCAGAAATTATGCTGTTGATTCACAGCACGTAGTATATTCTCAACAAATATTGTTGGATGAATGAATGGATGGAGAGTTGCTTAGGGTTCTCATTGGCATGGGATTTGTGCTCTTGGTCTACAGGGCAGTATGGTGGTGGTGGGGTGGAAGGTCTTCCTTATCTGCTCTCAGATTTCCTCTGCCTTCGTAGGTGTTTTGGGGGAAAGTGGTGAGAGACTGTCACAGATTGCTAACCATCTACCATTTTAACCACCAAGGCTGACACTCTTGTTGCCTCCTCTGCTCTGCCTCCTGCTTTCTCTCAAAGTGTTCTTACCCTCTGTTCTATCTCTCCAACTGTGCTTGTTCTTGCTTAAAATTCCTCCTTCCGCTCTTCATTTTTGCTCTGGTCATTTCCTTCACCACATCCTTGTGCCTACCCACTGTCTCTATCCTGCTCTGTCTAATATAAAACATGGTTCTTTAACTTTGGAGAGAATTTATATTTTCTCATCTGCAGTCTTCTCAAAATAGAGGGGAGATTGTAGGCTGTGATCAATTTGGGGGACATCTAATGGAAGTAAAAGGGGTAAATCAGTACATTCAGAATTCTTCAAATTGATATCTATTTCCACACATCCTTAGCTCTTTTAATACAGTTATAACTTTTACTACCAAAAAACTGTACATAGTAATTGATTTTTAGCTTCCTATCTCAGAAGCTACAGATAAAAGGATATTAATTTTTAAGAGGTCACTCAATCAGAAAATGCATTATTCAGTTAGAATGGTGAGAGGAGCAGTGGGATGGAACTCAGGAAATCTGAGGAGTAGCTCTGACTCTGCCCCTTACATTGTTTGAGAGAAGTCATTTGCCTGCTTGGGGTCTCCATGGACTTTTGCTTTATTTGCTTTATTTTTTATTTAAATAAATTTATTTATCTTATTTATTTATTTTTGGCTGCGTTGGATCTTCATTGCTACGCGCAGACTTTCTCTAGTTGTGGTGAGTGGGGACTACTCTTTCTTATGTTGCACGGGCTTCTCAATGGAGTGGCTTCTCTTGTTGTGGAGCACAGGCTCTAGGTGCACGGGCTTCAGTAGTTGTGGCACACGGGCTTAGTAGTTGTGGCTCGCAGGCTCTAGAGCACAGGCTCAGCAGTTGTGGAGCACGGGCTCATTTGCTCTGCAGCATGTGGGATCTTCCCGGACTTGAAGGGCTTGAAGGGCTTGAACCCATGCCCCCTGCATTGGCAGGCGGATTCCCAACCACTACGCCACCAGGGAAGCCCCTGGACTTTTGCTTTAAAATGACCAAGGTTTCCATCACCTTCATGTACAGAGAATCTCCAGTCATGTGAAGTTGACTCTCCATACAGATTTGTGCTCCCATCTAACACCCAGTTGTTCCAAAGTGTCCCAGCAGTGGCCTAGCATCACCAAGGATGCTCAGCTCATAGTCGAAGAACTGGCTATTGACACCTCTCTGATTATGGATATTATTTCCAAATCAATATTAGTAAACATGAAGTCACTATTTGCTTTGCAAAGGATGGTTTTAGCCATAGATTGACACAATGCATTTTAATCATCTCTTGTATGAGGGATGAAAACTGAGCAATTCAATTTTGAAGTAGCTTCAAAAATAGTGTTTCTATCAACTGACCTGTTTGGGATTTGTTTGTTTGTTTGTTTATCTTAATAAAAGATTGTCATTATTATGTCTTCCACAGTGACACTAAATATGATCATCCAACTCCCTGTGGTTCCTTTACTTGGGAGTTATTGAACTAAGGTCAAAGTGAAGTAACCCTTCTCACCCAGACCAAGGCAATAACTACACTCCCCTGCGTATCTGCACTGTAACCTGCCACAAACATTATTTTCCACTTGGGTTGAACTCTTTGTCATTTCATTAACAGGTTCTTTGCCACTTTTTACACCAGCATTTATACATTTTTCTTTTAGCTTTATTGATGTGCAATTGATAAAATAAAATTGTAAGGTATTTAAAGTGTACAGCATGTTGATTTGATATACATATAGATTGTGAATTGCAAGAGGATTACCCCCATCAAGGTAATTAACACATCCACCACCTCATGTTTCCTTTTTTTTTTTGGCAAGAGCATTTAAGTTCTGCTTTCTTAGCAAATTTCAGTTATACAGTACCTGGTGATCAATGATAGTTCCCATGTTATATATTAGATCCTGAGGCCTAATTCATTTTATAACAAAAGTTTGTATGCTTCGACTAACCTCTCCCTATTTCCCCCAGTATTTATACTTTGACATCCATCTGGAATCTTCTTTTTATTTCTTCTCAATCCTTTTCATTCTCTGGAGCCCTTAACCCGGGTTTTTAAAGCCCTTGTTATCAATCCACAAAATACTTTAGACCCTACACAACTCAACCAAAGCTCCTTGCCTTTGTTTAGTCCTTAGAACTGACTCAGAACTGCACTTAGAAATTATATGTTTAAAAATCTATTCACCCTTAATAGACTGCAATCCTGCTCCTTTTTAGTAGACTTTATTTTTTAGAGAAGGCTTATATTCACAGCAAAAATGAGAGGAAGGTACAGAAATTTCCCATATACCCCTACCCCCCTACATGCATAGCCTCCCCCATTATCAACATCCCCAACCAGAGTGGTTCACTTTTTGGTGTTGATGAATATGCATTGACACATCTTTATCACCCAAAGTCCGTAGATGACATTAGGGTTCGCTCTTGATGTTGTACAGGCTGTGAATTTGGACAAATGTACAATGACATGTATCCACCATTATAGTGTATGTGCAGAATGGTTTCACTGCCTTAAAAATCCTCTGTGCTCTGCCTACCCATCCCTCCCCTAGCCCCTGGCAACCACTAATGTCTTTACAGTCTCTATAGTTTTGTCTTTTCCAGGTGTCATATAGTTGGAATCATACAGTAAGTAGCATTTTCAGATTGACTTCTTCCACTTAGTCATATGAATTTAAGTTTCCTCCATGTCTCTTCTTGGCTTGAGGGCTCATTTTTTTTTTTAACACTAAGTAATATTCTATTGCCTGAATGTATCTCAGTGTATTTATTCATTTATTTACTGAAGGACGTCTTAGTTGCTTCCAGGTTTTGGCAATTATGAATAAAAGTGCTGTAAACATCTGCGTGCAGGTTTTTATGTGGGCATAAGTTTTCAGCTCCTTTGGGTAAATACCAAGGACTCCTATTGCTGGATCATATAGTAAAAGTATGTTCTGTTTTGTAAGAAACTGACAGATTATCTTCCAAAATGGTTGTAACATTTTGCATTCCCCTTAGCAATGAATGAGAGTTCCTTGTTCCATATCTTCACCAGCATTTGGTGTTGGCAGTGTTCAGGATTTTGGTCATTCTAATAGGTATGCAGTGCTATCTCATTGTTGTTTTAATTTGCATTTTCCCGATAACATACAATGTGGAGCATCTTATCTGCCATCCGTATATCATCTGTATATCTTATTTGAGGAGGTATCTGTTAAGATCTTTGGTTGTTTTATCTTCTTATTGTTGAGTTTTAAGAATACTTCATATATTTTGGATAACAGTCCTTTATCAGATATTTATTTTGCATATATTTTTCCTAGTCTGGAGCTTGTCTTCTTTCTTTTGAACATGTCTTTCGCAGAACAGAAATTTGCAATTTTAATGAAGTCCAAATTTTCAGTTATTTCTTTCATGGATCAGGCATTTGGTATTGGATCTAAAATGTCATTGCCAAACCCAAGGTCATCTAGATTTTCTATAAAGTTGTAGGAATATTTTAGACATTTGGATCTGTGATCCATTTTGAATTAATTTTTGTGAAGTTTATATGGTATGTATCTAGATTAATTTTCTGCAGGTGGATGTCCAGTTGTTCCAACATTATTTGTTGAAAAACCTATGTTTTCTCCATTGTGTTGCCTTTATTCCTTTGTCAAAGATCAATTGACTGTGTTTATATGAGTCTATTAATGGACTCTATTTTTTTTTTTTTTTTGCGATATGCGGGCCTCTCACTGTTGTGGCCTCTCCCATTGCGGAGCACAGGCTCCGGACGCGCAGGCTCAGAGGCCATGGCTCACGGGCCCAGCCGCTCCGTGGCATGTGGGATCTTCCCGGACCGGGGCATGAACCCGTGTCCCTTGCATCGGCAGGTGGACTCTCAACCACTGTGCCACCAGGGAAACCCTGGACTCTGTATTTTATTCATTGATCTATTATTCTATTCTTTCATCAATGCCATACTATCTGAATTACTGTAACGTTATAACTGCGATCTCTTGCAATCGAAGATCTCAGTTTTTACTTTTTGGGGTATTCTTCAAGAGTCATTATAATAACCTTGACTATTAATGCACTTCATTAAATATTTGTTAACTTAAATATCAATACTATAAGCATAAGGGTGAATTATAACAGTAGAGTGGATGTTTGAGAACATAGAGAAGAGATCTGTGTGTGTTTGAATACTGGCTCTGCTTCTTACTAGCTGTGTAGGATAATTATTATCTACTTCATGATGGTGTTGATTAAATAAATTATTACATATAGTCTTACCACAGTACCAGGAACAAGGCAAATGCTTAATAAATGTTGCTATTGTTGTTACTGTTCCATTCAGAATACAATAAATTAGGTTTCATGTCATTATTTCCCTATAGATACTTGTCAGCTGGTGTGTGTGTGTGAGTGTGTGTACGTGTATGTATGTGGATATCCTGTACTATCACACAGCAGTATATGTCTTTTTAAAAAATAGTTTTGTGTAATATTTTAAGTTTTTTTGATCCCTATTTCAGCTTTGAAGAGTTTTCTTCTATATTTTCTGTGATTTTTCATTTCTTCATCCATTTTGTTTTCTCTGTTCAAATACAGTGATAAGTAAACTAAAAGTCGGGAAATTTTAAGCATCTAATATCTAAATTATTTGCCTTTATCCAGTGAGTTCTATGAGAATTTATCAAGTGAAAAATTACTTCATCCATTTGTGTTTCTACGTAATCTGTTTATTACCTTTATAAATTTCATCCCCATTTAATCTATCATAATTTAAGAGTATTTGCTCTTAATGACTGTATATGTACCATTTTCTTTTGAACCAATTATTTCCTTATGGGTGGCTTTCTTTGAATTATGCATCTTTTGATAGTGTGGAAGCTTTTAAAAATTAGTAAAATCTAAATTTGTACATTAGATTAAAATCAAGACAGTTGCAATAGTATCCAGGGTTGATGTGATACTGTGTGATTTGCTTTCATATTCACACCCTAATTTTGAATCCAATAGATAGTTTTGCTATTGAATTTAGCTTGCTGTGTTGAAGAAACGATTAAAAATCTGACATTCATTTTCATGCAGGTAATACAGTCAGTTAGTAATTTAACATTCTCCTCTAGATCTCAGGGAGGAGATCTGTGTAAGGGGGAAGGAGAGAAAAGCCTGAATCTCAGCCATTGTCTGAGAAAGAAGAATAGGTAGGAGGTGGTAGAAATGAATTTCGTAGAATCATTGGCATGTATACCAAAAGTTTGCCTTTCAGGAAATGATCCTTTTTAGGTCTGTGACTATTATATTGAGAAAAATGTACTTCTTTTACCTAGGGGATTCAATGATCCTTTAAAACATTATAAATATCCTTAGCAAATTTCTTCTGCATCCATCTTAAAGTGGGTCACAGCACTGGCATATGCTATAATATTGGGCTACTGCTGGGAGCCACAGATTACACTTATGGTTTTTTGAAATGTAATAGCTCCTTCTCATTTTCTAGAAATGTATGACAGGCAGAACTGTCATCTTCTCATGAACAATGTTCAATTTAGGCAACTGCAATCCTAAATATGTTACACTGGTTTAGGGTCACTACAACAAAAACAGAAATGCATGTAGTTGTGACCATGAAGAATTTGTTGGTCTCCTTATCCAAAGACCAAAAGTCTCCTTTGGTCTTTCCTGAAAATAACTTACCAGCATCAAGAACACTCATTCAGATGACTGCAAACTGAATTAGGCTGCAGGGAAGGGCAACAGTAATCCAAGGGGTCCAGTTAATCTCATAATGCAGTTCTTCATTTATTGTTAATGCATGAGACTTACATTGACAGCCAACCATATTCCAAAAACTGCACTAGTTACAGGAAACGCAGGAGGAATGGGCCATCATTTCTGTGCCTGGGGTGTTCACATAGTCTTAAATGCATCTGGGAATCTCAAGAACCAAAACAATGTGGATTTTTGGCCACATTGTTCTCAGTAGATACTGAACTGTTCCAAATTGGTCCCTTGATCTCTTTAAGGTTGAAACTGTAGACAAAGTAAAGAGAGTTCAAGCAAGAGGAAGAAAGCGATTAAGAGGATGGAGAGCTCTTTTAACAAGAAACTCATAATGTATCGCTTAGCTCAATAATAGTAAGTGGAGCTCAGGATAATGATATATAAATATTTGAAAAATATAAACAGGAAGGAGCACATTGTTTAATGTTATTCAGCTAAAGGTAACTAAGAGCAATGCATAGTACCTAGGAAAGGGAAATTCAAAATAAATGTAAGAAAAAAAGTTTCCTCAAAGAAAATATGGGGCTTCATTACAGCAAAGCATTGCAACTATACAAGAAAATGTGGAACAAGGAAACTAATAGCAGGAAGTTTACCAACAGTGGGTTCATTCTTTAATTCATTAATTCACCAAAGGTTTTTAGGTAATTTAAATATTTAACATTTCCTTTGCTCCCATATCTTTATTCATTGTGCTCATTCATTTATTCAAAAAGTACTTCATGAGCATTTCAGTGTTTTCAGAATTGGGAAACACTGGCAGTAATATATTATTTAGGGTAATGCTAGTGTCTGTAATAAATAACCTGAAATTTCAGTAGTTTAACACAATAAAATTTTAGTTCTCACTCATATAAAGTGCCAATGAGATGTTCCTTATTGACCGGAAGGTAAGGGTTGGATTAGGGGAATAGATGGCTGGAGGGGCCATATCCCTATAGTCATTCAGAGATCCAGGCTGCTGGAGATCCCTAAGTTCACTCTGATATTCAACATCTAGCAGGAATAGGGACCGACAAAAGTTGGGGAAGAAATAACTTCTTCTTAAATACATTGGCTCAGAAGAGACACATTACTTTCACCCATTTTCATAGTTGAGAATTCACTAAATGACACTGTTTGGATGCTACAGGGGTTGAGAAATATAGCCTTCATCCTAGGAGTATCTCTGCGTTGAAGGGGAGCATGATTTTTTAATGGACAGGTAGCTAATCAAAAGAGACCCAAATCCTGCCTTTTTGGAGTGTATATCAGTGGAGGAAACTGATAATAATAGAGTAATAAGTAAAATAAATATTTTGTCAGATGGAGATAAACATTATGGAGATAAATAAAGTGAGGAAGAAGGACAGGGAGTGCTGGGCGTGCAATTTGAAATGCATTGTCTGGAAAGACCTTAATGAAAAAGAGTTCTTTGAGCAACTATTTGAATGAGGTGAGAGTGTGAACCAAGTGGAATATAATGGGAAAGCACTTGAAGCAATGGAATTGCAAAGCCCACAAGGTAATATCATGCCTGGTGAGTGTAAGGAGCAAGACAGTATCTAACAGAATGGGAGAAAAGTAAGCGAAGGAGAGCATGGCAGGATATGAGGTCAGAGAAGTAACAGGGCTCCATCATCCAGAGGCCTTATGAGCAATTGTGAGGATTTTGGCTTCTACTCTGAGATACTGAGGAAGTCATTAGAAGGTTTTCAGCAGAGGAGTGAAATGATTTGATTTATGATTTTAAAGGATTACTCTAGTTGCTGTGCTGAAAATAGACTGTGGTGCAATATGTGCAGAAGCAGGGAGATGGTTAGAAAGCTTTTTCAGTAATCGAGGTGAGAAATGATGGCATCGTAGACCAGAGGTACTGAGAAGTGGTTGGATTCTGGATATATATTGGAGGTAGAGCCAACTTGGTGGTGAGGTGTGGAGGAAGAGAGGAGTCAAGGGTGAGTCTAGGATTGGAAGGATAACGTTTTCATTAATTGGAATGGGGAAGATTATAGGAGGATCTCATTGAGTTGTGGGTGGAGTGTCTTCGGAGCTTGATTTGGGATGAATTTTAGATACCTAACTTGAGATGACAGGTAGTCATTAGATATATGACTCTGATACTCAGTGGGGAGCAGGGGAGAGGATATGCATATAAGGAATAGGTCCAAACATTGAGTCCTGGGGGACTCCAACATTTAGATGTCGGGGACATGGGGAGAAACCAGTGCAAGAGCATGAAAAGGAGTGTCCAGAAGACAACCAGGGGAGTCTGGTGTCAAGGAAGCCAAGTAAGATAAATATTTCAAGACAGAAGGAATGAGCTGCAGTCTCAACTGCTGCTGATCAAATAAAAAGAGAACTGGTAATTGACTGGGAATTTAATTGTGAAGAGTCTGAATTGGGAAGTCATTGGTGATCTTAACAAAAGCAGTTTTAGTGTAGTGACGTAGCGAGAAAGTGTGCATGAAGTGAGGTAAGGAGAATATGAGAAATGATCAATTTGTGGCAATGGGCTTATTTAATTATTCTGAGGGTGTTTTTTTCTATAAAGGGGAGCAAAGAAATGGGGTGGTAATTATAATAGGAAGTGAGGACAAGAAATGGCGTTTCTAAATGGGAAGGGTAGCAGTGCCATTTGTAAAAAGTGTAGGGAAAAATTATGAGGTAAGAAAAAGAGGGAATTAATAAGCAACAATCTTAGGTGTGTGAGAAAAATTGGATCAGGTGTGCTAGTGAAGGGGTTGGACATAGGTAGGAGCTCATATTGTTTATCCATAATAGTGCAGGGTAGTGGGGCACATGCATAATGGGCTTGTGGGAATTCCCTTTGAATTCTTAGGGAAATAAGAAACAAGGTCATTCAGAAGAAAGAAGAAAAGATGGGAAATCATCACTTTGCAGAAGGGGCTAGTGAATGGAAAAGGACAATCTTCCCAGGCAGTTCCAAGGGCTCAACTTGAAGTTAATGGTTATGTATAACCTCACCAGGTTATACATATGTTAATGTGTTTTTATCCAGTCATTATTACCTGTGTGTGTAGCCATGGCATATATGGAGAATTTTGTTCAATGAGTTAGCAGTTTTTCTCGGTGAATACAATGGCACGAGAGAGGGTTAAGACAATTTACTGTGTGAGCAAGAGAATGATTGTAATTGTATGTCATAGACTCTAAGCTGGGTGAGGTGAGAGTGATGATGTGAAAAGTTGAGTAGGGCAGTAAAAAAGATGGCAGGATCCGTGTGTTTGAGGATTTTTTGTAGTTATATTATTAAAAGGAATGCCCTAGAAACACTGGAGCCGGTAGTCCACCGGAGAGTGGAATCCTTGAAGCGAAGAGGATGGAGTGGTGACAGCTGTTGGGAATGGAAAGGTCTGATGCAATAATAGAAACGAGAGCTAAGGTTGGATGCAAAACAAAATCATTTTGTGAGAGAAGATCAAAGAATGGAGAGGCTGAGGTATTGGAAAGATCATCTGACTTGTTTAAATCCTGAGAATTTTGACATGGACAGTGTTAGATAATGTGACATTCAGTCAGGAATTAAAATCTCGCCTCTGTGACCTTCCATCTGGGAATTTGCAGATATATCAGTTAAAATTCTTTTTTTGAGAGTCAAGTTGGGGTAATCTCTGAGTTTTTGTTGAAATGAAAATGTTTTTATTCTGACCTCATTTTTCAAGCATCCTTTTATGGCTATAGAATTCTGGGTTGATATTATATTCTCTTACCATCTTAAGACTATTATTCTATTTCCTTCTGACTTTCATGTTTGCTGTTGAGAAGACAGTAAGTTGAGAAACCTACTGTTTATTGTGGGTAACATTTTTTTCTCAATGGCTGTTTTTTTTTTAAACTTTATTTTTTGCATTCTTCAGTTTCACTAGAATTTATATAGGTCTAGGATTCATGACTTTCTGATTTTGAAGATCGGTATCTTTCATCAATTCTCGACAGTTCCAATGCATTTGTCTCCAAATATTCATTGCCTTCTCCCATTTTCTGTTAGCTCTTTGAACTCTCATTACTCCATGTTGGATGTTCTCACTCTGTTATCGTTTTCTTAGAATTTTCTTTCCTGTTTCCCATCACTTCATATATCTGTACTTCATTCCGTGTATTTTTCTCAGATTTATTTTTCATTGTACTAGTTTTCTTTTCAGCAGTGTCTTACAATCATTTTAGCTATTTTATTTTTCATTTCTGTAGGTTTATTTGGTTCTTTATCAAATACGTCTGGTCAGTTTTGTTGGTCTCTATTTTTCTTACTTTTATGGTCAATCTTCTCTATTATTTCTTTAAACATACTTAATTTGCATGATTTGTAATCTCTATCTAATAAACCTTATATCTGCAGTCATTAGAGGTCTGATTCTGTGCTTTACAGCACTTAGAGTTACTCATGACAGCTTATTTCTTCCTATATATAATGATTTTTTAATTATGAGTTCAAGTTCCTTTAATCTTTGATTCTTTGATCTTATTAGGGTAGTTTTTAAGGCTGAATTTAAATTTTTTTCAGAAGGGATTCTCATATGCTGCTTTCAGATAACTGGGAATCTTAGCACTCAGGAAACACTTTAAATTGTACCTTAAGTTTGGGTTTTTTTGAGGGAGAAAGACTCAAAGTTGTATATTCTGTTTTTAAACAGGAGCATAAAACTTTTGTTTAAAAATTTGTCAAGGGATGGGACTTCCCTGGTGGTGCGGTGGATAAGACTCCATGCTCCCAATGCACGGGGCCTGGGTTCCATCCCTGGTCAGGGAACTCGATCCCACATGCATGCTGCAACTAACGGTGTGCATGTCACAACTAAGGAGCCTGCGAGCTGCAGCTAAGGATTCAGCCTGCCTCAACTAAGACCTGGCCCAACCAACCAGCTAAATAAATAAATATTTAAAAATTTATCAAGGGGGTCTTTTTTTTAATTCTTTACCAGAAACCAAAGCTGAAAATGGTATTCCTAATGGCTTGTCATGTTTCAGGAATCCAAGATTCCCACAGAGAGTCTTTACTCTGATCTTCCACCTATGTTTCTTATTTGTATGGCTTACTACAGCTCAGCTCCTAGGCTACCAGTGATTAGCATATGAATTGAGGAAAACTTTCCATTACACTGCTTGCTTACTCAAGTGGATTCTAAATTTTTTTTTTTCTTTTCTGAAATCTTCTGAAGAATTCCTTTACTCTCCTGCTAATGCAGCTGTGCATTAAAAATGATCCTTTGATATATTACATTTCAATTTGTGCTACAGTAGGAATAAAAGGGTGGTATGTTCTGGGAACATTTAGTCAAACTTATAATAAGAAAGTCCCTTTGGGGGAGGGGTCAGGTCATCTTTTTTTAATAATTTTTTTCCCAAGAGTTCATTATATATTAAGGGTAGCGATTCTTGGCCATATATTGCAATTTATTTTTTTCCTATAGTTGTTGTTTCTAGTTTTAACTTTGTTAATGATGCTGTTTTCTTTCTGATACAGACAGTTAAAATTTTTATATAATCAAATATACTGATCTTTCATGTTCTCTGCCTTTGATGTTATGCCTGGAAAATTTCCTCCACCAATATCATGAAACTATTCACCAGTTATTTCTTCTAGTTCTTCTTGGAATTTATTTTTTCAAAAACCCATTTCCTTCATAGAATATAAATGACTTTTTATGTTGTGCTAAATAGTTATATATACACAGATATATGTTTTAATATGTTTTAGCATGTGTAAGTTTTAAAACTTTCTATTATATTCAATTAAAATATATCTTTAAAATATACAGTAAAAAAAGTTTAATTTAGGACATATTTGAGCAGTTCCTTGATGGATCTTTGAGTTTGATTTTTTTCTTTCTCCTTTCTTCATTTATTCATTAGTGTTTGTTTTTAAAGAAATATTGAGGGTCCTGCTACTTTTCTTCAAGCCTTGAGGATACAAAAAGTAAAAAAAGTCAGACATACCAAAATGCTAAATTTAAGTACAATAGACAAGTGAGTACGCAGTTGTGATTGGATATGATATATTCTTTAATGAAAAATACCTGACATGGAAACCTATATGGTAGGTATGACTAATCTAGACAGTGGAATCAGGTAAGGCTTCCTGGAAGACGTGATTTGAAGTCTGTATTTATCATGTGTGTTCACTGAAGATATTGGTGAAGGACAGAGGTCAGGAGAGAGAAAGCCGAGATGAAGCAACATGTGTGATGTTTCCAGTGAGAGAGAGCATGGGTTATTTGAGAGACTAAAAAAAGTGGTTCAGTCTGGGGAGGAGAATAGATGGTGTTGTACAAGTGCTTGCAAAGTGAACCTGGAAAGGTGAAAAGGGCCCAAAGAATTGTGCTGTTCTCCTGAGAGCAATGGGATTTATTGAAAAGTTTGAAACTAGGGAGTCATGTGACCAAATTTGCTTTTCAGAACAACATCAGGACTGTAGTGTTCCCCATACTAGGTAGAAAGGGGCCAAGCCTGGAGAGAGAGAGCCTGATAAGAGAGTATTGCTATAATGTAGGTGAAAAATGATTGTGGCTTCGTGAGTGAACAGAAAGTGAACATGGAAGGATGTGAGTTCGGAGATTTCAGAGGCAGATGGATAGATTTCACAATCATAAAATGGTAAGGGTGAGAGAAAGGGAAGAATCGTGCATGTCACTTGAGCTTCTTTCTTGAGATCCTGGTGGATGGAGTTGCCATTTTCTGAGATAGGTCATAGAAAGAAAGATGTGCTGTTTCTAGGGGAAAATGAATACATTTGAAGGAGACTTTTTGAACTAGTTGTCTGTTAAATACCCCAAATGAAAATGTGCCTCATTTTCATTCCAAATTTCACCTAGAGTCTAATTCAAATTCTTTTTATTATTGATGCTATGTCAATGATCCTCAGCTGATCTTCTTGGCTCCAGTCCACCTAATTAGTCGATCCTACACTAGGACAGATGCTATGCTTTCCATGTTTGTGGCTTTGTTCAATCTTTCCTGCCCTAGAAAGACCCTCTGCCTACGTATCTGTTAAAGCCAATCTGTAAGGACACCTTCACCTTAAGTACGACCAACAGGCTCTCATATCTTGCCTTGATCATTCTCACTTTGCTTGAGTATGTTGTAACTTACTATAAGAGTCAAAGGCATTGGACGCAGAAAAACTCACTTCTGCCACTTGCAGGCTCCTTGCTGCTGATCACATTAGCTGCTCTCGACTTCTGTTTCCTCCTATTGTTGAATGCATATAATAATAAAGACTTTGCTGGTTGTAAAGGATAGACTTAAAGTTGCCACAGTATCTGACCCCCAGCAGGCATTTAATCAATGGTAATGATTACTGATATTAAGTCTCCAAAACCTAGTCTTTTGACATTGTAGTCACCTGTGTGTGCATCTCTTTCTGTGAGGTTAGGGGCATTTTCTTTGTGACCCTCACAACAATTAATAAGAACAAGCATAATGTAGGTACACAATATAGGGCATGAATAAATGGTTACAGCATGGGGGTTGCTATGAAGAATAGAACTATTGTAGAAGACCAACTTGCTTAAGCTGACGTATTTCCTACTGTGTGCTGTAAACTGTTGAGAAGTATGCTCTTTTACCCTAAATTCTTCTAGTCTGAACTACAATGATTTTAAACATGTTCAACAGATCTATTCTCCCCATGAGTAGTAATTTTCGTCATTATGCATAAATCAAAGATGCAGTAGAGAACATTTTAAGTGGTGTTGTACACAATGATTTCAAGAATGTGCTTTAATTTTTATTGAATATCATCTGATTAGCAATTTTGGTATTGTTTTAGCCTTGTGAATATTTATTCCAGCAAAAATGAGTACAATAATTTCTAATGGAAATACTGTCCACCTGAGTTCCCTGATGTCTATCAAGATGGAAAACAGGCCTTGTCGTTTTTTAGAGGAATTGCCAGTGACCTTTGGATTGGAAGATGCCTGGCCTGACCAACCTGTGGCCGGCACCTGGCTCCACTGCGTAGGGAGTGGGAGGGGCGATCTGCAGATTTTCTCTCCTAAGGGGGTGCATCCTCAGCCTCCTTCCGGTGACTAACATGATGAATGAACAGGATACTGGGGATGGCTCTTCTTAACTCTGGTTTTCTCATTCAGGCCAGTGAGTGGAAAGAGTTAAGTTTTGAGGTCAGGCCTTTCTAGGTCCCAATTTGATTGCTACCATTTCTGCCATTTGTAATCTTGAAGTGATTTTATATGTTCTTTGAGCCAAAGTTGTTGTTTTGGGGTGTGTGTGTGTGTGTGTGTGTGTGTGTGTGTGTGTGTGTGTTAAGCTTTTAAGACAATGCATTACCCAGGTGGGTAATGCAGTTGGGTCCTTGTTTGTTCCTTGGAGATCTAGTTGAATGCGTATTGCTCTTTCAGTTCCAAGGTCTGTGAAATTGTGAAACTCTTACAAAATTTCTGTGTTGGATCTTCTCATTGTCCCATCTCCCTCCAGCTCCTGTGCTCATGGTTATTGCTACGATTTTACCCCACGTCCTTCAGAATGCGAAACCCAGGCATTTGCCTGCCCGTGGAGGGTGAGCGTAGTAAACATTGCAGTGTCATAAGGCGATAATATGTTTGTGGGCCTTTGCCTGGGCCTTTTTTCTCCCCCCACTTCTCCCATTTCTGGGTCAAGCCTTCTTGCTCCAAAATTGCCCTCAGGAGCTCCAAATCAAGGTTCCTCTGTTATACAGAATAGTTCATCTTTCTCTGGCTTCTATTCTCACACTCACACATCCAAAATATCAAGGTTGCTTGCAGCACAAAGGGCCTTCTGTTTAAAAGGATCCACCGCTGCTGAGAATGTGGTAGGTTTGTTATGCCTCCCTTACTGGCTTTCCCTCCCTTCTAGCTCTCTCTCATACTCATATATATACACATACATACACAGTCACACATGCACACACACACATTTCTCTTACAAGGATGATGATACTGTATCAGTTGATTTGTCTGTTTGCAAATATTTAAAGGCAACTACATATAGAACTTAATCAGCACACTGCTTGGTGCAAATTTATATTAGTCTTTCCTTTCCTTTGCTTTTGATAACCAAAGACTAACTCTCCAAAGATAGCTTTGGCTGCAGCTGTCTGGACTCCGGCCACAGTGTGTCAGCAGGGCCTGGCTGGGTGTGATCCAAGTGGCCTGGGAAATAAAGCCCTTCTTCTGTCTTTAGGGTTCTCCTCCCTGGCCAGGCTCCCCCAAACGTCCAGGCTCTCTGAGAATTCAGCATGCCTCATTCTAGTTATCTGCCCAGACCCCTGTGTCATCTGGATGCCAAGGGTGGGCCAGTGTGATTGCTGGAAAAGCAGACTGACAGAATGGTTAAGAATAAGGGTGAGCTCCAGGGAGGTGGGTGAAAGAGACTGTAGGGGCAAGACACAGCGAGGCTATGCAATATTCATTTCTACCATTTAATGGGAGAAGTAGCATTTTCAAAATGTGGAAGGGAAACCAAAAATGCAGGAAAAAACTGCTGAAGAGAGAGAAGAAAAAAAAAAAGCTCAATCTGCTTTTGGGAAAAGGACTGGTCTCCTTTTGCTGTGTGTGCAGTCGGCCCCTGCTGTAGCTACTGAACCTGGGCTTCTGACGAGAGTGGTCTGGGTCATGCAACTCTCTTGTCTGAGGATTAATTTTGCCATTTAGCCTCACAAAGGAGCTGCCTGTCTTGCTGTCTGCCTGTCTTGCTGTCAACATGATATGCTACTTAACTCTACCTCAGCTAATTCCAAAGGTTCTCTCCACCCCAAACCATTCAATTTCTCTGTGATTCTATACTTATCCTTACAATTCTTTGGATGAAAATATCTATGGCTGCTTTGACATTTTTATGTTGGTAACTATCACTACAAATGCATTTTAGGTTTATCATCATTTTACAATC
This sequence comes from Delphinus delphis, assembly GCF_949987515.2. Classification (NCBI taxonomy): domain Eukaryota; kingdom Metazoa; phylum Chordata; class Mammalia; order Artiodactyla; family Delphinidae; genus Delphinus; species Delphinus delphis. The sequence goes on along the minus strand of NC_082698.1, from coordinate 52,370,579 downwards.
TCACATTCCTGGTTTTTCTTTATTTTATACCAAGATACAAATGGGAAAAAACTAAATTGAAGTATTACAAATATCAGAATAGCAGACGAAAAGTAATTGGAAGAAACATGAGGTGAGAAGGTGTAAACATATTTCAAGCAGAAACTATACTGTTCTGCTGATACACAATTTCTGCTGTATCTGGGTAGAGACAATCAATATACTTTTTGGAGGCAAAGGATGACTTTTTTTCTTTTTTGGTCATACGAGAAGTTGCTTTCTAAGCATAGTCATTTAGTGCCCTTCATAAATCCCTCAGTCCTTCTATCTTGAAATAGACTTATTAGTAGAGATAAATTTATAAGCTAATGTTTTGGAAACTAAGGAAAGAAAAGTGATGTAGTCAAAGAGAGAACACGTTTCTCCCAACTTTCTTTGATCATTCAAGTGTGACTCGCCTACTGGCTTACATCATGGAGATTCAGTTTCCATTTTACAACATAGCTGGGAGAGTAAAACATCCTAACTCAAAAAAGTTTGAGTTTCAAGGAGCGTTTATTCGCCTGATGAGTGACTCATCTGGATTTCTGGGAGGGAGTCTCCTGCCTCCTATTTAGATCCAATCTTGTACTTCTGTCATGGTGACAGTGAAGAAATGGTACCTCTCGTCAACATGAAACATAATTTTTCTCCATCAGACTTTTATAGATAGGGAAAATACATTGACATTTTCTGGTTTAGAATTTCATCAGTGAATTGAGGGATGGCTTAAGGAAAGATCATCAGACCAAGAGCCAGAATATTTCTCTGGTCCCATCCTACATGGCTTGTAGCTCTACAATCACAGGAAATTCATCTAAGATCTAGTCACATTAGTAAATTGGAGATTTGCCTAGTTGACCTTACAAGGCTTTCATGGAGATCCATTCAAATGAAACAATATGAAAAGATATATATGCTTACTAAAATACCATGGTGGTTTTGTAATCATTTTATTAGGATATAATAAATACATTAAAAATTAATATATTTGTTGAAAACCTTAATAAAGTGCCGATTAACTCACCACTATTAAATATACATTTTAAAATGTAATTTGCTGAGCAAACGTAAGGAAAGTATGAGTGTCGGAGATGGTGGTTGGGAAAGATGCTCTAGACTAGATTTTTTAAAAAAGGATCAAAATGTGAATAGGCTTGAATAGCTAACTGAATTAAATGTAATCTTTGGTGGGTAAATATAAAGCTGAGGTTTAATGAAGCAATACATGAAGATAGGATGGCTTGATGCACAGAGAGTTGTGGGTATTCAAATACTGCAAGACAGATATGAGCTAAAAGTGTGCCCCACAAAGGCATGAAGTCCTGGAATGTGTTAACCTGAAGGCTGGTCCACAGCCTCCACCTGGAATTTAGACATCCCCATTAGCTGGGTGTTAACTCTTTACTGAAAGTTTGCAGAATAGTGAACTTTGGGATTGAAAGAATCTATATCCCTGCACTTTAAATGGAAAAATAATTATGTGTTTCCATCTTAATCAGAAACCCCAACCAGGGCTCTCAATATGACTAAAATACTCTTAAATACCCATATAACAATCTACCAAGTATTCATGCAAACATAAAGAATTTAACACACGGATTGTTCCATTACTGAGCAATGAGCTTATCTGTTGAGACCTTTGTTTGCAGAAACTTAGCAATATGGGACACAAATTAAAATTTCATTTTATAACAATCACCTATTTCAATATACTTTATCATTCCACCCTTTTCTTCTAGAATATTGGATTTTCAAGACCTTTTAGACTCACTGACTTTCTTCAAAGGCATTTCTACTTCCATAGGAAACATAGTTAAAAATGTACATATTTGCATATATTTCATATACATGTATAATCTGTCTAACATTAAATTTGACATGCATATGGAATTGGGAATCTGGCTAAGTCATCCCTCATTGTTACAAGCCTTCTGCTTCACTTACGGTTGAATGGTACAGGGAAGGCAGAGGCTAGGCGTGCTTGTACTGATTCCCCATTTGGGGCCTCTGCAGTATGTGTTTTCTACGACCTGGACTATACATACTATAATTATACAACTTTCAAAATTCCATATCTGTTGAATGTTCAACTGGGTGCTTCACTTACATAAGACCTGAAGCAAATGCAACATTTATGTCTCTATTCTCTCTATGACAGTGAATATAATGTTCTTAAAACCAAGAGAGATTGCAATCAACCATCTCAGTGGCTGAGGAAGACACCAGCCAGTTCTCCACCCAAGACACTTAGATTCTTCCTACCTCCCCCCTCTTTCTTCCCTCCCTCCCTCCCTCCCTTCTTTCCCCTGTCTCTTTCTTCTTTCCTTCCCTCCCTCTCTCCCTCCTTTCCTTCCTCCCTCCCTCCCTTCCTCTCTTTCTTTGTCTCTGTCTCTTTCTTCTTTCTCTCTTTCAGAACATAAGCAATTAATCCTGTTTTATTGGCTCTCAGAATTCCTTGGATCCAGTATATAGATATTCCTATCTGTAAACTCATTAAGATGATTTTCAAATATTGGCATGAGTCAACATATAGAGATCATTTCAGTAGCCCCTCCCTAGTAAAAACCAAGAATGCTCTTCTACTTTTAGCTATTGAAAATATAAATATATAAAAGAAATTCTACCTACATAAGAAAGAGATATTAAAGAACATGACTGCAAACTTTATTTCTCACTTATCTTTTACTTAATTTTTCTTAGTTTGAAAATTAAAAATAGCAAGTATAACAAACCTGCAAACAGTGGAGAATTTCTACTTCATTGTGAACACAAGGCTGCAAACTGTCTCCTGAAGATGTGAAGCTAGTGGAATTTTTTCCATTTTAGTTAACTAGAAAAATTCATTCTTGAAGATAATTACTGTAACTCAGGTTTTAGCACACCAGAGAGTAGATCTCAATTTTATTTTCTTTTAAGTTTATTTAATTTGTGTTAATTACTGTTTCCATTTTAATAAATATTCTTGTGTTATTTTTTAAAAATTTATTTACTTTATCTATCCTTGGCTATGTTGGGTCTTCGTTGAGGTGCACGGGCTTCTCATTGTGGTGGCTTCTCGTTGCGGAGCACGGGCTCTAGGCGCGTGGGCTTCAGTAGTTGCGGCATGCGGGTTCAGTAGTTGTGGCTCGCAGGCTCTAGAGCGCAGACTCAGTAGTTGTGGCACACGGGTTAGTTGCTCCGCAGCACGTGGGGCTTTCCTTGACCAGGGCTCGAACGCGTGTCCCCTGCGCTGGCAGGTGGATTCTTAACCACTGCGCCACCAGGGAAGCCCTTGTGTTATTTTTTATGACATTTTTTGGTTTCTTTTCTAACAGCTACACCCTGGCTAACCATGTCATAGGGTTGGTATTGCATTGTTCAGAGCGGCAGCACCAGATCAGAACTGTTAGACCCTGAGCAGTCGTTTTTAACACAGAGTGGTGCAAGAGAGCTATTCAAGAAACTGCATTATTATCTTAATGTTGCCAAAACAATCTTTGTCATTTCTTTTGAATAGCACTTTGTCGGCTTCAGTTGACATGTGGCATGACCCTCAGGAATATACGCATTACTATGGGATCTAAATGGAAATCAAATTTACAGTTTCTGTTTTTGTAGCATTTTTGTAAATATTTATCACAAAAAATTAAGTATATTCCTCTTTCCCCTTCAGATTTGAAGGCCCAAACTGCCTTTAAGGAATGATCTTCTTAGAGCCGTGTGCAACTGATAAATATTTCATGAATGAAAGAATATTTGAATGGGCAAGTGTAGAGCAGTAGTATTCCAATTCATACATACTAGGATTTCAGGACTAATTTAATGAAGAGAAACCATTCGTCCTTTTTATAGCTTTGAGGTAATGACAGCAACAACTAATGCTACTGTAGAGCGTTTAACTGTTTACAGTATCTTTTTTTTTTTTTTGCGGTACGCGGGCCTCTCACTGCTGTGGCCTCTCCCCTTGCGGAGCACAGGCTCCGGACGCGCAGGCTCAGCGGCCATGGCTCACGGGCCCAGCCGCTCCATGGCATGTGGGACCCGCCTGGACCGGGGCATGAACCCGCGTCCCCTGCATCGGCAGGCGGACTCTCAACCACTGCGCCACCAGGGAAGCCCCTACAGTGCCTTTTTAACAGTTAGTGTTTAATGTCTCACTTGGTTTCTAGTACCAGTAGGAGAAACAAAAGATACAGCATGCGTGATACATCAGTTACTGATGTCAGTGGCATGCATACAAATATTTTTTAAATGTGTAAGAGAAGGTCATAAATCTGCAGTTTAATAAAAACTCATTCATTCCCTATCTCCTTCATTCAATAAAATCTATCTAAGCGTGTACTATGTGGCAGGCACTGACGTGCAAAACAGACATTGTCCCCTGCCCTCAAGAAGTTTACAGCTTAGTGGAGAAAAAATTTACTAATCACATAAACTCACAAATAAATTTGTAATGATAAGCTGTGATGTTTCTGCTCTGAAGCAATGAGGAGAGCTGTGGGAGCATGTAAAGAGGGATTTTCAGCGAAGGCGTCCCTGGGGTAATAAGACTAGAATTGAGATTTACATGATGAAGATAAATTGCTTATATGAAAAGGGTGACACCAGGGGGAACAGACAGGGAAAGGGAGAGAGTGTTCTAGTAATTCCATAAGGACAGTGGTGAGAAATGAGGCAGATGAAGTAGCCAAGCTGGGTCATGCTGGGCCTTTGATTCAACTTATACATACATCCTGGTCTTTGTCCTCAGACCATAAAGTATGAAAGGAAATAATCAGATCTGTGTATTTAAAAATCATGCTGGAGGCTATAAAAATATAATAACAGTGAGTGCTGTTTTCACTAAATCACAATGGAATCTTATAAATATTTAAAATAAGTTGACCAGCCAAACAAGAAGTATATTTGAGTAACAGTGTGTCCACAGAAGAGTTTAATTGGATTAGGGTTTTGAACATTATAAGTAGATACACAAATTGCTTCAGACAATTTATGATCCCGGGACGGTATTTACTGTGCCCAAAGAGAAACTCATTCCTCTCGTTACTGTCTTCAGGACCACAGAGCATGTGATTAAACAGCAGTTTAGATGGCTATGCTACCAGGGTACAGCTGTATCAGATAGGGGTCAGGTTGCATTAGTTAGAAATTTGGCTTTAGCTAACATTGGCAGAACAGCTGCACCTCAGAGAACAGAGTGCACGGAGAATCCAGATACATGAAAAGAGGCAAAGCAGGACAAAGTGAAATAATAGGTGCTAAATGTCAAGACTCGTGAGGCGCTACTGGCTTGTCTACCAAGGAGTTTACTGACTTGGTTCACAACAGTCCTGAATGGTAGTTGTGATCTTATCTGGTTTTAACTACTACTTAGATCTTGGTTTTCACTAGCCAACTCATTGAATGGTTCTGGATTGATCCTCCTGCAGTCACTTATTACCTGTGAGAAACACACGGATAAAGATTGTGTAGAGAAGCACCTGTGCTCAGTTCAGCACCCTCCATCTCTCACCCCACTCCAGCAGTCATATAATAAGAACCTCACATTGCTGTCTCCTTCCATCTACCCCAAACCGCCATCTACAAAATAAGCATCTGTGAAGTAGGCTGAGTTTCCTTTTGGAGTAAAGAGATTGGAAAAGTAAGACAAGGTTGTCATAGTAAAGACCACTACTTAGGCAAGTGGAAGTTCTGCTACTGTGAATCTGCCTCGTCAGGGAACTTAAGTCAGAGAAGCCACTAGGAAGGTTAATACACACCTACTGTTATGATGGGTGAGACACTAGGCATGCGTGAGCGTATTTAACTTACCAATAGCCATATGAGATCTCTCTCTCTGTCTCTCTGTCTCTCTCTCTCTCTATATATATATGTAGATATATATACATATATGTGTGTATATATATCCATTTTATATATATATATATATATATATCTATCTCCTCATTTATAGTAAATGAGAAGAATGAAGATCAGAAAAGTTAAGTATTAATGCTCAAGGTTAGATAGATAGTAAGGACAAGATCCAGATCCTCATCTGCTGACTCTAAGTCAAGATGTGTCTCAGTTTATGTGCTTCATTCATTTAAAATTGGTATTTACATTTGTATTTATGTCTGAAGGGGGGAATGTAAAACAATGAAGTCTTGATTGTAGAAAACTTATAAAACATGTAAAAAATCATCTAGTAGCGATAGAAAAATTTCATATTGAAATAAATTTAAAAAACTGCTATAGTGAATGACTTGGTACAAATTAATGATAAAAATAGGAAGATTAACATAACTTGTTTGTCAAAAGAAATAGAAACTTCTACTGTCTTTTTCCAGTGCAGTGTTGGCACAGCAAAAGAAGGGATTCTCCTTTCTTATTAATAATAGTGTGTCAATATCAAGGGAAATTGTGTGATAGCTCGAACATGTTTCTACTGAATGAATATATTTGATTAAACAGCATGTGGAAATATGCTCATTATCCAAGAAAATAACGAATCTTAGATCTTACGCACACTTTACATGTGTCAAGAAATACGTTGGTCAGATGAAGAGGAAAGTACCTGGGTTGAGTCGAAGTCTGACTTGAAACAGCTGCTTTCAAATCTGTCCTGTTACACCAGAAAGTTTGACTGATGGAACCCACAGCTGCTTCCCCCTTTGCTCCCCGGCAGGGCTTCTTACCTCTGTAGTCAGTTCCTTTACATTGAGAAGGACTTTTATGGATACTAGGGGGAAATTAGCCAGTTCAACACATACAAAAAGGGAGCCAATATTTTCAAAGAAGAAGAGGCGGAAGGAGAAGGCTTAAGTTAAATTTAGTAAAATAAAAAAAAAAAACCCAAAGAAAATATGAGTGGATTTTTATCTTTCCTTGAGATGGTGAGTTCTTTTGAATCATTGACGTAAAGTCAAAAACTATAATAAGAAATGTGGATTAGTTTAGTGAAACAAAAATTTAAAATGTCAGTGTGTCAAATGAAGATATACACAGTGAAACACAGACAAGAAACTGGAAAAATAATAGTAACATATTAGAGAAAGTGTAAATACATTTGATAAATAAAAGCTCATATTTTAACAAGAAAAAAAAGACAAATGATGGGGAAAAAAGAGTAAACGATGTGACTGAGCAAATCACAAGAGAAGAAATAAAAATTGCCAAGAAACAAATGAAACACATTTCAAACTACCAGGTCTTCAAAGCCAAGCAGATTGAAACAATATGTTTGCCTGTTAGATTTTTACAAGATACGACACATTGTTTAAGTAGCTAAATCTTTCAACAGTTTTCCTTCTTGGCTGTTTGGTAATCTGTATCAATCTGTATCAAGTCATTCAAATGTATGTACTTACCTATCATATACCTTTGGGAATTTGTTCTAAGGAAATTGTTAAGACTTATATGCAATGATTTCTGTATGCAGATTTTTATTGAAGAATTATTTATAATAGTGAAATATTTTAAGTAATGAAAATACCCAACAAAAGGGGATTGGTTACTTAATTTTTGCACTCTGTCCCTATAGTACTCTGTAAGCCCACCTTGTAATTCTCAGAAAATTTATATTAATTATTCTCATTCATTTATTCAATAACCAAATACCCATTGAATGCTTACTATGTGTGCTAGGTACCTTTCAAGACACTGGGGATCAAGCAGTGAACAAAGTAGAGAAAAATTCTTGCCATACTGCAGAAACAAATGATTAAGCAAAGCAGCAGCAAATAAGTAAGGCATGTTATATGACAGATGGTGGTAAGTGCTATTAAAAATAGTGAGCAAGTGTGGGGATAATGATGGAGGATGGTGGAGGAGGGAATTGATGTGATGTTTTTTTTTTTAAATGTATTCCTTCCTCCCTCCCTCTTTGTGCTGGGTCTTCGTTACTGCGTGCAGGCTTTCCCTAGTTGCAGCAGGCAGGGGCTACTCTTCATTGTGGTGTGCAGGCTTCTCATTGCGGTGGCTTCTCTTGTTGTGGAGCATGGGCTCTAGGCATGTGGGCTTCAGTAGTTGCAGCACACGGGCTCAGTAGTTGTGGTGCACGGGCTTAATTGCTCCGTGGCATGTGGGATCTTCCTGGACCAGGGATTGAACCCATGTCCCCTACATTGGCAGGCGGATTCTTAACCACTGCACCACCAGGGAAGTCCCATGTGAATGATGTGATCTTAAATTGAGTGTTAAGGGAAAGCCTCAAGGAGGAGGTGACAAGTGATTCAAAACCTACCTGAGGAGAGGGATGGAGAGAAGAGCATTCTACACAGAGGGAGAAGCAAAATGAAAGCCTTTAGAGAAGAGCATATCTGATGCAGTCGAATCCCTGCCACTGTTACTGAGCAGAGAGAACCAAAGGCGGAATAGCAAAAGACGATGGGAATGCAGGCAGCCTCAGAGACCACCGTGAGGATGCGAGCTTTTTACCCAGAGAGGGATGGGAAGCCATTGGAAAGTATGATCAGAGAAGCAACATGAAACATGAAAGATGATTCTAAGCAACTGGAAGAAGGAAGTTGCCTTTGGGATAATTGCTGTTCAGCATCTATCTTCTCTGGCATATAAGGAGAGATCACAGCCAGATGGCCAGCAACTACTTTAGTGACCAGTATAGAATAGGAGCTTTATATCTACTCAATGGTTAAATAAATATTGCACATATAAACTAAAATAGAGTGCAGATAACAAGAGAAAGTTTGTTCTCATATATATTTAATTTGGGGGAAATGCTTATAGGATGTTTGGTGAAATAAAATATTCAGCTCTACTTATAGAGAATAGTCCAAATTTGGAGAAGAGTGTATGGGTATCTACAGTTTGAAAAGTTGATGAAATGAATAAGCAGGAATTTCCGTAGTGGTTTTCTCTTGGTGTTAAGCTTATAGATGACATGCTTGTTTGTTTGTTTGCTTTAGAATATGTCTTATCTAATTTGTCTGTAATAAATACATCATTTACAAAATTAGAAAGATGGACAGAGAAATAAATAATCTATTTTTTTTCCAACTTGACAGAGAGCAGAACAAAAGAAGATGTGTACAACTAACTAGGGAGAATACAATATCATTACTTATTAATATAAATCCTGGAGCATTCTACCTGGAAATATTAGAAAATTTCCTGCTCTGAGATGCATAATATCTGGGCAGCCAGGTAATGACACAGCAGTGAAGGTTCCTTTCATCTGATCACATTCACAGGGCTATCAGGATGTTAATCAGTGTATAAAGGTACATCTGTCTCAAAATCTGTGAGATGTTCTTGCTGACTTCTTTTATATATGGTGCTATTTTGACATTCCATATATAAAATATGGCCCCTTTTGTTCATTATCAGATTTTCAAAAAGATAGCTGTGCCACTGACCTACATTTTTATTTCATTTAACAATATGCCTTAGAGCTCTTTCTCTACTGGATCATATAGATCTACCTCATTCTTTTTTTGTGTGTGTACCATTTATATTATATAAGATGGATATGCTATAATTTGTCTGGTGACTCCCATATTGATGGACATATAAGTTTTTCCTCATTTTTTCACTATTAATGATAATGCCAGAATGGGTATCAGAGCATGCACCTCCTTTTGCTCTTGTGTAATTTCTTTAGGATAAATTCCTCATATTAGAATTGCTGAATAAAAGGTCATATGTATTTTATTTTATTTTAGTTTAGTTTAGTTTAGTTTAGGCTGCACTGTGTGGCATGCAGGATCTTTGTTCCCCAACCAGGGATTGAACCCATGCCCCCTGCAGTGGAAGCATGGAGTCTTAACCACTGGACTGCTAGGGAAGTCCCTATATGTATTTATATTCCTTCATTCATTCATTCACTCATGAAGCAAAAATATTTGCTCCTATGTCAGGCATGGTTCTAGGATTAGAGATAAAGTCCTAGAAGTCCACATATATGCATTAATATACGATATTCGTTTTTTTCTTTCTGGCTAACGTCACTCTGTATGCCAGACTCTAGGTCCATCCACATCTCTAGAAATGACCCAATTTCATTCCTTTTTATGGCTGAGTAATATTCCATTGTATATATGTACCGCATCTTCTTTATCCATTCATCTGTCATTGGACATTTAGGTTGTTTCCATGTCCCGGCTATTGTAAATAGTGCTGCAGTGAACATTGGGGTACATGTGTCCTTTTGAATTATGGTTTTCTCAGGGTATATGCCCAGTAGTGGGATTGCTGGGTCATATGGTAGTTCTATTTTTAGTTTTTTAAGGAATCTCCATGCTGTTCTCCATAGTGGCTGTATCAATTTACATTCCCACCAGCAGTGCAAGAGGGTTCCCTTTTCTCCAGCATTTATTGTTTGTAGACTTTTTGATGGCCATTCTGACCAGTGTGAGGTGATAACCTCATTGTAGTTTTGATTTGCATTTCTCTGATGAATAGTGATGTTGAGCATCCTTTCATGTGTTTGTTGGCAATCTGTATATCTTCTTTGGTGAAATGTCTATTTAGATCTTCCACCCTTTTTTTAATTGGGTTGTTTGTTTTTTTGATATTGAGCTCCATGAGCTGTTTGTACGCATATGTGTGGAGTCTAGAAAAATGGTACAGATGAACCTATGTGTAAGGCAGGAATAGAGATGTAGATATAGAGAACAAACATGTGGACACGGGAGGGAGGGGGAGGGTGGGATGAACTGGGAAATTTGGTTTGACATAACTACACTACCATATGTAAAACAGATAGCTAGTGGGAACCTGCTGTATAGCACAGGGAGCTCAGCTTGGGGCCCTGTGATGACCTAGATGGGTGGGATGGGGGGGTTGTGGGAAGCAGGTCCAAGAGGGAGGGGATATAGGTATACATATAGCTGATTCACTTCATTGTACAGCAGAAACTAACACAGCATTGTAAAGCAATTATACTCCCCACCTCCCCAAAAAAGAGATAAAGTCCTGAGCAAAATAAAATTCCTGTACATTAGCAGTTTACATTCCAGTGGCAACCAACAAATAAATGAGAGTTTATGTATGAGAATGTATGAGTATAAAATATGAAAAAAAATGCAACAGCATAATATCAAGTAGTGATAAGTGCTCTGAAGAAAGGTAGAGCAAGGTTTGGGTATTGAGGGTGACAGGAGTGCTCTCAGAGTTAAGGAAAATGGGGAGAAAAGGATCATTTATAGGAGAGCAGGAAATGGGCAAAAGGAATGAAGCCAATGGGAAAAGATTTGACAGAATCTGAATTTCTGCGGGTGAGGCATCCCATGTTATAGGCCTTGAGACAGAAGAATCCTGGAAATGTTTGAGGGAGAACCGAAAGGTGAGTGTGACTGGGGTAGAATGAGCAGGGGCTGAGGGTTAGGCAATGCTGGTGGAGAGGTAACTGGAGGCTGGTGGGAGATACCAGTGGAGAAGAAGGTAAAATAGCAAGGTTTTTGGATTTTATTGTTGAAGTGATGGGAATCCATTATATTGTTTTGAGCAGATAAGTGACATGATTTAATTTACATTTAAAATATGAATGTGGTTGCTTTAAAAAAAAAATAGACTTCAGGGAGGCAATATTAGAAGCTGGAATCCCTGTGGAGAATCTACTGTAACAGTAGGTCAGACAACTGATAATGAAGCATTGGGGTAATTGTTCTAGAAGCTTAGTGAGAAGGAGTCAGATTGTATTGATATTCGAGGGTGGAAAGAATCTAGGATTTGCCAGATGTTTGGATTTGGTATGTGAGAGCAAAGGAGGAATCAGGATGATTTAAAATGTTGATAGATTCAGCTAAAATTTCCTCCAATATGACTTTTCCAAACCTTGCTTTTGCTGGACATATGTGAGATTCTCCTAAAACCTCAAAAGCAGTGAGTTTTGATAACTTTGTCCTGGGCATCACGCTTGGCATGGAGTTGGTATTTGATAACTATCTCTTGACTTAAAGAATGAAGTTAAATGTTACCTCTCTGATGCTTAACAATATAAGTTTTTTGTTGCTTTAATTTGCATCAATGAACTTCAAGATCTTTTCATGTGTCTATTAGAAAATTGCATTTCTTCAGGAAGTGCCTGTTCTTAACCTTTGTTCCCTATGGTATTGGATTGTTTGCTTACTCTTATGAATATGTAGGAGTTTAAAAATATTTTCAGATATTATTTCTTTATTAAATATCATATATGTGGCTGAATATTGTTTGTTTAAACTTTATTTTTCTGTTTCTGATTGGACCAAAGATTTGGATGGACCTGCATAAAACTTCGTACATGTTGAGTTTTCTGCTCATTTGGGAGAAATCAAGAGCCTATAAATCCATTTTATTATTCTCACTATTTGCCCATGTAAGTAGGTTTACAGATAGAAAAATGAAGGCTTAGCATGTTTAAGAGATTTATGTAAGGATAAACAGCAAATTCCCTGAATCTCATCAGTATGCTCTTTCCACTGAAGAACTGACTGCATCTCCAGATATGTTTCAGCATGTAATGTGAAAAGAAAACACAAAAAGTGTGGCAGAGGAAGAATGGAGGTATAGCATATGAAGCATGACCATAGTTTTATTTAAGATGAAAAACTACCATATAGATAGGGGTATGGATTTTTTTTGTACTTTCTATAATTTCCATTTTTCTGCTATAAGTGTATACTCTGTGTGTCTGTGTATGTGTAATAAGACATTAAATTGTCCCGAATTCATAAGAAAATGCCACACGTATGGAGTAATACCATGCCAAAATGCCCCCTTAAGAAAATCTGAAATGAAAGGATGACCCTACCTGAACAGAAGAGCAGAATTAGGTGGTCTACTTTGGAATTTTAGAGGAAGGATGAAAATTCTGAAAGTCAGAATGGAATGAGAGGGAAAATGAAAGGTAGTAATGGTGAGATAATGGTTTAAAGGAGGACAGGAAATTGGCAAAAGGAGGAGGCAGGGATGGAGGGGAATCTTAAGTAAAATGATAGGGGTGAGTAACACATTGTATCACATTGAGGCCAGATAAGACTTGTATGTTTCCTGGACCTTGGAGTACTGGAGATGGAGTATATCTTGGGGCAAATCTATTCTGGGTGGCAAACTGTGACATACATTCTGCCCCTCCTCAATTCCACACTGAGGTCAGAGGACAGACATCACTAATCAATCAGAGTGCTCTTTCCCTTCCTCACTAAGCCTTCACAGCCCAGTTCTTAAGTATAACCTGCCAGTGTTGATGCTTAAAGATGAACTGTGTCCTATATAATTGTATTCGAACCCTCTCATTTTGAAGATAACTAAATCAGAGGAAGGTCTTGTCCTAGGTCATCCATCTTTGTTTGTATCTACTTTCCTCAGGTATATTTTACAGTGATTCATTTGGTTTTCATGAGCCATTTAACTTCTCCTTGGATGATTACTTTGTGGAACAGTTGAAAGAGTATTTGTAGAAAGACTCAGGGATAAACCTGCACTGAGTTGTCTCTAGGACCACTGGTCTTGGGTATCCTTGCTTATCTCATCCAGAAAAAGGCATATTGATACTTGGCTTACCTGATGGATGATGATAACTGTATGCATTCCCCTTATATTTTTGATCCGCGATTCTTACGACACATCACTACCTAAGGATAATAAAACTTTGGCAAAGTAGTAGCAAATAACAGAGCCGTTTAGAAGGCAAAATCTCAAAAATCATCATTTATTGAGTCAAAGTATGATGTATGATTTTAGAAACAGAGAGACGCATACCAGTTTTTCTCTTCTATCATAAAATTAAACTCTACATTTATTAGTTGTGTAGAAAATGCTCATCATGCATCAGTTTTTTGAGATTAAAGCAAAATAAGTCATCAGCCCTCTTTGACGTTTAATTTGTCTCAATGTCGTTATATATTTGAAGTAAGTTATTAATTACCCTTAATTACATTCATTTTAAATGGTGGAGTTTCCATTTCTAAGTACTTGTTTCATAATTCCTGGAAGAGTTATAAATTCTGCTCAGTTTAACAAATATTTATTAAGGTTATTTTATGCAAGGTATGATTTTAAATGTTTTGGATAACCACTGATTTCATATCCCTTGGAAAAATTAAATGTACCTCTACCTCCTGTAACTATTTATTACTGCTGTGAGAGCTTTAGGCCTGGTTTTTACATTCTGGAAGACAACAGCAGGTATTGGGGGAGGAGGATTTTCCCAATATTTGAAAGAGGGAATTTGACCACGTCCTTAGAATGAGCAAACATATTGGAGTTAAAAAAAATATCCCATAAATATCTTTATGTAGGGAGTATTGGATGATGGATAATGGGTTTTATTCCTAACATAACTTTTTTATTAGATGCCATAGTGGACTTTACATGCTTTTGTTTATCATGACCGTGCATTTCAAATGAAGGGATAACATTAGAAATGACCCAGTGGAAAGAGTTATTCAAGTTCTCGTAAGAAGTGTGGTGTCTAGTAGCCTGTCTCCCTCCGCGCACAGAGGGTAGAGTGCTGGGGTGGGTGAGGCATGAAGGGATTTGTGTTCCTGTAGGTAGCTTCTCTCTGCCCCTTCTCTTCCCATCTCTCTCTGAGCCTGTCCTTTGGGAGATCCTAACAATCCCAAATTGGGCCCATGGGATAAGGCATGGTAGTCAAGACCCTAACTGGCAACCGATCCATATACTATTTCCCTTTTAGTTTTCAAATACAAAAATAAATGTGTTTCTTACTTATTTTTTTTAATTGATTCTATTTGCCTGTTATTGATAGGGGGATGGGGTATGTGCTTTACTCCTTGCATTTACTTCTGGGCCTGATTGATGGAGAACAATGACCCACATTCCTTTGAAACCAAAGGAGTGGTGGTATATTTTGCCCCTTCTTTCCACTAGACACCTTTTTATTGTGTGAAAAGAAACCGAAAAATTCAGGGACTGCCTCTAGCATACAAGTCATAAGAACTTGAACGTTATATTGTCATCACCCACAGGGTCTCGCATTTTCTTAATTTTCTGGACATTCAGAGCTGTCTGGAGCTCTGACAAACAAACCTGCCTTATCTAGATTTAAGGTAAGCTGACCAGCCCTCACCTCAAAATAGCAATGTACCAAGGTGGCTTCGCAGGGAATTGACTCAAGATATACTATATCTGATAATTAAATACAGAAGAGGTTACAACTCTGAAAGAGAGCAGGTAGTTTTCCAGTTTTCCTCAGAGCTGAAATTACTTGTCTAGTGAAAATGAAAAGCAAGAGGAGATGAAGCCAGGGTCTCCTGATGAAAGGTGAATGAATGCTGATGACTGTTTCCTAGGGGAGAGCTCTAAGCCATATTTAATGCCACAGAAGATGAGAAAGAGGTGAAGGTCTGTCATCAAAACCATGACAATGATTTCCCCCAAAGGCATAATAAATCTTTAAATGCTAAAAATTTTAACGTGAGATAAAAAGTATTTTATAGGAAAAAAAATGCTGTCTAATGGTGTTCCAGTTATAAGAAGCACTTTTCAGGAATTAAGTTGAGAATCCCACACATTTCCTGTACTCGCCATAGATGGGTGATTAGCTTGGCAGGTGAAAGGAGGATGGTCCAGAGGTTTCGCATATACCCATTGCTCCCACACATGAATAGCCTTTTCTCAGTATCAACATCCCACACCTGCATGATACTTTGTTATAACTGGTGAACCTACATTGACCCGTCGTCATCACCCAATGTTCCTGGTTTACATTAGGGTTTGCTCTTGGTGTTGTACATTCTGTGGCTTTAGACAAACGTATAACGACATGTATCCACCATTATAGTATCATGCAGAGTAGTTTCACTGCCCTAAAAACTCTCTGTGCTCTGTCTGTTCATCCCTCCCTCCTTCCTTCTCTCCCTTCCTCCCTCCTTCCCTGCTTCCCTCCCTCCCTCCCTCCCAACCCAGGGCTGATCTTTTCAATGTCTCCACAGTTTTGCCTTTTCTGGGATGTCATATAGTTGGAATCTATATGACAGTGTATATAAAAGGCAGTGTATATAGCCTTTTCAGATTGGCTTCTTTCACTTAGTAATATGGGTTTAAGGTTTCTCTCTGTCTTTTCATGGCTTGGCAACTCATTTCTTCTTAGTACTGAATAACATTACTTTGTCTGGATATACCACAGTGTATCTGTTCACCTACTGAAGGACATCTTGATTGCTTCCAAGTTCGGCAATTATAAAGTCAATTATGAGTAAATCTTTATGCAACTGTGAATGAAGCTGTTTTATACAACTGTGAATAAAGCTGCTTTACACAATTGTGAATAAAACATAAAAGAAAGTTATGTTTTATTTTCAACTTTAAAAAATCTGAAGATTTCACATAAATATCTGCATGCTGGGTTCTTTAGAAAAAGTCAAAAGATCAGTCAGTGTTGGGCAGGCTACAGAGCAGTGGACAGATGGAGCTGAAGAGAGGCTCTAGCCCTTCCGTGAGGCCTCAGTTTTGTGTTCATCGCATCCCCATCCCTGTGCATCCAACGCCCACCCCCCGCCCCGCCCCCCACACTTAACTCTTCATGTCATCTGTTTTCTATAAGCATTTGAGATTTGCATCCCTTGGAGGGGTGGAAACCAAATGGATGCATTGTTGTTTTAAGGTTTTTGGCTTTCGTTCAGACACCTCAGGGCTCCTGATGCATAATTTTCTATCTCTTCAGTTCATATTGCTAAGGTTTATTATTTTGAAGGAGAAGGGAGGGGGATTGAGGGTCTGGACCTAGATTACAGAAACTAAAAGTCTATTGGGCAGGCCGTCTTGTTCCAGGGCTTTCTGAGGTCCCCTCCGCCCGCTTGCTCTGGCTCTCCCCTGGCCACCTGAGGGTGTGGCCAAGCCCTGACTCTCTCCTTCCACAGCTACTCCTCACTTCCATCTTTTCTCTTTCTTCCACATCTAAGTACAACCTGGGGGATCCCTGTCCCATCTCTTGGGGGATTTCTTACTCTGAGCTAAGTGACTACTAAGCATTAAAGCAAACTATGATATATTTAGGACAGAGCCTGAGGGTGCTCAGGATGTGGTGAGTTTTTCTGGAATTTGGTCCTCGTTTTGCCTCCTAAACTCTCTATGAAACTGTCACATCTCCATGCACCTCAGTTTCCTCCACTTTGCATTAAACACATTCAGTCAAGTCAAGCAAGGATCACATACACCCAGCACCAGCATGGCCTGTCCTCCTGACACCTTCTCACTTTACTTGCCCTGCGTCCCAGCATCTAAACCATGCCAAATAACATCCAGACTCTCTTTACCATGTATACCTCAAAAGTCACTGTACACGGCATATCTATGCCCAGCTGTCTTGAAGAGGCCACTGACCTTCTGTAAATGACTCGCGGATACGCTTCTCCTAACCAAAACCAAGCATGAATCCAGGCCTTTGGAGGCACTTGGGCGGGTGGGAGGCGCGGTCTCTTCTGGGCATGGTCTCAGTCTGGGTGCACTTGAGACGTCATTCATTCAAGTGAGGGTCTTACTGCTTTGAGCTGGCTGAGTTCGCTTGTTAAAATTGCAGCCACCAAGAAATCCGATTTAGATTTGGTATCTGAGGTATAACACAAAAATCTCCTTCGTGAAACTCAAATATTTCTTGTTTCATTTAATCCTTAGCTTGGATCCTCCATTTGAAATACTTAACAGAAAAGTTGCTTAGCCGCTTTAGAGAAATGAGAACTACTTGATTTGCTTTCCTTTTTGTTGTTCTAAGAAAAACACCTAGGCAGTCTAGATTACAGTGTTGCAAAATTAAAGCATTTGAAACATCTCAAAAAACATGGAGCATAGCTCCATTTCCCTAAAATACTGGGTCACGCATAATAATCTCGGTATTTAATGAGAAAAAGCTTCTAGTTCGAACTCGTTATTTTACGAATTAGGAAAGTAAAGCTTTGCACAATAATCTCGGTATTTAATGAGAAAAAGCTTCTAGTTCGAACTCGTTATTTTACGAATTAGGAAAGTAAAGCTTTCTTGAGGTGTGGTCAGTTACCCAGCTAGTGAGTCAAAGCCACGTTAAGGTCCATCCTTATGGTATATATTTATTTATGTATTTATAAATCATACACTCAAGTGCTAGAATGTTAAGTACATTGTAAGGGAGCCCTGAGAGCTAATTTTAGGGAAGCTGTGTTTGTCACCAGCCTGATTGTATGCCCTCATAACCTTACATCCTTCCTTGTAATTGCCATTTTTTATACCTGGGGAGAGAGTTGAGCTTTTCCTTCCATGCTCTAAAAGCCTTCATGTATCTAAGTAATGGGCAAAGATACTTTTAGTGTCTGCTTAATAATGCAGTCTTTAGCAAAGTTGTTTTCTCCCTTACTACCTGTCATTTATTTACACCATTTGTATAATTTAAAGACAAATTTATCATAATGACACATCTAATATTAAAAACATCATCTCATGCAATTTTTATTTTTGCACATTACTTTTCATATGTGTTCATTGGAATCCTAAAATTCATATTTTTTTGTATTGTGCTTTTTTAGAGTTCAGAATGGCATCATGAAAACTTACTTGTGTTAACAATGTAGTATCATTTCAATGGCTTTATAATAATTTTGTGGACTTTAGAACCATAATTTAGCTAGTCTTCTAATTTTGGACCCATATGCGGTATCTTTTATTTGCTTTTGTTCTTCCTTTCATATTATCTGTCAGTGTTGGAATGGCATTAGTAAGGGAAGGTTGGAAATATTGCATTGCAATATTTCCAATAATGCAATAATAATGTTGCATTATTTCTCTGGTATGAAAGGCCTTAGTCAAGAGGTAGGAGGATATATATCCTTCTCATTGTAATTGTTCATATCTCCCTGAACTTTTTAAAATCCTGGGTTGGCGTATCCCTCAGATGTCAGTATCTGATCATTCCCAGGCCAAGGCCGCATGCTCAATGTCATTTCCCTTTTTTCTCACTTCTTCTCTGAGTTAGCTCCAGGAGATCACTGCTTCGCTACAAGGCTGTCAGTTGTGCTGAGTACCTCCATTCGTATGGCTCAGTGTAGGTCTCTGCCCAGTGCCCCAAGCTATAGCTCCTCTTCATACGGTAATGCCACCACTGCTTGAGACTCCATGGAAGTGTGCACTTGAGAGTGGGGTGGTCCTCAAGTCACCACACAGACTGAAGGACATATCTATTTGTATTGGAAAAATGGTATCATCAGGAAATGATTACTATGAGGAACAGATATTTAAATCAATTTGTTACATATGGCTGTTACCATGGTAAAAACAAAAGCCCTCCCTATCACAAAGGGGACCCTGTACATCTCAACCCTGAGCCTTGTTGCTCTGAAATGTCTCTGCCCTCTCTTAAAAGGATAGATTCTGCTTCTTCAAAATTCTTTAGGGCTAATCTCCAACTTCCTTTTGGAAAACACATGCTCTCCCAGGATGCATCGTGTCCCCACATGAAGCACATTGGAGGACACCACAATACTCCCAAACTGGAATATGTCAGTCTGGAAGAATGCCCTGAGGAGATGCAGCTGACCATACAGGGTAGGGAGTGGTACTGCAATCTAGTTTCCATTTACAAATGCACACTGAGACCAAGGAAGAGTTGGATAATTGTTACAGGATCACAAAACATAATCTAAACCTGAAAGAGTTTTAGAATAAGTTGTTTATAATAGTCAAAAAGTGTCATAGTAACAGAACTGGAGTCTAAGTAGATGAGTGCGTCTGTGGGTACCTTAAGCTTTTCTTTCTGAACTGTCTCTACCAGGCATTTAAAGTAAGGAATCCATATTTTCCAGAGAACCAACAAACACTAACTGGAAAGAGAAGAACTTTTCATATTTCTAAGTATCAGATCTTGCCTTGTTCACTGTTTGAAATTATGAAAATCAGATTGTAATCCAGCTTTTTTACTAAGTCCACTTCTCTCCTCCGCCAAAGCCCATGCAAAGCCAGTAAAGCTAAACAAAAATTGATTTTTATTTTCTTTCCACTCTTTCAGCCCAACCTGGTTTTCAGTCGGGATGAAATCAGATGCACTTCATATTGATCTAGGTCTTGAACCAGTATAATCCCTGATTCACACAATTGAAAGAACCATCATCTTGCTTGTTCTAAAGACAGAGAGGAAACTGTGTGGACTTAATACATTTCTGCAGTTTGCTGTGGCTTCCTGCTTCTCTGAATTATGCATTGGATCCTGGGCAGAAAAAAATAGAACTGGATCCTGCCATCATCTAGTGAAAGTAGGGTACATATTTGAGAGTGGCTTGCCCACAATTGACACTGTCACATCATTAGTCCATTTCAGAGTCTGGCAAATTTAGGTAGAAATGTCTGGTGTCATTATTGCCTTCTGATGTTCTTCCTTTCAAATTCTTTATCAGTGTTGAAATGGCATTAGTAAGAGAAGGTTGGAGAATTTGGGATAATGTATTAGGCTTAGCCAGGGTGAAAGGCAGGGCTATCAATTGGGTCTTCTGTCTATAAGCAAGGATGACCCTCACTAGATGGATATTCCTCATTTGGGCACAGAGGGCCCATTGAAGCAAAAAGGCTACTTAGGCAATAATCATCATGGCTTTGTAAAGGGCAGTTCTGTTAAAAGTACTTAATCTTTAAGGTAGAAGAACCGGTTTGTGGTTTTTATGAGAAAGTAACTATTTCATTTGACAGTCTTATTTTAAGACATTATGGACATAAGACCTAAGTCAGTTTTAAAGATGGTTCCCAGAGTCTCTGTGCCAGCTTGATTCTTAGTCTTGCGATTCCTTTATTGGAGGGTTAGCTACCTGCCTGCCTTGCAAACCCCTGCCTCTGTGTGAAGCTTCCCTGACTCTAGTGGTATCTGCGGATTTATCGTTTTCCCTAATCTCTGAACTAAAGGAGCATTTATTGAGGAATCACACACTAAACCTTAAATCCATGCCATATAAACTCCACTTTCTCCCAGACTTCCATGTTGTTTGTAAACTCCATTTACACTTATCACACCCCCCCGCAACAGTGTAGGTAGACACAGTGTCATGTATGTTTGCCCTCTGCCCAAGCCCCACCTTGAACTCCTTAGAACATCAGCTGTACCTTATTTGTCATCCCACTGCCCTTTGCCTATAGCATTCTGCAGTGCACATACTGCTGTTCAACACGTTATAGCTGAATTTGAAAGAATAATTTCACCAGGGAGATAATGAAATATGATATGAAATATGTAATAATTAAAATTTAGAAACTTTCTTTACCAATTCGAAACTTTCTTACCTCTCAGAGATCATCTATAATCCCAGCTATTCCAGATCCCCTCAGGATGTCCCCACTCCAGGCATAAGCCAATCAGCACATCATATTTCCCTGGCCATATTGATTGGTTTTAGAACTAGGTACAGAACCCAGTCAGAAACAATGAGAAGGAATGAAATCTTTCTTGGGATATCTGAGAAAAAGATTCTTAAATTTCCCAGCATATCCAAAACCTCTGAGTAGGTGGGGATTGGAGAGCCTGCTCTCTACCTGCTCTTCCACAATGGCTATGATGAAAACATGGCAGAGTGATGGAGAGAGACTGATTTATGATGATTGCTTGGTACCTGCCTTCAGCCTTGCCTTTCCAAGCCATAGTATTTTCTACTTCCCTATTTCCTGAGTTACATGATTCAATATATTCTTCTTTTTCTACTCTTTTCCACCTTTTCCTCTCCCTCCCCATCCCTCCCCTCCCCCCCCCCCCTTCCCCTTCTGCTGCTGCTACTTCTCCTGCTGTCTCTCCTTTTCCATCTCTTTTATTTTTGCTTAAAGCCTGCTTGGACTGTGATTTCTGTCAACTGCCACTGAGAGTCCTAATCATTAACCCACTTGAGATCATCCTGTTTCTCTTTGGTTCAGTAACACAAATGTACTTTATTCATATGTTGCTATTTTGACAAATTAATGTGTCCACAGCCCAACAGCAAACCATTGATACAAGTGAAGTATCTTCTGTTTTCTAAATGGTGTCCAGATTTGTAGAGATACATTTGTCTGTGTTGTGAGAACTGAAAGTCCTTCGTGCATAACTTGAGTGCTCTGTTTATGTAAGTAAGTTGGCATTTCTTTCCGAGTGCAAAAGAGTTCCTGTTGATTTTGAATGCACAGGCTGTGTCACTAGCAGAGGTGATGAGAGTCAGACCAAGGAAGAATAAATTTTCTTTGTGTGTGACTATTTGAAGTTTAGAAACTTTATCTCACTCAACTTGGTGTTTAATAGAGTTGAAGATAGAAGTGGGAAGCTGTGACTGACCATACTTGACTTTTCCCCGTCACAATTATTCAATTTCTATCGATGCTGTCCTCACAGACAAAATTTATTGATCGCTTCAATTTTAGTCATAAACAGAGTTAACTTTTTAGCTCGAAATGACTCTAAATCACAGTGTCAGCATTTTGCTTTGTGATATGCCCTTAAAATCATTATACCTGTGCCATAATCAGCCAGGCTCAGAGCTAATTACCATCCTTTCCTAGTGCGTGCTCAATTTAAAAACCGGAAGAGAATGTTTTTTAAGGAATCAACAAAGTATGAAAATAAAATGTGAAATGATGGAAATTATGTGACTCAAATTTGGGATCTTGGATTTTTATTTCCAGGGATTTCTTTCAAATACAGACATAGCAAGTCAAAGTGAATGTTTTAGAATTTTAAGTGGGCAATGGGCAAATAAGTTAAGGCTGGAAAAAGCCTTCTTCATATTACTGTATTATGTTAATGATAAGCAGCAAATTGATATATAAAGGATAGACACACTCTCCATTAAAATAGTGGCTTATATACATTTTATAGTATTGCTTTACTTCTTTTTTCCCCTTTAAGCCCCACAGTGCAGTGGCAGCTTGTTTCACTTGAGTATTTATATTGATTAAAACTGCTGAAATGAGGCAACCTGTGCTTCCATTGTATTCTCCCTAACAAAGGTTATTCCTTTGCCTGACTTGAAGGTGGATCTGGAGGAAGCTGGGCTGTCACGGGAAGGAAGTGAGAGCCAGAGAAGAGAAAGTAGGCTGGCAATGGAGCCATGTGCCTAATTCACAGTTGAAAGAGATAGCTGGAGAGCATCCCTGCCTTCATTCTTGCCTGCCAGTGGTCATGGCAACGTTCAATCTAGAGGCCCCTTTTAGTTTTCTCATAAACCGGTTGAATGTTTGTTAAGGTTTATGTTTGTTTGTTTGTTTTCAGTATCAAATTCTCTTTGAGATGATCAAGCTGTAAATGATTCCATGCGCTACTGATCAGGCCTCTGGAAAAAGGCATTATGCAAAGCTGAAGATACGTGGATTTGAGCATTTCAGCTCTCCTTTTAAAATAATTTCCTCCACAATAGGAGAGAATGTGAGCAATCCTTTTATGACCTTTACCAAAATAAGCATTATAATCACGGTGAAATTGGTCAATGCTCTAAGTTCTGCCTCAACAGAGGACCTTCCTCAGCTCTGTCATTCCCTTCCATGGCTTCTCTTCCTTCATCCATTGCATGGTGGCCTTGAAATTGATGGGGTCACGTTTCCCTTTTGGGGTTAAAGATCTCTGACTAAATACAGTTGTTCCTTGGCTTCTGTGGGAAATTGGTTCCAGGACTCCCACGTGTACCAACATCAGAGGACGCTCAGGTCTCTTATATAAAATGGTGTAGTATAGTCAGCCCTCAGTATCCACAGGTTCTGCATCCGTGGACTCCACCAAATGGGGATGGAAATTTGACATCATGGTTGGTTGAATCCACGGGTATAGAACCTGCGGATACAGGGGGCCGACAGTACATAAAACACAAGTGGGTTTCCCTTTTTGACATTCCATAGTGTGTTGCACTACAGTCCTGCTACAGGCATCTGCAAACACACAATATTGTTACGTAGATTGCTGTGTAGTCCTGTCTACTTCATTTGCCATGGCTTCCAAGGGTACTGTATTTTTTCTGAGAACATTAATAGAGTATGTAAACTATGAAAAGAATACATAGTTCCAATAGGATTGGGTTAGCAACTGAGAAATATCTTGAATTAGACTGTGCTATTCTATTGTTTATTATTTATCATTGTTATTTACTTATTATATATTTTTTGTCTTTGTTTGGCTATCAGAAAGTTCACCTGTGGAGAAAGTATAAAAACCTCTATAGCACCTCTCCATGTGCTGCATTTTATTTAATTGGTTGGGATGCAAATCTGTGGATTAGGAATAAATTTTCAAATTTTACCAAGTTTGAGAAAAATAGAACTATGAGGAAAACAGAGATGCCAACAGCTAAAGCTGAAAAGCAGGTGAATTCCATTGTTTTTAATGAAGCATCTGCCGTCCTGCTGGGATTAGAATCCAGTGCACTAGCAAAGTATTTAGAGCATGATGCTGTCATAGTTTGACAGGGAGTGGACCAGCAGACTGCCTGAAAGGGATTTTAAACCATCTCAAGAGCACATAAACCAGAACTGAGTTGAATATCTAATAATGTTAAATCAGGGCAAAATAAGGCTTGTTACCATTTGAACTCTATGTATATCTGAGATGGGAATCCAATAACCTGGCAGAAATAACATTTGGTTTGAGATTTAAAAGCAGCCTACAGTGTACCTAAGGGTTTGTGTTTATGTACTTACGAATTTTATTTTTTTTTATATTACATGTATTATTAGAA
Source organism: Delphinus delphis (assembly GCF_949987515.2). Classification (NCBI taxonomy): domain Eukaryota; kingdom Metazoa; phylum Chordata; class Mammalia; order Artiodactyla; family Delphinidae; genus Delphinus; species Delphinus delphis. The sequence continues at coordinate 52,346,007 of NC_082698.1, read as the reverse complement.
AAGACAAGGAAAGCAATGCTTCATGCTTGGTTGCAAAGATTCCCACCTTTGCCTCTTAACGGAGGGCACAGTGGTCCAGTGCAAAGAGTTTTGGAGAAAAGGGTTTTAGAGTGAGACCTGGGTAAAATCTGAGCTTTGACATGTATAGGTGTGCAACATAAGACTCATTTCTGCTGAGCGATGGTTTTCAAGGATGAAAAATGATAGTAATTAGGATTGCCAGACAATTCAGTAAAGAAAAATAAATGATTCCTGTAGTTAACATTTCTTTGGCACTTACTCTGTGCATAATCTCATTTAACTCTCACACTAACACTGTGGAGGAGGCTTCGTTATTATTTCTGTTGTTCACCTAAAGACAACTCTCAGAGTTATCAAATATCTTGCCTGCTGTTCCAAAGCTAATAAGTGACAGAGGGCTGGTGCAAACCAAGTATGTCTGACATCAAAGCCTTTGGACCTGAATTACTATGCCAAATTGCCTAATGCAGTGCCTATTTACCTGATAGGCTGTCAATAAGTGTTGATAATCCTTCATCTTCAACCAGACACACACACATACACTTCTTAACTTTCAGGCTTCAACTCCATCCTAGCATAAAATGACAAAGTTCAGCCCCGCACCCCTTCCCAATCTTCAGCCGCTCATTATCTTGTTTTTTTTCACAGGGTACTTTGGTTAGGATTCCCTAAATTTATTTACACCAAGAAACACATCTTAATTAGGTCTGTTGGGAGATAATTCTACATGGGTGTCTTGTATTTCTGCATGTCTACTGAACAGAAGCACTGATTTTTAAGGCTCTTTGTAGAACAAGTGACCTTGGATGAGAGAGATGTCTCCCTTTAGAGCAGAAGGCAGATTTGTTTACTGTCCAGTATATTAAAGATGAGGTCTCCCTCTAGCTCAAAGGTCAGGCAGGTTTGCTTGCAGCCTAGTTTAAAAGATTCAGGCTCCCCAAGATTAGGGTTCCTCAGCTTTGACACAAATTCACCTTCTATTCAGCATCTACCTGGGCTGCTTGGGGCTGCCCCCTTTGGACCTAGAGAGGGAAGGGGAACCAGTGCAAACTTGAAGCTCATGCTACTTGCTGTGCCTTTATGTAACAAGTCCCAGGCTCTTGTATCTTCTGCCTGGATTCAGGATAAATTGTTAGTTTACAAGTGACATAAAATCTCAGAACCATCATTGTTCATGACAAAGTCTAACATTTATTAATTGCTTTCCCTGTACACCAGAGACCGTGCTTTACACATGATTTTGAAATGGAGCAGGACCTGAAGATCTTCCCCCCCATCCCCCCGCCATGTTCTCCGCCTGCCTTTTGTCTGTGAAAAAACTTTAGCCAAATAAGTTTAATGAGAGAAGTGAGAAAATGCAGAAACAAGGGAAAACAGTCCAACAAGACTAAATAATAATAGTTTAGTGATTAAGTATAGTCAAGGACCATTAGTTCCTCTTCAAAGGCTATAGATAATATTCTGAGCCATATCCCGTGAGCTGTCTTGTAGATGCTGAAACCCCCGCCAGGTGGAAGAAGTTAACTACATGATGACCGGACTGTAGCCATGACATAAGCTGCCACAAATCTGAGAAGTGGCCTCAAGGAAATGGAAACAAACAGACCCTGGAACTGAAGATTAACTGTACTTAAAGCAATCAAGATGACGCCGGTCAGACCACCACATGACCAATTTCAAGATGACTGTCAGAGCTGACTGTGCCGTTTCTGCATGTAGCCCACATGTTGCCAGGGGTGGGAGTTGGCCTTTGGATAGGAGTTACCCCCCGCCCCCCCAGTTGCCAGCATACAAAATTAAGCAAACTTTCCTCTCCATCAGCCTTGCCTCTTTATTGGCTTTTGAGCGGCGAGCAGCTGGACCCCACTTTCGGTGACAGTTTTTTGGCACCCAACGTGGGGTTGCTGTTTTCTCGCGACATCTGTCTTCCCTGGGTTTTCCGGCGTAGAGCCGCGGCCATGACAACGCACGGGGATGGCTGCGAGGAGCCCGCTGCTCATAGCTACCTGGCCCCGAGAGGGGGATTTGGGGGGACATTCCTAGCAGTTGCCTAGACCATTTGTTTCGGGCATCCTCCCTGTTTCTCCCCTGCTCGGCACTGGCTGCCAACTTACGCTTTTCCTTGGTGGAACAGAAAGATGAATCTGGACAAGCTGACAAGCTCCAAGACCAAGTAAGTCCACCGGTGTGCACCCGGGCAACCTTCTCTTTTGCTTTTGTTTTTTTTTTCTTGTTCTTTAATTTTTATTGGAGTATGGATGGTTTACAATGTTGTGTTAGTTTCAGGTGTACAGCAAAGTGAATCACTTATACATATATCCACTCTTTTTTTTTTTTTAGATTCTTTTCCCATATAGGCCATTACAGGGTATTGAGTAGAGTTCCCTGTGCTATAATAGGTCCTTACTAGTTATCTATTTTATATATAGTAGTGTGTATATGTCAATCCCAGCCTTCCAGTTTATCCCTCCTTGCCCTTATCCCCTGGTAATAATAAGTTTGTTTTCTACATCTGTAACTTTATTTCCATTTTGTAGAAAGTTCATTTGTACCCTTTTTTTGTTATAGATTCCACATATAAGCGATATCATATGATATTTGTCTTTCTCTGTCTGACTTCACTCGGTATGACAATCTCTAGGTCCGTGCATGTTCCTGCAAATGGCATTATTTTATTCGTTTTTATGGCTGAGTAATATTCCATTGTATATATGTACCACATCTGAGCACGAAGTGCTATTCGGGCATTTTGCCAGTTGGTTCTGACGTGTGTCTACCTTTGAATTACACACAGTACTTATATGTCAAGTCTGGGGTCTCACGACAATTCACTGCTTGTATGAAATAATACAGGTATTAGACTGAATGAATTTTGAAACATGAATTTTTGTCATGTAGGAATCCTCTCCCTCTTTCAACAGAATATTTTAACAGATATCTAGCTGGTGAAACATAAGCCTTCAATGACAACATCCATGTGATACAACATATCAGAGGAGACATTTTGGGGGTAGGGAACCAATATTTCTTGACACCCACTGCTGATAGCCCTCCCCTCTGCTAGACTGGCTTTGTTTTGAGATAACCAAGTGTGGAAATTAATTCGATGTCTTTGAAATTGCAGAAAAGCCAAATATTAATTAGAATTTTAATCCTTTCCTTGGTTAACACAGAGACATTAACCTTCTGCTTTGTAAACTCCATGCAAATTGCTGCACAAATATAAAGTGTTATTACTGGGATTGATCGACAATGAAACATTTTACTTGTTCTTTTCCGTTCATATTGAAATAGACTTTGAGAGTCATTAACAGATACTGTAGAGACATCATTTGATTTAATATGTCTGCAGAATAAAAGCATGACATTAGAAGTATGTTGTCTCTTTAGGAGATTTGTATGTTTGTGATGTTGTTATATTGAATTGCATTATTTTTCCAACTGACATTGAAATGTTTTTTTAAGAAGCATTTTATTTTTAAAGATGGTATAGGGAAGCCAGATCACAATATCTTCTTCACTCAATCACTAATAAAATAAACACAAGAAATCTAAAAATCCATTTAAATATTACCAGCATTAGCTAAATTTTAAAAGGTTGGTGGGGGTGATGACACAGAACAATACTATGAACTTCAAGAATAGCTGATCAAGTAAACAAACAGAAGGTTGTGACACTGCAGTGACGTCAGTCCTATTCCTCACCTTTCTGTTCTTGAAGTTCACGAAAATCTGAGAATTCCTACCAGTGTCCCCAAATTTGAAGTGAAGTGAATGGTATTCCAATCTGACTTGAACAAGCTTCGGTGAAAAGACCAGTGAAACTGGAAACAAGAACCAGAGGGTAATTGTGAAAGAAGCAATTTTTCCAAGGCTTAAAAAAATCAGTAGAATGGTGCTAAACTTGAACTCCTGCCTGTGTGGGAATGGGTACCTCTGAACACTAAGCAGAACGAATGCAGTCCAGCGCATTAAATACATTCTCAAGAAGGGAGCAGAGCCAAGGTAGTCTAGCCAAAAATGAATTCACCCTAAGCTGAGCACTTCAACATTAGGGATCCTCAAGAAATGTTCAGCCCTCAAAATATAGCTACTAGGGGAAAAGATGTAAGTCATATACAAATAAGTAAAAAGAGACAAACAGAAACTACTTGCATGATGTCATAAAATAGAAAGTCTGGACAATATTGGCAGGATGAGAAGGAACAGAATGGAAACTGTAATCATAACTTGGGCCAGCAAGTGGGTAGATAGCAAAAAAAGCTGATAAAACATAGCATGGAATCTAGAAGAAAATATAACCCAAGGAAGAGAATTCTTCTTAAAGCTTTACACTAAAAATAAATAAATAAATAAATAAATAAATGAACACAAATTAAACAAGAGCCCCTACTCAAAAAAAACAAAAAAACAAAAATACAAGAGAAAGCAATAGAAAAATAAAGGGAAGGGAAAATTTAGAAAATAAAATATTGAGGATAAAGACAGTACCAGTCAAAAATAAATTAAGTAAAAGTGACAAGTAAACTGAACAACATGACTGAAAACTGGTGTATTTACATAGAAGACAGGGAGAGGAATGAGTGAAAAGACAAAAATATAAAGCAGAGAGAAGATGGTAGATTTTTAGGACATAGAAAGATGAGCCAATATAACGAATCTGTTATCTGTGAAATAGAAAAGCCTACACATGAAATTTAAAAATGGATTAAAATATAATAGAATAAGCCTTAATTTATACCAAGACAATACCGGGTTAGGTTATTTCTTAGGAAGCTTTTTAAAATGTATTTTAAAATTTACATACTGTAAAATTCACTTTTTGTTGTGCAGATCTATGACCTTAGACAAATGAATGTAATCATATTTACCAACACCCCAATTAAAACAGAACAATTTTCTTACTCCTCAAATTTATCTTGTGCTGTCCCTTTATAAACAATTCCTCCTCCTTTCTCAATCTCTGGCAACTCTGATATATTATCTGTCCCTGTAGTTTTGACTTTCCCAGAATATCCTGTAAATGAAAACATATCATATATAATCTTTTGAGTCTGTTTTAACTCACTTAACATAATGCATCTGAAATTTGTGTTATAAATATTTATTTTTATTGCTGAGTGGTATTCTATTGTATCTTTGTTCCGTCATTTGTTTACTCATTCCCTAGTTATGGAAGGAAATTTAGATTATTTCTAGTTTCCAGTATATTATTTCTAGTATACACACACACACACACACACATATACACACACACACATTATACATATTATACACTACACACACACACACTCATACACACATTAGCATACAAGATTTTGTGTGCTCATTTTCACTTATCATGGTTAAATACTTAGGATCATTTGGTGCATGTATGTTTAACTTTACAAGAAGCTGCTAAACTGTTTTCCATAGTATGTGTACCATTTTGCATTACCACCGTCAATGAATGAGAGTCGCTGTTGCTTCACATTTTTGACAGCATTTAGTATTACCAGATGTTTTTGTTTGTTTAATTTTATCCACTCCAATAGGTTTGTAGTTGTATCTTGTTTTGGTTTTAATTTGCCTAATGACTACTGATGTTGAACATATTTTCTTGTGCTTATTTGCCGTCAGTATATATATATATATTTTTTTTTTCTTTTTGCGGTACACGGGCCTCTCACTGTTGTGCCCTCTCCCGTTGCGGAGCATAGGCTCCGGACGCGCAGGCTCAGCGGCCATGGCTCACGGGCCCAGCCGCTCCCCGGTATGTGGGATCTTCCCGGACTGGGGCACGAACCCATGTCCCCTGCATCGGCAGGCGGACTCTCAACCACTGCGCCACCAGGGAAGCCCAGTATATCTTCTTTTGAAGTGTCTGTTCGATTTTTTGGGCTCATTTTAAAAAACTGGGTCATTTGTTTCCTCATCATTTAGTTTTGAGAATTCTTTATTGTTAAGTATGAAACTGTGAGATCTTACCTTATGTGTAAACCCACAAGTTAGTCTGCAACAGAATATATATATTCTGACAAGAGACGTGAGACTTTATGGGTCAGAGAATCAGATGGTTGTTACTCTTGGTAAAAAGAGCTAGAGCATCATTTTAGCACAGGTGCCTTGAGTCCTCAGAGTGATGTGAGAATCAGATGTTACTCTGCACATGCAGTGTGGAGAGGGAGAGCGCCTTACAGGATAGGACCCTCAAAATTATTATAGGAACCTCACATAGGAGCTGCTGGCATGTGAGCCCATCCTCTCCTGTGGAGAGAATGAAAGAGTGAGAATAAGAGCAAGAATGAGCTAGTGAGAGGGAGAGACTGAGAGACAAAGAGGTGTCTTTGACTCTGGAATTTAAACAAATCCTCTCTAAAGAAGGAAGCGAAAGTTCTCTTTATTATCTACCATGGGATGCAAGCAAGTGGCTCCTGGCAAATATGTGTGTAAATCTTCACAGAGTGATACACTATCCATCTTCCTAGACCTTTTCAATTCAAACATGACCTTGCTTAGGAAGCCTGGACTGTGTAGAAATGTGAAAATGTTCAGGGAGTATTGTCTCCTAACAATTATATGTAAAATATAACTCAGATATGTAATTTGCAAATATTTCTCCCTGTATGTGCCTTGTCTGCCTTCCTTCCCTCCTTCCCTCCTTCCTCCTCCCTCCCTTCCTCCCTCCATCCCTCCCTCCATCCGTCCCTCACAGAGGAATAGTTTTTAATTTCATGTGGTCTTTCATGGATCATGGTTTTGGTGTCATGTCTAAGGGCTCTTTGCCTAACTTCAGGGCATAAAGATACTCTCTTGTTTTCTTCTAAAATTTTATAATTGTATATTTTACATTTAGATGTATGATGAATTTGAGTTAATTTTTGTATAAGGCTTGAGGTTTGGTCAAGATTCACGTTTTTGATGATCGATTGGTCCAACATAATTTGCTAAATACCTTTGCAGAAAAAAAGATTCATTGACTGTATATACATGCGGCTTTATTTCTGAACTCTTTTCGTTTCCATTGATCTCTGAATCTGTACTTTTGCTTATATCATACTGTCTTTCTATGGTAGCTTTGTAGTAGTCTTGAAATCAGGTATTGTGAGTCCTCCCACCTTGTTTATTTTCAAAATTGTTTTGGCTATTTTCATTTATTTGACTTACCATCAACATTTTAGAATAAACTTGTTGACATCTACAACAAACCCTCTGGTATTTTGGTTGGTATTTTGTAGAATCTATAGATCAATTTTTCAGACAATTAGCATCTTGTTGATATTGGCTTCTGATCCATGAACATGGGGTATCTCTTCATTTATTTACATCTTCTTTGATTTCTATCATGGCATTTTGTCATTTTTAGCATACAGACCTTGCATATATTTTTTTAGATGGATACCTAAGAATTTCATTTTTGAGACGATTTGTAAATGTTAATAAATATTTTTATTTCCAATTCTGCTGATAATATTTAGAAATATGAATTTTTAAAAATCCTGTAGCCTTTCCTGTCCTCACATATTAGTTCTAAGGGCTTTTTAAAATACATTCCTTGGGATTTCTTACATAGACAATCTTGTCTTTTAGGAATAAGAAAAACTTTTTTCTTTCTAATATTTATGTTGTTCCCTCCCCCGCTTTTGTCCTACCTTATTGCATTAGCTAGGACTCCATTTATGGTGTTCAGAACGAGTGATGAGAATGGAATTCCTCTCTTTCTTCTTGAACTTAGGGGAAAACATTCCTTCTTTCATATTTAAATATGGTAGTAGCTTTTGTTTTTGCTTTCTTTTGTAGGAGTTCCATTATCAAGGAAATCTTCTATTTAGGTTTGAGATTTTATTATGAATAGGTAGGGAATGTTTTTTTTTCTGGCATGTTAATGTGATCTTGATTTTATTTAGTCTCTTACTGTGGTGAAACACACTGGTTTTAGAATATTAAATCATATTTGAATTTCCAGAATAAGCTACACTTGGTTGTGAAGTATCACCATTCATATTTATTAATGTTTTTGATTTGCTAATATTGGTTGTGACTTTCTGTGTCTATATATGAGGGATATTGATCTGTCATTTTCTTTTATGATAATGGCTTTGTCTGGTTTTATTATCAAGGTTTTTCTGGCTTCAAAAAATGAATTGAGAAGTGTTCTGGAAGAGAATATATAGAATTGTATTGTTTGTTCTTTTAAATTTTTTGGTACCATTCTTCAGTGAAATTAGCAGGGTCTGGAGTTTTGTTTGTTGGAAAGTTTTGACAAAAATTCAGTTTCTTTAGTAGATATAGGACTCTTCAGGTTATCTATTTATTCTTGAGCGTGTTTTGTTCATTTGTGTCTTTCAATGAATTGGTACATTTCGTCTATGGGCACAGAATGATTTTTAGTATTTCCTTGCTGTCCTTTTAATGTTGGTAGGGTCTCTAGTGATATTACCTTTATATTCTTAATATTGGTATTTGTGATAGCTCTCTTCTTGGTCATCTGGGTACAGTTTCATTTTATTATTTTTAATTATTTTAGAATTATTACTTTCATATTTAATTATTATTTAGTTATTACTATTTTATAATTAAACCAGATTTTGATCTAATTGATTTTGTCTTTTGCTTTCCATTTTTGTATTTCATTAATGTCAACATGTTTTTATTGACACCATTGATATCTTTATTATTTCTTTTCTTCTGCTTGCTTTGGGTTTAATTTGCTTTTTATTTTCTACATTTTTATGGTGATAACTTAGATTATTGATTCAGGAGCTTTCTTCTTCTCTGATAGAAAAACTCAGTGCAATAAATTTGCTTTAAACACTAGTTTAGCTTTATGCCACACATTTTGATAGATTCTGTTTTCATTTTGATTCAGGTGAAAATGTTTTCCAGGTTTCTTTCGGATTTCTTACTTGGTCTTTGGGTTATTTAGAGGTGTGATAGCTTCTATATATTTGTGGATTGACCACAGATATTTGTGTGATTGATTTCTTGATTAATTCTTTTATGCTAAGAGAACATTCTTTGGATGACTTCATTTCTTTAAATTTGTTAAGGTTTGTTTTATGGCCCAGGGTATGGACTATCTAGGTAGATATTCCATGGATATTTGAAAATTATGTATAGTCTGTTATTGTTGGGTGGTTTTGTAAATGCCATTTAGTGTAAGTTTGGCTGATATTGTTGTTCAAGGCTCCCATATCTTCACTGATTTTTGTCTATGCATTTTATTGATTACTGAGAAAGAAGTTTAGAAATCTCCACGAATAATTGGAGATGTGTCTATTTCTCCTTTCAGTTATATCAGTGTTTGCTCTGTTTATTTTGAAGCTCTATTTTAAGGTACATATACATTTAGAATTGTAGCATCATCTTGATTAATTGACCATTTTATTGTCAAATAATAGCTCTTATATCCCTGATAATTTTCCTGTTCTAAAATAAACTTGTGTGACATTAATATTGCAGTTCCATCTTTCTTTTAATTTGTGTTTACATGGTATAACTTTCCCATTATTTTACTTTTAACCTATTTATATTATTATATTTCAAGAGGGTTTCTTACAGACACCATGTAGTGGGGCCTTTTCCTGTTTAAAAATTGAAAACTGACAATCCATTTATTTTATTTGCTGTGTTTAGACCATTTGCATACTGTAATTATTGATATAGCTGGATTTAAGTCTACAATTTTATTATCAGTGTGTTTTTGGCCTGCACTTCTGTTCCACTGTTCCCATTTTCTTATTTTTTAAACTTTTGACAGTATTTGAATGTTTTTAGTATGCTATTTTAATATAACTGTTGTGTGTGTGTGTGTGTGTGTATATGTATGTAGGTACTTTAGGGATTACAATATACATTCCTAACCTTTCAGTCTTCTTAAGAATTAACTTTTTCACTGAAAATAAAATCTAGATGCCTTCTAACCATATAGATCCCTCTTAAGCCTCTCGTTTGTCTCATAGTTGTAATATGTATTATAACTATGTACACTGAAAATTCCACAATGTGTCTTTTAATTTTCACTTTCAACACTAACACACACTTAACAAATCTGGCAAAAACATTCTAATATATCTATTCTGAGTTATCATTTCTGTCACTCTCCTTTCATGTTAGAAGTTCCAACCTTTCCTCTGGTACCACTTTTCTTAAGTGTGAAATACTTCTTCTAGCATTTCTTTCAGAACATGTTTAGTCTTGAAGATTTCTCTCAGGTTTCCTTTATCTGAGAATATCTTTATTTTTTCTTCCTTCTATAAAGGTTATCTTATTAGATATAGAATTCTAGAATTGACGTTTTCTTTAAAGATATTGTTCCATTGTCTTTTTGCCTTCTTGGTTTTTTTATTTTTAAACATCTTTATTGGAGTATAATTGCTTTACAATGGTGTGTTAGTTTTTGCCTTATAACAAAGTGAATCAGCTATACATATACATATATCCCCATATCTCCTCCCTCTTACGTCTCCCTCCCACCCTCCCTATCCCACCCCACTAGGTGGTCACAAAGCACCAAGCTGATCGCCCTGTGCTATGCAGCTGCTTCCCACTAGCTATCTATTTTACATTTCATAGTATATATAAGTCCATGCCACTCTCTCACTTCGTCCCAGCTTCCCCTTCCCCTCCCCGTGTCCTCAAGTCCATTCTCTATGTCTGCATCTTTATTCCTGTCCTGCCCCTAGGTTTTTCAGAACCTTTTTTATTTTTTTTTAGATTCCATATATATGTGTAGGCATACGGTATTTGCTTTTCTCTTTCTAACTTACTTCACTCTCTATGACAGTCTCTAGGTCAATCCACCTCACTACAAATAACTCAATTTTGTTTCTTTGTATGGCTGAGTAATATTCCATTGAAAATATGTGCCACATCTTCTTTATACATTCATCTGTCTATGGACACTTAGGTTGCTTCCATGTCCTGGCTATGGTAAATAGAGCTGCAATGAACATTGTGGTCCATGACTCTTTTTGAATTATGGTTTTCTCAGGGTATATGCCCAGTAGTGGGATTGCTGTGTTGTATGATAGTTCTATTTTAAGTTTCTTAAGGAACCTCCATACTGTTCTCCATAGTGGCTATATCAATTTACATTCCCACCAACAGTGCAAGAGGGTTCCCTTTTGTCCACACCCTCTCCAGCATTTATTGTTTGTAGATATTTTGATGATGGCCATTCTGACTGGTGTGAGGTGATACCTCATTGTAGTTTTGATTTGCATTTCTCTAATGATTAGTGATGTTGAGCATCCTTTCATGTGTTTGTTGGCAATCTGTATATCTTCTTTGGTGAAATGTCTATTTAGATCTTCCGCCCACTTTTTAATTGGGTTGTTTGTCTTTTTGATATTGAGCTCTATGAGTTGCTTGTATATTTTGGAGATTAATCCTTTGTCAGTTGCTTCATTTGCAAATATTCTCTCCCATTCTGAGGGTTGTCTTTTCGTCTTGTTTATGGTTTCCTTTGCTGTGCAAAAGCTTTTAAGTTTCATTAGGTCCCATTTGTTTATTTTTGGTTTTATTTCTGTTACTCTAGGAGGTGGGTCAAAAAGGATCTTGCTGCAATTTATGTTACAGAGTGTTCTGCCTATGTTTTCTCTAAGAGTTTTATAGTGTCTGGCCATACATTTAGGCCTTTAATCCATTTTGAGTTTATTTTTGTGTATGCTGTTAGGGAGTGCTCTAATTTCCTTCTTTTACATGTAGCTGTCCAGTTTTCCCAGCACCACTTATTGAAGAGGCTGTCTTTTCTCCATTGTATATTCTTGCCTCCTTTATCAAAAATAAGGTGATCATATGTGATTGAGTTTATCTCTGGGCTTTCTATCTTGTTCCATTGGTCTGTTTTTCTGACAGTGCCTTACTGTCTTGATTACTGTAGCTTTGTAGTATAGTCTGAAGTCTGGGAGCCTGATACCTCCAGCTCCATTTTTTTTTTTTTTTTTTTTTGGGGTACGCAAGCCTCTCACTGTTGTGGCCTCTCCTGTTGTGGAGCACAGGCTCCAGACACGCAGGCTCAGTGGCCATGGCTCACGGGCCCAGCCACTCTGCGGCATGTGGAACCTTCCCAGACTGGGGCACGAACCCGTGACCCCTGCATCGGCAGGTGGACTCTCAACCTCTGTGCCACCAGGGAAGCCCCCTCCAGCTCCATTTTTCTTTCTCAAGATTGCTTAGGCTATTTGGGGTCTTTTGTGTTTCCATACACATTGTGAAATTTTTTCTTCTAGCTCTGTGAAAAATGCCATCGACAGTTTGATAGAGATTGCATTGAATCTGAAGACTGCTTTGGGTAGTATAGTCATTTTCATAATGTTGATTCTTCCAATCCAAGAACATGGTATATCTCTCCATCTGTTTGTATCATCTTTAATTTCTTTCATCAGTGTCTTATAGTTTTCTGCACACAGGTCTTTTGTCTCCCTAGGTAGGTTTATTCCTAGGTATTTTATTCTTTTTGTCGCAATGGTAAATGGGAGTGTTTCCTTAATTTCTCTTTCAGATTTTTCATCATTAGTATAAAGGAATGCAAGAGATTTCTGTGCATTAATTTTGTATCCTGCTACTTTACCAAATTCATTGATTAGTTCTAGTAGTTTTCTGGTGGCATCTTTAGGATTCTCTATGTATAGTATCATGTTATCTGCAAATAGTGACAGCTTTACTTCTTCCTTTCCAATCTGTATTCCTTTTATTTCTTTTTCTTCTCTGATTGCCATGCCGAAAACTTCCAAAACTATGCTGAATAATAGTGGTGAGAGTGGGCAACCTTGTCTTTTTCCTGATCTTAGTGGAAATGGTTTCAGTTTTTCACCATTGTGAATGATGTTGGCTGTGGGTATGTCATATATGGCCTTTATTATGTTGACGTAACTTCCCTCTATACCTACTTTCTGCAGGGTTTTTATCATAGATGGGTGTTGAATTTTATCAAAAGCTTTTTCTGCATCTATTGAGATGATCATATGGTTTTTATCCTTCAGTTTGTTAATACTGTGTATCACATTGATTGACTTGCGTTTATTGAAGTATCCTTACATTCCTGGGATAAACCCCACTTTATCATGGTGTATGATCATTTTAATGTGCTGTTGGATTCTGTTTGCTAGTATTTTGTTGAGGATTTTTGCATCTATGTTCATCAGTGATATTGACCTGTAGTTTTTGTGTGTGTGTGTGACATCTTTGTCTGTTTTTGGTATCAGGGTGATGGTGGCCTCGTAGAATGAGTTTGGGAGTGTTCCTTCCTCTGCTATGTTTTGGAAGATTTTGAGAATGATAGGTATTAGCTCTTCTCTAAATGTTTAATAGAATTCGCCTGTGAAGCCATCTTGTCCTGGGCTTTTGTTTGTTGGAAGATTTTTAGTCACAGTCTCAATTTCAGTGCTTGTGATTGGTCTGTTTATATTTTCTATTTCTTCCTGGTTAAGTCTCGGAAGGTTGTGCTTTTCTAAGAATTTGTCCATTTCTTCCAGGTTGTCCATTTTATTGGCATATAGTTGCTTGTAGTAATCTCTCATGATCCTTTGTATTTCTGCAGTGTCAGTTGTTACTTCTCCTTTTGCATTTCTAATTCTATTCATTGGAGTCTTCTCCCTTTTTTTCTTGTTCATTCTGGCTAATGGTTTATCAATTTTGTTTATCTTCTCAAAGAACCAGCTTTTAATTTTATTGATCATTGCTACTGTTTCCTTCATTTCTTTTTCATTTGTCTGATCTGATCTTAATGATTTCTTTCCTTCTGCTATCATTGGGTTTTTTTTTTTTTTTGTTCTTCTTTCTCTAATTGCTTTAGGTGTAAGGTTACGTTGTTTATTTTAGATGTTTCTTGTTTCTTGAGGTCAGATTGTATTGCTATAAACTTCCCTCTTAGAACTGCTTCTGCTGCATCCCATAGGTTTTAGGTCATTGTGTTTTCATTGTCATTTGTTTCTAGGTATTTTTTGATTTCCTCTTTGATTTTCTCAGTGATCTCTTGGTTATTAAGTAGTGTATTGTTTAGCCTCCATGCGTTTGTATTTTTTACAGAGTTTTTCCTGTAATTGATATGTAGTCTTATAGCATTGTGGTCGGAAAAGATACGTGATATGTTTTCAATTTTCTTACATTTACCAAGGCTTGATTTGTGATCAATGATCAATTGATCACTGTATTAGCAAACTGAAGGATAAAAACCATATGATCATCTCAATAGATGCAGAAAAAGCTTTTGACAAAGTTCAACACCCATTTATGATAATTGATGACCAATCCTGGCGAATGTTCCATGAGCACTTGAGAAGAAAGTGTATTCTATTGTTTTTGGATGGACTGTCCTATAGATATCAATTAAGTCCATCTTGTTTAATGTATCATCTAAAGCTTGTGTTTCCTTATTTATTTTCATTTTGGATGATCTGTCCATAGGTGAAAGCAGGGTGTTAAAGTCCCCTACTATGATTGTGTTACTGTTGATTTCCCCTTTTATCGCTGTTAGCATTTGCCTTATGTATTGAGGTGATCCTATGTTGGGTGCGTAAATAATTCCAATTGTTATATCTTCATCTTGGATTGATCCCTTCATCATTATGTAGTGTCTTTCTTTGTCTCTTGTAATAGTCTTTGTTTTAAAGTCCATTTTGTCTGATATGAGAATTGCTACTCCAGCTTTCTTTTGGTTTCCATTTGCATGGAATATCTTTTTCCATCCCCTCACTTTCAGTCTGTATGTGTCCCTTGTTCTGAAGTGAGTCTCTTGTAGACAGCATATATATGGGTCTTGTTTTCGTATCCATTCAGTGAGCCCGTGTCTTTTGGTTGGAGCATTTAATCCATTCACATTTAAGGTAATTGTCTATATGTATGTCCCTATTACCATTTTCTTAATTGTTTTGAGTTTGTTTTTGTAGGTCCTTTTCTTCTCTGTGTTTCCCACTTAGAGAAGTTCCTTTAGCATTTGTTGTAGAGCTGGTTTGGTGGTGCTGAATTCTCTTAGCTTTTGCTTGTCTGTAAAGCTTTTGATTTCCTCGTCGAATTTGAATGAGATACTTGCCAGGTAGAGTAATCTTGGTTGTAGTTTTTTCCCTTTTATCACTTTAAATATGTCCTGCCACTCCCTTCTGGCTAGCAGAGTTTCTGTTGAACGATCAGCTGTTAACCTTATGGGGATTCCCATGTATTTTATTTGTTGCTTTTCCCTTGCTGCTTTTTATACTTTTTCTTTGTATGTAATTTTGAAAGTTTGATTAATATGTGTCTCGGCATGTTTGTCCTTGGATTTGTCCTGTATGGGACTCTGTGCTTCCTGGACTTGATTAACTATTTCCTTTCCCATATTAGGGAAGTTTTCAATTATAATCTCTTCAAATATTTTCTCAGTCCCTTTCTTTTTCTCTTCTTCTTCTGGGACCCCTATAATTTGAATGTTGGTGCATTTAATGTTGTCCCAGAGGTCTCTGAGACTGTCCTCAATTCTTTTCATTCTTTTTTCTTTATTCTGCTCTGCAGTAGTTATTTCCACTATTTTAGCTTCCTGGTCATTTATCAGTTCTCTGCCTCAGTTATTCTCCGATTAATTCCTTGTAGAGAATTTTTAATTTCATTTACTGTGTTGTTCATCATTGTTTGTTTGCTCTTTAGTTCTTCTGGGTCCTTGTTAAACATTTTTTGTATGTTCTCCATTCTGTTTCCAAGATTTTGGTTCATCTTTACTATCATTACTCTGAATTCTTTTTCAGATAGACTGCCTATTTCCTCTTCATTTGTTTGGTCTAGTGGGTTTTTACCTTCCTCCTTCATCTGCTGTGTGTTTTTCTGCCTTCTCATTTTGCTTATCTTCCTGTGTTTGGTGTCTCCTTTTTGCAGGCTACAGGTTTGTAGTTCCTATTGTTTTTGGTGTCTGCCTCCAGTGGCTAAGGTTGGTTCATTGGGTTATGTAGGCTTCCTTGTGGAGGGGACTAGTACCTGTGTTCTGGCGGATGAGGCTGCATTTTGTCTTTCTGGTGGGCAGGACTGCATCCGGTGGTGTGTTTTGGGGGTGTCTGTGACCTTATTATGATTTTAGGCAGGCTCTCTGCTAATGGGTGGTGCTGTGTTCCTGTCTTGCTAGTTGTTTGGCATATGGTGTCTAGCATTGTTGCTTGCTAGTCATTGAGTGGTGCTTTGTCTTAGCATTGAGATGGAGATCTCTGGGAGAGTTTCTGCCATTCGATATTACGTGGAGCCGGGAGGTCTCTGTTGGACCAATATTCTGAACTTGGCTCTCCCACCTCAGAGGCACAGGCCTGACACCAGGCTAGAGCACCAAGACCCTGTCAGCCACACGGCTGAGAAGAAAGGGAGTAAAAAAGAAAGAAAGAAAGAAAAATATAAAGTAAAATAAAATTAAGTTATTAAAACAAAAAATAATTATTAAAAGTAAAAAAATTGGCACTTCCCTGGTGGTGCACTGGTTAAGATTCTGCCTGCCAATGCAGGAGACACGGGTTCAAGACATGGTCTGGGAAGATCCCACATGCCGTGGAACAACTAAACCCATGTCCCACAACTACTGAGCCTGTGCTCTAGAGCCCGTGAGCCACAACTGCTGAGCTCCTTTGCCACAAGTACTGAAGCCTGCGTGCCTAGAGCCCGTGCTCTGTAACAAGAGAAGCCAGCGCAATGAGAAGCCTGCACACCTCAACAAAGAGTAGCCCCCGTTCGCTGCAACTAGAGAAAGCCCATGCACAGCAATGAAGACCCAATGCAGCCGAAAATAAATAAATAAGTATATAAATTTTAAAAAAAGGAATAAACAAAATAAAATTAAAAAATTAAAAAGTAATAAAAAACAGAAAAAAGAGAGAAAGAGGGCTTCCCTCGTGGCGCAGTGGTTGAGAGTCCACATGCCAATGCAGGGGATACGGGTTTGTGCCCCGGTCCAGGAAGATCCCACATGCCATGGAGCGGCTGGGCCCGTGAGCCATGGCTGCTGAGCCTGTGTGTCCGGAGCCTGTGCTCTGCAACGGGAGAGGCCACGACAGTGAGAGGCTCGCGTACCGCCAAAAAAAATAATAATAATAAGAAAGAAGAGAGCAAGCAAACTAAAAAACAAATCCACCAATGATAACAAGAGCTAAAAACTATACTAAAAATCAAAAACAAACAAACCAAAAACACAGACAGAACCCTAAGACAAATGGTAAAAGCAAAGGTGTACAGAGAAAATCACACAAAGCAGCATACACATACACACTCACGAAAACAGAAAAAGGAAACAAATATATATATCGTTGCTCTTAATGTCCACCGTCTCAATTTGGGATGGTTCGTTGTCTATTCAGGTATTCCACAGATGCAGGGTACATCAAGTTGTCTGTGGAGATTTAATCCGCTGCTCCTGAGGCTGCGGGGAGAGATTCCCTTTCTCTCCTTTGTTCACACAGCTCCTGGGGCTCAGCTTTGGATTTAGCCCTGTCTCTGCGTGTAGGTTGCCTGAGGGCGTCTGTTCTTCGCTCAGACAGGAGGGGGTTAAAGGAGCAGCTGATTAGGGGGCTCTGGCTCCCTCAGGCTGGGGGCGGGGGGGGGGAGGGAGGCGTACGGAATTGGGGGCGAGTCTGCGGCGGCAGAGGCCAACATGACGTTGTACCAGCCTGAGGCGCACTGTGTGTTCTCCCGGGGAAGTTGTCCCTGGATCACGGGACCCTGGCAGTGGCGGGCTGCACAGGCTCCTGGGAGGGCAGGTGTGGATAGTGACCTGTGCTCGCACACACACTTTTTGGTGGCTGCAGCAGCAGCGTTAGCGTTTCATGCCCATCTCTGGTGTCCGCGCTGATACCGTGGCTCGCGCCCGTCTCTGGAGCTCAGTTAGGTGGTGCTCTGAATCCCCTCTCCTCGCGCACCGGAAAACAATGGTCTTTTGCCTCTTAGGCAGGTCCAGACTTTTTCCTGGACTCCCTCCTGGCTAGCTGTGGCACACTAGCCCCCTTCAGGCTGTGTTCATGCAGCCAACCCCAGTCCTCTCCCTGGGATCTGACCTCCAAAGCCCGAGCCTCAGCTCCCAGCCCCCTCCCGCCCCTCTCGGGCTGGTGAGTGCTGGTCGGCACCGATCCTCTGTGCGGGAATCTCTGTGCTTTGCCCTCTGCACCCCTATTGCTGCACTCTCCTCCGTGGCTCCGAAGCTTCCCCCCGCTACCCCCATCCCCCTGCCCTATCTCCTCCGGTGAAGGGGCTTCCTAGTGTGTGGAAACTTTTCCTCCTTCACAGCTCCCTCCCAGAGGTGCAGGTCCCGTCCCTATTCTTTTGTCTCTGTTTTTTCTTTTTTCTTTTGCCCTACCCAGGTACGTGGGGGAGTTTCTTGCCTTTTGGGAGGTCTGATGCCTTCTGCCAGCATTCAGTAGGTGTTCTGTAGGAGTTGTTCCACATGTAGATGTATTCCTGATGTATTTGTGGGCGGAAGGTGATCTCCGCGTCTTACTCCTTCGCCATCTTGAAGGTCCCCCCGCCTTTTTGGTTTCTGGTGACAAATCCACAGTTATGATATTCTTCCTGTACATGTAATGTGTTATTTTCTTTTTTGGTGGCTACCTTCAACATTTTTCTTTACCTTCGGTTTTTAGCAGTCTGACTGATACTTCTTTGTTTCTCAAGTAATTTTGGATTATGTCCTGAACATTTTTCATTATTATACTGTGTGACTCTGGGTCCTGCTGAACAGTTTAAAAACAAACAAACAGGTAATCAAGTTAGGTTCAGACTATGATTTTGGTTTCATCTTTTGTGGGCCATGAATCCGTTGTTAGTTTTGTTTCAAAGGATTTTGTTATGCTATTTTTGTCTGTCCTACAAGTATACCACTCATGGGTTATTCTGGGACTTGGGTGGTATTTATATCATAGTTCTGTTTTCAGAGCCTTTACTATACTTCCTTGGGTCTGTTACATGCATGTTCCACTTAGCAGTGAGCCCAGAAGTTTGTCATACACAGAATGAAGGCATCCCCATCTGTAACTCTCTCCTCTCCTGAACTCCCCTAACATTCTCAAGGGCCCCTCCCAGTTCTTTAGGCCAGAGAGATTGATTTTCTTTTTGGCCTCTAGATGCCTGTAACTGTCACTGCCATCATTACAGAAGGGCATTTTTTGCCCCTTGGTAAGACCAGGAGAGGAGGAAGATAAATAAACAATTAAATAAATACATAAAGGGAGAAAGAAAGAGAAAAGGAAAGAAGGAAGGAAGGGAAGGAGGTAAGGAAGGAAGAGAAAGGATTCCTCTATACTCTGTGGCTCCCAGAGGCCCCCTTTCCCAGTAATATCACTAGAATAGATGTTTTCTCGGTGTTTGTTTGTTTGTTTCTCCCTGTCTGTACCCGCCGTACACTTTTTTTTTTTTTTTTTTTTGCGGTACGCGGGCCTCTCACTGTTGTGGCCTCTCCCGTTGCGGAGCACAGGTTCCGGACGCGCAGGCTCAGCGGCCATGGCGCACGGGCCCAGCCGCTCTGTGGCGTGTGGGATCTTCCCGGACCAGGGCACGAACCCACGTACCCTGCATCAGCAGGCAGACTCCCACCCACTGCGCCACCAGGGAAGCCCTGCAGTATACTTTTTCAATTCAGCTTGCTCTCATGTCAAAACTGAGGGTTAGAGGAGGGGAAAATAACAATAAACCCTCCCTCATACTGCTTGTTCCACAATTTTTTGACTTCTGTCTCTGTTCTGCCTGCCATTGTTTACATTTCAGAAGTAACCTGCTTTTGTATCTCTGTACAGAGATTTTAGTTGTAATCAGTGAGAGAGATTGGTGTAGTAGTGCATAGAGAAGTGGCCAGAATTAGGAGTCTTGATTAGGATACTAAATTTATAAATGAAAGAAAGTTTTATGAAATAGTAGGCACTTAATAGGTGAAAACTTGGGCTCGTCTCATACATTTCCACTTCAGTATCTTGTTCTAAAAATATGTATAAAAACATCTACACATTTCTGAGGAAAAGAGAGTGGGGTATGAAGTAATATATATTTAGCCAAACTATTATTTAGGAAGCAGAGATTTGTAATATATTTTTTAAAAATTCGAGAAAATTTGTGCCCTAATCCTTTTGAGTAAAACTACTCTTAGACAAGTTGAAATAATATTAAACTGTGAAATGCTATGGAAATTTGCCATGTGAAAAATGTAGTGAGCACTGAATACATACATAAAGAAATATAAAATAAAGAGCTGTAGTTATTATGGCTACAGAAGAGAATATACATAGCAGAAATCTTGACATTGCTTGTTAAAAACAGCATGTGGTGTATGATTACAATTTTATACAATATTTGTACAAATCTACCAATTAATATGGCATCCATAAATAAATATAGATGTATGTGTGTATATACACATTCACATACACTATACACACACATAGAGATATCAGAATTGATGTTTAGTAATTCCAAGCCTTATGTCATATTTGATGCTTTTTCCATTGAGTAATGGTGACTAATTCCATGCAGCTGTGACCTGAAGGATATTCATTACAGCAAAGGTCAGTTCTTCTGGGGTCTGCAATATTTAGGCTTATGATTTAGTTAGCCCTCTATATCCATTACTTTCCACTGGCCGTACATTGACAGTTTTAGATCTGTTGAGTCTGATACATAGACCAACATTTCAGCCTAATTATCACAGTTACCTAAGGCAACCAAGTGTTAAACAGAGGGCCCTCGCCTTCAGTGCCGTTAGGGCATGGTAAGGTCAGGCAAAGGTGAGTAACCAGCATTAAAGCCAAGTGAGCCAACCTTGGAAGCAGTCAGACTAAGCTCCTGGCCTGGGGATGGAAAAACAGCTGTGAAACCAGGAGTGTACAGTCAGTAATACTAAACCAAGTGTGTGGATGATAGAAGTAAGACTAAGGAGGGTTTACCCACTAGGCCCACAGCCCAATTTCAACTAGCTGCGGGCCCTCACATACAATGGAGATTTACAAGCTCAACATTCCCTCAGAATCCTGATCATCTGCATGTATAAGGTTGGGCAGTTTCTTAAGTTCTTTAACTCTGGACCTGCATCATGTGAGCTCATGAGTAAACATTTATATACATGGATCTACAAAAATGTTTTTGAGAAGATACACTCTGCTCTAAAGGAAAATGATCTTTCTGCCAAGTGTTCCATGTTTAGAATTCATGCTAGTCCTCCTTGATGTGGAAATTCAGTTCCTCATATATTTTAAGTAATGTCTGTGTGCTAGGTGACATACAGGGTGTGGTAGGGAATACTGAGATGAACTAGACACGGCACATCACTCAAGGCCATACAAAACAGTAATGCCAGACTAAACAGAAAAATGTGGCAACGTGTTAAGGCACTCAAAGGAGAGACCATTAAAATCTAGTTGGGAAGGAGACGCAAGAGGGAAGACATATGGGAACATATGTTTATGTATGACTGATTCACTTTGTTATAAAGCAGAAACTAACACACCATTGTAAAGCAATTATACCCCAATAAAGATGTTAAAAAAAAAAAAAAACAAATCTAGTTGGGAAGACCCTAAAATGAAGATGTAGTTGATCAGGATCATGAAACATTGAAAGAACAAACTTTTGCGTAATAGCTCATGTCATTTAGTAAACATGTATTATATGCCAACTTCTAAGTGTTTTGAATATAGTATGTCATTTATTCCTTAAATTTTTATGGAAGGAAAAACTGAGAAAATAAATTAACATTGCCAGTGTATAGCTTCAGTTATACACCAGCACTGAGATTCAGGTGCAGAACTGGAGCAGATTCCACCTTGTAGGTGACTGGTAGGGGATAAACCCTGTTTTCTTTCCACTGTCATTCTACAGGGCTAGCCATTTAGTAGGTGTTTAATAAATCTCTCTCCATCCATACCCCTATTTTCCTTTTGTTGTTGAAGTAGTGTGATAATCGCTGTGGGAAATGAGGGAGAGAGTCAAAATGAGAAAAAAGATATGACCAAAAAACAAAATGAGTGAACTGTTGAGTTGAATGGTTTGCTTATTTCTCCCTGAAATGATGAAAATTTCCATATCAGCAGGGTGAGTCAGAAGAGCTGAAAAATGAAATATCGAGTTTATTTATGAATTAGGGTTATGGTTAGCTTACCGTTGCCACAGTGGGCCCCAGCCATCTGTTAGCTCTGCTTTGTCAATTAGCTCTTTAGAGATCATGTTTGTACATGCGCTTCTTGCCTGAGGTTGGATCTATCCAACATGGCCTTGCCCTTTAACATGGTATCATGCCATTTTGTCAGTCCAGCTAAAGAGCAACAAAGTAATCAGGTAAGTTTACAATCACAATGCACAGTAAAGGGCATTTGTGGCCCTTACAGGTGATTTGTGTTCATCTATAATGTTAATATCGTTCTTCTTTAACAGTATTTGGTTAGCTGTTACTGACACATTTGCTAATATATCAACAGTTTTCCCATATCTGCTTTTTGGGTTGATTGTAGAGAAAACTGATTAATAGTGTGTTTGCTCAGACCTCCAGTGCCCCAGATTGAACGAATGAGTGCTGACTGAACGTCATCGTACTGGAAGTCTGTGAGGAGCTGTAGATAAATTGAAATGTCACCATGATGTATGGATGCCTGTCTGTCTACTAGTCTTCATTTGCTTTTTCCTAGCAATTTCCTTTCCTAATAAAATTGACCTTCCTATATTTAATGATTTGAATATAAATATTTCCTATATTTGCTAATATAGTTGGCTTTCCTGTATTTGACAATTTTTATATCAATATTGACAGTGTGCTCAGTATTGTAAGACTTATAAATAGAAAGGTTGGAGGTCACTTATGTTAATATCATAAGGGAAAAGCTAGGTGAGTAATTGAAAAAATAACGAAGGTAATAGTATTTGTAGTAGTAGAAGTAATTATAATAGTAGCAGCAAAAATAATAGTAGCAGCAGTACTGGTACTGGTACTGGTAGTACTGGTAGTACTAGCCAGCCATGGCTCCTGAGTAGGAGATCAGTACTCTGGTGTTCATTATGGAATAGTTGCTTAATGATTAATGGAGGCCAGAGTAGAAGAACTATTTGTATCAAAGCCTATGTGTGATACAGATATAGTTACCCAGTGTGGCCTCTGTCCAGATCTCTTTGTCCCCAGTCAGTTTGTGCAATACTAACTATATAGGTTTTCTCTTTTAATAACAAGCCTTGGGAGGGCTAACTTAAGGCACAGTTACCCCCCAACTAGAATGGAAGAGCCTGGGCAGAGACTGGGTTTTAGTCACCACAGTATACCTAACACACACCTAGCACAGAGCCTGGCAAATGGGATTAGTGAATGTTTCTGGAATAAAATGTATCAATTATATCAGCCACTAATGGTAGAAGAATTATAACATGGTCAATTTATTTCCTGATGTCACTTCCATGAGAGCCAAGTTTCCAAAGAATAGGGAGGGCACAGGGCTCTTTTGTCTTAGAAAACAAGCTTGAGCTACAGAGATATGGACAATAATTGGTAAAGGCCACAGGAAAGGCGAAGGGAACAATCACCTGGGTAAATGAATATCCAGATTTTATAATAATCATGACATTTATGTAGTCATCACTTTAGTAACGCCAAGAATAGTGCTGAGCACTCTATACTGTTTTACTTTGTCTTCCCAGCACATAGATGAAGTGGGGTTACTATTCCAATTTATAGTTAAGGATTCCAGAATTTATAGAGGCTAATCGTGTTGCTCAGGGAAACAAGGCTAGATAAAAACAGAGCTAAGATTTGTACTTGGATCAAAGAATTCCAGAGTCCTGATCTCTTATACTGACTCACTGACTAGGCATTTTATGGTGATATTGTCTGTTGCTTCTTGCTTTCTAATCAATTAATGATAATATTTAGTGAGCACACAATATTTTTCAAAGAGTATATTATGAACTGTCACATTTAATTGACAACAATTATTGTCACATTAGCAACTAGTCTGCAAGTTAAGTATTGCTATCATCACCATGTACTAGGTGCAGAAACTGAGGCACAGAAAATGTTGAACGATTTGACCAATACCTTGCAGGTTGTAAGCAATCAAACTGACATTTGAACTCTGTCAGTCTGATTCTAGAATAAATGCTCTTCTTTTATTATTATTATTATTTTTGCGGTACGCAGGCCTCTCACTGTTGTGGCCTCTCCCATTGCGGAGCACAGGCTCCGGACGTGCAGGCTCAGCGGCCATGGCTCACGGGCCCAGCCGCTCCGCTGCATGTAGGATCCTCCTGGACCGGGGCACGAACCCGTGTCCCCTGCATCGGCAGGCGGACTGTCAACCACTGCGCCACCAGGGAAGCCCTATTATTATTATTTTTT
Organism: Delphinus delphis; assembly: GCF_949987515.2. Taxonomy (NCBI): domain Eukaryota; kingdom Metazoa; phylum Chordata; class Mammalia; order Artiodactyla; family Delphinidae; genus Delphinus; species Delphinus delphis. Next base: position 52,321,712 of record NC_082698.1, on the reverse strand, counting down.
ATTGAAGTATAGTTTATTTACAATATTACATTCATTTCAGATGTACAGCATAGTGATTCAGTAATTTTCCAGATTATATGCCATTAAAAGTTATCACAGGCTATAATTCCGTGTGCTATACAATATATCCTTGTAAATACTTATCTGTTTTATACATAGTAGTCGTATCTCTTAAACCCATATGCATAATTATAGTGATTCTTCAATTCTTTCATTTAATTAATTTTTGCTGAGCATATAATAGGTGCTGGAGAAATAGTAGTGAACCAAATAGTCCAATTCTCTTCCCCCCAAACAATGAACAAAACAGGTCAAGTATATCTGTTTGATGCTTGTAAGTGCTGCAGAGACAAAATTGGGGAGGGGAAAAGGGAGGTTACATTTTGGTGCAGGTCCAGGAATGACCTCACTTTGCCAAGATAAGAGGGTAAGATTGACTCAGCCGTACAAATATCTAGGGTAAATATATACTGGGCAGAGGGAAAAGCCAATGAAAAGTTCTTAAGATGGGATTGTGCCTGATGCGGAATAGCAAGGAAATGGTATTGTTGTGTGAAGTGATTATGGGGAGGGTGTTAGGAGATGATGTCAGAGATAAAAGAAGGCTGGATTTAATAAACTTCACAAGTCACTGGAGGATTTTGGCTTTTACTTAGAGTGAGGTCGGAAGCCATGGGAGAGTTTGATTAGAGGAATGAGAATATTTCCTGATTGCAGTGGATGCTGTGTTGAAAACAGAGCAGAGAGAGGCAAGAATGGAAGCACAGACCTGAAAGGAGGATATTCTATGAGATGATGCTTGGTAGATGTGTAAAGATGGAAAGTGGGAAGATCTCTGTATATGGTTTTAAAGGAAATAAGCAAGATTTTCTCATGAATTGGATGTGGAATAAGTAAGAGAGAGAGGAATCAAGGAGCAATTAGAAGGGTGGGGAGATTGCAGGAAGATCAGTGTGGCGTTGTGAGGAGTATTGTCAGATGTCTTCAATTTGAGATGTCTATTAGACATCCTGGTGGAGATGTCAAAGGGTAGTTGTGTATATGTATTTGGAATTCAGGGAGAGGTCTGGGATGGAAATGTAAACATTAGAGTCATCAGAATATAGCTGATACTGAAAACCAGTAGACCAGGATCACCAGGGGAGTACGTTTGGATAGAGAAAAGAAGAAAAAGTGCTACTCTCAATATTCTGCACTTACCTGGTCCCCAAATCCTTTGCCGTCTTGAAGGCCCTGTTCTGAATGTGTCATGATTTGTTACTGTTGATCTTAAAATGTTGTTCCCAAGAAAAAGGAAATTAGTGGAAAACCAACAAAATCTGGGAAAAAAAGAGTCTTTAGTTAGGTTAATAGAGTTTTACCAATGTTAAATGTTTAGTCTTGATCTTTGTTCTAGGGCGATGTAAGATATGAGGGGAAAATAGAAATTCTCTGTACTACTTTTGCAACTTTTCTGTAAGTCCAGAAGTAATTGAAAGTCAGAGTTTTAAAAATATGTCCCCAAATGTGGGACACACTACTTTGAATGGACTGTGATCTCTTCAGAAGAAGGAAATGGGACCTTTACCTCTCTTGGTCTGAACACGAGACGTCATTCAGGAAGCCTAGACTTGAGTTACCTTCTTGAACATCTTCCAACTAATTAGCTCACACTACATTATGGTCAACTGAATGCCAGGACATTCTGATAATCGTTTCTCAAACCAGGTCTCTCTTATTGTATCTTTGGAAAACATGATTTACTTTCGACAGTTTCAAAACTAGATGAGACGTATCCCTAATAAATATTCTTCAGATTCGAGACAAATACAAACCAGAGCACTGGCTCTGCCTTCACGTGTGTCACGTCATCCACCAGTTCCATTAGCATGCTCCTTATGCCATTTTCTGAAACTTCCCAAAATTCTGTCATCTTGTAGATCACTGGACAAGGAGGAGGGCGGTCCTTGGTCCTCACCAGGTCTGCCCTTTTGGTTGACAAAGACCCATCTATGAACTCTTCCTTCTTTCATCCAGCTGTGAATCTACTGACCCAAACTAACCCATAGCCCACATTTATTCTTTTCATTACCAAATATAAGGTTCTCTATTAAATTCCTTGGTGAAATCAATACAATATCTGACTCTAACATTCCTCTATCTACCAGCACAGACTAATTTGTAGTGAGCTTATGCTGGCGCCTAGTGATCAATGCATTTTGTTATTAAGTACTCACAAATCATCTTTTCAGCCATCCTCTTACAGATCCACATCGTGGAAGGTTACTCATCTTATTCTTATGCAAACATGAGAATGTGTAGTCCACCCTTTCTATATTTGTTTATTTACCATTATTTTATTAATGAGAAGAGAGTTTGTAGACCAAACACGGAGGAAAAGCCTTAAAAAGTGTACAAACTGTGAGGCCATTTCTTTTCTAGGAAAAGGAGGAAACAGGCTCTGTAGAAATCAAGCAGAAAATGTTACTGCCTTTGTTTCAGGTTTTATAGGCAGTAGCTGTTTTTGATGGTGTGGTTAAACTCCACAGGAGGCCATTTAAATGGCAAAATTAAATGTAATTTGGTGAAGATGTTTATCAGGTATTTTCTTAAACAGTTGATAATTTGCACATTTCTTTGTTAAATTTTGCTTCTTCATTAGTGAGGACTACCGCTTGCTACAACCTGCTAATGAATTATGACACATCTGTTATTTATGGAGCTTATAGATTTAGGTGACATTTTGAAGGTCACGCTATGGTTTAAAATCTCACGTGATCTTGTTGAAGTCACTCCACAGTGTCACCAACCATAACTATGGTAATCTGAAATTTGCCAGGCCACAGCCAGTGTTCTGTTTGCAATGACTGTGTCTTCCGGTGGTATCCCGGTCTCATTATAGAAGGGACATTGCTCAGACAAGCTTTAATGATGACTCTGTATAGCCACGTGCTGTAATGCCTAGTGAAAGTTGATGGAATAATGTGCCTAGATTGTTTTTCTCACTCAGACTCGTCTTGTTTTTTCTGTTACCCCCAGTATGTCCTTTCTGAAACACAAATCACTGCCTGCTTTGCTGATATTTATCAAGATTTTCATGAAACGAATGAGAACTGGAGGCACTTGGGATAATAGTAATAGAGAGAATGAAAGGCATCTAGGAAGAGATGTAGCAACAGAAAATTCGTTTATGTGCTGAATGCTTTCCATAAATTGTCTCATTTAATTCTTTGTTGGGAGGCAGAGATGCTGAATAGCAAGCATCCTTTGAACTGAGGAGGAACTTGGAGACCAAAAAATGAAGTGGCAACTCCATAAAGTGCAGCTATGAAGTTTATTGTGGGTAACTTACAAACAGGCAGGAAGGATAGGGCAGATGATGGTCCATAGGCATTCACTGCACTCTGCACACTGCACTCTGCACACGGATTTGTACTCCGTGCTGCCAAAAGGGATACAGGGGAATTTAAAGGGGTCAAAACCAAAAATAGAATCTGACTACCAAGTGAGAAGCAAGTCTCTACGGAAGGAAGTGAGCGGTTTTCCTCCCCTGGGGGGAGTCTCATGATCATTAACCATCTGTGTCAGCAAAAGGCATCCTTCCAGTTTTCTTATCAGATGAAGGCAAGGGTAAAAGTTGATAGGAAGTTTATCCAGTTTGGGCACATTCTTCGTGAGGAGGCTAAAGTTCAGTCATGCCAAAAGGGGAGGGGGTAGGATTGGTGGCCTAAGATGAAGCTGACAAAATGGAATCAGTGTAGTTCCGCCACACATCCTCTCAATGATCGAATGGAGGTGAAGACTGTGTTTCCGATAAAATATTAAAGAGAGGGATGTTAATGAAATTTTCTGAAGTCACGGAGCTGTTTGGTGATGAATCTGGGTTGTGAGTGCTGGCCATTTGGCCCCAGAGCCTGTGCTCTTGACCACAGCATTGTATTATCATGTTGTTACCTACTGATGGACGTCGTGATGAACTTGAATTGTGACCACACATTCACAGAGGTGGCACACAGACCATTGTGACGTTCAGCAACTTTAATACCATTAGGTTGAGCCGTACTGTGTTGCTGATATTTGACTGTTTTTACGTAAAAAGGTGATTTTGGGTTAGGAAAAACAGGAAAACTGACAAAATGACACTGATAGGAGGAAACTGGGGAGACACACTAAGTGCAACATAGTATCATGGATTGAATCCTGGAGCAGTAATGAAAATTCTGGCCACGTCTGAATAAGGTCTGTAGCTTGGTAGTATTGTACAAATGTAAATGTCTTGGTTTTGATAATTGTATTATGTAGGATGTTAACTTTAGGGGAAGCAAGGTGAAGGATATGCGAGAACGCTTTGTCGTATATTTGCAGTTTTTCAGTAAATATAGAATTATTACAAAATAAAATTTTATTAAAATTTTTTAAGTTAAAAATGGTGATTTCATTTTTATATAGATCTTTAAAAATTACAAAATTCCTTTTTATATGATGCTGGAAACATTAGCTTCTTTCCTCCCTGTCCTCCAGAAGCACTTTAGATTTACCTCTACTCTAGTGCCTGTCATTCTGGATATATTTATTTGTTTACAGTTTAGTTGCCCTAACAATATTGTCATCTTTTCAAGGCAGGGACTGTGTCCAAGTCTTCTTTGTACTCCAAGCAGTGTAAGACACAGAGTAGATTGGTGGGTTTTTTAAACAAACGAATATACTTACTAGTCCTTATGGCTGATAAAAAGTAATAATAATTTTTTTCTTGAATTTAGTTTTTATTTTGTCCTGGAATATAGTTGATTTACAATATTGTGTTATTTTCAGGTGTACAGCAAAGTGATTCAGTTATGTATATATATATATATATACACATATATCCATTCTTTTTCAGATTCTTTTCCCATATAGGTAATTACAGAGTATTGAGGAGTTCCCTGTGCTATACAGTAGGTCCTTGTTGATTATCTATTTTATATATAGTAGTGTGTATATGCTAACCCCAGACTCCTACTTTACCCCCACCAACCTCTCCCCTTTGGTAACCATAAATTTGTTTTCAAAGTTTGTCAGTCTGTTTCTATTTTATAAATAAGTTCATTTGTATCATTCTTTTAGATTCCACATATAAGTGATATATGATATTTGTCTTTCTTTGTCTTACTTCACATAGTATAATCATCTGTAGGTCCATCCATGTTGCTGCAAATGACATTATTTCATTCTTTTTTATGGCTGAGTAATATTCCATTGTATATATAACACATCTTCTTTATCTATTCATCTGCTGATGGACATTTAGGTTGCTTCTATGTGTTGGCTATTGTCAATAGTGCTTCAATGAATTTTTTTTTATTGGAGTATAGTTGCTTTACACTGCTGTGTCAGTTTCTGCTCTACTGCAAAGTGAATCCACCATACATATACATATATGCCCTCTTTTTTGGATTTCCTTCCCATTTAGGTCACCCCAGAGCACTGAGTAGAGTTCCCTGTGCTATAACAGTAGGTTCTCATAGTTGTCTATTTTATGCATAGTAGTGTATATATGTCAATCCCACTCTCCCATTTCATCCCAACCCCCCTCCTTCCCCCTTGGTGTCCATATGTTTGTTCTCCATGTCTGTGTCTCTGTTTCGGCTTTGCAGATAAGATCATTTATACCATTTTTCTAAATTCCACATATATGCGTCAATATATATTTGTTTTTCTCTTGCTGATTTACTTTATTCTGTATGACAGTCTCTAGGTCCATCAAGTGATAATAATTTTAATATGCACTCCATGTAGTCAATTCAGATCTCTGCTTGCTAGGTTGTCTCCCCAAATAAGAGAGAGAATATAGATGTCTTATAAGCATCATAATTAGAGCTAGAAAATATGGAAGAAGATCCTGTGGTTTGTAAATGAAGATAGCAGTAGTGACAAGAGGTGTTTTATCCATGGTTAGGAAATGGAGAAGCTCAGCACCAAGTCCTTCATACTGAAACTCCTGGTTCCTTTTGGAATCGGCATGAAGATTCTGGGAAAGAGTAGGTCCAGGTGTGTTCGTGGACCTACCTTCACCAGCTGAGCTATCAGAAGCAAAGCAGTGTGCTGACTTTTGAGGAAGGGAGACCAGGGTGTGTTTTTAGAGTTTTCCTTTGAATACTAAAGAGTTTGTGGCTGGGGGAAGGATAGTATTAAACTGGATTGGGATATAGACATATCTTCAAAGTTAAAAAGGGGCCACTACCATGCTGCTTTCATGCTGGTTTATGTTTGCTTTTATTTTTTTTTAATTCTAACAACTTTATTGAAATACAGTTCACCCATTTAAAGTGTACAATTCAATGGCTTTTCGTATATTTACAGATATGTACAACCATAGCCACAGTCAGTTTTAGGACATTTCGTCACCCCAAATGAAACCCTGTATGCCTTAGCTCTCACCCCTTCTCCCATCCTTCTCCCCACTCCCCCGCCCTAGGCAACTACTAATCTACTTTCTGTCTCTATATGTTTCCCTGTTTTGGACACTTAATATGAATGTGCTCTTATACAATACTATGTAGAGTTTTGTGCGTGGCTTTCTTCACTTAGAGTAATGTTTTTAAGGTGCATCCATGTTATAGGCATCAGTGTTTCATTCCTTTTTATGGTCAAGTAACTTTCCATTGTACAGATATACCCAATTATGTTTCTCCATTTATCAGGTGATGGGCGTTTGGGTTGTTTCTACCTTTTGGTTAGTGTGAATAACACAGCTATAAACATCACTGTACAAGTTTCTATGTAGACAAATGTTTTCTTTTCTCTTAGATGTATACTTGGTTTTAGTTCAATTATTCCTAACTTGACCCGTAAGGAAAGTCTCCTAGAGAGAAGGAATAAAAGAACCTCAACATGCTGAAAATTTTGAGTGCTCACTGCCCTTATGAATCTCAGTTTATGAGTATCCTTTGTAGATAAGCTGTGCCTACATAAAAAAGTTTTTAAGCACACACACATGCACATACATGCACACGCATGCACACGCATGCACATACATGCTTGCATAAGCATTCAGCTAAAAGTATCCCCCTCCAAGAAGCCATCTGGAGAAAGAAGTGCAAACCTTCTCATAATGCTGAAATTGCTCACGGAATGGGGCAACTCCTCTTTAGGAATCTCTTCTGATTGAGGTTTATGCGCCATACCAGAAATATAGACTGTGTATAACCTTATTTGCCCCTGATTTGTGGCTGTGCTTAATCAACCTTATTTCTGGCTCTTCCTAAAAGTCAAAATTTTCGCTGGGAAGGTCTCCTCCTTGATGAATCATCAGAATGGCTGTGGTTAGGAGGGTAAACTCCTAAAGGGCCAAGTCTAGGTCTCTTGTAGCAGAGCACCTTCACACAATGCAGGTGCCCTGTGTGTTTGCTAAACTGACATGAATTGAGATCGTTGAAAAATACCACCTACTTGGGGGATTTGTATATATTCATAATTGCTCAGTTTTCTCGTGGAAAAAGGCAGGTCTGGAAATCCATTTATCATGTACCCTCCCAATATTCCTGCTTTTAATAGCAAAAGTGAGTTAAGACCTGGTCATCTTAACACATCACTTGCTGCATATGTGAGGCAGCGGAGGCTCAGAGCAGTCCTGTGGCTTCTTCCTCCATCTCTTCTGCACTTACCTTGTTCCCCAGCCCTTGCTGACCCTCTAGGAGACCTGCTCACTCAGAGGATAGCCTTAGCTGATGCTTTCTCCAAGCAAGCTTTCTCCAAGCAAGTTTTCTCCCTGTTTTACCCAGAGCTTCCTTATCTCTTCATGGACATGGGGTAAATGCAAGGGCATCTTCAAGAGGCCCCTCCAGATATAACCACAACTCTTCAATTGTGTGACATTTTGTTTGTAGGGCAGAATTAAATTATGTAATCCAATAGGGACACTAAGCCTGATTGAGACTTGAATCACAGAGCCCAAGGAATCTAATAATTTTGAGTTTGACCTTTGTGCTGTTTTTAATGCGACTGATTTGAAAGGCTCTTTGAGAGACGTCAGAACCTTGCAGCAGCCTGTTTTCTGGATCCTGTGTAAGAGAAAATATCCTCTCCCTCCAGCTTGACACTGCACTGGTTATTCCAGCTCCCTTAGAACTGAGACCTTTGATTCCCTCAGGGGCTTGGTTGTTCAATGTGCGTAATGTGATTGGCTCAGGGAAGCAAAGCTTCAAGCGGATCTCAAAAAGACCGTCAAGCCCAGAAGGGGAGTTAAGGCCCTCAAAGGGAAAGAGAATATTTATACCAGAATTATACCAAATTCAAGAGTGGTTACCAGGTGTTTGGCCCATTATACAAAGATTCTTTTTCTGACATTTTGTTGGTGCCTTATCTAGCCTGGTGGACTCCCAAGTATTGTGGAATCACCCCACAACTCCAGCTCCTGGGGAACTCTGAGTTTTGACTGAAGTCATTAAGGTGCTTTCCCACCAAGCACCTCTACCAGTCTACAATTATAAATTCTTGTAAATCAAATGTCATACAAGCAGGCATTTTTATAATTAATCATTGTTTAACCTCAAAATTGTTTAACCTCAACAAATTGGACTTCGTATATCCAGAAATGAAACAACAGTGGCTGTACTATCCTAAAACTTTAAATGGTTAGCTCCAGGTAAGTTGTCCCTTACATTTTGATATGCAGTATCCTTTTATTCATTTACCACGAGAAGAAACCCTGAAAAAGAGGGAAAGAGAGAATCTTTAATAGCCAAGTTTAAAATTAAAGGCAGCTCAGATATTAATTCTTAAACAGCCCTTTGGTTTGCTGAGTAGCTAACAAAGCACTATTTAGCTCTTAAATGTCTTTTTTTAGACTTTGCAGGAATAGGAAATGCTATGTATCAACATTTAATTTAGAAACTAGGAATGCTTTCAGATATGCCATTTTAAATGTTTTTACCTGGGGTGAGAGTTATTTCAGTGGCATTTATTTTCTTTTTGCATAATTAGAGGATGAGGATCTCATATAAGTACATTTTCAAATAACCAAATCTTGCCCATTTAAGAACGTATACTTTCTGTTCTCAATGTTTCTGAAGTAAATCTTTCTAAAATATAATTGTACAATCATTTCCCTTTGTAAACAAAAGTGTTCATATACATATAACTCTTCTTAGTGACTCATGCCATGATGCCCAAATGAGTCTTGGTATCTGGGAAAGTTAGATTTGGGGAGAATTCAAGTTCACCCAGTCTACCCTCCTTACCCACCCGATTTACAGAAGAGAGAGTGGGGGCTTTTGACTTCCTGTAAATTGCATAGCTACTCCCGATTTGATGTTCTGAGATTTCTGCACTGCTCTTTCCCTTCCAGGACTCTGATGGCCTGGAGGTTTGCTTTCATTATAGAAGCTCTCAGTGGACTCATGCCCTTGCTTTTAGCCGTGCCTCTCAAGCTCCAGCCCATTCCCCTTCTAGGATCACGCCTCACGGAGTGGCTGGCTGGTCCTGAAACCAGCCCCATGGTTTTACACCCCCAGCCCTTGCATACTCCCAGCCCCCCACTGTCAGGGATTCCTCTCCCTTCTGGTCTGCTTTGGGTGGGGGGCAGCCACCTAGCTTTATCTTTCATGGCTCACATTTAAGGGTAATTTCTTCTAGGAAACTTTCCAGTTCCTCCAGGGAGAAAAGATTGTTCTCTCCATCATACTCTCAATATTGTCTACACATTCTCCTCTCATCTCTTTGCTGTGTTTTTTTTTTTTTATCATAGTTTGAGTGTACATCTGTCTACTCTTTTTTTTTAATTGAAGTGTAGTTGATTTACAATGTTGTGTTAATTTCTGCTGTACAGCAAAGTGATTCAGTTATACATATATATACAACTTTTATATTCTTTTCCATTATGGTTTATCACAGGATATTGAACATAGTTCCCTGTTCTGTACAGTAGGACCTTGTTGTGTTTATCCATTCTATATGTAATAGTTTGCATTTACTAACCCCAAACCCCCAGTGCATCCCTCCCCCTCCCCCTGCCCCCGCCCCCCCCCCCCCGACACCTTGGCCACCACAAGTCTGTTCTCTATGTCTGTGAGTCTGTTTCTGTTTTGTAGATAGGTTCATTTGTGTCATATTTTAGATTCCACGTATAAGTGATATCATATCTTACTCTCCCTGTCAGCTCAAGGATTATATCTTTGCTGTCCCCAGTTCCGGGTCTGCTCCTAGCAGCTCTCTAGGGGGGCAAATTAATTGATGGACAAGAGAATACTCTAAAATATATGTTGCTTCCTCACTTGTAATCCCTGTCATGTGCGTTTCTCTTGTGTTTTTATTTCATTCTTGTCAAATTCATTTTTTATGATTTAATTTTGTCAAATTATTTATTTCTTGAATGATGAGATGAAGATTGGAGGGTCATTACGTGTGTGTGTGGTGGGGGGCATCCCACACATTGTCCCTCCAACACATAATATTCTTCTGCCAACCGAAGAGAAGCTGCCTGTAAGAGACGCCCCTCTTATTACTGGGTAGGACCTGACATGTGGCATTACCCAGAGGGTCTTGTGCAGGAGCTCAGGGGAAACACTGTGATCAGAGTCTAGAGCTAGCAGGAACTCCTGAACCTTGTGGAGTTCTGTAGCCCACCCCTATCTTCCCCACTCCTGGATGACCCCAAGCTACTTAATTTTAGCTCTTTTGTCCGCATGTCTGCACTGTGTGTGTGTTACCTGTTTTTTCTTCCATTGTCACCCTGAAGCCACACTGCTTGTGTCCAAATTCCAGCTCCATTGCTTGATCACTCAATCTTTCAGCTCGTTTGTGTCCTCAACTCTAAAAATGGGGTTGTAAAGATAAAGTCAGCAGGTACGTGTACAGTGTAGAGGGCCAATAGCATCCCCAGAGACTGATGCATGCTCACCAGCTATTATTATTGTTAGGATGTATGTCTAATCCTCACTTCTTGACTCACTGCCATTGTCTTGGGATTTGCTCTGCTGACCTTCCAATAGCTGTGAAACCAGATCAGCCAAATTGATTGTAATACGTATAAAGCCGGAGTGATTAGGCTCTTAGTAAGGACTTCTTTTTTGAAAAACCAGAAGTCCTATGTGCGCTTTGGTGCATATATATTTTTAGGCTGTGCCTTAGCCATTGAGCGGCCTTCTTTTTTCTTTTCTGATTCACGCCTCTGTTAAGAATAGTCAAAGTTGCCAGAAAAGTGATTTTTGGATAAGAAAGAGAGGTGAGATTATGTTAAATTAGGAATCAGAGTCAAGAAAGATGAGAAGCTTTATTTAGAATGGGGTTTGTACTGAAAATGACTGTGGACCTTTTTCTTTTTTAATAGTGTGAGAAATGCAGCCACAGGTTTGAAATGGAACTATTTAAACATTTTTTTTCAGCCCAGTCAAGAAAAGGAGAGAGCCAGCCTCTCCCCAGACCTTAACATTTATCTTTAGGATGTAAAAAGAAAGTGAGAGACTGCATGACCTTGTTTTCTCTGAATTTTCTCTCTCTCGCTTTTTCTCTCTCTCTTTTGCCTTTTTGAGGGGTGATCATGTGTATTTTTAATGCTGAAAATAGAAGATTTTTTTCTTTGCAGTAGGCATGAAAAGTTTTTTTTTAAAAAAAGAGCATCATAGCCTATGCAAATGTGTTAGAGAATACAAGCAGGCTTCTCCATAGTTATGGAATTCCATGGACTAATCATCCTCAGATTCACAGTTGCGCCATAGTTGGTCCTTCAGATAGGCTAGCATCTCTGTGGACCACATTTAAAGACGCAGCTTAGCCATTAGGCCAAGTTCTCAACTTAATCTGTTGCTTAAAGGCAAACTGAGTTGGTGTTTTGACATTCTTATCGATCTATCTATCTGTCTATCTATCTATTTATCTATCTCTCATCTGTCCATCTACCTACCTACCTGAATTTTTTTTTCTGTTGGGTCTTATGCAGAGTTATACATAGGCTACAAAACGGTTGGAAGGTTTTATCTACCTTGCTTACTGAATCTACACAACAATCGTGTTAGATAGGCATCATTACCCTCAAGCTCCAGGTGAAGAAACTGCAGCATAAAGAACGTAAATTATTTACCAGTTTCACAGCCAGCAAGTGTTGAAGTGGTAGACTTGGAGCTGGGTCTTTCTGGCCCTGGAGAGTTTGTGTTCTTGACTGCTCATTATCTAGAGCCATGACATAAACTTTGTCCTAAATTTGTGAGATTTTTTGTCAAATGATACATGGCTGCCAAAAAACAACCATTTGAAAAGTGACAAATTCATTCATGCAGTTACGTGGGGAGGTTTCTCTTTCTGTTTGCCTGTTGTTACCAACTTCATGTCATGTTGATAAAGTAGTGCTGTGCTGAGGCAGGGTGAAGAAGTGTCCTGTGTCCCCAGTATTTCTAAAATTTGGGGTGACATTTCTGAAAACATGAGCACGTCTCTTCCTCCTTTCTGCAGCCCTGGGATAGAAATGATGTGGTTGCAGACCGAGGGTGATGGCGAAAGGACCCTGTGCTATTTGTTAAGAATTCCACCTCTGCTGTTCCTACCGTGGAACACAAGGATACTGTTGTAAGGGAAGATGACATAATTACTGCCTAAAATAAATGAATACTTTTAATGTAAATGAAAGTATTATTTTAAATTAAGATGGATTTTGATAATTCTGTTGGAAAATAACATTTTGTCTGAAATATATCAGCCTGTTCAAGAAGCAGTGATATATATGGAACAGTTCTTCCAAAGAAAGTCCAAGCCATTTCTTCTCTAGTAAGTGACCCAGTATAAGTGCTATATATACACCCAGGTCCTCTCCCACTGTATAGGCAATGATGGAAAGGAATGACTCAGCCTAGTAACAACAGGAGACCCATGAAGATGGTTTCTGTTTCTGGATTTGGTCTAAATTTCTTTAAAAGATTTTAGGCTATTTAAAATCAACAGTAATATTTAATCTACAATTTATATAAAGGGAAATACATCTTTTAAAAAATAAGTCCAGGGCTATCCCATGAGCCACAGATGAACTTGTTAGCCTGGGGTCCATAAGAGAACCCCGAAATTGTATGCGTTATACGATACATGATGCCGTGTCGGTTTCTGTTTTCCTCTTCACTCAGAGAAGGATGTAGGTCAAGTCAGGTATTAAATTTGCTTTTATACATTTATGTTTAAGTGAGCATTAAGGGATATTTCAAATGTATTAACTAGAAGTAACACCTTTACCAGCGAAAATTGAATTTATCACTTTTAAGGGCTAAATTGCACAGGGATTAAAACAGGACAAGAAGTCTAGTTACTCATACAAATGTATAAAAGTTTGATTGACATTTCTGTGCACGAATACTGAGAGTCATGGAGTCAGTTGCCAAGAGCCGTGGATTCAGGGCCATCAGTGCGCTTCCCACCACCCCTGCCGTGCCCATGGGGAGGCTCGTCATTGCGTGTCTGTTTTCTTGCACATGCATCCTAACTCATCCTTCTGCCATTTTCTTCTTCCACTTCCTCTTTCTTCTGTCACTGCAGTAATGGATGCCACCAGCTTAACCTACCTTGCTCTGATGCAGTGTGGATCAAAATCTGTGCAAAAGCACCAACAGAATCCCCACTGCCAGGTAGGAACATTTATCTCTATCATTCCAGTTTCTCTACAAGTAGTCCCAACTAATATACTTATGGGTGTCCCATGCTTCCTTAAAATTGACCCATCTGCTCTGTGTCCCTTCAAGAAAGCCCAGATTCCACCAGTATGCTATAGTATGGCTGCAGGGCCTCTTTCTTCTTGTCCCTCACTTGCTCCCCATGACACCCATGATTATCTTCTGACATCTGTGTCCAATTCCACCTGCCTCATAGGCATTTTCACGGGAGGTGTATAAGAGAGGGGAAAGGGCATGAACTCTGGAATTAGACTGAGGGGCACATATTGGTTCTGCCACCATTCCTGTAAGTAAGCGTCTTGGTTTCTTCATTTCTAAACTTGGGGGAAATACTTACTTCGAAGAGAAGATTCAGGGAGATACTCTACCTGAAATGCTTTGAACAGTCATCAGTGAATGAAGGGTCGATTCCTGTTTCCTTCCTGACACACACCAGCTTTCCTCATGCGTTTATATGTCTTCTAGTGTTACCGGAAAACTGTGTTGTGTTATATAGAGCTTATATAACAGATTTATAGTCCTTCGGGTCTTTGGGATGATTTTGTTCGATCGTTCTATAAACTCCACTGGCAGGAATATGAAAGTTGTGTTTCATGTCTCTGGACCTCCTGCAAAGCCATTATATCATAGGCATTTAAAAAATGTTTATTGAATAGAATTTCATCATAGAGGCAGTAGAGCAAGATAGACAAAATCCTGGAGTCTGAAAATAGACTGCCTGTATTTACACCCCTGAAATATCTCTTACTAGCAGGATGACCTGAGTAAGTCACTCAACCTCCATGTGCTTCAGTTTCAGCATCTGTAAAATGAGGCTAATAGCACTGCCTCTTGTGCTGTTGGGAGAATTAAATGAATTCACACATGTATAGTATTTAGAATAGCGCCTGGCATTAGCTAAGTGCTCTGTTATCACTATTGTACTTCATAATAACTGGTTATTATTTGTTTTAACAGCTTGGTCCTTTGTGGTTTCTTACATCAAACTTCCTCCACAAGCAGGACCTTGATTTTCTTCATAGCATCAGAAATAACCATCTTTTAGACGAGCTAACTTGCGTGTCCTCCCCTTGGTCTGGAGTTGGCTCACGGCACAGTGTTTGCTTTGCTTGCTTCTGCTTGTGGCACAGACACGTGAGATCGCACGACTCGAGGGCCAATTTGTTGGTGTGTTTTGCTCATTACTCTCCCTTTGCAGACACTTGGTCAGACTTGGCCTTTGCATAGTCTGATGCTCACTTTGTTTTCTTTTTATTATCTTTCTCTCAGTAATGAAGGTTGAGCTGCTTACCTTCCTCTCTCCTACCTCAGGTTCTCGGGTGACATTGCACAAGGGCAACTGCAGCCAGTGGCTGGCTTCTGCAGCCAATTATATGATTGCTATTCCTGGATACTGTCCTCCCTGAATACTTGTCACCTTTCTGATCCTGGTACGCTGACCTGGGTGAGATAAGAGGAAACCTGACGATCTCCAGTATGTAGAATTATTTTACTGAAAGGAAACTTGTCCTGTAGTCCATGTGGCATAATCCTTACCTTCCATGAGTTCTTATAATTCTCATTAAGTCCGTGAAATGCAGACTCATATTTCTGACTCCAAAACACCCAACCTTTTTCCACTACACGATGTCCACCGCCATTATGACTTTCTCTTTCTCTCGCTTTCTCTCTCTCTCTCTCATTTATATCCTCAGTCCACTCTGTGATACCAGCTCAGATTTCTCTAGAATAGAATAGGTCCTGGGCCAAACATCACTTTGAGGGTGAAAAAACACCGAAGAGCCCAAAATGGAAATTTGGTAAAATGGAGTCACATGGAAGTATGTCCAAACCTCGGCACCACAGTTGCTTACCTCGTGTGTTAATGTGCTTTGGTCTCCTCCTATGTAGAACTATTTTTAGGGCTGAGTAAACTGAATACACAGAGGACCTAGCATGGTACCTTGTACATATAAACGTGACTCAATAATTAAAAGGCATGCTATTAGAAATATTTCTCCAAATATTATAGTTATAACACTTGGAATAATTTTATAAACACCAGCATTTTTTCCCCCTTCCCTGAACTCCAAAGACACTCATTTCACCCCCAAAAGAGAACGCTTTGACCCTGCTGCTCAGTTTGTCTTTAATCTCTTCACTGTTCTTGCACCCGTTACCAAGCACCAGCCTTGAGTTTAGGGTTTCATTTGGGTTGAGGGGTTGAAAGCCCAAAGGATTTTGGAGCCCACCTTTCCTCCACTTACCTTACTTTCACTATGAGCACCTGTTTATTGTTAGGTAAACTAGACTTAACCCTTCACCATCAGAGTGATCACCCTGCTAACGGTGGGTACCGGCATCCTCTTCCGATAACCTCCTTCCGTGTTCTCGATGTTTGCCCTCAAACAACCTTCTTGGAACAGGAGGGGAACCTAAAACTAGGATTTAAGAGTTCAGTTCATCCCAATGTTCTGTTCTTCTAGCTACTAGTCCCATTAGTTTCTGAGGAAGTCTAAAGCTACCAAATGTAGGCCCTAGAATTCTAAAATAGTAGTTCTTAACCTTGGCTCTGCACTGAAATCATCTGGAAGATTTAGGAAATGTGGATGCCTGGGTCCTACTCCCAGAGCTCTGGATTTAATCATTCTGGAGCATGGCTGGAACATCTGGTTCTTATAAACTAGGAAGCGGCAATCTATACTTTCTTCCTGTTGTGATCTCCAGGACTACCTGCATTCATAGGGAAACAAATGTTGACATCTGATATTCAGGACTATACACTTCATACTATACACTTCTCAATACTTCAGTTTTGCATATTAACGAGATGTTAAGGAAAGACTAGATCCTTCCCCCAGGCCCTCGATAAAACTATTTAGATGGTGTTTTCAATATTCATCCATCCATTCCTACATTCATCTCAGTGACCTCGTTTTTAATAAGCTGGACAAAGAAGGACTGCAGAGAGTTAGCTTTTGAATCCGTGAGGCCTAGGTTTGGAATCTCACATCTTGGGCAAGAGACTTAAACTTCTGGGGTTTTTACATCCACATCTGCAAGATGGGATTAATAGAGCTGTTGTGATGATTAAATAAAATTAGATTAGATATATTCTGTGGAAATTCGCATATAATCCTTGCCTGACACACATGAAGTTCCCAAAGAACATATACTTCCAGCCCTCATTAGTATGGATAGAAAAGTTTAACAATTTTGGATGCCAAATAAATGTTTTCTAAGGCAAGAAAGACATGGTGTAATCTCTTGTTTCTTTTCAGTCATGTCATTCATCACAGACTATTGACTTGACACAGCAAAACATTGTATCATCCGATAATGGCTCGATTTTCAGCTTCTCAATAGACCAATTATCATCCCAGTTTGACAAACACATTTTACTCAGAAATGACATCAAAATGCAATATTTTTCTTGTCATGCTGAACTGTGCCATGCTTACTGACTCCCTCATATTCTCAGTTTTCATTACCCTTTTATTTGCTCTTACACTTTTGCTGTCAAATCTCCTTACTTTATTTAGAAATCTGACAAAGATGAAAGAAATATTACCATGAGCTTATGAAACAATTGAAATGTCCTTTACTGTCATCATTTTCATTTAGATGACAGAGGCAGCTCCCTTGCTATAAATTTAAGCAATGTCTGTGTATGATGTTATGTGTGTGCGCAAGTGTCTGTGTGTGTTTGCTTGCCATCTTCCAAAATTAGTTTCCCGAGGTAGACTTTATGTACAACTCTGAGATTAAATGATCTTCACTAAACTGCTGTTTATTATAGTCTGAGAACATTATTTTAAGTCAGCAATTGGCAAACCTGAGAAAACATCTACTCTAATTTTAAGCAGATCTAATTTAACTAACCCAGATCATGGCTTTACATTTAATGTGACTTATATTCTGTTGAAGTTATTCCAACAAATGATAAGTAACTGTATCTTTCTGATTCATAAAGAGGTATTTCGAGGAAGCTATCAGGTAGGTGCTCCCTCAGCAACCCGGGATAGCTTGATGTCTAACCTATAAAAGCACCCATCCCCACCTCTGCCTTTCCTCCTCAACTTTTTCTATTAAAGGAAGTGTGCTTTTTCCATACTTTCCTTTTCTTCTTTCTATCACACCAAGTTGTAGATTCTTTTTATTCTTACATTCTCAGAAATATCATTCACACTGTCCTCTGGATCTTTGATCTCTCCCTATCTTCCTGATCAGTCTAACCAGTTAAAACAAACAAATAATTAAAATCCTTCCTAGGCCTACCACACCCTCCTCTAGCTGTCTGGCTTCCCCCCGCCCCCCCTTAATTTCTAGATTAAAAAACTTCATACGGCATTTCAAGTTCAGAAATCATTTGCTTAAGTGACTGTTAAAATATGCTAATGACATTTCACCCCTACTCTTCCATCATTTAATATTTTAAACTTTTTATTTAAAATGAATTTAAATTCACCGAAGATTTGCAAAGGTAATACAAAGATGTATACCCTTTTCGCTGCTTCCCTTAATGTTACTATCATGCACAATCATCTTCCATTTATCAACTAAAAAATAACATTGTTGCAGTACCACTAATTAAATTACAGACTTGATTGGAATTTCACCAGTTTTTCCACCAATGTCTTCATTCTGTATCAGGATCCAATCCAGATTACCACATTGTATTTAAAATGCTTACCGTTTTATTTGACTTCACTTCAGATCTTGACCTAGAGATCACTCTTGCATATCGCAACAGTTTCTTCCCTTGAGGACACTTGCCTGGGTTTCCTCCTGCCTTTGGCAAGTTCTTACTAATTTCCTGTGCTCCTTTCTCCTTTAAAGATTGAAATTGGCAATATGTAGAGCTTGGTCCTGGTTTCTCTTCTCTCCATGCTGTTCATTGCCCTCAGCCACCTAGTCAGTCACATGGCTTCAGATACTGTTGCTCTTTTTGGTAACTTGAAATGCATATTTTAACGTAGACTTCTTTCATAAGCTCCAGACCCATGTATCCGTCTCCATTCTCCGTATTATTGACCTCATATTAGATGTGTTTGGAATCAGATTCATTGTCTTCCCTCCCCAAGTTGATCCTCTTCCAGTGTCCCCTACTCACTTGCTTATGCGAACACATGGTGCTCATTCTTTTCTCCAGACAACACACACCCAGGTATCCATACTTATGCATTCAGAATAATGTCCAGAAATGTTCACTTTTCTTTGTCTTCCCTGCTGCTAATTGAGGTCAAGTCACTGTCAGGTCTCTCTGGACGTCAGGCCGTTGTGGAAGAAAAAGTGTTGTTCTCTCTGTTTAGGTCTTACTGTGGTGGGGAAGTTGTTTGGAATTGCTGTTCAGTTTCTGTCAGGTCTCTCTGGACATCAGGCCATTGTGGAAGAAAAAGTGTTGTTCTCTCTGTTTAGGTCTTACTGTGGTGGGGAAGTTGTTTGGAATTGCTATTCAATTTCTGAGCAAAAGCAATCCTTTCCTAAAAAGTTCTCCTGCTGTGGTCCTAACTCTTGGAGGAGACCTGTGGGCCATGTGGCTTCAGCTCCGCGCAGGGGTGGCTGCGGGTACTGGAAGGGCAGTTGCACTGAGCTCTCAGGTCAATGAAATGTAAGATTGGAAGGCAAACCTGGGAAATGGATAGGGATAGACCTGAATACTTGAACCCTGGAGAGGAATCCTTCTCTTCAGAAGGCACACCTAGTTTTCTCATTGCTTTGTTTGCTGGTTAGTTCTCTAACTAACCATCTCTTGATGAAATGTTTATAATTCTTAGAGTATGACAAATAAGCCGGACCATGACTTATGTTCCATAATGCACTGAGCTGTTTGCCTATACTCCGGTACAATCTTCAGCCTTTTATTGTCCTGAGAAATGTGTAATCTGCATCTTTCCTACCCACACTCTCCCCAATTGTACAATCTCTGCTCTGACACTCTCATATTATGGCCAGAGATGTGATATCAAAACTCAAATAGCACTTTGGACCCAGGGGTTTTGGGAACTTGGTTGTAAACATGCCCAGTAAGTCTAGGTAGAAGGGGTGGGTGGCCCCCTTTCCTCCTCTTCAGTGAGTGCCAGAACTTATTGCAAAAATAATCCTTTCCTGAAGTCTTCGCCTGCTTCAGCCCATCTCAGCCTGCCCCCAGGGAGGACTTTCCAGTCTGTACTCTCAGCACAGCCACTGATCACCACAATTCAGAACACAGGATGTCCAGAGACACAGACAGGCATCCCCACGTCCCCACCCTGTTCTGCACTTACTCTCTCCTGCCCCCGCCCCCCACTGACTGGGGTCAGTGCTTGGAGGCTCAACTCCAGAGGCAAGGTAAGAGATAGATGCTCTGTCTCCTTCATTGTAGGCACTGTAAGTTCTTCATGTTCAAATCATGGAATGGTTTAGCTCGAAAAAACCTCAAAAATCACTTCAAATACTAGGAAGGTACAGATGAGGAAACTGAAGCCCGTAAATGGAAGGTGCCTTGGCCAAAGTCATAGTGTTAATTAGTGACAGAGCTGGACTTGTGTTCAGATCTCAGTCGTCAGTGGCCTTCCTTCTATACAATATACAAATGTGTGCTGGGACATATCCAGTTCCAGACAGTCATCCGTATTAATAATGTACCATCAGGTAAGGGTATGCACATAATGGCATTGCATTTATTTCCTTTATTGATCATTATTAATATTTAAGTGCTATTTCATTTTTTCTAAGAACTTTATCATAAATGGCTATGCATGTCTTAGGGATCTCACCTTAAAAATGTGTTTTTAAAAATTCACTTTGTGGTGCGAATATGGAGGAGATGCTTTTTAGTAGTTGTTAGGAAATGACATATGAATTCCTTACACTAAAACTCACTTTCTATGCTCCTCCCCAGTCAGTGCCTTCCGTGTATGACAGAAAACCATTTCTGGGTTAGATTATGATCAGGAAGTGCCTTTTGCATTTGTTGTGGAATGAATAAAGGATTTAGATCTTCAATTCAACATTAAACAAATTTGCAGAGACCATTAAAATCCTTTACCTTAACATTTCTGATGCCCATCATTTTGATACCCTTTGAGTCACAGATTGTTGATTAAAAATAAGTTATATGCCTCCAACTCAAAATGTACTCAGAAACATTTTTAAGAGCTATTTAAATTTCCAGTTTCTTCACTGCACTCCTACAAGGAGACAGAATAAACAGATTAGCCTTTCCACCTTGAGTTTACAGTTAGGGACCGGAACAATTCAGCCAATACCAAGCATGTCGATGATAATAGCACACCATGCATATGTTGTCATCTTAATTTGCTTGAGACTTCAGTACTCTAAAAATTCTACATAATGTTCTCAATGCACATTATTCCTGCAAAGCCAGAGACTGCATTATCAGAGGGTTCATTTTATCTTCAGTTTCCAGTAATATTTCTGATTGTTTATCATATGCATGGTGAGTTTAAAGCTAGTTTTAGAACTCCCTTCATCCTGAATCCCTTTCTCCACATAGATTTCGAATTTCGGACCCTCCAAGATCATTGCATACCTGTAAGTAGGGATGTGTAGAAGAAAGGGGGTAGCTAAGACTCTTGAGATTCCCAGTCAGGACTGGGCTTTTAGAACCAAAAACCTGCTCTGAGCCTGTATGTTGTGAGAAGATAAAAATGTGATATTTGAATTCACACTGAGCACCTGGTGCCAGAGTATTAACCAGATGCATGAGATGTAACTACCTCTCACTTTGGATTATTTTAACTGATCTTAGGCATAAATGCAAATGCAGGTCTAGCTAGCATACTTCCTATATTTGAGCAAAAATTATGATGAATAAGTGGGTTTGTGCAGGAATTGGTCAAGTTCTGCAGCTGCTTTTGGGGCAGAAATAGCTGTTTGGTGGCCTGTCTAATCAGTTATTTAGATACATTAATAAACAGTACAAGTCATTGCCCCTTAGAACTAATTGATTTGAGAAAGCAGTCATTAGTGAGACTGAAATAACAGAATTCATGTCCTGTTTCAGGATCATTTGTGCCAAAATAACAACTTAGGTCATGGGATCTCATGTAGTAGCAAGCATTTATTATGCACCCACTGCGTGCCTGGGGCTGTGCTGAACACTGTGGACACAGGGATGGGAAGTCACAGATTAAAAACTGATTATTGAAGCTTCATGATATAATGGGATTAAGTTAAAACATCAGAATCTATTTCACTCATCGACCAAATTTACCATTCCGTCGGTGCTTTCTCCATCTAACTCAGAATGATCCCTATTCTTAACTTGGATAAGTACAAACAAAATTTCAAATTTAGGGCTTCCCTGGTGGCACAGTGGTTGAGAGTCCGCCTGCCGATGCAGGGGACACGGGTTCGTGCCGCGGTCCGGGAAGATCCTACATGCCGTGGAGCCGCTAGGCCCGTGAGCCATGGCCGCTGAGCCTGCGCGTCCGGAGCCTGTGCTCCGCAACGGGAGAGGCCACAACAGTGAGAGGCCCGTGTACCGCAAAAATAAATAAATAAATAAAAAAAAATTCAAATTTAGACTCCTGATCTTTTTTATCATTTAAGAATGGATAGGGCTTCCCTGGTGGCGCAGTGGTTGGGAGTCCGCCTGCCAATGCAGGGGACGCGGGTTCATGCCTCGGTCCGGGAGGATCCCGCATGCCGCGGAGCAGCCTGGCCCATGGGCCATGGCCGCTGGGCCTGTGCGTCCGGAGCCTGTGCTCCACGACGGGAGAGGCCACGGCAGTGACAGGCCCGCGTAATGCAAAAAAACAAAACAAAACAAAACAAAAAAAACGAATGGATAAAGAGGTCAAAAGAAAACAAAACAACAATAATCGGCTTTCTGCCTTTTGTCCCTTTAAGTTCAGTTTTCACTGGGCTCTGTAGCAGATGATATACAATTTTCTAGATTGTCTCACAAATAGAACTCAATTATCTAGGCTTTTACTTTAACCAAATAAATTTTTTTCAATTATACAAAAGTGTGTGTTTGTATGTGTGTGTATTTTGTCTTGTTCTACTTATCCACCCCTGCCTACTTATTTAAAACATTTTTTTAGGGGAAGAAAACTTTTAAAAATGCAAAATGCCCAAAGGTAAGACACTCAATATGAAAGAAATAATTATTAACCAATTTAAACATTCACTTTCCAAGTTGCCTTATGACATTAGTTCACGTATAAAGAGAGACCTCTTCACATTAATGCAGACAAGACCATTTGGTGCCATCTCCTTGGCCTCCACTCACACTATTCCTAGAATGATGACACAGGCATACTTTATTATGGATCTGAAACATGGTAGTAAATAAAACTGAACTCTCTATCAGGAAAATCCAAGATGAAGTGGAAATTTATTTCCTGGTAATGCTGGGTGTTTTCTGCTTACAAAGCAATGGCACTATGATGCGGACACTGTTTCTAATTAGCAAGCTTCTGAAATATGGTCTCTCATTGAGCAAAACAGTCATTCCATGCGTAACTGCAGTTTCAGCAGTAACTTTTTGTTTCTGGTTATTAATTTGTATTTAAGATATGTCAAAGTCATTAATGTATTGAACCAACATGGAAAATATGGAGCAGTTAAGTTTATAAAAGACACCATCATGCCTCACTATATTTGTGCTTAATGACATTACATCACATGAACGATTCTAATATCCTTGTACTTGATGTAACTGGTGACATTAGAATGGTAGGACTGTGGTAGTATTTGTTGCTTTATTTATTTTTATCCTTCGTCCATTGATTAGTTTCAAATATTTTCTCCCATTCTGAGGGTTGTCTTTTCATCTTTTTAGTTTCCTTTGCTGTGCAAAACTTTTAAGTTTCATTAGGTCCCATTTATTTATTTTTGTTTTTATTTCCATTACTCTAGGAGGTGGGTCAAAAAAGATCTTGCTGTGATTTATTTCAAAGAGTGTTCTTCTTATGTTTTTCTCTAAGAGGTTTATAGTGTTCAGTCTTAACATTTATGTCTTTAATCCATTTTGAGTTTATTTTTGTGTATGGTGTTAGGGAGGGTTCTAATTTCATTCTTTTACATGTAGCTGTTCAGTTTTCCCAGCACTACTTATTGAAGAGACTGTCTTTCCTCCATTGTATATCCTTGCCTCCTTTGTCATAGATTAGTTGACCATAGGTGCATGGGTTTATCTCTGAGCTTTCTATCCTGTTCCATTGATCTATATTTCTGTTTTTGTGCCAGTACCATACTGTCTTGATTACTGTAGCTTTGTGGTATAGTCTGAAGTCAGGGAGTCTGATTCCTCCACCTCCGTTTTTTTCCCTTAAGATTGCTTTGGCTATTTGGGGTCTTTTGTGTCCCCATACAAATTTTAAGATTGTTTTGTTCTAGTTCTTTAAAAAATGCCATTGGTAAGTTGATAGGGATTGTATTGAATCTGTAGATTGCTTTGGGTAGTATAGTCATTTTCACAATATTGATTCCTCCAAACAGGAACATAGTATACCTCTCCATCTGTTTGTGTCATTTTTGATTTCTTTCATCAGTGTCTTATACTTTTCTGAGTACAGGGCATTTACCTCCCTAGGTAGGTTTATTCCTGGGTATTTTATTCTTTTTTGTTGAAGTGGTGAATGGGATTGTTTCCTTAATTTCTCTTTCTGATCTTTTGTTGTTAATGTATAGAAATGCAAGAGATTTCTGTGCATTAAGTTTGTATCCTGCAACTTTACCAAATTCATTGATTAGCTCTAGTAGTTTTCTGGTGACATCTTTAGGATTCTCTATGTATAGTATCATGTCATCTGCAAACAGTGACAGTTTTACTTATGCTTTTCCAATTTGGGTTCCTTTTATTTCTTTTTCTTCTCTGATTGCCATGGCTAGGACTTCCAAAACTATGTTGAATAATACTGGTGACAGTGGACATCCTTGTCTTGTTCCTGATCTTAGAGGAAATGCTTTCAGTGTTTGACCATTGAGAATGATGTTTTCTGTGGGTTTGTCACATATAGGCTTCGTTACGTTGAGGTAGGTTCCCTCTATGCCCACTTTCTGGAGGGTTTTTATCATAAATGGGTGTTAAATTTTGTCAAAAGCTTTTTCTGCATCTATTGAGATGATCATATGGTTATTATTCTTCAATTTGTTTATATGGTGTATCACCTTGATTGATTTGCATATACTGAGGATCCTTGCATCCCTGGCATAAGTACCACTTGATCATGGTGTATGATCCTTTTAATGTGTTGTTGGATTCTGTTTGCTAGCATTTTGTTGAGGATTTTTGCATCTGTATTCATCAGTGATATTGGCCTGTAATTTTCTTTTTTTGTAGTATCTTTGTCTGGTTTTGGTATCATTGTGATGGTGGCCTCATAGAACAAGTTTAGGAGTGTTCCTTCCTCTGCAATTTTTGGGAAGAGTTTGAGAAGGATGATTGTTAGGTCTTCCCTAAATGTTTGATAGAATTCACCTGTGAAGCTATCTGGTCCTGGACTTTTGTTTGTTGGAGGACTTTTAATCACAGTTTCAATTTCATTACTTGTGATTGGTCTGTTCATATTTTCTATTTCTTCCTGATTTCTTTCAGTCTTGGAAGGTTATACCTTTCAAAGAATTTTGTTCAGTCTTGGAAGGTTATACCTTTCTATGAATTTGTCCATTTCTTCCAGGTTGTCAATATTATTGGCATAGAGTTGCTTGTAGTAGTCTCTTAGGATGCTTTGTATTTCTGTGGTGTCCATTGTAACTTTTCCTTTTTCATTTCTAATTTTATTGTTGAGTCCTCTCCCTCATTTTCTTGATGAGTCTGGCTAAAGGTTTATCAATTTTGTTTTTCTCAAAGAACAAGCTTTTAGTTTTATTGATCTTTGGTATTGTTTTCTTTGTATCTATTTCATTTATTTCTACTCTGATCTTTATGATTTCTTTCCTTCTACTAATTTTGGGTTTTGTTTGTTCTTCCTCTAGTTCCTTTAGGTGTAAGGTTAGATTGTTTATTCAAGATTTTTCTTGTTTCTTGAGGTAGGATTGTATTGCTATAAACTTCCCTCTTAGACTGCTTTTGCTGCATCCCATAAGTTTTGGATTGTTGTGTTTTCATTGTCATTTGTCTCTAGGTATTTTTTGATTACCTCTTTGATTTCTTCAGTGATTTCTTGGTTATTTAGTAACATTGTTTAGCCTCCATGTGTTCGTGTTTTTTGCATTTTTTTTCCTGTTATTGATTTGTAATCTCATAACGTTGTGGTTGGAAAAGATGCCTGATATGATTTCAATTTTCTTAAATTTACTGAGGCTTGATTTGTGACTCAGGATGTGATCTATCCTGGAGAATATTCCATGTGTACTTGGGAAGAAAGTGTAATCTGCTGTTTTCAGATGGAATGTCCTGTAAATATCAATTAAATCTATCTGGTCTATTGTGTCATTTAAAGCTTGTGTTTCCTTATTAATTTTCTGTCTGGATGATCTGTCCATTGGTGTAAATGAGGTGTTAAAGTCCCCCACTATTACTGTGTTATTGTCGATTTCCTCTTTTACAGCTCTTAGCGGTTGCCTTATGTATTGAGGTGCTCCTATGTTGGGTGCATATATATTTATAATTGTTATATCTTCTTCTTGGATTGATGCCTTGATCATTATGTAGTGTCCTTCCTTTTCTCTTGTAACATTCTTTATTTTAAAGCCTATTTTATCTGACATGAGTACTGTTACTCCAGCTTTCTTTTGATTTCCATTTGCATGGAATATCTTTTTCCATCCCCTCACTTTCAATCTGTTTGTGTCCCTAGGTCTGAAGTGAGTTTCTTGTATACAGCATATATATGGGTCTTGTTTTTGTATCCATTCAGCGAGCCTGTGTCTTTTGGTTGGAGCATTTAATCCATTCACATTTAAAGTGATTATCAATATGTATGTTCCTATGACCATTTTCTTAATTGTTTTGGGTTTGTTTTTGTAGGTCCTTTTCTTCTCTTGTGTTTCCCACTTAGAGAAGTTCCTTTAGCATTTGTTGTAGAGCTGGTTTGATGGTGCTGAATTCTCTTAGCTTTTGCTTGTTTGTAAAGCTTTTGATTTCCTCGTCGAATTTGAATGAGGTACTTGCCAGGTTGAGTAATCTTGGTTGTACGTTCTTATTCATCACTTTAAATATATCAGGCCGCTTACTTCTTGCTTGTAGAGTTTCTGCTGTGAAAGCAGCTGTTAACCTTATGGGAGTTCCCTCGTATGTTATTTGTTGTTTTTCCCTTGTTGCTTTTAATCATTTGTCTTTGTCTTATTTTTTGTCAGTTTGATTCCTTTCTGTCTCAGCATGTTTCTCCTTGGGTTATCCTGCCTGGGACTCTCTATGCTTCGTGGACTTGGGTGGCTATTTCCTTTCCCATCTTAGGAAAGTTTTCAATTATAATCTCTTCAGATATTTTCTCTGGTCCTTTCTCTCTCGCTTCTCCTTTTGGGAGCTCTATAATGCGAATGTTGGTGCACTTAATGTTGTCCCAGAGGTCTCTTAGGCTGTCTTCACTTCTTTTCCTTCTTTTTTCTTTATTGTGTTCCATGGCAGTGAGTTCCACCATTCTGTCTTCCAGGTCATTTATCTGTTCTTCTGCCTCAGTTATTCTGCTATTGATTCCTTCTAGTGTATTTTTCATTTCAGTTATTGTATTGTTCATCTCTGTTTGTTTGTTCTTTAATTTTTCTAGATCTTTGTTAAGCATTTCTTGCATCTTCTTGATCTTTGCCTCCATTCTTTTTCTGAGGTCCTGGATCATCTTCACTATCATTATTCTGAATTCTTTTTCTGGAAGGTTGCTTATCTCCACTTCATTTAGTTGTTTTTCTGGGCTTTTATCTTTTTCCTTCATCTGATGCATAGTCCTCTGCCTTTTCATCTTGTCTATCTTTCTGTGAATGTGGTTTTTGTTCCACAGGCTGCAGGATTGTACTTCTTCTTGCTTCTGCTGTCTGCTCTCTGGTGGATGAGGCTATCTAAGAGGCTTGTGCAAGTTTCCTGATAGGAGGGACTGGTGGTGGGTAGAGCTGGGTGTTGCTCTGGTTGGCAGAACTCAGTAAAACTTTAATCCGCGTGTCTGCTAATGGTTGTGTCTGAGTTCCCTACACATTGGTTGTTTGGCCTGAGGCAGTCCAGCACTGGAGGCTACAGGCTCTTCGTTGGGGCTAATGGCAGACTCCAGGAGAGCTCATGCCAAGGAGTACTTCCCAGAACTTCTGCTGCCTGTGTCCGTGTCCCTGCGGTGAGCCACAGCCGCCCCCCACCTCTGCAAGAGACCCTCCAACACTAGCAAGTAGGTCTGGTTCAGTCTCCTGTGGGGTCACTGCCCCTTCCTCCTGGGTCTTGATGTGCACACTACTTTGTGTGTGCCCTACAAGAGTGGAGTCTCTGTTTCCCTCAGTCCTGTCAAAGTCCTGCCATCAAATCCCGCTAGCCTTCAAAGTCTGATTCTCTGGGAATTCCTCCTCCCGTTGCAGGACCCTGAGGTTGGGAAGCCTGACATGGGACTCAGTACCTTCACTCCAGTGGGTGGACTTCTGTGGTATAATTGTTCTCCAGTTTGTGAGTCACCCACCCAGCGGTTATGGGATTTGATTTTATTGTGATTGCGCCCCTCCTACTGTCCCATCGCAGCTTCTCCTTTGTCTTTGGATGTGGGGTATCTTTTTTGGTGAGTTTCAGTGTCTTCCTGTTGATGACTGTCCAGCATTTAGTTGTGTTTCTGGTGCTTTCGCAAGAGGGAGTGAGCGCACTACTCCACTGTCTTGAGCCAATCCCCTCTCATTTTCCCTTGTCACATAGTTTTGTTGTAGTATTTGTTGTTTTAATTGTAGTGAACTAACTAGATACAAGTAGACGGTTAATAAAGCTTACAGTTACATTTTCATTGTCCTGGCTGTAAACTATATTACCATTGTTTTTGTTTTTCTTTCAGAGGCATCAAGCTTTCTCAATATTATGACAGTTACATTATTGTCGAAGTCTTTAAGGAGAGAATAAATATGCTAATAACATTCTGAAATAACATTCTGGAACAGACTAAGTCTAAGCCAAAGTGAGTAGTGCAGCACACACACAAAAAATATATATATAATTTTTCCTTTGAAGATTCCATTTATTAGAAGCTAGGGATAGCACTGTACTCAAAAATACCCCCTCCAAAATTCACAACTTGTTTCATCCTTACTTTAAAATCCTTTATATTGGAAGGTTAGGCAAACATCAAGGCAGTGTGCAACTACCAGAAAATTATTTTCAATATTTATGTTTAGATGGATCTCCAGATTTATGAGTTAATCTCTGAATTTTTTTTTTGTATACAACAGGATTTCACGTGTTATTTCTGTTTTAATAAGATTTTAAATTCTTGTTCAAATATGACCTAGCACCTGAATCAAAAACTGCATACGCTATTTTTCTATCAGGCTAACAGATCAACAGTGTTTTTGGTGGAATTGATAAAAATATTTCAAATACATGTTTTCATTTTTCATAGTCAACTTTCCTATTATTTCTGTTAAGATTCGAACTCCCTAGCTAACTATCTGCACACCTCCCTTTACTCGTTATTTTATTGATTGGCCCCTCATTTCAGATCTATAGAAACTCTCACTCTTTATCTGGTTTTAATCATTTTTATATTTTTCTTAGCTACTAGAGAACCCTCGAAGAATTTTCAAGGCAGAGGTCCCCTTTGACAGTGGCTTCCCAATCAATCATTATATGCACAAAGCAAGGCACACGAAAGAGTTCACTCTTTAAATTGTCAGTTTGTTGAAACTTGGACAAATTGTCTTTAAGTTGGCTGATGCAATTTTGTTTGATCGTGGCATTTTATTTATTAATTCATTTTATTAAGCTGCTTTCCAAAAATTACGACGCAAGAATAATTTATGACTTCTAGCCTCAGCAGAAATAATGTCATTCTGTCTCTTGGCACCAGAACTCACACTTCTATCAAATGGATACCATTTTATACTGATAATATCACTATCGGAGTAGTTTTAAAAAGACCTTAAAATAGAGAACACTGGATATGTTAGCCTTGCATAGGTTTATTTTCATTGTGTATAAATGGATACAGGTCAATTCTATAATTTCTTTGACTCATCAGTATTTATTATCTTGAAATATATGTACCCAAGTGTATGTATACACACGTATGTATATATGTGTGTGTGTGTGTATTTTTTTTAATATAAGGAAGTATGGTAGGTTTCAGGAACTGGCTGAAGGACTTTTCTGTCTTTCCAAAAAGAGAGAGAAAACAATTTTCCTGAAAAGTGATATTTACTAGAGTGAAGGATGGAGAATAAAAAAGGATTAAGCTTCAAACACGTAGACATTAACTCTGTTACTATCATAGGATTATGTGGGTGCATAATCCAGTTTGTGTTTATAATTCATATACTTCCTCTCTGTTCTTTTAATGATGCAAGGAACGAATTTCTACAGATTTCTCCTGATTTTTTCCATTGTAAATGTGCTTTTTAGGTGATTCGTTGGAACTAAACACTTGCCAGGCATTTGGGCCATCATTTTATGCTGAGTTGAAGGAGCTGTTTCGTTTCTGCGACCTGCAGACTGAACGCAGTCGGGATGCTTTCAGGGTCTCCTGCCACATGGGGCCCGTTTACCTCACCCTTTTGTACTGCCTACTGTAGAGTTGGGTTTTCCAGAAAGAAGCCTGGAGGAAATCATCACTTAGCAAACACTCTGCTGATCACATCTTTTCCCTTGAAACTCCACAGCACAGGCCTTATTTTGTGACTCTAGTGGTGAAACAACTTGTCTATTTACTATACAACTGTTGAGTCCTGGGCAGTAGTTTTACAGTAATGGCCCCCACAAACCTGTCCTAATTTTTCACACACACACACACACGCACACACACACGCACACACACACATTCTATGTTTTTATAAGTTGCATAATTCTGCCAAATAATCCTGGATGCTAGAATTCCTTCTCATCACTTTTATTGTAAATAACAACTGAAATAAAACAGCAGAATTAGGTAACTAATTTTTTTCCCCAAAAAGCATTTACCTCCTTAAACTATGCCACTAACCAGACACATGAACACCCTAAGTTGGCAGCATTGCAGGAACTACACTGATGCATTTCATCTATTCTTTTCCCCCTCTTCCAAAGATGCATGCCTTTCTCTGGGAGATTTTCCAGCTGCTGGTGGTTTGTTACTTACCTAACCAGAGGTTCTCACACTTTATGGTGCTTAAAAAGAAAAACAAAGCGTATTTAGAAAGCCTACTGTCAAACCCTACCAAGATGAACTCTGAATTGGTTATTACAAGGTGAGGCCAAGAATCTGCATTTTATCCAGCTTTACTGGTAGTTCTTACCTAATTCATCTAAGAATATCCTATTACAGAGCACTGAAGAAAAATGTGGCTTCAGGACTGATTATCCCAAAGCCTTGTATTCCGGGAATGAAGCAGTTGTGAATGCTGATGATTATTGCATTAGTTGATCCTTTCAGATGTAGCAGCACTCAGTCTGCTGTCTAATGTCTGACCCTCCTGGGGGAAACAAGCAAACAAACAAACAAATGCATACACAGGGAGGAGAATTGGTTGAAATAATAGGTAGTCAGGTGGGACAGTGCCAGGCACCCGCAAGGCAGGCAGAAGTGGTCCTGAGGATTTTGGGGGTTCAGAATGTGGTCCTGGGCCGAGAGAGAAGGTGAGCGTAGGTGTACATTGGGAACAGTGGGAACATGTGCTTCCGGTTGCTGCCTCTCCTTTACATGTGAATTTCTAAGTTTATACTGGGCTCAGGGTGTATAGAAGTAGGGTCCCCTTGGGCATCTATTATTCTGTGTTCAGCTAAGTTCAGGGAAGGATCAGTAAACATGGCAAGGCATTATGGACAGTAAAGGAGAAGACATTTACAATAGAAAATTCTATGACAAAAATATTGTCTTTCTCTTGGAGGTGCTGGGGGCCGTCCTACTGAGAGAGGTTCCAGAGTCAGGAATAAGGTGTGTGCTTCCTCTTAAGACCCTGAAGACCAAAAGGCTCCAAAAGCAGAAGAGTAATGAATGAAATAAAATTAGATCAGGCCATAGTTGAAGGTGCAGACTGATATCCAAATGTTACAAAGACCAAAAGGCCAAAGGTAGGTTCTGGAGTCAAGGCATAGAGCGAGGAATCCAGAAAGCAGGGAGAAGAGACCAAATACCCATGAACTGAAGACAGTACGGATGAGCCAGGGATATTACTGAGAATTCGAAATGTCCCTTACTAATGTGTAGGGTTTGAAATAGAATGTATGCATATGTTTAAATGCCTCAAGCTGCACCAAAACTATTAGCCTTTTTGAGCACGATTAAGTGTGCTACTTTTCAGTGGGTTACTGTGATTACGTAATGTGCAATTCAATTCAATGGTTGGTGTAGTAAGCACAACGGTGCCTATAGTGAAAGTTTCTGGTCCAAGTTCTGCCCATATTCTTCTTTAAAAGTTGCCTCTTGTGTCGTATTTGTTCTAAGCAGGTGAATCAATTTGTATCAGTAGTTGGTCGTCTGTTTGCCCATCGGAGTCAAAATGATTTAGTGGAAAGACATGGAATCTGGAGTCAGGAAGTCCTGGGGCCTTCATTTACTGCCACTTAGTCCATTGTCTGTATAAATGGGATAATTATATATATCTCGTAGGGTTAAATGAAAGGGCAGATGTACCAGACTTAGAAATACCCTAGGTATTGAGAAAATATTAATTGCTTTCTCCTTTTACACTCTGATATTCTCTGCCGTCATGAAATTTGACCCTTACGATTTCTTCTGTGCTCTTATTCACTTGGGACTTTTGCTTAATTACCTTGTCAACGACCATGTGGTTGATTTAAGGTATGTAAAACAAGCATTCATCTATTCCACACTGTGTTTCTACCCCGGCCACATCTATCTTCTATTAAGTGATCTTTGAAGCAGCTCTAATGGGAATTGGTCCCTTGGGTCAGGAAAGCACCTGCTTCAGATGTCTCCTGTGCTCACGTGTCCCAGGATTTGTGACCTGCGTATTGAAACGGGCAACAACACCCAGGACACATGGCCAACCTCCCCCTAGGTAAGAAATGGCCTCACTTATATTTGTGACAATTAGCAACTCTTCTGGTATAATCTTCAGTTAAAGGAGAGTAGTTTCACAGGCTAATTAATAAAAAGAAGGAATGTAATAAAATTCCAGAGGAACAAATCAACTCCGTATCAGTCATTTTGAGAAAAGTAAATCTAGGAGAGCACTGCTCAGCCCCTCCCCCATGGACACACGTCATTTTTTGAAAAGGATGTAGAAAAAACTTTGTCTCTGGGTTCAGATAGTCTGTGTGACTCTTGCTTCTGCCACTGAAGATGTGTGTGACATTTGTGACATAAGCAGATCAGTTACTTCTGATCTTTTGTTTCCTCATGGATGAAGAGAGGATAGAAAATGCTTCTAACTGGTTTCTTGGAAGGGCTGAATTGGATAGTAATTGTAATGCACCCAAGACAAAGCTGGCATACAATAAGTGCTAGCCCCGTTCTCTTTCCTATTCCTTTCGAGAATTGAGTCCATTCTTCTATGGAAGTAGTGTTTCCATCTTTCTTATCCCACTCTTTTTTTTAAAACCACTGCTGTACATATGAGACAGCAACCCAGTGGCTTGTGAAGGGGTATGGCTTCAAAAGGGAAGCAGTGGTGTGCATTGTTTTGCATTGCCCTGATACTGCTGGGCGCTAGTGTTGCAATCAGTTGCTGAAGCGAAGCCATTCTCCTTGGTGTGGCTGGCTCCATGTGTATGCTAGAGCTGAGTATGGTGTGTTTCCCCAGACCTCAGGCCACAAGGAATTGATAAGGTGAAATGCCATCTTTGCTAGCTCTGAATGGAAAACCGTGCTTGCTTTCGTAAGTGAAAGCAACTACCAAACATTTGCCTAGTTTCTGATTGGTCCCAAACTGGTAAATATCAACAAGAAATACACTTCAGCATACATATATAGTATATTTGACCTTCTTCTTTAAGCCTGAGGCTCTTCGGAGTACTCAGCTGTAAACTGGAAATGTCAAAGCTCATGCGTTCTCCCAAGATTTTTGTAAGAAGCAAAAGGATAATATATGTGAGAAGGAGCCATAGGTGCTTGTATGATGGCTTCAGCATCACCTTAAAACACCAGTGGTTTTATTATTGGTATTATTAATTTTGTATCACATAGAAATTTTTTTCTTTGATGTCCACTTTACATTTTTTAAAAATTTATTTATTTATTTATGGCTGTATTGGGTCTTCGTTGCTACACGTGGGCTTTCTCTAGTTGTGGCAAGGGGGGCTACTCTTCACTGCGTTGCGCGGGCTTCTCATTGTGGTGGCTTCTCTTGTTGCAGAACACGGGCTCTAGGTGCGTGGGCTTTAGTAGTTGCGGCACGTGGGCTCACTTGTTGTGGTGCACGGGCTTAGTTGCTCCACAGCACGTGGGATCTTCCCGGACCAGGGATTGAACCCGTGTCCCCTGCCCTGGCAGGCGGACTCCCAACCACTGCGCCACCAGGGAAGTCCCAATGTCCATTTTACATTTATCTTGAAAAGCTCTATGATTAGTTTGATGTGTGCTGTGAGCTAATCACTTCATTAATACTGCTCTGGTACTATAGCCAACTCCAGCTGAAATAATTTGGCACATGCAGTTCTGTTCAGCTAGTATAGTAAGTCTTTCATGGATAAAATGGAAATGTCTAGAGCAAACTTGGAATAATCCCAGAACACGGCTCTTCTGAATACACATCAAGTGGTATCTTGTTCGTATTCTTTAGTTCCCTCTCCGCAGGGAACAATGGTAAAGAGTTAGATAACCTTGAAAGCCAATTAACTATACAAAACTCAAACATGACTAGCCAATGCCTTGTCACCGAGGTGGACAGCGTGTTAAAATCGTATTTGCTTAGAGTGGCCACCAGGAAATATGTTATGACTGAGTTAAACTCCTCAAATCTTGACAAAGGGCATGTATCAAACTCTTTTTGATAGCTCCCTGTTTAGGAAAATACTTTTTTCAATATTAACCATCAATGCAAATACTTGAAGTCTAGTTCTGTTTCTACCAAAGAGAATGCAAAGACCGTAAAACCCAGTTATAGAACCTGCCTATTTCCAGATCCTATTAAAATTCTAACTACAAGGCTGGAATTGTTTATAAAGAACTGAATATTTCAGTATTTTAGTATATATCCTACTTCAGATACCATTCGGTGTGTCTGGAATTTTATCCTGGAAATAACGTTGCAAGTGACCTCTGTGTCATTCGTCTCGGCTCCTGAATTCTGACTTATCACCTCTAGGAAGTGAGCTGGTGAGCATCACGCAGGAGATTCACAAGGCTTAGCCAAGCAAGAAGAGTGGACTGTTGAAATTCAGGCTTCATGTACCATTTGGGTGACAAACTGTAAAGGCGTGTTTCCTGCCTAAAACTCTGCAGAACAATCGTTTGCCGTAAGACTCTCCGCAGTAGCTTGTGCCCTTATGCTTTACGGGGAGATGCAGGGTATATACTCTATTTGTCTTAGTTCTTAAAATTCCTCAGTGGATAAAAGGTAAGTCCAATAATAATATTGACCATAATATGCCTTGCTCATGCACACAAACACACAGCAATACTTTCTTTACCTTTGGTACTTGGGATATAGGAGGAGGTGGGAGATAGGGAAAGGGGAGAGAGTAACTCATAACCTGCCTGGTCTAAGCTGGTTATGACCTCACTGATGGATAACCCCAGGCTGCTTGCAAAGATAATTGTTTTTGGTCTTCATCACAGGGCCTGGGATGTGATTTACACAGTTGACCAAGAGAGTGCAGGCTTGTCTGATAGAGAGTGAAGCCTGGTGACAGAAGCTGACAAAAGTGAAGAGACTCTCTGGGCCCCAGGCTGCTATAGAAGAAAAGAACAGAACAACAGTTACTGCTCAGTGGGAGTCGTAGTACTCACCCACATGGGTGCTAGACCACTGTCCTAAGCTCCTGATGTATTTCCAGGCTTTCTCAGAATACTTTAGGAACTGGGCAGGTCCAGTTTGCAGATTGAGGGTCATCAGTGTTTGTATCAGATCAGATGGGAGTAAGCAGACCCCAAGAACCACTTACAAATAACTAACATGTACTGAATGCTGACCATCCTCTCCCAACAACCATATGGAATAGGGATTACTATTATCCTTGTTTTATAGCTGGAAGATCTGTGATTTGTCTGAGTAGCTGTAAGTGGTGCAGCTTGCATTTGATCTCACATTTGATTTCCTCTGGGATCCTTAAACACCCGATTCAGGCTTGACCTGTCTGCCTCTGTAACGTGGTAAGTAGGGCACCTGAAAGTCCATAAGGTGGCTACTTACCTAGTTGCTTCAGCTTAAGTTGACCTCTGGACACTAGAATCTTGACTCTAAGAGGCAAATCAGAGAAACATGGCCAACCTGTAAAGTTATCTGTGGAATTCTCTGGTTCAGCTTCTTAAAGAGACAAATACAGATCAATTGAGAATACTCAATTCCATCCTTTTAATAAGGATAATAGTTTACTACCATGCTAACTTTAACGTGACTATATACTGCATCCAAAAATATTATACGAATGGCAATCGTTAGGTCCTTCTGATTAAAACTAATGAACGGAGGAGGCGTTGCCCCAGACTGGGATAGGCAGCTGTGCCTGTACCAGATAGCCTCAGTGGGGCCCTTTGTAGAGCACCCCAGATCTTTTGTGTAGGGATGCCCACTTCTGAATTCACAGTATTCACCAGTCATCATGCATATACAAACATTTCAACCTCTGTTTAAGGACTTCACTGATTTAGTTCTGTGAACGCTCTGCTTTCCTCCAAATGCTTCTGTGAGGTGGTGGCTGCAGACTGCATTAGCTCAACCTCCAGACTTGCTGCTTGTACTTACATTCTCCATTTGTTCTCTCTTTTACGCAAACAGGTTTTGCCTATACTTGTGTTTTTTAATGGGCCCTCTGACAGTATATTCTACACAAAAGAAGATAATTTTCAAAGAAGTTTCACGAGGCTCTGAAATTAACAAGTTGTTAGCCTCACTTGCAGGTATTCTTACAGTGTGTTCATTTTTGTTGTGCTTCTCATGTGCTTTTATGGTTAACAGTGCTTCTTCTCCCGTGCTGGAAGTCAGAGCTGTGAGAACTTAAGATCCTGGAATTGTTGACTATTCTGATTAGAAAGTTCCTTTGAGTTCATCCAAGTCAAAATAGCACTGATATTTGAATCTTTTCTGGCTCTGGTTGACACTTTCAGTGTCGGGGAATTTATTCCCAGTTCTTCCATCTGCCATATTTAATCTGGGTCATTTAAGAGGTTTTGACTGGGGCTTCCCTGGTGGCGAAGTGGTTGAGAGTCCACCTGCCGATGCAGGGGACAGAGGTTCGTGCCCCGGTCCGGGAAGATCCCACATGTCGCGGAGCGGCTCGACCTGTGAGCCATGGCTGCTGAGCCTGCGCGTCTGGAGCCTGCGCGTCCGGAGCCTGTGCACCGCAATGGGAGAGGCCACAGTGGTGAGAGGCCCGCATACCGCAAAAAAAAAAAAAAAAAAGGTTTTGACTGAAAGTTCTTTACCATAAACTGAAATATCTTGTCTTGTGATTTCTACCTATTTTTTCCTGGTTGTTCTTTTTGCATCTAGGAAAGTGGTTCTCAAACATTTATGTGCATCAGAATCACCTGGAGGGTAAAACAAGTTACTGTCACCACCCTAGAATTTCTGATTTTCTGTAAATCTGAGGATAGGCCTGAAACTTTGCATTTCGAACACAGTCCTGGTTTATCTTGATGATGCGGATTCTCATTTTGAGAATCTCGTATCCGAATATGTCTTCTCTTCATCTTCTAAAACCTTTGAAATCCCAAGATGCCTTTTTGTCTCCTGGCTGAATAATCCAATTCCTTCTTTTGAATCTATGGCTTGTCAGCCGTGTCACCATGCACTTGTCTTCCTTTGCCTGTCAGTCATTGGACTTCAGGGGGCCGAACAGACAACACAAATGAGTGAAACCATCAAAGGTAGCTGTGGGATGGGTTAAGTAGCTAAGAACTGCTGACGTTTTACACAACTGAGCAGACCCCACCTAAAGCATTCTCCTGTCGTTTTTTTCAAGCACCAAACCTGCTTAATAAAATTTGCTTCCCAGATAAATTTGACCCAGCGGATAATAGTTTGGGGCCTGAGGGCACAGTGATTAAAATGGAGCTTGAGACCAGAATGCGGTAAGAGTATCAAATTACTGTCCACAGCTGTCTGATTTTTTTCTTACATGAAACCAATTCTAAAAATAACTTTTAATACGTAAGAAATAATTTTCTAATTAGGGAGCTACCTAGCTTCTTTTTTAAAAATTTAGTTAATTAATTAATTAATTTTTGTCTGCGTTGGGTCTTTGTTGCTGTGCGCTGGCTTTCTCTAGTTGTGGCCAGCTGGGGCTACTCTTGGTTGTGCTTCTCAATGCCGTGGCTTTGTGGCTTCTTTTGTTGCGGAGCATGGGCGCTAGGTGCACAGGCTTCAGTAGTTGTGGCACACGGGCTCAGTAGTTGTGGCTTGTGGGCTCTAGAGAACAGGCTCGGTAGTTGTGGTGCACGGGCTTAGTTGCTCCGCGGCATGTGGGATCTTCCCGGACCAGGGCTCGAACCTGTGTCCCCTGCACTGGCAGGCGGATTTTTAACCACTGTGCCGCCAGGGAAGTCCAGGAGCTACCTAGCTTCTTAATTATGAGATCAATATGTATCTCATATTGATACCATCATGAGATAAATAAGAGAGTTAAAAAGCAAATACAGTTGATTGGCTGGGCCACCCTAAATTTGTTTTTTGCCATTATTTAAAATTTAATTGCTGTATTATGTTCCCAGATGTTGATTTTAGCCATTTTATCATATACTTTATTGCCTGAAAGCAGTTTCTGTGTATTTATATGAGCTTTTTCTGTTTCTTGGATGTAGAAAAATCAATTAAAATGAAGCAAATATTTTTGAAACATAACCAGAAAGTTCCTCCGTAGAAGTGTGTGGCCTGGGAGTTGAGCCTAATGCTTTCTGAATAAGATATTAAGAGTCTTGTAGTGTATGCTGGGAATTTAGAAAACTGATTTTTTTCCTAAAGCTTCTTAGGGGAATGTCAGCGTAATAAGTGGGCTACATGCTTCTGCAGGGTTTTTGTGGCTTGGCATACACACCGTTTCTGCCCGGATATAGAAAATTCCTTGTCTACAGTCCAGTTCTGGCCCTCCCCTTAGTTTTACCTGTCTCTAGCTTGATTTCCGTTGTCCTAGGGTGGATGCAGAATGGAAGAGAATTCGCAGATCTTTAACTACACTTCTTAAGTGAGGCGAAATCCACTCTGCATCAGCTTTGCCAGGAGTTCTGGCGAGATGCGACTCTGCTGCAGTATAGGCAGGAATGAACTTCAGCTCAAGAGCACCTGTCCTTCTCTACTCCCTGCTGTTCCCACCAATTTAACCCCCCCTTTGGGGACCCTTGCACTGCCATAGGTCCAGCAACTAAAGGGTTAACATGCACCACAGTTACAAGCATCCAGGACCGTTTTCCAGTAGGTGTCTGTTCAGATGGGACAGTGGCTGGGCCACTGTGTGCTGGTAAATATTTTAGATATCATCCCTTGGCAGGAGATGAAGACTTGGAAGTACCCAGGAGCCAGCAGGTGATACAAATGTGTGTGTGTGTCGCTGATGGGGTACTCCTGCCCTGCTGAGAGGGGGCAGCTAGGCCCAGCCCCACTCCTTTTGTGGCTACGCTGGGGCGGCCCATTCTCTGATCTTTGAAGAGGCTCTGAGAATGTAGACTGCTTTTTGTTTGCTCTTTAAGTTGACATCACCTGATTTTCAAAACCTTGCTCATTAAAAACAAGAACCAGATACTGTAGCCTCAAATGCAAACCAGCCAAACATATGAGTTCATAAGGATGGACATCACACACTCCAGAACGCAGGGCACTTGCACACTCAGATCACTTTACAAAACAGTAAAATGCCTGTCTTTCATCTGTTTCTAATGCTAACCAAGGCTATCTATGCCCAAGTTTTAAGTCTTCAAGAGATACATGCCAAATTTCACAAAATACTTTTTCTAAGCCCAGAACTTTTCTGTGTTTTTTTTATCATTGTGTATATCAAAATAATGATACGTAAAGAAAAAGATTTTAAAAAACTACTTATGTTTTGAAGTAGTTCTATTTTAGAAAAGAGAATCTTAACAAAACCTGAGCCTTATTAGAAAAAAAAGAAAAATGACAAAGCAATAACTTACAGAAAGCCTAGATGGGAATTTCGATCGCCTTGTGCAAAACACAGCAAAAATGTATGCTAAGGATCAGAAGTATGTGGTGCTCAAAAAACCAAACAGATAAGCCCACGCACATATGGTCACCTTATCTTTGATAAAGGAGGCAAGAATATACAATGGAGAAAACACAGCCTCTTCAATAAGTGGTGCTGGGAAAACTGGACAGCTACATGTAAAAGAATGAAATTAGAACACTCCCTAACACCATGCACAAAAATAAACTCAAAATGGATTAAAGACCTAAATGGAAGGCCAGACACTATAAAACTCTTAGAGGAAAACATAGGCAGAACACTCTATGACTAAATCAGCAAGATCCTTTTTGACCCACCTCCTAGAGAAATGGAAATAAAAACACAAATAAACAAATGGGACCTAATGAAACTTCAAAGCTTTTGACAGCAAAGGAAACCATAAACAAGACAAAAAGACAACCCTCAGAATGGGAGAAAATATTTGCAAACAAAGCAACTGACAAAGGATTAATCTCCAAAATATACAAGCAGTTCTTACAGCTCAATATCAAAAAAAAAAACAACCCAATCCAAAAACAGGCAGAAGACCTAAATAGACATTTCTCCAAAGAAGATATACAGATTGCCAACAAACACATGAAAGGATGCTCAACATCACTAATCATTAGAGAAATGCAAATCAAAACTACAATGAGGTATCACCTCACACTGGTCAGAATGGCCATCATCAGAAAATCTACAAACAATGAATGCTGGAGAAGCTGTGGAGAAAAGGGAACCCTCTTGCACTGTTGGTGGGAATGTAAATTGATACAGCCACTATGGAGAACAGTATGGAAGTTCCTTAAAAAACTAAAAATAGAACTACCATATGACCCAGCAATCCCACTACTGGGCATATACCCTGAGAAAACCATAATTCTAAAAGAGTCATGTACCACAGTGTTCATTGCAGCTTTACTTACAAGAGCCAGGACATGGAAGCAACCTAAGTCTCCATCAACAGATGAATGGATAAAGAAGATGTGGTACATATATACAATGGAATATTACTCAGCCATTAAAAAGAAACAAAATTGAGTTATTTGTAGTGAGGTGGATGGACCTAGAGACTGTCATACAGAATTAACTAAGTCAGAAAGAGAAAAACAAATACTGTATGCTAACACATAGATATGGAATCTAAAAAAAAAAAACAACCAACAAACATGGTTCTGACGAACATAGGGGTAGGACAGGAATAAATATGCAGACATAGAGAATGGACTTGAGGACACGGGGTAGGGGGAAGGTAAGCTGGGACGAAGTGAGAGAGTGGCATGGACATATATACACTACCAAATGTAAAATAGATAGCTAGTGGGAAGCAGCCACATAGCACAGGGAGATCAGCTCGGTGCCTTGTGTCCACCTAGAGGGGTGGGATAGAGAGGGTGGGAGGGATATGCAATAGGGAGGAGATATGGGGATATATGTGTATGTATAGCTGATTCACTTTGTTATACAGCAGAAATTAGCACACCATTGTAAAGCAATTATACCCCAATAAAGATGTTAAAAAACAAAAAACAAATGCCCAAACCCAACTCAGCAAAGGGGTCAAGCATAGAGACATGTAAAAGGGAAATGGCTGAGGAAAGAGGTCAGGAAGCTGGAATCTTGCACAGGCGGGTTCTTGCTCAGCCTTGAGCTGTATTCTGCAGTACCAGTCATAGCACCTGACACATGGAAGTCATTGTGTACTGAAATTAAGATAATGCATGACCAAGGATCAATTAGAAAAAGCCTCCAGGTGTGATGCTCTGACTAGGACTTCCAATAATATGTGGGATAGGCGTGGTATGACTGGACACCTTGTCTTATTCCTGACTTTAGAGGAAAAGCTTTCAGTTTTTCACCATTGAGTGTGTTTTAGCTGTGGGCTTGTCATATATGGCCTTTATTACGTTGAAGTATGTTCTCTCTATATTCACTCTGTTGAGAGTTTTTGTCATGACAGAATATTGTATTTTTTTCAAATTATTTTTCTGCATCTATTGAGATAATCATAGGGTTTTAATCTTTTATTCTGTTAGTGTGTTGTATCACATTAGTTGATTTGTGTAGGTTGTACCAACCTTGCATCCCAGGGATAAATCCTGCTTTTAATGTGTTGTTGAACTTTGTTTTCTAATGTTTTGTTGATAATTTTTGCATCTATATTCGTCAGGTATATTGGTGTGTAGTTTTTCTTGTGTCCTTACCTGGCTTTGGTATCATGGTAATGCTGGCTTCGTAAAATGAGTTTGGGAGTGTTTTACTCTTCTTCACTTTTTTGAGAATGATAGGCATTAATTATTTTTTAAACGTTTGGTAGAATTCACCTGTGAAACCTTCTGATTCTAGGCTTTTCTCTGTTGGAAGGTTTTCGATTACTGATTCAGTCTCCTTATTTGTTATTGTTCTATATTCTTTGTTTATTTTTTCTATTCTTCTGTTGTCTAATTCATTTATTTATGCTCTGATCTTTGTTATTTCCTTCTTTCTGCTATCTTTGGGCTTAGATTGTTCTTCTTTTCCTAGTTCTTTCAGGTGTAAAGCTAGGTTGTTTATTTGTCATCTTTGTTGTTTCTTAATATTTGTATTTACTGCTGTAAACTTCCCCTACAAACTGCTTTCATTGCATTCCACAGGCTTTGGTATGTTGTGCTTCCATTTTTATTTGCTTCAAGATATTTTTATTTTGCTTTTGATTTCTTCTTTGAACTACTGGTTATTCAGGATTGTGTTGTATCTTTTTACCATATTTGTTAATTTTCTAGCTTTCCTCCTGTTGATTTTTAGTTTTATATCATTGGTTAGAGAATATACTTGGTATAATTTCAATCTTCTTAAACTTTTAAGACTTTTTGTGACATATAATATGATCTATGTGGAAAATGCTCCATATGCACTTGAGGAAAATGTGTATTCTACTGCTTTGGATGGAATGTTTAGTATATATCTGTTAGATCTGTTGGTCTCAAGCATAGTGCAAGTGCAGGGTTTTCTTATTGATTTTCTGTCCAGATGATCTATCCATTGTTGAAAGTGGGGTCTAGAAGTCCTCTACTGTTATTGTATTGGCTATTTCTCCTTTCAGATCTGTCAGTGTTTGCTTAATATATTTATGTGCTCCAATGTTGGGTACATATATATTTATGATTGTTATATCTTCCTGATGAATTTACCCTGTTGTCATCATATAATGATCATCCCTGTCTCTTGTTATAGTTTTTGCCTTAAAGTCTTTTTTGTCTGATAAAAATATAGCTACCCTGCTTTCTTTTGGTTTATCCTTGCGTGGCATATCTTTTTCCATCCTTTTATGTTGAGCCTATGTGTGTTCTTAAAGCTGAAATGAATCTCTTGTCAGCAGAATATAATTGGATCCTGTTTTTTGTTTTTTTTTTTAATCCATCCGATAGCTACTGTATGCCTTTTGATTGGAGAATTTAATCCATTTACATTCAGAGTAATTATTGATAGGGAAGCATCAGTAAATGCTTGATGTGTTCTTCTGTTGATGATCTCTATTGCATTTTGCATTTTATTTATTTTGTTCTTCAGCTCCAGAATTTCTGTTTGATTGTTTTTTATGATTTCTATATCTTTGTATGCTTCTCATTTTAGTCCTGTATTGTGTTCCTGATTTTGTTGGATTGTCTTTCTGTGGGTTTTCTTGTTTTGTTTTGTTTTTATGTTTTTGTAGCTATTTGAGCTTCCTTGGAAAAGCTATTTTGAATTCTTTACCAGGTAAATTGCAGATCTCCATGTCTTTGGGGTTAGTTACTCAAAGATTATTATGATCCTTTGTTACTGTCATGCTTCCTTGATTTTTCACGTTCCTTAAAGTCTTGCATTGCTGTCTTCACATTTGAAGTAGCAGTCACCTCCTCCAGTCTCTAACGACTTACTTTAGGGGAGAAATACCTTTTGTCAGCCATGGTAGTGACCTGTGTATGTGCTTGCTTCATAC
Organism: Delphinus delphis; assembly: GCF_949987515.2. NCBI lineage: Eukaryota > Metazoa > Chordata > Mammalia > Artiodactyla > Delphinidae > Delphinus > Delphinus delphis. The sequence goes on along the minus strand of NC_082698.1, from coordinate 52,277,833 downwards.
TTCTTGCTCTCTCTTGTGGCTGAATTCTTAAGCTTATATGCTTTCCCTTGATCCTGCCATGCAGTAGGTTGGATGCTGACAACCTCCCTTTTGCTTTTCCAGAGAAAGTGCTAAAGCTCAAGTTTGTGGTCTCTCCTTAACCCGTTTTGGGGCAGGTTTTCTTTGCATACTCGCTAGCTATCTGCCAAAGCTCTTCCTCAGCACTGTACAGGGAGCTGGTCCCAAGGTGGGGTTGTGTATGGGTGAGGCATGCAGAATGCTGGGAATGCCCATGGGCCAGTTGGTGGGATCCACGGACAAGGTGTCTCTAGTGGCTCTTGGACAGGCTTCTTGATGGGGTACACAATACCGTTGGTAGCATCTGCATCACTTTAATGCCTTCTGAGAGTCCTGTCTGCTTCTCTCCCAGGCTCTTCCCATCCCCCTGTAGTTCAGTAATGACACAGTATTCTGGATGAGATGAGAGAGGTATGGCAGCATTTTACACAGCTGCGGAACTCAGGGAGTCACTCACATGCTGTTACTTTCTTCAACGAGAGAAATTTGGGGCTGAGGAAGATCTCTTTTGGTACTGAGCTGTGCTGTCTTGTGGGAAAGGTGATGTGGATAAAGTTACACTGTTCTTCATATGCATCCAAAGTTTCCAGTGCATCCAAACTCGTATTATTTTGCTCCAGTGGCAGGCTGGAACACCTCTGCTGGGCGCCTCCCACAAAGTCTCTTTCATCCATGAGTGATTGTCTAAGACAGTGTTCTCCAGGGGCTCCTGGGTTGTGGCTGAGAAGGGCTGGTGCTGGTTCAGAGAGCACTGCAGGATTCGCAGCTGGAACAAAAATCTGTATGCCTGTCACCCAATACGCAGGTGGGTGATACTGCTCCCAGGTCCCTTGGCATGTGGTGTTGGATCCCACAGCTCCAACAAAGGCACTTTTGTTTGTGGGTCATTGCTGAATCGTTATTGCTGAGGGGGGGGAATGCAATGTGGGATGTCTTATTCAGCCATCTTGCTGATGTCACCATCCATTTACCTTTTAAAAATAGGTATTATATAATATGTTATAGATAATGGAAACTGCTTTTTGAGAAGGTGGTTATTGCAGTGATGAAATATCCCTAATCTCCTGTCTACTGTGCCATATATTACTGTAATTATGAAAGAGACATAAGGAAATGCCATGAGCACTTCCATTGGGCCTCAGGCTTCACCAGCTCTCATATGGCTGTTGTATAAATGCTAATTACGAACATATGATAATAAAGAGGGAATGGCTACTGCTGACATGTACCTGCTAATTTGGTATCTTATTTATGATGGCAGAGTGAGGTGTATAATCAAAGACGGCGGAAGACAGAGACTGTTCGATAAAACAGCATCCTCTACTTTGCAGGCTGAGGCAGGCTGTGAATTTGTTTCAAGTTTGTTATACAGTAATTAATTTCATTAAAGCAATATTGACTGGTGACCCAAGACCATGTAGCCTTATTTAATATGTGTATGCTTTTCATTTCCATAATTTATATTTCATCCATTTATAAAAATAATAAAAGTTCAATATAGAACAGAGTATAGAAACATACGTAAATAAGGTATCAGAATCCTCTCTGCTAAGCTCAGCTGCTGCCATTTCTTCACTTTTATGCATATCTGTTTTACTCTGAAACTAAGTGATTATTTTCTGATTTACATGGTAGTAACTTCAATAGAAAAATACTTTTAAATACAGAAATATGGGAGAAATGATATTGCTCAGTGTTGAAGCAGAGAGTTTTCTTTGTTCATGAGATTTGGCCATTTCCATCTTGGGGGAGCTAAAGCAGCTTATTCTCAGTTTGTCTTCTTTATTACTGTGGACATGAAATGTTTTTAGACAAAGTTTAACTTTCTGGCTTCTCAAAAAGAAAGATCAATATTAATTCCTTACACTTCAACAGACTGTTTATAAAATTTGTATTTATTTTTCCTACAAATATTCATTATGTCCCCTTTTATCTTTAAAGTCAGATGTACCTGGATCCCAGTGTCGTCAGTTCTATTCACCAGCTGGTGTTATGTCCAAGTAACATAATTCATCTAAGCCTCGGCTCCCTTATCTAAAAACTATAGAATAAAGTTTGCCTCATCAGACGATGTGAGCCTATATGAAGTGCCTGGCAATAGTTGATACTTGGTAACTATTAGCCAGCTTCTTTTCCCCTTAATTGATGTCGATATCATCTATTAATTCTGCCATTGTATTTGGCAAAGTGTCCTGTTATTGATAGAAATATCCCTCGGGTAAACATTTCCATAAAGAGGTCTATGAAGAAGAAGCTTCCAGTAAAGTTCCAGAATTTGGAATTGAAAGAATTTATCCCCTTGCAAACTTTAGGTCCCAAGGTGTCTTCCTATCTGAGTGGTTTGGAAGAAGACCCACGGAGTTTAAGATGATGTTGGTATGTTTGAGATGCCTAATACTTTTATATTTTGTTACATTTTTCGTGGCTGTTAATAATATAGGTATGATCATCAGCGTGGAACTGCAATACACGTGAATTTAGGTTGGAAGTATCAATTGTTATTAATATCTCATGAGAAGGAACTATTTTAGAACTTCATAGTAGTTTATACATGGGGTTACCATGGCAACAATGGAATTTATATATTTTACATTTATTCCTTAATTTTCTTTAAACTACTTTGTAACTGCCTCGGCAGGAAACTCTGTCTGTAGTGATGACAGTGATTTAATGGTCATTATGAAGTTTAATGGTCATAATGCGGGGGACACTGACTTTGGGTATCTTTGGATGTACTATTAAAGCAATGCTAAGCCCATTTAAAGTAGACAGAGTTTACAGGGAAGAGAAGTATATTTTCTTATTGCAATTTATCATCCAGTAATAATGGTGAATATTGCCACTCAAAATTTAAGGCCAAATGTAACTCAAGAGTGAGCTGACTAATGGCTGTCTTGCTCTTGAAGAAAGTATATTGTTTTTGCATTTAACCAAGCAGTCATTTTAAAGTATAAAAAGCTATTTAATAGCTACAAATCTTATTCCAGAAAGAATGTTCAATCTTTAATACAAAATGAGCCAAAGAAACAGCCTGCTGGATTGTTAAAGGAAATAACCAATATCTCATTTTTTTTTTTCTTATAAATCTCTTGCTTCATTCCAAGGTCGCACTGATAATAGGTTAGAGGTTTGTGTGTTAGGAAGTCTACTTTACAAAATATGGCTATTCGTAAATTAACCCTGAAGCATTTAAAATACTGTGGCATCAATTCAACACATCTATCGGATGCCAGTTCCAGGAGGTTAGGAAAGTCTGTTGAGAGAAATGTAATATTAACTGGGGAATCCCAACAGAAGAGAGGCAAGGAATGCTAGGTAGATAAAATGGCAGAAATGAGTACCACTGACAGAGTATGTATGGTGTGAATGCAGAGTAAGGTATATATAAGGGTGAGAGAGGTATAGAGAATGTCTTGCCAGGTAAGAAAGTTGAGCAGAAGTCTATCTTCTAGGAAATGGGCCAGATGGAATAAAGATCTTTCAGTTTTGTAGTATGATAGTGAGTGATGTTTAGGGCAAAGGAGAAAGTTATGCTCATGGTACTGTTGCTTCTGGGAGGATAACATCATGTGATTAGCGTTGGGAGCCTTGTGGGGTTGTTCAGGTCAGTCTCCTACCTTTGTGCCCAGTGATGACTATTGTAACAATAAACTGCTTTTGCTTGGGCAGGTTAGAAAGTATGATCTCCATTTACTTGAAAGAGAATCCTTTGTCTTGCTGGGACGGTAACTGAATCATGCTGAAATGAATGAAATATGCAACCCAGTTGTATTTAGTGACTAGCAATTTATTCTCAATTCATTTTATAAAGGAAAATGGCTAATATATGGTTTGTCCATTGGGAAAAAAATTAATTTTTCATTAAGGCAAGAGTTAAGTTTATATTTTCTCAAAAACTATTCTAAATTTGTCATCTAAGTATTTGAATAACATATTTTGGCCTTGTTTTTTAATTAGTTTCCTGTAAACATGTCTATGGTGTCTGTTAGAGAGTACATTTGAATGCGTATTTGTGTGTATATGTGTGTATATTGTATTTAAGAGACTAAAAAAGGAGGCCTTTAAGAGAGGTGTTTATGGTGTTAAAATCTCAAGGCTTCCTAAAGTGCATCTGTTTGGATAAATTGGATGTATATTCTTCTCTAACTGGTCCAACTGTTGAGTTTAATGAGGCTACCGCTGATGCCAATTGTGAATGGAGACTTGGCAAATTTATTGTCAAATCAGCTCTCCTCTTACATTGTTCTGAGATCATTCCTTTGGCCTTATATACTTTTTCTTCCCATGTTAGTAAAATGCCACAAATGCTTGCTCTTGAAGTCCTGAGAGATGTGGCATATTTTTATTATTTTTATGGGAATCTCTCTCTCTTTTAACCACTCTCACTTGATTAAAATAAGAGGTTTTTTTTTTTCTTTTCTTTTTTTCAACCTGATCATTTGCACACTGGAAATGAAATCTCTCCTGGGGATTAGTTTAGATACTCAAGCTTTCCATTCAGGTGAAGGTGTGAAAAATACATGACAAGGATTTTACTCAAATAGGGCATGAGAAGTGAGGAACAAGAAGAAACTGAGAGGATCTGGCTGAATATTTTTTTTCTATGCTGCAAATTTCATTTTCTCTGAGAATTGGGAGGAAGGAAAACAAAACAGCAAAAAGGTGGAACAATAGGAAGGCCATATATGAAAAACAAAGAAACATGATTTGGTTTAATCTAACAAAGCAAAGTCTTTCATGAAGGCTGCCAGTTACAGAACAGGTGTATCTCCTGAAAGTAACACTGCTGATTGCAGCAGCTTAGGAAGCTAGGGTCAGTGACAGACATGCATATGCAGTGGTCCTTCATCATACTCAGGAACTTAGTCTGGCCTTTAAAGCCATGATCCAACTCCTGACTGCCGCTCCAACTTCAGATTCCCCCACTCTCTCATGACCCCTAATGCCTCTATCTTTTTGCAGTTTCGTGAATACATTGCTGGTTCTCATATCTCTGTAAATATGCTGCCTTTGTTTGCCATGCCCCTTTTCTGTTGCTGCATCTATTGGACTCATCCTTCAAGATTTAGTTCCAGTACCATTTTATTTCTCTGCTATCTCCCTCTGGGTTACTTAGATGACCCCTTATACCCCCATAGCACTCTGAGTTCACTCCATTTACAGTTCTTTTTACAGAGTATTTTAAGCATGTTTTACTTTTCTGCATCTATAGTTAAATGGAAAGAGCATAAGAAATAGATGCCTTATTTAGGTTTTACGCCCCATAGCCTCTGGCACCATCGCTAGCACATAGTAGGTGTATAATAAATTTTGATTGAATATAATTTGCAAGTTGGGATACAGAATAGAAGGTGGTGAAAATGGAATTATTTAACATTTGCACGATATTGTCCTAGGCTTTCTGGGAAGAGAGGTAGAAATACAAATAAAAACAGGTCACTTTTCAAAATGAACTAGAAAGGGAAAGACACATGATTAACCCACATATAAAGCTATGTGTGAGTTCTGTCAGGAAGTCACTTGGGGGAGGGTCCTAGGAATTGAGTGGAAGGTGAAATCCAAATTTCATTTCACTGAGAGGTGGTGGAAAGGCTTCATAAATAAAAAAGCATTTGAACTGTGCCTAGAAGTTCCAAAAAGAGGTTGTTTATTGTTTTTATTTTTCTTGATCAGACATTTACTGAGCTCACAGAGCCTGCAGGAATTTAAACTCTATTTCTACCTAGGTTGACAAGCATGAATTTAATTAGCCTTCTCAAAAAATTAATAAAAAAAGAAAATCACATGTCACCACCTAAATACCATAGAATCATATAAGTATCTTATGCTGAGTGATTATCTGAAACAAGATAATGTACTTACTCTGCTGTCTCTTAGCAAAGCTTTGACTCCCCAATATTGCTGATGGCTTGGGAGAGGATGTGAACTCAATTCGGGGGCAAAAAAGGAAATTATAGAAATTTGGTGGAGGACCCAGTATAATTCTGTGTCCTGTGTCCTTCACCAAAACAACAAGAAATGGGACCATAAGTGAGAAAAACACCGTTAGCAATTTAAATAACTCAGGGAACAACCAAGTATTTGACTCTAAATGCAGGGTTTTTCTAAAGTGTGGACTACTGAAAACAATGTTTCGGGGATAAAGATTAAAATTCACTCACCCCTTGGTCAGCGCAGGTGGTGGTATAGAAACAATTTCAGCATCTGATCTAGACACTGGTATTTGAATGGACTGGACTTATAAATGATCAACAAGAAGATGAAACTCCCTCTAAATCAGCGAAGTATAAACTAGAACAAATATAAATCTGGCAAAATTTAAAAATATGTACAATATCTGGAGTTTTGAGGGGTGTGGGGAAATATACACTATAATACACTGCCGGTGAGTTTAGACGTTGGTAAAACCATTCTGTCTTGAGCTCAGGATGAATTATGTTATTTGCTAAAAGAGAAAAACTGGAAAGGGACAGAGTATAGGGAAAAATTAAGAAATTATGAATTCTGTTTGGGACATCCTAAAAGATACCAGGAATTCAGGTGGGGATCAGGCCATGAGTATGTGAATTTGGAACTCCAGGAAGGAATTCAAACTGGAAGATATGAGAGTCACCAGCATAGAAATGGTACATGAAGCTATGGGACCTCAGTCATCAGTCACTCATTTCACAGCTGTGAATTAGTTGTCTGTTATATGGAATGCACTGCTCTCAGAATCTGTGTGGATGATATGAAAACACGAGCAATGGGTGGGTCCCAGCTCTAAGGGGGCACATATAAAGAAGCGCTTGCTCTATGGTAAGTGATCCGTAAAATACATAAAATGATCACATTTGATTTTGTATCTTTAGTGGCCAGCTCTTCGCATATACTGGCTACAGTCTTCCCATGGATTTGCCCAAGGTGGGTAATTTTTTCCTCAATTTTACTGATAAGGAAGCTAAGGCAAGGGGACTTTAAGTGCATTTCATGTATTCACTGGTAGTAAATGGAGTTACTGATGTCAGACTCTGGTCTGTTTCATTAAAAGCCTGTTCTCCTTTCAACCATCTTCACTCACTGCTTTTCAATAATAGCCCTGTTGTCACTAAATCCTAGGCTTCTTGACCCACACTGTCTGAATAATGATCACAGCATCCCTCTAGGAAAGAAAGGTATCAACTGCAATTAGTTCTATTTGATGGATGGAAATCCTGGCTTACTTTGAATTTAAGTAAAGTAAGTAAGGTTGCTCATGGGCTGGTCAGCCATGGGGAAGCTGGTTCTTTACATTCTTCTTAGATTCATATACTGCAATGTATTGATTCTTACATAAATATATTTAATGGCTTGATATGACAAAGTGGCCCATCACTCTGGATCATCCCCCCTACCAGTGATTCCCAAACTCTCCTATGAGCTGTACAAAACTTATATAGAGAGGGAAAACTTCCTTAATGGAATGGAAAACAAAACCTTATTTAACCAGAATGGATTTGTTCTTAAAGCAAAAGAAAATAGACTCGTTTTTCAAAGATCACTTCTTATTCTCCAAGACTTCTGCGATTATCTGTTGAATTTGAGTTTAGTTCAAGTAAAGATTGATTTCCAGGACAGGTTCAGGAGCTCAAACATTATAGCTAAAGAAGAGGTGGATAACCATTGTGCCTGCATACTTGTGAGCTTAAAGTTATACATAGAAAAGTGTCAAGTGACTCAACAACATTCACCAAGTTTTCATCTTTCGGGGGGGTTCCTGGAGGGGGGACATTACAGGGCAGCCTGCATTAATACCAAGTGCCCTGCCTGGTCTGAAGAGGTGTCATCATTTTGTTGATTATTTTATATGCCAAGGACACTCTTCTCATTGCAAAAGTCAGTCACCTTGTCATCTCCTTGTTCTACTCCTCATCTCTTCTTGGACAGAGGAGACCCTCCTTAAGGTAAGGGCAAAGAGAAGGCAACAAGTTGCTAGCTGCCCTTTCTCACTGAACCCAGGTGAATGCGCTGAGGTATCAAGTGAGTGAACATCCACTTGGTCTCAGTCTATGATTCTTGTTACTGGCAGAGAAGCCAGTAAGTAAAACCAAAACCTCGTGGGACATGTAACCGTGGGATTTATTCCTTTTCAGACTACTGGAAAGCCAGGAGCTCTTTCCAGCATATGAACTCAATTTAACCCTTTTATACATAAGCTAACGTCTTCCCTTCATTACTTAATTCGTACGATAAAGCTCTCCAAACCTCCCCATGGTCCCTTACCTAAAACAAAGTCAGCTGAACCATGTGAAGCTCCATTTCTAATTACTGGGTGCTTTATTCAAATGCTCTTACCCCAAAGGGAACCAGTTGGCAGGGCAACAGAGAATGGAGTTTGGGCCAAAGACTGTGGATCTTCTGTTAAATTCCTATGGTGCTCTTCTTTCCTCTCCCTCGTGGCTTAAAGTATGTAAATCTCTCATGCCAGCAAAAGAGGCCACTGTTCTCTCCCTGTTTTCCCGTGTCTCTTTTCAGGAGGTCTAATTAACCTGTACAGTTTCTTCCAGGTTTACCAACAGCTCTTTCACGTGATTTTCTTATCTTATACAATTCTCTCTTCTTGTATAATAAATTTCTCATTTGACCTTCCGCTCAAACAAAGATTATCTTAAAAATTGCCCACAACTGAAGAAATGACTTAATCTAATTCTCAAGGAAAATGCCTCCCTTCTTGTGCATCTTAAGCTTTGCTGTTGTTATTTTAAGTTCTGCGCATATGAACTTTTTATTCTGGCTTTTAAACAAATGTTTATCAATCATATAAAATTTGGATAATGTGGACAAGCACAAAGAAGAAAAAACGTATCTGAATATAAGTATAGTATCATTAATGTTTAAGCAATATAGTTGTTAAGGGCTTAGATTTTTGATTAGCTATCATTGCCACTCAGTGCATCAGTAGGCAGATGAGAAATATGAATTCAGCTAGGGCCATAAATGGTGGAAAGTCCCTGACATACCAGTGTGTAGGGTTAGGCGGAGGCAGGGAAGGGAGTGCTCATTTAGAAGTAGTCAGAGAAGACCTCTCAGAGCAGAGGCCTGAATATTGAGAAGGAACATTCTAGGAAGAGCAAAAGCAACACCCTTGCTCGGGGACACTTTCGGCCTGATTGAGGCTAGAGCCTTCAGGTTAACGGGCAAGATGAGCAGTGGTAGGTCTAAATTCATTCTCTGGTCTCTAAGACCAGAGAATGGAGGCTCCTTGATGCCATGGTAAGGAGTATGGGTTTTAAGTGTGATGGGAAGTAATAGGTCAGTTTCAAGCAAGGGACCTATATGATTGGATCTATAGTGTTTTTTTTTTTTTTAAACATCTTTATTGGAGTATAATTGCTTTACAATGCTGTGTTAGTTTCTGCTGTATAACAAAGTGAATCAGCTATATGTATACACATATATCCCCATATCTCTTCCCTCTTGAGTCTCCCTCCTACCCTCCCTATCCCATCCCTCTAGGTGGTTGGATCTATAGTTTTAAAGAATAACTCTGCGGACTTCCCTGGTGGTCCAGTGGCTAAGAATCCACACTCCCGATGCAGAGGGCCTGGGTTCGATCCCTGGTCAGGGAACTAGATCCCACAGGTGTGCCTCAGCTAGGAGTTCGCATGCTGCAACTAAAAGATCCCATGTGCCGCAAGTGAGACCCAGCACAGCCAAAATAAATAAATATTTAAAAAAAAAAAAGAATAACGCTGGCTGCTGTATGTGGAATGGATTTTAGAGAGCAAGAGTACAAGTAGAGGTGGGGAAGATGAAAGGTCAGGTTAGCAATATGATTCGGAGGCAGAGATGGCAGTACATGGCTGAAAACCAGTAGAGAGAGAGAAAAATAAAGAGAGTCCAGAAAAACATTTTCCCCTACTCATAATGGAAAACTAAGGGAGGAGCCAATTTGGGGAAGGGGGCCAAAGAAGGGGAAATGAAGAGTTCTATTTTTGGACTTTTTTTTTTTTTTGCGGTACGCGGGCCTCTCACTGTTGTGGCCTCTCCCGTTGCGGAGCACAGGCTCCGGACGCGCAGGCTCAGCGGCCATGGCTCACGGGCCCAGCCGCTCTGCGGCATGTGGGATCTTCCCGGACCGGGGCACGAACCCGCGTCCCCTGCATTGGCAGGTGGACTCTCAACCACTGTGCCACCAGGGAAGCCCCTATTTTTGGACAGTTTAACTTGAGCCTGGTTATAGTAGTCTGGGGTTCAAGGGAAAGTTGGAATTCAAAACATAAACCAGTAGTATTAGAAGTAGAGATACAAGTAGAGGTAGAAGCTATAGGTGTCATTATAGTATTTACTCTTCCAATCTTTTTCATATTTGATTTAATATATTTTTTCAAAAAAACCTCACATTTTAATACCTCTTTATACTCGATACTTGTTTATTTAAAAAATTATATGTATGTACTGTGTATATACATTTTTTTCATTTATTATTTGCATATAATACTGATTTTCAAACCATATATGCATCTGAGCTGGGTCTTAGTAGAAGGAGGGCACTGGCTGCTACTCTGACTCCCTGATTCTCCTTAGCAAGCTAAACCGGCGCTTTTATCTCAGTCAGTAGACGTACTGGAAGAAAAGGCCTGAATGATTTTAAGAAGTTTGATTAAAAAATATAAATTGCACTTCACGTCTGACACCTAGAACAAATAGATGCTCAGTAATTATTTATTTGAAGACTGATTACAGTCTCTCTAGAATTATATGAAGGTGACTTTTCCCCTTTGCTTTGGCAGAACAGAATAGTGCAATTTATAATAATGTTGATTTGTAGGCAGAATAGCTTATTTTAATTTGCATTTGCAAAATCAGGGAACAGTTGATATTTTTCACACTTTCTTCAGATATTTGTTGTCCTTTTGTAAACATTCACTCACATTTGCTGCCTCCTTTTCTACTGGGATCACTTTTCTTTTTCTCATTGTAAAACTTGATATTTAAAGGATATTGAAATGTTTCTTTATCGTAAATATATTAAATATTTTTCCTTTCTGGTTTGTTACGTACCTCTTAATTGCATTTATGTGTTTCTTCTTTTTTTGAGGGTGGGTGTGGGTGGAGTGTGCAGAAGAGATTAATATTTTATGTTGCTAAATTAGCCTATCTTAAGATATGCTAAAGGAAAATAACCCTTGAAAAAACAAGGCTTCTTTTTGCAAATTGAAAGAGGTTTCAACGTTCCAAACAAATGCAAATAAATAACTATCAAACCTAAGTACATCTAGTCAACATTTTAAAATGATAAGTCAGCTTGCCAGTTGTTCTCTTGCTATTCATTTTCTATTTGTCCCATCTGTCCTTTGTTCTCTTTTCCTCTTTTTCTGCCTTCTTTTGAATTAATTGAATATTTTTGATTCCATATTATCTCCTTTGCTGGCTTATTAGGTATAAATGTGTGCTTTGTTATTTTAGCTACTGCTTTAGGTTTTATGGCATATGTCTTTAACTTATCGCCATCTACCTTTAAGTGATATTACATCACTTCATGTGTAGTATTAAGAACCTTACACTGCTCTCTTCCATTTCTTCTCTCCTGGCTTTTGTGCTATTGTTTACATATATTTTAATTTTATGTATTGTAAGCCACACACTGCATTATTATTTTTGTTTAAACAATCAAGTGTCTTTAAAAAAATTAAATATTAACAAAAAAACTTACGTATTTACCCATGAGTTACTGTTTCTGATCTTTATTTATCTGTTTAGATCCATAATTTTATCTATATTAGTTTCCTTCTGCCTGAAGGACTTGCTTGAATATTTCCAGTTGTGTGGGTCTAGTGGTGATGGTTTTTTATGTCTGAAGCAATCTTATCTCACCTTCATTGTTGAAAGATATTTTTGCTAAGAAGTTCCATACCCTACCCCTCACCCAGTACTTTAAAGATGTTACTTGACTGATTTCTTGCCAGCACTGATTTTGATGAGAAATTTGCTGTCATTCTCACCTTCGTTCCTGTTTATGTAATGTATCTTTTCTTTCTTGCTGCTTTTAGGGGTTTTTCTTCATAGTTGATTTTAAGAAATTTGATTATGCTATTCCTTAGTATAGTATAGTATTCCTTAGTCCTTACTATAGTATAGTATAGTTTAGTTCTTTTATTCTTTTATTCTTATAATTCTAATCCCATTTTCGTACTGGGATTCCTTGAGCTTCTTGGATCTGTGAGTTTATAGTTTTATCAAATTAGGGAAATTTTCAGCCATTATTTTTTCAAATATGTCTCTAATTCAATTAACTGATTTTTCTCTTCATCATGTGTCATATTTCCCGGCTTTTTTTACAATCCTGGTAATTTTTTATTGGATAGCAGATATTGTGAACTTTGCTTCTTAGATGCTGGATATTTTTTCATTCCTGTACATAATTTTTAGCTTTATTCTGGGATGCAGTTCATTGATTTTGAAAGTATTTGATCTTTTTAGTTCTTGTTTTTATGACTTGTTAGGCTGGACTGGAGCAAAACAAGTGTTCAGTCTAGGGCTAATTATTCTTGAAGTGTTCAGTCTAGGGCTAATTACTTCCACTCCTGAAACATGACTCTCTTAAGAACAAACAAATGACTATTCATTTAACCCTGAATATGACTTAGTGGCAGTGGCATCCAAAGAGAACAGCAAGGGTCCACCTTGTACAGAATTTAATAATGGCTGTGTTTACTGTCAAATTTTAATAAAATATATGTGAGCTTCAAATTAGTCCATTTTTATTTCCTGTTCTACTTTGTATTTTCATTGAGGTTAATTCAGAGAACTCCTAATTATGCAGTTGTCTCCCAACACGTGTGGACTCAGCCACATGTGTTTGTTTCTAGAGTAAGTTCTTAGAGGTTTAACATTGCTGAAACTTTCTTCAGAGGATATTACTTTTAGTTGTGGGATTGAAAAGTGCCCACCGAACTGAGGAGGTATCTTGAGAGCAAACAATGAGGCAGGCAACGCCAGCTAATCCATGGACCAGTTTATTATAGGGTAACTTACTCACAAGGTAGGATTGGGTGGACGGTGATCTGGAAGCATTCACGGCTGTACTCAGCAGCGCTGAGGGGCCACTGGGAGACTTTTATAGTTAACCTAGGGTAGGGGGATATGGGCTTGGAAACAGGAAGTGCATTCCTAAGTCAAGATTTATCAATGAGTAACTACTTTCTTGGGTGTTGGGAATATGTCAGGGAAGGTCTTCATTATTGTTTGGAGACTCACTGGGCATAGAGGCCATCCAGACCTAATGATCATTCAACAATGTCTAGTAGTACAAAGCCCTTGATGACAGAGAAGAGATTTACTATGCAGTACAGCCCTGGGTAGGGTCAGTGGAAGGACAGGAGGAACTGAATGGGCCCAGGATGGAGTCAGTTATGCTAACAGCCATACATTAGTTATTTAAAAAGTTCTTGCACAGCTTAAGATTCCTCCGATTGTTTGTGTTCTTTCTGTATTAGTCTCTGTTTTCATATAAAATGGGTTTCTTAAACGTTTGTCAGTATTTGCCTATCTGCTCATATGGATACAGTGTGCCCCAAACCTATTTGGAGGCTCCTTATGGGTGGATGAGAATGGTCTACTTTGGTCACTATCCTGGAAGATCTCACTAGGAAATCTTCCATGTCCTTTGGGGGTAGTCAGATTCCCCAGGGGGGGGAAAAAAAAACCTTCCACTGTACTATACAGGTGGAATATACACAATGATGAAAATATGGAGATAAAGGTGAGGGAAGAATGGTGAAAGTAAACCTTCATTTTATTCTCTAGTGTTTAGCATTTTGTTTTCACAATGCTGTATCAACCTCACCCAGTCAGATTACTCAGAATAATGATCATAGTTGACTTGTCCAATCCTCAACTGTGAGCGATGTGGTCCTGAGACTCTGTTTTACCTTCTGGGGACTCAAACTCAAATCTGCTTCCATAGTTGTGGAAGGTGAGTAACCCAGCTCTAAGGAGGACCCTAAAGTGAGAGAGGGATCTATATGTTTCTTAACCAGATTTTCAACAAGTCCTCCATTTTTTAATTTGCTTTTTATATCTCAGTTCCAGACATTTCATTTCTGTCATTTCTCCAGATCTGGGGAGGTTTTGAATGTAAATTGAGTTTCTTATCAGTTTTTCTAGCCTCTAGATTAACTATTCATCTTTCTCTGGCTGGCTGAGCCAGTTACATTACTCCCTCAGATTTCCAGCATCCAAAATTTTTTTGGTTTTGTTGCTTCCCAGTCCTTCTGTTTATGTGAATTCATACCTTCTTGAAATTCCTTTACTGGAGATAATTTTTAGAAGTTTCATTATGAAGCAGAGCTCAATGCTATGTTCAGCTTACCATCTTAAATACTGTGCATCTGCAAATGTCTTTCTATTTTATTCATATGTGTAAAATTTTATGTCAGCTTAATATTTGCATCTTCATTCATACCTATAGAGTTCTTTTATTCTTATAATTCGAAGATATCAGCTAGAGGTACTTAGGTTTGCATTGTTATTTGTGTGCATTTGTTTGAAATGTTAAGAACTCTTTAGTTTGCAAAAATAATCCTTCTAAGTGGTTTTCTTTTAAGATATCTTAATTATTTTGCCAATTTCCTTAAATCTGTTCTCGTGGTCAGGAACAACAATTACCTGTATTTCACGGTTCCATACTCACTCCTCTTTACATATTGATATCTCTTTTATAATTGTATCTCCTTTGTTTTTCACTTTCCATCTGAGTTCTGAAAGTATATCTCAAGCTTTTATCTCTAATAATAGCAGATTTATATTTCCGTAGATTTCATTCTACATTTTTCTGCTTCCAGTGTGAATTTGGACTGGACGATTTGTAGTTTGCTTAATATATTTCCCTAACTCATTTACCTTACTTATCATTTACCCACTTGGTGTTAAATTTCAACTTCTTCTGTCTTGTGTACTTCTCCTGTTTCTTTATAAGTATGTAGTTTTGTTCCTTATTAAAGATTCTATGTAATTTCCTCAAATTTTCTTCTGATCTTTCAGTAGCTGATTTTTATAATTATGTTTTTCTTCTGAGTGTTCTCATTACTTTTCTCTTTACCTTACTCTTCAGAATTTCTTCACCCTCCCCCCCCGCCCCATCTCTCTCTCTCTCTCTCTCTCTCTCTCTCATGCTTAAATGAGGTAGGATTTCATTACCTGGCAGATGATTTGGTAGATATTGGTTCTACCCTCTGCCTACTTGTGTGTAAACAAATTACCTTCTCAGCTTAGATCGTAAGCCTTAAATTTACCAGGTATTTTTCTGATGGACCAATGGTCTACAACAATTAGACTTATTTATGTCTTCCCTGATTGTTGTCTAATTCTCTGAACTACTGTAGGACACAAACAAATGTTAGTTTCTAGTTTATACTTCTGAATCCAAATTCTTCACTCAGCACATTACAGAGATGACTTTATAATGGAATAGACTGCCTCAACATAGCTCTACCTGCTCTGAGCCTGTTGTGTATGAAATATACTACCTTTCATTCTGTGCAGAAAAATGACATGGGTGGGGGAAGGTGTGCCACACTGTTCAGCTCACAGAGTATATCTGAAAGGTAGAGAGTGCACGCGGCCAGGTGTTCGGATTAGTAGTCCCTTGACTTCTGAGTCAGTGAATTGTAAGTAGGTAAAGCTAAAATCAGAGGGTAACATTTTCCAGGCACTATCTGTGTAATCACATCAAACTTAATATGGTGCTTGCTAAGGCTGTGTTTTTATTTTCTCCATAAAAGCCCATATGTTTCGCAATCGGACCCCCAAATTTGAAACTCAGCATTTCATTTATTAGCTGTTTGACCTTGGGCAAGGTCTCACCAACACTCAAGTCTCTCATTTTTAGAAGGGGGAATAAGACATATTCCTCACAGCAAACCTCACAGAGGTTTGCTGTGAGGATTGAATGAGATAATATCTCTGAGATGTGTAGTATAATGTAGGCATAGAATACACACTTACTAAATGTTAATTACTAGCAAGCAGTGTGAGCTTTTCCAAGATTCTCATTAGATTTCTAGCCTTCATTTTTTATAGTGTTATGAGTTTTCATGTGTTTTCTCATTTCCAGCATGTGGGGTTGAGGTACTCTGTCTCGCATCAGTGGGCAGGTGGTGGTAGCGCCAAGCATGCTCTGAGCATCTGGCTTGGGGTTTCTGGTAGTGAAACCCAGGCATGTTGTTCTCTGCTGCACTCCATCTGGATTATAGTTCATGAACTGACATCCAAGACGCCTGTTAATAGGCAACATTTTGGTGTGAAATTGGGAAACACCATAGGAGAAAGAGCTTAAAATCCAAGTCTGCTCATGTGGCTTAATCATGTTGACCAAAAAGGCTCTGTGTATGGGGAAATTTTCTGACGGGCTTTAGAGCTGCTTTGACTTTAAAATTTGTACCCAAGGAAGGCTGTGTTTCTATCTGTCTTTGATTTGTTTTTAATATCGACAGTGAATCCCAAACTTGAAGAAAATGGTTTTAGCAAGCTCTTGTAATATATGTCCTTTGGGAAGTGGCTTCATCAGCTGGAGGGTGTAACAAAGAAATCTGGGTTTGAATCTCAGCTCCAAGCCTCCAGGATCCTACATGGTGATCCTGGGGCTACTGCTAATATTCAGTGGGATCCAGCTTGTTTATATCTAAAAATAGAGATTGCCTTCAGTCTTACCAGCCACAGAGCCCATCATGCCAGTATACAAATGTCACGGCTTTCTAATTCTGGCTGTCTGTAAGACTTGAACACAAAGGTCTGCATGGTCCTTCTCACTTGACCCATAACATATGCTACGGTGAACCGATTAGCACAGGCCCTTCCCTCTTCCTTCCGTTCATATCAGCCCCAGCAACAGTGATTCATCACAGTTATGGTACCAATAGTTGGGTTAAAAAGTGAAATTACCCCTCTCTTTAGTGCTTCTAGAATTTACCAAAATCAACAGGGAGTCTTCACCACAGGCCCCTAATGTGAAAGTTTCTGTACAGGAAAATCCATAAGCTGGGGTGACTTTTGTGTTAAACTACATTTTATGGCTCAAGAAAAGCTTTTCTTGGTTTTCACCACCATTATAAAGCAAAGAAGATAATTTCAGATCCAGTTTACACAACAGATCACTTCGGGTTGATATGGGCTTTATGTTAGTGGCATGGAAATAGTTGCCTCTGCACATTGATATGTAGTGAAATAGGCTGTAAAAGGTAAGATCAATTTTCTATTAAAAGTAAAAAGGCTAGTAGAGCGGGAGACAGTGGGGGCTTTTCCCATTTGTCATTCAGGACCGTTTGACAGTTTTACATTTGCTGCGGAAAGTACCAACTGGTATGCCGCAGTGAAGCTTTAGGAAGTACGCACAGGTATGCAAACGCACATACACACCGACGCAGATAGTGCAGACCTACGTAAATGGGCACAAAAAAAACAACACAGTTGTCACGTACATGGACATGTATTCAAGCATGTGAACACAGACACAGCCACGTAGCAAAGACATGCACTTACAGATGGGAGGGCATTTATCAGATGATACCGTGAGACAGCCAAGAGTGGCAATGGCAGAGCCACACAAAATCAAGATGAAGGCTCATGCCTTTAGGAGCCCAGAGACCTAGAAACACTTAAGTAAATATATAGAGACACAAGTGTACTTGTGTGCAGACACACACAGTTACACACAAACAGAAAAAAAGCATACAAAGTGAGACCCAGAGACAAAGGCAGATAAACACAGAAAGATAAACATTGAGGTACGCATACCACAGATGTAACCCCACCACCTGTGCAGCTTGATGCTAAAAACATAAGCCCACGCTGACACCATATAGTTGTGGCCTCTGTACCTCTGGTTAACATTGTTTCAATTTTGTACTGAGTTCCTATTTCTGCGTGCCTGAAGTCTTTACTGAATTCTCCTTCTCCTTTATCTATTATATTAGGACTACTTTGAAGTTTAATTCCTTCCAAATTTTTCTTTTTTTTTTTTGTAGGTTTAATGACCTTAACTCAGATCCTCATGTTTCATCTAGAATATTATAGCACTCACCTTACTTCCCTGGTACCCATCTTGCTCCCCTCCAACTCATTCAGAATTACCATTTGTGGTACATCATGATTGAATACAAGAATTCCTTCTAGAACCAAAGAAAAACATAAGGTTTATTGAGCCCCTCCTACATGTTAAGTGTTATAGTATCTTTTAGTCACATTACTGTAAGCGCATTAATTCCATATCCCTCTTTTCAATCTTGGGTAATTTCTCTTTTCTCACTTTATCCTTATATCTTTCCTGTCATTTAACTTTAACCCTGGTTTCTCTTTATGTACATGTTTTTCCCCATCTCTATAATTTTGCTCATCATTACACCAATGTTTCCTCATTCTAGCCTCCTTTAATAATTCTATTATGAATATCTGTTTGGCCCTTTGTCCTTGACAATGAAACTCCATTTCTTCTATTTCCCATTGAGTTTAGAGATCCCACCTGTCCTTCAGTGCCTCATTTATTTCCATTTAATGCCTTAATTAGTATTCTGTATACTCTTGAAGCTATAATAAGTAGTACAGAGCTTAGCACTTCATTTTTCTTTCCTTCCTTTACAGTATATCAGTTTCATCTCCCTGCCTGAATTACAGTCCTTCTGAATGCAGCATAAATTCCACTTTATCCTTATCCTTTCCATGCATGTTCAACCTCCAGCTTATTACTCTGATAGGCTTTGGTGTACTCTGCACCCTCATTCAGGGTCAGGGCCTTTTCAATTGATCACTTTCAATGCTCCACCTTCAGTCTCAACTAAGATTCCAAACTCCAGACTGGTATGTCTAATTTTACAACGCTTGAAGTCACCTTACGCCTGATGGACTGTTAATTTCAACTTATAAACACTAAAGGGGACAATCTCTTCCCATTATCTTTCTCTAAAACCCCACAACCCCTTCATTTTTCTTTTTCTGATGGTGTTAATTGTTTTCCCATGCATCCAGTTATCCAAGTTAGAATGTCATTAGTTTTTACCTTCCTATCTCTCGATCCTTCCCTTCCCCAACATTTAGAACATGAAGAGATAACTTTATATTGCCTTTCTATCTATCACCACCTGCTGTCCTCTGCCTTTGAGCATTGCTCTGTCCCGTGCCCTCATCAGCGTGAGGACAGGCAAGTGGAGAAGACTGGCTTCTAGCTACTCTCTGGCTTCTAGTATGATTCCCCCAGGTGACCTCCCTGCTGGTATCAGAATCGTTATTCTGTAACGAAAATCTGATCTTGTCATTTCTATGTAAAAAATCTTCAGTTGTTCAAGAGTGCCCTAAGTTAAAATCCAAACTCCTTCAGCAGGCAATGTCTGTTACAGCGTTGCCTCCTCTAGCTCTTTCAGTTGAGTGGTCTGGTCTCTTCCTCTTTATTTCTACCCAAATGGCCCCATATTCCTCTAAATGCTGACTGCATCACATCTCTGGGCATCAGTTAGCAATTTTCCCTTTGTTTAAATGCTATATTTATATTATGCTGTTGTGCCTGGGAAACTACCATATATCCTTCAAGACTCAGTTCTGAAGTTTTCCTAGACTTGCCCTGGGAAAATGAAACATTCCCATAACACTTGGTACAAAAAACCCGCCCGGGCTTTCCTGGTGGCGCAGTGGTTGGGAGTCCGCCTGCAGATGCGGGGTGGGGGCGGGTCGGGGGCGGGGCGCGGGTTCGTGCCCCGGTCCGAGAAGATCCCATGTGCCGCGGAGCGGCTGGGCCCGTGAACCACGGCCGCTGAGCCTGCGCGTCTGGAGCCTGTGCTCTGCAGCGGAAGAGGCCACGACGGTGAGAGGCCCGCGTACCGCAAAATAAACCAACAACCTCCAAAACAAACAAACAAACAGAAAACGTCTAGGAGAGGTCATGTGGTTAGCTGTTCATATGTCTTTCTCCTTAATTGAACTGTGAATCCTCAAAAGAACAGATACTATATCTTATCCATCGTGGTCTTCCCAGTACAGTGTCCTGTACTTAGTGAAGGTAGTTGCTCAGTACCTTGGATAATTGCTTCTGTTAACTATCAGGCAGGAAAAAAAACGGCACCACAGACTCCAGTACATGTTTAAGTGGAGGGATAACTGTTTATTACATACCTAATATAAATGCTACATTTATAAATATAACATTAATAAATGTAACATTAATGTTACATATGTATTGTTTCATTTAATTCTTACAACACCTGTATGATGTAATTGTGATTAAGCCCATTTTCCCAGGGCAGAAAACTGAGCTCCAGAGAAGTTAAGGATCTTCCCAGGTTAGGTCTGTTTACTTCGTTTTAGCCCAAGGCCCTCCATGCTCTCTCATCTCACTGGTCCAAAATGTGTTCGTAATGCATTATCTCTGTGTCCAACTTGGAAAACTCTTGATTAAACCGACATACATAAGTATCTTCCCTGCACTAGTTCTCAAAGCCCTCGATACTATAATGTCATTCTCCAAGTTTGACTATACCACACGGTACTTCCCAGATCTACTTGACCTCAGAACTGTTTCATGAGTTTCCCATGCAGAATATACTTTGGGAAATGCAATATTATACCAAAATGCTGTCCTTAAATAACTTCTGGTGTTCTTAGTCTTTAGGGAGGCACTTCTCTTTTTCAATCCCTTTCAAGAGACTATATTTATCCCGACCCAACTCCTCATTCTGTTATACTTAGGTCAAGCAGAAATGGTTGGCATATCAATTCCTGGAATTCCAGAGACCTCACTACCTCTTATGTGCCTGTATTTGCCACCAGCATAGAGGAGAGAGGTAGAAATGTGTATCTGATGCTTCCTACTTATTTCTGTCCACACCTAGACACACTGGCTATGCCTCACAGAAAACATGTGCAAGGGAAGAAAATACTTGGATTGAGCCGACTGAACTCCATCCACACTGTCACTGTGACTGGCTTTCTGGTTGTGTTTGGTCTGGGGTGAGTGCTGTGGAGTTGCCTATACCTTCTGCACTTTACAGGACAAGTTTATTTATTTTTGTCTCCAGCTGAGAGCAGCAACCTGGCATTCCCTGAGCCCCATGGTAATTTCCCAGACTCAGTGATTCCTCTTTCTCTTGACCTGTTTCACAGCTGGTAGCAATGCTGCTGACCTGGATTTGCTCTCCTTAGCTCAAATGACATAGCAGCTCAGAAGATGCGTGCATTTGACAACACAAAACTCCATCCCTTTAAAGAATACACACATACACACACAAACACACACACACCCACCAGCTCTGAAGACAGAGGTGCCTCAGTTCTGGCTCCAGGACTCCAAATCTCAGCTCTACCACTTGCCAGCTTAGACAAATTAGTAAACCCCATAGGCTCACCTTTCCTTATCTGCACAATGATGATAATATTACCTACCTCACAGGGCTGTTGTAGATAGATCAGTGCCTGGAATATAGCAGTAATCATTTATTGTTTGCTCTGTTTATATTACTAGTATTTTTCAATTTTGTCTTTTATTGCTTTATATATTACACGTACTCATTTTTGCTTTATCACAAAATAACTCTCAGGGCCAGAGTGCTTTTTTTTTTTCACTGAAGGAAACCACTAAAAGAATAATCTATTGATCCTTTTTACAAAGAATTAGTAATTATCTGGAGAAATTAATCATAAACATAAGAAAATGTTACCAATGTTACTTCATATGCAATATTTTAATTATTTCTAAAAAATAAAAAACACTCATAGACAAAGAAACTGAATTTTAGGTAAGTCCATTAACACTAATGTTTAAAAACTTACATGTTGAGTAAGTGCAACCAGCAATATATGAAAAAAGTGTTTTGGGTGTGTGTATTATTGAGAGTATAATCTAACTAAGCTAGTGGATCTCAAACTTTTTGGTCACAGGAATCCTTTATATTCATCAAAATTATTGAAGACTCTGCAGGAGTCTTCAGTGAGCCATATCTTTCAATATCGATGATATTAAAAATTAAAATGAGAAACTAACACATTGTAAATCAACTATATTTCAATAAAAAAAATAAAATGAGAAGACAAAAATATTTGATTGATTAATTTTGGAAATAAAAAGAAAACCATTGCATGCTAATATAAATTATATTCTTAGTGACAAATAAATTATTTTCCAAAACAAAAAAAGTGAGAAAAGTGGCATTCCTTTATATAATTTTTTTTTTTTTTTTGTGGTACGCGGGCCTCTCACTGTAGCAGCCTCTCCCGTTGCGGAGCACAGGCTCCGGACGCGCAGGCTCGGCGGCCATGGCTCACGGGCCCAGGCGCTCCGCGGCATGTGGGATCCTCGCGGACCGGGGCACGAACCCATGTCCCCTGCATCGGCAGGCGGACTCTCAACCATTGCGCCACCAGGGAAGCCCTAATTTTTTTATTGTAGTAAAAAAAAAACACATAATGTGAGATCTACCATCTTAACACATTTTTAAGGATACAGTGCAGTATTGTTAACTCTAAGCTTAATGTTGTACAGCTGATTTCTAGAATTTTTTCATCTTGCGTAAATGAGATTTTATCCCGTTGAACAGCAGCTCCCTATGTTCCCACCCCCCAACAATCATTCTGTTTTGTATTTCAATGAGTTTGACTGCTGTGGATACCTCATATAAACGGAATCATGTAGTGTTTGTTTTTCTGTGACTGACTTATTTCAGTTAGCATCATGTCCTCAAAGGTCCATCCGTGTTGTAGTATATGGCAGGATTTCCTTTCATTTTACTGCTGAATGATATTCCATTATATGGATATACCATATTTTCTTTATTTATTCATCAGTGGACATTTAGGTTATTTAGACTTCTTTGCTGTTGTGAATAATGCTGCAATGAACATGTGAGTGCAAATATCTTTTTCCAAGATCCAGTTTTCAGTTCTTTTGGATATATACCCAAAGGTGGGATTTCTTGATCTTATGGTAGTTCTATTTTTAATTTTTTGAGGAACCTCCATACTGTTTTCCATAGTGTCCACGCCATTTTACATTCCTACCAACAGTGCACAAGTGTTCTAATTTCTCCACATCCTCCTCATCAACACACTTGTTACTTTCTGGATTTATTTTGTCTGCTTTTTTTTTTGTTTTTTTTTTTTGTTATACGCGGGCCTCTCACTGTTGTGGCCTCTCCCGTTGTGGAGCACAGGTTCCGGACGCGCAGGCTCAGCGGCCATGGCTCACGGACCCAGCCACTCCACGTCATGTGGGATCCTCCGGGACCGGGGCACGAACCTGTGTCCCCTGCATCGGCAGGCGGACGGACTCTCAACCACTGCGCCACCAGGGAAGCCCTATTTTGTCTGCTTTTTGTTTTTTGTCTTTATTTTTGTTTTATAATGGCCATCCTAACAGGTGTGAAGTGATATCTTATTGTGGTTTTGAATTACGTTTATCTGATAATTAGTGATGTTGAGCATCTTTTCATATACCCGTTAGCCATTTGTAAATCTCCTTTGGAGAAATGTCTATTCAAGTCATTTGCTCATTTTTTAATTGGGTTATTTGGAGTTTTTTACTACTGAGTTATAAAAGTTCCTTATATATTATGAATATGGCTCTCTTATCGGATATGTGATTTGAAATATTTTCTCCCATTCTATAGTTTGCCTTTTCAGTCTTAATTTTTCCTTTACTGTGCAGAAGCTTTTTAGTTTGATGTAGTCCCACTTGTCTATTTTTGCTTTTATTGCCTATACTTTTCATGTCATATTCAAGAAGTCATTATCAAAAGCAATGTTTTGAATGTTGTCCCCTATTTTCTTCTACAGGTTTTATAGTTTCAGGTCTTACATAAAAGTCTAACTCATTTTGAGTTCATATTTGTGAGTATATGATAGGGGTCCAGTTTCATTCTTCTGCATGTGGATATCCAGTTTTCCCGACACTTTGCTGAAGAGACTATCCTTTTCCCATTGTGTGTTCTTGGCACCCATATTGAAGATCAGTTGACTGTACATGTGTGTGTTTATTTCTGGGTTCTCTATTTTGTTCCATTGATTTATATATCTATCTTTTTACCAGTACCCATATTATTTTGATTACTCTAGCTTTGTAATATGTTTTGAAATCAGAAGGTGTGAAGTCTCCAGCTTTACTTTTCTTTCTCATCATTGTTTCGGTTATTTGCGATCCTTTGTCATTCCATATGAATTTTAGGATTTTTTTTCTATTTCTGTAAAAATTGCCATTGGCTTTTGATAGGGATTGCATTGATTCTTTAGATTGTTTTGGTAGTTATGGACATTTTAACAATGTTAAGTCTTCCAATCCATGAAAATAGGATGTCTTTCCACTGATGTATATCACCTTTAATTTCTTTCAGTAGTGTTTCGTAGTTCTTAGTGTAGAAGTCTTTTGCCTTATAGTGAAGTTTATTCCTAAACTTCAATCTTTTTGATGCTTTTATTAGTGGGGTTGTTTTCCTAAATTTCTTTTTGGATTGGTCATTGTTAATGTATAGAAACATGTTTGATTTTTGTATTTTGATTATATATTCTACAACTTTGCTGAATTTTGTTTATTAGTTCTAGCAGTTTTTGTTTGGACATGTCATGGTTTTCTACATATAAGATGATGTCATCTGCAAACAGATAATTTTACTTCTTCCTTTCTGATTTGGATACCTTTTATTTCCTTTTCTTGCCTAATTGCTCTGACTAGAACTTGCAGTGCTGTATTGAATAGAAGCAGTGAGAATGGGCATCTTTGCCTTTTCCTGATCTCAGAGGAAAAGATTTCAGCTTTTCACCGCTGAGTATGATGTTAGTGGTGGGCTTGTCATATATGGCCTTTATTATGCTGAGGTAATTCCCTTCTATTCCTAGTTTGTTGAGTGTGAGTGTTTTGCTTTTTGTTTTCCATAAAAGGGTGTTGAATTTTGTCAATTACTTTTTCTGCATCTACGGAGATGACTATTGATTTTCATTCTTTGTACTTGTGATGTGGGGTTTCACATTGATTAATTTTATATGTTGAGTCATCCTTGTATCATGGGGATAAATCCCACTTGGTTGTGCAGTGTGATCCTTTTAATGTACTACTGAATTCAGTTTGCTAGAATTTTGTTGAGTATTTTTACATATATATTTATGAGGGATATTGGCCTGCAGTTTTCTTTTGTTGTAGTATCTTTTTTTGGCATTGGTATCAGGGTAATGCTGGTCTAATAAAAAATGAGTTTGGAAGTGTTCCCTCCTCTTCAATTTTCTATAAGAGTTTGAGGAGGATTTGGTGTTAGTTTTTCACTAAATATTTTGTAGAATTCACCAGTGAAGCCATATGGCTTTGAGCTTTTCTTTCTTAGGAGGTTTTTGATGACTCATTCAATCTTCTTACTAGTTATACATCTGTTCAGATTTTTATTTCTTTGTGATTCAATCATGGTAGGTTTTTTTTTCTAGAAGTTTTTCCATTTCTTCTAGTTTATACAGTTTGTTGGTGTATAATTGTTCTTTTATTTTGGTGGCATTGGTAGTGTCTAATCTTTCATTTCTGATTTTATTTGAGTCTTCTCTATCTTAATCTAGGGAAAGCTTTGTCAGGTTTTTTGATCTTTTCAAAAATGTTAGTTTTACTTATTTTATATTCTCTATTTTATTTATTTCTACTCTAATCTTTATTATTTCCTTTCTCCTACTAACTTTGAGCTTGGCTTCCTAATTTTTTTTCTAGTTCCCTGAGGTGCAGAGTTAAGTTGTTTATCTGAGATCTTTCTTCTTCTTTATTGTAGATGTTATTGCTGTAAATTCCTTGCTCAGTACAGTACAGATTTTGCTTCATCCTGTAAGTTTTGCTGTGTTGTGTTTCAATTTTCTTTTGTCTCAAGGTATATTTTGATTTCATTTTTTATTTCTTCTTTGACCCATTGGTTGTTTAACAGTATACTGTTAAATTTACACATATTTGTGAATTTTTCAGTTTTCCTTATATACTGATTTTTAGTTTCACTACATGTGGTTGGAAAAGATACTTGGCATGGTTTTAATCTTATTAAATTTGTTAAGATTTGTTTTTTTTACTTAATATGTGATATATCCTAGACAATGTTCTGTGTGTCCTTGAGAAGGACCTGTATTTTGCTGCTCTTGGGTGGAAAGATCAGTATATGTCTGTTTGGTCTATAGTGTTGGTCAAATCATCAGTTTCCTTATTGATTTTCTGTCTGGATGTTCTGTACATCATTAAAAAGCAGGGTATTGAAATCTATTATTTTTGTGTTGTCTAATTCTTCTTTCAATTCTGTCAATAATTTTGTCATATATTTAGATGCTCTCATGTTGGAGGCATATGTATTTATAATTGTTATTTAATCCTCATGAGTTGAACCTTTTATCCTTATATATTGTCCCTTTGTTCTTCTGAGAGTTTTTGGCTTAAAGTCTATTTTGTCTGATATAAGTATGGAGACCTCTGCTCTTTTTTGGAAACCATTTGCATGGAATATCTTTTTCCATCCTTTTACTTTCAAACTATATATATCCTGAAGTCTAAAATAAGCTTCTTATAGACAGCATAGAATTGGATCTTGCTCTTTTTTGTTTTTATCCATTCAGCCACTTTATGTCTTTTAATTGGGAAGATTCATCCATTTACATTTAAAATAATTGTTGTTAGGGAAGGACTTACTATTGACATTTAGTTGTTTTCTCTCTGTCTTGTAGCTCTTTTGTCTCTCTTTTCCTCTCTTGCTCTCTTCTTTTCCTTTGTGTTTCATTGAGTTTTTTTATTGAGGTATAATTGAACTATAACATTACATTAGTTTCAGGTATACAGTACAATACTTTGATATTCATATATGTTGTGAAATGATTACCAATAAGTCTAGTTAACGTCTGTCATGTTACATAATTACAGAAAAAATTTATTTGTCTTGTGATGAGAACTTTTAAGATCTAGCCTCTTAGCAACTTTCAAATATGCAATACAGTGTCATTAACTATAGTCACCATGCTGTACATTGCAATGACTTATTTATTTCATAACTGGAGGTTTATAACTTTTGACCTCCTTTACCTGTTTTACACCCCCCCAACCTCCCACTTCTGGCAAGCACCCAAATGTTCTGTGTATCTATGAACTTGTTTTATTATTTATTTATTTATTTTAGGATTCCACTTATAAGTGAGATTATATGGTATTTGTCTTACTCTGACTTGTTCCACTTAGCATAATGCCCCCAAGGTCCATCCATGTTGTCATAAATGGCAAGATTTCATTCTTTTTTATGGATGAACACTATTCAATTGTGTCTATATATTTTCTTTATCCATTCATCCATCCATGGACACTTAGGTTGTTTCCATATCTTGGCTATTGTAAATAATGCTGCAGTGAACATGTATCTTTTGATTTAATATTTTCATTTTATTCAGATAAAAGGAATTGCTGGATCATATGGTAGGCCTATTTTTAATTTTTTGAGGAACCTTCGTACTATATTCCGTAGTGGCTGCACTAATTTACATTCCACCAACAGTGTTCAAGAGGTCCCTTTTTCTACATCCTCACCAACAATTGTTATTTCTTGTCTTTTTGATAATAGCCATTTTAACAGGCATGAGGTGATATCCCACGGTGGGTTCTTTTTTGAGGCATGCGGGATCTCTTCGCTATGGCATGCAGTCTGCTTGGATTTCCCTCTAGTTGCGGTGCACGGGCTTCTCTCTAGTTGTGGTGTGTGGGTTTTCTCTCTTTAGTTGTGGCACGCAGGCTCCAGAGCATGTGGACTCTGTAGTTTTTGGCACATGGGCTCTCTCGTAGAGGCGCATGAGGTCAATAGTTGTGGCACACGGGCTTAGTTGCCCTGCAGCATGTGGGATCTTAGTTCCCCAACCAGGGATTGAACCCACGTCCCCTGAATTGGAAGGTGGATTCTTTACTACTGGACCCCCAGGGACATTCCACCAATTACCTTCTTTTGTATTGTGTATCCATTAACATATTTCAATATAGTTAGCTTTGTCTTTTAACTTCTATACCAAAATTAAAAGTGATTTATACATCCCCGTTACAGTATTACAGTATTTTGTATTTGTCCTTGTATTTAAATTTACTTGCAAACTTTATATTGATACTTTAATGTATGCTTTCATGTTGCTGTTTAGTGTCCTTTGTTCTAACTTGAAGGATTCCCTTTAGCACTCTTATAAAGTAGGTCTAGTTGTGATGAACTTCCTCAGCCTTTCTCTCTCTCTCTCTCTCTCTTTCTTTCTTTTATTGGCCAGCCATGGTATTTTCAGTCGGCAGTTTTGTTTTTTGTGTTTTTTTTTAGCATTTTGAAGATATTATCCTACTTCCTTCTGACCTGAAGCTTTCTGCTGAGAAATCCTTTCATAGTTTTATGTGGTTCCCTTGCACATGACAAATTTCTTTTCTTTTGTTACTTTCAAAATTCTCTCTTTGTTTCTGACATTTGGCAATTTGTAAATTGTCTCAGTGTGGATTTTTTTGTATCTTAATTGTGATTTATTTTTAGGCTTCTGGAATCTGGATGTCTGTTTCCTTTCCAGATTTGGGAAGTTTTTAGCCATTATTTAAATAAACTTCCTGCACCTTTCTCTCTGTCTTTTCCTTCTGGGACTAATAAACAAACTATGGGAATCCTTATAGGATTTAGGTTTTCTTCACTCATTTTTATTTATATTTATTTATTTTGCCCCTCTGGATAATTTCAAATGACTTGCTTTTGAGTTCTCTGATTCTTTCCTTTGTTCAGGTCTGCTGTTGAACTCCTCTAGTTAATTTTTCAGTTCAGTTACTGTAATCCTCAGCCCCCCAATTTCTCTTTGATTCTTTTAAAATATTTTTTCTTTGCTGAAATTATCATTTTGTTTACTCATCATTTTCCTGAGCTCACTGAGCATCTGTATGACTGTTGTTCTGAATTCCTTGTCAGGTAATTCATATATCTCATTTTTTTGTAGGATCAGTTTCTACAGATTTATATTGTTCCTTTGCCTGGGCCATTTTCCTTTGCTTCTTTACATTCTTTGTCAGTTTGTGTTGATATCTGCACATTTGAAAAAGCAACCACTTCTCTTCCTTTATGTACTAGCTTCTTACAGGGGAAGACCTTCACCAATCAGCCTGCCTAGAGCTTCTGAGAGCTTTTCAAGCCTTTTATGTGGATGTATCTTCCCTGGATTTGTGCGTGAAGATTCCTAGTTAGAGGGATTTGCTGGTTGCTTATTTCAGGAGCTTATAATCCCTGTTCCCTGTGGTGTCTGTCTGCTGTACCATGGGTCTTCTCAGTCAGCAGCACACTGCTCAGCTCTTTTAAGCTCTCAGCAGCCTCCAGGCATCTGGAGTGCCATCTGTGCTCTGAGACAGGTGAGGTAGCAGCCACTCCTCAGGCAGCCTCCCCTGATCCTCCCATGAAAGTCAGAATGTTGGACATACGGTCCAGTCTTCTCTTTCCCTCCCCAGGAAGAAGCCAGGAGCTGGTAGTTTCCTCCCAATCATGTGATACTATGCCAGGGAGAGGGACTATGTCAAGAAGGTGCCGCAGATTTTCCTGTTGGTTTCACTGTAGCTGGTTCTGTGCAGTCTGGGTAGCAGGAGCTTCATAACTGTTTCCCAGATTTCTCACAAAGGATATTGGTCTGTGTATTGTTTCTGAATAAGTATCTCTGTGGGACGAAGGAAGATCTGGGGCTTCCTATTCCACCATCTTGCTAGCCTGCTATGGTATTGCTCTCTCTTTTTGTGAATCGCTTCAATGTCTGCCTTAGTAGAAGACACCTAGATTCTTATATCTGCTTCTGTAATCAATCCCTTGTCTTATGTTGGGCTGGTGGAAGCATATGAGGAAAACTGACCTCATGCAAATATGCGTTTGGAAAAAGAAGGATTATTTTTGTGGCCAAATCAAACGATTTTGCATGTTTTTTTTACTAGACACCAAATCAAACAATTTTGCATGTTTTTTTATTAGACACCCTAACTCAACAGGTAGTAGTTCTTAACATTAATGGCAATGTGAAATCTGAAAGTATATAAACTTTCATATGCCATGACGTTAAAATCCATTGATCAGTACTCTGCTGTGAATGAGTCTTTTACCTGCACATCATTCCATGACATCATGTATCGTTCATTTGGAAAATATTACTTTATTGAGTTAAGTAGATCTTCTAAATATTGACTCATGATTATATAATACTATGAAAAATTTTAAAATTGATCTGACCACCAATCACGTCAGAAATGTCTTATGATGGCAAACTCATAGTGGTGAATACAAGTTTTCCAAAATTCTAATTTTCACTTGATTGCTTGAATTTTATCGTTAGCAACGACTAATGATTAACATAGTCTCAGTTGTTTTCTCTGGAATGACAGGTTCACTTCATTGTTTCTTGAGAAAGTATCTGCTATATATCCTAGTTTGAAAAACCTTATTCTGTCCATCAAACACTCTGTCAAGTAAAATAGTGTCACGTGAAAAACGTAGCTAGTTCAGTTTGCAACTCAATTGCATAAGTACTTGCGAGACAACAGTCGCAATTCTGTATCTATTAGAAGTGTTTTGTGCATAACTCTCATTGTATTACATAGAATATTTAAAAGATTTATACTCAGTAGTTGAGATTTATTAAAATTAAGGCTTATTGCCCTACATCAAGGACATTCTTAAATGGAAATGGCATTCCCCCGAAAAGAACATAGCTTTAAAGAATATGATGAATATTAGTACAAATGGCTGTTGCTGCCTTGATTTATACTAGGCAGGCAGCATTTTTATCAAACGTTGCTTTTACATTATCCGTACAAATGTCAAGACAGTGAAAAGGAAAAGTTACATCTCAGCATTATCATGGGAATAGTTTTAACCTCACAGAGTCCCTAAAAGGTTCCCTGCAGACCACACTTTGAGAACTGCTAGTTTGAGCTGCTATAACAAATATACCCAAGAATACAGAGGATTGAATAAGATAAAAGTTTATTCACTCATTGAACTGCTTAGAGCAGTGGTTCTCATCTGGGGGCAAATTTTGCCCCAGATATTTGGCGACATCTGGAGACATTCACGGTTGCCACAACTAGCGAGAGAGGAGTCACTGGTATCCAGGGATGCTACTGAACTTCCTACAACGCTTGGAGCACTCTCTCATAATAATGAATTATTCTGCCTAAATGACAGTAGTGCCAAGTTTCAGAAACTCTGATCTAAAGAAAGGAGGGCAGGCCAGGAAGATGGTGGCATACTCTACACCGTTGTTGAAGGGCTCAAGTTCCTTGTTTCTAATTGTCCTGTTGTTCCACAAGGAGTTTTCCTCATCCACAGAGTCAATCCTGGCTCACTGGAACAATATCTCCTTTCTACGAGGGGCAAAGATAAGAAGTTGAGGGCAGGCAAGTGGCTCTTAAGAAAATGATGTGAAAGTTGCACACATCCTTCCAGGTACTTGTGTTCCATTGGCAAGGACTTGATCAAATGGCCAGGTTAAGACTGTCATAGAAGAAGGGATTCCATTTAGAAGAGATATGCAGAGGGTGGTTACTGGGGGAAATTAGCAGTATCCACCATGATAGGGAAATACTTAAAAACACTTGAAAGGGTGCTGAAAGAAGCCAGAGGTCTTTAATAATAGAACAACTTAAAATTCCTATTTATATATAATATAGCAATTGATTTTTAATATATAAAAAACCAAACACAATCCTTGTGATATTTTTCAAACACTGAGTTGATAAAAATATATTTTACCTTTCACCTTCTGGAAGCAAATGAATTCCTTGGGGACCTAGTAAATAGACTTGCCCAAAGGAAGAATGTGTTCTTTTGGGAAGTCACCAGCTCCTGCATAATGTTAATAATTGGCATCTGACTGGTTTATGGAACTTATCTTTGGGATTCATTAAAATCCTGCATCTCTTACTAGAAAAAGGATGGAGAGACACTGACTTCCTGTCAAAACCAGCAAGGTCTGGATGAAGGCCCCTTGGAAGTCTCATTCCTGTGAGCTGGTAAACATTTATTGCTAATTTGAAATGAGATGCTTAGTTACATAATTTCATTCCAATGAAGCTGCTAATTAATTGACAGGGCATCTTCGAGTGCTTTACACAGTGTGAGTAAAACGCAGCAGCATCTTGAGCCTGTTACCTGTGACCCTTTGGGAGAGATCAGTAAATAACTATTTAAAAGGCTGGAAACAGAGTTTGTTATAAATGAAAAGAAGAGGCCAGCCTCAGGGAGATCCAGGCTCAGGACCACCTCTGGCTCAAAGTCTTACAGCTTTCTCATCAGGCTCTTTCTTGAGAGAGAGTAATGAAAAGAAAGAGAAGAAAGAAAAAAGAAAGAAAAAAAAAAAAAAACCCAACCTCTCAACCTCTTACTGAACATTTACCACATGCCCAATCATGTGCTAGGAAATTACAAAAGAAATGTAAGACATTAAAGCATCTGCCCAATTATTTTTTGTTTTTTTTGTGGGTTTTTTTGGCTGTGTTGGGTCTTTGTTGCTGCGCGCAGGCTTTCTCTAGTTGTGGTGAGTGGGGGCTACTCTTCGCTGCAGTGCGTGGGCTTCTCATTGCAGTGGCTTCTCTTGTTGTGGAGCATGGGCTCTAGGCTCATGGGCTTCAGTAGTTGTGGCACATGGGCTCAGTAGTTGTGGTTCACGGGCTCAGTAGTTGTGGCGCACAGGCTTAGTTGCTCCGCGGCATGTGGGATCTTCCTGGACCAGGGCTCGAACCTACGTCTCTTGCATTGGCAGGCGGATTCTTAACCACTGCGCCACCAGGGAGGTTCCCCCAATTGTTGTTTTAAGGCATAGTGTTTGTTTGGAAGTTAGGGGTTTGGCTTTGCCTCCGCTAACCTTTAACTCACCCCGTTCTTCCCTGTCTTTCTGTCTCTGATCCTCCTCAAACCTTTCCCTGCAGATGGATCATCAGTGTCCAGTTAATCTCTAAAGAGCACAGTTAAGTTTGTGTTAATGGTCAAAAGAATTCTAAATTGAAATCAATTTTTCAAATAAAATGCATTATTTTACTCCCTGCATACTCCAGCCCATTGGACTGGGAATATGCTACACAGGAATAAACATTTATTTGCACACAGGTACATGATCTCCTTGTTACTTCACTAGCCTACACTGAAGAAGATATTACTGGAACGAGAGTTTCATCAGTTCATGCAGAAGCAAAAACGTGTGGGGCAGGCAAGCTGGCTGTCTAGGTATTCTACTAAATGTTAGCGTTGACTCAGGATCTTTCAAAATCAGTTCTGAAAAGGCTCAAAGGCTGCATTATCACATCTTTACATCTTATTATTGGTTGTATTTTAATAAAGAATAAAATAAGGTCAGGTATAGATTTATCACCCAATCCAAAGAGTTTCATCTAGTTTATGACCCTATATTACCCAGTCTCTAACTGGCATCATACGTCTTTATTTTTAAAATAGTCTTTTTTTTTTTAAATAGTCTATATTTTTAAAATAGTCTTTGAAAAGGTGTACTCACAGATGTATCAACTATTTTGCATATCTCTAGTTCTCTGTCACTGGGTAGCAGCAGAAACCTTATCACTTCATGTCTGAATGTCTCTATGGGCATGAAATTGTTAAGAAGCACCTTAGTGAATAACTGACTCAAGAATTCATTGCTTAAAAACAAGATAATGTCTCTTTAGCAGAAGCATGCAGAACCCCAGAGAGATTATAACTCATAGAGAATTGTTAAAGGACAGACACTATCTCATTTCTCTTTCTCACATGTCCGCACATACCTACTTAAATCCTCACCAATAAAAAGGCATGCAACACGAATCAGAGGAGAAGCATATTTGCTGTCCTCACTGAAGTGATGGTTAACTTTTCTTCAGTCATGCCCAGTGCCTGGAATCACCTTAAAAAGCTTCATCCTACAGGAGCTGGGCAACTATGAGCCAGTTCTGTCCACTGACAGAAGGAGTTAGTCTGTGACCCTCCGAGGCCCACTTCCACCAACACCTCAGAATTTTAACATGAACCCAACAAGTCTGCATGACATATGTGCACATGTCCATTATGTATTGCAACCAGAATGCAAGAGCAGAGTGGACGCACAGGCACGTGATTAATACCTGGTTGTGGTCATGATTCAGCCCTTTCTATTTTGGGGCTACTGTTGACCAGGTTACTTAGCAGTCACAGAGTGATCCATATTGGGGCAAACATTTATGGACTTATATATCTATGGATTATAATATATATCTTTGGATATATAGAGATATAATAATATCTATGGATATATATATGTTATATGAGATTATATATAGCAAATATATATATAATACATCTTTGTATATTGTAGACTTTCTGGACATTCAGGTCCCTTTTGTAGGAAATTCTGAGGCTTTAGAACATTGGCCTTCTGGCCTGTGAGATTGTTGTTTCTCTCCACATGGTAGATTCAGTTGAAACACAGGCAAACCCATTTATGAAGACACATAGGAGAAATGGTAATCGTTTTGCCAAGTCCCAGTTGCCCTCACGTCATGAGCATCATAAGTATTTTATCAGATCTTATTTCCAGTAGGTCAGGGTCCAACGTGGGCCCTCATTCCTACAGCTGGAGACCTTTTTGTAGGTATGTACTATAATTCAGTTTATTTTCATGTATTTATTTTAGCTCAGTGCAAAATATAAATTAATAAAATAAAATGTTCAGGATGCGATATTTTTTTAGACCCCAGATGTTCAGCATTTCTTAGTATGCATGTGATGGAACTAGAAAACATATATATGGACTGACATGTTTCTAAGGCTGTGAGTAGATATGGTGAAATGACTTAAGACAAAAAATGACTTATTCCTAACGCTCTTATTTGCTGTCCTCTTGAGGTGAGACAGTTTTAATTGGCTTCTGACATGTCATGAAGACATCCTCACCTCTGGATATTTATATCATGACTATGAAAACTTTATTTACAGTAGTTATTAATTTTTAACAGTTATTTTAAATTTCTTGGTGAACACATTTAAAGGTATTTCCAGAATCCATGTTTTGCTACTAATCGCGTATGTCCTGAAACTGTATGGTGAGATAAAAGTTTTCAGCGTTTGCTGTGTGAGGAAACAGAAGTTTGACTGAGAATGAGAATAATAAAACCCAGGGTTTGTTACCATCATTTTCAAACCACAGCCTGTAGTGCTGGGTTTTTCTATGAGCGGGTTTTCTTTTCTTTCCTTTTCTTAAAATTTTGGCCGAGCTGTGCACCTTGTGGGATCTTAGTTCTCTGACCAGGGATTGAACCCAGGCCCCTGCAGTGAAAGGGCAGAGTCCTAACCACTGGACCTCCAGGGAATTCCCTTCCTTGCTGGTTTTCTTATATGTTTACTAGCATCAATATTGAGGCTGACCATATCTCTGAGGAAGCCCATCATGAAGGTGGCTGGGACACGGACTCTGGCATATACTTAAGTTTATTGAAAAGACATAGTCTGTCATTGACAGTCCTGTACTTAGGTGGCGTTTCTGAATGTACATTTTGAGAAATTATTTGGAAGATTGAACTTCATTTTAAAAAGCTACTTTAGGATATTGTGCTAAATTTCAAATTTCAAAAGTAGCGGAAAAATCAAGTAAACTAGATGTGCCCACAATGAAATGGCAAATTTTGAAAATGACTAAGTTTTATATAAATATAATAGTTTTGAATGGCCCTATTCATGAGAAAATATATAAGAAATGATTCAATAATAATAATAATCCTGACCTTTAAAAATGTCTTTTTTCTGAAGTTTTCTTAATAAATGTGATTGTGGGCTTCCCTGGTGGTGCAGTGGTTCAGAGTCTGCCTGCCGATGCAGGGGACACGGGTTCGTACCCCAGTCTGGGAGGATGCCATGTGCCGTGGAGCAGCTGGGCCCGTGAGCCATGGCCACAGAGCCTGCGCGTCCGGAGCCTGTGCTCCGCAACGGGAGAGGCCACAACAGTGAGAGGCCCGCGTACTGCAAAAAAAAAAAAAAAAAAAATATGATTGTATGTGTTAAGTATATACTTAAAAATTTTTTAAGGCAAGATAGAAAATTTTAAAATGGGGAACAATATAGCATGCAGTTCAGAGCAAGGACTTTGGAACAAAGGTGCTGACTGGTATTGCAGGATAAGTTCCTTGGACAAAACCGCTTTGCCCAATAACTTGTTAATAAAAGGAGATAATGATAATACCTACCTTATGATGTTGCTGAGAGGGTCACATTAGAGCATCCTCAAAGAGCTTAGCACATTGTCATGAAATAATATTAACGTACTTTCATATTATCATTTATAAATTTTTTGCTTCTCAAGCAGGAAAAAAAATCCAAATTTGGAATGTTCACGTAAGATTTTTAAAAATTTACAAATAAGGTAATGGTTACTAGTTTTTAATTAAAACAGATAAATTAAGCTCTTTCTTTTACAAATTTGGTAAAATGTATGGTGTTCTCCCATATGCAAGGTAGTTTATGGTTCTATTTAGTCCCCCAAAGTAGTCATATTTTGATAGAAATATAGGCAAAAAGATATGATTCTTGCTTCTATACCTATACAAACATCCCTTCCTCATTTTTTTCCCCCAGAAATTGAAGAAGTGGAAAGTTGGGGGTTATTGATTTCACTGTTCAGGGACAAGGTTTCCTACTTGCTCTGTGACCTTGAATGAATCAGTTTACCTCTCTGTGCCTCTGGACCAGTGAGGGAGCTTTCAGCTGCAAAGCAGAGAAAACGCTCCTGAAAATGCCTTTAACAATGGCACATAGAGGCAGAGTGGTTCTGGGCTGGTTAATTCAGTGGCTCCACGATAATACCTAAGATCTAGGTTTTCTTCCCAACCATCTGTCCTTCCATCCTCAGTATCTCAGTTTTGTTCTCACCTTTTCCCCCTCGTGCACACACATTGGCTCTACAGGACCAGGCATTACACACAGACATAATCAGCTCCAGTGGAGGGACAACAGACATGTCTTTTCTGCTGTATCCTTCCTAAGACTGAGAACTTCTTTCCCACAGCTCCTCACCCCCAGGATTTCCTTTCATGACGTTGGTCATATCTGGGTCACGTATCACCCCAGCGAGTCACTTGCAAGAGTAGTAACATTGCTCTGATTGATGCAAGCAGAGTGAGATCCTATGTTGGTTAGATGAATCCAGATTTACCCCTGAGCTGGAGCTGGTGGTCTCTTTGCAGAAGGTTGAGTACATGGGTGCAGCTTTGTTCAGGATTTAATGGACTTGGGTAACAATGTACAGTATCTGCTGAAACCTTAAATTTGTTGTCCTGTAAAATGCAGGAAATACCAATTCTATCTAAGTCACAGTATTTCTTAAATGAATTAATGTTAGCGCATCTACTTATAAGCAGGCCCATGGCTGTCAAATGAACAGCAATGGTTTTATGATGAGTCTAAGCCTCCTTTGTCAATTATGTGTAAGTATAATTCTAGTCTCTCCTTCACCTGCTCCTCCACTGTTCAGCCAGGACTCTGTAGAGTTCATCACCTACTCCTTGCCATAGCTATTCCATTGCTGACTATACTGATCTCCGTAATGGTCACGTTCCAAAGCCACGTGATGAAGAAAAGTACAAACTAGGTGACTTCTAATCCCCTTCCTTTCTCTGCCAGGAGCCATTAATAATGTACAGAAAATACAATATCAAATATACGTATACTACCAAGATTCATTTTATGAAGGTGACTCAACCAAAGACATGTTCATTGTATGTTGTAAAACTACTATCTGTTTCTTCTTTCTGAGTAAGAAAGGAGAACTCAAAGGGCTTATGGTTTGGCCTGCATGCTCTCTTGCCAAGCACTGTTCTCATCCCTTGTTCAGGCCACTCTGGTGTGAGATCGTTTATGCTAATGTGATCCACCAAGAAGGACTGATTTGCCCTCGGGCCTCAGCTGGTGCCCATTTTCTTACGCCCTGGGATTTGTTTCCTCCCTACCTCTGGTTCTGTGGTTGAGACTCGTTGCCAATTCAGTTCTGACGTGGGAACACTTTCCCTTTTTTTTCCCCTGGGTTTGATTTTTCTTTGCATTTATCTGTTTCCATCAATGCAAAATACTGAAAGGTTCAGATTGATTTTCCTTCTCAAAACATGAAAGGTCTGTTTTTCAAACTTCAGTATTTCAAGAGGGAATATCTGTGATCAATATGTCTAAGAATTAAAGAGGAACTCCAGACTCCCCCTTCTGATTGTCAGTGACTCAAAGCAACCTGTTTACCCACTTGGATTCTTCCCAGCAGAAAATGTTAACAATTGTAATTATCACCATTATGCAGTATGTTCAATTGTACAATCAATATAATTGCCAAATGGAAATTATACAATAAATATAATTACTGCTTTACTCCTGTGCGGTATTTCACTGGCACTTCACATTTACTTTGTCCTTTAATTAGTAACAGGTGTAATTACAGTACTGTGCTTAGAGCTGAAGCTTGAGTAATTGGCAGGAGTGGGCACAGGGTATGGCTGTTGAGAGGGGCCATTGTGACTCATTATCCGCTGGAATTGCCTGAGGACACCACACAGCTCACCTAGTGGCCCAAAGTCAAGCTGACCTGTGGACACTCTTGGTATAAACTCCAGGTCAAGGATGCCCTGAGTCCTTGAGACACACTACTTTGTCAACCCTCCCTCTTGACTTCCGGTACCACATTGTACCTACTCTTTGTCTTTCTAGACAAACGTATCCTTTCATTAATTTAACAAGTATTTATTGAACAGTGTTTATGTGCCAAGTACTGTTCTATGTGCATGAGATATTCAGAGAACAAGAGACGCATGAAGCTTATAATCTAGTGGATAAAAGCGGACTCCACAAGAAAACAAAGAGAGGTAAGAAATGTATGGTGCTAAGTGCTAAGAAGAAAAACTACTGTAAAGTAATACTGTGTTTTGGTTGGGTGGTTAGGGAGACCTTTCCAAGATGTGACATTTGACTTGAGATACTAATGATGAAGCATACTGTTCAGGCGGTGGCTGTGGCAACTGCAAAGGTCCTCAAGGGGAACGAGATTAGGAACAAGCCTATAGTATTGCAGGGGGCGAGGATGGGAGAGAGAGAAGGAGAGGGAGTGGGGAGAGGGAGAGAGAGATGGAGAGGGAGAATGTGTGGTGTACTGAAAGAGGTAGATAGAAAGGGGTTTCAATTTTAGAGGGTTTTTAAGGAAGGTAGAGGGTTTGGTGCAGGGTTGTAGCATAACTTGATTTACATCTTGAAAGCCCCTGCTACCTGATATATAAAAAATGAATTGTTAGAGGAACAAGAACTGAAGAATACTAGATGGGGGAAATTCCAGGTAGGAGTTGCTGGTTGCTGGGCCTATAATGGTGCCAGTGGAGATGCAAAGAATGGAGGGATTTAAAAAAGTATTTGGAAGGTAGAGCCACCATTGCCTGCTGATAGAGTTGATGTGAACGTTGAGATGAAGACTGAAATCCCAATGGCTCCAGGCTTTAGACTTAGGACTTACTAAGGGGGAAGTCTGGGAAAAAGAAAACCAGTTTTAAAAGTAAGAAAACAAATCTTGTTCCATTTGAAATCTATTAGATATCCAGGTAGACAGTTGTATAAATATCCTAAAGGGAGCAGCCACTACTGTAGACATAAATGTGAGACTCAGCAGTATTGAGATAGAATGACTCATGGACCAGGGTGAGATAAGCATCAGAGACAGAAGATAGAAGAGGTCTCAGGATTGAACTGTGAGTTATTGCAGCATTAGGGGTCCAGTGCTGAAGAAGAGTCGGTAAAGAAAATTCAGAGAGAGCTGCCAGTGAGGTAGAAGGAGAGTTTGGACACTCTGGATGCCACACCACCCAAGAGAATGTATATAAGAAGAGAGGAGTTAGCAATATGAAATGTTGCTGAGAGACTAAGACGAAAGCAAAGACATGGTCTTTGGATTTGGCAAGGTGGAGGCTGCCGTTGACCTTGTCAGAAGAGTTTTAATGGAGTGATTGGGATGTAAGTGTATGTGTGTGTTGAAGATAAAATGTGAGTGGAGGAAATGCAGACAGTATGCACAGATGACTTTGGGGGAGTGCTGTGACAAAGAGTGAGGAGCCCAGCTGTAGGTGGAGGGACACAAGGGTCAAAGAAAGGCAACTCGATATTTTTGTGCGCAGAGAAGTATGGAGGATGAAGAATGGATGCTGCAAGGTGGGAGGTAGATTTCTGTGGGAACAATGTCCTTAAGTAGATGAGACATGGAATCCAGAATATAAGTGGAGGGACTGTCTCTGACAGCAGTAGAGCCTTGTCTTTCCTCGTGGCAGGAAGGAAAGCTAGAGTGTAGGCACGGATTCCGGAAGGTCAGTCCATGTAGTGGTGGGAGGACTGTTGCTGCCTCCCAGTAGTTCGTGATCTAAGGAAAGAGACACCTCGTGCACATCTCCCTATATGAGTCAGACAGCAGTCTGAGCAGAGAAGCAAGTGCGGGGTGGGAGGAATTCTTCTCCAAAGTTTGACAGAGTAGGTGGCATTTGACGTGGGCCTTTAATAATACATATCATTATGCCGTTGTGAGACTTACACATCAACAGGTTTTAGTGCATTTTCTCTAGGAGGCCCCCTGGTAAAAGTTATTTTATCAAAGAAGACACAGGTTGCTCTCTTGTTCCTAGAAATGTTAACTTTCCTCAGACATTCCACCCTTTCTCGGGCGTCACTGCCTTTTAAGATGCCCTGTTCACCTGTTGAAACTCCCTTTCTCCTTTTCCTTTGGCCAATCTTTACTTGTCTTTCAAGGCTAAGTTGAAGGGTCAACAATTCCAGAAAGGCTTCCCGATTCATCCCGCAGCCCCCTTATCAATTTGGGTTGGATCCTTCGTGTATGTCGGTGGGGCAGGTATAAGGATTCTTATTTTGTGGGTGTGTTAGGATGGGCACTGGTCCAAGCCACATGGCTGGAAGAGAAGTGCCCATGGTGGGAGCCATCCCAGAACTCAGACAAAAGAGAGCCTGCAAGCTCCAGAGGGCTGGATTGAAGGCTGCCCGAATAGGACAGTGTTGGCAGCCTTGGAAAAAGTCCTTGTTCATGTCTCCATGTACATGTGCAGTAGGTCTAGCCTTGCACTTGACTTTGGTCAAAGACCATCTTTCTACTTATGATGAGACAAGCAATTAAGAATATGGGTCTTCTTCTTTTCAAAGAGGTATTCTTTATCAAGGAACTAGATGAATTCGGTGGGTCAACTCAGTTCTCTGAGTTTTCATTTCTCCAACATGAGGGCTCCAGGATACTTTCTATGTAGACTATATGTCAGCGACACAAGCCACAGACCAAAAATTGTTCTGCAGAGTTTATAAAATTTGGTTATATATGTGAAGTGCTTGGAATAATGCATAATCAGTACAGTGTATTTGCTGTTTTTATTATTCTTTGGGATCTGGTGTGCGCTTATATTCTGGTTGATAACTTACTATAAACTCATTCTCTGGATGTTGTCCCATCTTTTTTCCCCCAAAAGATAATGCTGTGCCTGTAATCATAAGGAAAGCATGTTATCCTAGATAAACAGCACTCAAGGGCAAAAGGGTACCTGAAGTCCATGTACTTTTGATCTAAGGTAATACTAGAAAAATAAAGGTTGTTCTAGAATGTAAGCAATTCTGATAAACTTGAGAAACAAAGAAAGGTCTTGAGATCTTTAGGCTATTCATGTTTTCCTTTTTAGAAAAATTTGTCTTTAATTCTTTAGTCCCCAAACATGTAATTATAGTAAACAAAACAGAAGCAATAACTAAATTGTTCATTGACATACCTGCTTTGTCTAAATTGCTCTTGATGTGTTTCAGAATTCTTCATAATATTGCATTGACTAGTCGATCAAAAGAGAGGACATTTACTTACAAATATGTAAAAGCATCTAGAGTTTGAAAGTCAATGAATATTTGTCCAAAACTTACATACTTGTTCCACTAAAAGCCTCTGCTTCTAAGCATTTCGTTATCACTAATATATCACTTAGCTATCACTTCATAGTCATTGAAAATATGGGAAAGAAACATTGAAAATATTGCTTGAAGAAATACAGCTTATCTGGCTACTTTCATGATTTTTCAGATGCAATATGGAAGAAAAAGATACATAAACACTCTTTCCCTGGGTAGCAGATCAAACAAAGGGTAGATTTTTATCTTTGCAATAGCTCCTAGAGGAAGAAACAAAATAAAAGATGGTTTAGAAGGAAAGAAAAGCATTTATAATCCTTGGCTGTCTTATTAATAAGAAAATAGAGAAATTCTTGACATATGCGTAATAACATTACATGTGCTGACTGTCTGAGTCGGATATAATTCCAGTATGCAGTTCAGATCAGCACAGGAGATTTAAAATCCCCAAAACTTCTTACACAATCAGTCCTGATCAACTTACTTTAATCTGGGGAAAGGCTATATTTCCATATGAGGTTTAAAAAAGTGTTGGATCATTTATTTATTCACTCATTCATTCATTCCCTTTTCTTTTCCAGTTTGAATTTATAGAATATAGGTTGGGTGTAAGGTCCTGACTCTAACTGTAATGTACTTACAATAACTCAAGAAAGGGTAAATAAAGGTATAATACTAATTATTTTACTAATTTATTAACTTATTCCCTAAAGCCTAGTAGAGTGTATAGTGCCAGGCTTCTCAAACCTAAACCAAGAATACGAAGCAAATTTGTGACATTTCCTGGAATCTTCTCTCCCTGGAGTTCTGGGATGTTAGTTGCAGCTTTGCTTAATTCATGGTAGGACATGTTCTGGAAGTTGATTCACTGAATATAGTTCATGGTCTAAGTACATAGGTTGGGAAATTCTTTCATATGAAAATTTAAGTCAACAGAGAAACCAGTCTGTCTTTTACTACACCACTTTGTTTATGCAAATGTATATTTGAGCCCCTTTATCTAAAACCTTGATTTTCTCATTTATCTGCACTTATATAAACTTGTATAAGGACAGACAGCAAAGATAGTGATTTCTTACCTGCAGGGTCATATCTGTTGTGTAATATTAGGATGACTGCATAAAAAACTAGGATTTTAGATAGAGATCAAGGAAATAATCTATGCCTACTGTCTACAGCATTACAAGTTCTGCTGTATTAATCTAGTTTCCAAAATGCACTATTTTTTTCTTTCAAAAAGTTTACAGACAAGTGTCCAGAATCTTGGTTTCTGAATATGTGCGTGTGCATGTGTGTGTGTGGAGGTTGAATAATGAAAGAAGCATACTCCTGTTATGGCATTTAGGGAATTACTGTGGTGTACAGTTCCCTAAGCCTTAGTTTCCTTATCTGCAAAGTGGGGTTAGAAACTGTAAAAGGCAAGAAGACGGATGTGCCCTAAGAGCCTGCAGAAGGAACATAGGTCTGCTGACGCCTTGATTTCCTTATCTGCAGAAATGTCAGGGACTCTTGTAGGTGTTGGGAATACAATAATGAACAAGATAAGAGGTTGAATAAATGATGAATATGTGCATTCTTAGCTCTGTGCTTATACAGTGCTTGTTGTATTAAGACAGTTGGTGCTGTTGTTGTGGCTGGTATAGTAGTATATTACTAGTAGTGTGATGGTAGTAGCAGTAGTAGTGGTAGTAGTACTAGTAGTAGTGTAGCGTTAGTAGCAGCAGTGGCAGCAGTAGTTCAGTAATATTGACTCTTGTATCGGACTGGATATTTCCTGACACACTGATACCCACTTCTAATAACCAGTGCCTACCCAATCCGTAACACCGAGCAGATATTCACATACTTACTGAATGGAAACATTGAATAAATTTGTTTGTATATAATTTTATAATTAACAACTGGAAGAAAGACAGGCAGAAAGAGAATTTAGACAAACAACCATGGGATGGGATTACTCACCCTTATTTCTCACAAGGAATGAAATGATAGGAAAGTAGGAGGAGAGGAGTGGGGTACATTTCCAACATTAGCTGGAAAAATATATCAACTGTGTGATCTAATCCTATCTTCACAACAGTCCTATGAGGAAATAGGAATAGAGAGGCTAAGTCGCTTTCCCAAAGTCACAAAGCTAGTATGGTGATGGGTTTAGCCATGGAATCAGGCTTGTTTGTCTCCGAAGCCCCTTCTCTTTCCTTATCCCCCCAAGGTAAAGCCGAGAACTTCTTTTGGGGTCAACTAACACTCAAGAGTTTAGAGTTTTGAGCTTCAGGGAAAGGCTTTGCAATATGTATGTCCTATTACCGCTGAAGGAGCAAAAGAGACATCATGTTTAACTGAGCCAAGTTCAGTTTCAATTAAGCAAAAGAGACAGGCTGAACTATAGGGCTGTGGTTCAGGGTGGACAGCTTGAACTTGGCAATATCTAGATGTGGTTGCAGTTGCAACCCTCGGGGCCAGATGGCTTGCAGAAAGACCTAGACCCTG
The DNA here is from genome assembly GCF_949987515.2 of Delphinus delphis. Lineage (NCBI taxonomy): Eukaryota > Metazoa > Chordata > Mammalia > Artiodactyla > Delphinidae > Delphinus > Delphinus delphis. Next base: position 52,233,410 of record NC_082698.1, on the reverse strand, counting down.
GGCAGGAAACCTAGCCTACTTTCTCTGGAGGGAAGTAGTTTAACATATAGGATTTTGACAGTACTTTCACCAAAAGTTATTGGTGCTTTCACATTGTTTAGAATGATTTTGATTTCTTATAAGCAGTTAAATCATGAATTACCTGAAATCATTCCTGTCATGAACTGTCCATTCTCCCTTGTGGTGTTTCAATCAGCCCTCCAGGATTTCCAGGTCTATACTTAAGATTGAAAAGAAAAATCTTAGTGAAATTTATTTAAGGAGATCAACTAATTTCTTAAAGAGTAGTGGCCATTTTGATGGGAGACCTTTAAGCAGTGGTTATTGAGGAGAAAATCATCATTTAGGACTAAAAAAAGTTGACTTTTTCAGCAAGGAACTGGTAAAGGAGGTGCTCTTAGAAGAAAGAGTAATGTAAGTAGGAAACATAAAAGTAATCAGGCAGGATACCTTTGAAAGGTAACTATTACGAAAGGGAAACTATAGAACCCCTTCAGTAGATTTTTCTGTGATATGTACTAAGTGTTTTTCTTAAAAAGGTGCAAAGTACATTTCACTTCACATAAATTCAGCATTAATCAATCAATTAATTAATTCAGTGTCTAGTATATAAGAAATTATATTCAGTTCTGCTAAAAATTTAGGGAAGAGTGAAATATAGGTCATGTTTCATAGGAACATAAAGCTTACAGAGCAAGATAATAGTAAGTCATCCATATAGCAGTAATGAAAGGTGAAGGACCAAATATTTCCTGAAGACCCTCTATGTTACCCATCAGAAATGTTTAATTGTTTCCATTTTAAAGAGGAAGAAACAGAGGTTTAGACGGGTTGCACAATTTCCTCAAGGTCACAGAGGTATAGATTCAGAGAGAAGACTGAATTTAGTGCTGTATCCAGTAAACCACTTGACTCACATAAGACGGTTGTTTGGAGGTGTAGGCTGAGGTGTCAGAAGTTTAAGGAAGAGGTGGCATTTGATGTATGCATTGGAGATAGAATTGTGACAAATGGAATTTTAGAGTGTGGTCATTCTAGACTGGCAGCTTGCAGGGTTGAGGAGCAAACAAAGGGGTATGTGGCTCTTCATCAGTTTTCCCTGAGTGATTAGCATTTGAGAAACTGAAGGAAAACAAATCCAAATATCTAAGTTAGCACTGGCTTCACTGACCACTTTTGAGAGGACAATTCCATATACAGCTCTTTACCTCCTTCAGTCAATAAACAATTGTTACTGAGTGAATTCATATTCTTTTATATTGTACAAATCATATCATAATTACTTGGAAATCATATTAGCTACACATACGTAGATGGAGCTGAGCCTTTCCTCTGGTCAGGATGCCCTGATTGAATCCATATGCCTCATTTGTTGAATCAAGATCAGTGGTTTAAATGTCAAGGTCTATACCAAAAGAGCTGACAGACTCCTGTCTTTTACTGAAGCCCCCTTGATAGATGAAAAAGGCATAGTCTTACAAGAGGGGTGGACATGGATTGAGCTGACTAGAAGAAAAACATATGTCAGAAAAATTACTGAATGCTGTCAGACGATATAAAAACATCCCTAAATGTCCTTTAGCCCAAAGCACATTTGTGGACAACAAACTGTTCATTTTGATTGATATGTGATATGCACATAGGGCGATGTTTTAGATTAGAGGAAGGCAGCCTGGGGAGGACATGAATATCAGGGTGAAGAAGTTGGATTAATAGGGGATGATTTGATTATTTGGGGCAGAGAAAATAATATTTGCAGCTGTGCTTTAGAAGGACCATCTGTGAGTCATATGTAGGATGGATTATAAAGAGAAGAGTAAAGACAGAGACACCAGCCAGAAGGCTGTTGGAAAAGTTCAAGCAAGACTTCAGATTAAGTCAGTGGTAATGGAAAAGAAGAGCTGGGCTTGGACTCTAATGAGAATTCTGTTTCCACGGTAGGGATCAGCAGATTGGAAGTAGATGGTAAGGCAGCAAAAAACATCAGAAATGCCTTTCAGTATTTGAGGTTGAGAAATTCAGCTTGGTTTCAGTTTGGATATAGTAATTAACATTTTTATTTATTTATTTTTGTTTGTTATTGAAGTATAGATGATGTATAATATTATATGAGTTACAGGTGTACAATATAGTGATTCACAATTTTTAAATGTTATATTCCATTTATAGTTATTATAAAATATTGGCTATATTCCCTGTGTTGAATAATATATCTTTGTAGTTTATTTTATACATAATAGTTTGTACCTCTTAATCCCCCAGTTCCTCTCCCCACTGGTTTGTTGTCTGTATCTGTGAGTCTGTTTCTTTTCTCTTATATTCACCAGTTTGTTGTATCTTTTAGATTCCAAGTATAAGTGATATTACAGAGTATTTGTCCTTCTCTCTTTGGCTTTTTTCACCTAGCATAATACTCTCCAGGTCCATCCGTATTGTTGCAAATGGCAAAATTTTATTTTTTTTATGGCTGAGTAGTATTCCAGTGTGTGTGTGTGTGTGTGTGTGTGTGACACCTTTTTAACCTTTCTTCTGTTGATGGACATGTAGGTTCAAAGATGAAAGTGGCCTACTCTCTTCCACGTAGTAATGGAAAGATACAGTCACTCTGGAAGGTCAGGTCACTGTCTTTGGAGATACTTTACATGGTAGCGTTGCTTAAAACTATGACTTTGTCTGCAAATCAAGAACATAGCCATCTTTCACGGGTGGTCTAACATTCACAAAGATCGTAAGAGATATATAAAATCAGTAGGCAAAATTAATAAATTATAATACAAAATAAAATAAAGACTGTATTAATATGGTTATGTTTAGCCCCTTTTCTCCCTGGAGGTTATACCACCATGGAAAATCAAATCATAAGAATCAAAAGCAGAAGGCTCCTTGGCGGACAAGGAATTAGAACAATGCAAGTTGAATGGATCAAACATTTAACAACAGTGTGGTGCATTCATTTGCTCACAGAAATGGCTCTGCTGGTATGACAAGCAATTGAAATATCTCTGTCAAGTCTCCATCTCCCTATGGTCAAGATAGGCTGGGTTATGCCATGGTAACAAGTGAATCCAAAAATCTTTTGTTTTGAATTTAATTTTATTTATCTTTTTATACAGCAGGTTCTTACTAGTCATCCATTTTATACACATCAATGTATACATGTCAGTCCCAATCTCCCAATTCATCACACACATCCCCCACACACCCCACCCACCACCGCTTTCCCCCCTTGGTGTCCATACGTTTGTTCTCTACATCTGTGTCTCAACTTCTGCCCTGCAAAGCGGTTCATCTGTACCATTTTTCTAGGTTCCACATATATGCGTTAATATACGATATTTGTTTTTCTCTTTCTGACTTACTTCACTCTGTATGACAGTCTGTAGATCCATCCACATCTCTACAAATGACTCAATTTCGTTCCTTTTTATGGCTGAGTAATATTCCATTGTATATATGTACCACATCTTCTTTATCCATTCGTCTGTCGATGGGCATTTAGGTTGCTTCCATGACGTGGCTGTTGTAAATAGTGCTGCAATGAGCATTGGGGTGCATGTGTCTTTTTGAATTATGGTTTTCTCTGGGTATATGCCCAGGAGTGGGATGGCTGGGTCATATCTTAGTGGTTTAAAATGCTAAAGGTTCTTTGTTGCTCAACCTATGTGTCCATTTCACATTGGCTGTCTGTCTGGCCCATGTTACGTTTACTTGATGATTAGAGTGGTGGGATGGCTTCTATCTAGTTCACTGCTGGTTGTCATGGCAGAGAGAAAAGAGACACGTTGAACCACATACCACCAGCTCTTCAAGTTGTTGCAAATGACACATCTCACTTCAGCCCATATTCCATTAGACAAAGCAGATATTATATACTCCCCGAGTTCAGGCAGGCAGGGATGAGTGAGAATGATCCTCTTATAGGGCATTGGGAATATTTAGCATTCTGGAATGCAGTCTGTTGCACTAGTTCAGGTTCGGATGATGACCGACATTTTATCTCTGACTTTTTCTTTTCTTCCTATTTAACTAAACCTTTGATTGATTATTTTAATATGTTAAATAAAAATGCATCAATCAGGTTACAAGAAACTCTTTTTAGAGTGAGAAATTTTCTAACTCTTTAAGGTAACATTGTGTGTCTCTACCTTGATTCACTGAAGTAGACTGTACCATACAATTCAGGACAGTGCTCTTATATTTTGGAATCCACCTCACTGTATAACCCATGCATTAACAGGAACTTTATAGAATCAGAGGTGCTGACAGTCTATACAAGCTATGTATTAGTCAAGATAACTATTGTTATTTTGTAGTTATAGTAAACATCTCGGTGTCTTAATACAACAAAAGTTTCTTTCTTGTTGACATCATAGTCTGATGAGGGTCTGGTAGTTCTCTTTGATGGCTGTGCTCTGTGCCAGATATCTTCTCTTTGATACTCTATTCACACCCATCCTCCACCTTGGTGTGTGCCTCAGAGGCTGTCCTAATTAGACTTCATCAGGGGCTCCGTTGCTATCTATTTCTGGTTGGGTTTAGCCATTGGAGGACAATAACAGAAAATTACTGAAGAACAGAAGGGAATAGGTTGAAGTTTTTATTTCTGCAGTGGTCTCTCCCCTGGCAGTATGCTTCTTTTAAAGAGAAATTCTCCAGTCAAGTGGCGTTCTTCATGCAACTCTCCCTCTGGGTTCTGGAATCTATATCCTTCATTTACCTCTTCAGGCATAGGAGTAAGAATGTCTCCCCATTGTTGGTAAACACCTGGGGCACTGCATCATTCTTCGTTGCTGTCAGTAAAGCTTGCCCTTGCCTATGTAATTTGTTCCTCTGCATCCACCTCAGTTTTTCAATCTGTGTGAGCCACGTGGTTACCTACTAGGACTCTGACATATATTCTCAAAGCTGTCTGGTAATTCAAGCTCGTTCCACCTTGTGATGCTACCATCTTAAACACGTGAACTCTGTGGTTGCTGTGGAAGTAAAGGCAGACTGTGGACACTTGAACAGGGTCTTGTGGTCAGTCCTGTATGTGCAGATACTACCGCCCACATCTCATTGACCGGAACCTAGTCACGTGGCCCCAGCATAACTGAAATGCAGTCTTCTGGTGGACCCAAAAGGTGGGAAAGAAATGGGATTTGCTGAGCACAGCATTATATGTGCCACAGGCGGAGGTGGACAGTAGGTAGATGGAATGTGGGCATTAACTCAGAAAGATGATATTAAAGACATATACAAGAAGTTTGGAGGATACTAAACATTGTGCCAAAGTCAACCAGGTGCATCCTCCCATCTCTCGACCAGATGTCCTTACATTTACAGATAACATCATCATTCTCCAATTTACTCAGGCTCTCTGACCTTCAGTCTCTTCCTCTATTTATATATTAAGTTAGGACTAAACTTGCAGATTTCAGTTCTGTGGTTCTTCTGCATCCCACCTGTTCCTTTTCATTTTCACTAACGGCGACCTGGCTTAATGTGCTAGGCGAAGCTGCACACGTAAATGAGAATTGTTGGAGAAATGGTCTATAGAAAAAAAGACAACAAATGGCAGGCTCTCAGGTATGTCCACAAACATGGAAGCAAAAGGAGAAGTCATAAAGATAGACCAAGAAGGCTCAGTAAGAGGCGTAAGAATTAGCACAGTATCATCAAAGACAGTTCAGGAATGAAATTTGTGAAGGGGGCATGATCAAAGGTGACAGATTTGGGCAGGTATGAGAGGACATGCAAAGGAAGTTTAGGCATTCATGCTTACGTCTCGACCAATATTGGATTGGACTGAGCAATCAGGAGGCACTGAATGCTGCATAGTGACGATGGAGAGGAGGATGTTTCAGAGCAATGAGTGCCTGCATTCCCATCACTATCATGCTTGCTTCCTTTCCATCCTCAGCACAACAGTTTACCTGGTACCTTCCCCAAAGATCTTACTTTCTTTACCTTCTACCACATCTATTTTTCAACTCCAGATATCACTATTTTCTCTACTCTTCCTGTCTTTGAAGCACACCTTATTTGTGTTATTTAATCACAGTTGGTTCTCAATCATTACTCAATAATACTTTGATTCTTACTGATTCTCTATTCCAATGTTCTGTTCTAAATCAAACTTATTAAGCCTCTCTTAACCACACACATACCCTTCAATGAAGCTCTGCTTTTCTTCTTTCTACCTAAAATTTCTTTGTTCCTTTGACTCCTTAGTATGTTTAAGAAAGTAGAGACTTTCCTTTCTAAGGAATATGTTGCTGTTTGCTTTTCTCACTCCCCAGAACACCTTAATTCCTCTGGTTTAATTAGCATCTTCAAATACTCAGTTTCTCCACTACTGCTTACTCCTTTGCTTCAGAGATTAAGAATAGATTGAGAACAAATCATTGAAATCTCCATGACCACCTTTAGATGATATGTGTGGCCTCTTCCCCACCAGACCCTGACAATTTGCTAAACAAATGATTATCATTGGCGTAATAGCCAGTTCTTTTCATTTTCCCCAGCTAACCCTCTGCTGAAATTGCTAATAAGCTTCAGAAATGGACAATGGCAGGCAGGCGATATGGCTAGAGTGGGAGGCCTTGCTAACCCACAGGCAGCAAATCTAGAAATGAGCACGCTGCAGGAATAGTAGTCCCATCTCCAGAGGTAGAGTCTCTTCTAATCTAGTCTTCTAGTCTTCTCTAATCTCTTCTAATCTCCCCAGTACTAGGGTTATTATGTACAGACTGAACCACGTTTGAGGACTATTCACTGCTTTTCATTTGGCTTTCCCTTTGGGCTGGCTGAAGTAATGGTTTGCTTTCCAACGTTCAGATGCTTTGAGTGTGTGCTCTGTATTGTAGCTATCGCAGTGACCTTTACACCGAGCTACATATTAAAATATTTTTGTCTATTTTTTATGTATTCTAAATTTCTTCTTTATCTGTAAATTCATCCTCATCTTTATGCCCAAAATAGGAGAAATAGTACATTTGAAAACTAATCACGTAGCACATTTGCAAGGTATGTTCCCATACTTCGTCTACTTTAGCCTCAAACCAAACTATAAGGTTGATATTGTTAATTCCATGTTACAAAGAAGGAAATTGTGGCTGGGACAGGCTCAGGCTCTTGACTAGCTGGCTCTTGTTCTTTGTAGTTCCTGTTCCTGGATGCTAAGTCCTTTTATCTGCATTTCTGCTTTCCTAATTGCTTTTGACAAAAGGAAACAGGAACATGCTTGAGAAGCAATAGACTTTCCAGATGAGTTGCCAGACTAAATGACCTTTAAGGTTTGTTCCAATCTGGATGTCTCTGATTCCCTCCTGATTATAGTGTGATAGTATTAGGCAATCATTGTAATTGTCCTAGCTGAATGAGAGAGTAGCTGACTGAGTGAATTATTATTTTCAGCAATAATTTTTAATATCTTCTATTTTTATTAATTAGGAAAGAAATCCCAAGGTCTCCAAGGGAAAATGTATATTCACTTGCACTTAGAGTTCAGTAGTAAGGAGCATGGGCCACTTACTAGTAGATGATTTGGGGTAAGTTAACATTTCCTTTCTGCCCCTTAGCCCCTTATTCATAATATGGGGTGAATAACATACCTACCTGTAGAGTTTTTGTGAGGTTCAAATTACTGTGCACGTGTAAAGTGCTTAGAATGGTGCCTGGCACATAGTAAGTTCTCAATAAACAGCAGCTGACCTTATTTTTTGTAAAAATAGAAAAGATGTATAAGGAAACTGTCATTTTAAGAATAGTTAGCATCAATTGATTTACAGCTTAAAGTTGCTTATAGTATTTGACCATTGAATTTTTGCAAAACACCTTATATGCATTATCTCATTTAACCCAAACTATCAGAGACTAACAATTATTATTACCATTTAATAGATGAGGAAACGGAGGCATAAGAAAGTTATTTAACTTACTTCAGTCTCATAGATATGAATTACGTAAGAACGAATCAGACAGGTTTGTCTGGAGAAAGGCCATAGCTCTAACTAATGTGCTAAGCCTTTCTGGTATGTTTTAGATTAAACAATGATTAAATAAAATTGAAAGTCTTTTAAATGCAATTGGGAACGGTATCGTAGAATTACACCTGTATTCCATTTCTACTATAATCAGACATTTAAAATTGTATACCTTGTTAAGTCACTGGCGTGACCCGCAAAATTGTAAATAATGAAAGTAGATCCTTGCGATGAGTGTTCATTATGAAGTGCTTTACTTTCATTCTCTCACCTAAAACTCTCAGAAGAGGCTGGAGCACAGAAGGGTATGTGCCACACCCTTAACCATAGTGCTTCCCACCTTGCTCTTCATCTTGTCAATTAGATAAAAGAACAGTCAAAAATATGTTTGAGGATCTTTGTTTTTTGTTCTTTCCTGAATGCATATCAATAATAGGAGGAAAAATATCTAAAATACGTATGAGGGGAAAAAAAGATTATTTTCAAAAACAAAACCCTCTAGCTTTTAAGTAATTCATCACAGAGATAAAGCAGTACAGTTTCATGCCTCATAACAATTTAATAAATATTACTAAAATATGGCACCTGCTACCATGACTCATTAGCAAGCTGTTTGTGTAATATAAAGTTATCCAGAATTGTTTGGGGGAGTTGGTATGTTAATGTAATACACAAAGTAATCTCTGAAGAAAGTCAGGAACATATGGTCTCTGCTCATCAGCTAACCCCCAGGGATTGCGCCAGAATCTCTTTTCTTATAGCTCCATGACATTGAGAGGAGAGATGGGAAGAAGATAGGGGGAAAAAGAGCAGTGGGAAGAGAAACATTGATTACTCAAACCATCAAATTGGACTTGGAAGGATAAATCAAGAATCACAAAGTTAACATCTTCAAGGAATCTGTTAAAATACAAGTGGAACATTGCAGCATTGGAAGTTTTCAGAATATATGTTCTGAATCTTGGCACACAGTTAATCCTTTCAGCAACCACGATAAAATGCTGCATATAGCATGCCACTGGCCCACATAAATGAGTTGGACGCCATCTATCAAAATCAACATTCCTTTGAACATATTTTCAATGTTTTAAATTCCAAAGTTTACGCACATGTTAGACCATCTCTCTCTTAAAAGGAATATGATATATTTTCTAATTTAAAGAGGCCTATCTTGTCCCAATTAAATGTGTTTGAATAGAAAACTGTAGTGTTAACAACATCTGTCAGCGATCATTTACGTATAAGTAGAAGTATGTACTTTAAGGATTATGTTTATTTAATAATCATCCCTGCTCCCTGGAATTGGGAGATCAGAAACTTTTTTCTTTTACCCAATGATATGATATAACCACTAAATTTTGAATAACTCTATCATTGCAGGATAAGGCCTGGCTATTAGTTGGAACAATAAAATGATTGGTCAGTACTTTACATTCTGCAGCATCTTTTTAATGGAAGAATTATCTCAAGAGTGCATTTTTAAGACAGTTCAGTAGGGCTCTTGTGAATGCGTTGTTTTTGTTTAGTTGGAAAACTTTTAAATGAGGTATTATTTTATCACTTTTACATTTGTGTTCTTTTGTCTTAATTTGCTAATCCTTTCAGTTTCACATTTTATCCTAAGTCTAGGTAAGATGCAGCCCCAAACCTTCCCCCAGGCAAAGTCAACCTTGGGTTATTTAAAGAGTGGCTTTATGACAATTTCATAAGTAAATGTAGTTAATGAAAAAAAGCAAGGATATATACTTAAAATAAATAAATATAATAAGTAATTCTTTCACTTAAGATTTGGATTACTTCAAGAAGGAGTGGGATTAGGATATAACTATATTAATATTGATATTGGTACATATTTTATATACATATAAAGAAGATTTTCCTGAGAAAATAGAGAAGTAACAGGGAGAAAACTGAAATATGACTATAACATATCCAGACAAGAGGCTTTGTATAGAGGAAAAGAGAGCACTAAAGTTGCCAAATATAAAGATTTTATAGATAGAGTTAATATTTCTTTTATTTAGGCATCTGAGGCTTGGTCAGACTCTTCTCAATGAATCTATTTTAAGGTGAAGTTATTAAAGGGTGGCTCCCATTTCACGGAAATTATCTGAAGTTGTTTTGTGTGGAAACAGCCTGCCTCATGTGATTGTACTCTGAAGCACTCCAGCTAGAAGGCGGCTCTGTGACTTGAAATTTAAATATACAACAAATTCAATCAGGTGCCAGGGTGCCTGCCTGCCGGCCGGCCATATTGAAAGAGGGGAGAAGTGAGGGGCAGGGGGTTGAATGGAGATTGGGATGTGTGAAAGGGAAGACTTAAACTTTGGGGCTGGAAGAGCGCAGGGTGCTGCAAGAAGCAATGTGTCAAGCTGAATAATTCATGGTGCAGTACTAATTTTGACTCTGGAGAAAATTGCCTTCTCGCTGTGCCAACAGCTAGGCAGTGAGACCAAAAATCAAAGAGGAAGCTAAATGGAAGGGGAGAAAACACCCCGAATCAACACAATATCAAATTGACAACCTGTTTAAGGTTGCAAGTATTGTCAAAACACATGAATACACGTTTTAAACCTTACCTACAATTGAGCATTCAGATTTATGCACATACTGATTTCTATGCAATAATAGGTAAATATTTTATAATTATCTTCCAAAATAACTCCTTGATATTAATGCAGAGACTTCCAGTAAGGAAATAAGCATTTGTGTTGTTCATTGGTACTTGGTAAAAACAAACTGCATGTCTTGGTATAGTGTAACGGATCCATCATCATTTTCTACTTACACAGTCATATGAGTGCCAGAAATGACCTTTTGAGTTAATTAACAAAGCTGCCATAAATATGGAACTTGATAAATGTTAATATTTATTGGATTTCTAAAATCCAGATGGTCTTCCTTCCAGTTTCCTGAGTAGATGGAATTAAATAAGAGTACTTCTAAAATACTACCTTAGGCTTCCTATCTATCACCTGTTCACTTAATTCTTTTCTTTAATGATTAGAATGAATTACGAATATTTCTAAAAGCAAACCACTGATTCAAGTTTAAGCCATTAACCAGGGTTTAAACTATAGGACTTTTTGCTCAAATATAGCAGCATTTAGAAATTTGGTCCTTCATTTCCTTTTCTTTAAAGAGTTCTTTAAGGAGTTCAAATAGCTTCTCAGAGGTAAATGCAGGATTAGATAATGAAGATATTTTAGGTGAAGTCTTTCCCATTTTGTTTGTTTTGTTTTCTAAGGAAAAGCCAGATTTGACTCCGGGTCGTAGAAAGGCATCCTTGGCAGAAAAATGCCATCCCATGAGTGGCTGAATAAGAGTGTGCATCCTGCCTGCTCACAGGTAGCCAAGCGAGTCTTCTGGGACAGAGCAGGGTTTCTAAAAATCACCTCGGGCAAAGATGAGGGCTTTTCCTTAGTGGTTTGCACTGTTGTATAGGGCTGATGAGACACCGTTCTTTAGGACTGGCTGGAAATAATAGTTACTTAAAACTAGGAGACCTGGAGTTTCCCTGGTGGCACAGTGGTTGAGAGTCCACCTGCCTATGCCGGGGACACGGGTTCCTGCCCCGGTCGGGGAAGATCACACATGCTGTGGAGCGGCTGGGCCCGTGAGCCATGGCCGCTGAGCCTGCGCGTCCGGAGCCTCTGCTCTGCGACGGGAGAGGCCATAACAGTGAGAGGCCTGCGTACCGCAAAAAAAGAAAAAAAACAAAAAAAAACCCTAGGAGACCATCAGCAAGCCAGTGTAAAATTCAGTTGAGTGTGCATAGCCTTCCAGAACGCGTTTAGCTATTGCTGTGGCACCTAGTATGACATAGTATTTAGTTTGTCTTAATATAGATTTTGGGGACAGGACGGCAGGCTGGCAGCACAGAGCGTATTTTGGAGGTGCCGTTAACATACCTGTTCCTCTGAAATGCAGTGCCCTGTGCCCCTTTAGCAAGGACCTAAGGTGCCAAAGAGTGCTGAGTTTGTCAGGATGCTTGCTGTCTACTTTTTAGGTCCCTGCAATGGCAAGATCACCGTGTGGGTCATCGTGCAGGAGGGGGCTGTGGAGACAGAAGACATGGGTTCTCTTTCTAGGTCCTCCACTTACTGGTTCTTCACTCTTGGGCAAGTCCCTTCAATTTGCTTGGTTTTCATTTCCTCATATGTAAAATGATCATTTTCCTATTAGTTGGAACCATATGAAATTGCTGATATTTAACTGACCTAGGAAAACAGCAGTTTCTTAGGGTTCAAACTAATAAGTCCTTCCGAGACTTGTTCTAAGGATCAAATGCAAAGCACCTTGTACATAAGCACACAAATGCAAATTGCATACTTGTCCTGCTGGAGTCAACATTTTGTGGAGACTCAGTGAGATAGTATCTGAAAAGCAATAATAGCATTCAGTAAGAATCAGTTCCCTTCATTGTGATTCCAAGCACTTTAATTCAAGCACTTTTTAAATTTCAGCGACTGTCTTAAACTTAACACTTTTATAGTGTTTTACAACTTAGAAACTGCTTTCACATAAATTAGCTTATTTGCTTTTTATAACAACTCAATGATAAGGAGATGAATTTTCTAGAGAAGTTGTGAGGTGAGCTGGGTTATCCAGGAAGGTAGAGGAATCTTGCACATTGCTGTTTACAGTATATGGTCATAGCCACATACTCATGTCCCAGAATTAGTAAAACATTCAGCCCGGGAAACAAAACATGTCAGTGAAAGGCATGTCACTTTCCAATCTGCAGTCAGAAACAATTAGATCGGTGATCTTAAAATATTTTGATCAGAAACTAACACAACATTGTAAAGCAACTATACTCCAATAAAAGTTAAAGAAAAATTTTGATCACACAACCTAAATGTAACAATGTTAGGAGTAGGAAACATTCATTCATGTGTGATTATCTATGAATTGTCTGTGCATGACAGAAGTAACACCTTGTGAACATTATAAAGTATACATAAACATCAAAATTTTTAAAGAAAAGATTTAGAAATGAATGTATTACAAAGTTCTAATATTTTCTCCCTGTATCCCAAAGGACTGCACAATTACAGCTGCTTAAATAGCAATACTGGTGGATTTCTATGAGTTCCATGACTCCCAGGCCCTGCTGAAGGCCCCAAAGACAGGGAAAGCTTTGGGATTTGTACTCAGGTCAGAATGGTTTCTGAACTTAGTGCAGCTAGAACCCGAACATGTGACTCACAAGCGAGGGAGCAGGTATGGGGGTGCTGGCAGCCTTACTTGGAATCAAAGGTCTTATCACCCAACACTCTAATTTTGGGCAAGGTGCAAGCTCCCTCAGCCTCAGTTTCCTAAACATGGGTTTATTTTGGGATAAGAAAATAAAGAAATATTTTGGGGAAAGTACTTTCCAGTCTATATTATAAAATATAAGGCATTATCAGTGTGCTTATTTTTGTTTTCTATACCAGCATTTTGGGTAATGTAGGCAACACAGTAGAGATTTGTTGAATGAATGAATGAGAAAAGAAATTAATTAATTGGAAGAACACATTATCTTGCTATGTCACTAAAGATGTTTCCAGAAACAGAAAACATATGAAAATATATTGTCAGAGCAAGGTTTCTTGGGTTTTGTTTGTTGGCTTACTTTCAAATAATGAGAATAATGGAGATAAATGACTCCAGAATTGGTTAATTTAATAGCTCAAAGACATTGGTAAGGACCCACTGAGTTTTTTGAACAGTGACTCTCTTTGGCTGGATCTACTCAATTTCCAAGATGCTGCCACGGTTCTAAGCAGCTAGGAAGATGGCAGTGTCCATAGGCTCAGTGGCTGTTTTTATGCCACAGGCTCATTCTTTCAGGACAAGAGAAATGATACTGATAGGATTTCCTTGGCTTAATAGAGGTTCAACCTTAGGGTTGGATAAAGGGTCAAGCCTCCCTTAAACCAAAGGAATTTTATGACCAAAAAGGAGAAGCAGCTCTGGCCATCGATTGGGTCATCAGCCAACAACATTGCTCCACTAGCCTGTCCATGGCTTGTTGCTCACCCTTGCAGGCAGCCCACTGTCTCTCCTGGGGTGTGCGACCACCCAATGTGTGAGTAAGGCAGGTATCTGATTGTATTCTATCATGCTTTTTTATTTTCATTTTTGACAAAGACCTTTATTTCACAGTGACTTCTTCACAAGTTTCTTCAGGTACTAATAGAAATAGGGAAGTAAACATGCACAGTTTCCGTTTCCTCCAGCTAGGGTGTCACTCTGTTTCTCATTCATCTTACTAAAGTTCGTGGATTCTTGCTCATGACCCCCCCTTCCATGGCAAATATCAGTTAAGCACTTATATCTAGGGAAGCCCTCCTTTATTAATGTGAAGTTAATTAAGAATGTGTGCGTCTCCGACACTTATCATTATAGTGAGAAGAAATTAATTTTTTCAAGTCCAGTGAAATTTCATTAAGTGAAAAGCTTTTAACTCTTATAATAATACATGTGAAGAATTATGAGAAATAATTGGCTGTATTTCTGGAACAGATGCATTTAATAATAGGTCAGCTGAGCAAAATGACTGTAAATCAAATTTGAATGCAGGATTTCTCAGGTGATGACAAATGGGAAAATATGGCTTATTGGTAATATTTTGACTTCAGATCATTTAAAATACTCAGGACTCCTTCTTCTAGTTTCATTTCACCTCTTGCTTTTTTTTTTTTTTCATCATTCTTTTAAACTTAATGTGTTAGAGGTCTTGCTTCCAGCTATTCTTTGTTCATCTCCAATTCAAAATCTATTTCTATTTTATCAGTAATCATCAGTGCTACTACCATGATTAACATGAGTATGTCTGTGTGTATGGATTGGTGTGTGTCATGTGAACTTTAAGACAATTTTATGCAGAATCATCTTCTGTTACTACTTTTCAAGTCATTAGCATGACCAGCCAAAGTGTTCTGAATAAATTACGTAGTTCATGGCTGAAGCAAGCATTTGTTTTTCAGCAATTTGTGTTCATACACCTCAACTTATGCCAGACAGACAGACATCTAGTTACGCCATCTGACATATATGGTACTTTGAAGCTTTGTACTTAAACATTTAAAAAAGTGTGGTATTTCTGATATTCTGTGGACCTAATTTTTTCAGGCAGTATGTCTTTTTTTTTTTTTTTTTTTTTTTTTTGCGGTATGCGGGCCTCTCACTGCTGTGGCCTCTCCCATTACGGAGCCTGTCCGGATGCGCAGGCTCAGCGGCCATGGCTCATGGGCCCAGCCACTCCGCGGCCTGTGGGATCCTCCCGGACCGGGGCACGAACCCGTATCCCCTGCATCGGCAGGCGGACTCTCAACCACTGCGCCACCAGGGAAGCCCCAGGCAGTATGTCTTTGTAGTTTTAAGAACTTTGGTAATTATCTAGATTTGGTGCTTTGTAAACAATTAAAATAATACTTAATCACTTATAGAAAATATGCCAATTCCTTACTGCAAACCATCTGACTTCGTGTATGGTTTGTAAGGAAAATCCTTGGGTATTTCTGTGTATTTTATGTTTCCTTCACAAGGCCAGATGATTTCCTTCAGAACCAAGGAAAAGGAGCACTTAGAAAGTGTTGAAAATCAATTATCTTATAATTTGATATCTACTCTGGTGCACGGTCTGAAATATCAGCGGTGGTTTACAGAAAAGTCTTTCACATATTTTTAACACTGTATCTTTCTAAATGTTTTAACCAGTTTATTGCTCTTTTGTACTCAAAAGTTGTGTTTCAGCTTAATGATTACAGGTACAGAGAGTGACGTGCTTTTCTTCCCTAGAAAATTACTGAAAAACTAGACGTCAGAAATCAGATTTTCTAATCTTCGTCCAGTCTACCGTTTAGCATAAAAAGGATTCTCATATTGTGTTTCTGCAGATCACGTACACTGAGCAAACCCAGACAAAGCAGTTCTGCTGCTGATCTTGAATTAAGATAGTCTTTCCACAATTCAAAGAAAGAAATTAATAGACATGATTTTTTCAATTAAAGTTATTCTTTATTCAATTTATTTCCTGAAATTGTTCATCTTCCAGGAAGGCCTAGGATGAGCTAAAAATAGAACTTGGAAACAGCAGCTTCCACTCCATATGACAGGGTTTTGGTGAGAGTGTCTGCAGGGGTGGTGAGCTTTGTCACATGTGTCATGTGGCCACGTTTCTGGTGGCTCCTAATGGTTAAGACCATGGACTCTGCATCCTGACTATTTGGGCTCCATCACTCTTAGCCAAATCCTAGCTCAGATGTTCTAAAGTGTCATTCCGGGACCAGCAGCATCAGGATCACCTGGGAACTTGTTACAAATGCAAATTCTCAGGCCGCACTCCAGACCTACTAAATTAAATCCTCTATGCGTGGGGCCCAGAATCTACAGTTTCACATGCCCTCCAGGTGATTCTGATGTTGCCTAAAGCCTAAGAACCACTGTCCTAGATCCAGCAGTGGACAAATTGCTTAATATCTTCGTGCTTCACTTTTCCCAGTTGTAAGTGTGGATAATAATAATGTTTATCTCATAGGGTTATTGTGATGATTAAAGAAAATCGTGTAGCGATTTCTGCAAAAGTGCCTGGCATATAGTGAGTAATCTCTAAACACACAGATACGTGGCTTCTATGTGCTCCAACATTTGAGCACATTTGAAAACCAGTGTCTAATATGACATTTCTTTCTTCAGTCAGTCACTGCAGAACTAGGGTTGCAAATTCTTGACACTAATGCATATTTTAGAAAGTGAAAGGTTATTAAAATTTCATTTCATAATGTCTTTCATTAGCTTTATATTCCTTAAAGTGCCTATCTTATTTTACCTTCTAAATGAAATTCATTTTTCTTTCAGTACAAATTCATTTTTTTCCCTTGGCTCTCATCCTCATTTCTTACTTTTTTCATTTTCTTTTTGGTATTCACTTCTTTTCAGTATTCTAATAATGTATATCAAATACTCAAGGAAAATATACTTTTGGAAAAATTGATCAGCTAAAATTAATGAATATGAATGAGTATCCTGCGTTTAACATATAAGTAGGATACCACCTTTTCTCTGTCACGCAAATGGGAAGGTAAATATAATGTGGTCATTAATAATAATGAAATAATGCCATTTTGTATAAGCATTTAGCTTATGTCATACATGTTAAGGAGGTAAAATTATATTAGGAGTCTTGCTGGTATACACATTTTCCTAATTTATTCTTTTTACCAACTGCGTGAAAATTCACTGAAAAAATTCAGTCTAGAGTTGGAATAGGGAGCTAATGTTTAAGTTGGTTTGTTATCCATGAAGCAAAATTTTATTATGTTAGATATATTGGCAGGGAGATTTGGGATCCAGTTCAGTTCAGTCATTGAGGACACACTCTGCTTCACACTGTGGAAAATATGGCATCTCCAGCGTCCTCCGTTCCTAAGGAGGCTTTCATCTGTGGACTCGGCACCATCCTGTGCTAGTGCTATCCTCATTCAAGTCACTCCATAATCTGGCACACCTAGCCTCTGTATGTGGCTCTCACGTTTTCTCTGCCTGACTTCTTTGCTGTGATCGCTGTTTTCCTGATTTCCTCATGTGTCTTTCTTCTTGTGCATCTTTACTTAGGCTCTCTTCTTTACCTAGAAAGCCATCTTCTAGTTTTTTATGTCACTCCCATAGTCTCGTCTATTTTTGGATTTTAATCTGAGTTTAATAAAAATGTTTCCTGAAGCTTTGTCTTGTGGACACTAGGATTAGAAATAAAGGGCTAGAAATGGGGGTCTACGTGATTTATGGGCTGATTGCATCTAGGGAAGTGAGGATTTAGACTTGCATTGCAAAGAATGCCCAAAAAAAGAACCCAGTCTATAAAGCACTTACAAAACAAAACAAAACAAAAAACTATTCAGCTTGAATATCTGAGTTCTCCCATTGTTAAGATTCTTTCTCTAAGGGCTTCTTGAAATGATGATAGAAGTATTTGACATTGTGAGAAAAACTTATAAATTGTCCTGCACACATATTAATGAAATGTGCTACATCAAAGGACATCTAATCTTGAGCAATCAGTAACAAGTATGTCCTTAGTAGAATTATAGTAATATAGACACAGGTTTCTTAACCTCAACACTATTAAAATTTGGGGTTGGATAATTCTTTGTTGGAGCATGGGGCCACCCTGCATATGGTAGGCAGCATCCCTGGCCTCTACATACTAGATGCCAGTAGCAACATGCCCCTCCTCTCCATCAAACGGTGACAATCAAAAATGTCTGCAGTGTCACATGTCTCCTGGGAGGCAAAATCATCCTGACTTGAGATTCACTTCTCCAGACTGTAAACAATTTTTGGTAAAGAAATTAAATTCTTGAACTATTATTCTACATCTTTCCTTATACAACTGTGAAAGATGGATCCATTTTAATATGTTCTTGCAAACTGACTCTACACAAACATCCATTAAACGTCAGCAACTTTGACCTTTTTTTTTTTTTTTGCGGTACGCGGGCCTCTCACTGTTGTGACTTCTCCCGTTGCGGAGCACAGGCTCCGGACGCGCAGGCTCAGCGGCCATGGCTCACGGGCCCAGCCGCTCCGCGGCATGTGGGATCTTCCCGGAACAGGGCACGAACCCGTGTCCCCTGCATCGGCAGGTGGACTCTCAACCACTGCGCCACCAGGGAAGCCCCTGACCCAATTTTGTATTCTGTTCCAAATGATTACTTCTTGGGCTCTCTGTATATAAATTTATTAATTCTGTTTCCTTAAATTTTCTAGATGCTTTTATCTAGCATAAATAGTTTACCATAGGAAATTAGTTCTAGAACCTCAATTGTTTTGATATTAGTGGGTACACAAGATTCTAATGAATTAAAATGACTTACTTTTAATGGTATCAGACGAATAAAAATATCTTCCTTACCAAATTTCACCTCAATGCTGTGGATTTAAAGAAAGAAGGGAACAATATTGTATCACGATACTGGGAGGAAAAATTAGAAATACAACAATAAGATACGCACACACAAACACATACACAAGTTTAACTCAAAAGGATTATAAATTAAATAGAATAATATATAAATGCATAAAGATCATAACAAAAAATTCACAATGAACAAAGACAACAGAACACATGCAGAGAAAAAAATAGAAAAACAACAAAGAAGACATACAAGTTGAAATGAGATAATCATTTTACTGTTAAAATAGGAGAAAAAGACAAGAGTGGGAAGACCTTATGATTCTTCATTCACATGGGCGTGCACATGTTTTCTGGTATTATTGAATATATGTACCCAAACCTGCTGAACACCTTTGAATAGTCTTTGCTTGCTTAGGATATAGTGACATATACTTTATAATTCCCTGAACTATACAGATTATATTTTCAGGGATAAAGTAGGTGAAAAGGTTTTAAGAAGGTGAGTTTAAATCCAAGCTGCGGAATTCCAGCTGGGGCTAGAAGTGGATTTCTTATAAATGCAGATGTAGATTGAATAACAGCTTCAAGAAACCTTCAAGGTCATATTTATGGTAAATAGTTAAAATCAAGGGTGTTACGTTAAGGATCTTCTGAAGGAAGAAGATTCAGAAGATCTTCCTTGAGTTTGGGGGAATAGCTGAGGGTGGGAGTTGAGGAGAGTATGTAGGGCTTTTATTAGAAATATGCTTCCTTATCTTAAAAAGAAAAAAACTGGGCTTCCCTGGTGGCGCAGTGGTTGAGAGTCCGCCTGCCGATGCAGGGGACACGGGTTCGTGCCCCGGTCCGGGAAGATCCCACATGCCGTGGAGCGGCTGGGCCCGTGAGCCATGGCCTCTGAGCCTGCGCGTCCGGAGCCTGTGCTCCGCAACGGGAGAGGCCACAACAGTGAGAGGCCCATGTACCGCAAAAAAAAAAAAAAAAGAAAAAAAGAAAAAAACTCCTAAATATCACACCTGTTTCTCAATATCACATGCTTGATATATGCCATATAACCATATGTAATATTACATTTTATTTTTTAAAATTTATTTATTTTTGGCTGCGTTGGGTCTTCGTTGCTGCACTTGGGCTTTCTCTAGTTGTGGCAAGTAGGTGTTACTCTTCGTTGCGGTGCAAGGGCTTCTTGTTGCAGTGGCTTCTCTTGTTGCGGAGCACGGGCTCTAGTCGCATGGGCTTCAGTAGTTGTGGCACATGGGCTCAGTAGTTGTGGCTCATGGGCTCTAGAGCACAGGCTCAGTAGTTGTGGCGCACAGGCTTAGTTGCTCTGCGGCACATGGGATCTTCCTGGACCAGGGCTCGAACCCGTGTACCCTGAATTGGCGGGCAGATTCTTTACCACTGCGCCACCAGCGAAGCCCTTTATTTTGTTTTAATGCTATTTTTTTTATTAGTTTCTGCTTTATAACAAAGTGAATCAGCTATACATGTACATATATCCCCATGTCTCCTCCCTCTTGCATCTCCCTCCTGTCCTCTCTATCCCACCCCTCTAGGTGGTCACAAAGCACCGAGCTGATCTCCCTGTGCTATGTGGCTGCTTCCCACTAGCTATCTATTTTACATTTGGTAGTGTATATATGTCCATGCCACTCTCTCACTTCGTCCCAGTTTACCCGTCCCCCTCCCCATGTCCTCAAGTCCATTCTCTATGTCTGTGTCTTTTTAATACTATTTTTAAATTATAACTTTTCAAGATCTTTAGGAACACATTTAATCCATGTCTCTTCATAAATTGTAGTTTAAAAATATTTAAAACTCACATAGGGAAAAAGCCCAAAGTAGAATTTTTGCTCTGGTGCTTCTGCTTCCTTCTCTGTCCTGCACACATGGTGGGGGTGATGAAATACTGGAACAGTACCAAGGGAAGACATTTTCACTTTGCAACATCTTTAATAGTTATAAAATGATTAGAGCTCTTGATTATGGAATAGACTTGATTTGGAACTCAGGGTTTTTTCTAGGCATATATTTTAACTTGAAATCTACTATTTCCAAAAAAAAAAAAAAAATATTCGGAAGACCGAGGAAGAAAAAAATTAGGTCACGAAACATAAAAGTCGAAAGCATTCCTTCCAACCTTGTGTTTTATATATTCTCTCAAATTTTGCTTTCTTCTTCTTTATATCTCAACATCTTTCAAATAGTGTCAACAACATACAGCTTTCCAGTCCCCCTAAAATGCAAATTTTTGATACCAGAATCTGAATGCCTTCAACCGGTTCTTCTACCCATGCAAATTAGGACTCTCCAAAACCTGCTAGGACCCAATTTCTTAATTTTAGATACAAACAGATAGGAATTGGGACATAATTCTGCATGAGGCTCATCAGGGCAGAAGAAACTCAAACTAACCAACAGGGGTGAAGACACAGAAAAATTTAAGCAGGGTTTATACTGAAAACAAGAGTATGTAACAAATACAGAAGAAACAAAAGTAGTTGAAAATAAAGGAAATGAATCAATGTATATGCTAGGAAATCTCTGATTAACCAAACTCTGGGCTTCTGATGGATGACCTTAAAATTAGATTGTCAGATTAATGAGTTAACATTGAATGTCATGCCATTTAGCCTAATACGTTTTATGGCAAGTGATATGTTTTATTTTTATCAATATATGACTAATCTCTTTCCTTTGTCTTAAATTTTTGTCTATACTTTGAAAATATCTGAAGAGATAGTGGAAAACGGACAGGGTCCTCCTTCATGGAACTTATAACATAGTTTGAGTGACAGAATGGAACAATTTCTGACAGCACTTCACACACGTGCCCCCATCACACATGCCACTCATGTTTCTATACATGCTCCCTTCCAACACATAATTCACACACATACATTCCACATATTCTGACTTATTTTCTTGTTTGTTCTTTCAGAAATTAGTCAGCTAGAGGGGGGCAAGAATGGCAAGGCAAAAGGACCAGAGTCCCAGGTCTCAGAGAAAACAGGACCCTAAGGCTGTAGGCACAACTGTAGTTTTCAGACGGAAGCACGCCCTGTAAGAGCTACAAATCCACTCCCTTTCCTTTTCTAATGGCCTCTGTTTCATGTCGACAGTTATCAAAGTGCTCCAGGATGCTGGTATTAGGTTGATGATCCAGCTGAGTTTTTTTTTTTTTTTGCGGTACGTGAGCCTCTCACTGTCGTGGCCTCTCTCGTTGCGGAGCAACTGGACGCGCAGTTCAGCGGCCGTGTCTCACGGGCCCTGAGACGCGCAGGCTCAGCGGCCGTGTCTCACGGGCCCAGCCGCTCCACGGCACGTGGGATCTTCCCGGACCGGGGCACGAACCCGCGTCCCCTGCACCAGCAGGCGGACTCTCAAGCACTGCACCACCAGGGAAGCCCTCCAGCTGAGTTTTAATACTTGTGAGTTTTCATCTTTTGTCTTGTGTTGCCCTGGGACTGGTAGGCAAGTACAGATTTATTTTGTTTATTTGTTTTTTCTTTTGCCTTGTTTTTCTCCCAAAGTCCCTGTACAGGCATACCTCGTTTTGTTGCACTTCACTTTACTGAGCTTCTCAGACACTGCATTTTTCACAAATTGAAGGTTTGTGGCAACCCTGCTTCCAGAAAGTCTGTTGGCATCATTTTTCCAACAGTCTTTACTCATTTTATGTCTCAGTATCCCGTTTTGGTAATTCTCACAATATTCACACCTTTTCATTATTATTATATTTGTTATGGTGATTTCTGATCAGTGATCTCTGATGTTACTTTGTAAGTGTTTGGGGCAAACTTTGCCCTTATAAGACGGAGGACTTAATTGATAAATGTTGTGTGTGTTCTGACTGCTCCACCAACTGGCCATTCCCCATATCTCTCCCTCTTCTCAGGCCTCCCTATTCCCGGAGACACAACAATATTTAAACTAGGCTACTTAGTAACCCTACAATGGCCTCTGAGCATTCAAGCCAAAGGAAGAGTTGTGTGTCTCTTACCTTAAATCAAAAGCTAGAAATGATTAAGCTTAGTGAGGAAGGAATATTAAAAGCTGAGATAGTCTGAAAGCTAGGCTTCTTATGCCAAATGGTTAGCCTAGTTGTAAGTGCAATGGAGAAATTCTTAAAGGAAATTAAAAGTGCTAGTCCACTGAACACATGAATGATGAGAAAGTGAAGTAGGCTTATTGCTGAGACGGAGAAACCTTCAGTGGTCTGGATAGAAGATCAAATCAGCTACAACATTCCCTTAAGCCAAAACCCAATCCAGAGCAAGGCTCTAACACTCTTCAACTCTATGAAGGTTGAGAGATGAGGAAGCTGCAGAAGAAAAGGCTGAAGCTAGCAGAAGTTTGATCATGACATTGAAGGAAAGAAGCCATTTCCAAAATGTAAAAGTTCAAGATGAAGCAGCAAGTGCTGATGTAGAAGCTGCAGCAAGTTATCCAGCAGATCCAGCTAAGGTTATTAATGAAGGTGGCTACATTAAGCAACAAGTTTTTGATGTAGATGAAACAGCCCTGTGTTAGAAGAAGATGCCATCTAGGACTTTCATAGCTAGAGAAGAGAAGTCAATGCCTGGCTTCAAAGCTTCTAAGGACAGGCCGACTCTCTTGCTAGGGGTTAATGCAGCTGGTGACTTTCAGTTGAAACCAATGTTAATTTACCATTCTGAAAATCCTAGGGCCTTTAAGAACTATGCTAAATCTACTCTGCTTGTGCTCTATAAATGGAAAAACAAAGCCTGGATGACAGCACATCTGTTTACAACATGGCTTACTGAATATTTTAAGGCAACTGTTGAGACCTATTGCTCAGAAATTTGTTTTTTCAAAATATTACTGCTCACTGACAATGCATCTGGTCACTTAAGACCTCCGATAGAGATGTACAAGGAGATTAATCTTGTTTTCATGCCTGCTGATACCACTTCCATTCTGCAGCCCATGGATCAAGTAGTTATTTATACTTTAAAGACTTATTATTTAAGAAATATATTTCTTAAGGTTATAACTGCCATAGATAGTGATTCCACTGATGGTTCTGGGCAAAGTAAATTAAAAGCCTCCTGGAAGATTCAGTATTTTAGATGCCATTAAGAAAATTAGTGATCCATGGGAAGAGGTCAAAATGTTAACATTAACAGGAGTTTGGAAGAAGTTAATTCCAACCCTCATGGATGACTTTGAGGGGTTGAAGACTGCAATGGAGGAAATAACTACAGATGTGGTGGAAATAGCAAGAGAACTAGAACTAAAAGTGGAGCCTGAAGATGTGATTGAATTGCTGCAATGTCATAATAAAGCTTTCATGGATGTGGTTGGCTTCTTATGGCTGAATAGAGAGAGTGGTTGCTTGAGATGGAATCTTCTCCTGGTGAAGATGCTGTGAAGATTGATGAAACGACAACAAAGGATTTAGAATATTACATAAACTTAGTTGATAAAGCAGGGGCAGGGTGTGAGAGGCTGGACTCTAATTTTCAAAGGAGTTCTGCTGTGTGTAAAATACTACCAAACAACATTGCATGCTATAGAGAAACTGAAAGGAAGAAAACAAGAGTCAATAGATGTGGCAGACTTCACTGTTGTCTTATTTTAAGAAATTGCCACAGTCACGCCAACGCTCAGCAACCAACACCCTCATCAGTCAGCAGCCATCAACATCGAGGCAAAACGTCCACCAACAAAAGGATTATGACTCGCCGAAGGCTCAGATAATGGTTAACATATTTTAGCAATAAAGTCATTTAAAATTCAAGTATGTACATTGTTTTTTAGACATAATGTTATTGCACACTTAGTAGACTATTGTATAGTGTAAACTGAACTTTTATATGCTCTGGAAAACCAGAAAATTTGTGTGACTGGCTTTATTGATATATTTGCCTTCTTGCAGTGGTCTCGAACCAAACCAGCAATAGCTCCGAGGTATGCTAGCAGATGTACTGATATTTATTTGCTCTACCTTACCAATGTTAATATCTAAAAGGAGAAAGTACATTCTTTTTTTTAAATTTTATTTTATTTACTTTTTTATACAGCAGGTTCTTATTAGTCATCAATTTTGTACACATCAGTGTATGTACGTCAATCCCAATCTCCCAATTCATCACACCGCCATCCCCATCCCCTGCCGCTTTCCCCCGCTTGGTGTCCATACGTTTGTTCTCAACATCTGTGTCTCCATTTCTGCCCTGCAAACCGGTTCATCTGTACCATTTTTCTAGGTTCCACATATATGCATTAATATACGACATTTGCTTTTTTCTTTCTGACTTACTTGACTCTGTATGACAGTCTCTAGATCCATCCACATCTCTACAAATGACTCAATTTCGTTCCATTTTATGGCTGAGTAATATTCCATTGTATATATGTACCACATCTTCTTTAAACGTTCGTCTGTCGATGGGCATTTAGGTTGCTTCCATGACTTGGCTATTGTAAATAGTGCTGCAGTGAACATTGGGGTGCATGTGTCTTTTTGAATTATGGTTTTCTCTGGGTATATGCCCAGTAGTGGGATTGCTGGGTCATATGGTAATTCTATTTTTGGTTTTTAAGGAACCTCCATACTGTTCTCCATAGTGGCTGTATCAATTTACATTCCCACCAACAGTGCAAGAGGGTTCCCTTTTCTCCACACCCTCTCCAGCATTTGTTGTTTGTAGATTTTCTGATGATGACCATTCTAAGTGGTGTGAGGTGATACCTCATTGTAGTTTTGATTTGCATTTCTCTAATAATTAGTGATGTTGAGCAGCTTTTCATGTGCCTCTTGGCCATCTGTCTGCCTTCTTTGGAGAAATGTCTATTTAGGTCTTCTGCCCATTTTTGGATTGGGCTGTTTGTTTTTTTAATATTGAGCTGCATGAGCTCTTCATATATTTTGGAGATTAATCCTTTGTCCATTGATTCGTTTGCAAATATTTTCTGCCATTCTGAGAGTTGTCTTTTTGTTTTGTTTGTAGTTTCCTTTGCAGTGCAAAAGCTTTGAAGTTTCATTAGGTCCCATTTGTTTATTTTTGTTTTTATTTCCATTACTCTAGGAGGTGGATCAAAAAAGATCTTGCTATGATTTATGTCAAAGAGTGTTCTTCCTATGTTTTCCTCTAAGAGTTTTATAGTGTCTGGCCTTATATTTAGGTCTCTAATCCATTTTGAGTTTATTTTTGTGTATGGTGTTAGGGAGTGTTCTAATTTCATTCTTTTACATGTAGCTGTTCTGTTTTCCCAGCACCACTCATTGAAGAGACTGTCTTTTCTCCATTGTATATCCTTGCCTCCTTTGTCATAGATTAATTGATCATAGATGTGTGGGTTTATCTCTGGACTTTCTGTCCTGTTCCATTGATCTACATTTCTGTTTTTGTGCCAGAACCATATTGTCTTGATTACTGTAGCTTTCTAGTATAGTCTGAAGTCAGGGAATCTGATTCCTCCAGCTCCGTTTTTTTCCCTCAAGACCGCTTTGACTATTCGGGGTCTTTTGTGTCACCATACAAATTTTAAGATTTTTTTGTTCTAGTTCTGTAAAAAATGCCATTGGTAATTTGATGGGGATTTCATTGAATCTGTAGCTTGCTTTGGGTAGTATAGTCATTTTCACAATATTGATTCTTCCAATCCAAGAACATGGTATATCTCCATCTGTTGGTATCATCTTTAATTTCTTTCATCAGTGTCTTACAGTTTTATGCATACAGGTCTTTTGTCTCTCTAGGTAGGTTTATTCCTAGGTATTTTATTGTTTTTGTTGCAGTGGTAAATGGGAGTGTTTCCTTAATTTCCCTTTCAAGTTTTTCATCATTAGTGTATAGGAATGCAAGAGATTTCTGTGCATTAATTTTGTATCCTGCAACTTTACCAGATTCATTGATTAGCTCTAGTAGTTTTCTGTTGGCATCTTGTAGGATTCTCTACGTATGGTATCATGTCATCTGCAAATGCTGACAGTTTTACTTCTTCTTTTCCAATTTGAATTCCTTTTATCTCTTTTTCTTCTGTGATTGCCGTGGCTAGGACTTCCTGAACTATGTTGAATAATAGTGGTGAGAGTGGACATCCTTGTCTTGTTCTTGATCTTAGAGGAAATGCTTTCAGTTTTTCACCATTGAGAATGATGCTTGCTGTGGGTTTGTCATATATGGCCTTTATTATGTTAAGGTAGGTTCCCTCTATGCCCACTTTCTGGAGAGTTTTTATCATAAATAGGTGTTGAATTTTGTCAAAAGCTTTTTCTGCACTACTAAGATGATCATATGGTTTTTCTTCTTCAGTTTTTTAATATAGTGTATCACATTGATTGATTTGTTATATTGAAGAATACTTGCATCCCTGGGATAAATCCCACTTGATCATGGTGTATGATCCTTTTAACGTGTTGTTGAATTCTGTTTGCTAGTATTTTGTTGAGGATTTTTGCATCAATATTCATGAGTGATATTGGTCTGTTATTTTCTTTTTTTGTAGTATCTTTGTCTGGTTTTGGTGTCAGGGTGATGGTGGCCTCACAGAATGTGTTTAGGAGTGTTCCTTCCTCTGCAATTTTTGAGAAGAGTTTGAGAAGGGTGGGTGCTAACTGTTCTCTAAATGTTTGATAGAATTCACCTGTGAAGCCATCCGGTCCTGGACTTTTGTTTGTTGGAAGATTTTTAATCACAGTTTCAATTTCATTACTTGTGATTGGCCTGTTCATATTTTCTATTTCTTCCTGGTTCAGTCTTGGAAGGTTATACCTTTCTAAGAATTTGTCCATTTCTTCCAGGTTGTCCATTTTATTGACATAGAGTTGCTTGTAGTAGTCTCTTACTATGCTTTGTACTTTAGCGGTGTCTGCTGTAACTTCTCCTTTTCATTTATAATTTTATTGATTTGAGTCCTCTCCCTCTTTTTCTTGATGAGTCTGGCTAATGGTTTATCAATTTTGTTTATCTTCTCAAAGAACCAGCCTTTAGTTTTATTGATCTTTGCTATTGTTTTCTTTGTTTCTGTTTATTGCTGCTCTGATCATTATGCTTGCTTTTCTTCTACTAACTTATTGTTTTGTTTGTTCTTCTTTCTCTAGTTCCTTTAGGCGTAAGGTTAGATGGTTTATTTGAGATGTTTGTACTTTCTTGAGGTATTATTGTATTGCTGTAAACTTCCCTCTTAGAACTGTTTTGCTGCATCCCAAAGGATTTGTATCATCGTGTTTTCCTTGTCATTTGTCTCTAGATATTTTCTGATTTCCTCTTTGATTTCTTCAGTGATCTCTTGGTTATTTAGTAAAGTATTGTTTAGCCTCCATGTGTTTGTGCTTTTTACGTTTTTTTCCCTGTAATTGATTTCTAATCTCATAGTGTTGTGGTCAGAAAAGATGCTTGATATGATTTCAATTTTCTTAAATTTACTGAGACTTGATTTGTGACCCAAGATGTGATCTATCCTGGAGAATGTTCCGTGTTCCCTTGAGAAGAAAGTGTAATCTGTGCTTTTTGGATGGAATGTCCTATAAACATCAATTAAATTTATCTGGTCTACTGTGTCATTTAAAGCTTGTGTTTCCTTATTAATTTTCTGTTTGGACGATCTGTCCATTGCTGTAAGTGAGGTGTTAAAGTCCCCCACTATTATTGTGTTACTGTCAATTTCCTCTTTTAGAGCTATTAACTGTTGCCTTATGTATTGAGATGCTCCTATATTGGGTGCATATATATTTATAATTGTTATATCTTCTTCATGGATTGATCTCTTTATCATTATGTAGTGTCCTTCCTTGTCTCTTGTAACATTCTTTATTTTAAAGTCTATTTTATCTAATATGAGTATTGCTACTGCAGCTTTCTTTTGATTTCCATTTGCATGGAACATCTTTTTCCATCCCCTCACTTTCAGTCTGAATGTGTCCCTAGGTCTGAAGTGGGTCTCTTGTAGACAGCATATAGATGGGTCTTGTTTTTGTATCCATTTAGCAAGCTTGTGTCTTTTGGTTGGAGCATTTAATCCATTCACGTTAAAGGTAATTATCTATATGTATGTTCCTATTACCATTTTCTTAATTGTTCTGGGTTTGTTTTTGTAGGTCCTTTTTTTCTCTTGTGTTTCCCACTTAGAGAAGTTCCTTCAACATTTGTTATAGAGCTGGTTTGGTGGTGCTGAATTCTCTTGGCTTTTGCTTGTCTGTAAAGCTTTTGATTTCTCCATTGAATCTGAGTGAGATCCTTGCCCAGGAGAATAATCTTGGTTGTAGGTTCTTCCCTTTCATCACTTTAAGAATTTCATGCCAATCCCTTCTGGCTTGTAGAGTTTCTGCTGAGAAATCAGCTGTTAACCTTATGGGAGTTCCCTTGTATGTTATTTGTCGTTTTTCCCTGCTGCCTTTTTCTTTGTCTTTAATTTTTGCCAGTTTGATTACTATGTGTCTCCTTGGGTTTTTCCTGCATGGGACTTTCTGCACTTCCTGGATTTGGGTCACTATTTCCTTTCCCATGTTAGGGAAGTTTTTGAGTATAATCTCTTCAAATATTTTCTCAGTTCCTTTCTCTCTCTTTTCTCCTTCTGGGACCCCTATAATGTGAATGTTGTTGCATTTAATGTTGTCCCAGAGGTCTCTAAAGCTGTCTTCATTTCTTTTCATTCTTTTTTCTTTATTCTGTTCCACAGCAGTGAATTCCACCATTCTATCTTCCAGGTCACTTATCTGTTCTTTTGCCTCAGTTATTCTGCTATTGATTCCTTCTAGTGTATTTTTCATTTCAGTTATTGTGTTGTTCGTCTCTTTTTTTCTTCTTTAATTCTTTTAGATCATTGTTAAACATTTCTTGCATCTTCTCAATCTTTGCCTTCATTCTTTTTCTGAGGTCCTGGATCATCTTCACTATCATTATTCTGAATTCTTTATCTAGAAGGTTGCCTATCTTCACTTCATTTAGTTGTTTTTCTGGGGTTTTGTCATGTTCCTTCATCTGGTACATAGCCCTCTGCCTTTTCATCTTGTCTGTCTTTCTGTGAATGTGGTTTTTGTTCCACAGGCTTCAGGATTGTAGTTCTTCTTGCTTTTGCTGTCTGCCTTCTGTTGGATGAGGCTATCTAAGAGGCTTGTGCAAGTTTCCTGATGGGAGGGACTGGTGGTGCGTAGAGCTGGCTATTCATCTGGTGGGCAGAGCTCAGTAAAACTTTAATCCACTTGTCTGTTGATGGGTGGGGCTGGTTCCCTCCCTGTTGGTTGTTTGGCCTGAGGTGACCCAACAGTGGAGCCTAACTGGGCTCTTTGGTGGGGCTAATGGCGGACTCTGGGAGGGCTCACGCCAAGGAGTACTTCCCAGAATTTCTTCTGCCGGTGTCCTTGTCCTCACGGTGAGACACAGCCACCCCCGCCTTTGCAGGAGACCCTCCAACCCTAGCAGGTAGGTCTGGTTCAGTCTCCTGTGGTGTCACTGCTCCTTTCCCTGGGTCCTGATGCACACACTACTTCGTGTGTGCCTTCCAAGAGTGGAGTCTCTGTTTACCCCAGTCCTGTCTAAGTTCTGCAATCAAATCCTGTTAACCTCCAAAGTTTGATTCTCTAGGAATTCCTCTTCCTGTTGCCGGACCCCCAGGTTGGGAAGCCTGACATGGGGCTCAGAACCTTCACTCCAGTGGGTTGACTTCTGTGGTATAAGTGTTCTCCAGTTGGTGAGTTATCCACCCAGCAGTTATGGGATTTGTTTTCATTGTGCTTGAGCCCTTCCTACTGTCTCATTGTGGTTTCTCCTTTGTCTTTGGATGTGAGATATCTTTTTTGGAGAGTTCAAGTGTCTTCCTGTTGATGATTGCTCAGCAGTTAGTTGTGATTCTGGTGCTCTTGCAAGAGGGAGTGAGAGCTTGTCCTTCTACTCCACCATCTTGAACCAACCTCAGAAACTACATTCTTATGGAATTATAAAATGCTACACTATGACTGTATTACTAATATGGTTTTTAAATTATTCCTTTGACTTTTTATACAAAAAAATACATTTTCTTACTGAGGAACAATGACGGACTGACTACTGACTCTATGACTAACTTTGTGACAGTCCTGATTTCACCGTGGAAAAAAGATCCCAAAGCCATTTTAAGAACTTATTCATGATTGGTTGCTCAGCAAACCAGGTGGAAACCACTTAGAGTGGCATATGTGCACAGGAAACAGAGAATCATGCAGCCCACACCCGCAAAACTGCACCCATATGATGAACCTGTTTCCTGATATTCCAAAACACATGAAGAAATGTAGTGCTAAGACACTCAATAAATAAACTCTCTCCAAATGGAAAATTTTATAGAACATTCTGATAATTTAGGCTACGTGTGCCTAGGATATCCAAAGAGATGAATGAAGAGATTTACTATTAAAAGAATAACTACCAATTATGGAACAAAGGCATGCAGAATTGATATTAGAAAACATAATTATTAAGTAAATCAATTTGGGATCTTGAATATGAAACGTACAACAACAGTTAAAGAAGAAATTAGTCACCTGGAAGAAAATACTATTTATACCCACATCTGATTATTTTACTCCACACATTTAATGAATTTTTTCCTGTAGTTCCCTTTGCTTTAAGATAAAAATTAAAAGTTCTCAGCTTGCATTGTCTATACACCCCTACAAATCCCAGCTGTACTTTCTGCATCTCTATCTCAGAGCCCTCTTCTCCCTTGTTCTCTGGGCTCCAGTTTTTCAGTTGTCCTCTTTTCTGGAGTTCTTTCAGTTTGCCATATTTTGGCCTTACACTTAATATTCTTTGAAATACTAGACGTTTCATCTTCCCAGACAAGATTTCCAAGTGAGGTCAAGGGTTCCTATCATTTATACTGTTCTGGCTTCAGTGCAGGAGTATTTATACACTTACTTACATGCCATGAGAATGTAAGCACCAAAATGGCAGAGTTTAAGCTGCTCTGTTCACTGCCACAGCCTCAGCACTTGAGATAAAGCCTAGTTTCTAGGAGGCAGGTAGTATACGTTTTGTCAGATATTTGATTAGCGTGGCTGTATGATTATTGGCTGTCTTCACTTAGACTAGGAGTTCCCCCGAAGGCAGTGCCATGCTGTTTTCTTTGTCAGGTTATCCTCTGTTTTGAGTACCGTGTCTAGCACATAAAAGTTCAATAAATATTTGTCCATGAATAAAATTATATTTTTAAGATGCATAAAGCAGGATGCCTAGTAGTATGGCTGTGTTTATGCCTGCCCTTTCTAGTAGACTGAGTTTCTAGACATTCTTCTCTTTTATTCATTTTTGAACCTCCACAGAGCCCAGCAGAATCCTTTTCAGTAAGTGCTTGCTTACTAATTATTTGGTTGGATAAGCAAATGAATGAAAACATCCACAATAATATTAGCAAATAGGATGTAAGATATGAAAAGGCTTTTTTTATTGAAACCACAGGACTTAACCCTAGAATGCTGAGCTGATATCACACCAGGAAAATTAACAGAACACATCAAAAGAAAACATTGTTAAAATCTATGTAATTATCTCAAATGCCAAGAAAGTATCTGATAAAAATTCAACAGCTATTTGACATAAACATACCAAAAGAGAAAAAATAAATAAAAGGAAGGAGAGCTGCTTTTTTCACAAGGCAGAAGTGCAAGTTTCAATGAGCATTACCTTTAATGTAGAAATGCAAGAGACTTCCTAAAACAAACAGGAATAAAGCAGACATGCCTCACCTCATTGTTGCTGATAACATTATTTAAGTTTTAAATAATCATGAAAAATAATGTTGAAAATATAATTACTAGATCTCAAAATCTTTAGTGTGCTCCTAGGATGGTCTTAAGGATAAATTAGCAGGTAAAACATTGCTTTAAATGTGTGTACTAGAAAAAGAAAAAGAAATACAATTGTTTCTTTTGGGTCATGACTAAAAGACCTAAAACACAAGTAAAAATAATACACTAAATGCTAATGGGGGAAATAGACAAAAAAGTAGCAAGTGAAAAAAATGACAAGTTATAACTACAGTATTAAAACCTAAAATCAGTTGACTATAATTTGCAAAGAAAGAACATGGATAACCTAAAAAAAAAAGCTACTGTTTGTTATTACCACTAGAAATTGCATTAGTTAGACACCGATACATGATATGATGGACTCTAAGCTTAAATTATTTCTCATGCACATAACACCTTGAATTGTAGGTATTATTGTCTCTTTTTCACCAATCAGAATCAAGGTGGGAGCATGGCTCAGCAGCTAAACACACTAAGCCAGGTTTGGTCCCTAACTAAGGGCTTTTTAGTATTACAGCAGCAAGGCCAAGAAAACACAAGTAGCAATAAAACACTAGATGAGCATATACACAAGCTGGAAGCTCACACACACACATTTTAATCCAAATAATTAAGATCAAAGCCATTATCAATATGATGGTCTTAAGAAAGGAGTGAAACATATTCCAAAATGTAACAGCAAAAATGACAATGGACAGTCGTTAGTGACACAGGAAGAATTAGGGAAAACTATCCCTTATGATGATAACCTGCCTAAATGTGATCCCTGGGGAATTTCTTCCATGTCTAGCTATGGATACTCCCTAACCAAAACATTTTTTAAAAAATAAATTGGGCCTAGGGATGGTAATCAGTTCTTGTCCAAGTTACTATATCTTGATTGCAATAACTGAAAGTGACAGACACAAAAAACACCAAACTTGTAAATCAATATCATTCTGAGTGTTTTCAATTCTTAATGCACCATACATATACATATGATTATATGTGATATGACTAAATGATTTTATATATATAAATACTTTATATATAAAGTATTTATATATATATAAAATACTAACTGTGCAAGACTTTGAGTAAGGTCCTTAGGATACTCCTTAGAATTGAAATCTCCTCCCATCCACATTCCCACTTGTATGATCAACGTGTAATGTTTGAGAGAGAGTTTGTGTATATTTCTTTAGTGTTGGTCATTGAAGTCTATTTTAGTATTTATTTCTCTTTTGTTGAAGTATGTTGAGAGCATGTGGCATGTCCCTGTCACATGTCATTTTGTGAACTCTCTCCGTACCTCTGCTACTTACACGTTATTGTTTTGTTGAGATTTGTAATTTTATTTTTGTTGATTATTTAACTTGAGGTGTTTTGGTGGAGTCTTGTTTGTATCTCCAGGTACAATAATATTTCTAATTTTCTTACATTTTTATCGCAATAATCTATCCATGTATGACCCAAATAATTAAAAAAGGTGAAAACTTTCAGACTTAATAGGATCAAGGAAGTAAACACTTTAGCATCCAGTTTTCCCAGGAAGAGAAACAATTACTCCCAGGATACTAACAGATCCTGTGTCTCCTCTTTGAACCCAGTTTTCCTCACCAGGGACCACTTATTCATTTGTACGACAAGGAGTTCTTAGTTTTATTACCACTTCTAGAAGCTGGGGACATTTAGTCATGTGTAGGACTTCTCTCTGTTCTGAACTGCATCTCAGAAAAACAGGTAGAGCCAAAGCCATCTCCAGAATTGCAGAAAAGCTTTGTCCAGCGGCACATTCTACAGTGCTGTTTTTAGGGTCATTGTAGGTTTTTTATTTGAATCCTACTTTCTTACTTACTAGCTATGTGACCATTGGCAAGGTCCTAAATCGCTATGAACCCCAGGCTTCTATTTTTCTAAAAAAGTGATCATCTTAGTGTTTACTTCCTAGACTTCTCATGAGGATAATTAGCAAGTCATAATGACAGCAAACATTCACTGAGTTTTTGACACACTTGAAATATGGTGAGTACTGTATTTTTGAGTCATTTTTAAAAATGTAATGCTAACCGTTCTATAGCGTAGTTATTTTATCTCCATTTATACGTAGGAAACTAAGGCTCAAAATGCTCACCTAATTTGTCCAAAGTCCTACAGTTAGTTGATCCAGATTTCAAACCCTCATCTCTTCGACCCTTAGTGTCTATATTTCTAGACTGGGCCTCACATATTATTCAGTGATCAATAATTTTTAGCTTTTATTAGGAAAACTTTGAAACACATTTTTCCAGAAGCTCTCAATTGACAAACATGGCGACACATCTCTTTCACACATAAATAACTCTTCTTTTCTTTTCAGTAAATGTTATAACCTATTGCTTGCATTCCCATGAATCCATTGAGTGCCGGATGTTGGAGGTACATATGATACTTTCTTATCTGTCACCTTTGTCACCTGTCTCCTGGTTCAGACATGAGAATGGGTTCTTTCCTTTATCTTCTCCATCAGTTCTGCCATCTGTAACCTCTACCTGGACTTTTGGTTTCTCAGCAAGTGCAAGAGTGCCCCAGTCTGTCATCACTGTTGCTTTTTCTTTTCTCCAACTGCTGGATCTTGAGTTAATAACTTTAAATTTGGAACCATCCATTCTTCCATAGCTGTTCTGTGCTTTTCCCATCTTTATGGAGACACACTGCAGGAATAATTCTTGCCACTGACTCACCCTTGTATTTGGTGACAGGGTCATTTTTTTTTATTGCATCACTTATTGATTTTGAACTTGATGCTTTCTTATTGAATCTAGTCAGTCTTTGTTTCTCACATTTCTTTTTCTGACTGCTAGATCTGATCAGGAGGTGGTGACCTGAAATTCTATTTATTCTGCCATTTTCCTGGATGGTCTGTGACTCACTAGTATAGGAATGAATGTTAAAATTGTTATACCTTTGAAATCTTGAAATCACTCATAAATGACAGTGATAATTGAGAGCGCAGTGAACACTAAGTGAAGTTCCTGTAAGGCTTCTGAGGAATGCTTCAGTATTGGATTTGATTCAGGAGAAAAAGATTAAAGCATTTTCCTTTCTCATCCTGATTATTCTTTTACCATATATCTAATTTTATCCCATGACAAAGAAGAGATTTGAAATTGTGTTTGAGATAGTACACTGTTTTCTTCTGAATATCGCTTTTTCACTGTTTTGACTAGAAGTACTCAATAAATGATCTTGATGGACGCTAGGAATAACTTTTATAATGAAAGGGGATGTTGAAGTGGAGAAGATTCAATGAAACGTTCCTAAATAGAAACTCCCCTTGAATATAAAGAACATGGCATTGGCAGATGACCTTGTAAGAAATGTTACTCCAGAAGATACTATTGGACCTTTTATTCTTTCCACCTCTCTGTAACTTCTTGTCTTTCTTGTCTTGTCAACATCTCACTATGTTCCTTTATTAATCCCTACCCTTGAGCCCTCGTATTGAGAGCAGCCTTCATTTTCACTTCAGTTCAAGGGTCTTGCGTCTTAATTAAGTTGTCCTTGAGTCTGACTGTCAGCCCCCAAATTCAGCTCATTATTTCTCTTTTTGGACCAGAGACCACCTGTAAAATAGGATACCTAATGATGTTCCCTGATGTTCCAGAGGCCCCCAGCTGGGTGTGCATATGAGACTTGCTAGTAGGACCTTCCTAATGTAACTCTAGAGCAAAGGCAGACCCAGACTCCATAGAGTTCCAGAGAGAACTGGAACATTTTAAATTTATGAGTGCATTTAAAAAAGGCTTTAAAAATTATTTTTGACACAAAATACAATACAATGTGCCTGAGTGATAAACAAGATAGTAAAACATTTCTAAATATATAAATTCAGTATGCATTGTATAATTGTGAGGCACAGATTACATTGATATTGTGTTGTACCCTTAGCCCAACACTGTGAGGAATTTCCAGGGGGAAAATGACTAAATAAAGTATGTTCTTAATGGAAAGAAAAATTAATCTAGAAGCAAAAGCACATGATTTTTCATTCAAATATGATATTAGTTTGCTGTGTGGCCATAGATAAATCACAGCACTTTCCTGAACTTCGTTTTCCTTATTTTTTCTTCTTTTTGTGGATAATATTGGTTACCAGATTACATATAACTGGATAAGGTTAAAGTGCAAATTAATTTATAAAGTTTTTTTGTTGTTGTTTTTTTG
The DNA here is from genome assembly GCF_949987515.2 of Delphinus delphis. Taxonomy (NCBI): domain Eukaryota; kingdom Metazoa; phylum Chordata; class Mammalia; order Artiodactyla; family Delphinidae; genus Delphinus; species Delphinus delphis. The sequence goes on along the minus strand of NC_082698.1, from coordinate 52,196,599 downwards.
CGGTACGCGGGCCTCTCACTGTTGTGGCCTCTCCCGTTGTGGAGCACAGGCTCCGGACGCGCAGGTTCAGCGGCCATGGCTCACGGGCCCAGCTGCTCCGCGGCATGTAGGATCCTCCCGGGCCAGGGCATGAACCCGTCTCCCCTGCATCGGCAGGCGGACTCTCAACCACTGCGCCACCAGGGAAGCCCTGTAAAGTATTTTTGAAATGTAGGAGACTTTGGCCTTTAAAATGGCAGAGTAAAGACAATACAGCCCCTTCTCCTTGTGAAAATTAAAACAAGCAGAAAAAGACACCTTTAGTGAAACTAACCCTCAGTGAAATATATGAGGAAGGGCTCCAGATTCTAGTGTGCAGTTTCAAAAGTAGATGGTATACCCTTCTGAGCAAACAGTCTCTTATTTGGTACAGTAAAAGCTAGTTGGATTGTCCCTGTAACCCACTGAACATGATGGGACAACAGGGGGACCTGAGGCTGAAACAGGACACATTGAAACCCTCTACTGTATCGGAAGCAGTCAGGTGTTGGGCCAGGGCTGGAGGAGAAACTCCCATCTGAGCAGTCCTGAGTGGCTGATCTCTCTTGGCTGGGGAGAAGTAAAGGCTACACAAACCTAAACACAGAAGCTCATTGTAATGCATTTCAAGGTCAACCAGGAACAATTGCTTTTGTACTGGATCCCAGGGTAGGGATCCAGTGAATTCCAGATACCATATTCAAAGAAACTTCCTGCATATAGTTTAAGAAGACTCACCCTATTTCAAGGTGGTGAAAAGGAGGGAAATGTTATAGGATAAATACAAAGGTACTGAAAGAAGAATAAGTGGAATGGAATAGAAAACAAATGAAAAACATTCACCAGGAAAAATTTGCCATGAAGAAGATGAAACTAATGGCCAAATATATTACCATAAGTAAACAACATACCTTATTAAGGCAATGACCTTTCTAAAGTGTTGAAGCAGAGATCCAGAACACAAGAAATTAAGGAAAAGCATAGCAATAAAAACAAAAGATCACATCAAAGTACTCATTCACACCCATCATTATCTGTCCTAGGTCAGATAAACAAAAAAACCCAACAAAACAAATCCAACCCAACCCAACCCAAACCAAAACAAAACCAAAAAACAGAAGGAGATGGCATATAAGCAGATAAAACAAGGAAAATAGAAAAGAATGTTAAAACTAACAAAGAAATGAAAGTATATTGGAAGTAACACAAAGGAGAATAGAAATTGCTGAAATATATCATGAAAGGCGTGGAAATTGAATAAAGTGAAACAGAAATTTTCAATAAACAATGAGTTAAAATGATCATAAGATTAGATGAAAATAACTAATCTGGAAGACAACAATAAATTAAAAAGTTTCAACATATCTAAATGGTGTTCCTGAAAAGGAGAAATGAACAACATGTAGAGAAGAAAAAAATATTGAAAGTTATTTTACCAGATACGAAGACATTTTGAGAAAAAACATTTTTGACTTGAACCTGTGGTATGAAAGCCAACACTCTGGAAAAATTGGCACACAGTAATCAGCATCAATGTCCTAATTGGCTTGACTTCTGAAATAAAAGGGAATCCTTTGGGAAGCTTGGAATAAGATCAAGTGACCTCAGAATTCCCCTCCGCAATATTCTGCATTAGGGGAGAGCAGATCAATGACTCCTGTGTCTTTGGGGAAGACCATGTGACCTAGCTTCCTAAACTCAGCTAATATATTGTTCAAAGTAAAGGCAACTGACAAACATTTTCTGACATGTAATGATTCCGGGAATCTAGTTTTCAGATTCCTTTAAATGTATTCTTCCTACAAAAATGAATGGAGGAACTATGGCAAAAAGACTTGTGTATTTCTGTAGTAATGATTGATAATTATTGTAATAAACATTGTAATGGTAATACTTCTCTCAGTTATGTAAAGAATTAGATGCTCAATTTGTTGGACTTAGAAAGGGACAATAGAATCCTCTCTTGCAAAACCTTCAGTCCAGTGGAGAAAATACACATTTTATATTATAATAAAATGAATACTTAAGGTAAGTCCCAGTGTGTATAGGGGAGAGGAACTTTGGTGGCAGCAGCAATAGCCAACAGAATCTTATAAAAACATAAATCCAGTCTTATGATGCAATATGGTTTGGGTAACTTATCAGAGACCTAGGATGGATAATGATGGGTGTGAATGAGTACTTTTCTGTGATCTTTTGAACAAAGCTGTGATGAAAGTCTATATCCTCTCCTTGGCACACCCTCTTGATATCTTTATTGTTCACTGTCTGTTGCCTATGTTTATAGTAGAGATGGATCTTCTCCTAAGGGACATTTGCTTACATTCCAGACTGCTCAGGAGCCTCTGCATTTTGACCCTTTTTCTAGTTACTAATATACAGACGTTTGTTGGTTTTTCTCTTTCAATAAATTTATGGACATGATTTCTCAGAAACTTGTTCTGGACCTTCTTTTTGTCTATACTTCCTCCCTAGGATGTCATTCAGTCCAATGGCTTAATACCGTCTATATTCTGATGAGTTTCCTGAGATTCAGGTTTGTGTATTTCTGTATTTGTCTCTGTGTCTACCAGATGATTTTCAGATGCTTTCAGCACATAGCACTTTGGTCTCCTCCCCACACTCACTCCTCCCCCATTCTTCCTATTCATGATAAATGGCACCATTATACAATCAGGTGGTCACACCAGAAACCTTGTGGTTCCTCTTGATGCCTCTATGTCCCTTCCTTGTCTGTGCCACCACCACCTACTCACTCTCACCTATGAACCTTTAACTCATCCACCAGAAAACGTGTTTGTTCTTCCTCCAACATAAATCTCAACTTCAGCAACTCCTCTTCATTTCCACGACCACCAGCTATACCAGGCAAACCACCATTGTTTTACCTCTTGTCTGTTTCAGTGATCCCTACACTTTCCCCTTCCATAAACCCTTCTTCAAGGGCAATTTGAGTGACCTTCATGAACCGAAACACATCACTTCCTCGTGCAAAACCATCTTCACTGGCTTTTAGCTGCATGCAAGAGGACACGAGGAAACACCCAAACCTTACAAAGGTCCGAAGGTCCTCTCAACATAATGTGGTCTCTTCTTTGGTTTTTCCAATCTAATTTTTCACTCTTCTTCTTCCTCCTCCCGCCATTACCCCACTATACTCTAACTTAATGGTGTTTTTGAAATAATTTCTAGAAGTGTTCCTGGTCTCAATTTAAAGGAAATTTAATTACATAAAGGTCTCTGTAGAAAAACTTTCTCTGTACTCTGTCTAAATGAATGCCTCCCCAAGGGATTCTCCATCTCAGCAGCTTGTTCATTTCCTCCAGAGTAGCTGACCACAGGCTGTGGTTACGTTTTTTTGTGACCTTGTTTGTGTCCCCCTCATCTGGACTATAAGTTCCAGGAGGGTAGGGATGATGTGATTGGCTTCCTTACTCTCTGAGCTTCAGTTTCCACTATAGTGTAGTAACATAGTAGGCCCTCAAGAGTAGGCACAGAGTAGGTCCCCAATACATAATTGTTGAATGAATGATTTAAGTTCAGTTTGGTTAAAACTTTTGTTAAAAAATCAAACATTATTAGCAGCACAAAAAAAAAAAAGAAAAATGGGGAAAGAGAGAGGAGCCAGAGCATGGAAGGCATTGTAAAATTCACTGAGATTTGGGATTCAATTAGTGGTTTCAACTGACCAAGTTCTTTCCACTGAGGCAAGTCAAGAGAGGCCAGAGAGAGAACGCTGAGGAGACTGATGCTGACAACGTAGCCCACGCTGCACTCGTCGCCACCTCACCCATGGTGGTTATTACTACACAATGTACTGGGTCTCCACACGCAAGTTTCTTCCTGTGGCTTTGCCTGCCATGTTGCTCTGTAATTGGAACTGTTTATATTTCCTTTCCTGGCAAAAACCCTCGAGAGAAAGGACTTTACTTCAGTCTTACCTTATATTCATTCTTTCCAAGATTTTATTTTATTTTTCTAAAGTGCCCTAATTAGACTCAGTTTCTTCCTTGCGTTCTCAGGAACTTGAGTGACAGTAATTCTGTTAAATTTGGGGAGCCATATGAGACCGGAGCAGGGATTAGCAAACACTGGTCTGCAGGCCAAATCTAGCCTGTTTTTCTAAATAAAATTTCGTTGGAACACAGCCACACCCATTCATTTATGTGTTGCCTTCTAGCTATAACTGCAGTGCGGAGTAGGTGCTGCTGAGATTTTGTGGTCCAGAGCCAGAAATATTTACTCTCTTCTAGGAAAAGATTGCTAATATCTGAACAAGGATGTAATCTCCTTTATTCTAAGCCTTCGATATAGCGTTAGAAGAGTTTAACTGCTTTTTTGATATCTCCATTTATATATTAATAATTAATTTGAGGGGAAATCAGATTTTGTTTATACCTCCCAATATCACCTAGTCCAGACCCTATGATGTTCCAGGCATTTGCTTAATCGATACATAAAGCTTTCTGTGACCTTTCCATCCCAAGGAGTCTCTTGCTGCTTTCAGCTTCCGTGGTGTTTTGCCTCACATAGCACTTTATCTCCCAGAGTGCTGGAGCTCACCTGGTGCTTTATCTCCTGTGGCACTCACCATTTTGACCTTGCATGTGAATCATGTGTGTGCATGGCTACAGGCCTACTGGTGTGGCACTGTGTAAAGAAAATTGTAGTTTGAGTATGACAGATTGTTAGGCTCTGAGCTGCATAATGTTAGTTTGGCCAAAAAGTTCGTTCGGATTTTTCCATCCTGTGTGATGGAAAACCCGAACGAACTTTTTGGCCAACCAATAGCAAGGATTGTGCCTCTTTTGCTGACCTGGAAACTTGCCCAGTGCCTGCCACGTGGTGGACATTGGCATGAATACGCCTGAACCACACCTTTATACGAATAAGGACTTGCCTCCTTGTTTTCTATTGATGCCGATAGAAGTGGATTAAACCAAGCATTATTCAGCATACCCCACCCCAGGATATACATCCCCACGCCCCCAACACACACACACTTCAAGAACTTGAAGGTAACTTTGGGGCACTGTACTTTTATAGTCATTGGTTTGAATTCCAGCTCTATCATTTATCAAGGCACTTTGGACAAGATATAAAATATGATGTTTGATTTCATCATCTTTCACATGCAGCTGATTGTAGCCACCTCTCAGACCTGTAGGAGGAAGTAAATGAGGTATCGTCTGGAAGGAACCTGCAAGCCTCTAGGTCATGGTAGATGGTCAATAAAGGTCAGTTGTGTCCCAAAGACCTGTGACTTCTATACCAAGCCACCTAGGGAAGTCCTGCTTCCCAGCCGTGTTCTCCCACTGACTCATAGTCTCCTGGGATGTGGGAGCCACTCTTCTTGACGGCAGGTGACTTTCCTGCTCCCTGTGATTCCTGATCCCCTCATTCAATCTTTCCCACATAGCATTACAAGCTGCCACATTGCTGAAGCTAAAACTCTGAGTCATTATTGCTGTTTCTTCCATCTAGTCCATCAGCAAACCTCCCTAGATATATCTTTAATCTATCCATTTCTCAGTCATCTGCTTAGCCCAAACCACTAGTTTCTTCTCCCTGGTCTGATAGGATAAAACCTTCTTACGGGTCTTCTACCTCCATCTCCCAAGGAAGTTGGATGATCTTTTAAACACACATATCAGGCAGCGTCTTCTCAAAACTCCGAATGATTTCCCATGATGATTGTCATGAAATCAAATTCCCCTACCATGGTCTGCAGAGCCCTCATGACGATACTCCAACTAATTTTATATCCTGGAGATTTTTTGACAGTGTACCAGGCTTGAGGCCCCATGGACTGATGTCAGTGACTTCAAAAACCAAACTTTTTCCTGCCCCAGAATCTTTGCGCCTGCTGTTCGTTCTGCCTTTACACCTTTCTGCCTCTTTTTGCGTGGGTCTCTCTTTATATCTATCAGGAGACAGTTACAGTTCTACTGTCAGAAACCTCTAAGTACCCTGTGCTTCCTATCACTTTTCTTAGAATCCTGTTTTTCTACTTATTCTTATCACGATTTGTAATTCTGTATGTAGCAAGTATTTACTTCTGTGTTTGTGTGGTGAGATCCTACTTCTTTATATATGTCTGCTTGGGTCATTAGTATATGTCCAGCCCCAGTGGATTATTTTACTATATAGCAGTGCTTAATAAATTATTTTTGAGTGAATGAGTGAACGAATGAACCATGACTTTAGGTAGATTTACCTCTCCACCATATGTTTTCCTTTGAATGTAAATGGCTGGCTGAAATTCTGCCCTGTGTATTGAAATGTATCTTTTCTGAGAAGGTTGTGAATATACCAGTGATTTAAAAAAATGAATGGAAGTCCTTACATGACTTTTACTCTAAGTCCCTTTCAAGATGATGCTTTTCTCAAATCTTGGAATAAGAAAAAAATAAATGCATTTTGTTGGTTTGCTCTTCAGCATTTTAATTTTCCAAGAGCTTGGAGAATTCTCTTTGAAGTTTAGTGCACCAAAAAGTGTAATAAAATGTAGTATTTCTTCCAGGTTTCAGCTGATAAGGAACATTTTAAAATATCTTTCGGCAATCTCACAATGTATTCTCTGTAACCTTAAATGTGAAGATATTGATTTTAAAATATTGGAAGTAGTCATAAAGCTAAGATTCTGCATTAGCTGCATATCTCAGAATGATTTTAAAAAAGACAAGGGTCTTGATTTTAAGTGGAATTATGAAATGTTTTATGAGATGTTTTTTTACAAAGCCTGCATTTTCTATAACTCATGAATATTCTCATAGTGTTCTTTCACCATTTTAGACTCGAGCAAAACGAACTTGAATTCAGACTGTGTTCTAAGTATCACTGATGACATTAACTCTCCTATAAAATAAGCATATATGAATGCCTGTTTTAAAAAGCTTAAAAAATATTTTTGGGTTATGTAATATATTAATTATTGTACCATGAAGTGACAATTGTTATCCCAATTTTGCCAGCAAGGAAAGAATCTTACAGGAAAAGACCTTGCTAGAAGTCCCACTGAGAGTATAGGGCTGTTAGCATTTGGACTCAAGCTCTTTACACTGCACAGCAATATTCTTTCCATTGCTGATTGCCTTCTGGCTTTTTTATCGTCCAGTCTTGTCTTTTTTCTTTCTCCACCCCCACTACTTGATCCCAATTGCCATTCCCTTTCGCCTGTCTCCTGGAGGCCACCATTCTAATTTACATGATGTGTATATTTTGATTTCTATGTATTCTTGCAGAATGTGTATTATTTTGTATGCATGCATTTTTACTTAATGCTATTTCATGTTTTGTTTGAGTAAATACTCTACTTTTAAAGATTCCTCCATATGAGCATTCCTGTATGTGAGCATCTAAGCTTTTGCATCTCACTGTTGCGAGATACCTTCTTGGTGTGCATCTACCACATTTTCTTATCCTTTATCTCAGTGATGGAGAGCTAATTTTCTTCCAACTCCCTTCCATTTAAATGACTATGTAAATAACATACATACTTTCATACAGTATGCAACTTTTTCTTTGGGGATGTATATCTAGGAATAAATTTCCTCTGACGTAATGCATATGTCACTTAATTTGGGTCATTAGGCCTGAGTTACATTATCTTACCTAGTGGTTTTCCTGTGTCTCACACCAATTTTTTCCAATTTAATTGGTGTACAGTGATACTTTATTATTGTTTTAATTTTCCTGATTACTAATAAATTTAAGCTTCTCTTTGTTTACTTATCAGCATCAGGGTTCCCTCTTCTGTAAATTCTCTATTCATATCATTGCCTAGTTTTCTGTTTTGGCTCTTTCTCTACTTGTTGATTTGTAAGAGTTTCTTGTCATCAGTCTTAAGTATTACAAATATTGTCTCTCATTCTGTCGTCTACTAAAATTTTTAGCTTATATTTTTTGGTGCTTTCCCCATGTCACAAAAATATTCTCCTATAGTTTTTCCTAAAAACTATAGTTTTACTTCTTATACTTAGATTTTTAATTCGTGTTTGTATGTGGTGCTAGCTTATTTCTAGCTTTATTTTTGCTATAGAATGAACCAGTGTTTCTAATACCATCTATTAAGCAATAGAATATCTACCATATTTTCAGATTTATTTATGAAGAGAATTTATTTTTACATCTGGAGAAAGGAAAATAACTCTTTAATATCAAAATGCCTTTCCCACAATAGAAATTCAATGAACATTTTTTTCCTTATGGATACAAATAACATTTTATGTCTGTTGTGGATCTAATCAAAAATGCTTTTGGTATGTTTGTGAGTCCGTAAAGGCGCATTTCCTTTTGTTCTTCCTGCTTTAGGCTAGAGTTCTGAGTGGAACTGTCATGGGATTTTAAGTTGAGTATTTCAAACAACTCTTCTTTGTTCCTGGCAATTAACATACCATTATTGATACAGTTTTACATGATTATGTCAGTTTAAATGAGAAACTAAAATTGAAAGGAAATTCTCATTGATTAAGGATAATTTATTTGAATTTGTAAATTATATGCATTTGAGACAAATGGTCATCATTTGCAGGCCTTTATTTCATCTCCAAACACAAAGATGGAAATGCAGATTTATGATTAGTTGAAAATAAAAGTTTGATAATAGCACTGCATGAATTTTATAGATTCCTTTTTCTCTAAATGATGACTGCTTAAGTTGGAATTTTTGAACTAGAACTGAAGGGGAAGATGAAAAGTTAGAAATGTGTTCCTAATTCCATTTAGGGAAACAGACTTTCAGTCCACAGAGATCTCTGACACTATTTCAGGGAATAATCTAGTGGAGGAAGATGGACCAGAGTGAAGCATTTAGCTGATTATGTAGTTCATTCAAGAATAAATAGGCTATTTACTTTGTCCGAAAGTTCAATAGATTTGGATTTCAGTCAAATGGAATGACATTAGATCTTCCTTTATTAATGTTGATACAAGTGTGTTTAGAGAGGGCTTCTGTGAATTACTGCTAATAATTTCTTTATTGGTTGAGTTTTCTTGTATCTCATTTGCTCAGTGCTTCAATTTTGTAGAGATCATCTGATTTTTGACAACATTATGAGGTGGGGAAGTGTATTCATCCAACTTCATAATGCCAGTGTTTCACTCCTGTAACTTTGTAACTCTCTTAAGCAAATGCTGGAGAAGGAGGTTGCAAGAGGAAAGGTTTTGTTAAGGATGCACACACTTTTGGAGATGACATACTTTGAATTTGTGGTAGAATATATGAGATCTGCTGATTTTCTGAGCTAGAAAAATTCATACTTTCTATATATATTACAGCAGTGTCAGAAATGATCTCTAAGAAGTAGGTGTAAAAAACTTGTAAAAAAGACAATGTTGCATTTGAATTATGGATGAAATCCAAATTATAAAAACATTTAAATATATCCCTTGAAAATATAAATTCTTTGTCATAATTTGAGATTTAGTGGGAGCTCTAATATATAGGAGAGTGTGGCACATAGATCAGATCGCAGCTCTGACATTCCTATTTTGAGACCTTAGGCAAGTTACAACTCTAAGCTTATGCCCTTATCAGTAAAATGTCCATTTTTGATATCAAGCAAGGGGATATCTTTTGTACCTTGGGTCTCCATTTGCCTTTCTTTTTCTTCCCCAACCCCTGTTCCCAGATTCTTACATTAAACAGCTAAACTGAGCTTTATCCATAGGAAGACACACTGTTTATTTTAGCTGGTCTAGCACTTAATACGTTTTTAATTGTCTCCCTTTGACTAATGGCAAAGGGGAAAGCCCATATTTCTTTAGAGAAGTGAAATAATTTGCCTTTATTTGCATGAATCTTGTAATCTTTGTTCTTTTATGCTGGTTGCTAATTATATGTGTCGAACCAGTTATCTTAAGTAATGGAAGTTAAATTCCCCTAGTGATTTAAAACAGAAGAATGGAACTTTTGTAAGCATTACAAGATGGTTGTTCTTTTGGAAATATGTCATGAAGTCTCCAGGATATATATATATATATATATATACACACACACACACATATATGTGTGCGTATATATATATATATACGCACACATATATATGCGTGTATATATATATACACATACACACACACACACACACACACACACACACACACATATATTTGTGAATTACCTACTGTGTAGAAAAACAGACAGCCCCACTATAGCACTTTGCTGAGTAGTATGGAAGGATCTCTCTCCCCATGCTGCTTTCAAACAAGTTAGAGAATCACAAAACTGAAGTTTACTTATATAAATTCATAGTACAGATCTGGTTGATAAAGTTTTTATCAGCATGTTTCTTCAAAGAAACAAAAAAAGAAGTTTTGTTTGTTTGTTTTCAATTAGGAAAAGTAGTTTTAGCTGTTAAAAAAAAAAGTACAACATTTACATCATAAATGATGTTCTCTTAAACAATTGTTCCAAGTCATTCCTAACAATGGGATAGGAAAAATTAGAACCCGTGAAATGCAGGTGATATTTTAGGAAAGACACAAGGAGGTAAGAAACCTGTGGATTCCAGAAATATTTAAGTTCTAGCCACAGACCAGAAATAGTAGTAAATGCTAAGAACATTTCCATGAACAGAATAGAGAAGAATATTTGCCCCATGTAGGTCTTTTATTTTTCTTTTGAGCAATTTCTAAGTGCTAAGTGAAACAATGAGAATTAAACATGATTTACTTATGAAATAAAATTAAAAGAAAAACGTTATTTATAGGAGTGTGGATCTGGAAGTTCTCATTCTGCTGAGAACATGGACATATATTCCACATGAACATGTGGAACGTGGACATATATTCCACATTTGGGAACAGAACTGGAAAGAACTGATTATTTGTGTAATAGAAGATGCCTTTGGAGTTCTTGTGGAGGAAATTAGGTATAAAGAAAGGATGGGACTGTGAGTGAGAGCAAGAGTGAGGGTGAGAACAAGGAAGTGAAGCAAATGTGTTCTCCAGATATTGAGTTTCTACACATCTCAGGTAAGGGACCATTCCCCACCCATCTAGCCGTTTCTACCTTATTTATAATGTCTGATTTTACTGGAAAGGGGCTCTATTGACAAATGCACAGTCTACTCCTCACTGATACTTCTTCCCTGAGTTTTTATCTGTGCTTGAGCTTTTTGAGCAAGAAATGTTAAAGATCTTTCATTAGCCTTGTGCTTAAACCTTTGGCTAAATGTGCTTGATCCTCAAGAAAAAACAGACAATAAAGAACAAAACTCACCATGATAGAGGGTTTTTATGGAGTGTTAACATGTATTCTTTGTTCAGCTTTTGCTTCACATTAGAGCAGCCCTTTTCAAAGTTAAAGTGATATGTTGGCAGAACATAAAATCAAACCAGATTTAAAACTACAATATGTGAAAAATAAAGCAGACTTCTAGAAAAATCAATATATTGGTCACAGGTGATCATCAACAATGACTCTAGAAACATCTCTAAAATAGCAGAAAAGAGAGAAAGAGAAAATGGAGGAGACTTAATCAAAGAAATAATAAAAGAAAATTTCCCCCACATTTACAGCTAAGTGTTCCAGCACAATTTTAAAAAAAGCCATATCCGAGATACATTGTGATGAAAATTCACAATACTAGGGTTAAAAGAAAGCCATAAAATCTTCTCAGAAGAAAAATAGAGTCACATCCTAATGATCAGCACTCAGAATGACTTTAGACTTTTCAACACAGTTCTGGAAATTCAAAGAAATTGTAGCAGTGCATTCAAATTCTGAAGGAAAATAACTCAGTTTGAATTGTCACGTGAGGGTTAAAGTGGATAAACTACTCTTATTTTCCTGAAGTTGATTTTTTTAAAGTTTAGATCTTTAAAGTTTTGATTCAGTATAAGTTTTTGACTTTGAAGAAGCTACAAACTGAACTGTAATTGTGAGTAAAATTTATATTTTTTTATTGTGCATATAATAGTTGTGTTGTTTATGGACAAGGAGAGAAATTGTTATGAGAGGCTGAATAATATTTTCAAAGATAACATTTAATAGGAGAAATTTCGATTTCAATAAAGATTTGCCTGAAAAGTCACATTAAGCTGTGGTTTTTTAATGTTAATTATGCTGCTGTATTTTTTCTGAATTTGCTGAATGAAATTAATAGATAAGAAAGAAGGTGTGCAAATACTTTCTTAATCAGGTCTTAGGAAGCAAACTTAGACTCTCATGGTCTTTTCATCATCAACAGGCTTTTTACATAAAAGCGTAGAAAGACCCCCATTGTGAATTTTTTCTTTTGTCCTATAATACTTTCTCACTTCTTGGACATTGACAATTGCATTCATGCTGTTAAACTGGCAGGGAACCTAATTATGACTTTTATTTGAAGCTCACATAATCTCAAAGCTCTTTAAGAAGATTATTACCTTAATCTATCTGCTAAATTCTTCAATGCACTTATGAGATCTATGGTATCAACTCTGTAGATTATAAGAGAGATTTAGAGTTTAGAAAGATGGTGCAATGAGTAAAGTGAGCACTAGATTAGAAATCTGAGGACCCAGGTTGTAGCACTATCTTTGCATATATCCCTTTGGGGTGGCTGTTACCTAATTGGAAAAACAAAGGCAGATTTTTTTTTTTTTTTTTTTTTTTTGCGGTACGCGGGCCTCTCACTGTTGTGGCCTCTCCTGCTGCAGAGCACAGGCTCTGGACGCGCAGGCTCAGCAGCCATGGCTCACGGGCCCAGCCGCTCCGCGGCATGTGGGATCTTCCCGGACCGGGGCATGAACCCGTGTCCTCTGCATCAGCAGGCGGACTCTCAACCACTGCGCCACCAGGGAAGTCCATGGCAGATGGTTTTTAATGTGTAAACTCAATCTAAATTTCTTTGATTCTACTACTCTTCTTCCATACTTCGAATTCCCATGTATTTTGCTTTGGTGGGGCTCTATATATGTATAATGATATAAAAGGCTTATAGTTTTATAAGCGTGGTAAAGAGGAGCGTATTCTCATGGAAAGTTAGAATATTTTTATCTACTCTGATTCACATTTTTAAGACTGTGCAAATACCAGTGATCATAATATTAGCCTGATTTTGCCTATCTTCCTGCTATTCAACATACCCTGTGAATCACTTAGGGATTTATTCCTGAGGAAAGCATGACATATGAATGAGAACTATAGGATAGACCTTGTGATAGTGAATTTTTTTTTTTTTTTTGGTTGGTGGCTTTATATCCTTGCAGTTTTTACATATGACCACTTAATTCTGTGGAGTCTGCAGTTGAAATTTGAAAGGCAGTCCCTGTGCTTAATTGGTTTATTTTGAAAGGAAAGAACTTGGTCCAGTGACTGCCTTCCTTTTCTGAAGACAGTGATTTCAGCCCATTCCCAGACTCTGCCCTATTTTGCTCTCACATACTACAGAGCTTCTCATGTGCCCCGCTTGTGTGCCTTAGCAGTTGTTCAGGCTTTGACATGCATTTCTTGAGGGTGTTACAACACGTTTTTGGATTTATTTTCTCCAGGAAGCACTCTGTGATGAATAATTTAGCTGGATAACTATTCATTAAAGAGAAAACATAAGGGATGAAAAGTCTAAATAAACTTTTTTCCTAGAGATGGATGACAAGGGCACCTACTCTTGGCAAACAGTATAGTTATTGCTTCCCTGGTTACCAAGCTGGGGTATACTAATGCTTTGGCATGAAAAATTGAAAATTAATCTCAATAATTGATGTCTGACTAAAAGAGGTCAAACACAGTTATAGCAGGAAAAAAAAATGAAAGGAAAATTATCTTAGTCCAAATCATGACATGCCATGTTTTTCTTTTACTGAAAAAAGAGGGCATTGATATTAACAAGGATTTTGTACAATAGCGAAGGGTTCAGAGTTATCTAGACATGAATGACGACCCTACCTACTAACTACCTTGAGCAAGGTACATCACACAGCCTTGTTGTCCTTATCTCCCGCACAGGATCACATCCTTAGCCTTGGCTACCTCAGAAAACTGCTAGAAGGCATACTAAAATGACATCCAGGGAAGTCTGTTGTAAACTGCAGTGTATCAGGAGCTGTGATAACGCTGTTTGCCATTCAGCTGCAGTGCCAGCTGCTGGGGATTAAGAAAAGGCTTAGGAAGGTCTGATGTTGCCTTCAAGAGGTGAAGGGGAACATCCTTGATAACATTGTTATTTCCCAGAGAATCTGCTCTTCCACATCTGCTCAATTCAGCGAACGTTTTTAGCATCTGCCTTGTGTATTGTACCCAATGAAGTGCTGTTCATATGTACTTTAGGGTCTAAGTTGCTTCGTGATCCCCAAGCTTCCAAAATCTCATATTTGATACACCTACAACCAGAGAAATGTTAGAATCCCAGGCATCTGTCTTACCCAAAAAGGGAACATATAGAAAAGTATTATACCTGAACCAAACCTTCAGATGAATTCTGGGATATTCAGACCAGAATATAAATGCTGGACTCTATTAATACTTGGATACTTATAATGATTCAATTTGAAACTGTTTATTCAGGTATAGCCTGATACTTAAACTGAATTTGAATATTTCAATGTGTTTTCTTTTTCATCACCAATTACTGTTGATTTTCTCTCTGCCAACCTCCCCCAAAGATTTTTTCGCCTTAAATAATAACAAGAACAATAGTAACAATAGTGATAGTAACAATTGCAAAGCTATCATTTATTTAGCTCCTTCATTGTTTCACACACTATTATTTCTGATTTTGTGATTTATTTTACCGTGCAATTGTTAGCAGCAGCATCTCTATATAGTGGTTCTTCCTTATTACTCATTTACTCTTAGCCCCTTGCAATCTACTCTTTTACCTGGCATTAAAACTGCTGCCCTGAAAAGCACCCCAGGGTAACTAAATTCACTAGCTTTCTCAGAATCCTAATCTGCTTTGGCTATATTATACCATTTGACTCTCTACAACAGCTCCTCTTTTTGACATCCTCCATGTCCTGGCATCTGTAACCTCTGCTGTCTTCCTGAGAGTTACTTTGTGGTCTCCTGTGTCTACTCCTCCCGTCCTGCATGTCAATTCTCTCCCTTCATCCCCACTGCAACTCCTTAGTTTTAGGTTCTCATGGATTCTCATGAAGATGGTGAGCTGGCATCTCTGCAAGGGAGTGGAGTGCAGAGGTTAAGGGAGAGTCTGGTGCCTGCCTTCCTGGCTCAAAACCTCTCTCTGTCCTTTCAAGCTGAGTGACCATGTGTACATAAAGTCAGTTTCAGCTCTCTTAGTGGTAAAGTGGGGATAATAATTGTAACTACTTTATGGGGTGGTTGGGAGGGATGAATATGTCACTATGTGCAAAAGGCTTAAAATAACTTCTGGCCCATGGTAAGTGGTTAAGTGTTGCAATTATTGTTATTGCTTTCATATTAGCTATTACTGTCATCATTTTAAATAGTTTTTTTTTTTTTTGGCGGTACGCGGGCCTCTCACTGTTGTGGCCTCTTCCGTTGCGGAGCACAGGCTCCGGACGTGCAGGCCCAGCGGCCATGGCTCACGGGCCCAGCTGCTCTGCGGCATGTGGGATCTTCGTGGACCGGGGCACGAACCCGTGTCCCCTGCATCGGCAGGCGGACTCTCAACCACTGTGCCACCAGGGAAGCCCTGAAATAGTTTTTCCTGCCATTGGATCCATTGCCTTTGGTAGGTTCTGTGCAGGGAAACCAAATTACCCTAAAACAAAACTTAGTTAACGTTATTAAGCTATGTTATATTTATGTTTAATATTTATATTCTATAGTGTCTAAAAGGTTTAATAAGCTCCAGTCTGTTATTCAAAGCCTCTCAGTGGCGCTGGTTTGTCTTTGTAGCCTTATCTGCCAAAACTCACAGTATAAAATTCACTGTTGGCATCTCCCTTCCCTACTGTGTCTTCCTTACTTTGCTTCTACCTCCACGCATTTAAAATCCTACTTGCCATTCACAAGATTCAGAACAAAGGCTACCAGTCCCTTGATGCCTTTTGTGATCCTCTAGATCAAGAATAAGTCTATCCTCTCTGAAGCCCTTAAGCAAAGCTCTTTATTTTTAGGCTTCTTTCGGCCCTGTATCTTTCTATCTGATTCATGTACATGGTGTTATCTTTCCTCTTAGATTATAAACTCCTTGGGAAAGAGCTTTTGCCTTTATGCAGCCTTCCAGCTCCCAGCACAGGACATTACACCCAGTAACGTTCAATGAAGGACTATTGAATTCATGTTGATTTCAACATCAGACTAGAGTGGGTATTCACTTCCCATCTTGCCGTGTTTGCATAGGCCACTGGCCCTTTTGGCTTTGATGAATGGAGGAGACTTACGGAGGTTCTTTCTTTTTTTTCTCCTCATCTTTTGGGTTTTAGAGTTGTGTAATAAACTGAACAGTACAGTGCTTGGCTCACTGTAGTAAATATCTGTTGAATGATGAAGAAAGTAAATAGTAAACATTGCTGAATGAGAAAGAAAAAGTAAATAGTGAGTGACCCACACCCTATCCCAGAAATGGAAAAAATGGTAGGGAGATGTGTTTTGTATGCAAAGCACACACCCACACTTGCTTCTGAATGGTGAAAACACAGATGGAGTCTCAAGTTTGAGAGGCATGCTTACGTTTACTAAGTACACTGGACAAACCTATCAAAATACTGGCTTTTGCAGTACATTCTTTGATCTTTTTAAAATCAACCTTGTTTCTATATTGCGATAAGCTTTGGTTAAGATTCAAATTAATATACCCTTCACTTTGTTTGTGTCATTGGGGTAACCATACGAACAGTGTAATTGCACCAAAAAAAAAAAAAAAAATTGCTGCAGGAGTGAATGAGGACCCACAAGCTCAGTATAAATGTGAGCCGGTGCAGAAACTCCTCAGGGATGAGCGTGGAAGGTGCTTTCAGGTGACCGGCCAGAATAGGACAGCTGATTCCTCTTCTTCAGACGTCCAGGGCTGTGTGTTCATCTCCTGAGCACCGCCCTGGGGCCACAGAGCGACAAAAGCAAAACCCCTGTCCAAGGGGTGGAGTCATCTTGTGACTTCTGCTCCTTTGCAGAGGCAACTCCAGAAATACAAATTTGGGAGTTGAAAAGATTATTAACAAAAGAGGGGGAGTTAAAATATGTCACAAGAATTGTGGATTACTGTATTCATATCACAGCTTTTCTTTTTCTTTACTCATCTCTCTTTTTTGCTTGCACTTATTTGTGGTGTGTTTAGGAGTATGGGGAAATCGTAATGATTTTCAGCCTTCAGTGTGTTAATCTGAGATTACTGGTAGCCCTACGAGGCGGGATGGAGTGAGGCCAAGAATACTAAGTTAGGTAGCCTCTGTGTATCCAGCTAAACATTTAAGCAAGTGTTGACATACCAATCAGAAGTCAGAGTAAAAATAAGAAGTACAGTTTTGCTGAGAGGTCAAGACCGCGTTTGTCTTGGCTCCTGTTTCCAGGAAGCCTTGCCTGACTGTCCATGACTGAATTTAATATTATCCCATAAGACCTTGTATTTGTCTGCGTTGTACATGTCACACAGCAGTGATTGCTTATTTCATAATCCATACTTGCCATTTACAAGACACACTGAAGGCAGATCACACCTCTCCAGCAACTTGCCCGACGTCTGTCGCAAAATATTTATTGGATGCTGTATTGAAAGGGATGAAACTAAGGCGTGGCCATTATTCACTCCAGGTATGATGCTGTAGCTCAGAAGCAATTGGACAGCTTACAGGCTGCATTTGACCCACAGTCTTGTATATTTGACTGAAGAAGTTTTGGTGCACAAGTTTTTAGGAACAACCAAATTTTAGTCACTAACATTTACACGCTGAGAGGTTTTACACACACACCCATCACCAGTCCAGATTTCCTGCTTCTCTTGAAATAACTGAAGATCTGACAACACTGAGCCCCCATTGCTACACAAACCTGGAGCAGAAGTTAATGGCAGTTGCTGGTGGAAGGATTCTGTAGTCTACCCCAGCCCTTCCACTTAAAGCTGGCTGGTTCCCACTTCTCTCTGACCCAGTTGGCCTGCAAGCATTTGAATTTGTTCCACTGAGCTGCAAATAAATACCTTCCTTTACGTTTATCCCTGGAGAGGGACGATCCCAAGCTTTTCCTTTCCCTCCTCCTACTGACTCCGTAAAAGGGAAAGTAGCACCCATGGTACTTCCCAAGAAGGCTGCTCTTCCAGGCCTCCATCCTGCAGAACGACAGGTGGCTCCACGTCTGCAGAAGCCCTGCAGACCCCAGAAGGGAATGGTCATGGTCGGGATTTCCTCACAGATCCACAGGGCTTCAGCCCTGCATGCCGGCTTGTCTTGGAGCTGCCCCTCGTCCCTGACTGCAGTCTTGCCACCTGCTGTGGCCTGAGCAGAACGAAGGTTGGCAGATCCTGGTTCTGCTTCTGACCACCCAGCAGAGAAGAGTTTGATTTTTCCTAAGTAGAAATTGATCAGTGTGGGATTTAGAGATTTTCAAAGGTGCCTTTGTTTAAACTGAGAATCGGGAAGTGAGGATCTTCATTAAAAAGCACCATACGGTCACCAGGGTTAACGAGGCATATCACAGCAGCCCTGACACTAAATAAAGGCCAATTAACTCCCATCACTGTGGCCTGGGTGCCTTCTGGCAGTTCAGTCTCCTTGTGAGGCAGGGTTTTCGAGGCATCCTTCTGGCATCCTTCCCCTAAATGGCTCCTGAGCCATGGGGCAATGGGGAGGTGGGTCCTGCCTCTACCTTCTGTGCTACCCTCACTGGCTACAGCTCCTCCCTGGAGGGCACTGCCCAGCAGGCACTGTGGACAGAGAAGCAGGACTGAGAGACTGGGGTTTCCTCTGGTCCACAGCTGGCTGAGGGGCCAAAACAGAGATTCATCCTCTTAAGGCTCTGTTTCACCATCCATAAAACAAACAGATTAGAAGAGAAAATAATTGACTCCTTCTTGTAGAAAAGTTATATAAATAAATCGATGAATGAAGACAAATGATGTCAGTACAAACATTGCTCACTTGGGGTCCAGGTGTCTTACCTTGTGCTTCCTTTAGTAATGAAAAATAGCCAGTGCTTCTGTAACCTCCAACATGTGCCAGACACTTCTAAGAACCTTACTTACACGGACCCAGTTAATCTTTACAAAATCTCTATGAGGCGAGTACTATGATGAGAAAACAGAGGCAGTCGAAGTGCTGTGCTGTGTGCCAGGTATTTTTCATGCATGCTTCTGTGTGGTTCTCCTAAAAATCCTCTGTGCAATGGATATTTTAGCTCTGCACAACAAATGAGGACCCTGAGATTCAGAACATTTGCAGGTCATGTCTGAGATGATACTGCTGGTAAGTGATGAAGAAGGAGGATTTGGATTCACTTATTTCTGTTTCCAAAGTTTTATGGTTTAGAAGAGTTGACTGCCCAGGGTGAGGGATTTAAAATTCCTCCTTGAGATTTATTTATGATCCCTCAGGTATTCTGTCGAAGGTTCCTGGAATGGAGAGAATAATAAGTACCAAATACTGACAGTGATCTTGAAATAGTGGGTACAGAAGAATGTATCCCTTGTTCTGCTGAGCTTTAGACTTGGCTGTACCACTTCCTTCCTCCTGATTTCTCCCAACAACCAACCCTTGAACGCTCCCCCTCATTCATTAAGGACTGGAACTCAGCCCAACGCCTTCTCTAATACGGCTATCACTATTAGCAGAGGGGCTTCAGCGTCCCCAGGGTCACTTCATCCAGCACTCTGATCTCTCAGTCCCTTTGTCTCATCTCCTGTTCATCTGAGCCACTCATTTCCTCATTCATCATCACGTCTGGGCACTTGCCATCACCAAGAACTACATCCCATCTAACATTATGTGTTAAAATGCTCCATTTATGTGTCAAACCCTGTCTCTCACAAGCTGGCTAGTTCAAATGCCTCCACAATTCTTTCACTCCACCAAACTCTCCATTTCGCCCTCGACTTGGCCTCCTATGAACACCACCTTTCTCTCTCCCCTGCTCGGATCCCATGATTCCACTGTCAATGACTCTCTTCCCTCTCCATGCCTACACTCAATTCTGAATGAGACTCGCTATCAACCTCCCCCATGTTGACAACCAGAGAGGTGGAGGTAATCACCCAATTGGGGATATAGGTTGTGTTGTTTATGATATTTATATACAGGGTATCATCATTAACTCCTAGCACAGCCCATCAATCTCACTACATGTTTCTATCCATTTTAAAAAATTACTCTATCACACAAATTACTCTCTAATCTTATCATTTCTTTTAATTCTCACTTCAAACATTCCAGACTGAGGTACCCCCATCCTTCTTAAATGCCGAAATATTTTCCTAATTGGTCTCCCTGATTTTGGCCTTGCCTCCTTTCCTCTTTATCTCGACGCAGAATCAAAGTAATTAGATCCTATATTTTATCATTTCCTTCCCTTGCTTTAGAATATTTTTGTGACATTCCATTGTTCGTGGAATAAAATATTTAAAAAATTCTTGCCTTACTTAGCCTGCAAGCCTTGCGTGGTTTTTGATGTGTCTAAATCTGTTCATTTGTACAGGTAGGAATTCGGCCTTACTTATGACACTACTTTCACGATCTCATTTTAGCTTTGTGAACATGCCTGGCTTCTTTCCAGGTCAGGACATTTTGCACATTTTGCTTACCCTTTTTCCTCTCTCTGGGAACCACCCCCAACCACTCATTACCTGACTATCACTCTTTCAAGAGCTCAGCTTAAATATCACATTCTCAATGCGTCATGAGGCTTCCTCCTTCCCTCTTCATTGTGGCTAAGGGCTGTTGTTATTCACTCTCACGGTACCCGTATCATGTACTTTTCCTTTAAAGGATCAATTGTTGTCGGATTAAATATTTATGTACTTACCTATTTAAAGCGTATCTGAAATTACACTGTAAGATTCAGAAAGGAAAGTTCCAGATCTGCTCACTCACTACTGTCATCCAGGTCTTAGGCGATGCCTGAAATGCGGGATATTTGATAAACATTCTACCGTAAACTAGAGTTGAGGCCTTGAACTTGGTGCCTCAGCCTCTCAAGAGACTTACTTTCCTTAGTGACACAATAGGAGCACAGTACTCCTTAGAGGACCATCATGAGGTTTGAATGTGATTATGGGTAGAAAACACACTTTGACAATTCTAAAATGTTATGTGGAAAACATAGCTGATGACCCGGTAGTCACAAACACATATATAAGTGGAGAGGAGGAGACAGATCTTCCATGCAGAAGAATTACAGGTCATTTATGTAAATTACAGGTATTTATGTAAATATTTTACCCTCAAGGAGGGGGAGCATAACTTCGTAGATAAGGGCTTATATAGTGACCTCCTTGCAAAGAGGACATATGAATGGGGCAGGGGTTGGTTTTCAGTAGAAAAAGGACTGAATTTACAGTAGAAAAACCTGACAGACGCTATCTTAGCCAGGTGACAAAGGTCAACACGAACAGTCATAAGTCACGTTGATATTTTGTACGCTAGATGTGATGTGACGAAAATGGCATTTACCTCTTTGGTCTTCCTCCCCCAAATGCATAAGCCCAGTCTAATCTTGAGAAAAACATGAGCCAAATTCCAACAGTAGGACATTCTAGAAACTACCTGAGCAGAGTCCTGGATAGGATCCTGGCACAGAAAATGGACATTAGGTCAAAGCTAAGGATGTCTGAATAAACTAAGGACTTGAGTTACTAATAATGTGTCAGTATCGGATCATTAATTGTGGCTAGTATACCATATAATATAAGATGTAATATAAATACATACTATAGAGGAAACTGGATATGAAGTATAAGGGAACCTTCTGTACCAACTTCTCAATTCTTCTTTAAATATAAAACAACAACAAAAAAAATATATATAGTCTCTTAAAAATTACTGTACATTGTCATCATCATCATCTTGACCATCACATACTTGCTGAAGTCTTAAGACTATTCAGATGCATCTGCTTTCTTTTCCCCAATCAATGTGGTTTTTTTGTTTTGTTTTTTTGTACTGCTAAAACATCTGAAGGTTCTAAAATTCTTATCCATTGTATTATGCATGGCGAGCTGAGATTTGCTTCTTGGCATGTAGTGGAGATCTCTTCTCTGGACTTCCCATCATAGCACAAATGTGTGAAGGTTTAATGAAATCACGCTACATTGAACGCTTTGCGTTTTGCAAAATGTTCCACAGATTGAGGACAGTCTTCTACAACTTGCCTTTCCCTTAAGGTGTCATGCTGGATGTTCTCAAGCATCTATGACTTTTCTTAGGCTTTCTTCTCCCTTCAAGTCCTGAGGCACTTTTCCATGCTCCCTCTCTCTGAGTCTGTCTTCACTCCCTTGCTCTCACTCCCCTCTGACTCTTCTTGTAGGATGAATATGAGAATTAAGTTCTGATTTCCTTTTCTAATACTCTGTGTAGCATCTTGCGCCAGTAAATATCAACTTCCTACATTTCTGTTTTCTGACTTTTCAAAATAAATATAGTCTCTTGGATTTATTAGGAATGTGTAAGGTCAAGTAAGGAAGTGGTGTTTGGAACCCTTTCAGCAGTGGAAGAGGAAGGACCCCAAAACTCAGCAGGATCAGTAGCTGAACTCTTACAGAGAAGAGAAGCAGGCAGCATTACATCTCTATCTCCAATGAAAGGCATGTTTTTCTACTCTCTAGGAAATGACTTTCTGCAAATGATGGCCAGATAAATCAGAAGTTGTGGTCTTTGGAATTGCTATTTCTCCCAGTTGACAATGTGTAGACGACATGGTTTATAACCAGTACTACTTCTCGTGCCATTTTCTCTTGTTCTGTAACAGAATTTAGCTCCAACAGTGGGCCCAACTGCAAGATAATCTTAAATTCTCAAAAGGAGCTAGAACTCTGGATTCCATGTGAAAATTTCTGATTTTTAAAACACTCTGAATGCCAAAAAGTGGTGTTTGAGAGACCAATTCAGTCTAAAGGCAACCACCTCCCTCTCTGGCAGATTAGGATTATGGGGAGAGGAAGATAGCAGGGAAGTGGGAGAAGGGAGAATGGAGAAAAATGTCTTTTCTTTCTTTCAAGAATCCAGCTGCAGTGAGTCCAGACTGCATTAATGTACCAATGCTTTATTACATCTTTCATAAAAGACCTTCCATTTTTGTTAATTGATTGAACGAAGGGACATATTTTAAACAATTTTATGCCTTTTTTGGAATGATTCGCAAACATTTATAAATATTGAGAAAAAAGTCAATAAGAATTCTGATTTTTCCTAGGAAGTCTATCAAACAAAATGAAATCACTATATTTTCTGTACCTCATCATGAAAAGCAGGGTATTCATATAGAGTGAACATTTTGGAATTTGGTAAATCTAAATTAAAACTCCAGTCTGTTACCTGCTGACTACATAACCTTACCTAAATGGTTAACTCCCAAGAAGTTTCCACATCCTGCATAAGTCCGTGGCTAAAACCAGTGCTAACTCAGTATTTAGATCATCCCTGTTTCCCAGCTCGTACCTAAGACACAGCCTTCAAGAGACAGCAAACTTGAGTAACCATCTCTCTTCTTAATAGCTTTGTTACTTAATAGTTGTCCAGGTGTGGCAGTGCTCTAGGTGCAGTACCAGAAGAAAACGCAGCAGTTTAAAATGATTCCAACCCGGTTTATTTTATAATGTCAATTATACTGGTCATGGATGGAAAATGGAATGCTCCTAGGGAATAGCTGATGAGAATAGGTAAGCTCAATTATGGCTTATCATTTTAAAGTGTCCTCTGTTTTTTGTGTGACTCGTAATTGGGATTCAACTTTTCTATATTTGATAATTTTATTTTTCATATTAGAGTCCATTATTTTACTGTGAGAGCTTGAGAGAGATATGACATATAAATTGAATTTGTGTATGTGATATGCTAAGTATGTATTTGAGGAATTGGAAATACGAATTCACAAATTAAGTAGGCATCCTTATTATATCTATCACATGGACTTTCATTATATAGACTAAATAATAATCATTACTAAAAAGGCCAGTGCAGCAGGGTAAATGGTGAACTTACTTGCTATTAATTAAGTGCTTTGCCGAATGATGTGAAGTTTTTCTAATGTTACATTAGAGGAAAAGGATCCATTGAGTGCCTGCTTTCAGCTGGACTGTGTATTAGGCCATACATTTATCTATTGCCTCATCTCACAGTTACAAGAGAAGAGTGGTCCTCATTTTAGATGAGGACGTTGAAGCTTGGAAGTGTGAAATGCCATTCTCAAGGCCACAAAGTTCCTTTGTGATAGACCCAGGATTTATAGCTGGGTAGATTCCCACCAATGACAATATCAATCATCTACTCTAAGCATACTATATACTTTACTTGGAACTTGGGAAAATAGAAACAAAAGCAGCTGTGGATTAGAGGATGAGAACTGTGAAGGTTGTGCCTGAAAATGGTACTCCCAGGAAACTAATTAAAAATGGAAGATAAAAGCTGGGGAGCCTATATAGCACCATGAGCTAATTTCAGACAAAGGAAATCATCTGCTGATGAACAAAAACCCCAATGTTTGACATTATAGAACAATTACTCTTCCTTTTCACTTAATTTTACTTTCCATATAAAACTGAAAATCAATCCATCTCAGGGTCTTTGTGTGTTCTTGGAGTTATACATTACATTTCGCTGCCCAAATCGTTGTCTAACCTTAGAGAAATCAGTAGTGTTTGTGGCAGGGTCCTTAACGGAAAGAATTCCTGGTTTACCTAATCTAAGAAAACCCAGGAGCACCTGACTCTCAGTCTCCGCATGGTAACCTTAGATTCAGAATGCCTATAAAAAGAATGAGGCTGTTCTTTGTTAATTATAAGATAGGCATTGTTGTGAACCACGGTAATGAACAAACATAGAAAAAGGAATAAGTACAAAACTCAGCATAAGATGGCAGCAGAATAGCTAGAGAGACTGTGACTACCAGTGCTGAGCTCACTATGAAGTCAATCAGGCTGCACCAAAGTACTTCCTGTT
Source organism: Delphinus delphis (assembly GCF_949987515.2). Lineage (NCBI taxonomy): Eukaryota > Metazoa > Chordata > Mammalia > Artiodactyla > Delphinidae > Delphinus > Delphinus delphis. The sequence continues at coordinate 52,171,594 of NC_082698.1, read as the reverse complement.
GCTACAATGCCACACTTTCTTGTCTCAGAACTTATGCACATGCATTCCCAAGACTGAGAAGGCGGCTACTTGGTGTTGATTCACATACTCCTTTCTCTTCCTCTTGGTTATAGCAGAAAGATATATACCTTTTCAAGCCATACTCTACATATCTAATCCGCCCTCCCCCGTACCCCCAAACAATGCTGTCTTGGGACAGAGGGCTTGTAATTCACCCTAGGTGTGTATCTCTTAAACAATCTAGGAAAGTCACTGAGCTTGGAACTTGCACCCAGTGCCCTGGCTTTGGTGGAACATATGGTAATAGAACAGTTAACACATGGAAAACACAATTCTAAGAGCACCTGTAGATGTAAGCAAACCATTATGAGAATAGAGTTGGGATGAATTCAAGTGTTTCTTGGAGTATCAGGAAGGGATTCTTACAAGTGACATGTCCACTGGATCGAGCAGAGGCCTGAGATATCAAACATCAAATTCTTCCCCCTGTTCAGGAAATCTCAAGTGGGCAGCACAGTTACATTTTGAAATAGATGTTGGGAAATAACATTGCAAAGATAGATTAGGTGAACACGATGAATGTGCATCCCAGAAGTTTGACATTTATCTTCTAAGCAATTGCATCTTCAGTGGGAATATGTCAGAATCCAATTTCTGGTTTCGAGATTACTGTGAAAGCAGAGTGAGGATGGACTGGAAAGGTAGTGAGTGTTGGAAAGGTAGTGTTTGGTTCTCTCCGTTTCACCAAATGACATTAGAAAGATAGTAGATATAAAAGAAATAGCCTCAGCAGAGTTGGGGAAATAGGAAATGACTGTTATAAACAGTACATATTCAGGTGTTGTGTGATGTTGTACACTCCTCATGGGCTAATGGAGTTCTGAGAAGTAGGTAAGAAGTGAGGGCTGGAGACATCAAAGTCAAGGTGAGATTGGAGTTGGCTATTAAAATGGGGGTAGGGAACAGCATGCTTTGTATCATAGACAAGGATTGCCTAGTGGGTCACAGGAGAGAGTTGATTCTGATTTGCTCTGGGTTTCTGCTTTGGTTCTGAACCTTACAGTATTCAGCCCCACGCTAACAACAATGGCTGCATCCAGTAAAAAGAATCCATTCTGTCTGACATTTGTTATATAGAGAGTTCTAGTTCTAGCTCTTTTTTTTTTTTCCCTGGGTGAAAAAGTGTTAATTTTGTTTTAATTTTTAAATTTTTTAAACATCTTTATTGGAGTATAATTGCTCTACAATGGTGTGTTAGTTTCTGCTTTATAACAAAGTGAATCAGCTATTCATATACACATACTCCATATCTCCTCCCTCTTGCGTCTCCCTCCCACCTTCCCTATCCCACCCCTCTAGGTGGTCACAAAGCACCGAGCTGATCTCCCTGTGCTATGTGGCTGCTTCCCACTAGCTAGCTATTTTACAGACGTAGAGAATGGTCTTTTTTTTTTTTTTTAAATCCACATGTAGCTACTTTTATTTTGTTCTCACCTTCTCCTCTCAATTCCTACATTCAGGAGCTAATTCCATCTGAGTTAGTGCAAAATTCAGTCACTGCCAACAACCAGCTCCCAGGGCTCGGGGTTGTGCTCAAACGACATATTAGGCAATACATTTTTCCCTCAGTATCGCAGGGCGATTGGGTCCTGGACTCCCAAGGATACCAAAATATGCAGATGCGTAAGTCCCTTATATTAAATGTCATAGTATTTGCATATAACCTATGCAATCCTCCCTTATACTTTCAATTATCTCTAGATGACTACCTAATGCATTGTAAATACTATGGAAATAGTCCTAAATACCATGCAAATGCTCTGTAAAAAAGTTGCTGGCTTGGAGCCAATTCAAGTTTTGCTTTTTGGAAATTTCTGGAATATATTTTTCTAAAACATTTTTGATCCACGGCTGGTTGAATCAACGAGGAACCCATAGATGTGGAGAGCCGACAGTACTCCTGTCAGCCACATGTAGCCTCTGTGAACTTACTTGGCACTGCCTCGCCAATAGAGCTTCTACTAGACCATCTGCTCTCTCAGTTGGGACCAGGACATAGGAGCTATTTGTAGTGGGAAATGAGTTTGGAAAGGAATGAAGGATATACTTCATGTTAGAGAAAGGTGATGGTGGAATCATTAAACACATATCTAAAATACAGATAGAAGCTGTTATATTTGTTTTTAAGAAACATGGAATCATGAATCATGGGTTGGGGGTATTTTGATGAAAGTGACACTAGAGCAAGATTCGTCTCACTGAAGTGCATGTAAGATGGTTTCTAGAAGGGTAAGTTTGGGGATTTATCAAAGCAACTAAGAAGCTTCTGCAATAGCAGTAACAGGAAGTGGGTGTAAATCAGTGGAAGGTATTGGGAAGGGAAAGACAGGGATGGCTAAGAGAAGAAAAATTAGGAGGAAAAAAATGGGCATATAAGATAGACATGATCGCAAAGCAACATTGAAGCTTGAATCCCTTATGGGATGGGAAGGAGAATATTGACCAGTTTGGGATTTTTGTCTCTGAACCCACAAAGTCTCTGCACTCTGAATGAAATTCTGGGCATTTTAAAACCTTTTATTTCAAGTTCTGTGTTGAACATTTTTATCCTCCAAATCATTTTCTTCCAATGTGCTAAGATTATAGCCTTTAGCTAATGGTTTTCTCTCTCAGTTATGCTCCCAGCATTTACAAGCATTAATTTTGCTGAACTGATACAGTAAAAATGTTCAAAATAACATCTGGCAGAGCATTTTAGTCTGACTACTCAAGTGTAACCTATAATCTTTCCTTCTTATACTGCATACACACACTCATACACACACATACACACTGATACCAATTTTCCAGACTTTACCTCGGTACCTGAAATTGTAGAAATTTCTTCCATGACTAGCCAAGGTGTATAATTTTACCTTTCCTCCCCGAAGAGAAGACATGTGATCCATCTATTCCAATAAGGAATTTAAAGATCAATGTTATCCACAAGCCAAATACAGGTAACACTAAACAGTTTGCTGAATAACGGTGACCCAACTATTGTAACTGTTGTAGTTTTCAAAGAGTTTTTATTTGAAATCTAGCTTGAAGTTAAAGTTGATAGGATATGCTGATGACTTGCATGTAAGGAGTAAGAGAATAAAAAAAATCAAAGTTGACTTAAAGGGTTTTTTTCCTGGGCAACTGGGTGAATCATTTTCCCAGATGTGATGGCTTTAGATGCCTGCTGGTTGGCCGTGTAGAAATATTTTATAAAGCAAGGGAACTGGATGAAGGGAGTTTGTATATGTGGAGAAAAGCAAAGGAAGGACTGGACTTTGTGGTATGCCAGCTTTGGAAATCAAAAAGAAGAGGATCCAGCAATGGTGACAGTGAAGGGACAGGCAGTGAGCTGGGAGAGAAATCAGGAACTGATGATGTCCTAATGGCCAGGGAGTGGGGGTTGACCGAAGGAGTGATTAATCATGACAAGTGCTACTGAGAGGTCAGATAGAAAGAGAACTGAGAATTACCAGCCGGACAACTGACAAGAATACCATCCAGAACTGTGAAAATAAAAGCCTGATTGGAACGGGTATAAGAGAGAGGAGGTGGGGAAGTGAGCCAGCCGATACAGAGAAGTCTTGCAAGGAATTTTGCATCAGCCCTCCACTGGATCAGGAGGGAAGATAGAGAATTCCGTTACAGATGAATTTAAGTTAAGTTGGGTTGTAGGTGGCAGGTTAAGGAAATCCCTCAGCAAGTTAACTGAGACTGAGGTGCGTTAGAGATGTGAGAAGAGAAGAAAAGGTGTGAAACAATAATCCTTGAAAGTGAGAGAGTGAATTCACCAGGAAAATATGCTGGAGCTGCTAGTGCTGAGAACTTACTTGAGGGCTGTGGGTATAAACTTAAAGTAAGACTCTTCAACACAGTTGTTTACTTTTATCTACATCACGTTTAATCTTATGGTTCCTGTATGGAAGTGACAGATTGGTTTCAAACCAATTTGGGGTTTTTGACAGTGGAAGGAGATGGGGGCAGGGATATTGAAGTGGATTCATGTAAGGTATGATGATGCTGGACAATGAAATGTAAATCAGATAAGGAGGGTGAGAGCATAAGGAAGATGGTGGGCGATGGAAATGGGATATGGTCCTAAAATATCAAAGTATGAGTAAAGTAGAAATAGAGATACTAGAGTGAGAGTGAAATTTACAAGGTAGTCACTGAACTGCCATGTCTGTAATGTGGTTTTGGAAGTGAAATACTAATCGGTAATGATGCAGTCGTACCTCAGTACGAATAATTAAATATAGAACGTGAATGTTAGAGAGCAGTTGGTTAACAAACCAAGCAACCATTATGGCAATTGGATGATCTATATGCATGCTGACATCACCAACGTTAACGGCAATAACCTTACTTATAAAATCAATGTCAGGTACCAGTGTCACTGATGAATGGGAGGAGGCTATCAGAAGACTGTAAATAACAAAAAGAAGGAGGGTTCATTGATGGTGAAGATTTTAGTTTTACAGTGTAGGGGAGAAGAGAGAAAAAGTACTCTGGAAAGTGGCAGTAAGGTGTGTGAAGGACTAGACTATTGGTATATGACATATGAGAGGAATAGAAAAAAAATGATCATTCGATAGGGCTTCAGAGAATAGTTTCCAGGGGTCAGTGGATTTTCTCTTTCAGGAAGGGAAGGGCATATTCAGAGTGCCAGAGTGTTTGGGAAATCTAGAAGATGTAGGAGCTTGAGTCCCTTGGGCTCAGAACGGTGTCTGTATGTGAATCCTGGTGAATAAAGTTGACCTAGGACACTTGGGCTCCCTGCCAGGACGGAGGAAAACAGATATAGGGTCTAACGGGATTGGGACTGTTGCTCTCTTAGTTTTGGTGGTACAAGGACAGGAGGGGGATGATATCTCCTAAATATAACCCTACTGGGGTAACTGTCTCATAGTCATTTCTTAAAGGTGAGACAGAGAGCGTTGGAGGATGGGGTGGGCAGTAACCGTCTTACCGGGAGCTCCATGGGGCTTAGAGCATTTGGAGTACAGTAGGCATACCACTGACCTCCAGCTGACCTACATTTGACTCATTTGAGCAGTGTCGAAAACTGTGGAGGGCCAGCCTGAATAAATTGTCAGGGTCAGGACTGAGATTCTGAGCTCTAATTAGCTGAGAGCTATTGCTCTGCTGTCAGTGGAGGTGCCTTCATTTATAAGGTTGATCTAGTATGTCCCAACCAACCATAGTAAACGGGATCATTTGGGAGAATCTAGGATTCGGTACAATTTCCCCCGAGATGGGCAGGGGAGGGGGTTCCAGCTGAGTGATGCAAGCAAGAACCTGGTTACCTGCCAAGATCTTCAGCTGTGGAGGCAGTGGGTCACACAAAAGCAAAGCTCACGTGATGCAGTGTCCCCACAGAGAGAGAGGAAGAGTGTTGGGTAGGTGGGTGTCTTGTTTCCCAGCGGCCATAAAGGTAGTTATGCTAAGCCATGGAATAGCAGGGCCTGAAACCCTGTATTTCCTCTTAGTTTGAGATCCTGATTTGATCCTATGAACTTACTACTTACGATGCCCTTGTTCTAGAGTCTAGAGGAATGATTCTTAAACTTGGCTTCAGAGACAATCACCTGGAACATCAATAATAAATACCCAGATTCTATCTCAGAACAATTAAATTAGAATCTCTGGGGCCCTGGCATCAGTAATTTTCAAGTTTCCCAGATGATTTTATGTATAACTCTGGTTAAAAGCTATATTCTAAGACTCTGAATTCGCTCAACTTCTTTGGTTTAACGAATAGGTCGGCTGCTGCTGCAGGCCTCTGACACCTAACTCCTTTCTAGAATTTGGAGATTTTTTTCAGTGACATAGAGTTTCTGCAGACTGGTCATTAGGTGCACACACACACACACACACATGCACACACACACACATGCAACCGTGTCCTGCCCTTGTACAAAGTTTGTGATCTGGTGAGACCCAATCCAGGGGTACGAGTACATATAGCCTAGGAAATTTGCGGAGGCTAGATGCCTGGCTGGGGCAGACCCTTGAGGTCTTGGGTGTAGTCTGGGGCTCCCTACAAGGTAAACACCACATGCAGGCAGCCTCCTTGCTTCTTCTCCTCCTCTGGCTGCTGCTTCTAAGCCTCTGCAGACACATTCTTCATTGTTGAGAAGAACCACAGATGGAATGACTGTTATTGGTGCCTGTCAGTTCAGAAACAAGCCATGATTTGCTCAGCACTTCAGTCTTTACCACTGATGTGTTAGTTTAATTGAATTAGTTCTGTGCTGCATGAGGTCATTAAATTTGTATCCTAGTGGAAACGTACTACTCAGCTCTGCACAGTGGGGTGGTGGTGCATGTGGGGTGATTTGCATTCTCTCTGGACAGAAGGTGAATCCTCTCTCTACAGTCACGGTGGGCAGCTCATCCTTCTGTACAAAGTCATTTGAGATAACCCTAACTGAAGGAGCACCTGTCTCTTCAGAATTCTTTTTCCAGTTAAACAGCAGATTGGCTATATGCTCTGACAAAAGGATAAAAAGGGTCGTACTTATAAAATGCAAGTTTTGGGGAAAAGGTGTAGCATGATAACCGAAACTGTTAGGTGGATATTAGTGAGTTCTTTCTTGTCTGTTTGTTAACCGCTCTTCCTCCTGGAGCTAGATTTGAAGAAATTCCTCTCACTACCCACTGCTTTCTTCCCGAGCTCATAGAAAGGAAAGTGAAAAGTGGACATGAAATCACACCTGTTTCCCTCCTGGAGGAAGCCCTCATTTCATCCCTGTGGGAACGTTTATGAGATACTTTTATTTTACAAGGGTATGATTATCATTCTCATTTTCAGGTGAGGAAACAGGCTTCAAGCTGCCAAATACCTCTCCCATGTCATTGCTTGTAGTAAACAGCACGTATGGACTCAGACCCCAAAGCGGTTGGTCTGAATCTTCCCAGTTGCCTTCTTACACTATTGAGAACAAATTTTCTCACCCTGGTAAGATCTATGCCCCTGAAATCTCAAAGCCATCCTCGCTCCACATCCGTCCATTCTGAAATACTCATTTTCCCTTACAAGGAACCCCTTTTTGAAAATCACAATGTCTTCTTTTTAAAAAGCCTATCTTCCCTCCCTTTTATAGAGTTTGTTAAGGTTCCTTTTTTCTGGATTCTGGTGGTATTGTTAAAACAACAGAACCTAGCAAAATTATGTGGCAAACCTTAGCTGGTTTTATCTCTTACTATACATGTCTCTTTTCTCTCATTTTAGAATCGCCAAACTAAAGACCCTGGAAAGCTGAGGTGCTTATTTATATTTTGATTTATTCCTTGTCTATCACCCTGTGCAAAACTAGACTCCTGACTCAAGGACTGAGTTTAGTGTTTCTCTTGGGCAGTGGGACAGGGGTGATAAATGACCCCGGAGAAGACCTTCCCAGTAGACTATGACCAATGCCATTTTCATGGGTGACACTGTGTGATATTCTTTGTGAACAGCGACCCTGAAGTTGTACAACTGGCCGTCCTTTTGCAGATTTAGCTCATCTTTCTTTGTCCTGATGTCACCATTCCCCTGTTAATTATTTCCTTTCACTGCAAAAGTTCTTAAAACCATTGTCTATATTTGCCACTACTACTTCCTTCAATGTACTTTGATGACAGTCCTTCAAAACATTCCCTCCCTCTACATTTTTCTGATATTATTTTCTCTAAGAAATTCATTGAAAAAATTTACAAGTTCAGTCATCTTAGTTTTCCTCTGGTGCTAGTCACTGTTTGATCATTTCTTTCTAGAACTCTCTTCTCCCTTTTTTTTCCAGTTTGACTTTAGCCTGTGTTAAGTGCCTGGTAGACTCTGGGTGACATGCATGGTGACGGCTGATTCTTCCTAAAAGTCTCCATCTTTCCAGTTCCGGATATTCTTTCTATTCTATTCCCTAAGTAAAAACAGACAATGTGCTGCCCTTGGACCTTTTCTGGAAAGCTTTGGAGAGTTCATCCGCTTCCGAGATTTCAGCTAATGCGCTCTGTGCATGTAGAGCTTATCTTTATTTCTAGCCTCATACTCTTTCAAGTTCTGGCCTTTCATTGCTCACTCTCTACTCATTGATCATCTTTAACTGGAAAGCCCTCTGGTGTCCCAGACTCAGCAGGGATGATGGCAAGCTCATCCTCTTTTCTTCAAATAGTTTGTCTTTTTAACTCTTCATTTTATGTAAAGTCTGTTCAGCCTTTTGTCTTCCAGGCATTACATTTCAGATTAAACCAGCTGTGAAATTATATATAGAGTGGTCTATGGTGGCAATCATTTTGCAATTTTTAAATATATCAAATCAACACATTGTACACCTTAAACTTACACAATGTCATGAATCAATTATACATCAACAAAGCTGGGGTGGGAGGAAGGAGGAAAATTATATGTATAGTGCTTTAGTTCAGTGCTTCTCAAACTTCAGTGAGAGCAAAAGCTCTGGTGAGAAAGTGCATATTGGTAGAGCCCTTCTCTGGAGTTTCTGATTCTGCAGGTCTGAGCTGGAGCCTGAGGATTTGCATTAGAAACCAAAGCGATGCTGATGCCACTGGCCCAAGGAACTGTTTTAGTGGAGGAGTCTGCAGCCAGATTGAGTTAGGCGTAAATTCCTTCTCAATCATACTCATCATGTATCCTGGAGAATTTACCTGATGTCTCTTCAGATTCCTATCCTGTAAAGTGAGGATAATTAAAGTATCTACCTCACAAAATGTGACTACTAAACAAGTTAATATTCTAAGTGCCCACTCTAGTTTTTGGCAAACCCTTAAAAACCATTTGCTGTAATGGCATGACTTTTACTCCTCTTTCCTTTTCCTCACTCCCTGTGACTGGTTACCTCCCATGTTCTAACAATCCGGGCTTTGGAATATATCTGTTTCCTTCTCATTATTGCCATGGCTGGGATCAAGTGCGTAATCATATTGTCATTCATCTGACCCTAATCATCGCCATTTAACTGGTTAGTACTGTCGGCTTCTCTGTCCCTGCTCCCCAAACTTCATCCTGTTGCTAGGTTCTACCTTAATCCCTTTCAAGCAGCTATTATAAATAGGCTCCTCCTTGCTCAGAAAGCACATCTTGAATATATTAACAGGGCGTTTAGCACCTTCCTTGGCACCTGGACTGTTCACCCTTCCCTCTCACTACTCCATACACAGTATATATGATACAAAGTCTATGTTCTTCTGAACTCTTTGCTTTCCTGATTCTGTGCTTTCTTTTATAAAATTCATTTCATCTGATATATCCTTTCCTTCATTATCACAAAGTGGAATCGAATTCATTCTTCAAAGCCTGGTTAACTTTCATGTCCTCCATCCAAAGCTTTGGCAGGTTGGTTTCATTCCTCATGACAGTGCTGAATGATTGACGGTAGCTTCTTGGGGAAGTGATAAGGATCCTGAGGCCAAGATCTACCTGGGTTCAAGAGAAAATGATGTCATGATTCGTGAGCAACCTCTGCTATGAACCCAGGTTGAGTGTGTGGAAGCGTCTGTATCAAGTATTGTCTCCCTTGCCCTGCAAACACTGTAGGTGTTTGATGCATTTTGAAAAATTCAAAATAAATAGACATACCTTGAGTTTTCAATTTTAATTTTATTCTGATTATAATAGCCATTTTCCCCTTCTTCATTCCAAGATGAAAGCCAAACCTTACCTTAGAGAATGATATTAACAGGCAGAAAGAATATCAGAGCAGGAATGAAGACAAGTCCTCACCACTTAGATTCGAGAGCGTAACGTCAAGATCAGTGAAAATAATCTGGTTTGTACCGGTAGCTGCAGCCTTGGGGGTGAGTTCTTGGATTTTGAGGCATAAGGTGCCAGACAAAAGGATGAGGGGGAATTCTCCCACAAGACCAAGAGGAGCAAAGGGTTCTTGAGGATATCGATTCATGGAGTCTCTTCAATGTGAACAACTCTTGCTTTAATTTGTGCAGCTCAGTTAAGTGATACTTAGCTCCCAGCCCCACCACCTACTAGCTGTGTAATTTGGGCAGCTAATTAACCTCTTTGAGCTTCGGCTTTATCCTCTTAAAGACAGAGGTCACAATGCTACCTCACAGGGCTGTTGTAAAAATTAAAGGGAAATATGTATATAGAAGACTTAGTATAGTATTTGGCTCAATAAATAGTAGCTGTTCTTATGAATATTGTGTGGAATAGCAATCAAGACCATCCCTTTAAAGCTGTTAAGACTCCTTTTCCTCTTATCCCTAATCTCTGTCTTCACTGTTACTTACAAACATATGAGATGGTGAAATGACCCCTTGGCTAAATGTTATATGTAACATCACAACTACTAACTAATTAACTCAAATTGATCGGAGTCCTGTAAGCAATACTGCTGATTCACTGTTGTTCCCCACCAACTAGCATGAACTGATGATGTGAAGCTAGAACCTTGGTGCTTCTATTATGTTTAGTGCATCAAATTTAATAGTGGAAGAGTGTGGATGTTATTTAGAACTTCATACCTTTCTAAAGATATTTATTCTCTTAGGTTAACATAGTTCCTATTTTAGGTATTTGGGGTTATCGTATTCCTTTCCTGACAGTGTTATTAAATACCTTGAAATACATGTTGTTCAGAAACACAGTCATTTATTCATTCAATAAATACTTGGGTATGTTCTGGGGCCAAGATCTATTCTAGACACTAGAGCCACGACAATGTAGGAAAGAGATAAATCCACTATTCTTATGGAGATTATCTTCTGGAAGTGGAAGTTAGACAAAGTGAGCAAGTGAGCTAGCAAACAAACGACGATGCTATAATTTTAGATGTTTGTATTTTCTATGAGGGAGGTATGATGATAAAGTTGAGGTGATCAGGGTGAGTTGAGTGACCATCTTTGGATTTCGGAGAAAGCTGTGGCCACATTTGAACTTATGCATGAATGATGATAAAGAATGTGCCCGGCAAAAAATGGGTTCCGAGTTCTCAAATCAGAGAGAAAAGCAAGTGACTCAACTCAGATGAGGACAGAAACAAGGGTCTAGCTGTGGATGCCCAGTGCTTGGAAGATAAAAAAACAACACATGCTAGAGAGGCTGGCACGGCAATTATGTTTGTGGGGTAAGGCGTTTGGATTCTATTTGATGCAATGGGAAGCCACTGGAGTTTATAAAACTGGCAGTGAGACAAAGATTTTATTTGGAGTTGTACATGAACATTGAATGCTTGTAGATCTAACCATGTAAGGAATTTGATGGTTAAGTATGATGATAAAGTGGATAATCACTCGTGACTCATCTGTTTTCTAGATTCAGATATTTTGTTTGTTTGCTTGGAAAACAAGATGCAGGGTTTAAATGCTTCTAGTTTTTTGTTCCTGAATTCAAAAACCTTTGAGCTGGCCTCTATGATATCCTTTCACAGGTTCCCCTTATCCTGACAAGCACTTTCAATGTGGCCATGATCTGCCAAGTTATTTTTTTCTTTCTCTTCCTCAAAACTGTGCTGTGCCCTCTTTGTATTTCTTTTTCTTTCTTTTTTTTTTTTTGCGGTACGCGGGCCTCTCACTGTTGTGGCCTCTCCCGTTGCGGAGCACAGGCTCTGGACGCGCAGGCTCAGCGGCCATGGCTCACGGGCCTAGCTGCTCCGTGGCATGTGGGATCTTCCCGGGCTGGGGCACGAACCCGTGTCCCCTGCATCGGCAGGCGGACTCTCAACCACTGCGCCACCAGGGAAGGCCCCCTCTTTGTATTTCTGTCTTTTATGAACCTGAGATAAAATTAACATAGAATTTTTGGTGAATTGCCTCTGTTGTTTTGGGGTTACCTTGGTTTTCCTTTAGAAGGTCTACTGTGACCCTAGAACTGTTGGCCTGTTTAAGGTTTTGAGTCAGTTCGAGAGCTTGAGGAGCATTTATCATCTAGCTGAAGATTCTCCCTTCCAAGTACTAACGAGGCCCAACCCCGCTGAGCTTCTCATATCAGGTGTGTTCAGGCTGGGCCTTAAACTCTCTGGGTGAAGATTCTAATGATTTCACAGTTGCCTCTATGCCTCTTGCCCCCTCATTTTAAGTTGGAGTTGTCTTTGAATTTCTCTCACAGACTCTGAAATTCCATTTGAAATTCTATTTGAAATTTCATTTCAAATACGTTTTTCTAACTCTTGAGCACTGTTTCCTCCTTCATTACATTTATTGTATCTGTGTATTTTTCTGTGATATGTTACTCTTAACTGTTCTAAAGTGGTTTGCCTTTAGGTTGACCTATTGATTTCCATCTACACACATTAATTGCTCTCTGTCTGCATGCTTAGTCTTATTCTAACACATTTACCCCAAGCCAGAAAAATTCTTCTACAGAGTAGACATTAGTGTCAATTCTATACATGTAGTGCCAGAAAAGTATAAGAATGGTGTATTGTTCACACCTTCTGCTTTCCTTCACAAAACCTAGTCAAATTATTTATTTTTATTATTTTTTTTCAGATTATTTAATTTTAATAGTTAAATTATTTTTTAGGTGCCTCAAAGTTTTAAAAACATATTTTTAAAATTTGAAATGAATGTGATTCAGTTTTATTAATTGTAAACCACAGAAGCTGAGTGGCCCTTTGAAAGTGCATTCAACTGAAGAAAATGTATCAAAGAATAGCTTGAATGAGTTTTGAAATCTCTAACATACTTTTAGTATTTATGAACCTATTTAAAACATTTTTTCTTAATATGTTTATAATGTATGGTTTATTTTACAAAAATACTATTTTCCATGTAAATTCACTGGGTGAACTTTGAAAGAATAGTAGTGATTAAGGAAAGCATTTAAATAAGAGGTAATCTGAAAGTAGAAGGAACTCAGTTCATAAAAGACCTTGGCAGAGAAAGAAATAAGTTCTTTGAAAGAACAGTGTGTCTTCCTCTCATTCCTGCATCCCTGCAAAGAAGAAAACTTGTTGGTGATAAAAATGAGCCAGACAGGGGTTCCAGGGTTTCCCTTGTGGCGCAGTGGTTGAGAGTCCGCCTGCCGATGCAGGGGACACGGGTTCGTGCCCCGGTCTGGGAGGATCCCACATGCTGCGGAGCGGCTGGGCCCGTGAGCCATGGCCGCTGAGCCTGCGCGTCCGGAGCCTGTGCTCCACAATGGGAGAGGCCACAGCAGTGAGAGGCCCGCGTACCGCAAAAAAAACAAACAACAAAAACAAAACAAAACAAAAAAAATGAGCCAGACAAACCCAGAAGCACTCTTTTCTCACTCCCCACCAATATTACTCACCCGCAAATACACATGATTGAGGTAAAAAGAACTTAATTATAAGGCTTTATTCAGAAGAATAAAGTGATAAGATTATTGCAACTTCCTTACAAACCAAAATATACTTTTGTGATTGTGTGGCTTTCTACCTCCTATGATGACCATGATTTCAGAGAGGATTGAGGAGGAGAAAGGGTTAGCTTCCTGGACATTTCATGTTAATTTTAAAATTTAAAAGAATGTATAATTTCCAAAATGTTGTCAATGAATATAAAATAAACTTCCATAGTCATAAGAAGAGAGCACTGACAAACTGTCTCTAATTTTATGTGCAGAAATTTTAGTACAGCAAAAACATGATGAAGTATCTAGAGAAATCTCTTCCCCAAAATTATAGAAGCTTTTTTCACTGGAAGTTCAAGGCTTGCTGGAAGATTAAGTGAACTAAAAAAAATCCACAACCTTTTTTTCAAGTCTGAATTCCCATATTAAAGGAAGAATTGACAGAACTAGAATTAATGGTATTTTTTATTGATGCCTTCTTATAATTTTTACTTTAAGCACTTTAGGAACAAAATGAAACTGACTACTATATATCTGAGTTTGATTCTTTCACTAGGGACAATAATATGAATATGATGAGAAAGTACAGGTTACAAAAAGAGATTAATTTAAAAATTAAGAAATATTTCATTCATATTTCTTTGAAACACTAGAGAACTAAAACCAAATCTAACTGGTAATTAGTAAAAATGTTAAAAACTAAAAATTTAAATTATTGAGGTATGTGTATTTTACTGTTGTTGTTGTTTGTAAGGCATAATGTAAGCATTTCATAAGCTTATTTGATCTGCCCATCATACTGTGCTACAATCTCCATTTATTACTCGTTTGATCAGATAAGGAAGAATAAACCTCTTGTCCAAAGCACCCGACTAGAAAGGATCACAGCTGCTTAGAAAGCCAGGCCTGTCCATTTCCAGCTCCCATGCTTTATACTTAGACTAGCCTCTGCCGCCTCTCTTTGAACTTCCATCTAGCTTTCTTGCGCTCCAATCTAGTTTCCTCCATGGAATATTTTCTCTAGCTCCATCTAGGGTGTTATGAAGCTTCTGGAAGATTGGTGTTTCATTCTCTTTTAAAGCTTTTAACTGGCTCAGTTGGAAAGCCTCCACTTCATCTAACTCATATCTCATTTCAACGTGTCTGAACATTTTCAGTTGTCTCCATTATCAAGATTCAAAAAATATCTGAAAAACCACCTGCTAGTTAATAGGAGACTGGGTAGACGAGATGATTTTTCAGTGTCCCTTCCAGCTCTCTTGTTATTTGAAAGCAAATATACATGGATATACTCTATTTTAAACATAGTATTTTATTTAAATAAAAATATAACTCACTCCTATGTTTTAAAAAAGTCAAATAAGTCAAACATTAAAGTTTCAATGCCCCACAACATCTCTGAATCCAACATCCCAGAGATAACTATTGTTAAAGTTTTTTTTGTGTGGTTTAAAAAACACACTTGTACATCTGTTCCTTAACTTACCGACATTATTCAATGTAGCTATACGAGTGCTGAATCCACACTATTCTGCTGAAAGTCGTAGACTTCTTTTTTGCTGAATTCTTTCCAGAGTTGACATGTGCACAGAGTTAGGAAACTTTAAAAAATTTGTGTTAGACTACAGCTCCATAAACTGAAATTGCAGCAGAAGACAGTATCTATTTGAACTTCATTTTATCTGTAGGATACTGAAATATGAATTTTCTAGAAGGGTCGGGCACTGACATGACCTGAAAAGTCGGACTCTGCTTCTTAATGAGAGTCTAGCTTCCCTGAAGGCAAAAGGCCAGTGAAAGATACTGAAGGCTGGGTTAGTGTGACTTTCAGCAGAGAGAGATGGTGGCAGTCAGGGTCCCCAGAGTCTGAGAGCTGTTCGTTTCAGATTTGGGTAAGGAATTCTTTTTAAACAACAACAAAAAAGTACATGCCTTGTAAGTGTATTATTTATCAAACCCTTCATATATTTTCACTTTAAGGTCATCTTTCAAAAATCGCCACTGCGCCACCAGGAAAGCCCCAAAAGTATTATTTTAAAACCCTTAAAACATGTCAGTTAAAGAAGATGGTTCATTTTCTTTGATTAGGCTAAACTTTAAACTTAAAAAAATATTTTTTCTGGGGCTTCCCTGGTGGCACAGTGGTTGAGAGTCCGCCTGCCGATGCAGGGGACACGGGTTCGTGCCCCGGTCCGGGAGGATCCCACATGCCGCGGAGCCTGAGCGTCCGGAGCCTGTGCTCCGCAGCGGGAGAGGCCACAGCAGTGAGAGGCCCGTGTACTGCAAATAAAAAAAAAAAAAATCTTTTTCCTGAAATGTCTTACATACTTGTAAAATTACAAAGACACTAATGTATTTTATTCTTAATAAATATTAAGAATATTTTTAATATTATTTTTTCCTTCCTCATTAGTGAAGTTGAAGTCACCATACAATTTATGTAATTTAAATTTCAGGTGCTCCATAGCAGATATTTATTTTCAACTTTCTTGCATGTCCAGCTTCATTCAAATTGGGCATTAATAGATATGTTTATTACAGGGACATGTGTTATTTTCATGTCCTTTTGAAACCTTCAGTCTAGAACGGGCCTTTAAGTGATTAGCAAATGCCTTTTTGAACCATAAAATAAATGGAAAAAGTGTGGATTCTTAAGTAGGGAAGCATTAGTTTGGAAAAGAGTTCCATTTTTTTTTTCTCACTGAAATACCATCCTTGGCATGATTGCAAATGATTGCCACCCAGTTCAGATAATTCTCTTCCAGAATCGGGCATGCAATTTGAAAATTGAAAAAGCTATGTCACTCTTTGAATCATGCTTGTTTTACTTACAGATAATTCAAGCATTAATGTGTATTTTATATATATATATATATATATATATACACACAGATATGTATATGTGTGTGTATATATATATATATACAGATACGTATCTATATATATATACACACACACATATATATACATATATATAACTAATATCTGTATTAGTTGCAAATGATCATTAAGCCTCTCTGTGTCAAGGGTAATGTTAATAATAATAATCATTTTCTCCCCACTAGGCAGCAAGGCAAAATTCAAGAAATAGTAGTCACTAGAATGACCTTTCTTCCTTGGCTCTGGTCGTGTCCATACCCCCTTCCCAGCATCCTCAATGTAGTTCTCCAGCCGCCACTAAAAGAAGTTGGGTCCTATTACTCCATGCTGGTCTGGTTATATCATAACATTAAGGTTGCAGCGACCTTACAGGGAGCTCTCAGTATCTCTGTCTGAAGATCCTCACAATTTACCCTTCAGATATACAGCTTTTATGCTTTATCTGGTTCAGCCACAGTGAATAATAGTAACATTATTATTTTCTTCACAGTGAATAATAATAACATTATTATTGAATAATAATAATGCTATGATAATAATAACGTCATTATTATCACAGTGAATAATAATAACATTATTATTTTCTTCACCAGAATTCTGGGAAGTGTCATTCTGATTTTTTAAGGGAAGCAGAGAGAGAAGCAGATTGGTCTACCTTTCACATCTTTTGGAGAGCTTTGGGGGAGTCAGTAAGATGATAGACGTGGTGTTGTGAAATGTGATTTCTTGCCATATCACTTCTAGTCTTCAGTAAGCTTCAAACATCACTACGTGCCTGTGAAGACAAAGAAGGAGGGGTTGAAATTAGAGCACCACACAGATAAGAATGCAGAAATGAAGAGGACAGAAACGTATGAAGGTTTTAGGGATGAACCTAGACTTGACCATATTTTGAAATGAGGATTTGTACCAAGGTTATCTAAATCTCTAAGGCACTTATCAGTTCCAAGTAATGGTCTATCATCTATCTCTGTCTCTCTCTGTCTGTCTATCTATCTATCTATCATCTCTTGGTTTCTTTATTCTTACTGAATGGAATTACAAAATCACACATCCTGAGACTGGGAGAAAGTGCATTTGTACTCATCAATTTCTTGCAGACCTACATGTCTTGCTGAGATATTCTTTTCTGCTTCTGTAGTGGGTGGTGCTGAAGGGAATATTAGGACCTTAGATAGAGAAAGGTTATCTTGGGGTCTTAGTGGCGCCTGGGGACCAAACCCTGATGACTCTTCCACACTTTCTTCTCTGTTCTCTCTCTTCCATTGAAAATGTCCACTGGCAGGACCCTTGGTTTCACTAATAGCAAACAGCTTTCTCTCATGCAAGCAGAATCGACACTGGTTTGTTTAACAAATTCATTTAAGAGCTGTCGCTGGTCCTGTGTGAAATAAGAAGCAGGTTCTTAAGTGACTGGAAGAGATGGTGTTTAGTTCTTGGTTTTGATCTTCTTTTTGCTCACAGAGCCGCATGTCCCTGCTTGTTTTCATTGCTCTGTATTCCACAAATGGAGTGACAATTTTGTTGTGTCTCATGGCTGAAAAATGTAAGGAGCCCTTCCATCTCTGATTGGAGCTATCCTCTCTCCTCTTTGCCTTGACAATGTATGAATTATCTTTAGATATAAACTTAAAAGTACTTCCATCGGGGCATCTTGCTTGCCTCCTAGATGAGTTAGGTGCCTGCTTCAGTCTCCTCACATAGTGCCCTGTGCTGCTCCTCCAATGATTCACAGCCCTCGTTATTCTAGTCATTTATTTAAAGGGTTGTCTTCCTCATGAGACTGTCAGCTGTGTGGAGATAGAAGCCATACCTGGCTTGTTTATTGCTGGTCTGACAGAACTTAGCTCAATGCCCTGTAGAGAAGGTCTCATAAATAGTCATTTCAGAATGAATGAATGAATGGATTTTTTTTTTTTTTCTGGAGAGGTCATTAGCAAATAAAGCCTTGAGGTAGCAGTGCGCATGCTGGCCATCTGACTCAAATTGTGCTAAGGGAAATATCCCTGGCCTTGGAAGGCAACTCTCATTTTGATTCCAAGTCTCTAAGTTTTCCATCAGTGTCAGAACCTGCTGAAAAGAACCATCAAACTAAAGCCACTGCTGACTTGTTTGCAATCCTTTTTAAAAGTTTACCTAGAAAGAAACCATAAAGAAACCCATCCCATTCTTTCTCCAGAATCCACATAGACAATAAAAGCATTTATCTAAATAATGTTTTGGCTTCACACAACATCAATAAACACTTCATGGAGATTAAACTGACTGAAAATCTTTTATACTTAACTGATTTCTGTTGGCTGTGTTGATTTTCTTTATAAAGAATAAAAAAAGTAAAGTTGTTTTGCATTAATACATTTGGGGAGGCATAAATGATTTTCCGTAAATCACATTTTCCTGACAATGAACGTGGAGGGAAAGATTATTAAAACTGATCTCTCGCGATGTGGTTGCATACCTCAAGCAAATATGTGAGGCTGTCTCCATCAGTAAACTCCATGTGTTGGTGTGATTGATGAATTTTAATTAACCTTGGCAACATGTTTTACCGCTTAACTAGATCAATTGAAATTAGTTATCTTGAGAGACAGTAAAATCACTTCTATCCTCAGCTTACTGCAATAAGTAATGGCCTTTCCCTGGAAGACTTCTCAAAATATAGTGAACAAACACTTTGCTATTGAATCTGCTTCTTAAAGTAAATGAGAGGTCTGTGGGATTGAAATAACTTTGCTTGAATGAGAGAAGTCTCCAGACTGATATAACAGTAGTTCTCTCAGGAGCTGGGGATTGGAGTGGGGATTGGAGGCAATGGTGATTAACAGTTGAAGTGAGTACCTAATTAAAACAAAGTGAGGGAAAGGGAAGGAGAGGGAGAGACGTAGCATCGAAGAACTTCTCTTTCCCCTCTCCAGTCAAAGGGGAAAGCTAAGAAAAGCATCTTTATTTTCTAAATGCGTATTAATGAACGTGCTGCTGTGTATATTAACACAGAACTTTATAGAATGATATTAATCAGGGCAAGAAATATAGATCATTTAAACAGTTGGGTTCCCTTTGGCACAGCATGTCACGTGACAGTGTCTTCTGGGACAGCTGTCTTTGATAATATGATGCAAGCTAGGAAAATCCCCTCCTGGAAGACTTTGTCCCCAGTGTTTCCTCATTGCACCCAACAAAATTCACTGTCAAATATCAGATGATGACTTTCTTTTCCTGGTCTGTGCAACACTGAAGAAGTGCTTTGGAAGATGACCAGAACCACTACTCTGAAAGTTATATAGTCATCCGACCATAGCCCTTGTGCTTTTAACAGTGGGTGTAGGCATCTTGGAGGTTTCACTTTGGAACTTCTGCAAAGTCTTCTTTCGGCAAGGTCTTTCACCTACCTACGGACTACACAGTAATAAAATAGCTTCTATACTCACTCTCCCTGCATAACCTCTCCCAATAAGCCTCCCAATAAGGCAATTGTTTATCTTTGTATTAGTAAGGAGTACTCTAAACGCTCCTTTGCCTGAGACATGGGCAATTAAGTGAAGTTGCAGTTTTTACAGCCCTCCAATGACCAGCCATCCTGTGCCAGCATGGCCACCCAGAGCAGACTCATGCCTGCTTCATAGGGAGACCCCTTGGACCCAGAAGCAGAAACACTAAAAATCACTAGTGTCGTATTATAACTGTAGGCTGATTAAGTAGCTCTTGTTTTTATTCTATTTTTTTCTTTCTGTGTAAGACGGCTCTTGTATGGAAGCTTTCCGAGATAGTAAACTATGGAAATAATTATGAGTTTCAATTGGTGCTATTATGAAGTGGAAAACTTGGAGTGGCATCCTAGTGTTCTTACCAAGTTCTGGGTAGAGAAAGGAGAAGCCACGTGTTTCAATGCGTTGGTCCCAATAAGGGTGATACGTGGTGCTGTGTACAAATGCTATAGCTCGCTGGCCTTCAGACCCTTAGTGCACAATGTACTGTGCAAACACTGTGCCCTGAGATACCTTAGGGGAACAGACCTAGAAACAGGGGAGAGCCCTTTTTCACTCCCACCTCACTTTTATTTTCCATCAGCGTTTTCATTGAAGGAAGGTCATATGGCTTACTTTTCTTTAACTACTTGCATTGTCATAATGTAGGCTCCTGAGCTAGTCTCCATCTGGGATGGAGGGTGGGAACTAAGACATGCAGTCATCAATCCAGTCATCAATCCAGATGGAGTATGATTGCTGAATGGTGTGCAGGAAACAAAACAGGATTTAGCCTTCCCTGGTGACTCTGCTGCTTCCCCATGTGTGGAACCACTTGTAGAGCAGAGAGAGCTTGGTCTTTGGGTTCAGACTCTGGCTCACATATTTACTAGATGTGTTACTTTGGAAGATTTATAGGAACTTGTTAAGACAACAGGACTCCCTGCTGTGATTAAGAGTGGAAGTATTCAGAGAAAACTTGGAGTTCTAGGTATGACACATTAGCCTGGTGGAAATGACAGAAGAATAATTCTAGTGCCCAGCTGAGCTGCAGTGGTGTGAGAGGGTGGAGAGGTGTGGCAGTGGGGGTTGAACTGATTGCAGGGACACTGGTTAACACTCTGCACTGAACTCCACATGCAGTTTGCAGGAAGGAGAGTTGGGACACTTGAGTGGATCCTGGAACTGAGTCCTGCAAGTGATTATGAACTCCATCTTCTGCCGAGAGGGTGTGGATGGGGACTCTGTGCTTTCCCTGATATGGCCAGATGTGAGACCCCAGGGAGGTCAGCTCTCATCTCGTGGGCACTGGACACTAGGTTTCTCTTGCTCCTGTATTAGTTTTTAATTGAGTTTTAGATCATCTATCGGGAATATTTATAGAGATAGGTTTGACAGTGGAAATGGCTGTTGCAGAAGTTACATTAGTCGGTTAGCTTCATTCTGTAGTTTTTGTGAAGTCTTTTGGTAGCAAGCAGGGTGGGCATTTTCTTCCTTAACCCAAGTACTATATCCCAAGCCTGTTCTTGTATGGCTGCGGATCTCAAACTCCAACCTCCACAGGGGACAAGTAGGAATATAAGTGAGGGAGGCAGGGCGGCAAGGATTGTGATGAGCTGAAGCATGAACACCTGGTCTAGTGAAAGTGCCCCAGTGTCGTTCCAGCCAGTTTTTCCCCAAGAATGGATACATACTAGGCAGATGACTGGATTTTTTGGTAAGAAATTTTTAATTTTGTGAATTATAACTAATTTTTTTTAAAAAACCTGGATCATGTAGCTGGCCTGTAAGCCACCAATTCACCTACCCGTTCTGGTGTAAGTGATTGGGAGCCAGTGAAAGTTGTGGATTCGTGTTTAAAAAAGTCACTTCCTTGTCCCTGGTATAGATCCACTAGTGGTGAGTCCTCTAGAGGCTGGGACACTGTATAGGATTTAAGGCAAACTTAAAATCTCTGAAACACAGAGGTTAAAAGGACAGCTCAGGGCTTCCCTGGTGGCGCAGTGGTTGAGAGTCCGCCTGCCGATGCAGGGGACACGGGTTCATGCCCCGGTCCGGGAGGATCCCACATGCCGCGGAGCGGCTGGGCCCGTGAGCCATGGCTGCTGAGCCTGCGCGTCCGGAGCCTGTGCTCCGCAACGGGAGAGGCCACGACAGTGAGAGGCCCGCGTACCGCAAAAAAAAAAAAAAAAAAAAAAAAAAAAGACAGCTCAGCGCCAGCCTGCCTACCAGCCATGCGACCTCATACAAGTTGCTTAATGATTCTAGCCTTGGTTTCCTCATTTATAAAATAGAGAAAATATAAGCATGAGTTTCATAAGGTTGTTGAGATGATCAAATCAGTGAATACACATCAGTGGCAGAGGTATTTGCCTTTGCCATTAGGAACAAGGGAGCAAGGTGAGACGTGGTGGCCCTGAGTGGCAGCCTGTGGAACAGCTGTGTCAGCCCCCTGGGAGCTTTTCCACCAACACCCCAACAAATTTCCTGATTCCAAGGGTAGGACCCAGGTGACTGAGTTTGCAACGGACTTCCCAGGTGACTCTGCTGCTTCCCCATGTGTGGAACCACTTGTAGAGCAGAGAGCGCTTGGTCTTTGGGCTTAGACTCTGGCTCGCATATTTACTAGCTGTGTTACTTTGAGCTGTTGTGTCACCCCCTCTTCACCTCAATCGCTTTGTTGTCTAAACGTTCACAAGTGTATCTTGTTCTGTGAGGATCCAACATCTCCAGTACAGCTCATGACACATAACACATACTCCGTAACCTTGAGTTCTCCTGGTCTCAATCTACTGAAAGTCTTATCATTAAGTGTGGGAAATACTCCTAAGGAAGCAGAAAGGAAAAAACACGGGACTCCAAGAGTGAAGATTTGGTCCTTTGTGTGCTTGGTTGATTTCTGTGTTGGCCTCTGGTAAATCTGTTCCACATGCCATTCAGGAGTATATCCATGGCCTCTCGTATTTCTCTGCACAAATATAATTGAACAGCCTGAATTCAGGTTGCATTGTTTTTTGAGAAAATTCATAGCCGTGTTAACATGTGATGCTTTCTGGCAGTACACAAAGTCAAGCTTTCACTGGAAAAGAGCTATTATAACTTAGCAACCTGAGTTTCCTATACGTAACCTTGATTCATTTCTGCCAAAAATAGTTCAGCCTATAAATAGTCAGGAACAAAGATGTGGGAGAAAGAAATCTCCAGCTCAGTTGGTATGCCATACTCTCTCAGAGCCTAGGGAAACACACACCCAGCAGCAGGTTTTCAGTAATGAAGACACAATAAAATCTATTATCGTTGTGCTAAATATATTGATGCTTGTGAATTTCTCATGCCAAGAAATGTAGTTTTCCCGTTGCCCTGGATCTGACAGGTGCCATGCTGCCCAGGCCTCGGACTGGGTCATGGGAATCACGTGTCGTGCCCCCCATGCCCCAGTGCTTATCTCAGGGCATCATCTGTGTGCATCTCTCAGTGGTAAACCTCTTTAGGCTTGAGGCTGTTATTGTTTCATCTCTGAATTTTTGACAACACGGAGCATGCCAGGTCTCACAGTGGTGCTGAGGAAAGGGTTCCTGAATGAGTGCATAAGTGATACTGGGGTTATGATTAGGCTTTTCTGTGGCTTATAGTTTGTGTGCAGTTTGCTAAGGAGGAAAAACCAGAGGGGGAGAGGAGAGAGAGAGCGAGCGAGTGCCATTGCCGTTGCTAACATAGGCTTTCCTTATGAATTTTCCAACACAAAATACACGTGCAGAACCTTGAATGGACTGGCACTCACTGTATGCCACCTGATGGTAGTGACAAATGAACCCACTTCAGAACCGGAGCCAGTATCTGCGTATCAAGGAGCTGCAGAGGTGACAGTGGAAAGGTCCATGGCAAGTGATGAATGGTCAGATGTCTATGCCAGTGAGCCCCTTGCTCAAGAGATGTATGGTTTAATTGTTCCCAAGTTGAATTCACACCACAGACATCTAAATAACTTAGTTTAGTCAGCCAGAAACATGGGCTGTCATAGGTTTAAATTCATAGCAGGTCATGTTTCTGTATAGAAAGCTGTGGAGATGCTGGTTTCACCCAGACACAAGAGTGAGCTTGAAAGATACTGGGGTCTCCCCGTGATTGAGATGGGACTGTCTATTTGCCCTGCAAAGTGGACATTTTATTAGCAAGCAGTTGTGTTTATCAGACTTCCCATTAGGTTGAGCCTATTTTCCATTTAATCTCTTTCTTTGAAAAGGTCAACTTTTCAACAGAAAAATATTTCTGTTCCTTGTATGGTTTCCCTAATAAATTTCCGCACGTTCTCATTTATTTATAGGTCCTTTCTTTTCTCTAGTTTTTTATTTTTCCATCTGTTTTCTACATACCAATTTAATTTTAACATCCCTGAAATTCATGACATTGAAAATTCGGGGTTCATGAGTGGACAGTTTTCTTTTTTTTTTCTTTTCGTTGTTTTCTTTAAAAAAATCATTCTCTTGCCATTTCATCTTAGGATGTATTGACCTTCTCAAAGAGGCATATGCTCTGTAAGCTTGACTCTTGTGTTTCACTCTAATATCAGATCTCCTTTCTATTTAAATCCTAGGAACGTATTGTTCCCCAGTTCTATAATGTAAGCATTTTTCTTTCTTAATTGGTGCTTGCAGTTATACAGGAAGGCACACTATGTTTAAAGCCCATTTGGCTTTAGATTAATATTTTAGCTCTACCTAAAGAATCCCCCAGGAGACTGTGTTTCAGAAATAGATTGTGGCTAAACTGCTGTTTCTAACTTGTATTTGGTTGGTTGATACCATCCCTTTGTTCTGAAAAGGACTTAGAAGCTGCTCGCTTCCACGGGGCCTTGAATAGCAAATGCTTAGCCCTCAGCAGGAAACAGATCCTCCCTCTGAAATGTTCCAGGCTCACACTGAGTCGGTGTATGCTGCCATCAGAGGAAGACAGCAGCTCATGGTCACAAAGTTAGGAAAAGAGCACCTGGGTCTGGGGGTGGAAACTTGAATTACCAAGTTGTTATAAGATAAAGTGAATCTTTTGACTTTAACAGACAAGGAAGAATTCATAAATTCAGGTTCTTTCGTTCCTGTATAAATCTCATTTCTTTATATGGCCTGCGTTCTAAAGACTGCACTACCCACTCACCAAACTCATGATAAGAAAAGGGAGCTCACCTTTCCAGCTGACTTTTAAGATGTCCTTATTTTATTTTATTGATTTAATTTTCTTGTAACCAATTCCCCAGGATATCCTGGCCTAATTAATAAATTGATGGATTTTACAATCCATTATACAGCATTATCCTGAGATGGAAGTGATAGGTACTATTTGGCCAGGGTAGAGATCTTATCAATAATTTCTTGCCATGTGAACTTACAGCGTCCAGCCCAGGACACGTGCCACGGATGGTGGCCGGAAGAAAGGGAGGGAAACTTCAACAGCTGGAGCCAATATGCCACTGTCTTCTGACCACCATGCTTTCTGCTCAAAGAAACTAGTTTGTCTGCCTCTAAATCCTGGCCTCCCAGTGACTTCCTGCCAAGTCACTCACCTTCTTTTCACATAGCTTTCCAACCACAGATCTAAACTGCCCCACCTTCAGGATAGGGCTTCTTTATTCCCTGAAATGCCTAGGTTTATTTTCATGGAAGGAACAATGCTGCTTTTTTGAGAAGAATGATGAGGAACTATCCTTGAGGTTCCTGAGGGTGGGACAGATATCAAGTACCAATTCCTTGGTGGTAGACACTCCTGATTTTCAAAATAGGTCGGCTGTGTGGGGTGGTGTGTGTCTGTTATGTATTTCTTCTATACACAAAGAGCTAAGCCCACCAATGTTCAGGTTTTATATCTTTATGGCCTTCATTTTCGCAACGTGGGGGGTGGAGTGGGAGGATAAGGGTCTAAAAAATTGTGCTAGAAACTCATAAGCTTTTGGTTTCAAAATGATCTGGCAAAGGAACTTATCCTGAAAGACCTCAGTTTGGGGTAAGTTTCAAAGGAAGGTAACGAAAAGGAAGCAGTTATAGACGGTTAGCTGCATTTAACATTTTATGATGGTGATGGTGATGGTGATGGGGGTGGTGGTGTGTGTGTGTGTTTAAGGTGAGAGTGCTTTTTTTTTTGACCGCACCGCACAGCTTGTGGGATCTTGGTTCCCTGATCAAGGGTTGAACCCACACCCTCTGCAGTGAAAGCTCTGAGTCCTAGATAGTGGATCACCAGGGAATTCATAAGGTGGGAGTGTTTTGACTACAGGTTTTATCATTGTTCACAAAGAACATTGTTCATTGTTCACGGGCATAGGTGAAAACTGAAGCTGGTGGAGGAGAGGCCAGAACTGGAGGGACAATGGGCAGTTGGGTGGTGTATTATGAATGACCTGAGAAAGGACCTGTGTCTTCTGGTTTCTTGAAACTTTGGCCCAGCCCTAATGTTGAACCAGTGGTCATCATATAAGGCATAGGTGTTGGTCATGGTCATCAGGGCTAAATTCCAGGCCAGCAGAGCTGACTTGGCTAATTTTCCCAATTCAAAGTCAATACACAGGACTTCATTCTGGGACATTTCTGTGGACACAAAACCCACATACATGCGATTCTCTATACGGAGAGCCCCAGTGGAGTCCCGTTCATTGCCTCATGGTTACTTGGAAAATTGAGAGATAACGTTTTTCTTTGGTGCGCTGAAGTTTTCTTACTATCTTATTTGAGAAACCCAACTCCATTCAGATAAATTGCCTATATCTTTATTGAATAGTGAGATGGAATTTTACTTCTGTTTATTGAGAGGCTGTTGTACACTTTCCATTTCACTTACATTAGTTAGTCCATTTAATACTGTCAACTCTCCTGAATTTCTATTATTATTCCTATTTTATTTCTGAAGAAACTGAGGATCAGAGAGGTTAAGTAATTTACCTGGTATCATTCTCTTAGTAGGTGGAAAGGGCTCCGAGCTCAGAAGTGTGTGTGGAAGAGACATTATTTTTGCTGGACTGTCGAGGGCTGGGAGTGCTTTCGCCGGTGCTCACGCAGTAGGAGTTGGGAAGGGAGGAGGAAGCAGCTGTACACAGGCCCAGATGCACACTGTGCAGGATGTGTTCATTCGGTTGACACATATTTGTGGAGTGCCTCCCACATGCCTGGCACTGTTGCAAGTACTGTGGTTAAAACTGTACAAAAGAAATTCGTTGCCCTCTGGAGCTCAATGCCAGTGGAATGCAGCTGTCACAGGGGCAGTGATGCTGACTCAATAACTTGCAATCATACCTAGACCCTCCCTCGTTCAGGTGTTTCACGTTCCCTTTGACGGATGACACAGTAGACATGCTGCCTTGTCTCCCCTCCTAAGGTGTTGTGAAACACACTTGGGAAGTGGGTCACAAGTAACTTGTCACTTTCCAGTGTACCAGACCCCCTTACCAGCCTGTAAGTCCATATTTGGTCACATTAACAGGCTAGACTAGTAATGACTGTTGCCTGGGCACCTTTTCCCACCCCAGGGCAGTGATTCACATGCACATGTTTCTTTAGAAAAAGTGCGGTTACTTCTTCCCTTAGGAGGTCTTTTCAGGAGCAATGGACTTGCCTGATTTCATGCCAGTTGCTGAACTTCTCAGCTTCTCCATGGCTTGAGGTGCTGGGGAGAGTGGAGCAGTGGCACTTTCTCCAACTCTGGGTCCATCAACCTGGACTTTGGCTACTTCACTTTCTGACTCTACCTTTCACTCCATCAGCACTAGAGACCAACAGAGCAGGACCGATGGGGTACAGAAAGGGGTGAGTAGCGTTGCTCTCCCTGCCCCCCACTGCTCCTTCTCCCCAGGAAAAACCTCTTTCTTCCTCTTTCATCTACAGGTGACACCAGAGAAGTCCAATGGTTAACTAGTTATCTTATAAGCTGTTTAGGAAAAGAGCAAGCTAATCGCACCACAGGTACAATACTCATCATACAAACAAGTACATAAATTCCAATCTCTGTGAAAGATTTATTGAGGAAAAAAGTGATAGTAGAGTAGATTCAAGGTTATCCTTATAATAACATGAGTCTTCCTTGGATTCACATTTACTTTCTTGAGTTGGGATAAAAGATTAATTTATTGCCATTGCAATAACACAGGCTGTATTTGTGGGAGTTTGTTACATATGAAAATAATCTTAATTTCCTCCAGCCTTTTAATTTTTTGTCATGAGGTTTCACATAATAAATACCTTTATGTCTTTTTTTGTCTTTTCCATGCATGTAAAAACACCAAATGAAAACATTTTTGCCTCAATATTATATTTTTAAAGTCAGAGTTCTCAAAATAATGATTCCTCAGTTAATGTTTTATAGTCAGAGTTCTCAATATAATATTTTTAAAGTCAGAGTTCTCAAAATAATGATTCCTCAGTTAATGCATACATATATTTATACAAAATGGAAAGTTCATTTAGTAATTGCAAAAGAAATAATGGCTTTAATAACCAATCCTCTACTTGGTGTCTGCCTGCAAGCATTGTTAGAACAACAAGCATCACCCAATTCCCTGTGGCCCTGTTTTCTTCGAAGGTTCTATTTATGCTTTTCTAATTTTGACTGTATTTTCACATTTTCAAATGAGTATATGGCATCTGTTGAATAAATGATCACTCAAAATGGATTTGCCTCAATTATGACTCCAATTTTAATCTCCTTGACTACAAGCTCACTTTTCCTCACTTCTGCCAACTGTGACACCTGTATTTTTGCTGTAACAGCATCCTCTGGAAGGGCTGTAGAGTTGCTGTTTGCCTTAACAGGGGTCCTAACCCCCTGATGTTTTCACAGTCCTCCTTTTCCTTCTCTTACTGCATTTCTATTGTATGCGTGGTTTTCTTCTCAGATGTGCACTCAGCGTTTTAGGAGAATAGTATTTGGATGTAGTCCATTTTAACTACTCTGATAAATGGCTAACAGTCACATTGAAGCCACCATGTTACAATTACTTTGCCTAATCATGATTTTTTGCTGTTAAACTTATATTAAACTTCAATAGCACCCGTTTTCAGATTGTTTTTCTATTGCATTCCAATGGTAAAGTTTTCATTTTTTTGCCATATTTAATCATGAAGGACATTCTAGTGGAGTTCATATTTGTTATCTATTTTCACTGTGAATTAGTATTGAAAGAATGAATTAATGAAAAATTTCCTCAAAGACAATGAATTATAACTACCTGAACTCTAATTATTGCTGAAAAATTATTAATTTTGGTATATGTCCATCCCCCAATGATTGCAGTTTCTTGGATATATTTAATAAGCCGTAAATCTTGGGGGCTACCCTAGAACTAGCACTGCTCAAAGACCCACATTTAAATATTTTTAAAGGTTTTTTTACACAAACACACACACACCACTTTTGTTTCCCTTTGGACTAAGATGGGCGTCTGGTTTCAGTTGCCTCACATGTTTTATTTAAAATTTAAAATCTGCACCAATATGCCTGCTCTGTCCTAGGTTCCTATTTCAGCACATGAATTTTCCTCAAACTGAAGCTTACACATTTCCTTGGATTCTTCTGTGGTTTTCCCTGTCTACTTATATTTCTTTATTTTCTACTTTTAGAATATTTGTACTTGAGGAATGTAGATATTTGAGAATGGTAGCTATAAACCAATAAATAGTGATTCTATTTATTCCCTTCTGGTTTTTTATTCTTTTTTTTTTAAACAGTTCCTAAACATGGTAGTCTATAGCCATGGGTTTTTAAGAAACAGTGAAAGATAGAGATACAAGTTCCTGATGAATTTAAGTAATGTGTACAAATAAATCAAGAAGCTCTGAAGTGAAATTTAGATGATAAAATGTAAACATGTGATTCATGTGCTATCCACTGACTCATAAAAAAAGTGTTGCCATGTTCAACCTGTTAATGACTAATGTTGAATCTTATTTTTTAAAAATACACATGACTTTGGCCTATTTTGTTTCACTAAGAATATGACTAATCCTTCCCAAACTTATGAGAGTTGAACTAATGCGATGTTGACTATCAACAGTTGAATTCCTAACACAAAACCAAATACAGCTAGTTTCATTTAAAAATGTAGAGGGGATACTCTACGGAAAAGAACAAAGGTTAATGATCACGCTGTAATAGAATTGATTGGTCGCCAGCTATAAACT
Organism: Delphinus delphis; assembly: GCF_949987515.2. Lineage (NCBI taxonomy): Eukaryota > Metazoa > Chordata > Mammalia > Artiodactyla > Delphinidae > Delphinus > Delphinus delphis. Next base: position 52,141,784 of record NC_082698.1, on the reverse strand, counting down.
TCATTCAAGAGTGGCATGTGTATTGTAGTGGAATGAGCTTAGTGTCAAAATCTCTGTGTGACCTCGATGAAGTCTGTTTTTGTTATCAAGGGTATATTTTTAATGGATGATACCACTGGGACCCTGGGTAAAGTGGAGAAAAGTCAAACAAATTTTGCTAACAGGATCTCAAGGAATCTCACTGTCATGCTATCTTCCACATCCTGGGAGGTAGGCCATGGAGTCTCCAACCTAGTTCCCAAAACGGACACTCTAAAAATATGTCAGGGGAGAAATAAATAAAAACTCTCCTTCCTCTGAAACCATTTAGCCCTCTCCAATTATTGTACACAGTGATTTTATTCAGGAGGCTTCAGTATGTTATTTTAACCTCTTACCTTAGTTTGGAGAAGTCTATTCTCATATTTATATTAGCAACATTTTCTCAGCATCTTCTACCAGTCAGTAGAATACCTTGGTATTTATTTTTCTCTCCATATTTATTCACTAATTCAACATATATTTGTTGAATTTCCAATGTGGCAGGTGCAGTGCTAAGCTCTCAGAACCCAAAAGTGAACAAAATTAGGGGGACAAAAAAACACCCACCTGCCTTCAGGGAGCTTAAGTAATTACCTCAAGTAATTTCATAGATAAATGTAAAATTGTCACTATAGTAAGTGCTATGAAGAAGAGACCATGGTGCAATCGATGCATATAAGTGTGGCTTTTACCTCATCATGGAGTTGCACCAAGCTTTCCTGAGGAAATAATCATTAACCTGGTTTCTAATGAATGAGCATGCTTAGCCTGATGAAAGGTAGGAGGAGGGGCATTCCAAGTGGAGGAAATGACATGAGTAGGTCTTGTGTTTAGGAAGGACAAGGGTTAATGGAGAGTCACTGTGGCTGGAGTTGGGAAGGGAAGAAGGAGGCTGGATAAGCAGTGATGAACAGATGTGGTACCTAGCAGTTTGTGCATCTTAGAGTTTATCCTCAAATCAACGAGAAACCATCTGAGTTTATTAAGCAGGGTTGAGAGTGGGTGAGGTGATGTAATCTGTTTTGTAATGGAAAAGACCATTTTACCTCCTGTGCGGTCTACCTGGATGCCAGTAGACCAGGTCAAAGGCTATTGAAGTCGTCCAGATGAGAGATGCTCATAGCTGGGGTGATCATGGGGGAGGAAAGTAGATGATTTGAGCTATTATTAGAGGATAAGTTTAACAGGATTTGAAGAGTGAGAGTTGAGGGAGCTGTTGATAAGCATCAGGGCAGAAGATGAATGTCAATATTGTTTAGAATACGAATATCAACTAGTAAGAGGAGGATAACGTTTTTAACATAATAAGAGTTGTGCTGACAATTCTTTCTGTTTAGTAGAGAAGAGAATGTGGGGTGACCAAGAGTAGTTCCCCTTAGTCTGACTAAAGTTACCCATAAGAAAGTCCCCAAACCTTTCTGACCTTTCAGCCTGATGAAATAATGCATGTGAAAACTCTTTGTAATATATACGTGCATACGTATACATACATATGCATTGGATTGGATTATATAAATATATGTGGTTATAACATATATTATAACATACATATGCTCTTTATTGAATTTTATATATTAATATATGTGCTATCACATTTATTTATTGTATGTATTGTTTTCTTTCTTTCCTTCAAGGATATTGTAGTCTAGCAAGTGTTGAGCCAATACACACACCAATACTAAGAAAAAATCTGGAATCTATTCCCTAAGTCTATTTCTTAACTATCTAAAAGTGATGTGTTAGTGGTTTGATGCTTGTTTTTTAAAGTTGAATGGATCATAACCATGTTAATATATGGCTTTTACAGTCTATTGAATATGAGTTCATCCTTATATGTAACATGTTTACCATTTATAATTTTGCTAGGTTTCTTCTTGAACTCTCACCTTTGTCTAACCTTGGCAACATTTTAAAAATGAGGTCAAAATCCATCAAGAAGGAATATAAAGAGAAAGCCCCAAGTTTGTGTTTAGCTTTTGACACATTGTTAGAGTACGCAAGAGGATAGTAAGCCTTGTCAGCCAGGATCTATGATCAGCGTCCTTCCAACTCCACTTCTGAAATTCCTTTCTCTTTCCTTTTAGCATACCAAAACCACAGAGTAATTTTATGGTGTAGATAGAATGCCCCATCTACTTAGGGTAGCAAGGCTAACTCTAAGGATATTGTCTAGTGGAAGTAAAAAATAATGTCTTTACTCGAGTTTTAGGATGCTGTGAGAAGGAGATACTGAGAGAGAGTGAGAGAAATGTGGATTCTGTCTTCTCATATCCAGACATCTATTGGGGTAGTGGGAGAGGCCTTAGATAAGAAAGGGATCAGGTGGACTTCTCAAGGATACTGCATTGCAGGCTTTCCAGAATTACCTGGGCACAGAGATGCCTGAGTGGACCAGAATGATCATGATCATGCAGAGGGAGACTTCCTTGGTTTTTCTGAGCCTTGACGCGAGTTGAGATCCAGTGGCATGCCATATGGCCTAAGGATGGCAACCACGCTGTGGAGACTGGGTTGAAACCAATGGGCTAGTTTATAGATAAATGACCTGGAAAAAACTCAGAACTCTGCAGTCAAGTAAGAGTTACATAAAGGCTGAGCCCATGAGGACCAAAGGGCTGACACTCCCTAGCATCATAATAATAGAAGTAATAGCTGATGTTTATTGAGTGCTCTTCTAAGAGCTTTACATGTATTTGGTAACTTAATCCTTATTTCACACAATACCTATGAGTTAATTACTTATATGGTCTCCAGTTTACAGATGAGGAAATTGAGTACAGAAAGGGTAAGTAACTTTCTTAGCATCACACAGCTAATAAATGGAGAGCCAGGATTTGATGTAGACAGTCTGGTCCATAGACTGTGCTGTACCCCCTCTCCATGAGCAAGCTACCCGGGGCTACAGCAAGGAGGCCAGAATGGTTTAAAATGGCCAGGGCTCCAAATCTGGCTCTCCACCTATTTTTTTGGTAAATGTTTTATTGGAACATAGTCATGCTCATTCGTTTATGTACCTTCAATGGCTGCTTTGATGTAATAACACCAGAGTTGAGTAGTCGTGTGGCAGAGACCATATGCCTGCAAGACCTCAAATATGCCCTGTCTGGCCTTTAGCAGAAAAAAGTTTGCCAGCCCCTGCACTGGACAAAAGGTATCCAAAACTCCAACCAGAGGTCATCTAAGGAGTGACATAGATCCAAAGAAGTTCCCCAGTTACATGAGGATAAAAAAACCACCCAAGTCTTTAATGAATATCTAGATGCCCTTTTAGCTGAAAAAGCAGAAAGGAGCATTTTACCAAAGAGCAACCCTATGCTGCCTGAAAATACTATTTAATTATTAGCTTGGCCTAAACTATAAGCCAGATTAAGACATTTAGTCAGCGGCTCTGGAAGAATGCCAGGTAGTTATATACAAATAAAGAAGTCTAAACACATTAGTTTGGGGATTAATAGATATTAGAAGTTACTATTTCATTTTTTTGTTAATAAAAAGTCTTTTTTCTTTGAGATACCTACTAAGTATTTATAGGTAAAATGGAATGCTGTCTTGTATTTACCTTAAAATGTTACAGAAAAAAAATGGGGAAAAATATACCCAGATTAATGATACTTGTTGAAGCTAAGTGATTAATATATTAGGGTTTCTTATACTTATAGAAATACTTATACATTATTTTTACTTTTGTGTGTTGGAAAATGTCCGTAATCAAAAGTTTACAAAATTACTATGTAAGTTATTAAGGCAGTTGCAATATTTTCTCATGAACTGAATGCAGAAAAACTCAGTATTTTCGTCATATGCTTCTCATGATGTTCATCCCTTATTTTTTTTGTCCTATCAGAAAATGAATGATAAGTTGACTGTAAGCATAAATGGGAAAAGGAGGATAGGACACCTGTTGGGCAGTTACAAATTATTTGACAACTTTGTTTTGTCATCACTGCCAGCGTGAACTAAAGTATGACGGTGGCAAACAGCACGGGAGAGTTCCCACAAATGAATACACAGTTCTCTTCTTGATTCTCTAGTTTCCCCAGTGGATAGATTATGAAGTGCTTGGGCTTCACATCAGCCCCTCTGAAAGGCAGGCAGATACACCCTGACTTAAAAAAACAGCTTTTGAAGAAATTTCCCTGTTATTAAAAAATGAGGAGGTAAATATGCATAAAATACCTTTTACAGAACTTAATTTGAATATTACATTTCATCAGCTTAGTAATTGTGTTGTGCTTTAACAATCATATCTAACACCTGTTAAAAACAAGGTTTTAGTATGTCAATCAATCTGACAATTCTGAAAAAAAATTACAAAACAACTTTTTTACGTGCTCCTCCACCCATTCATTCCTGACACTATAATTTTCATTTTGATTTCCAATTTGATCTAAAAATTATATACCTTAGTGCCTTCTTAATTTTCACATATTTCAGATTTTTGATATTTCAAAATATATAATCTATATTTTTATATTTGAAGGAAATAAGGTTCCTATATAGCCAATCATTTATGCTTTGAATAATTACTGAGTGCCCTGTACCAGGCGTTACTGCAGGCATGAGAGAAGTAGCAAGAAACAAGAGTCCTGCTGTTACCAACTTTACATTCCAGACTTTTAAAATCAAATTGCTGCTGTTGTATTCATCTACATCCTAACGTATTTTTTTTCTACTAATTCTAACCCATTCTGAAAGAAGCAAATTAAAATGCCCCCTATAATTATATATTTTGTCACAGTCTCCTTGCAATTTTATTTTTGAATTGTACTACATTTAGTTTCTGTCTTTATTATTAGTAGTAGTGCTAGTAGTAAATCTTTGCCTTTTTTCCTATTAATGTACCACTTTATCCTGATTGGTAGTTTTAGGCTTAATTCTCACCTTGTCAGACATAGATATTGACAGTTTTATCATGATTATTGCTATTATTGTTATAATTTGGGGGTTTGCTTTTGCCTGCTATCTTGTTGCTTTTATTTGCAGCTATTGATGATGACTTGCTTTAAGGTTTTTGGTTGTTTTTCTTTCGGTGTATGTAAACAGCATATGGCTTGAGTCTCTTTTATAATTCTATCTAATACACTATTTTTAATGTGAAAATTAACTCCATTTACTCTGAACATGATAATATGTGTAATTTCATTCTTTCCATCTTTATGTTTATTATCTTACTTTTTACTTTTTGTTTCTTTCTTTTTGTCCTTTTTCCTTTTTTAAAAAAAATATTGACCAAGTTATTATTTACTTTCTTTTCCCACTTCATCATTTAGGAGTTCTGTTTTGTAACTTTATTAAAGATTACTTTCTGCAGAAGAAAAAACCCATGTTGAACTTTAAATGATAATTTTATTATAGCCTACACTTATTATATAGCGTTGTTTATATAAGGAAGAAAAAAAGTTATTCCAAGAAAATCTATTCCATACTCAGAGTCACATGTGGCTATTTATATTAAAATTAAAGTTAAAAACTCCATTTCTCAGTCCCACTCATCACATTTCAATTTATCAGGAGTCATATGTGGCTAGTGGCTACCATATGGGAGAGTGCAAATTTAGAGAACATTTGCATCATCGCAAATATTCTACTGTACCGAAATGGTTTATAGATTATGTATATATTTTATATATTACCTATATACATTTTGAGTTCCATGTAATAAGATTGGTGAGGTCATTGTCAGGTTAAATATTAAAGATTGATATATAAGTTCAATTTCCTAATTCAGACATAAAAAGAGCAATACAATTTCACACCACCAACCAGTTAGAATAACATCAGTGTCTTAAGGGAAGGGTTATTTAACAATAAATCATTTTAGTTAAGTCAGGATGTCCCAGGAGAGCTTCTTGCAAACAAACTAGCTAAGATTCAATTTCATGTTGACAAGATTTAGAATAAGTTTAAATCTGACAAGAAAGGACCTTCACCCCAATGTTCCTAATGTATGGAGACTTAATGTCCTTAAGATACAGGACTTGTAAATAGTCTGAAGCTTTTACCATTATCTCAATAACGGGTTGTAATGGCTGGCTTAATGCAATGTATTCTGTGTGAACTGTCTTTCTGTTTTTTAAGGTTCTTCATTAACTTTCAATGAAACATGTGGCCTTCAGGTTCAGCCGCAATTTTATCTGAGGTTGAATTAAATAATTTGGACACTCAACATTTTATTTTATTTTTCTCGCATTAATAATCAATCATATATATCTCTCTCTACCGTTACACGGGACTAAGATGTACTGTATTTTTTTCACCATGACACTATCAAAGCACTACTGTTCTCTCTCCTACTCAAGAAAATAAACCCTAGAATAATCTCAATGTTTCTTCCCACATACATGCACACACATACACATGCATAGAAGGACACGTCCTCTCTTATCCTTTCCAATTCACCTGGTGACTCATTATTATAATTTATTTGGAGGCTCATATCATACCTTGAATATTGTTATCAGATGGGGCATATGACTTACAATTTGTTATGTCATTCCAATATTCTTTGTAATAGCAAAATTAGAAAAACACTGTAACACTCTTCAATGGGAGAGGGATACAAATGAACTTTGTCCCCATTTATAAATATTTAGGTTGTTATGAATTTTGCCATTACAAGCAACACAGTGGTGATTAACATTGTCCTTTCTCATATAAGCAAGTGTGTCTATGATACATTCCCAGAAGTAGAATTGTAATATCACAGTACGTCTTAGTGTGTTTTGTTGGATAGTGCCAAATTGTTTCCCAAGTGTTTCTACCAACAGTCAACTCTCCTACCAGAAATGTATGGAAATACCTGTCTTCCTGCAGCTTCACCAATAGCCTACATTGTCAAAATTTTGGAATTTGGGATTATTTTTTTGGCCAACATGACAGGTGAAAAACTGTACCATTGTGCAGTTTAAATTTATTTTTCTTATTTTGAGTATGACTGAGTTCTTTTCATGTCTAAGAGTCATTTGCAATTCCTGTTTCATAATTGACTATATAATTAGCTATATTTTAGCCCATATCTTCTCTCTGCTCGTTGTCTTTTTTTTAAATTAATTTATTTTATTTTAGGTATTTTTGGCTGCGTTGGGTCTTCGTTGCTGCGTGCAGACTTTCTCTAGTTGTGGTGAGCAGGGGCTACTCTTCGTTGCAGTGCCTGAGCTTCTCATTGCAGTGGCTTCTCTTGTTGCAGAGCACGGGCTCTAGAGCGCAGGCTCAGTAGTTGTGGCGTGCGGGCTTAGTTGATCCACGACATGTGAGACCTTCCTGGACCAGGGCTTGAACCCATGTCCCCTGCATTGGCACGCAGATTCGTAACCACTGCGCCACCAGGGAAGTCCCTTGTTGTCTTTTTTCTTATTTTCTAGGAGCACTTTACATGTTAGACAGAGAAGCTCCTTTGGCTAATTTATAACTAAAAATTATTTTTCCAATTTGTCATTTGTCTTTTGATTTTTCTTAATGAGTTCTTTTCCCACAGAACATTAAAAATATATTTTTGTAGTTGACTTTTTTTTTTTTTTTGCTTCTGAATTTTCTGGATTTTGAGTTATTGCATTGGTCAGAATAGGTGAGGGTATGCTATTCCTAGTTCACATGGTTGTTGGCAGAATTCTATTCCTTGCAGCTGTTAAGGCTGAAGTCCCTGCTTTCTAGCTGGAGGTCAACCTGAGCTACTCTGAATCCCTGGAGGGCCTTGCACTTCCCTACCTTATCTCTTTGATTAACCTAAAGCCAATTGATTAGAGACCTTAACTACATCTGTAAAACCATTCACCTTTGCCATATCATATACTCTAGTCATAGCATGACATGCCTCATATTCACAGGTCCCACATACATTCAAGTGGAAGGGATTACACAGAGAATCTTGGAAGCGATTTTTAAATTCTGCCTACCACAGATCTTCTTGGGATTTCTCTTCTGATATTCTGGTTCACATATCTGTTAAGTCACTAGTTTTTAAAAAAAGATTATAATACATTTTACTGTCTGGAAGGACCAATTATCTCTCATTGCTCTTTTTTTAAAGAGCTTTAATGGTTTATATTTATTTGATATAATTTCCACTTTGACTTTAGAATAAGCTTGTCTTATTGAAAAAGAAAAACCTGTAGGGAATTCTGTGAGGACAATGAGAATGTATAAGTTAACTATGGAGAAGTGGCATGTAAATGATGATGAGGTTTCCTCTTCAAGACATATTATGACTTTCCATTTGTTCAAGACTTCTTCTGTTTCAATTTATAGTGTTTTAATGTTTTCCTATTATACTTCTTACATATGTTTTATTGGGCTTGATATATTTTATCTTTTTGTTCTGATTATAAATAGGATCTTTTACTAATATCTCTTGTAGTAGTTATTATTTCTTCTATGCAAACTACTGATTTTAGTATATGAACTTTATACAGTAATATTTTCAGATTTTCGACATGTACAATTCTAACTTCTATAAATAGTGATCGTATTTCCTCCTCCTTTCAAATTTTGTACATCCAATTTCTTTCATTTTTCTAATTGAATGTTATTTGATTTCTAATTAACTGAAATATGATTTTAAGGAATATTGATGACAGGGGACATCATTTCCTTATTGTTACTATACTGGGAATGCCTGTAATATTTCATATTTAGCATAGTACACTTTAGGCTGACATAAATATATTTCCCTAGGAAAGGCTAATATCCATCCATTAGTTTTTTCCAGTTTTATTGATATATTTGACATATAAACATTGTATTAGTTTAAGGTGTACAACATAATGATTTGATATGTGTATATATTATGAGATAATTACCACAGTAAGTTTAGTTAACACTGATTATTCTTTTATTGACTTTTTAAACTAAATAACTAAATTATATCAATGTATGGGTTTTTTTTACATGAAACATAGACAAGGCTTTGCTTTATTTTATTCGATCACAGCACAATCCACATTTAATGATTCATAAGATCTGAGAGAACAGATTCTTCAACTTAAAGACACTGATGATGTTCCAATAATAAAGTGTGACTTGGCAGATGACAGAGTTGTAAGAAAGGAGCAAGGTCAAAAATCTAGCTAGAAAATGGAACAACTGTGCATTCTTAGACTCCTTGGGACCAGCTGGTATCTGTGAGTCATCCTTGAAGTTCATGCTGGAGTCATCCATGTAGGCAAAAGGGTCTGGCTGGGAATTCTCCTGGACTGTTCTGTTCAGCAGGGGTGCTGACATCTGGCAAGGAAAGCTCAGCAAGTATTTATTGCCTGCCTTCTACAGCCCGTGCTTATCTTGGTGATTCTGTCATGAATTTCCTTGGAGTGCCCATTTTCAAGCCCTCTTGATGTGTCTCTCTGGAAATGCAGTTCCTTTAGTGTCTCAATGTACTTTTTAGCATCCATTATATGATTTTCTCTTTGGACTTACTAATATGAGTGTTCATATAAATAAATCTACTATTGAACCATTCTTACATTCCTGGTATTAGCATCACTTGATCCTGATGTATTGTTCTTTTAACATGCTGCAGCATTCAATTTCCTGATATTTTGTGGGGGGCTTCTACATTACTAGTTGTAACTAACGTTGGTGTGTAGTTTCATTTTCTGTACTATCTTGATCAGGTTCTGGAATACACTCTTCTTTATTTTTATTTATTTATTTAACATCTTTACTGGTGTATACTTGCTTTACAATGGTGGGTTAGTTTCTGCTGTATAACAGAGTGAATCAGCTATATGTGTACATATATCCCGATATCTCCTCCCTCTTGCTTCTCCCTCCCACCCTCCCTATCCCACCCCTCTAGGTGGTCACAAACCACCTAGCTGATCTTCCTGTGCTGTGCATCTGCTTCCCACTAGCTAGCTATTTTACATTTGGTAGTGTATATATGTCCATGCCACTCTTTCACTTCGTCCCAGCTTCCCCTTCCCCTTTCCCGTGTCCTCAAGTCCATTCTCTACATCTGAGTCTTTATTCCTGTCTGCCCCTAGGTTCTTCAGAACCTTTTGTTTTAGATTCCATATATATGTGTTAGCATACAGTATTTGTTTTTCTCTTTCTGACTTCATTCTGTATGACAGTCTCTAGGTCCATCCACCTCACTACAAATAACTCAGTTTCATTTCTTTTTATGGCTGAGTCATATTCCATTGTATATATGTGCCACATCTTCTTTATCCATTCATCTGTCGATGGACACTTAGGTTGCTTCCATGTCCCAACTATTGTAAATAGAGCTGCAATGAACATTGTGGTACATGACTCTTTTTGAATTATGGTTTTCTCAGGGTAATGCCCAGTAGTGGGATTGCTGGGTCGTATGGTAGTTCTATTTTTAGTTTCTTAAGGAACCTCCATACTGTTCTCCATAGTGGCTATATCAATTTACATTCCCACTAACAGTGCAAGAGGGTTCCCTTTTGTCCACACCCTCTCCAGCATTTATTGTTTGTAGATGTTTTGATGATGGCCATTCTGACCCGTGTGAGGTGATACCTCATTGTAGTTTTGATTTGCATTTCTCTGATGATTAGTGATGTTGAGCATTCTTTCATGTGTTTATTGGCAATCTGTGTACTTTCTTTGGAGAAATGTCTATTTAGGTCTTCTGCCCATTTTTGAATTGAGTTGTTTGTGTTTTTGATATTGAGCTGCATGTATATTTTGGAGATCAATCCTTTTACACTCTTTTTTAAAACTAATTTGAAAAAAATCATTTAATTTTATGTTCTAGCACAATTTAAATATTATTAGGATTATCTACTTTAAAAGTCTGATAGAGGTCTCATATGGAAACATCAGAGCCTGTTGCTTTTTTGATGGGGGGGTGTGTTCTTTTCCAGTTTCATCTATTTTGTCCATTTAGATTTTTAATCTTGGTTTAATGACTTTGGTAAATTATGTTTTCTTAGACTATTATTCGTGTTATTTAGCTTTACCTATATGGAGTTTCTGATTTTCAGTATCATCCTTAAAAAATATCATGATTTAAATTTGTTCCTTTTACTTACACAAAGTTAAGAATTTTTTGGGGGGGGGAATTCTTTGTCTTTTTATTTAGTCATTAATTTTTTATCATATTATATTTTTAAATTAAAGAATACTCTGTGCACTTATAAATGTTGTGTGCTGTTATATGGTCAATTTTTGTGGCTCTCCCATGGGCACATAAAATTGTACTATTATAGGACAAATGTTATTTTATACATATAAACACACATACATATATATGCACATAATTACATACACATAGGCATGTATATTATATATCAGTAAAATCTGTCACATTAATATGTTATTTAGACTTTTTATATTTTAATTTATTTACTTGATCATTGTTGGTGAGAACTGAAAGTCCCTTATCATTGAATATTAAGAATACTCACAATAATAATAACAGTATTAACTTGAGTCTTTCATGTTCAGACGTGTGTACTTTTATGATTAAGTGAGAGAACGAAATCATTGGCTTATACTATTTTTCCTGGAGTATCTTCTGTGTTGTTGGTTGTGAAGAAACCTAAGATGAGTTTGGTATATTCCCTTTTAAAAATTAAGAAAAATATATTTTAAGCAATGAGGCAAAAAACTATGAAATCATTAAAAAATTCCAGTACTTTTACCTGGGTATTTCACAGTGTGACTACATTAACAAATTTTCTCTGATACTTAATACTTTTTCAATTTTGAGTCATTTCCTTGTTTCACATATCTAAAAATATATTTGTAATATTTAACTTACTAAAAATAATGTTTGTAATATTTGTCCTGTCTCACTGTGGCTTTATTCTTCAGAGACTTGCATTAAATATATTGAGTGTCTTATTGGTATTCTACATTTCTCGTTTTTCTCTAAGCCGTTTTAAGTTTTTTAAGAAAATTTCTGCTTCCTTTTATTTTTCTGCTTCAAGTTCCTCTTTTATCTGTCATAAATTTTAATCTATTTCTTTCCTGACTTTTGCCAGCTCATATTTATAGTTCATCTTTTTCTGTGTTAACACTATCTTTTTCACAAGTTTTTCATTTATCCTTTTTGGTTTTTCCTTCATAAGTGTGATTACTTCATCAATCCATTTTTTAATTCTTAGCTAAGTATTTGATCATATTTTTCTCTGTTTCAGAGCAATAGGTCTCTTTTGTGAGTAGATACATTTTGTTGCTATTTTTGAAATTGTTCTTCTTTTAATATCTTAAGCTCTCCTTGGTTTAAGAGAGTGCTTCCCCACGTTCCCATCTCTTATTCCAAACAAGAAGTATCATTTTTCAACTCTGAGAGAGCCTCTTACTTTCAAGGAAGGCATTTTTGTTGAGTTCTTGGAGATTTTTCTGCTTCTGGGCTCTTTGGTGTGTCTCTTTTGTGGTTTCTGCTTGATCTCAGCTACTTATGCAAGCCCTTACTTATATTTTTGAATATGAATATTATAATTTTTATGAGATTACAGAACAAGGGAAAAATAAATTGGTACAAGGGTTTAGCATACCTCTTTGTATTTATAAGCTGCCATGGGTAAGACTTGAAAAGAAAACACCTCCCACATTGCCACTTGCTATATTTCAAGGTCCCTTAGTTGAATTGAAGGTGACAGTGCTTCATTTCACAAATTGCTTTGCATTAAAAAGAAATTGTGGGAAGCCTCCACTGATTGGCTAATGGTTTCTGCTGCCCTGTAGGGTCCAAGTTTGTGTATCTGGGAGAATTCCGATTTCTATATGCAAGCTGTCCTGCTGCAAGGAAGGAAGGTAGGCAATAGTCTGACTTCTAGGGAAATCATGTGTATTCCAAGTCACAGGCCAAGGGAAGTCAGTAAGAAAAGAGAGGCTAAATAATTTACCAGAGCAAAGAGACAAGCAAGCAGCACTCAGGAGTAAAAACATGGAAACTTTGACTGAAAGTGTCAGAGAGGTAAGTGTCAAGGGTGGCAGTTTGAACAGGTAAATTGGAGGGTGTCCTAAGCAAGCACATAATGTCAGCACCTTTCAACACAGATTGTTCTCGATTCTCTTCTTTGTTTAATAATTTCTATTATTGCATTTATCTATCTATCTATGTATAACGGTAACACCAACCTCAAACGCTCCGTCTCCCTCAGTCCTCTTAACCAATATGTGGCCATTCTATCTCCAAATTATTTGTGCAATCACATTCTCTCCCCTTCTCAATCCTTCATTATATCTCCTGAACAATTGCCATTGCTCCTTAACTGGCGTCTTTGGAAGCCTCCAATCTCTCCTTCAGATCAGCCCCCTCTCAGTGCCGTCAGAGTAATCTTTTCATATAAGAGTGACCTCCGATTCTGAGTGTGGCATTGCTGCAATATCATTTATCTCCTTCATTCTTGCACTTTCTTTTTTGTGTGTAGAAGGGCTAGAGCAGGCACCAAAAAGGTGCTGTTACTTGTGCTATGTTTCCTGAGTAAGTCAAAGAGGTGAATTATGGCTTTTTTCTATCAGGCAGACCCAGATTGAATGCTCCTCATTCCTAGGTTTATGTCTATTATCCGTCAAATAATGAATACCCCCCAAATGTTAGTGTGCTATTATGCGTGGGGATAGAAGAATTCTCTACAACATAAAACTATTTTTATGCAACCATCAAAGTAGTCTGGAGATTTCAACTTTTATTTAAATAAAATTGAAAGAAAATGAATAACATTGAGACAGCTGAGCGCAAAAGAATAATATCGTATTTTCCAAAATATACACATCAACCACTTGAGGCTATTGTATGTGAAAGGGCCATAAGGGTAGCTGAGTTGAATATGCCAGTAATTTCTTTCAATCATTCTTTCCCACTTGCAAAATATTGTAAGAAGTGTATCCAGGGAGGGATACATTTTGGCAGAGGCAGGATACAAAAACTGGAGAGACAGATGTTCATTCTTTCACCACCAACAAAAAATTCTCCCTCTCTCTCATCGTCTACCCCTTCCTCGCTTAGAATCTAGATAGGAAGGACCTCATTTCAGGAAATGTCAAATCTCAGACAAGCATCAGCACGAGACGTTAGATAGCCAGTGTAGCAAACATGGGGACACCTGTGTTGCTCCCCCTAAAGGTGGGTCAAATAAAGGCGACATTTCTTTCTAGCTCCTCCCGTGACTACTGATCAGATGTTACTCTCTGAGATGCCTAGTAGGAAAGAGTGGGGTACCTTCAGGGAAGTGAGATCATCTGGCATTATTATTTTTAAATGAATTTTAAGTGGGATCTCATTGTTTAAGGCAATTGTTTCTTTTTCAGGTTTATGGGATAGCCGTACTTTTAACTTAACTACTCCCACGCAGCATAATGAAGTGATCTCTTGGCTTGCTCTCTTCTCCATCTATATAGAGTGGAGACAGATCAAGTAAATAGCTGTGAAATGAATGTTTTCATGATTGATATAGTACTTATTGGCTATGCCCAAAAATGGGTATTGTTATTTTTTTATTACAGTTAAAACAAACAAAAAGACTGTAGGATATGGACATGCAAAGCCAAGTTGGATCAGGAAAGTAGATGAACAAGTGTGGACTTGCTACTTGATAGTTACCAGAAATTTACCAAGTTCTTTCCATGTGCCAGGTATTAGGTATACCCCTGTGTTATCTCATTTAATACTCACACCAAATCTGTGAAGGTGGTACTATCATTTCCAACTGCTGTCATATTTCAGACAGGAAACTGAGGCATGGAGAAGTTTATCATCTTATCTACAATCATTCAAGTAGTCAACAGTAGACCTGGGATTTATTGCTGCCATCATAATCTCCTTGATAGTCTGAACTCATTTTTACAGGTTCTATCCCAGCCACCTCATCATGATTACAGGACATTCTGGCTGTATTACTTGGAACAAATATTTGTAGCTTCTCTGTGAAATTAGGACAGTAAAACATATATGATATAGGTATGTGAGGAGTCAATGATGTAACATGTATAAAATGCCAAGGTAGGAAAAATGACTTACTGCTTTGTTTCCAGCATTCTGATATTGACATCAAAAAGAGACGAAAACAATAAAATACAGAGTTTGTGGGAGGTGAGCTACCCAGGTTCTTTGGTTCTGACCAAAGTTTGTGTCACTGGGTGTATCACTGTCAACTTTCTGGGATTTAATTTCCTGAACTATAACACGATGCATTTGGATTTGACTCTCTCTAGCTGAATATAAATGTGTGTGTGTGTGTGTGTGTGTGTGTGTGTGTGTGTATTTATCCCAATTGAAGTAATGGGTACCCACAAATTTTTGTCTCTCCATGCATCATCAGCATAATGGAATTTCCATACTGTATATATGGTCCCTATTTAAAATGATATGTGTTGACTTATGAAGTTTTACTATAATAGAGTTCATTCAAAATAAAAGCAGTGTGAATTCTGTTATTAGCCTTGTGTGAGGTCTGTTAAAAGTAGATACCTAGGGGACTTCACTGGTGGTGCAGTGGTTAAGAATCCGCCTGACAATGCAGGGGACACGGGTTCAAGCCCTGGTCTGGGAAGATCCCAAATGCAGTGAAGCCCTTGTGCCACAAATACTGAGCCTGAGCTCTAGAGCCCACGAGCCATAACTACTGAGCCTGCGTGCCACAACTGCTGAAGCCCGCATGCCTAGAGCCCATGCTCTGCAACAAGTGAAGCCACAGCGACGAGAAGCCCATGCACTGCAACAAAGAGTAGCCCCCACTTGCCGCCCAACACAGCCAAAAATAAAAATTAAAAAAAAAAAAAGAAAAGTAGATGCCTGGTGAGCCAAAGCGCTCACTGCTCTGAGCACTTCTGAAACTTCCTCTCTGAGCCCTTTGTAGAGCCTGAGGCACACTTGGTCACGTGGTGGTCCGTGAACACGAGGGCTCATCTTCATCTTTGAGGAATGATTTGAGTTTTCAAAGTGGCCTGAAGTAAAAATGAGCACGGCAGTCAAAATGGGCGAAACCACATTTAGTCAAAGGCCAGCTGTACCTAGCCAGTAATATGATTCGCTTTTCTTATCTGGATCAGACATTGAAGTTGGCAGGAGACGAGAAGGCAGTGGCTGCTCCTGTAGGGATGGTGCCTCTCAAGGTGACCCCTTTGAAGTATGACGTTATTTTAGATCCATGAATGGATTCTGCTGAACGTATATGATTATTTATCTTATAATCAAGTCTCTTTGTGTCAAAAACAAAGCAATCATATGTATCAGTGGTTTCTACCACTGTGTCGGTAGTTGTGGTAGGAGAAGTGAGGGAGATTTGGGCCTAGAATAATTATAACCTTTACAGGAAATTCAGTACTGGCCCCAAGTAATGATGGTGTTAATATAAGAACCTGGAGCCATTACTGGGACATGTACTCAGAGGCCTCTCCTATCTCCATCTAGTTAGAACATCTCAGCCCCAACGAGAAGAACACACTGCAGTTTTACTTTGAAGAAGTGTAACGGGAAATTATTTAAAATATTATTAAGAACTTGGAATAATGTTCAAGACACTTCTATGACTATCATAAGACTATAGAGATTCAATCTGCTGTTTTTATAACTAAAGCAATATGGGGGCTTTTGTAATGGAAATGACTATATTAGCAGTCATAAAATTAAGCAAATAATGTGTTTTGTCTCCCAGTGCATCTTGTGAGGACGTATTAAAGGCAGTTCTGTTGAAAATCCAAGTGGGAAGTAAAAAGTGAGCTGATCTGGATTCCAAATCGAACTCAAATGCTGTTTTTAGGTGAACAAATATTTTTGCCTTGATGGCCTTTTTTTTCCCCCCTTATTGATAAAATGAAGGGGTTGGACTAGGAACCTACTTTATGATTCACTCTGGGCCCCTTGACGTAGCCTCATTATTGGTACCGCTCACTCCCCAGCCACACTTTCCTCATCTGCTTTATTTTATCTGACATAAATGGGATAAGATTTCATTCCATCCGAAGTTTCTATTCCTCAAAAGGAAAAGGTTGAAACCTCTGCCCAATTTCACTTATGTACTTGTCTCCCTATGGAGAATGTGGCACTTTCATCTTTCTTCAGCAGAGTCGTCAGTTCAGTTTTCTATAATTAGCAGAGCTGAATTTACCTATGGAGGCTATTTTCATGATGGGCAGGGGAACCTAATCCAGATAAAATCATGGAACAGATTCTGGGCCGCTTGCTCAGCATCGTCAGGCAGAAGTAACTGTCACCCTTCAGTTACTCTTACTTTGACTTTAACCCATGTGTGTGGCGTGAGGTCATTTTTGCTAGTTAGCTTGTCTTTCTCGTCAGCTGGCTATGACTTCTTGTTGTCACCAGTTCCTGAAAGTCAGAAGGTTTTGTTTCTGAGATATCATTCCTGTGCTTTCCAGAAAGGTACAGAACGTGCACTGTCTTCTCTTAATCTCCTGTAGGTTGTGTAATCCCTCAAATAAACTTAGAGGCAGATATCAAATTCTGTGTATCTAAGGCAGAGCAGATTTTTTTTTTTTTTCTGCAACAGATATGAATTTCCTGTCTCAGGAATACAACAGTAATCTGGTTTGCCAAACTGGAGATTTGGAAACTATTTTATTTTCCTCACCTAAAAGTCAGATGCAGAAGGGGAAAACAAAACAAAACAAAACAAACAAAAAACCTCTTTTTTGTCTGTTCGTTTAGTTCTGTCCTCCACACCTAGAAGAGTATCTGGTATACAGCTGGCATTAAATATTTGGTGAGTTAATGAATAAATGAATATTCCCCTAGATCACCAAGAATGGGTGACATCCAATGACCAAGAATTGTCTAGTTAGTTACCTTTCTTGTTAGCCTGTAAATCCTTCCATCTTCTCCCTCTTCACGGCTGCTCACCTGGTTCTGCCCTTTATTATCTCTTATCTCTTACTTATATTACCATAATTTTTCCCTAAGTCTCTTATTTCCAGTTTCTTCTGGGCAATAGACTCTCCACACTGATTCCAGAATACTCGACTTAACATAAACATATGGTCATGCTTGTGGTGTCACAGGTCGTTTTTGTTCTTAGAGTTTATTTTCCACAATTCCTGTGATTTATGTATGTAAATTGCAGCAACAGGAGAAAGAAAAAGAGGTTTTAAGATTGTCATGTTTCACTTCCCTGTAGAATTCTTAGTAATGTCCTATGAACCTCGTTATAAAAGCTAGACTCAACACGGCATGGAAGGTTGTTCATGGCCCGGCTCCCTTGCATCCGACCGCCTTAGAGTTTATGTTCTATCTCCCAAAGCTTCTCACACATGAGCACCTCCCCGTCAACCTTCATACTTTAGCAACTGTTGAGCTATGCCTTCTCTGTTTTTCTGGCAGGTTCACTGTTCTTTCAAGACCTCGCTCGTTCACTGTTCTTTCAAGACCTCGCTCCAATGTTACTACTCTTCCAGCTCTTGCATCTGCTTAGTGCCCAAGGCAAAGAACACAATGTATTGTAACAGAGTTGGCCTGTTTACTTCACAAATAGATCGTGAACATTTTGAAAGCAGGACAATATCTAGTTTGTCTTTCAACTCCAGTTTTCAGCTGAGTGGCAGCTCAATAACATTTGTTGAATGAGTGAAAAATTAATCTAGCAACAGTATCATTCCTCTTGGGGAAAGTAACTCCTAAAGGATGCCTTTATAAATAATAAATACTTGGCTTTGTCTTGTGTGAAAAAACAGACCTTCCAAACATGTTTATTTTGTCTTAATACCGGAAAGGATATGTTAGCATGAGAACAAAAGGTCCACCAAATATTGTTACAGGAAACATCTCTTACTGCAGCCCAGCTGCATGCATTGCTACTTTAGAATAGTGTTTTAAAATGTTTTGTAAAATTGCAGCATCTGAAAGAGAGGCCTGGGACTGCGGTGCTTACAGCGCTGAGTCTGTGGTGCTGGCTGCTGCAGGGAGTCCCCTCTGTCACATCTTTCCCATCTGTATAGGCAGCAGCAGGTGGAACCAGAGCTGTTCGGTATGTGGATTAGTCAATCGCTTTTTCTAAAGACTCCGAGAGGCAAGTTTACATTTTGTCTTCAGATCTTTATATGAAAATACCACTGTGGATAATGAGGCTGTTGTATGCATAATTTAACTTTAGGAAGCCTAAATTCCACTGCAAGGCAAATTGGTACCTAGAGGCATGCAATTTGCACTGGGATTTCAAGCCCTCCTCCCGTCTTTTGTCCCTGGCGTCCCTGGCGTGGTGTTGCTTTTCTTCTAAATTATCTTCCCGTGTTCTTCGAATGCCAGATTCAGAGACTGTAACCAGATTACCGTGGTCTCCCTACTTAATAGTGGTTTCAGAAACCCTGTAATGCCTGCTCTGACCAGAGTGTAACTTCGAGTTTGGCAAAGCCTAGCGCCAACACTCACAGGCAGTCTTCATCGTGAATCGGCTCCTTTGCCTGCCACCTGCCTCCTGGAGAGGGGTTAGGACCAGCCAAGCCTGCGTCTGTCCAGAGTGGGCGGTGCTTATCGTCCGTGGCTGACTTCACAGCTTGATCTGTCAATCTGTTTAGAGACAGTTAGAGAACTGTCTGTCTGAGTTGCCTCAGGAAAAATGTGGCACCTTGACTGAATCTTCTAGTGACAGACTGCTTTGCTCTTCTCTGGGCTGGAGAAGTTGGCTGTGTTGTCATGGGTACCGATTCCATTTTTCAAAGCCTTGAGAGTAAAGATACGTGTAAATGGATCAAGGGCTCGGGAGAACAACCTGCCAATTGTCTTCTAAAATTTCATTTGTCATCGGACAGGCAGTGTTGATTTTGCAGACAGTGAATAGGGGCTCAGGTGTTAATAAATGCTAGCTCTTAGGAAATTATTTCTTCCAAGTATAGCGTGTTTTTATATAAGATAAACCTTGGAAACATAAAGACTTGTCAATATGTTCACTACAGTCTTATTGGATGATTTTGGTATTTGGGGACCAGGCCAGTTCACAGATGATTGGAAAACTTCTTCATGATGCTTAGTGAAGAAACTTAGTCACTTCCAGTGTCAACTAGGAACTAAAGAGGAGAGAGAGAGGAAGTGGGGGAAAAAGAGAAAAGGAAAGGCTACACAGAGAGATGGCATTTTAGCTCAGTGGTAAAATTGGAGATCAATTTCAGATCAATTTTTAGATCAGGAGATTTAAACCAGGGTTAGGATTCATTGAGTATTTAGCTGGGGGAGCAGGAACAAGTCACTGCTTCATTCTTTAAAATAAATGCGTTGGACTTGATCATTTATTGATTATCTCCTTGACATCTAACATTCAGGAAATCTTTAATTTGTCCTCTAACCAAGGTAATTGTGATTAGTTTTTAGCTGACTGGGATGTGTGTATTAGTCAGAAGCAGGATAGCATGTCCTGGGCAGAGAGAGATCCAAGGTCCCTGCAGCCCCCAAATCAGCTATCATTCTTTGAGTTCTCACAATGCCACAGAAACTACATCAAGATCCTTAAATGCATTGCCTTTGTTATTCCTTAAAACCATGAGGTGGTTATTAATTCCCCTCTTTTATAGTTTAGGAAATAACTAACTTGCTTCAACTTCCTCACATGAGAAATGGGAGAGCTAGAATTTGAATGTAGGACCTGCATTCTGAATTCTGCTTTATGCTACCTCTGTAACATCCCACTTGCCTACTAGTGATTCCAAAGTTTAGGCCTTGAGGAGATAGGAATCTTCCTGCTACATCCTTGACTCTTCCACAGTTGTATGTTATTAGGAGATGCTAAAAATGTATGTATTTTATGTATGTATGTATGTATGTATGTATGGTGTGTCATGCTAGGAAGAAAGCATATTTGCATGGCTCATACATGAACACTAATTAAAACAGACATGGCACCTTGCACCCAAAGACAGGATTTAAAAGGCAACAGAGATATGTCTTTTGACTGATGATGTAGAACTTTTTCTCAGTCTAGTTAGCGTGACTCTTCTTTTCTTGTCCCAAGACTGACAGTTGTTTCCTTGTTGGGGCAGTCACTAAGATTTGTTCCTATTACCAGATCTCCCAGGGCATCCAAGTGCTATCTGAGCTGGAGATTAATGGTATGACAACACCAATGACAGCTATGACAGTGATATGTTGCCATAGTGGCTAGAAAATTTCAAAAAGATAAAGAAGTCAATCATAATATTTCAGTAATATATATTCTAGCATACTAGAGAACCACTTTCATTCTTCGGTGCGTCAGTCAAAAAGGATCTTGCTGTGATTTATGTCAAAGAGTGTTCTTCCTATATTTGCTTCTAAGAGTTTTATAGTGTCTGACCTTCCATTTAGGTCTTTAATCCATTTTGAGTTTGTTTTTGTGTATGGTGTTAGAGAGTGTTCTAATTTCATTCTTTTACATGTAGCTGTCCAGTTTTCCCAAAGAAGAGGCTGTCTTTTCTCCATTGTATATTCTTTCCTCCTTTGTCAAAGATCAGGACACCATAGGTGCATGGGCTTACCTCTGGGCTTTCTATCCTGTTCCATTGATCTATATTTCTGTTTTTGTGACAGTACCATACTGTCTTGATTACTGTAGCTTTGTAGTATAGTCTGAAGTCCAGGAGCCTGATTCCTCCAGCTCCGTTTTTCTTTCTCAAGATTGTTTTGGCTATTCGGGGTCTTTTGTGTTTCCATACAAATTGTGAAATTTTTTGTTCTAGTTCTGTGAAAAATGCCATTGGTAGTTTGATAGGGATGGCATTGAATCTGTAGATTGCTTTGGGTAGTATAGTCATTTTCACAATGTTGATTCTTCTATTTCAATAACATGGTGTATCTCTCCATCTGTTTGTATCATCTTAATTTCTTTCATCAGTGTCTTATAGTTTTCTGCATACAGGTCTTTTGTTTCCTTAGGTAGGTTTATTCCTAGGTATTTTATTCTTTTTGTTGCAGTGTTAAATGGGAGTGTTTCCTTAATTTCTCTTTCAGATTTTTCATCATTAGTGTATAGGAATGCAAGACATTTCTGTGCATTAATTTTGTATCCTGCAGCTTTACCAAATTCATTGATTAGCTCTAGTAGTTTTCTGGTGGTATCTTTAGGATTCTCTATGTATAGTATCATGTCATCTGCAAACAGTGACAGCTTTACTTCTTCTTTTCCGATTTGGATTCCTTTCATTTCTTTTTCTTCTCTGATTGCTGTGGCTAAAAATTCCAAAATTATGTTGAATAATAGTGGTAAGAGTGGGCAACCTTGTCTTGTTCTTGACCTTAGAGAAAATGCTTTCAGTTTTTCACCATTGAGAACAATGTTGGCTGTCGGTTTGTCATATATGGCCTTTATTATGTTGAGATAAGTTCCCTCTATGCCTACTTTCTGGAGGGTTTTTATCATAAAAGGGTGTTGAATTTTGTTGATAGCTTTTTCTGCATCTATTGAGATGATCATATGGTTTTCACCTTCAATTTGTTTATAGGCTTTATCACACTGATTGATTTGCGTATATTGAAGTATCCTTGCATTCCTGGGATAAACCCCACTATAGCATGGTGTATGATCCTTTTAATGTGTTGTTGGATTCTGTTTGCTAGTATTTTGTTGAGGATTTTTGCATCTATGTTCATCAGTGATATTAGCCTGTAGTTTTCATTTTTTGTGACATCTTTGTCTGGGTTTAATATCAGGGTGATGGTGACCTCGTAGAATGAGTTTGGGAGTGTTCCTCTCTCTGCTATATTTTGGAAGAGTTTGAGAAGAATAGGTGTTAGCTGTTCTCTAAATATTTCATAGAGTTCGCCTGTGAAGCCATCTGGTCCTGGGCTTTTGTTTGTTGGAAGATTTTTAATCACAGTCTGAAGTTCAGTGCTTGTGATTGGTCTGTTTATATTTTCTATTTCTTCCTGGTTCAGTCTCAGAAAGTCGTGCTTTTCTAAGAATTTGTCCATTTCTTCCAGCATTTTATTGGCATATAGTTGCTTGCAGTAATCTCTCCTGATCCTTTGTTTTTCTGCAGTGTCAGTTGTTACTTCTCCTTTTTCATTTCTAATTCTATTGATTTGAGTCTTCTCCCTTTTTTTCTTGATGAGTCTGGCTAATGGTTTATCAATTTTGTTTATCTTCTCAAAGAACCAGCTTTTAATTTTATTGATCTTTGCTATTGTTTCCTTCATTTCTTTTTCATTTATTTCTTATCTGATTTTCTGATTTCTTTCCTTCTGCTAACTTTGGGTGTTTTTTGTTCTTCTTTCTCTAATTCCTTTAGGTGTAAGGTTAAGCTGTTTATGTGAGTTGTTTCTTGTTTCTTGAGGTAGGATGGTATTGCTATGAACTGCCCTCTTTGAACTGCTTTTGCTGCATCTCATAGGTTTTAGGTCGTGTTTTCATTGTCATTTGTTTCTAGGTATTTTTTGATTTCCTCTTTGATTTCTTCAGTGATCTCTTGGTTATTTAGTAACATATTGTTTAGCCTCCATGTGTTTGTATTTTTTACAGATTTTTCCTGTAATTGATATCTAGTCTCATAGCATAATGGTCAGAAAAGATACTTGTTACCATTTCAATTTTCTTAAATTTGCCAAGGCTCGATTTGTGACTCAAGATATGATCTATCCTGGAGAATGTTCCATGAGCAGTTGAGAAGAAAGTGTGATCTGCTGTTTTTGAATGGAATGTCCTATAAATATCAGTTAAGTCTATCTTGTTTAATGTATCATTTAAAGCTTGTGTTTCCTTATTTATTTTCATTTTGGATGATCTATCCATTGGTGAAAGTGGGGTGTTAAAGTCCCCTACTATGAATGTGTTACTGTCAATTTCCCCTTTTATGGCTGCTACCATTTGCCTTATGTATTGAGGTGCTCCTATGTTGGGTGTGTAAATATTTACAATTGTTCTATATTCTTGGATTGATCCCTTGATCATTATGTAGTGTCCTTCTTTGTCTTTTGTAATAGTCTTTATTTTAAAATCTATTATGTCTGATATGAGAATTGCTACTCCAGCTTTCTTTTGATTTCCATTTGCATGGAATATCTTTTTCCATCCCCTCACTTTCAGTCTGTATGTGTCCCTAGGTCTGAAGTGGGTCTTTTGTAGACAGCATATATATGGGTCTTGTTTTTGTATTCATTCAGCCAGTCTATGTCTTTTGGTTGGAGCATTTAATCCATTTACATTTGAGGTAATTATCAATATGTATGTTTCTATTACCATTTTCTTAATTGTTTGGGTCTTTTCCTTCTCTTGTGTTTCCTGCCTAGAGAAGTTCCTTTAGCTAAAGCCGGTTCGGTGGTACAGAATTCTCTTAGCTTTTGCTTGTCTGTAAAGTTTTTAATTTCTCCATCGAATCTGAATGAGATCCTTGCTGGGTAGAGTAATGTTGGTTGTAGGTTTCTCTCTTTCATCACTTTAAATATGTCCTGCCACTCCCTTCTCGCTTGCAGAGTTTCTGCAGAAAGATTAGCTGTTAACCTTATGGGGATTCCCTTGTATGTTATTTGTTGTTTTTCCTTTTAATATTTTTTCTTTGTATTTAATTTTTGATAGTTTGATTAATATGTGTCTTGGCATGTTTCTCCTTGGATTTATCCTTTATGGGACTCTCTGCACTTCCTGGACTTGACTATTTCCTTTCCTATGTTACGGACATTTTCAACTATAATCTCTTCAAATATTTTCTCATTCCCTTTCTTTTTGTCTTCTTCTTCTGGGACCCCTATAAGTTGAACGTTGGTGCATTTAATGTTGTCCCAGAGGTGTCTGAGACTATCCTCTATTCCTTTCATTCTTTTATCTTTATTCTGTTCTGTGGTATTTATTTGCACTATTTTATCTTCCAGGTCACTTATCCGTTCTTCTGCCTCAGTTTTTCTGCTATCGATTCCTTCTAGAGAATTTTTAATTTCATTTATTGTGTTGTTCATCATTGTTTGTTTGCTCTTTAGTTCTTCTAGGTCCTTGTTAAACATTTCTTGTATTTTCTCCATTCTATTTCCAAGATTTTGGATCATCTTTACTATCATTACTTTGAATTCTTTTTCAGGTAGACTGCCTATTTCCTCTTCATTTGTTTGGTCTGATGGGTTTATACCTTGCTCCTTCATCTGCTCTGTGTTTCTCTGTCTCCTCATTTTGCTTAACTTACTGTGTTTCGGGTTTGCTTTTTTCAGGCTGCAGGTGTGTAGTTCCCGTTGTTTTTGGTGTCTGTCCCCAGTGGCTAAAGTTGGTTCAGTGGGTTGTGTAGGCTTCCTGGTGGAGGGGACTGGTGACTGTGTTCTCATAGATGAGGCTGGATCTTATCTTTCTGGTGGGCAGGACTGCATCCGGTGGTGTGTCTTGGAGTGTCTGTTACCTTATGATGATTTTAGGTGACCTCTCATCTCATGTGTGGGGTTGTGTTTCTGTCTTGCTAGTTGTTTGGCATAGGGTGTCCAGCATTGTAGCTTGCTGGTCGTTGAGTGGAGCTGGGTATTAGCGTTGAGATGGAGATCTCTGGGAGAGCTTTTGCTGTTTGATATTACGTGGAGCTGAGAGGTCTCCGGTGGACCAATGTCCTGAACTTGGCTCTCCCACCTCAGAGGCACATGCCTGACACCCGGCTGGAACACGAAACCCCTGTCAGCCACACGGCTCAGAAGAAAAGGGAGAAAAAAAGAAAATAAAGTAAAATTAAATGAAGTTATTAAAACAAAAAAATTTAAAAGTTACTAAAAATAAAACAGTTAGAAAGTAATAAAAAAAGAAAAAAAACCAGAGAGAACCCTAGAACAAATGGTAAAAGCAAAGCTATACAGACAGAATCACACAAAGAATCATATACATACACACTCACAAAAAGAGAAAAAGGAAAATAAAATATATATCTGTATAAAAAAAAATGAAGAGAGTAACCGAATCAATAAACAAATGTACCAATGATAATAAACTCTAAATACTAAACTAAGTTAAACATAAAACCAGAAACGAATTAGATGTAGATAGCAAACCCCAAGTCTACGGTTGCTCCCAAAGTCCACTGCCTCAATTTTTGTATGATTCGTTGTGTATTCAGGTATTTCACAGATGCAGGGTACATGAAATTGATTGTGGAGATTTAATCTGCTGCTCCTGAGGCTGCTGGGAGAAATTTCCCTTTCTCTTCTTTGTTCGCACAGCTCCTGGGCTTCAGCTTTGGATTTGGCCCCGCCTCCGTGTGTAGGTCGCCTGAGAGCGTCTGTTCTCAGCTCAGACATGACAGGGTTAAAGTAGCGGCTGATTCAGGTGCTCTGGCTTATTCAGGCCAGGGGGGAGGGAGGGGTATGGAATGCGGGGTGAGCGTGCGGAGGCCGAGGCAGGCATGACATTACAACAGCCTGAGGTGCGCCGTGTGTTCTTCTGGGGAAGTTGTCCCTCGATCATGGAAACCTGGCAGTGGTGGGCTGCGCAGACTCCCAGGAGGGGAGGTGCAGACAGTGATCTGTGCTTGCACACAGGCTTCTTGGTGGCTGCAGGAGCAGCCTTTGCATTTCATGCCAGTCTCTGGTGTCTGCACTGATAGCCGCAGCTCGAGCCCTTCTCTGGAGTTCATTTTGGTGGTGCTCTGAATCCCCTCTCCTCGTGCACCCCGAAACAATGGTCCCTTGCCTCTTAGGCAGGTCCAGACTTTTTCCCGGACTCCCTCCCGGCTAGCTGTGGCACACTAGCCCACTTCAGGCTGTGTTCACGCAGCCAACCCCAGTCCTCTCCCTGGGATCTGACCTCCAAAGCCAGAGCCTCATCTCCCAGCCCCCACCCATCCAGCTGGTGGGTAGACAAGCATCTCAGGGTGGTGAGTCCTGGTTGGCACCTATCCTCTGTGCGGGAATCTCTCCACTTTGCCCTCTGCACCCCTATTGCTGTACTCTCCTCCGTGACTCCGAAGCTTTCCCACCACCACCCCCATCTCTGCCAGTTAAGGGGCCTACTAGTGTGTGGAAACTTTTCCTCTTTCACAGCTCCCTCCCAGTGGGGCAGGTTCCACCCCTATTCTGTTGTCTCTGTTTTTTCTTTTTTCTTTTGCCCTACCCAGTACGTGGGGAGTTTCTTGCCTTTTCGGAAGTCTGAGGTCTTCTGCCTGTGTTCCGTAGGTGTTCTGTAGTTGTTCCACATGTAGCTGTATTTCTGATGTATTTGTGATGAGGAAGGTGATCTCCATGTCTCATTCCTCTGCCATCTTGTAGGTTTCCCCTTTAATCCATTTTGAGTTTATTTTTGCATATGGTGTTAGGGTGTGTTCTAGTTTCATTCTTTTACATGTAGCTGTCCTGTTTTCCCAGCACCACTTATTGAAGAGACTGTCTTTTATCTCTTGTATATTCTTGCCTCCTTTTTCATAGATTAGGTGACCATAGGTGTGTGGGTTTATCTCTGAACTTTCTATCCTGTTCTGTTGATCTGTATTTCTGTTTATGTGCCAGTACTATGCTGTTTTGATTACTGTAGCTCTGTAGTATAGTCTGAAGTCAGGGAGCCTGATTCCTCCAGCTCTGTTTTTCTTTCTCAAGATTGCTTTGGCTATTTGTTGTCTTTTGTGTTTTCATACAAATTGTAAAATTTTTTGTTCCAATTCTGTGAAAAATGCCATTGGTAATTTGGTAGGGATTGCATTGAATCTGTAGATTGCTTTGGGTAGTATAGTCATTTTCACAGTATTGATTCTTCCAATCCAAGAACATGGTATATCTCTCCATTCTTATTGCTTAATATGAAAGCTTTCCAATTAGTTGCATACACATTTACAATTGTTATGGATCCTTGGAGAACTGACCCACCCATTTATCATTCTGTAATATCCCTCAAATTTTTCTGCTTTTGAAGTCCATCTGCCTGACTTTAATATGATGACACTAGTTTTCATTGGTTATTGTTTGTGTTTTTACCCATTTACTTTTAACCTATATATAAATTTTATGTTTAAAGTGAGCTTCTTTTAGGTAGCATGTAATTGGGTCTTGCTTTTATATCTAATTTGATAATCTCTACCTTCTAATTTATATTTGCATTTCGTTTGTTGTCTTATTACTTTTAGCTCCTTGTTTCATTATTTTCATTGTTGCTTTACCAGTATTTTGTGGTTTGTAGTGTATTCCTTTAACTTTCACTGTCTACCTACAAATGATATTATACCACTTCATACATAGTATAAGAACAGTACACAGTCCACTTTCATTTCTCCCCTCTTAGCCTTTATGCTGTCATTATCAAACATTTTATTTCTAGATATATGATAACCCTCACAATACTTTGCTATTGTTTTTGCTTTAAACAGTTCATTATATTTTGAATATTTAAATAAAAAGAAAAAGTCTTTATATTTACCCACATAATTGCTAGTTCCAGTGGCCCATATTCCTTTGTGTAGACCCAGATTTCTGGCTAGTATTTTTCTTCTGCCTGAAGGTCATCTTTTATTATTTCTTGTGGTGCAGCTCTGCAGCTGATGAATTCTCTTAGCTATTGTATGTCTGAAAATGGCTTTATTGCACCTTTGTTTTCAAAAGGTGTTTTTGCTGAGTAAAGAATTTTAGTTTAACTATCTTTGTTTGTTTCTCTTTGTTTTTTTTCCTTTCATTTTCTTAAAGATCTGCTCTACTGACATTGAAATTCTACTGTTTCTGACAAGAATCCTGCTGTGACTCTTATCTTTATTGTTCAGTACATAATGTATGTTTTCCCACTGGACATTTATAAGATTTTCTGTTTATTGTGTTATTGTAGAAAGTTGATTATGATATGCCTTTATATGATCCTCTTCACCTTTCTTATGCTTGGAGTTTGTTAAGCTTCATGGTACTGTGGCTGTATAGTTTTCATCAAAATTTTTAAAAAATTGGCTATTATATTAAAAATTGTTTTCTCTGTCCTCCTCTTCTTGGGGAACTCCAATTACTTCTGTATTGGTTAAAATCCTAATATGCAGTTTGAAATGTTCTCAGACTTTTTTAATGCTCAGTTCTTTCCTTTTCCTTTAAAAAATATTTTCCTATTTTGATAGTTTCTACTGCTACATATTCAAGTACTCTACTCTTTTCTTCTGACATGTCTAATGTATCTTTAATTCCATCCAGTGCATTTATTATCTCAAACATTGTGATTTTCATTTAATTTGTTTCCCATTTCTCAGGGATCCGTTTCCTTCTTTGCCAGATTTCTAAAATCTTGATCAATGTTGCTTCACATATTTTTAAAATTTAAGTATTTTACATTTTGACCAGGATCAGATATCTGTCATCACATTTAATTTGTGACTTTTGCCAAATGACTTAAATTCTCTAACCCTCATTTTTTTCTTTCAAATAGTGTGGAAAATGATACCTGCTTCAAAGAATTATTATTTTTTTAATAAGGTAATCCCTAAAGACAACTTAGTGTATTTTCTGATACTTATTATTTAGTAAAGGCTAGTATTTTTAAAGTTAGGAAGTGATTCTTGGAGTCATTTTAGGCATTGGCACCTTGTTCTATGGGATCAGTTAATTGGAAGGAAGACCCTAGACTAAGAGAAAGCATACAGGCAGCATAGTATGGGAAATAAGCAAGAGCTAAACAGAGTGTCAGATTATTTGGATCCTGGGCATTTAGACTCTTGTCCCGGAAGCAAAATTGGAGTGGGGATAGCACATAGGACTACAAACCCAGTACATGGGCTGAGAATCAGTGGTAAGACAGGAGAAGCTACGAGGGCCAGATGGATGCCCTTCATTTACCATAGGTAGCCTGAATGTCATTCCTAATTTGCCTGTGGAAAGGCTGACTCAGCAGTAGGTGGGCCTGAGCTTTTAATTTGAAGATACTTGGGGCTACAATTAAGAAAGTCTGAAAAAGGCAGGGATTAAAAATTATCTCTCTTTTTTAAAATCTATCTTTCATCTTCATTAATACAATTTTCCTTCACTATTGGAATAATCTTCCACGCAATGACACCCCAAATTGGTTAGCTTTGGAGGAGGCAGAGATATGAGTTACATTATGGAGATTTAGGGACCATCATCTTCCAGATCTCAAAGCAATTATGCCTCAGGTATGACTGCAAAGCAAATACAGTTGCCTTCTGTACCTTTCTTTGTGTCCACATGATGGCTAACATTTACTAGATATGTTCTCTTACATAGACCAATGTATACAACATGCAAATAGCCATAAGGTATATTGATTATCTAGGGCTACCATAACAAAATACTGTAGACTGGGTGGCTTAAACAGCAGAAATTTATTTTCTCACAGTTCTGGAAACTGGAAGTCTAAGATCAAGTTGTTGGAAAATTTGGTCTCTCAAGAGGACTCTCCTTGGCTTACAGAAGGCTAACATCTTGCTGTGTCCTCACATGGTCCTTTCTTTGTGTATGCTTCTGATGCCTCTTCCTCTTCTTATAAGGACACTGGTTTTATTGGAATAGGGACTCACCCCTCTGACCTCATTTAACCTTCATCACCTCCTTAAAGGCTCTATTTCCAATACAGTCACATTGGGGGTTAGGGCTTCAAGCCCTTCAATCTTGTCTGTTTGTTTTTTACAGGAATCAGCATTCTAGCTCAGAAGTTCATGAAGAGGACATTTGCTAGAAGGAGAAGGGTCATTTTCTTCACTAGTATTTTAAACTAGGATTCTCTTTGGGTGTTTCTCATGTGTGTGTCCTGAAGGGGTGAGCCCTTCAGCCACGCCCCTCAGTGATTAGAGAAGCATTCTAGACTCAGGAGTTAAGTCTATGTTTTTTTACTGTTTGGTTGGCCAATGTCTCTACCATCCATGAATGAAGAGCAAAGTGGTTTATAGACCACCACTCCCACGGGCTCTTGTCAAGTCTGTGAATGGATTGAGCAATTTCTCTTTACCTCACCATGAATGTAGGGTTTGGGGCCTGTAGCTGCCTTGGAGTGATTTCAGGAGGTTTCACTATGTCAAATCATCTCTTATTCTCACACAGAGCTTCCATGATGCCTGGCACATCATTGCTCAATAAAATCATTTGAATAAATGAAAGAACAGATGACACCTATTTAAGTGCCCATGCTGGAGGAGAATGTGTGGGTGCATACTAGAGGTTGATGAGCCAGGAATTTAAAGTTCGAATTTATTTATCCCTGCAGATTGCTTTATCACTGCCTTGAAATTCCATAGATTCCTTTGTTTGTAGTACTTTTTTGTAACCGATCTGTTTTAAGGAGTGAAAGAAATTCATACAGACTGAAAATTGGAGCCATTTTCTGCACACTTTCCCTTGCCCTAAGAAGCATAGATATGAAACAGAGTAAAGGATAAAATGATTGGACAGCTGAGGGCCATGCAGTCCCAGAGATAGCTGTTCCAGGAGAATGGAAGGAAATGTCAGCTCTTTCCATTTTTACGGAGGTATTTTTAGAGTGGCTTCTTTTCTCCTTGGCTGGTGTCAGGGTGCTGCCTTCTTATTGTGGAGCTGCATTCTACTGAAAAATAAGCTTTTTAAAAAACAGTTATTCCTATCAGAGAAGAATCTATGTTACTTCTGTATCCATCATACTCTCTTATGAATGTCTCACCTTTTCTGGGAGTTTAATTAATTAACATTTCTGTTGCAAATGTTTTTCTTTCTTTTATCTCAATCATCTACAATAAAGGTAAGTGATTGCTTAGTTGTTTTTTTTTTTAATAAGAATAATTTGAAATTACATTTTAGGGGCACATTATTAGTTTGGGACAGATTGAAATAGAAGACCTCCAGAACAGGAGTTAGAGAGTCCATCATATATATTTCTAGAGCAAAGGCAAGGCCATTTTTAGATCTCTTGTCACATCAAGAGTGATCTAAAGAATGAGACTAAATTTATTTGACCACGTAGGATAATCTGTCTTATTCCTTTACAGTAACCCCTCAGGTACATGACATTTTGGACTCCAAGACCAAAAGTCTAATGTGCCTTCACCTTGCCAATGTCACTTACATCTCCTTCCAAATCTTTCCTGACATGTCATCAGGTAAACTAGACTTCTGGAAGCCAAGATTGCTGACCATGGAAGCCTCACTGTGGGCAACCCCCTATAGGAAGCTGGAGATCTGTGCTCTTGGCTTCTGGTTCTATAGGACCTGGGTCTCTACAGCTATGGACCAAGGCCTCCACCAACAGGCTTTTGACACTCAGAGTGTACCTGAGTTACATTTCCCTCAGTGTTCATTTGTTCTGTTTCTCCCACTTTCCTGTTGATATTTCTTTACAGCTATGAAATTTGGGGGCTATTATTATTTTCCGCATATGAGATTGTTTCCTAAATATGCATCTGTAGTTGAGGAACACCTTAATAGGAAAGCCCAGTTCTGGCACCATTATTTAAAGACAGTATTTTCCAGGACTAACATATTTATATTTTGTTCCATAAGAGTAAATGGTAGTGGTAAAAGAAAAATTTGAAAATTTTGAAAAAATAATTGAAAGAGAAGTGTCAGGTACAATTATGTTTAGGCACACAACTTTTACACTGTTGTTAGTGTTTTGCTACATTTTCAGTCATTTTTCTCCTACTTACTTTCATTTTTTCATAATCATAAATATATAATACACTAATATTATTTTTAATATATCTAACATTATATTATAATCAGGTTAACAGATCCTTCATAAATATCACTTATCATAACTGCATAAAATCCCACTGTGTGACTCCTATATAATTTATTTAATGATTCCATTATTGGAAATGTGTGTGGTTTTAACATTTCTGCTCATATAGATACTATGGCAGTACATGTCTTTGGACAAAACATTTTTCCATATTTAGGATACTTTTCTCTATGCACATTCCATGTAGAATTACAAGGTTAAAAATTAGAAACATGTTGAAGCCTTTTGAGAAATAATGCTTTTCTAATCTCTTGTCGTGTTACAGGCACCAGATCCTTGACTACAGTTGCAGGTTTAACCATCTGGCTTCTTAAGTAGTCAATCTAATATACACCAAGTTAACATCTGAAGTATAACAAGGTACATCGGGATTCTTAGCATAATGTATCTCTCTCTTAAAATAGCATTGTTGATGACCTTCAGCAGATGTGATTGAGGGAATGAGTCTTATGTCCACTCCTCCATGGAACATCCTGGCTCTGGCCATGAACCAGTCCAATCTGTGTTTTTGACTGAACAACATCCGAAGCTTGTTTCTGTTGCCTCCTGGCTTTTGTATTTACTGCAGAGTAATCTCATTATCTGCAGTGGTTAGATGTGTACAACAGAATCGACTATATGCTTAAATGGCTCTAAAACTGAGCCCATTTCTGTTTATTGCTGTCCTAGGGATTCAGCTCTGTCTCAATGCAGATATGGCAAAACCCTTACTATCAGGGCCTGTGCCCAGGAATACCGGCTGGACCTGGTCACTCTTTGTTCATGCTTTGGCCTCCAACACCTCCCTCTCCTTTCACTTATTCCCTTCTCTCCTCTTACTCTTGGCCTGGCACTTATGCAAGTAGAGGTGATTTTATAGCTTCCCTGAGCTTTTCATGAAAAGGGAACCATTTCCAGACTGAATGCTATTTTTACCAGCCTCTGAATTGTGTAAAAGGCTTTGCTTCTCTGATACTTTCCGGACCACGTTATTAACATTCCCCTATGTTACAGACTCATGGGTTTGATTCTAACTCAGCATTTCCTAAACTGTGTTCCTATGGAACTGAAATTTCAATGGGAGCCAGGAATAAAGGTTCCCATGGTCAAATGCGCTTCCAAGATTTCTGTCTTGAAGATTCGCATTCACATTACCGTATCCAAAGGGTTGGAGACATCAGAAGGAAAGAAAACATTTTAACCTAGTCATTCCTAACTGAAGACCTGTTTTTATTTGTTTTTGTTTTTGTTTCTCTCTCTCTTCTTATGTTTTATAACTACCCCTAGAGTAATTTTTCCTGAAAACCTTTTTGGAAAAAGCTGCTTTGATCATTCAAGCTGTTTATGGATGTGGCTGAAAATAAATGTTCCCCACAATCGGAGCTGGAATGTGTACATACTGCTGTTCGTCCCTATCAGAACTCTTCAGACATTTGGACAATATAATCTCCATGCAGTACTGCCTGACTGCAGTGCAGAAGGGAGAAAGCTGGACATGGGGAGGGCACAGGAGCGAGAGCAGACAGAGGCCTGGGCCTGTGACCTCCGTGCTGCTCTGTTGGCACAGAGCCAGTGACTACCTAAGTCCGAGAAGTGTGTGAGTTTCATGGGCAATTGTTTGCCCCCCGGTAAGAATGCTTGAGGTTTGATTTATCCAAACAGTGTTACTATAAAGTTGTCTGTCACCCAGAGGGAATCATAAGGATGCTTTAAGTACTAGAGAGGGCTCACTGATTTCTCTGAAGCCGTAGTGCTCATCCTTTCACAGCTGGGGAATTACTTTGCTGTGAAATAGAAATTTAGTTGGATGCAAAATTAATCAGCTTTCACAGCTCTGATTTTTGACTAGGATACTGTGTCAGTGTGTTTGGTACATGCTGCGTTTGAGCCTAGAAGCCTACGCCTTGCATTTGTGTAACATCATGACACTACCACCTGCCTATCGGATGCCACAGGGAACAGAGGACTGGGGAGCCGACGGTTTCTCTTCTGCCAATCTGGCTCTTTTTCGCAGCTTAGATCCAGAGATGCTCTGAAAGGGACAGTAGTGGCTGTCTACTCCAACCCTCTGCCCAGTAGAAGACATCCCTTCTAATACCCATGATTTGAGGCCAGTCTCCCGTGTGCTTGCATATACCTGCAATGATGGGGATCCACCACCTTACGAGGCAGCCCAGTGGTATATTTTGAATCACATCTAGGCTTTGAAGAATATTTTCTTTCCTGGATAAGCCAAAAAGAGGCAGATTCCATGTTGCCTTAGCTCTGTACTAGCATGAGATCAATATCACAGAGACAGTTACTTTTCTTATCTTTGATGTGATTGATTTGTGATATTTTGATCTTGGATGCTTGGGAAGGCCATTTATAGAGAAAAACTGACTTTTGTGATCTGATAGTATCTGCCAAAACCCAGTCTCTTTAGGCAATTTTAAATGAGTAGGATATGTACGTCGTCACAAAAACAGGATTAGGCAAACATAGGCATTTATATTTGGTGCAGTATCCTCACCCTAACAAAAAAAAAAGAAGAAAAAGAAGACTCTTTTTCTTCTTATATAGGCAATCATACAGAAAGGATCAACAATCAGGTTCTTTAACATAATTTTTTATTTTTCAAAATCCTACTTGCATAAGGGAAACAGTCTGTTTACAAAGAAGCTTTCAGTTTTGTAGTAAAATGTAATGGGAAGAACATTTTCAGATGTGTTTATTCATGTGATATATTCCTGCCTTTGCTTCTAGAGTAGGTTAGATGGTCTGTGGCGATGAGGGAGAGAAGGTGAGTGAACCACGGCCCCTGCCCTCAAGGGGCTCACGATCTCCCTGGTGCAGAACAGGAATGACAAACACCCACCAAAATAGCTGTCGCTCAAGATGGAGGGTGATGTGTGTTATAATAAAGAAATCAGCCAAACGCTGAGGAAGCAGGGAGGAGGCCGAGGTTAAAGCCAGGTGGGAGGACTGGGGAAGAGTGCACAAGTGAACTGACTCTGAGTTGTGTGTGGGGAAATGGATGGGATTTCAAAAGGCAGAGCTTAATGGGAGAGCATTGCCACATGGGGGCATCTTCCTAGAACATCTCCCAGTTTGGGAGATGGGAGCTTTCCAATCTCTGCAGTCAACATTCTCCAAGGACATTTTCCGCTGTATTGTTCCTGATCACTGTATCCAGAACTAAGGTTTGAGGGATTTGTGTGCTTACGTTATTGGTAGGATAGGTTTTTTTCCTTAAAGATTGTTTTGATGTGGAACATTTTTCAAGTCTTTATTGAATTCGTTACAATATCAGTACTGCTTCTGTTTTATGCTTTGGTGTTTTGGCTGGGAGGCGTGTGGGATCTTAGCTCCCCGACCAGGGATCGAACTGGTACCCCCCTCACTGGAAGGCGAAGTCTTAACAACTGGACCGCCAGGGAAGTCCCTTTTTTTTTTTTAAGTTGTGGCATGTGGGATCTAGTTCCCTGACCAGGGATTGAACCCGGGCCCCCTGCATTGGGAGCGTGGAGTCTTAACAGCTGGACCACCAGGGAAACCCTGGATTGGTAGGATAGCTTTAAATATCTCATAACATTGCAATTTTGAGTTCCTGGGCTGTTCTCTCACCTGCTCAGAATATCCACAGGTAGGCCCTCCTGGTTCATATCTACCCGCTGCATTGACCTTTTTTTTTTTTTTTTTTTTTCGGTACGCGGGCCTCTCACTGTTGTGGCCTCTCCCGTTGCGGAGCACAGGCTCTGGATGCACAGGCCCAGCGGCCATGGCTCATGGGCCCAGCCACTCCGCGGCATGTGGGATCCTCCCGGACCGGGGCATGAACCCGTGTCCCCTGCATCGGCAGGCGGACTCCCAACCACTGAGCCACCAGGGAAGCCCTGCATTGACTCTTAATTTGGGGTAGGGTCTCAGTCTGTCTCCCTTTGTGGAATAGTGTCTTGACCAAGACAGGAGGGGGGAAAAGAAAAACAACAACGGACCTTTGGATGGCTCCAATTGGCCTGCCTTGCTGAAAACACTAGGAGAAGAAACCAGGAGAGGGAGGATGGGCCTATCAATCTGTGAGTGCAAACAACAGTTCCCCCGTGGCAAATAGGATGTGTAACTAAGAGTAATAATCCCTCCATGTGGAAATTCTCAGTGGGCATTCACATTCATTCGTTATTTTTCCCCCAAAGCATGCTGTGTATCAGGACTTGCCCTTTCAAAGTTCACAGGCTGCTGAAGGGGAGAGAAACTTGTAAACTACCATTTACAATGCAGCGCCATAAGGGCTGTGACAAAGGGAATGTGGAATGCTGTGTCTTTGAGGGCAGATAAGAGAGGCTGCAGATAATAGCTTGAGAAGAGGATGCCTGAGCCAAGCAAGAATTAGGGGTCTTAAGGAGGGGGGCTTCTTTCTTATTAATTACGGGCATTCAGCGAGTGATTTTTGTGAAGAAGATGGCACATTTACCTTAATTAAGTTTACTTTGCAGTTAATTACACCGAATGACCTTGGGGATATATAAATGTTTGATACACAATATGAGATGGACACGGATAATGCTGGTACGTGAGTGTGCGCTGCAACAAAGATGCAGAGATGTCCGTGTTTGAATAATGATGTCCATCCAGTCTCACTAGAGCCTGGAAAGTTTTCAGTCATCTAATGGAATGATATGCATTTCTTCTAAAACTCTCAATACAAATTAATTTAAGTTTACTTTATATTAAGGTATGCATTTTGGAAGGACACTAGCAGCAAATCCAACAAAAAGATCACAGCCCAAAGGAAGAGCTAACATTTCTTGAACATATACTTGTGTTCTGTGTGCATGAATTTTTTGAGACCTCATAAAAACTTATCTGATATTGTTGGCTACCTGCTCACATCTTCTCCTCTATGGCCTCCCCTCCTTACTGAATTCCAGGTTTGTTCTGGCAATCAGCCCGCTCTCCA
Source organism: Delphinus delphis (assembly GCF_949987515.2). NCBI lineage: Eukaryota > Metazoa > Chordata > Mammalia > Artiodactyla > Delphinidae > Delphinus > Delphinus delphis. The sequence continues at coordinate 52,104,380 of NC_082698.1, read as the reverse complement.
CACGGCCGTGTGCTTTACTAAGCCACTTAGAGGAATGCCAGTCCCCATGCTGGAGGCTGCTTAAGAGATGGGCAGGTGGTACAGGTCTATGCAAGACTCTTTCTAGAATTGATGTCTAAAATCATGGCAGCTACCGGTGATGAGGGAGCCTAGCCTAAGGAGAAAGCCAGTGATGGCTGAGCAGGGTTATTCCTGCGTCCTTAGTGATCCCACTTAGACACTGTTTGACAACGCAGGAACCACCTCTTGTTAAGTGGGATAATGTTATTTTCCTTCAGATTTAAGCTCTTTGGAGTTGAGTTTTTGGTACTCTCAGTCAAGATCACTGTAATTGACATAGGTGCGAACTCTCCTTATCCGCATTCACAGGTGAAAGGAACTGAGGGTTAAGGAACTTAAGTAATCTATCCAAGCTCATACAGCTAGTTAAATATCAGAACCAGGATCAAATTCAAGTCTGTCTTCTTCCAAAACCTATTGTTTAGTTTTGGGCTATGCTTCTCCTGCATATATATATTGATTTGAAATATATAACACCAAAGTACTTCAATCAATGTCAAACATTTTGAATAGTTCAGATATATCAAATATATAATTTATAAGAAAGCTACCATCTTCCATCTTTTATTTAGGAGTTGGGGAACTTTCTCTGTAAAGGGCCAGATAAGTAAATATTTTAGGTTTTTTAGGCTTTGTGGTCTCTACTTAACTAATTTTAGCTCAAAAGCAGCCATGACAATGTATAAACAAATGAACTTAGCTGTGTTCCGATACAATTTCACTTACAAAAACAGGTTGTGGCCCAGATTGGGCCCATGAACCACAGTTTCCTGACCCCTGTTCTTTATGAACTAAATCTGATTCTTGGTTAAGGCTCACCGACTAGGTTGGATAAAAGGGGATGTTACTAGGTGTGTGCAAGAAAGTCACACCAGAAAGGAGACAGGGAGTCCCAGTGTGGGAAGGGAAAGGAATCCCCCCCACATGCCAAAACTTAAGGTGTCAAAAGGGTGATTATGTTTCTGCTTTGTAGTGCTGGTTGGGAAACAGCTTAAGCCAAGATAAAGGGAGGGGAATCTTATGACTTCCACCATTAGAGAAGCAAAATTTGGAGGGTTGCTAGCCTTTTATCTGTACTTTATTTGGAATTTCTGCTAAAAATTCCAAATTGTCTCTACCTTCAGAACCCACCATTTTCGCTAATACTTAAATTATTGAATGATCCACAAACACTTGAATACATAGCAGCTCTTTCTGCAAATGGAGAGAGAAGGGTCGGAAATGAGCAGATGATTATAGCTATTTGATTTCAGCTTTAATTGCCTTCCAGCAGGCACAGAGAATGGACTAATTTTCTCAAAACAATATTTGTTCTGAAACAGGTCTGAGAGCAAAGTTTTGTCAATAATGCAAGATTTGGGGAAGTACGTGATGGGTTTTCCTTCTTTCTCAAATCGTTTGCAGTGTGTGTTCCTTTTCTTTGAAAAGCATAGCATGAAATCGACGGTGGTTTTTTTGCAGAATCTAAAATATTGAACAATATTTGTCTCCTTTTACCTATTAATACACTGAAACTATAAAAGAGTATATAGAAGACCAAGGTGGAAAGACAGGAAGAGAAAGTTTTCCTCCTGCCCTCTGACACCCGCTGATTTACATTATGTCTCTGGATTTGATTATCCTAGGCATTTAATATAAATGAAATCATACAGTATAGCCTTATGTCTAGTTTCTTTCATCAAGTATTACACTTTAAGGTTCATCTATGCTGTAGCGTGTATCAGTACTTTATTACTTTTATTGGTGAATAATATTCCATTGTCTGGATAGACCACATTTTTTTAATCCATTCATTACTTGACGCTTCCGTTTTGGAACTATGAATAATGCTTCTATGAACATCCATGTACAAGTATGAACATTTGTTTTTCAGGAACATTTCTTTTCAGTTGCCTTGGGTATACACCTAGAAGTGGAATCGCTGTTTCATATGATAACTCTGTTGAACATTTTGAGGAATTACCAAACCATTTTTCAAAGCAGCTGCGCCATTTTTCTTTCCCACCAGCAGGATATGTCTCCAGTTTTTCCAACTTCTCTTTGCCAACACTTGTCACTGTTCATTCTAGTGGGAGTGAGGTGGTACTTCAGTGTGGTTTTGATGTCTGTTTCCATAATAACTAATGATGTTGAACTTTTCATATATTTATTGGATATATGTGTATCTTCTTTGGAGAAATTTCTAATCAAATGGAAAGTGAAGTTTTCAAGGAGAAAATTCATAAGATGAAATTAATATTTACTAGAAGTCAATACTGCATCGGGCCCTTTCAACTGTTATGAAAATGAATAATAAGTAATATTACAATCATATTTTATAAATAAAATTTAGAAAAATTAAGAACTGGCTGAAAAGCAGGTGATCATGGTTGAGCCAAGAGTCAAACAAAATCCATAGACCTTTCCTTTGTGCCATGTGCGTTCTAACCATCTATCTCTCATCCACATTTTCACAGATTAGCAAGACAATCATGACTGAATGAAACATGAGTCCCTCTCTTCTCTGGCAAAAGAGAAAAACATAAATAAAAACTTTAAAAAATTTTTTTGTGGTGCATGGGCCTCTCACTGTCATGGCCTCTCCCGTTGCGGAGCACAGGCTCCGGACGCGCAGGCTCAGCGGCCATGGCTCACGGGCCCAGCCGCTCCGCGGCATGTGGGATCCTCCCAGACCGGGGCACGAACCCGCGTCCCCTGCATCGGCAGGCGGACTCTCAACCAGTGCGCCACCAGGGAAGCCCATAAATAAAAACTTTTAAGGAGTAATGCAGAAAAGTCTTAATTCTTGAGAGCCGTGCGATAGTAGAGTTGCAGGCCGTGTACTTGTGACATCATCGGGTCTAGTGATTGGTGGGGACATCCTTCACTTTATTTATCTAGTCTTTTTAGTAGTAAATGGGAAAAGTACAAACTGCCCTATGAGGAACATATTAATATTTGAAATCCTGTAGCCATATCCAGTCTCCAAACAAGTGCTAAGAAGTCAGCAAACTCAGGGTATTATGAGTACGTTTGCCACCCCTGTCCCCTGTCCGGCACTTAGCGTGGACGGGGTGCCTGACAGTCACACATGCCTGGGAGTTCCTGGGAGGCAGCCACGTGCCTTATGATCTCTGAACTGAGTTCCTCCCTTTCACCCCAGGAACCAGTATGCTACTCGAGAGTCTCATAGGAGGAACCCAACGATGGCTTGTTAAATAAATAAATGATTGTCATTGTAGAGACACTGTAGAATTAGAGACATTGTAGAATTAGATATGTTGACGCTTAATAAATTATCTGTTGACTTAGCAAAATGTAAATGAGGGAAAGAAGTGCTTGGTGCCCCGTACTGCGAGACCCATTACCATGCATTGTTCCTTTTTCTCATTCAGGTTTCATGGAACCTCATGAATTATACATTTTCATATATTCAATTGATTCAAAATGCCAATAAGCAGCAAAGTTTGAATGCAAACCCAGATTTCCAAAGGTACATTACAAACGTGAGATATTTAAGGCTAGGCACACTTAATTCCACATACTGGGGCCAAAGTACAGAGTTCCAGCGTGGTAGAAGGAGCCAAGCCTTTTCCCCTTTTGCTTGGGACAAACCCTACACTGTTACTAAGAAGATGAGCAGGGGTGCAGAGGATGAGACTTTTTAAGGGAGTGAAATATAACCTGATTGCATATCCCCGAGACCTGGAGGTCGTCAAAACGATAAATAACTTAGTGACTGAATGAATTCTAGGTTGTCTGGTTTGAACAACTGGGGCATTTTAGGGGTTAACCCTGCATTATTGAGTCCCTGTGTTTTTGGGTAGCAATTATTCTGTCTTTTTTCTTTAGCTTTTCTTTTTTTTTAAGTTTGGACATGTTGACATTCAAGTGCCTTAAGTTTCCAAGGACTCAACTTTCAGTGCGTTTCTGCTGACCCTTCATGTCTTCTTGGTCCTAATACTTTGGTCGCACATTTGTGTTTCCTCTCCTCATTACCGCGTGTTCTAGGAAATTGTAGCTGTTCCATCTGATTTAGCATTTCTTTATCGTCTCTTGTGTGTCTAGCAATATGCCAGCTAAGGTGGGGTCTGGAGATGCAAGACAGCTTGAAGCCATAGGCCTGGTACTTGAACAAGTAGCACTACACTAGTCCTTTACAGTCCTTTAATATCATTTTCATAATTTTTGTTATCAGCCAGAGTGAGTACTCCCTAAAGTCTCTTTGACAGTTTCTTTGGGAAACTTCTTTTGATTGACTTTTCTTTACACCCAGAATTATAGGCAAGATCCCAAGGGATGGAGGTGGTGGCAGGGTAGGGGTCAAGATTGAGGGCATTATGCTAAGTGAAGTAAGTCAGACTGAGAAAGACAAATGCTGTATGATATCACTTTTATGTGGAATCCAAAAAATCCAAACTTAAAGAAACAGAGAGTAGAGTGGTGGTTGTAATCTCCATCTCTGGAAGGATCCCAATTAAGCGCACAGTAGAAGTAGCAACATGTTTCCTATGCAAAGGCAGCATTAAGGTAAGTCTAGTTCCCACCTGAAGGCACTCTCCAAGCCCTTCTTACACGGAAGGGGGGGATGTGGAGCATCAAGCCACTGCTGCCCTGTCTTTGAACTCTTACGTTTTTTTTTTTCTGCTTCTGCCATGACACAACACAGCAAATGCATAAGCAGGGATTCAACCTAGGCCTGCAGTGCCCATGTAGCTGTGGTGCCCATGCCTTCTTCATGACCCATACAGAGGAGGAAGTGCTTGGATTTCTGAACACTAACGAAGAGGATCCAAATAAGATCTAGGGCTATTAGGGGGGAAAAGAAGCTTTCAACTAAGTAAAGTGAGTGATGTTCATTTCTATGAAGGAATTTGGAGAATCATGTCAATGTTTAGACATGATTTCAAAGCCATAATAGCATGAAAAGGAAATGTGAGAGTAAAAGAAACCCCCAGTGTCAAGCACTGTCTTTATTTTAGTTTTTGTACCCACCTACCTTCTCCCAGTAGCTATCTGACAGTTTCAGTATGTGCTCAAACAATGGGTGTGGGGTGGATGGGTGAGAAGATGAATGGATTCCCGAAAGATATCGCTTCCTAATTGCTCTTGCATTGACTCATAAAAAAGTGACTAACAGCATTTGGCAAGGAGAGACTTGACTATACATACCTTGAAAGAGTCTGGGACTCGGAACAGGTGGAGCTGCAGAGGGCTGAAGGACATTCACTGTGGAGCTGGGCTTCTCTGGGTTTTATTTCTGCCTTTCTGTTTATTACCTGTGAAATCCTAAGCATATTGCATGGTCCCCCTGTGCTTCAGTTTCTCTTCTGCAAAATATTTATATCTGATTAATAGGTTTATTCCAAGCATTATTATCACATGTTGACCTCCAAGTTCTGTATTATCCTAAGATTGTCCGTTTCAGCTGTTACAACTAAAAGAGCTAAAGACAAGTTTAGACTACGAGAAGGTCTGATATATAGCAGGGTACTTCATTAGGTATATTGACTGTTAAAGTATTGCAATGATTTTATTCTGGTTGGTAAATAGCCACTGCTCACATCCCCCTGAATAAATTCCCTCCATGACATCCAGGATGTCCTGCACCAGGGCTCCTCAACTTCCTCAGAATTAATCCAGAAACCATAGAGTTAAGATCTGGCCCCACTAGGTTACCTCCAGGACCCTGCTCTAGCTATGAACTGATTTATTCTGATTAGACTTGTCATTTCCATACTGCTTATTAAATATTTTAAATATCACCTCTGTGCATACTTGACAGGCAAGAAATTTGAAACTAGGAGAAAGTTCGTAAGTAAACAAACATGTTTATCAAGAAACAGACTGTTTATTTTTCACCTGAAACCAATGAACATTAAACAAACCCCTGATTATTAGCAATCAGCCTCAGGTGCGTTCACCTGGGCATAGATATGTTTTTCATCATTTAGCTCCAAAAACATTATTATGATACGGAGTTACAAGGTGGTGTTTACCTTATTATGCTTAAGGTATGTGTGTGCCTGTGATGTTGGTGTGATTATCACTCGTGTAACCATTATAATACTTATTCACTCTGAAAGCATGCATTAAGCATCTACTATCTGTCAGGCCCTGGGATAAATTATAAGGATTCAGAGATGACCTTGCCAGGTCCACAGGAACTCAGAGTCTGGTTTGGGAGAAGGGTGGAGAGTAGACATGTAAAGATTTAAATTGCAATTCAGAATGCTTATCCCTGTATTAGAAGGAGGAATGAAGTGTTATTGGAATTTCAAATACTTGTATCCTGAGGACCTGGAGAAGGCTTCAGTAGGAGCTCTCATTTCACAGAGGTTATAAACAGTGAGAAATGTTTTGCCAGGCAGAGACCTATTGACTGTATAGGTCAAAGGAATAGGAGATATAAAGTCACAAAGTCATAGAAGGCCTGATCTGTTCCAGTGTTATTGGAGCCCAAGAAACGTGAGAAGAACGCGGGAAAGTGAAGTTCCAGGAAGCCTTTTGAGTTTGGCTTGTGTGGTGAATTGCAGGATGGAGAAGTGTTTGTTAATTTCGTACAATGACCCGAGGGAATTTTAGGTAGCTGGGACGTGCTATCAAGGTGGGCGTGTCACCTGTTGACTGCAGAAAAGTCTCCCTGGAGCACAGAGAGGGCAGATGGCAGGCTCTTGCTACACATGCAAGGGTGTCTCACCCAGTGTATGTCACATAAAGGTGCTTCAGGGCAATAAAGATATCACAGAGAATGAACATATCCCAATTTGAAAAGCATTCGTACATGGAAAATCAAAAACCAATTAGAGGGTTGTTTAGGGAGGAGCCTGGTATGGGAAGGAGAGCTGGCTAATTAAGGTCTAAATTGGCGTCTCATTTAAATTCCCTGCTGCACCTGACTTGGAGGAGAGCCTCAGACCAGAAGTCAGTTAGCTGAGGTTCTGTGCTCGAGAAGCTCCGAAGGCCTCTCCGATATAACCTCGATGCTCTCCTTTTTGGAAGCCAAAATTGGCGAGTCCCCTACAGAGTCATGTTCTTTCTTGGGCTGACGGTACTGGAATTTCTCTGTCCATGCTGATGCTGCCATGTAAGTAAAGGAACATCTGAAAAAGCAGGAAGTGGTCCTGCTGGCAGCCAGACGGAGATGTTTCCAAATGAGCAAACGTGCTCTTCCACCAAGCTACTCTGTGACTCTGTTTGGAACCAGACAGACACAACGCCGCTCTGCAGAGTGTCTAAGAATCGCCGTCTTCGGACCAGTGTGAGTAAGTGACTGCTGTTTCTGTCCTCTTAGAGTCCTCTCATGTCCTGGATGTTTAAGCTACGCATTCACAGTAACGTGCCCCTGCTTTTTCTTAAAGGTTAACTCAGCCTATGGGGTAGTCGCCTCACAGTTCAAACTCCCCAGCCAGGCTGTTTTATTAGAAGGAATTAAGTCTCTATGGGGATTTTAAACACCTCATTTCTAAGGAAAAGTCTCTAATGCAGGGTTGGTGTGGGGATATTCTCTGCTTGAAAGAATGAAAGACAAAAGAAAGGAAAACGAAGGGAGTAGCGCCTTGACCTAAACGAGGGAAGCGCCCATGAGAAGAGCCCCTGTGCTTGGCGGTACAACCCAAGGGATTTTGTAGAGAATAACTGTCTAATGGGAATTTATTTTTTGCTTTATGTTTCGCCATCTCCTAGTATGTGCTCTGGATGAAATGTGTAGATGGCCGTGAGAGTGTGTGGGGTTCAGGGCGCCCCTCTTCAGAGAGGAGCATGTGCAAAGGCTTTAGGGGATGTGGAATGGGCCGTTTGAACAACTGTAGCCAATGCACTGAAAATGGGGGGTGGGGTGGGGTGGGACAGGTATTATGTATGAGATGAGGACAGAGGCAGGGGCTGGGAAGGATTTTGATTTTCTTCATAAGAGGCAGGGATAGCCACTAAATAATTTTCCAAAAGGAAATGAACCATCATTATGTGTTGTGTACACACTGTGCAAACTGATTGTAATGTGGATGATTCATTTTAGCCTGGCGAGCACGCATGTAGGCAGGCCTATAGTGAGTATTCCAGGTGAGTTAAGATGGAAAGAAGTGGTAGATTCCAGAGATACGTAGGAAGTAGAGTCACCCACTGATATCTCGTGATTCATGTGGAGGGGAGAAGGATGGCTTCTTGGGCTTCTAGCCTGCACAAGGGAATCAGTAGTGTGACATTTGCTGCGCTTGAGAATCCAAAAGGAAGAATAGGTTTGTGGAGGAAGAGCAAGAGTTTCCTACAAGTTAACTTTTAGGTGCCTTTGGCATAACCATCAGGAAGAGAGAGGGAGGCAGATTGAGCTCAGGTGTAACTTTGAGAGTTATTGGCATGTAGATGATAGCAGGCAGGCTCACTCGAGGCAGCTGGTTCTGAGTTCAGCGTGTCTGAGAATTACCTGGAGAGCTTGTGAAAGCCTCGTCCCTCCACTCGCCTCCAGAGTTTCTGATGCAGCGGATCTGGGGTGGGGCTCATGAATTATCATTGCTCCTGTACACCTAGATAATGCTGATACTGCTGGTCTGAGGACCACACCTGTAGGAGCACTAGCCTAGGGAATAAGTAAAAGTGGAAAAAAAAAAAAAAAAAGGTCTACGGGTCTATATTGACTGTTAAAGTACTGGAGTGATTTTATTCTGGTTGGTAAATAGCCACTGCTCACATCCCCCTGAATAAATTATCTCCATGACATCCAGGATATCCTGCACCAGGGCTCCTCAACTTCCTCAGAATTAATCCAGAAACCATAGAGTTAAGATCTGGCCCCACTAGGTTACCTGCAGGACCCTGCTCTAGCTATGAACTGATTTATTCTGATTAGACTTGTCATTTCCATACCGCTTATTAAATATTTTAAATATCACCTCTGTGCATACTTGACAGGCAAGAAATTTGAAACTAGGAGAAAGTTCGTAAGTAAACAAACATGTTTATAAAGAAACAGACTGTTTATATTTCACCTGAAACCATGAACATTGAACAACCCCCGATTATTAGCAATCAGCCTCAGGTGCGTTCACATAGGCATAGATATGTTTTTCATCATTGAGCTCCAAAAACATTATTATGATACGGAGTTACAAGGTGGTGTTCACCTTATTATGCTTAAGGTATGTGTGTGCCTGTGGTGTTGGTGTGATTATTACTCGTGTAACCATTATAATACTTATTCACTCTGAAAGCATGCATTAAGCATCTACTGTCTGTCAGGCCCTGGGATAAATTATAAGGATTTAGAGATGACCTTGCCAGGTCCACAGGAACTCAGAGTCTGGTTTGGGAAAAGGGTGGAGAGTAGACATGTAAACATTTAAGTTGCAATTCAGAATGCTTATCCCTGTATTAGAAGGAGGAATGAAGTGTTATTGTAATTTCAAATACTTGTATCCTGAGGACCTGGAGAAGGCTTCAGTAGGAGCTCTCATTTCACAGAGGTTATAAACAGTGAGAAATGTTTTGCCAGGCAGAGACCTATTGACTGTATAGGTCAAAGGAATAGGAGATATAAAGTCACAAAGTCATAGAAGGCCTGATCTGTTCCAGTGTTATTGGAGCCCAAGAAACGTGAGAAGAGCACGGGAAAGTGAAGTCCCAGGAAGCCTTTTGAGTTTGGCTTGTGTGGTGAAATGCAGGATTGAGAAGTGTTTGTGAATTTCATACAATGACACGAGGGAATTTCAGGCAGCTGGGGCGTGGTATCAAGGTGGGCGTGTCACCTGTTGCCTGCAGAAAAGTCTCCCTGGAGCACAGAGAGGGCAGACGGCAGGCTCTTGCTACACATGCAAGGGTGTCTCACCCAGTGTATGTCACATAAAGGTGCTTCAGGGCAATAAAGATATCACAGAGAATGAACATATCCCAATTTGAAAAGCATTCGTACATGGAAAATCAAAAACCAATTAGAGGGTTGTTTAGGGAGGAGCCTGGTATGGGAAGGAGAGCTGGCTAATTAAGGTCTAAATTGGCGTCTCATTTAAATTCCCTGCTGCACCTGACTTGGAGGAGAGCCTCAGACCAGAAGTCAGTTAGCTGAGGTTCTGTGCTCGAGAAGCTCCGAAGGCCTCTCCGATATAACCTCGATGCTCTCCTTTTTGGAAGCCAAAATTGGCGAGTCCCCTACAGAGTCATGTTCTTTCTTGGGCTGACGGTACTGGAATTTCTCTGTCCATGCTGATGCTGCCATGTAAGTAAAGGAACATCTGAAAAAGCAGGAAGTGGTCCTGCTGGCAGCCAGACGGAGATGTTTCCAAATGAGCAAACGTGCTCTTCCACCAAGCTACTCTGTGACTCTGTTTGGAACCAGACAGACACAACGCCGCTCTGCAGAGTGTCTAAGAATCGCCGTCTTCGGACCAGTGTGAGTAAGTGACTGCTGTTTCTGTCCTCTTAGAGTCCTCTCATGTCCTGGATGTTTAAGCTACGCATTCACAGTAACGTGCCCCTGCTTTTTCTTAAAGGTTAACTCAGCCTATGGGGTAGTCGCCTCACAGTTCAAACTCCCCAGCCAGGCTGTTTTATTAGAAGGAATTAAGTCTCTATGGGGATTTTAAACACCTCATTTCTAAGGAAAAGTCTCTAATGCAGGGTTGGTGTGGGGATATTCTCTGCTTGAAAGAATGAAAGACAAAGAAAGGAAAACGAAGGGAGTAGCGCCTTGACCTAAACGAGGGAAGCGCCCATGAGAAGAGCCCCTGTGCTTGGCGGTACAACCCAAGGGATTTTGTAGAGAATAACTGTCTAATGGGAATTTATTTTTTGCTTTATGTTTCGCCATCTCCTAGTATGTGCTCTGGATGAAATGTGTAGATGACCGTGAGAGTGTGTGGGGTTCAGGGCGCCCCTCTTCAGAGAGGAGCATGTGCAAAGGCTTTAGGGGATGTGGAATGGGCCGTTTGAACAACTGTAGCCAATGCACTGAAAATGGGGGGTGGGGTGGGGTGGGACAGGTATTATGTATGAGATGAGGACAGAGGCAGGGGCTGGGAAGGAATTTGATTTTCTTCATAAGAGGCAGGGATAGCCACTAAATAATCTTCCAAAAGGAAATGAACCATCATTATGTGTTGTGTACACACTGTGCAAACTGATTGTAATGTGGATGATTCATTTTAGCCTGGCGAGCACGCATGTAGGCAGGCCTATAGTGAGTATTCCAGGTGAGTTAAGATGGAAAGAAGTGGTAGATTCCAGAGATACGTAGGAAGTAGAGTCACCCACTGATATCTCGTGATTCATGTGGAGGGGAGAAGGATGGCTTCTTGGGCTTCTAGCCTGCACAAGGGAATCAGTAGTGTGACATTTGCTGCGATTGAGAATCCTAAAGGAAGAATAGGTTTGTGGAGGAAGAGCAAGAGTTTCCTACAAGTTAACTTTTAGGTGCCTTTGGCATAACCATCAGGAAGAGAGAGGGAGGCAGATTGAGCTCAGGTGTAACTTTGAGAGTTATTGGCATGTAGATGATAGCAGGCAGGCTCACCCGAGGCAGCTGGTTCTGAGTTCAGCGTGTCTGAGAATTACCTGGAGAGCTTGTTAAAGCCTCGTCCCTCCACTCGCCTCCAGAGTTTCTGATGCAGCGGATCTGGGGTGGGGCTCATGAATTATCATTGCTCATGTACTCCTAGATAATGCTGATACTGCTGGTCTGAGGACCACACCTGTAGGAGCACTAGCCTAGGGAATAAGGAAAAGTGGAAAAGAAAAAAAGGTTTCCGGGAAGCGGTCTAGTGGAACAAGTCAGACTTGGCGTTGGTTCGAGTCCAGAAGCTGCCAACTCAGAGCCATGTGACCTACGGCCAATGACATAAATCTCTAAGAATAAATTTCCTCTATTTGTAAAGTAAAGATAGTAAATAGTAGCATAAATTCATAGTGTTATTTGAAGACTAAAAAGTAGCTAAAGGAAAATGCTTAGAGCCCTACTGAGTATATGTTAGGAGTTATTTAAAAACTGGTCCTTAAGTAATCTAGCTTTTAAATAGAAATTAGATGAGACAGGTGACAAAAACCAAAAAGAAAGGGGAAAGTCAACGTTTTGTGACAGTGGGAGCCAGTGAAAGGTTTCTTATGAAGATGAGATTGACTAAGAGTATTAGATGCTTCTGAGAGTTCAAACAAGATGAGAAAAAAGAAAAATTTCAGGGCTTCCCTGGTGGCGCAGTGGTTGAGATTCCGCCTGCCGATGCAGGGGAGACGGGTTCGTGCCCCGGTCCGGGAAGATCCCACATGCCGGGGAGCAGCTGGGCCCGTGAGCCATGGCCGCTGAGCCTGCGCGTCCGGAGCCTGTGCTCCGCAATGGGAGAGGCCACAACAGTGAGAGGCCCGCGTATTGCAAAAAAAAAAAAAAAGAAACATTTCAACATCCATTAGATTTAGAGATTGCTAGTGACATAGACCGGACCATTTCAGTAGAGTGATGTGGGGAGCAGAGATGGTGTTCCAGTGACAGCAGCTGGTATTTTAACTGTTGTCACTGAAAGCAGTTTGTATAGGTATGTGTATGTGTGCAGGCAGAAGGAAATATATTCAGCTTTAGGATAACTGCAGTTCCCCAATAAGTGCACTTCCATTGAACAAGCTATGTCCAATGCAGGTTTACTTAAGCTGGTGCAGTTTTTAAAAGCAAGGTTTCAAACCGGGTGCTTCCCTGGTAGTGCAGTGGTTAAGAATCCGCCTGCCAATGCAGGAGACACGGGTTTGAGCCCTGGTCCGGGAAGATCCCACGTGCCGCGGAGCAACTAAGCCCATGCACCACAACTACTGAGCCTGTGCTCTAGAGCCCGCGAGACACATCTGAGTCTGCGTGCCACAGCTACTGAAGCCAGTGCGCCTAGAGCCCGTGCTCTGCAACAAGAGAAGCCACCGCAGTGAGAAACCTGTGCACCGCAACAAAGAGTAGCCCGCGCTCGCCAAAACTAGAGAGAGCCCACACACAGCAACAAAGACCCAACACAGCCAAAAATAAATAAATAAATAAAATAATTAAAAAAAAAAAAGATTTCAAACCGCAAGGTGGCCCAGGTATGTCACACAAGTTTGGTAAGGGTCCTTTCTACATTTGCTGCAAGAATTGATGGCTCTGGGATACCTCAGGAACTGTCATTTCTCACAGCAGTCCCATGACTCAATTGAACTTTTAAATTCCTTGCCCAACACTCCCTGTTTCTCCCACACCAGCAAAGTGAACAATTGTCTGATCTTTGACAGCGGGGAGAAAGCTATCTCTGCTTTTTGCCAGCTGAGAAATGGTTTTTCCCTTTCAAACACCACTGCATTCTTCTTGCAATTTTCCTTCACCATTAAATATTTTATAACTCAGTCTTATGTCGGTGTACCTTCCTGGGTGCCTGATAAATGGCATATTCTATAGGGGATTTTAAGGTATGGAAGCAGGTTTCATTTACACAGCACTCCGCCCAGGGAAGACCCTGCTGGAGTCGACAACATTATTTATTTATTTGTTTGCTTAAAACAACACAAATTTATTAGCTTAACACAAATTTATTATTTTTTTAGAATTTTTTTTTATTGGGGTATAATTGCTTCACAGTACTGTGTTAGTTTCTGTTGCACAACAAAGCAAATCAGCCATATGCATACATATGCCCCCATATCCCCTCCCTCTTGAGCCTCCCTCCCACCCTCCCTATCCTACCCCTCTAGGTCACTGCAAAGCACCGAGCTGATCTCCCTGTGCTATGCAGCTGCTTCCCACTAGCTATCTAGTTTACATATGGTAGTTATATATGTCGAGGCTACTCTCACTTCGCCCTCCCACCCCATGTCCTCAAGTCCATTCTCTATGTCTACCTCTTTGATTTCTGCCCTGCAACTAGGTTCATCAGTACCATTTTTTTTTTTTTAGATTCCATATATATGCATTAGCGTACGGTATTTTTCTCTTTCTGACGTACTTCACTCTGTATGACAGACTCTGGGTCCATCCACCTCACTGCAAATAACTCAATTTCATTTCTTTTTATGGCTGAGTAATATTCCATTGTATATATGTGCTACATCTTCTTTATCCGTTCATCTGTCGATGGGCACTTAGGTTGCTTCCATGTCCTCGCTATTGTAAATAGAGCTGCAATGAACATTGTGGAGCATGTCTCTCTTTGAATTATGGTTTTCTTAGGGTATATGCCCAGTAGTGGGATTGCTGGGTCATATGGTAGTTCTGTTTTTAGTTTTTTAAGTGAACCTCCATACTGTTTTCCATAGTGGTTGTATCAATTTACATTCCCACCAACAGTGCAGGAGGGTTCCGTTTTCACCACACCCTTTCCAGCATTTATTGTTCCTAGATTTTTTCTTTTTTTTGTGTGGTACGTGTGCCTCTCACTGCTGTGGCCTCTCCCGTTGCAGAGCACAGGCTCCAGACGTGCAGGCTTAGCGGCCATGGCCCACGGGCCCAGCTGCTCCGTGGCATGTGGGATCTTCCCGGACCGGGGCACGAACCCGTGTCCCCTGCATCGGCAGGCGGACTCCCAACCGCTGTGCCACCAGGGAAGCACTGTTTCTAGATTTTTTGATAATGGCTATTCTGACGTGTGTGAGGTGATACGACATTGTAGTTTTGATTGGCATTTCTCAATAATTAGTGATGTTGAGCATCTTTTCATGTGCCTCTTGGCCATCTGTATGTCTTCCTTGGTGAAATGTCTATTTAGGTCTTCCACCCATTTTTTAACCTGAATTATTTGTTTTTTTGATATTGAGCTCCATGAGCTGTTTGTATATTTTGGAGATTAATCCTTTGTTGTTTCATTTGCAAATATTTTCTCCCATTCTGAGGATTGTCTTTTCATCTTGTTTGTGGTTTCCTTTGCTGTGCAAAAGCTTTGAAGTTTAATTAAGTCCCATTTGTTTATTGTTGTTTATATTTTCGTTACTCAAGGCAGTGGGTCAAAAAAGATTGTTCTGTGGTTATGTCAAAGAGTGTTTTTCCTATGTTTTCTTCTAAGAGTTTTATAGTGTCTTTATTAAATTATTTATCTAAATAATTTATCTAAATTAAGTCTTTAATCCATTTGGAGTTTATTTTTGTGTATGATGTTAATGTGGTGTTCTAATTTCATTCTTTTACATGTAGCTATCCAGTTTTCTCAGCACCACTTATTGAAGAGGCTGTCTTTTCTCTGTTGTATGTTCTTGCCTCCTTTTTTGTAAATTAGATGCCCATATGTGTGTGGGTTTATCTCTGGGTATTCTGTCCTGTACCATTGACCTGTATTTCTGTTTTTGTGCTAGTACCATATTGTCTTGGTTACTGTAGCTTTGTGGTACAGTTTGAAGTTGGGGGACCTGGTTTCTCCAACTCCATCTTTCTTTCTCAAGATAGCTTTGGCTATTCGGGTTTTTTTGTGTTTCCATACAAATTGTAAGACTTTTTGTTCTAATTCTGTGAAGAATGTCATTGATAGTTTGATAGGGATTTCATTGAATCTGTAGATTGCTTTGGGTAGTATAATCATTTTTCACAATATTGATTTTCCAATCCAAGAACATGGTATATTTCTCCACCTGTTTATGTCATCTTTGATTTTTTCATCAGTGTTTTATAGTTTTCTGAGTACCAGTCTTTTCACCTTCTTATGCAGCTTTATTCTTAGAAATTTTATTCTTTTTGTTGCAGTAGTAAATGGGACTGTTTCCTTAATTTCTCTTCCTGATTTTTCGTTGTTGGTGTATAGGAATGCAAGAGATTTCTGTGCATTAATTTTGTATCCTGCAACCTTACCAAATTCATTGATTAGTTCTAGCAGTTTTCTGGTTGCATCTTTAGGATTTTCTAAGTATAGTATCATGTCATTGGCAAGCAGTGACAGTTTTACTTCTTTTCCAATTTGTATTCCCTTTTATTTATTTTCTTCTCTGATTGCCGTGGCTAGGACTTCCAAAACTATGTTGAATAATAGTGGTGAGAGTGGACATCCTTGTCTTGTTCCTGATCTTAGTGCAAATGCTTTCAGTTTTTCACCATTGTTATGATGCTTGCTGTGGGTTTTTCACATATGGCCTTTATTATGTTGAGGTAAGTTCCCTCTATGCCCATTTTCTGGAGAGTTTTTTTTTTTTTTATCATAAATGGGGGTTGAATTTTGTCAGAAGCTTTTTCTGCATCTATTCAGATGATCATATGTTTTTTTTCCCTTAATTTGTTAATGTGGTGTATCACATTGATTTGCATATATTGAAGTATCCTTGCATCACTAGGATGAATCCCACTTGATCATGGGGTCTGATCCTTTTAATGTACTGTTGGATTCTGTTTGCTAGTATTTTATTTAGGATTTTTGCATCTATGTTCATCAGTGATATCTGTCTATAATTTTCTTTTTTTATGATGTTTTTTTCTGGTTTTGGTATCAGGGTGATGGTGGCTTCATAGAATGAACTTGGGAGTGTTTCTCCCTCTGCAATATTTTGGAAGAGTTTGAGAAGTATCCGTGTTAGCTCTTCTCTAAATGTGTGATAGAATTCACCTGTGAAGCCGTCTGGGCCTGGACTTTTGTTCGTTGGAAGATTTTTAATTATGGTTTCAATTTCATTATTTGTGATAGGTCTGTTTATATTTTCTAATTCTTCCTGGTTCTGTCTTGGAAAATTATACCTTTCCAAGAATTTGTCCATATCTTTGTGGTTGTCCATTTTATTGGCATATAGTTGTTTGTAGTAGTCTCTTATAATCCTTTGTATTTCTGCAGTGTCAGTTGTGATTTCTCCTTTTTCATTTCTAATTTTATTGATTTGCATCCTCTCCCTTTTTTCTTGTTGAGTCTGGCTAAGTGTTTATCAATTTTGTTTCTCTTAGAGAACCAGCTTTTACTTTTATTGATGTTTGCTATCGTTTTCTTCATTTGTTTCTTTTATTTCTGCTCTGATCTTTATGATTTCTTTCCTTCTACTGACTTTGGGTTTTCTTCCTCTTTCCCTATTTGTTTTAAGTGTAGGGTTAGATTGTTTATTTGAGATTTTTCTTGTTTCTTGAGGTGAGATAGAGTTGCTGTTAACTTCCTTCTTAGAACTGCTTTGGCTGCATCCCATACGTTTTGGGTTGTCGTATTCTCGTTGTCATTTGTTTCTATGTATTTTTTGATTTCCTCTTTGATTTCTTCAGTGATCTCTTGGTTGTTTCGTAGCACACTGTTTAGCCTCCATGTATTTGTGGGTTTTTTTTTCCTGTAATTGATTTACAGTCTCAGAGCGTTGTGGTCAGAAAAGATGCTTGATATGATTTCAATTTTCTTAAATTTTCTGAGGCTTGACTTGTGACCCAAGATATGATCTATCCTGGAGAATGTTCCATGTGCACTTGAGAAGAAAGTGTATTCTGCCACTTTTGGGTGGAATGTTCTATAAATATCAATTAGATTTATCTGGTCTATTGTGTCATTTAGAGCTTGTGTTTCCTTATTTATTTTCTGTTTGGATGACCTGTCCATTGGTGTGAGTGGGGTGTTAAAGTTCCCTACTATTATTGTGTTACTGTTGATTTCACCTTTCATTGTTGTTAGCATTTGCCTTATGTATTGAGGTGCTCCTATGTTGGGTGCATAAACATTTATAATTGTTATATCTTCTTCTTGGATTGATCCTTTGATCATTATGTAGTGTCCCTTATTTCTTGTAACAGTCTTTATTTTAAAGTCTCTTTTATCTGATATGAGTATTGCTACTCCAGCTTTCTTTTGATTTCCATTTGCATGGAATATCTTTTTCCATCACTTCACTTTCAGTCTGTATGTGTCCCTTGGTCTGAAGTGGGTCTCTTGTAGCCAGCATACATACAGGTCTTGATTTTGTATCCATTCAGCCAGTCTGTGTCTTTTGGTTGGGGCATTTAATCCATTTTCATTGAAGATTATTATTGATATTTATGTTCCTATTCCCATTTTCTTAATTGTTTTGGGGTTTTTATTGTGGGTCTTCTTCTCTTGTGTTTCGCATTTAGAGAAGTTTCTTTAGCATTTGTTGTAAAGCTGGTTTGGTGGTGCTGAATTCTCTTAACTTTTGTTTGTCTGAAAAGCTTTTGACTTCTCCATCGAATCTGAATGAGATCCTTGCTGTGTAGAGTAATCTTGATTGTAGGTTTTTATCTTTCATCACTTTAAGTATATCCTGCCAGTCCCTTCTGGCCTGCAGTTTCCATTGAAAAATCAGCTGATGACCTTATGGGTATTCCTTTGTATGTTATATTTTTTTTTCCCTTGCTGCTTTTAATATTTTTTCTTTGAATTTAATTTTTGTTAGTTTGATTAATATGTGTCTTGGTTTTTCCTAGGGTTTATCCTGTACGGGACTCTTTCTGCTTCCTGGACTTGGGTGACTGTTTCCTTTCTCATGTTAGGGATGTTTTCAACTATAATCTCTTCAAATATTTTTCACACCCTTTCTTTTTCTCTTCTTCTGGGACCCCTATAATTGGAATGTTGCTGCATTTAGTGTTGTGTCCCAGTAGTCTCTGAGATCGTCTTCAGTTTTCTTCATTCTTTATTCTGCTCCTAGGCCGTTATTTCCACCATTTTCCAGCTCACTTATTCATACTTCTGCCTCAGTTATGCTGTTATTGATTCCTTTTAGTGTATCTTTCATTTCAGTTATTGTGTTGTTCATCTCTGTTTGTTCTTTAGTTCTTCTAGATCTTTGTTAAACATCTCTTGTATTTTCTGAATCCGTGCTTCCATTCTAGTTTTGAAATTCTGGATCATCTTTACTATCATTCCTCTGAATTCTTTTTCAGGTAGATTGCCTATTTTCTCTTCCTTTATTTGGTCTTGTAGATGTTTACCTTGCTCCTTCATCTGTGACATATTTTTTTGCTGTCTCAATTTTTTTTTTTTTTTAATGAGTGGGATTGTATTCCTGTCTTACTGGTTGTTTGGCCTTAGGCTTCCAACACTGGAGTTTGTAAGCTATTGGGTACGGCTGGGTCTTGGTGCTGAGATGAGGACCTCCGTGAAACCTCAGTCCAGTGAATATTCCTTGGGGTCTGAGGTTTCCTGTTAGTCCAGTGTCCAGTGGTTTGGCCTCAGAGCTCCCACCCCAGGAGTTTTAGCTGGACACTGGGCTTGAGAACCAAGATCCTGCAAGCTGCGTGGGGCAGCAACAAAAAAAAAAACAAAAAACAGTAAGGTAAAAAAAAATTAGACTAGGAAACTAACAGATATGTTAGAAAGAATATAAAAATAAAAATATAGATGAATCAACATCTGGAAGGTACATCAGTACCACAATAGTAAAAAAGAGGAGGAGGGAAAAGAAGAAAAAGGGGGGCAGGGAGAAAGGCCTTTGCTTTGGGGGGCAGGGCCTAAGTAAGGGCAAGGGTTGGGCTGTGGGCAGGGCCAATGCTCAGGACCCACTGGGTTGTAAAAGGCCCTGGGGGTTGTGGGGTGGTGAGGCTTAGGCTCAAGGGACAGAAGGGAGCCAGGCGTGCCCCTCACTCCTCGTCTCAGAGGGCAGGGGACCTCACCTGGGGTCCCAGCAGGCTCCCCGGACCCGAGTGGGCTGGGCAGTTGCCCTCTGCTCCTCTCCCACTCCTCCCAGAGGGCGCCTGTCACCTGCCTCTCCTGATCTCCCCAGCCTCCCTCCTATGCCCCCAAGGACCCGTGCCGCATGGATGGGGCTTTGGGGGGCGGGCGGGTACCGGCTTGGGAGCTCAGCAGGCTCCCTGTGCCCGAGTGGGCCAGGCGATCGTCCTCTGCTTCTCTCTTGCTTTTCCCGGAGAGTCCCTCCTGCCTGCCTCTCCTGATCTCCCCAGCCTCAGGGGTGCCGGATCCTGTCTGGCCTCCACTTCTCCTCCCACCTCAGTCCCCCTACATCCTACCGGTTCCTTTTGGGGTTCCTCCCGTCTCCTTCGGCGTCAGAGTCCCCCACCAGCAGCTGGCAGGCGCCCTACTTGTGGGAAGATGCTAACTCCACATCTTCCCACACAGCCATCTTGACTCTGCCTCAACAACCATGTTTAAATAGCTTCTAGCCTGTAAAGGTATTTTGCTAATCCTAAAAGCTTGCATCACCAGATTCTTAACTTAGAGAATTGTCATGTCATGAACTCAGTGGGGGAAGGAAAAAACTGCTTCATGAATCTGACATTTGCAAGTCAGGCATGTGAAGATGGATTTAGGGTCTAAGCTGGGCCTCACCTTTCCTTCCTTAGGTGTTTCTGCTCTTCCTATCTAGAATTCATTTTCCTCTGCCAATTAAATCATGCCCATTCAAGATGTAACTCCAATACCAACCGTTTGGTAAGCCTTTAGAGATAACTATAGCGTGAATTAAGCTCTCCCTTTCTTTGATTATCTACTGCAATTATTATCTGTAATAGCCCATTTAGCACTCTTGTTCCTACAACAAAATCTGTGTTCCCACAGTGTGCAGTGTTGTGCTGGCAACAGAGAAAACCTCTATAAGTAACATTCAGGTTCAAGTCAGTACTTAAGGGGGAAAACCAGTCATTGTTTTAATTCATTAATAAATTAACTTTCATTGCAAAATCTGCAGGGATTTCTGTCTTCCAGCCTTACATTTTCTTCCCGTTTTGCCTTTAATGAATTAACCACCACTAGTTCCCACTGTGCGTTTAATGACTGTACCGATTGCTCACTATATATGCTACATGATGTGGAAAAAATACAGAATTTACAAGCAAAGCTCTCTCCCTGACCTCCCTGGGGAGAGACCAAAACCCATAAAAATATAAGAAAACACATTAAACTACATATAACAAGTGCCAGATGAGCGGTCTGGATAATTGCACAGCCTTTGTGGTCCCAAGTTGAATGGGCACTATTCCTCAAGCCAGCAACTGCACTTCCTTGTCCTGAGACCTTGAACTTTGCTCATGGTGCTTGGAATCCCTATCCTCAGCACTATCTCTGTTCATCTTAAGCCTAACATTCCTTTATCCTTCATGCCATCTCTTTCTGAATATTTTCCCTAATTATTGTTTTTTCTCCTCCCTTTGCCTCCATTTTGTGGAGTTGATTTTCTGCTCTTCTTATAAAATTCTAAGCACTTTACCTAAAATTGCTTTTGGAACTCATCTCATGGCCTAACTTATAAACATTATTCATATAGGGTTTTTCTTTTATGATGATAAAATGTGCACACTTGACTCTACAGAACATTTAGAAAAACACTCATGTTATAAAAAGATCGTTCTTCTATAAACATCTATTGTGTGCACCTCTGTGTCAGACTGTAAGACTGGATCAGCGATGTTGAAGACCTGCACCACCCCCACAAGCTCATGGTCCAGTAAGATGGGAGGTTCATGAGCTGATGTGGTGGGAGAGTGATGCCTGATAATGAGGTACTGTGGAGTAAGGGAGAGCCTTGGAAAACAAATGAGAATTCATGGGAATATTTGGCCCCTTCTAGTTTACTTACTTGGACCTTTATCGATGTAATTTTTTGAAGAGAGCAGGGAGCTCTATAACGATTTTATTTACCAGATATCATTCCTAGAAACAGAAGGTGCTCCTTGAATTTTAAAACCATGACAAAAGAGTACCATATACCGTAGCCACCTTAGTGTATTAGACTGTCTTAAAAGTGATGCAGTTTTAAAACATAAACACTGGGTTCTGAATATGTTGGATAAGTTTATAGATGAGAGTTCTACGTCTGATTGTTAAGGTACCCCAAGGATATTTAGGGCCATAAGTTTTATAGTTTGGAGTTAGATCTTATCTGTTATCTCGGTCTCACAAACGTCCCATGTTTCCCCTTCAGAACAAAGCACTCAGCTGGATATATTAGGCCATACTGTGTCACCTTAGGGCACAGAAAGAAAATCAGGATTATACCTTATTTATTTTTATCTCATTTTTACTTATGCTCTATTTTATATGTTTGCAATATATTGTATATGTTAAACATTAAATGTATACATACATGTACTTATAAGCAGATCTATAAATATTGGAGGCTGTTATCCAAAATTATTACCATCTCTTTGGACTGTGTTTGGTTGTAAGTAATAGACAGGCTAACAGTGACTTAGACACACTATACTTATGATTTACCTTACAAAAGTGTGTAGGTGATCTTAGGGTTAGTATAGCAGCCTAGTGATTTCATTAAGGAATTTTTCTATATTTCCACTTACATATTTGGCATGATGCCTTACAAGTGTAAAATTTCACCTCATGGTGAATTTTATTTACCTTTCCCAACACCTCTGTGATTTTAGGTGAGTAGTGCTATATGGGTACTATATAGTGAAATGCATGGGTAAATTCTTAAGATTTCAAGTTTATTAATAACTGCATTTTATTTATCTATAGAAGAATCAGGACTAATATTCTGTTGTGTACTGAATCAAGTTACTTAAAATATTTAATAAGGATGTTCTCTTAGAATTTCGTCAAGTCATTGTGAGGGGTAAGCATGTGGATCTTAAATCAATTTTGGGATTCTCTAAGCTATGGAAATAGAAAACGTGAGGGCGTGTTAGACTTGACATCTCTGTACTCCCCCACCTTGGGCCTTTGCAGAGGCGTTTTACTTGGTTCTGATCCTGTGTATTGTGCGCTGATGGATGGTAAAGCGATGGAGAAAGTGGTTGGTAGGATAGGGCGGTAACCACCAGAGACAGTTGTCAGATGGAAACTAATTGATTGTGATTGCTTTGCCATTGTATTGCTCTTGGGGTCTGCAGCTTGTTAAAACCACTGATTATAAAATAAGGATGTCCCTTTTTATGCTGTAGTTTATGTTAATGAAAAGCTGTTTTTAGAGGAATGATCAGTGAATATCAATAAATGGATAATAAGAAACTAAAGGAAAACTTAACTGATCATGAATTAATATACTTCAGAGGTCAGAGTAGTAGTCAACTGTGTGGTGGTTCATATTGAATTTTTGGCTCAGGGCTCTTGAATTTTAAATATTTCCCATAGAAAGAGAGATTGAGTCTGTGTAACTATTTATCACATACTGTCTTGAATAACAAATCTTCCCTGTAGAGGAGATCTTCTGGAAAACAAACAAACAAACAAAAAATGTGTCTGTTTTGCAGAGCCTTTATTTCATGCCAAAGTATTAACAGGCAAATATTTTGAAGTAGAAAAAATGAGTTCCCATTGTATGATCAAGAAAGAAGATTAGAAGTGGATTTTTCAATGCTCACAGTATATGAATAGCATATGAGTAGGGTCTGTGTGAATCTGAAGGCAATGTGATTATTTTGCAATATTTATCAATATTAAAATGACTATACTAAAATGATAACATTAATGTGAAAGTTATGTCTAACTTTTTATTGTAAGATATACATTAACTTTTAGATGATTATAGTGATATCTTTAATGATCATATCTTTCATCAATGGTGTTTAAACTTTAGTGATGTTAGCGTTATCACATTTTATTTTAATTGGGTCATAGTTGTTTTACAATGTTGTGTTAGTTTCTGCTGTACAGTGGAGTTCCCTGTGCTCTACAGCAGGGTCTTATTAGTTATCTGTTTTATACATATTAGTGTATATATGTCAATCCCGGTCTCCCAGTTCATCCCACCCCCACCCCCTGCTTCCCCCCCCACCTTGAGTTATCAGATTTATTGCAGACATTTTTACTGAGCACCAATTCTGATTAAGGCTCAACCTCTGACCTCAAGGAACTTACAGACTAAAACAGATAAAGGTGTAAACAAATGGTTACTTGCAGCATTGAATACAGTGATACAAGTAATAAAAGGTTCTGGAGGACACAAGGGGAAGATGACATAAGCTCTGAAGAATTGCTGGATGTTATCCAGCAAAGAAAAAGATGGTCCAGGAAGAAGGATCAGTATGATGGTTCCTGGTATTGGGGAAATAGGATGATAGTTGGAAATGAAGTTGTGTGTTTTAGGATGCAAGATGAGGCTAGACAGGCAAAATTCTACCTGGTCTATGTTTTTCTTTGCTGTACTTAGGAATTTGGAGTTCTTCCTATGGGAAAGGGGCCCATTGAGGCTTTCTAGGTTTGGGGAGAACATGAGTGAATTTTCTTTCTGGATAATAACTCTCCCCTCCATTCGGATGGTGGGTAGGAAGAGCCTCATTGTGACCTCCATTTAGTAAACTGGTACAGTGGCCCATGCTGTGGAACATTATTATTAATCTATATCCATGTAAAGGAAATAAAAAGAGCTTGCATGCTGAATCATGTATCCATCTTTGGCTTTTTAAATATATGTTTCTTGAATAGTGCAATGAAATTGGTGCTAATATTTTAGTTGCTTAAAACTCTGAAAGAAGAATGTCTATATGTTATAACAGATTTTTCATCTAGTAGAGCGTATATGCTTATTATTAGTATCATATTGAGGAAGCTGATATGATATATAACTTAATTTAAAAAGTGATTATGATTTAAAAAACACATGTTTAAGAGAATGCTAAAAAATGACAGTAATTTAGTCGTGTTAAATATTTACCAGAATCATTCCTCACATTTGAGATTCTGTTTCAGCATTTGGAACATTTGCATTTTAATTACATAATAAAAGGAAAAAATGAAAGAATAATTGGCTTAGCTATTAGCGAATTAACAGCCATAACTTAAAAAAGATAAAAACACACACACACACAGAAACTGACATTGGTTTCCATAGAAGAGTTACAGTATATGTATGTTGATCAGATATTTAATGACGTTTGACAACAGTTACGGGAAGAGAATGTTGTTTCAATCCTTTAATACAACATGTTGCTTAACACTGCAATTAATGAAAGTTGAGATATTTGACTGTAGGGTCATTCAACTTTTACTGGTAATGTGTCCTCTAATGGGACCTGTCTAGAGTGATTCCAGTTGTTAAAATCTTGTGGAGAAATAAGACAGTTGGATCCAGTAGTTGTCTTAGTCCTAGCTGCCATAACAGAATACCATGGACTGGGTGGCTTAAAAACAACAGAAATTTATTTCTCACAGTTCTGGGTGCTGGGAAGCCTAAGATCAAGGTGCCTGTGGATTCAGTGTCTGGTTAGGACTTCCTAGTTCATAGAGGGCTATTTTCTTGCCGTGTCTTCATATGACTAGAATGGGCGAGGGAGCTCTCTAGGGTCTCTTTTATAAGGGTATTAATCCCACTCATGACCCAAAGGCCCCACCTCCTAACACCATCACATTGGGGGTTAGGTTTCAATCTATGAATTCTGGGGGGACGCAAACATTCAGTCTATAAAATGGTCATATCCAGTTGTGTTTTTTCAGTACAGTGAAGGTTCCATCCTGTCTGGCTGGAGTCAGCAGCCATAAGAAGGTCTCAGTGCCCAGGTCCAGCCCAATGACAGGAGCTGGTGGTGTCAGAATGAACTTCTGACAGCCTTTCTCTGTGTTTCTCAACAGATACGACGACATATTCCACGGAGCGGTCTGAGCACTTCAAACCCTGCCGAGACAAGGACCTTGCCTACTGTCTCAATGATGGCGAGTGCTTTGTGATTGAAACCTTGACTGGGTCCCATAAACACTGTCGGTAAGTCACTGCGGCGACTGGCACTGAGGGCAGGTCCTCAGAGAGGCCTGGAGGTGGAAGGGGGTGCTGAGCTCCAGGAATATGCAATGTGATACATGTAGTCCAGTGTTTGAATAGCAGAATCAATAGTTTTAATGTGGGAAGGAACAAGGCTGGTATCTTTAGTATTTGAGGAAGGAAAACTGAATTAAATTAGACAAGATGTTTCACCTGATTAAGTAAAGGAAGGTTTACTTTTATATGTAACGACTTAATAGAAATAATTATTTACTCACTTTAGAAGCCTGTATTTTTGGTGTGGGATTTAGGCACATATACTCAGAAATAATCTCTTCCTGCAGACCTACAGGTTGTGGCGTGGCAAGGAAACTGCTCAGCTAAGATCTAGAGTCTCAATGTTTACTGTGAACCAAACCCCAGAGACTGTAACTGTGTCCAAAGGAAACTGCATCTTATTTCGATTCTGCCCTCGTTTATTAATTTCAGTCCTTTTTTTTTTTTTTTTTAAACACCTCTGATGATGAAATACTCTCCGGCAAGGTGTTGTAAATGAAATCATAGTCCTGTTATAGTCTAGGTAGAGAACAGGGAAAATTCCCAGTGGAGATCAAGAAGGTGTTTAATGGGTTTTTAGAAACAAAAGGTTAGATAACTGCTAAAAATAAAAACAAGTGGAGGTAAATAGTGGTCTTGTAGACACTGTAGCTTTAAAGCTCCGTAGAAGAATCAAATTAGCATCTAAAAAATATTTCCCACCAAGCTTTTATTTCCAGCGCTACCCTGGTAATTTGTTTTTCCTTGCAATTGTATATGCTTCAGTGATCATATATATCTACACCCCTTTCCTTCTCTTTATTTACTCTTCTCATATGACACAGTTATTAAATTAATTATTCCGAATCATGAAGCATGGAAAATTATGACTTTCTTCTCTCGCTCTTGCTATTATAAAACTTTATTCCATGTTGTTTTATTAAGATGGCACAGAGAAATGTGCCTTATAGTTATGAACTTAGAATGTGTCAGCAAATCCTGCCTGGCTCCACAGGCTAGCTTCAGTTCACAGTGGACAGTGACACAGGTTTGGAAGAGCTGATCAGTGATAGTGGCCGATCTCCGTGAGAGCCACTGTGTATCCCGTCGCCTTGCATCACCCTTGACATGGTGGCTTTCATGTGACTTGGGCAGTGCCGTTACATTGACTTCATTTACAAAAGTCACCACCCATTTCTGTCCTCTGAAAACCTGAGTTGGGGATCAAGGGCAGTGGGAATGGTTCCTCCCCCACATTTCTCTGTTCTTGTTATGTTTATTAGATCAATGCAGACACAGGTAGAAAGCACACAGGTAGAAAGCACGCAGGTGACTTGAAGACCTCAAGGGAAAAGCCAAGAATGAGGTACCATTTCAAAGCACGAAGTGCATCCATGCTCTTATTGGTGATCAGCTATGTGTTAATGTTACTTTTGTCAGTCCAGTGGCGTCATATGTGGAAGTGGGCAGTGCCGTCAAATAGGTTTGAATTTATAATTGATGAAGGGATGAATCAGAAGCCTTACCTAAAGCAGTGACTTTTGCGATGGTGTTTTACCCCAGGGAAGTTTCAACTCAGGCCCCACCACTATACGCAGGCAGGTCTGATTCATCATTTCAAAAACTGAGAATGTTGAAAAAACAAAAGAATTCCTATTTGTTTTTAACATACAGCCTCACTATAGTCTCTGTTAAGTTCACAGGTGTATTAGTTTGCTAGGACTGCTGTAACATAGCCCTGCAGATTGGGTGGTGTAAACAACAGAAATATATTTGATCACAGTTTGGGAGTCTAGAAGTCTGAGATCAAGGTGTTGGCAGGGTTGTTTCCTTCTGAGGGCCACGAGGCAAGGATCCCTTTCAGGCCTCTCTCCTTGGCTTGAGGGTGGCCATCTTCTCCCTGTGTCTTTTCATTTTCTTTCCTCTGTACAAGTCTTTATTCAAATTTCCTTTTCTTAAAAGGGCACCTGTCATACTGGATTAAGGTCCACCCTAATGACCCTGTTTTAACTTGATTGCATCTCTAAAGACTCTTTCTCTAAATATGGTCACATTCTGAGGTACTGGAGGTTAGCACTTCAACATTGGTTATTTGGGAGACACAATCCAGTCTATGACAGTAGATCTCAGGTCCAGAAAAATAATTCTTTTCTTTTGCACATATGTACATGTCTGATTTTTTTTTTAACATAGACAAGCAGAGATATATCTATGTTTTGGCTGGAATGATGTACATGTATAATAATTTGGGCCTGTCTTCATAGTTCATGCATATTTCAGCACAGACAACCTTTTATTTATTTAACATAGAGTCACAACATAGCTAATCATGACAAAAGACCAGCCTAGACAGAACTGGAACTCCAGTAGGTTAATAAGTGCATATAAATCTCCTACTAGTGCATACGAAGAAATCACACATTGCGTGTGTCAACTATTCATCTCCCAGGCTTTGCTGTGAATAAAAGGCTTACCATTTGTTCTTGCATCAGCCACTTGTAAGAATTCCAGTGTAGTTATTAATAATGTGCCATTTTATACAGTACTCTATTTAAATAGTATGTTTCATTTATTCTCCTCCATTCGACAAATGTTTATTGAACATCTCCTATCACAAAGATACTGTTGAATAAATACATACAGATATGAACTTAGGAATTAAATGGCACTGCGCTTTGTAATGCACTTGGAGTAAGTGAAATACTTCATCTCCAGGAAATCAGGAAAACAAGGGAAATGACTTTCGTGTGATTGGCATGCTACCAGGGCTATCCTTCTGATGCATTACTAACTGGATTCTGTTGCAAGTTAAATAAACCACAAGTTAATAGATCAGAGCAGCAATATTAAGGGGTGTACCTGAATTTAGCTCATTAAATAGTTTGCTTTTTACATGTCTCCAAAGATTAAACATTCAAATCTGAGAGAAGTTAAGATTATATATATATATATTTTTAGTATTTTAAAAATAAATTGCAATCCAATTGTGAATTGGATCAAGATATCTTTTCCATGTTGTGAAAAATCGATCATGCTGAAATGCTTATGTTTCCTTGCCGAGGAAGAATAGTAACAAAGCTACCTAGATCGTCCCTGATAGAGATCCTGAGAGTGTATGCCCCAAAATGTTAAAAGTGCAAATCTCGGGATAAGGGAGGGAGGTTTCATGGTTTTCTGTTGTTATTTTCTCACTCTTTAGTGCATTTTCAGATCTTTCAAAAGACTGTTTATGGTGAGAATAGAAATTATAGAGCAAGCTGATGAAAATTTAAGAGGAATACCAAGATCATAAAAATAACTAGATAGATTTTAAAGAATAACAAATAGGCAAACTTGGTGTTGCTAAATTTACAATATAATCATTGATTATTGGTTGACTGATTAGGAAACATAGAACCTGGTATGTTGTGGAACTTAGTGTAGAATAAGGAGAGATTCATAAATCGGGGAAAATGAGAGTCTGGTTGTTTGATAAACTTGGTTGACTGTTAGGTAAAACAAAGTTGGAGTTTTACCTCTTCCTTATATACCAAAAGTTGTTCTTAATGAATTTAAGAGTTAATGTAACAAATAAAGTATTAGGGGAAGCAGTAAATAACATGTTTCTTTACATCAGCAATTGAAAGGACCTTTTGAGCAAAAAGCAATGAAAGGAAAAATTAACAGCCTTGACACAACATTGCTTTTTTGATCTGAATATCATAAATCAGAAACAAAATTGAAAGACAGATAAAGTGTCAGTAAACTGTACAACAAATATGGCAAAGAATTGATATTCTGAAGAAGTCATATAGATCAATAAGAGTAACACTAAAATTAAATCTCAATAGGAAAATGGGCAAAAGAGAGGAACATCCTCTTCCCTTGAAAAGGAATCCAAGTAACCCGTAAGCATGAAAAATACTCAGCCTCACAAAAAAATGCAAATTAACTTTTTTTGTTTGCCTATCATATTTAATGATTTTAAAAAGCAGATAGTTTCGTGAGGGTGCAGTAAAAAACACTGTCTTATTCACTACTTGAGGGAGCGTATTTTGTTAAACATCTTCTGTAGGTGATGTTTCAACATCTTTGAATTCTTTCTAAGAATTCAGCCTACAGAAATGTATATGTAGATTTATTTTTAAGGATGTTTACCACAGGATTTGTAACAGCAAAACAAACGAACGAAGGAAACCTGAATTTAGATGTCTATATAAATTAGAATATATCTACACCTTGGATGAATTCAACGTAACTGGAATTTTCAAAATTTTAAGGATGTGAAAATGCTCATTATATCATATTATGTAGAAAAATCAGAATATAAAATTGTAAAGTTGAACATACGATAGCAATCCAGTTCTGAGAAAAAGCTGAATAAAAAGGCTAATCGGATTTACAGCTATTGTCTTCTTTGAACCTTATGAGTTTTCCAAGATCACTGCATTGTACATGTATTTCATTTATGTAACATCTGGTTAAGACGCTTGACCCCTGCTTCTCATCTTTCCATTGAGAAAGATAGCATCCCTGTCTCTGTTAAATCAAGGTCATTATAATTCACTATTATTAGGCTGATAAGAGGACTTTCAATTAAGCCATTCCAGATTAAACACTATCAAGTCCATTAGAATGTGCCTGTTCCTTTTATTAAAAAAATCATTTATGCTCTTTATAATAATGATTTTCCATGCTGAATTCATGTGTTTTGAAACATAAAAAAAAATGGATTGAGTAATAGGAAGGTACAATGAAGCTGGGTAGGGAAGGAAAGCAAATCACTAGAAACTCCTTGAATCAAAATATCCTGAATAAAAGCAGGATATTCTCTACTATATTTATTTTTATGCCATTTCTAGAAATTTTAAGAACTTTGGGAATGGTGCTATTTGTAGCATATTTCACTAGAGTTGAAAGAGGTAGCCAGTTGTAACTGAAAAGATTGCTAGGCATTTAAATGGGCCAAGTGTGTTTTCAGGCCAAATTAAGTGAAAAGGATGTATCTCTTCTGAATTGAAGTTCATTAAATGTTGTACCAGCCTTGCTGCAAAAATGGATTTTCAAAACGTTGGAAAGGATAGCATTTGAGCTGAATTTGACCTGTGGTGATCATTTTGGAAATCTATCAGGCAATTCATTTGAAGATGCTTGGATCACTTGAAATATGGAACTGCTGGAAAAAGAGGCAAACAGTCCAATAGCAACCACTGCCTGAGGCAATACTTCCATAAAGCGGCTGATGGACTGTGCAGCTAGCTGGGTAAAATGCTCGTAGGAGTTGGTGAGTGGAAGGTGGGGAGCATTTGAAAGGGGAAGAGAGCCCTACCAGGAACTGCTGTTAATCACTGTGTCTAGTTCTGCTTCAGTAGGTTTTGAAATCAAAGTTTCCATGTTTAAGAGACTTGATTGGGCACAATGTAACGATATCCCTATGATATACTGTATAAAATTACAGGACATCCCTGTCAGTGCTTTGCTCCATCACTTTGGAGGTCCATTAGCTCTTCCACTTAAGGCGGGTCCTCTTTATCCAAAGCTTCTCCAGTAAGTGCTCTGAGAGCGGCCACTAATGACTTCCTGTGGTTGTAGCAAGTCGGGATGGAAATGGGGTTTTGGCAGAAGTCCCTGAGCTCCATTGACAGCAGAGGGTGGATGATGAAACGTCTATAACTCCAAGCGTAGTGTCAGAATCTCTGTAGAGTGGAATTGAATAGCAGGGTAAGAGTCTCAGAAGAATTTTCAAGTTCATCTGATAATTGTTCATGAGAATGTTTGCTGCAGCCCAGATGTAATTTGAGTAATGTGCAACAGCTATGTTCATACCAGGTGGTCTACCGACTGCCCTTGAGAAGAAGTGAGCCAGATTATAACCATGCATCTTTTTCTGCTCTGTGGATGACGTTCGTCAAAATCGTCTTATTAACTCAGAAAGCAAACAACACAGTGAACATAATTTGGCAACTTCATGACACTTAGGCAGTGGTTTACTTCTTCTGGTTTAAATTGGTTGCATTCCACCCGAGCTGGTTTTTCTTAGAGGGCTACTGAAATATCAAAGGACTGGGAAAGCACATTTGATAAAGAATAATAACACATCTTTTAGTTAATGGCCAAAGGTTTCTTAACCTTATTTTAATGTTTTCTAACTTGATTGGCAGCTCTCCTTGAAGCATGAAATGGTGTTTCTTGAGGTAGTTGTCAGGATTTGGGTTTTTTTGTTGTATCGAAGAACTGATATACGTTTGTGGTTTTAAATCGCTTCCTTATATGATTTGGGGTAAGAGGTACGTGAGGCAAATGTGGGTGTTCGAGATGAAAAGACTTGAGTTAAAAACTCTACTCGGCTTTATACTGGCTATGTGAGTTTTTTGGCAAGTGATTTAATCAGAACCTTCAGTCCTGTGTTTAAAAAAAGAGAGAGAGAGCCAGACACACTAATACCTGCCCTACAATGTTGATGCAAGAATTGAGAGCAGCAACATATAGAAAAATTCTACATGTATAATAGACAGTATGTATAATAGTTCTTTCCTGTTCCTCCCTTCTGCTCATATTGAAACCTAACAAAAGCATGTGTGCTGGAATCCTGTGAGAGAAATTGAGTGGGTATCATCTCCCTATTTAATTAGGAGACTTAGGCTTAAAAGGGGTAGATCAGTTGACTTGTGCCAGGGCTTCAAGCTGGGTACTCAGAGTTTCCCAGCACACAGAATTCAGCTTTGACCCACCAGTGCAAGTTAAAGAAAACTCACCCAGAAACTTATTTAAAAACACAATGATACCTGATCATGGGCGAGAACACTTTTCAGAATCAAGGATCATTGTAGCTCTTCAAGCAGCAAGTTTAGGAGCAAAGCAGGAACAAGAAGCCACCTTTGGTTAGGGGAATTCTCCCTGTCGACAATTTGTGAAGAGAGGAATCCCCTCTTACTCTTCAGTCCATACAGGCTGAGGGCCCTTCAGGTGTCTACTCTACGGCAATGCTGGTTCTGCCACCCTGGGCACCTTCCTGCATGCAGGGGTCACAGTCCTGTTATGGCAGGGACAGTCTGGGAGCTTGCACACACAGTCAGAATGCTGTGATTGCATACGCTGCAGTTCGAGTGGAGTATACATTATTTTTACCAAGTTTATTTAAACAACTGAGAACATATATCCATAAATATCATTTTAGATAGTGATGGTCTTTTTGTATAGATGTGAACAGTACTAACTGTGGTCCCACAGACCCTGCTGGGCAGGTTCCTCAGGCAAACATTCCAGTGAAAACCTTCTCAGGTCAGGACAATGATGGGTCGGATGTTCTGCCTCATCTTCTGTCACAGTGAGGGAGTTTGCAGCGCTCTGCCGCACTCTGTCTACTATTGAAAGTTCTCCTGCTCTAGCCTCAGTTTTAGAGCATTGGGCAGCATTTCACATTCCTGAGGATGGTATTTATTTCCAATTAACTTTGGTCTGGGCATTTTTTAAAAAGTATAAAAGATGATTTAAGGACCTGATCACATTGTCTCTGTATATACCGAAGTGTCAGTCTTTGTGTACTCTGATCATTATACTCCCCAAAGGCAAGAGCATCGGCAAATCTACCTGATAGAATAAACCCAGGGGATGTCTCTATGGTGTTTCCTGTGTGTCAGGCACCCATAGCAGCCCTGGAGAGAGCTTAGTAATGACTGAGGCCAAGAGCATTTCTCAGGTTATACAGCGATGGACCCAGGACTCAGACTAAGCAGGCTGACTCCAGGGTCTATGCACTGAACCTCTCCACTAACATCTTTCCTTTAAAATCCTAGTGGTCCAGGAATCCTAAAATCCCAACTGCTTAAAAATAAAACATATAAACTCTGGTTATCTTTCAGGATACCACAGTATTGGTTAAATATATACATATATTTGTAATTATATATAAGTAATATATACATATTTAAATTCCCCAACATATTATAATCTGAGGGACCATATAGATTGTCTTCCAAACCCAAAAATGTTTGAGATGTAATGGACAGTTTTAATAATTTCTTCTGTAAAATAAGCATAGACCAAGAATGCCCTGAGCTAAATAGCGTCTATTATTGCTCTAATTTTAATTTAGACAAAACTCAATTTTCTAGAAAAGCAGACCATCATTTGCTATATGTATGCTATATGTTTTTCATAGTATAAATGTCACGATATTACACAACCTCTGTATTATTCCCACTTTCCCCCAGTCAGCTGAGAGCTCCCTGAGTCACTAAGTACCTGCAGGGTCTGGATAAGAAGGCAGAGCAGGGTCTCTCCACTGTACCCCAAATCTGTGTAAGTACACGCCAACATCCAATTAGTGTTCTCTTCAGTTACCAATGTACCTAGCTATTATTTGTGAAAACTAAAAAAAATTGATGGGAGAACCAAGCCCTCCTTGTTTTACAGAAAATAGTCAGTGTTTCCGAAGTTTATCTTGTAGTGCATCTCTAACTCTGTTTAACTTTTTATAATTACAGCTATTCTGGTGGTTTTATGAATATCAGGAAAACAGCTTGCAGCAAAAAATCAATCCTATATACAAGTGCACACACAGACAGTGCACATACATGCTATACTTACTAGGTAGTCAGTGCAGGGTACTGAGATTCAATAGCAAACAAAACAAAATGGTTCCTTCCTTTACAGAACATTCTGTTAGTTGGAGCACCAAGCAGTCGACACAGTCTAGCATTACAGGATGCCCTGATGGGCAAACACTGACGGTCCCTGGGCACCAAAACTCATACTTGGGATAATAAGGAAATCCTTACCAGACTGGTAAACTTGGAGGAAATAACTTCAGCAAGTATGTATACATACAATCCCCCCTTGCAAATTAAAACAAACAAGAAATCAAAGATAAAATTAAAATAAGGAATAGGAAAAAAATGAAAGTAGGAAACATGAGTTGAGGGGTATCTTGTTTGGAGATATATGTCATATTTGAGTGATATAGAATGTGTTTTTAGATATATATATATGCCATATGTGAGTGGTGTAAGATTTAGTCCTACATACACTAAAAAATAAGTGTCAGTTTTATACATTAATCCCATCATTCCACCAATATTTGTTAAGCATATTCAATGTTTCAGGTCCAGGTGGTAGGAATATAGTGATGAATGTTCTCAGAAAAAATCATAAGAAAACAGTTAAGGGCATTTTCTAGTTCAATTCAGTGTGACAAGTTCTGTGATGTGTATCATCCAGTCTATTTGAACTATATAGCTCATATCTGCATAGAAGAATCCAAAACCCAGTGGTCCTGAAGCCAGGGAGAGCTTCTGAGAGGAAGTAACATATGAATTTGCATTTGGAAAGATAAGAGCCTACTCATTTCTTATTTTGAAGCCTGCTCTTGGCTTGCCAACAAAGGCACGGAGAGTTGAGCTGTTATTGGGAAAAATTCCCTTCAAACCACGAGGAGGAGATTTAAAATTATTTTAGATGCAATTAAGAATAATCAGTTTCATATCATAAATTCTTTATGCAATTGGTCACTTCTTTTCTGAATTATTTCCTTGAGTTATTTCCTCTCTTGTGTCCAGGTAGTTCTCAAAAATATATCAAGGCATGATGACATTTTAAATTCCATTCCCTCAAACTCAGAATTTTTATGGTTAGTGAAAAGAGCAGACAAGAGTATGGTTTTTCAAACTTAATACGTGTCACATTGTTTAAATTATGAAATCAAGATTCATTATCTTTATCCAAAATTAATTTATGATTTGTATCTACATATATGAAATATTTGCAGACTATTTAATAGCTACAATCTAAAAATCAGTTTATTAACATCTTAGGTATAAGCAATGATTTTCCAGCACTACAATTTTCCTGACAAATTAAACACATCCATTCAAGGATGCCTTGACCATGGATCATTGTTGAATTATTCAGGGAAAATGTAAGGAAATTACATTTAAAGTTACTTACTATCATGTTCAAGTAAAATGTCCTACATTTTCCCAATTTAAAAAGTATTTCTTTAGGAGAGCTGTGAGGCTCACAGGAGGTCAAAGTAAGGTAGACATGTAGGGTTTCCCTTATAATGAGTCAGGTAGCATTTTGGCATAAACAGTGACACTTATATAAGGCAGAAACCAGAAGAAGAAAGGTCGTGAGAGTTCCTCAAATGGGGCAACTTTCTAGATGATTAAAGACTAGTTTCTCATTTAAACACATCATAAATGCAGTTAGAGCTCACATTGGGGAAAGGAGTTATCATTTCAACAGCAGACTTCATTAAACAAACAGGCCCCAGGCTTTGAGGCAGATGAGTGCTCCAAGACAGAAGTATGAAGAGACTAAAATGATGCCAAGAGGCCAGCATGCCCTGAGCCTGGCCTCCCTGGAGTCCTCTGACAGCACATTGATCCCAGTGACCCTGTACTCCTGAAGGGCAGAAATTCAATTAGGAACTCTCAGCTTTGAGTCCTGGGAAGGAGGGACATGTGCGTCGGGGGGAGGCTCCACTGCTAGAGGAAAACCATTTTCCAGCAGTTATAAAGCAGAGGCTAATAATAGAACAATGGAGAATGAAAAACACTAAGTTGGAAAGAACTGGCAGAAAGGATGAGCTGTTAAGACATCAACTTTAAATAAGGTAATAATTTTGCTACACTTTGTGGTGTTCTAGGCTAATTTACAGCCACAATTGAAGTCACGTGGGAGCCTTACTCTGTGACAAGGTTTGCTTTTCAGTGCTCTGGAAAGCTCTTTTCTTTCTGCTTGGGTTAGCATATGTGAAAGAAATAATGATTGTTTTAATGATATTAAATAGTGGCTTTGACCTCTTCCCCCCACAAGCTAACCAGAACATTATCTGGATGTATGAAATGATTCATTTGTGAACAAAACTTGTGTTTCTATTATAATATTCCTGTTCACCTGCCTGACTCTCCCACTAGGCTGTGAGTTCATCTTTGCTTCTGGAACCTGCCACCTACTCAGTAAAAATAAATCTTATGAATGAAAAGAACCCTTGACAATACCTACCACCCGCATTTTTGAGAGGACAAATGTGAGGTGTTAATAGTGAGACAAAAATGCTAATAGCCATCTTCCATTTCACACTTACTAAGTGCAAGGCAGAAGTTTCCAGCCTTTGTACACTACTTCCTGATTGTCTGCCTAGTTCCCATGTTAAATATGCAAAAGAATGTCCTATCCCCATTTGATGTCCAGAAGGAACCTTGGAGAGGGTAAGTAGCTGCTTCAAGGACATACAGCCAGTAGGTGGCAGGATTGAGCACCAATCTCAGTTCTGTTGGACTCAAGCTCTTGGTCTTCTAACCTTGTCAGGCTTAACACTGTTGTAAAATCATCAAGGCTGAAGGTTAAAAACGTAGATTCTCAGGCTCCTCCTCTGAATTTTCCAGTTCAGGTCTTGAGACAGCCCCCAGGAAGCAATTGTGCATTCAGATGATTCCGTTATGGAGACAAATTTGGGAAGCAGTGAATGAGATTTGTGTTTCTCAAACTTTAATGAGTGGGTGAATCCTCTGGAGATTTTGTTCAACTGAAAATTCATGTAGAGTAGGTCTGGGGTGAGGCCTGAGAGTCTGTATTTCTAATCATATCCCAGGTGATGCCCATGTTGCTGGCCCATGGGTCATACTTAGAGAAGTGAGGAACTAAATCAGTTGTGCTGCCCGGCACACGATGCAACCCTTACCCCTATCCCAGGGGGCTTTTCATAATTCTGCCACTACGATGTGTCCTCCACCCATATGCAGCTCAGTAATTATTTCGGAGCAAGATTTTCTGCATATACTTGAGAATATGTCTGTGAAGCCTTGGAAGCCCTTATTTATCTCTACTAGTTAGCTTGTTAATTCATATATCTGCTAAACGAGAATTCCTGGGTACCAGCAACATGATGTCATCCTATGCCCATCCCATCCACAGCAGTTTTATAAGCCAGCACCTCATCAGGCGAATTTTATATACCACATCTCTGACTCATAGGTTTAGGCTAGACAATAGTATTCTTCCCAAGGAGCAGAAGGTTCAAGTTGGGGGAAACTGTTCTCTGCAACATTCTAAGAAATGGATACAGCACGTGTTAAAAGTTGGCAATAATCCTATTTCCCCAGGAATTTAGTTCAACCAAGATAATTCATCTAAGGCTTTTAAAAAATATATTATTTTCAAACTAAGAAAGCCATCACATGTAAACATGACAAAATGCTAAGCAGGTTTTACAATGGAAGACTAAATTTTCAAAAGGACGGCTCTGATTTGTCAAAAATGATGATGTTCTAAATCTAGGCTCTGCTGCTTCCTCACCATGTGACATTTGGTAATATATTACCTTCTGTGGATCTTAATTTCTTCATTGTAAAATAGCGTGATTGGAGATAATTTCTCAGGTCACTTCCAATTTTAAGATCGGGTGAAGAAACTGAGTGATCTCTTGCATTTTCACCTTTGTCAGTAAACATTACGTGTTTTACTGAATTTCTATCAAAGAAAAGCAGAAGGATTTCAGAAAGAGCAAATATTTCCAGAAGAAGACATAGCTATTCTGTCGTTTGAGGTACAAAAGATGAAATTCTAAATTAAGAAAGGCATGATTCTCGCAGAAGAGGCAGCACAAAGCAAACCTATTACTTACTGCTGCCAGTGCTTTCCGCACTGGCGTGTCCATGTACTCACCTGTGAATTTTTTTAAAAATTCAGGACAAGAATAAAGACACAGACGTAGAGAATGGACTTGAGGACATGGGGAGGGGGAAGGGTAAGCTGGGACGAAGTGAGAGAGTGGCATGGACATATATACACTCCCAAATGTAAAATAGATAGCTAGTGGGAAGCAACCACATAGCACAGGGAGATCAGCTCGGTGCTTTGTGACCACCTAGAGGGGTAGGATAGGGAGGGTGGGAGGGAGATGCAAGAGGGAGGGGATATGGGGATATATGTATATGTATAGGTGATTCACTTTGTTATACAGCAGCAACTAACACACCATTATAAAGCAACTATACTCCAAAAAAGATGTTAAAAAGTAAAAAGAAAGGCTAATATAGGAGAGAAAAATAATGCCAACAAATTTGTCATGCTTCACGCTAAAACTAAGATTACAATATAAAAATTGAAAAGGCTGCATTGGTTAGGATTGCTCTTGGATGCAAATTAAAATTTAACTAGAATGTGTTAAAAAAATACGAATTCTGATTCAGTAGGTCAGGGGCGGGGCTAAAATTCTGCTTTTCTAAAAAGCCTCTGGATGCCATGGTGTTGCTGGTTGTGGACCCGGCTTTGGGTAACAAAGCCCTGTGCCCATGTGCTTCAACCTTAGCTGCGTGGTAGAACCACCCAGGGAGACACAGCATTCACATGCCCAGGCCACATGTAGAACAAACACATCTGGATTTCTGTAAGTGGGACTTAGAAATCTATATTTTTAAAACTCCAATGGGCAGCCAACACTGAGAATCACTGATCTGTTTGCTGTCATAAGCCCTCTTCTTTGCTTCCCTGATCACTGACAACTTTGGGTTTATCAAAAACACTTTCACCACAGTGTTAGTAGATTCAAAACAGGTACTTTACCCTCACTGCTACCATACCAGTAGATCAAATCAACCATGCCACGAGATGGCGCTATTCCTCTAACAGTGTTCTTTCCAGTCCGTGCCTATATACTCAGACAATTCCGTGGTAGTCTCTAAAAAGCAGGCCAACCTTGTATTCTATTCCCCATGCCCCCACACTATCACCCCTTATGGGCATATTTCCATGTGGCTCCATGTGTCTCTACGATTGTCACTTTCAAGTTACTTACTATTGTCCTGGTAGTCATGGTACCCATATTTAGCAAAGCCTTCCATGGAGGCATGTTTAGAAAATTTCTAATTGTTCTTTCCCTTTCATTCTCTCTCTTTGATTCTCTCTCTTCCATCTAGCCTTCCATACACATTGATTGGGCGCTCATTCTCTGTCAAGCCTGTGCTAGGTGCTTCAGTGAAATTTGTGCATAGATGGAGTTCTTTTCCTGTGGTGCTTCTTTGGCATTGAAACCTAGAAGTGAAATTGCTTGGCCCAAGGCTATGACCGTTTTCATGGCTCTTGACCCAAGAATATCTTGCCTGCATCGGGTAGTTGAGATTCTGTTTGCTAATTTAATAAGTGTAAGCTTGCCCCTTATTATTATCTAATGCCTGTGTCTTTAATAAGCACTTTCCTTTATCCTTGATGTGGCTATTATGTGAATTTATATTTTATTTTTACTTAACAAGTAAATTTTTGAAGGCAACGGCAAAGCAGTAAGAAACATTAAGCAAGTGAGTAGCGTTCATTTTATGCACGTATTATATACCTTGATCTGTAGAAGCTTCCATTTCATTCTCGGTATGTGCAAAGCACAATAAGTTGCTTTGTAGAAACATTCTTTTATTGAAACAGGCGCTCTTAATTTTGTAAGTATGAGACAGTCTGGTAGGATGAGGATAAATCATCTGTATGCATCTGTGTGTGCTTGTTTGTGTGTGTGTGTGTGTGTGTGTGTGTGTGTGTGTGTGTGTGTGTGTGTGTGTGTGTATTAGCCTGCCCCTGCCCGGACCCCTTGGAATGCAGAATTCTCAAGAAGAATAAGCAGTTAATATAATAAGGAGCTCAAGGCGTTTTAGGAGAGAAGAGATCAAGAACCAAAATCATGCTCCTCCAAATTCAAAGTGACGGGGACTTGTCTGGGTAGGAGAGAGTGATCTGGTTAAGATTCACTAAAGGGACACTGAAAGCTCTAAAGGTGAGCTCCCAAGGAGAGGGCAGAAGAGTAGTGGTGACCCAGGCTCTAATTTACAGCCTAGAAACTAAGCTGATTTTGTATTATCATATAGTGGAGGTGGAACATTCTATTCTGGCTCCTCTACTTTGGGATATTGAGTGGGAGTTAAAAAAAAAAAAAAAAATCCTATCATCATGGGAAGCAGAGAGACTAACACCTCTTGGTTGGAATTTCTGCAAACAAAGCTTCCAAGTCTTGATGGAATAGGATACTTTTGAAGGGTTACCGCTTTCCTCAATGGTGCCACCTTGTGGTAAAGACTACAGTAACGATGCTTGTAGCTGATAGAACTTAGCCTTCCTCCACCAGGTGTTTGAACTAAGAAGGCGGGGGGGGGGGGGGGGGGGGGTGCGGGCAGAAAGATTTGGCCAATCAAATGAAAGGGAAAATCTTGGGCTTTCAGCCACTAATGCCGCTAATAGTCGTTGGGGACTTGAGAACTTTCTGTAACTGTTTATAGAGGATTGTTTTGTTTGTTTCTCTGGTTTGTTCAGAAAGATCAGTTTAGTTGCAGGGGAGAGAACTAATGGAAGGAGGAGTTATACTTGTAACTTCCCTCACATTAGCCTGGAGAGACAACATCAACATAGGGAAAACACTGTGAGCAAGCCCTGTGGAAAACCGCTGATGGGAAGAGAGGATTTTGAACTTTCCAGTATGTGCTGTCAGAAGCCTAGAGTAGGAGACAGCTGGGATGGCTGTGGGGTAACCTGGGAAAAGAGCTGCTGCAAGCTTGCTCTTGCTTTTCCCCATCTGTGGTGGTGCCTGGTGTACTGGTATTCACACCAGCGTGGCTCAAGCTCTAAGGCTGAGGTCGCTGATAAAATCAGGGCAGTGCACGTGGCTGGGGAACAGAAGGAACATAGGTGAGTACTAATTAGGCTCAGGCAGTCATTCCTGTGTCTTTCTTTCTTCAAACCCCCAAGAGTGATGGGTTACACTGAAAAGAGTGGTTCTTCCTAAGGATGCTTCCCCACTGGAGGACTGAGGATGAAACCTGGATCTGAGGAATGGTTTGGTAGGAGGGAGCAAAATTAACTGTGGCTTCCTGGCACCTGGGAGTCTTGCTGTCAAGCTCATTTTACCTCCTTTCTAATTCTTGGAGGTCTGTAAGTCTGAGAATGTCTAGCCTTTGTCCCTGCTCCATTTTCATTGCCTGAAAAGTGAGCTAACACCTTTGGGGGAAAATGAGCTTCACATCCCTCATCAATGACCCAGGAGCAAAGCTGTCTTAAAAGAGCATGAATTAAAGGAAGCCTTTAGATTAAGAAAGGAGGCTGAGGCAATGATCTAAAGAAATATTGGTAGTGAGAATTTAAAGAGGAAATAAAGATAGATTTGAAGGAAGTAAATCACAAGATTTATTTGCTAGTGGAAGAAGAAAGGTATGAGGGAAAGAGGAGATTCAAGGAGACAGACAAGTTTCTGGTTTGGGCATCTGGGCAGCATCATTCATTGAGCTAGCAAAACGAAAACAAAAACAAAAAAACCAGACATGAGAAAAAATTATCACTTCATCACTTACTAGCTTTAAGAATAGCAAAATTCATTTAACTTTGCTCTAGTCAGTTTTCTCATCTGTAAAGCGGGTATGATAATAGCTACCTGCTCAGTAAGATTGTTGTGAGGATTAAACTTGAACTATCCTGGACATGCCAGAACACATGCTCATTTTGTATATTGAACAAATGATAAAACAGCCAAATCATTTTTGAAGAATCCTTTCCTTTCTTGTGTTAATGTGTTCCTTACTTTTGTATCCGTGTGTGTATGTGTATAATGTATGAACTTTTTCTTGAGTGTGGTTTAAATAATATTTCCTCTTGTATGCCATTCCACATTGCTTTAATTAACTTTGCTTTTGAGTGGGTTTTGATTCCTGGTGCTACAATTTATTTTTTCTTTACTGTTCTACTTTATCCGACTATACTTTGATATCCTTAAATCATAACAACCCATTTATTAAGTTTTATGTTTATTTGTATTACTTTTAAAGAAATACAGGCCCATTTTGTTATGTTTATAGAATGCAGATTAAAAAGAAAAAAAAAACAATACCAGCAGGCAATACCAGCCTCCAGGGAGAAGTGCTATTAATATTTTTGCCCATAGACTTAGAGTCTTGGCTAGAGATATTCATTTTTATAATATTTCATTTTTTCATCCACGTAAGTGGTATTTCTATGCATTTATTCAAGTGCTTCTGCAATACTCTTGATAGTCCATAGATTTATTTTTGTTTTCATCCACAGTCCTTGTTGATGATTTTAAACCTATATCTTTTTATTGCTTAGCTAGTAGTATACAGTAGCCCTGTATATATATTTATATATATATGTATATTTTTTTATAATGATATAGGAAAGGTACTAATTTTTGTATTTTTATCTTATATCTAGATACCTATGGACTAAACATTTCTGTTAGATTTAATTTGAGTTGCCATTTGCAGGCTTGTAATCATGCAGGATGAAAATAATTCATCTTTTGCCTTACAGACTTCCATTATTAAGTTTTCTTATTTGTTTTTCACATATTATTGTATTGATTTAACAGTCCAAACTGATACTAAATCAAATAGTTTATTAAAAATATTTTTATTTTGTACCAGACTATAAAGAGTTAGTCCATATATTTCAATATATTTTTATTGGGTATGGATAAATATTTGTGCATAGACCTTTTTATCAAAACACA
Source organism: Delphinus delphis (assembly GCF_949987515.2). Lineage (NCBI taxonomy): Eukaryota > Metazoa > Chordata > Mammalia > Artiodactyla > Delphinidae > Delphinus > Delphinus delphis. The sequence continues at coordinate 52,061,335 of NC_082698.1, read as the reverse complement.
TGTAATGGAATGCTTTATTCTTATTAACCTATTCATATGGTGTATTAAACTAATAGTTTTGCCTGTATAGAAATATCCTCGCATTCATAGCATAAACTTAATCCTGTTGCTTAATTGCAACCACTAATAATGTACTTAAGATTTTAATTTAATATTCATTAATGAAATTGGCCTGGCTTAAATTTTTATTAAAGTTCTATTATGTTAGATATGTTTTACTTTTGTTTCACAGAATACCTTAAATAAGGCTCCATTTATTTCCCAAATTTCAGAGCAATTTGTGCAACAGCTATGTGTGCAACCTATATATATATTGTGCAACCTATATATATATAGGTTGTTTTGTATTTTAAATGAATTTACCAATAAATGAACCTACCAGGATCCCTTTCAGTAGCATAGTTTTTTGACAGTCTTGTTGCTATCTTTCTCTTTTCTTTAACTCAGGAAAGTATTGTCCTTTAATTTCATAATTTTATTGTACAATTTAAATATATATCTCCTTCTCTTCTAAATGTTTTTCCCCCAGTTGAGTGCATTTAGTAGGCACTAATTTATTTATTAGTGCATTTATTAGGAAATTCTCAGAATTTCAATGAATTTTAGCTATTTTTTTCACTTATGAAAATTGTTTTTATGTTTTTTAAAACTTTTTTAGCATTCACTTCATTATTTGTGTAATTTTGGTTAAATTAGGTTAAAAGCTTTATTTTCTTTTTCTTTCTAATAACAGGAGTACTTCACACTATGACTTTTTTTGCGTGAGCTGCATGTATTTTTTTTTAAATAGGACGTTACTATGCCCCAATTTCCATCTTGACCCAATTGTTATTTGGCAAAGAGATTAAAAATATAAAAGGAGAGAATATTGTTTAAAATTATATTTCAAAAGTTTACATCACTGTTGTCTGAGACTGTGATCTTTATAGATCACATATAGACCACATTTGTACATCCACATGGCTAAATATGCCGATCTTGGAATAATTGAGGATTTTCATCATGGACGAATTAATAGCCTTTTTTCCTAAATGTTTCATTAAAAAGGCAATTTATTAACTCAAAGTTGCAACATTCAAAATCTTTCGATTTAATTCCCCTTGTTAATGATGCTGCTCATATCCTTTATGCCATTATTTTTACCAATCAGATGTGTTTATGGTCATTTGTCTCAATGTGTACTTAAAAAATGATTTTACAGCGTAACTAAACATTAATCTGCTATTCATTTCAAATAAAACCTTTTTGACATAGTTAATTTTGAGTATAATTTTATCACTATAAGCTGCCATCATTAATTTGCTTAACACCTTAATTCTATTATATTAATATTGACAGGCTTATTTAATTTTATTCACATTTGAGTGGTCTTTTTTTTTCACCATTAAAAATACTTATTTCTATTTTTTTAGGTTTTTCTTTATACATGGCTCGTGGGATTTTGTTTTGTTTTAATAAACTTTGTACCTGTTTAGATGTGTGTGTTTATTATACCTATTTTCTCCTCAATCAAGACTAACAGTAATAGTTACAAATTCTCTTGAAGAAAAGATATAAGAAGTAATTCTGGAACAGGATGGATAATACACAAAGTGAATGGAATGATATTCACTTATAGGTGACATTTCAAAAACCACATGGACCAAGCTTCTTTCCCTTTTCCAAAACATTGCACAGAGGTTCCCCTCATCACTGAGCTGAGTCAGATTAGGCATAATTAAAATGGAGAGAATCCATTCAAAGAAGGAGGGGCAATGTTTCATAAGCAAGTGAATCATAATACTTCACTACTAATGGAAATTGCTACTATAAAATTTTTTCTATTTATTTATTTTAATTTTTAAAAAACTTATTGGAGTATAGTTGATTTACAGTGTTGTGTTACTTTTTTGCTGTGCAGCAAAGTGAATCAGTTATACACATACATATATCCACGCTCTTTTAGATTCTTTTCCCATATAGGCCACTACAGAGTATTGAGTAGAGTTCCCTGTGCTATACAGTGGGTCCTTATTAGTTATCTATTTTATATATAGTAGTGTGTATATGTCAAACCCAATCTCCCATCCTTCCCCCCCTTTTCACCCTGGGAACCATAAGATTGTTTCCTACATCTGTAACTCTATTTCTGTTTTGTGGACAAATTCATTTGTACCATTGTTTTTAGATTCCACATATAAGTGATATTGTATGATATTTGTCCTCTGTCTGACTTACTTCACTTAATACAACAATCTCTGTGTCTATCCATGTTGCTACAAATGGTAATATTTCATTTTTTTCATGGCTGAGTAATATTCCATTGTATATATGTACCACATCTTCGTTATCCATTCATCTGTCGATGGACATTTAGGTTGTTTCCATGTCCTGGCTATTGTAAATAGTGCTGCAGTGAACATTGGGGTGCAGGCATCTTTTTGAATTATGGTTTTCTCTGGGTGTATGTCCAAGAGTGTGATTGCTAGATCATATAGTAGCTCTATTTTTAGTTTTTTTACGGAACCTCCATACTGTTCTCCATAGAGGCTGCAGCAATTTACATTCCCACCAAGAGTGTAGGAGGATTCCTTCTTCTCCACACCCTCTCCAGCATTTATTGTTTGTAGACTTTTTGATGACAGCCATTCTGACTGATGTAAGGTGATACCTCAGTGTAGTTTTGAGTTGCATTTCTCTAATTTTAAGTTGATGTGATTTTAGATACAAAGATAGAATACAGATTTGTTTAAAAATGCTTAATGAGGTATGTTTATAAAGTGAATTGCCCTAATGGAAATTGTAACGAGATAAGGAAGGAAGGGAGGGAGGGGGGACAGGCGGGGAAGGAAGGAAGGAAGGAAAGAAAGAAAGAAAGAAAGAAAAAAAAAACCCTAAATATCATGTTTTAGGTATTAAACCACATTTCTACTTCTCAAATTGTCTTTCACTGAACATCCATTAATTTTTGCAATAAGAAGTATTTTATTTTAAAACTACTTTATCTAACTTGAATATATATTGAGCAATAGTAGCAAATTGTGATTCAGCTAGAGGAAAAACAATTGTGTGAGTAAAATTATTTTTCCACAAGGCTTATACATGAGATATAAATTGTTATAATAGTTTAAGCACATTTGTTTACTTTTATCTCCCATTAATCTACCCTTTCTGTTGTAGAACAGTAAGTCTAACATTTTGGGGCATTTTTTAAAGGCCATGAAAAAGAAAAGGTTTTCATTAATAATTGTTTATAAGCAGCACAACTTCAACTATCTAAATCCTCAAGCATAGAAATATTCCTTTGGTGTTTGGATATACGGCTCCTTATTAATGGTCCTTTTATGCAAGGAGATAAGGAATGCAAACATTAACAATAAAATGACATGAATTTATTTGGATATTGTTAGTTGTGTATTTGCCTAATATAATGAGGGTGTGTTGACCTTGAGAGTGAAATATTCAGCCTAAATCTTATTATGTCGTCATAAATTTTGGTTTAAAACATGGAGTGTAGACAAAGTCTTCATAGATGCATTTAAAAATTTTTTTCCTCTTCTTGAACAGTTTCCCATTTTATCTGGAGAATTCTTATAAAATGTTTAATTTAGAGGTCACACAAAAGTATTATTGACTCATTTTGAAGATATTTTCACTATTTGCCTTTATACTCTGAAAGATCCACTTTTTCGATGTCCCATCAAACAGAAATTAACTGTCCAGCAGTATGTTTTATAAAATCACTTCTTTGGAGCTGTTGTTCTAAACACAGGAGTTAATTCAATCTTGGCAGTTTTTTCCTAATGTGCCACATCATATTTCATCTTCCCCAGTTACTTCACCAGCTTTAGCATTATTCTTTTTCTTTGCTCATAGGAAATAAAAACCATAACTTTTTTTTACTTCTATATAAGTATTGACTTGTTTTAAACAAAGTGATATTTTTTCATAAAACAAAAATATAAATATGCTGTCATTCGAATCTCTTCATTGTTGAAAAAATTGTATTTTCAAGAAAGATTACACACAGGTGCTTTGATTGACATTGCTATTTCCACTTATTCATATAATAGCGCTGCCAGGCTGATTGGCTGACATGTGCATGGACAGATACAGTGTCTCCTGCCTTCCAGCTGTTCTCACCAACATCCCTGCTTTTCTGGTCATGTGCAAGGAAATGAATGTACCTTAACAAACAGGGAAAGGAAAGACTGAACATTTTGAAAGTTCTTTTAGCTTTAGCTAAAGCTAAAGCTTTAGCTTTAGCTAAAGTTCTTTTATCATATTTGCAAACATTTGCAAATATGATAGTTTTAATAGATGAACCTTCGCATTTGCCTGTGAATTGCCTTTTCCTGCAAAATCCATCAGATGGGAAAGTTAATTCTGGACATGCATCAGCAGTGGATACAGAAATCGCTGATCATCAACTTTTGTGACTTATAAATACTGCCATCATTTTTCTTCTAGAAAGATTTCTCATTTAAAAGTAAATCCATAATTAAACTAAGAGAAAATAATTATCATAGCATTAATATAGAGCCAGTAACTTATGTGTGTGTTTGTGGGGAGGAAGGCTGTGTCTGCTTCAGAAAAAAAGTCTCACTCATTTATACTGAGATACCAAATTTTAACCCATCATTATGTCAAAGAACAGAGTTTGATAATATGTTGATAAGAAGGTAGGAAAATAAACATAGGTGTACATTGTGGAAGTATAAATTGCTACAGTAGAGGACAATTTGTTTCTAAATTAGAAATGTACCTATCCTTTGATCTAGTACTTCCCTTTCAACCTTACAGATATCCTAGCAAAATGAAAAGTAATTTCCAATAAAGATATTCACTTCATCACTTCACTGAAACAACAAAAGGTTGGAAACAATGTCCCTTAGCAGAAGAATTGTTAAATATGTTATGGGACCCACATCAATGCTAAACTAATGTGTCATAAATATAGAACAGAGAAGCTTTTTAGGAAAAAAATGTGGAATATATTCTAATTTTTTTTAGTTTTAATTTTTTTATTGATTTACAATGTGTTAATTTCTGCTGTACAGCAAAGTGATTCAATTGTACATATATACACACATTCTTTTTTTTAATATTCTTTTCCATTATGGTTTATCATAGGATATTGAATATATTGATAGTTCTCTGTGCTGTACAGCAGGACCTTGTTGTTTATCTATTCTATATATAAAAGCTTACATCTGCTAACCCCAGGCTTCCACTCCATCCGTCCCCCAACCTCCTCCCCATTGGCAACCACCAGTCTGTTCTCCATGTCCATGATTCTGTTTCATAGATAGGTTCATTTGTGTCATATTTTAGATTCCATATATGTGATATCATACTGTATTTGTCTCTTTTTCACTTACTTCAGTTAGTATGATAATTTCTAATTGCATCTCAATGGCTGCAAATGGCATTATTTTGTTCTTTTTTGTGGCTGAGTAGTATTCCATTGTATATGTGTACCACATCTTCTTTATACATTCATCTGTCGATGGACATTTAGGTTGTTTCCATGTGTTGGCTATTGTGAATAGTGCTGCTGTGAACATAGGGGTGTGTGTATCTTTTAGAATTATAGTCTTCTCTGGATATATGCCCAGGAGTGGAATTGTTGGATCATACGGTAATTCTATTTTTAGGTATTTTGTGATCAAAGGAAACCAAGGTAAACAAAGGTATATAATTATTTGTATAAACATAGAGGGTAGTTGTTTATATATGCACAGAATTAAATGTAAGAATTATATCTCTAGAATTATTTATGAGAAGCTAGAAATATTGGTGTCTTGTAGGACAGGAAAATAGAGGGCAGAATGAAGTTATGAGGCAGAATTGCTATATGCTGTTGGATAACACTTCAAAAATTAATGAAATTACTAAAAAATGTAATAAGGCAAATATTTCAGAGGCCGATATTTCTTTAAGAAATAGTAACCTCTGTATTATGTACATTTGTAACATTTTGGCCTCTAAGTATGTTAAGAAGTGATAGAAATCATATTAACAATAACAAGAGAATCAATCAATGATTCTGTCTTAGAGAATCTAGAAACCTAGCCTGGTAGAGAGGCAAGAATTGACCTTTACTTAAATGTGAAGTAATACATTCCCTGTCCCCACACCCCCAAGACAGTATCATCTTTCTAGCCTCCCAACCAAATGTTGATTCAGAGGGATGTTGTAAGGCAGTGTCCCACAAAGTACGCTCCACAAATTACCTGCAGCTGAGTCACTTGCGGGAGCATGTTACAATACATATATTGGCGCTTCAGTCCATATTTGCTAAGTCAGTGGGTTGGGGACAGGGACCCCATAAATCTGTATTTTACAGAATATCCCAGGGTTATTCTTAAACAAGAGTTCTAATACCACTGGTATGAGGGCTGGGGAGTGGAGAGGAGAAAACAAGAAATATTTTTGAGCTGCCTAGCATATCACGGTTTTTCCAAACCACATAGTAAAGTTGGCATTAAAACCACATTTTACAAGACGGGAAAACTGAGTCTTAGTGTCGTAGTGAGTTGCTACAGGTAACAGAGCTAGTGAGCGTGCATCATAATCGACTCACAAATACGTGCGTTTTCCAAGCTGACAGGAAACAGAAATAACTGTTAGTATGGTTTTGAAGGGTCAAACCCTCAGTAATCATTGCTTCATGGTGAAGGGTCCCGCTTCATCCAGGCTTTCACCACCTTGAGTCACCGGAGATCAAAAATTTGTCTCACAAGAGATTTTGTCTTTTTTACTTTACATTCTCGTATCTTTATGCATTGCTCTGAGTTATCCCTCAGAGAACATTCTGCTCAGATTAACATATAATCAACAAGTATCCCACACATATTTTCAGTGGCCAGCTACTTATTTTTAATAGGGAAGAGCAGTATAATACATTGATTTGTACTTTTTACATAATTGATGGATATGCAAACTAATATTCTGAATTAATAAAATGCAAGTGGCTATTGAAACTCAAAATTACAGATAATCAATAAATAGTTTTATGCTTATACATATATTCAACCACATATATATGGGTAGTTTCTGGACATAAAATGGTTTAGAAAAGTTTTGGTTAGGTCAATAGCTGGTCTTATGGAGATAAAAACGTATGTAGGGTGTGACTTTCTGAAATCACTGGCTTTTAAAAAGTAACCATAATTCTCAATTGTCAAAGGTGCAGCTGTCGGAAACTCTGTCTGGCAGGTACATTTGATGGGCTACTTGGGCCATTTATTGTCCTTTGGACTGTGTCCAGTCACATGGACCTGGATTTGAATCTCTGGTCAGCCAATCAAATCACTTAACCACACTGAAGTTCAGTTTCTCTTCTATTCAATAAAAATAGGGATTTTTATAATACCTACTTCACTGGCATATTAGGGAGGAAAAAAAACCTAGAATATCTATGAAACTCTCTATCAACAGTGATGTTTTGTATCTTAATTCACATTCTTTCCCCACCAGTAGTGGTAAGTTTCTGGCTCTTACCGACCTCCTCTCAGAAGACCATTTAGAAGATTTTGCCTCTACTTCCTTTGATGACATTTCTCGATGTCACTGGTTGGGTGAAGTGACCTAAGGTGGCTTCATTTTTCAGCCTTTTTCGTTAAAATTGATCAAAATTCTCCAATAAGCTTTTAGAATATTCCCAGAGTGGCAATTTAAATACGAATCCTCAAGTAGAATTATATTCCTCACAAGTTATGTTAGGGAAATTGCTTTACATAAAAGGGGACCATGTATCTGATTTGCCCGTGACAATCCCGATTTATACCTACATAATTATTAATAGTGTTTTTTTCACTTTCAAACGTATGTAATTTGGATAAGGTATAGGAACCACCTTATTGCAAAAGTGATTTCTCTAGACCTAGAATTCAGCTAGTATTGGGAGTTCAGGGAAAAGCAAGGTAACTCTCTAAGAGATAAAAAGATAAATTAGTTAGTTTTTCTACAGAGGGGGATTGGCAGAAAGGCCTAATTTTGCCTTTAGGTTGTAGTTGGGCAAAAGAGAGAGTGCAATGAAGGGTGCAAGAGCCTAGGGGCAGAAGGAAGCACCCGTGAGTCTGCAGATACCCATGCCCTGTAGCTTTGCTATGGCTAGGGCTGTGGGTGTCAGTTCTGAGGAGGATGGATTCAGAGCAAGGGTAAAGATGACATGGATGGGAGAGTCCTTGGCTTCTGGGTTACAAACGCACTTTTGGAGAAACACGATTTTTAATGTTTTGTGTGTATCTGTGTAATTACTAAACAAGGTCATTTTTGTTAGCTTTTGGTCATGGTGACAAATATTTTCCCTCCAAAAAACGTTTTGCAATACTGAAATCTAATCATGCACATTTGATAGCATTACTACTTGCAATTCACTCAGTGATTCAGTACATCTATTTATCGACTATTTCAAAGCACTGTCTGAGATGCCTGGGTTGGGTATGAGTTAGAGTTTTGAAAGGCTTCTCCTACAGTCTTCTCTGTCTGAGAAGGAATATCCTGCTACTTATATCATCCTACCATGAAAGAGGACCTGGAAGAGAAGAGAAAACACAAAATGGGTGAAAGAAGTTAAATGGAACCTGGGGCGATGTTTGGAAGTAAATAATCTATCTGGAAATACCCTTCAAATGTCAGTGAATAATAAACAGGCAAAGTTTAAGCTGGCTACCTGGCGTCCCAGGTAGGTCACATTGCATGTCCTCTGCTGTAGCTTGGTAAGGCTATGTGCCCTAATTAGAGCCAATGGGACATGAGTGGGAGTGATGGGTATAGTTTGGGGGCATCTTCCACATAAAAGAAAAGTCCTTTGCCTTGGAATCTCTTTGTCTTTCCCCTTCCTACACGTCAGAGCACAGAAACGATCGTGACCTGCCTTCCAATCATGAAGATGAGAACACCCAATAGGATGAACATCTGGAACAAAATTGGGTCCACTCATTAACCCAGATCGTTTGTCCAAGGATGGTTATACATTAAAAAGAAAAAAGCTTTTATCTTTTAAAAAAATGACTTTATTTGGGGACCTCTTTATTATAACAGCTGAAATAGACCTTACCTAATATGTACTGTTTCTGGGTACCTACAGTCTTCTGCAAAAACCACCATAAAATCTTCAGGTTGGGACTAAGTTGCTCTTTAAATTCTCATCCAGTTTGCCTCCTTTCTCTTTCTCTGCTATAACAATTCTCATCAATAGTGCTGCCAAAGTTGAATTCTTTTTCAAGTGCGTGCAAAAGGTGAAACTAGGAAAAGCATTAGAATTGCCCCATGTGAATTCCACTCACATTTCTAAGCCAATACATTTAAAAGATTAAATGAAAATATCTCATCTACTGTTATCACACTCTGCTGTCTTCACCAATGTGAACTGAGAATAAGAGATGGCAGCTTTTCAATGTATTGGCTAGATTCCTCTGGCTTTAACTGCTCCTGTCATTTCTATTTCCTACCGCTCTTCTGTGATAAAGCGACAAATAATATTCCAAAATGCCACTAACATTCAATATAGGAGATTCTGTCATCTACAATTAGCATATTTTTCTGGTAGACCAAGTGTTTAGAATACAGTGATGTATGAGTCCAGTAAAAATATAGACAGTTGCCTGGATATAAGAAGGATGTGTGGGAAGTTGACTTTGTGTACTAATAAATGCCAAAAGGTACACTCATTTAAGGGAATTATGTATGGAGGATTCCGGTTATAAATTTCTCTTGCATTTTCTGAGTTGAACTGCTTATGTGTCTGTATAAATTGCTAAGCAGAAAATAGGCTAAGAGCATTAAAACTTCAGTTAACTCTATTTCCTCGGGTATATATAATTTAAAACTTATTTAGGACAATAGCCCATTTGTTTAATAAATCACAGTGTTCATTGCAATATCTTTCAAGCTGAAAGCACTAAATCATTTTATATTACTGAGCCCTGGGAGAATGCGGTATTATAGCTTGGCTGGCAGAACATACGTCAGTGTGATATGGATCGAAACATGAAAAAGAAAAGCCGTGCTGAACGGACTCCGAACTGGAAGGGGTGTTATCTGCAGGCTGCAGTGTTTGTTCAAATCACATGTTGCTTGGGGTGAGGTCGTATTGCTCTTTTTGCAGGCTTTTTATGATTTTGGTGATAGTTATGACCATTTCTTTAATGTGCAAGATTGAGGAAGTTGTTAGGTGAGGAATGTCTGGAGGGTAATTATTTGACATCGTGAGTAGCTCACTTTTCTGTAAGGAATGGGTTAAAATGGGATGCAGGTGAAATGCTCTCACTTGTTAAGTAGAGTTTATCTATAGCTCCAAACCTGTTTCGTGGAACTCCATTGAACTCCTTTGGTGATCGGTACTAAGAGCAAAGGCATAACTATGGGTAGCAAAGGCATATTGTTCTGCAAGGCAGGAGTCTTGATGGGATGCTACTAAGCTAGGATCATCTCACATCCCAAGATCCAGGAAGAAGCTACATCATCTAATTTGCATGAGGTCCAGGAAGGAGCCCTTTGGGAGAGAATAAAAATCCTGCATACAGTTGGCACTCAGGCTGTCCCATCATGACTGGCATTGACTGGTTGAAAGAAAGGAAAGGGGAAGGTCCTAGAAAGGGTGTGCAAAGGAAGTCATTACTAGAAGGAAAATGGTATTCCAAAGTGGGGAAAAATGTGGTAAACATTTTGCAATGTATACATGTATCAAATCATCACATTGTACACTTCAAACGCACACTTCTATACATCAATTATATCTCAATGAAGTAGGAAAAAAAAATCTAAGGAAGGAAGGCACTTGTCATGCTGAGGACGAGAGGACTATAATTAGACCTGTCTTTGTCCAGTTGCTGAAGAATGCATTGTTACCTGGAAGGAAAAACCAGAAGAGCTGTATCACTAGGAACATAAGCAAGATGGCTGCTAGACTCACCTCTCCTGCCAAGGATAGGGCTGAGAAGAGATGCAGATGTGTGGACACTGTACCTCTGCCTCTGGCGGAGATGGAGGCATCTGGTCAGTTCTCATAAAGGCTTATGAAAAGGACAAAGTTAATGAAAAAACTAACCTCCCTGTTAAGGGTACACTTTAAACTGCATTCCCTGTGCCTGCTGCTTCTATGATAGTTTTTATTCGGAATTTTTTTCTTTGTGCAGAGGATGTTTTGAAGGGTTAGAAATTCTCCTTGGTGACCTCAGATCCCACAAATTCTGAAATCAATAATGCTGCCTGCCATGTTCATGTCAAGTGGTTACTAGTCACCACTTTTCCACATACCTTTATCCTATTTCTAAATTGCACACACACGCTTGCCTCACAAATCCCGCTACAATGTGTAAATTGTGCACTGCTATTCGAAGATTGCATTCTCTCCGGTCGCTTCTTTGAACCCAGGTCCTCCTTCATGGCACTGTGTTATTTTTGTAATTTGCTGGCTGATGTCACCTCTGTAGACACACAGTGCCAACAGGAAGCCCAGACAGAGCACTTCCTCTTGGGTTGAGAGTGAGGGGGATTCTTCCTCTCTCATGTCACACCCTGCTTGGCAGGCTCTCCATCCCCTAAGGAACAGATGTGGGAGCATATGTACAAAGCAGGCCTGTGAAGAACAGACACCCATGAGGCCTGCGGTGTGTCCATTCTCCTCCACAGGCAGGCAGCTGAAGCTAGCGAAGCCTCCTCATGCATCAGCTGGGCAGACGCTGGGACCACACGGGAGGAACAAATCAGGATGCAATCCCCCTGTGGGCCCGGTTCCCATTCAGTGGGTGGGACATCCACAGTCTGGGCTGGTGAGCAATGTGTGGCGTGGGCTCCTCTCTCCGGCCCTCCTTTCTTCTGTGTTGTGCTTTGTCAAGCACGACTGTGTGCACAAAGCTAGGGAAAAGCAACAGAGCCTCTGAACTGGCACTTGGCTGCAAAACCCAGCCAAAGTTGTTTTTTTTTTTTTTTAATTTTTGAGTTTTATTTTATTTTTATACAGCAGGTTCTTCTTAATCATCCATTTTATACACATCAGTGTATACGTGTCAGTCCCAGTCGTGCAATTCATCACACCCCCACCCCGCCCACTGCTGACCCCCCCCCTTGGTGTCCATACGTTTGTTCTCTACATCTGTGTCTCTATTTCTGCCCTGCAAACCAGTTCATCCGTACCATTTTTCTAGGTTCCACATATATGCGTTAATATGCCGTATTTGTTTTTCTCTTTCTGACTTACTTCACTCTGTATGACAGTCTGTAGATTCATCCACGTCTCTACAAATGACCCAGTTTTGTTCCTTTTTATGGCTGAGTAATATTCCATTGTATGTATGTATGTATATATATATATATATATATACACACCACATCTTCCTTATCCACTTGTCTGTCGATGGGCATTTAGGTTGCTTCCATGACCTGGCTATTGGAAATAGTGCTTCAATGAATATTGGGGTGCATGTGTCTTTTTGAATTATGGGTTTCTCTGGGTATATGCCCAGTAGTGGGATTGCTGGGTCATATGGTCATTCTATTTTTAGTTTTTTAAGGAACCTCCATACTGTTCTCCATAGTGGCTATATCAATTTACTTTCCCACCAACAGTGAAAGAGGGTTCCTTTTTCTCCACACCCTCTCCAGTATTTGTTGTTTATAGATTTTCTGATGATGCCCATTCTAACTGGTGTGAGGTGATACCTCATTGTAGTTTTGATTTGCTTTTCTCTAATAATTAGTGATGCTGAGCAGCTTTTCATGTGCCTCTTGACCATCTGTATATCTTCTTTGGAGAAATGTCTGTTTAGGTCTTATGCCCATTTTTTGGATTGGATTGTTTGGATTTTTTAAATATTGAGCTGCTCATGTATTTTGGAGATTAATCATTTGTCTGTTGATTCGTTTGCAAATATTTTCTCCCATTCTGAGAGTTGTCTTTTCATCTTGTTTATGGTTTCCTTTGCTGTGCAAAAGCTTTGAAGTTTCATTAGGTGCCATGTGTTTATTTTTGTTTTTATTTCACTCTAGGAGGTGGATCAAAAAAGATCTTGCTGTGATTTATGTCAAAGAGTGTTCTTCGTATGTTTTCCTCTAAGAGTTTTATAGTGTCTGGTCTTACAGTTAGGTCTCTAATCCATTTTGAGTTTATTTTTGGGTATGGTGTTAGGGAGTGTTCTAATTTCATTCTTTTACATGTAGCTGTCCAGTTTTCCCAGCACCACTCATTGAAGAGACTGTCTTTTCTCCATTGTATATCCTTGCCTCCTTTGTCATAGATTAGTTGACCATAGGTGCATGCGTTTATCTCTGGGCTTTCTATCTTGTTCCATTGATCTATATTTCTGATTTTGTGCCAGTACCATATTGCCTTGATGACTGTAGCTTTGTAGTATAGTCTGAAATCAGGGAGTCTGATTCTTCCAGGTCTGCTTTTTTCCCTCAAGACTGCTTTGGCTATTCAGGGTCTTTTGTGTCTCCATTACAGATTTTAAGATTTTTTTGTTCTAGTTCTGTAAAAAATGCCATTGGTAATTTGATAGGGATTGTGTTGAATCTGTAGATTGCTTTGGATAGTATAGTCATTTTCACAATATTGATTCTTCCAATCCAAGAACATGGTATATCTCTCCATCTGTTGGTATCATCTTTAATTTCTTTCATCAGTGTTTTATAGTTTTGTGCATACAGGTCTTTTGTCTCCCTAGGTAGGTTTATTCCTAGGTATTTTATTGTTTTTGTTGCCATGGTAAATGGGAGTGTTTACTTAATTTCTCTTTCAGATTTTTCATCATTAGTATGTAGGAATGCAAGAGATTTGTGTGCATTAATTTTGTATCCTGCAACTTTACCAAATTCATTGATTAGCTCTAGTAGTTTTCTGGTGGCATCTTTAGGATTCTCTATGCATAGTATCATGTCATCTGCAAATGGTGACAATTTTACTTCTTCTCTCCCAATTTGTATTCCTTTTATTTCTTTTTTTTCTCTGCTTGCCGTGGCTAGGACTTCCCAAACTATGTTGAATAATAGTGGTGAGAGTGGACATCCTTGTCTCGTTCCTGATCTTAGAGGAAATGCTTTCAGTTTTTCACCATTGATAATGATGTTTGCTGTGGGTTTGTCATATATGGCCTTTATTATGTTGAGGCAGGTTCCCTCTATGCCCACTTTCTGGAGCATTTTTATCACAAATGGGTGTTGAATTTTGTCAAAAGATTTTTCTTCATCTATTGAGATAATCATATGGTTTTTCTCCTTCAATTTGTTAATATGGTATATCACATTGTTTGATTGCATATATTGAAGAATCCTTGCCTCCGTGGGATAAATCCCACTTGATCATGGTGTATGATCCTTTTAATGTGTTGTTGGATTCTGTTTGCTAGTATTTTGTTGAGGATTTTTGCATCTGTATTCATGAGTGATATTGGTCTGTAATTTTCTTTTTCTGTAGTATCTTTGTCTGGTTTGGGTATCAGCATGATGGTGGCCTCATAGAATGAGTTTGGGAGTGTTCCTTCCTCTTCACTTTTTTGGAAGAGTTTGAGAAAGATGGGTGTTAACTCTTTTCTAAATGTTAGATGGAATTAACCTGTGAAGCCATCTGGTCCCGGACTTTTGCTGGTTGGAAGATTTTTAATCACAGTTTCAATTTCATTACTTGTGATTGGTCTGTTCATATTTTGTATTTCTTCCTGTTCAGTCTTGGAAGGTTATACCTTCCTAAGAATTTGTCCATTTCTTCCAGGTTGTCCACTCTATTTGCATAGAGTTGCTTGTCATAGTCTCTTAGGATGCTTTGTATTTCTGCAGTGTGTGTTGTAACTTCTCCTTTTTCATTTCTAATTTTTATTGATTTGAGTCCTCTCTCTCTGATTCTTGATGAGTCTGGCTAATGGTTTATCAATTTTGTTTATCTTCTCAAAGAACCAGCCTTTAGTTTTATTGATCTTTGCTATTGTTTTCTTTGTTTCTATTTCATTTATTTCTGCTCTGATCTTTATGATCTCTTTCCTTCTGCTAACTTCGTGTTTTGTTTGTTCTTCTTTGTCTAGTTCATTTAGGTATAAGGTTAGATTGTTTATTTGGTATTTTTCTTGTTTCCTGAGGTAGGCTTGTATAGCTATAAACTTCCCTCTTAGAACTGCTTTTGCTGCATCCCCTAGGTTTTGGATTGTCGTGTTTTCATTATAATTTGTCTCTAGGTGTGTTTTGATTTCCTCTTTGATTTCTTTAGTGTTTTCTTGGTTATTTAATAACATATTTTTTATTCTCCATGTGTTTGTGTTTTTTACGTTTTTTTTCCTTGTAATTGATTTCTAATCTCATAGTATTGTGGACAGAAAGGATGCTTGATATGATTTCAGTTTTCTTAAATTTACTGAGGCTTGATTTGTGACCCAAGATGTGATCTCTCCTGGAGAATGTTCCATGCGCACTTGAGAAGAAAGTGTAATCTGCTGTTTTTGGATGGGATGTCCTATCAATATCAGTTAAATCTATTTGGTCTTTTGTGTCATTTAAAGCTTGTGTTTCCTTATTAATTTTCTGTTTGGATGGTCTGTCCATTGGTGTAACTGAGGTGTTAAAGTCCACCACTCTTATTCTGTTACTGTCAACTTCCTCTTTTATAGCTGTTAGCAGTTGCCTTGTGTATTGAGGTGCTCCTATGTTGGGCGCATATATATTTATAATTGTTATATCTTCTTCTTGGATTGATCCCTTGATCATTATGTAGTGTCCTTCCTTGTTTCTTGTAACATTCTTTATTTTAGAGTCTCTTTTATCTGATATGAGTATTGCTACTCCAGCTTTCTTTAGATTTCCATTTGCATGGAATATATTTTTCCATCCCCTCACTTTCAGTCTGAATGTGTCCCTCAGTCTGAAATGGGTCTCTTGTAGACAGCATATATATGGGTCTTGTTTTCGTTTCCATTCAGCAAGCCTGTGTCTTTTGGGTGGAGCATTTCATCCCTTCACATTGAAGGTAATTATCGATATGTATGTTCCTTTTACCATTTTCTTAATTGTTTTGGTTTGTTTTTGTAGGTCCTTTTTTTCTCTTGTGTTTCCCACTTAGAGAAGTTTCTTTAGCATTTGTTGTAGAGCTGGTTTGGTGGTGCTGAATTCTCTTAGCTTTTGCTTGTCCGTAAAGCTTTTGATTTCTCCATCGAATCTGAATGAGAACCTTGCCAGGTAGAGTAATCTTGGTTGTTGCTTCCTCCCTTTCATCACTTTAAGTATATCATGCCACTCCTTTCTGGCTTGTAGAGTTTCTGCTGAGAAATCAGCTGTTAACCTTATGGGTGTTCCCTTGTATGTTATCTGTTGTTTTCCCCTGCTGCTTTCAATAATTTTTGTCTTTAATTTTTGCCAGTTTGATTACTGTGTGTCTCGGCGTGTTTCTCCTTGGGTTTATCCTGTATGGGACTCTCTGCACTTCCTGTACTTAGGTGGCTATTTCCTTTCCCATGTTAGGGAAGTTTTCAACTATAATCTCTTCAAATATTTTCTTGGGTCCTTTATCTCTCTCTTCTCCTTCTGGGACCCTTATAATGTGAATGTTATTGGGTTTAATGTTGTCCCAGAGGTCTCTTAGTCTGTCTTCATTTCTTTTCATTCTTTTTTCTTTATTCTGTTCTGCAGCAGTGAATTCCACCATTCTGTCTTCCAGGTCACTTATCAATTCTTCTGCCTCAGTTATTCTGCTATTGATTCCTTCTAGTGTAGTTTTCATTTCAGTTATTGTGTTATTTTCTCTGTTTGTTTGTTCTTTAATTCTTCCAGGTCTTTATTAAACATTTCTTGCATCTTTTTGATCTTTGCCTCCATTCTTTTTCCGAGGTCCTGGATCATCTTCACTATCATTATTCTGAATTCTTTTTCTGGAATGTTGCCTGTCTCCACTTCATTTAATTGTTTTTCTGGGGTTTTATCTTGTTCCTTCATCTGGTACATAGCCCTCTGCCATTTCATCTTGTCTATCTTTCTGTGAATGTGGTTTTTTTCCACAGGCTGCAGGATGGTAGGTCTTCTTGCATCTCCAAAGTTTTCTTTTTATTTAATTATAGTACCACCAGGATTTTATTATAACCATTAGGAAAATATAGAGAATATTTTTAGAGTTCAAGGGCTCAAATCATTTTTTGCAAACTGACATGAGTCATTGTGATTAGTCATAATTGATGGACTTTTTTTTTTTTTTTTTTTTTTTACTGCCACATTAACATGCCTAGTGGTAGGTGAGGATCTGAGGTCTCCTCTTCCAAAACTTACCTGCTGCCAGGTGCTATGTTATAATAGAAATAAGTCTTAGCATGAGCTCCCCTATGCTGCAGTAGAGTGAGTTATTTGTCCAAATTCTTCAGGTACAGCCTTGCCATGGCTTCATTGTGGGTGGAGTACTTCACCACCTTTTGATTTTGGGGTCATATGTATGCCTTGTTTGTTCAATGGGATGTCTGTAGGTAATTGGAGGAGAGGCTTGAAATGGACTTGTGAGGTTGAGGTTGCTCTTTTGGCATCTGCTATCAATATAAGGAGAATATATTCCATGTAGTTACTGCCCTTTCAGCAATATGAGACCGCAAAATGAGTCCCATGAAGCATAGGATCACCTGACCCCCAAGTGCCCAATAGCTCCAGTGGCTCATTGTTATAAATAATTTGTAGACAATATAACATCTGTCTGTCTACCTATCCATCCTTTTCATCTGTCCATCCATCCAAGCAGTCCTTGCTTTCATGGCAGTGTTGGGCTATAAAACAACTATGCAAGCTGAAACTGCTCAAACTGACTTTAATAATGAATGGACTAAATTCGTATTGCCGTGTCCTTTAAAATTTTTTGTTAAAATAAAAACACTAATTAAAAACACTTTATGTTAAGTATAAATTTATAGGGAAATGTAAAAATAGTAAGGCTGATATTTATTTAATATATTTTAATTTAAAACATTAAAAATTTAAATGTATTTTTTTGTTAAAATCTTATCAGAGGTAGTTGGACAGGCCTTGCCTTCTTCTAGTTATTTAATTTACAATATGGAATGAATGACTTTTCTATACCTTGGCAAATTGACATACTCCTTTCTAAGTTTGGATAAGCTTCTAACATTTTATCCTTTGAGTTTTCAATGGTGGGAAATGTCCCCAAGAGTTCTGTTAATGTAAATTTTTTTTTTTTTTGATAGACTCACTTCCTCTGGAACATTTTCGTCCTTTTTATCACAATTACTTTCCATATTTACGTCAATTTTGTCTTCACGAAGTTCCTCCAGCTGTGTAACAAGTTCTCTCAACTGGCAGAAGTGTCAGTATTCCCATGGTCAGCTATTGCTCCTATCACTTTGTTTATGTTCCGTTTGAATGTCACGTCCAGCTGTATTACTTTTTTTTCTTCATTGTACTTTCATCTTTGTTAACCAATTCACTTTTTTGACTTTCAATTTTTTAAAAATGCCACTTGGGTTTATCACTAGAAGAAAAGGAGGCAACATGGCTACACACTTTGCTATGAACTGACGTATGTGCAGTGACCAATCATTGACAGACTTTGAAAGGAGTGACATGATTCATCAGTGATCATGATGTCTATATGTTATGCACATGGTGATTTGTGGACTGAAGAGCTTTGCAGGGAAATTTGTAGTTTATGCAGATACTCATAGTTAAAAGTGAAATGTGAGCTGTATTGTTAGGATACTGGTGTTGTTTAGTTAAGCCATGGTAACTGAAATCCATGCCTATTGGAATTGTGCAAAGTGAGGAGTGACTGTGTGTGTGTGCACTTAAACCATGAATATGTAAGGCTTCTTTGTTCCTATAAGTGTAACAGGGATATTGCCTAGGTCTTATACTTTATAGATGCTGGATATAGTCACTTGAATTTGCTATTAACCTCTCAAAGTCTGTAGCCCTTGCTTGCCAAATTTCAGACCCTCAAACTTGTCCCATTCTTGTCTCTCTGTGTGTCCCTGAAGACGGAAGAGCATGGCCCCTCATATCATGTTTGTGCCTTTTGTTGTGTCTGTCATCCCTCTAACCAAGTTGCTTCACTCAGTGTCCCTCTTGGTTGTGGTCAGATGGTTGCTTGCTCATCCTGCAAGGTGAGGACCTGCTTTTGCCTCCTTACTTCCCTCAGGTGTCTCTTCTCTCCCAATTTCTAGTCAATTTCTAGACTCTTGTAGCTACTACCTTCATTGCCTGAATGTTTTAAGCTGTTTAATCTGGTTGAACACATCTCACGCCAGGATAAAAATGCTCATTGGGAAGAGAAAGGTGCTCCCAAATTATGTGGCTTATAGTATATTGCTTCTTGAAGTTGAATTGGCATTTAGAGTACAAAAAGTATTCATTAGAAAACAAAATCCTCTTGTAATGAAGGGAAATATCATTTGAATTTCATAATGAGTGCATGGTCCCGAGGTCTTTCTTTGTCTACGCAAGAAATAGAATTAAAGACAGTGATCCAGTTAGGAAGAAACAACCTGAATATGTCCTGACAATATTCAGTCATGGCGGTTTCTGCTCATCCTATTTAGTTCAAATCTTTTGAACATTTGTTATTCAGAGAAAAAGCAGAAGCCACTGGCTAGCTCCTAAATGCCACGGTTTTATCACATCTGTCAAAAATGAATTTGCTACCTTATTTTTACAAGTACACTTTGTAATGCAGAAGGGAGAAATACCATTCTCTTTCAAGAAATATGTGGTACGGAAGCTAAACCAATATTTTTCTTTTTAAGACATATAACACCCCTCTTCACAAAGACAGAGTAGCTGCTGTCACCTCCACACTACCTTTCAGACAGTTAATGAGAACCATCTTATCCCAGAGAGTAAAAGTCAAATACATCAGCTGCCTTCTGATAGAGGGGCAAAGAAAGGCCGAGGAAGACCTCCTGCCGCCAGCTTTTGAAGACCCTGCTATTATCCTTACCCACAAAGGGCAGTCTGTCTTCCAGTACATATAGTGTATGTGGAGAGAGGAATCCAGTTCTGACTTGTCGCTCACTGACAAGAGTTCTTCCTGAAATTCCCCTCTGGGCAATGGTGGATAATCTCTGAAACAGGTAGGGTGCCCTGCAGAACTCCAGGGTGTGGGCAAGACTTGCAGGGCTGGCTGGGGTGGCCCTGGGGCCTCAGGACCAACAGAACTAAGGGAGGTAGGAAAGCCAAGATCAAAGCCAGCAGAAGCATCCCTGTGAAAGTGCTGAGCAAGGGGAGAGAAACAAAATACAAGCCAATAGGCCCACTGGAGACACCAGGAGAAAGGGGAGTGTTTTGGGAATTAGGGGAGATGTTTAAAATCTAGAGAAAGTCCCTGAAAAGGTAGGACCTATTTTCAGTACCTTTTATTGGGTCAATGTGGCCTTCCTCAAGTTCTGAAAGGAGTTGAGAAGGTGACTAAGCTAATTTGAAAAAGTGAGCCCAAATCAGCGACTTTGGCTCCAGTTGGGATCTACCAAATTTTGCCATCATTGTGATTTTAGTAGGAGGATAACAAGCACTTTTTAAAAGATAATTGAACTTAGGCATCGTAGGTAATGAAACTCACATTTTAAAATGGACTTTAGATTACAGGAAGGGGAAAAAGTCATCTTCTAAAAGGCCCAAGAAATATGCATTTTTACTGCAAAGCAAGGGAGGAGAGAGCTTGAACAAATAAAATAGAGAAGCAGAGGAGTCCAAGAGAGACACCATTAAGTCGTGCTGCTGATCACTTTGGTCTCTAGGACCTGTCAGAGCACCTTGGAAATGAGGCAGAAGCAATCTGAATGGACTTGAGCTGATTTCTCACTTGACAGTAGTGCTTCTCCCACTGCAAATTTCTCATCTGCCCCTTAGATTCAGAAGGAAACAGGATGAATCAGTTCAACACAGGACTGCTAAGGGATGTAATGCAAGACTGCCATTGCAATATGCTTTGACAACCTACCTCAGTTTCTGAGATGATGACTAGTGGTAGTTAATTTTGACATTGATGCCTGTTTGGGCACCCTGTTTATTCTCAGCACAGTTTATTCATCTCACTATCTGGGATTCATGGCTTCTTTTTTAGTTTAATTAGAATCAGTCTTTACCAAGTCCATTTAATTGAAAAATGCATTCAGCTAATAGGTAAACGATAAAAATAAAGGGCCAAAACAACCATGGCTATGTTGAACAGCAGAGTAATCCTTTTTTTTTTTTTTCTGGACATACCAAATAGAGTAGATATACCAATTCAAATCCAGGGCATTTGTAAATAAATACAAGTACAATACAAAATGCTTTTATTAAAACATTAAAGGAACATTTAGCTATTGTGAAGTTCAGTAAAGAAACTTTTGATTTCCCATGCCTGAGTATTAATGACCAAGGAACTGAAGCTAGGGATTTATATGAGCTAAAGAAACATCGATGAAAAGTCATCATATTTTGCTATGTGCACATAGACGTTTGTTAATTATTTCCTCCATTTAATTTAGCTTTTGGAAATCTATAGGACTGTCTGCAGAAATAGGATTATGTAGGCACCTAAAACACCCTCGATGTGTTTCTGTGCCACTCATCAAATGCCTGCTCCCTGAAAGCCACTGACAGTGTGCAAGGAGGCTTCAAATTGATGTCTGCCCCTAAGCAGGAGGGTTGGGAAAAGGTAATGAACATCACGCACCATATTGACAATTTACAGATATTAAATGATTTACTCCTCAGAAAAGGAAATCATAGAAAACATATATAATTACCCCAGTTTTAGAGATGCATCTCAGAAAGTTTAAGTGATAAAACTATCTAGTAATAATACACAGCATTGTCAGTAATATTAATAAGAAAAAGTAAAATTACAATTCATCAGGCCCAAATCACACGTCAGGTACTAAGATGAGCATTTTACGTATATAATCGATCCTCTCAGCCTCCCTGGGAGTTAGCTACTAGTATGTGAATTTTGTAGATGAGGAAATGGAAGGTTCCTGAGAAAAGTACTTCTCACAATTTAATCTGCATACAAATCAAAGATGGATTTTGATAAAACGCAGCTTCTGATTCACTGGGTCTGGATGGGACCTGAGGGAGCATATCTAACAAATTCCAGGTGAACTGATGCTGCTGGTCTATGTACTATACTCAGAGCAGCAAGACCTGAGACGTTAAATAACTTGGTCCAGTGTATGAGGTTGATTCTCAGTGGAGAAAAGATCAAACTGAGGTTTGTCTGGCTCAAAATTCCAAGTCCATATCTCACCTGTGCTATCTCTCCTGAAGATCTAGCAGTTCTGACCTAGTGGGGGAAAAGATGTGCATGAGGATAAGTCTGAAACCAGGTACTAATTACTGTACCCTCTCAGACAGGGTCATAGAGGAACTCCATCATTATTCTCACCACCAAGTGTTTCCTGGAGAAAGAAGGATATCAATGAGTTATCTCAACAGGATAAATCAGGGTGATTCCTGGAAAGAGTTGGCATATAAGCTAGACCTAGAAGACAAATGATATATATATATGATTTACAATATGAGATTATGTATAACATTCATCTGTCTATATCCATATATATCTATACTTACATAGATACATAGATATATATTTACTTCAACGCAGAGGGAATAGGGGGCAGAGATTCCACACGGTACAAGGCAGGATTGGGACAACTCAATATTTTGGCCTCTGGCTCTATAGATCACAGAGAATTTTTGCTCCCCTCTCTTACCTGAGGGGTACCTGGATGTAAGACACTGGGAGTGGCTTTCAAGGTGTTTCTTTTCGTATTTGATAGGGGTCTAATACTAGGGGCCTCAAAGCTCTTGATCTTAGGACATTAGGAGCCATAAATCTAGTCAATTTACAAATAGAATTTATTTGAATTGTTTGTTGTTATTTTCTGTTTTATTTGGATTAAGTTACCTTTTATATTTACCTCTAGATAATTCAACCCGATTTTCTCAAGGTTTATTAAGCTTTTCTTTTGCGTCAGGTTTGGAAAAGCAGATATTAGATGCCACTTAAAATTATGGAAAACAAAATATGGATGAGAGAGCCTGAAAGTTTGTGAGATGAGGTTCTGTTTACTTGTAGGCTTTATTCAGTTATTTAAAACAATGTTCATATGCAAGAGATTAAAAAATTATCTTATATAGTTGATATTGAGAAATATCAGAAATTGACAATAAATTAGATTTCTGTGATTAAAAACCCCATGATTAAGTCATGATGAGACATAGCCATGTTGATACTTTTTGAGAGTATTTGAAATCTTCTGAGTATAGATACTTTAATTATAAATCTGCCTTTAAGTTATTATTAGGCATTAATTAGTATGTTGCATATCTATTTTTAAAAAAGCAATTGTGAGGATGTACATTAAGAATAAACAGTCAGAGAAATAAAGTGTGCTGGTGGTTATTATTCCCCCAAATAATTAACCACTATTTTTAGCCATGAAATTCAAGACCAAGAAGAAAATAAACTTGTGTATAGAGTTGTGCTTCTTTAGTTATTGTAAGAAGGTCTATTTTGTGGGGAGGACCGGCACATCTCCTTTTATAACTGAACAGATGGTTTTTGTTCCTTTCCCTATTTTGTTTATTTTCTGTTGTTTCTCGGGAAGGCCCCCCAGGCAAAGCTGTCCCAACTCAGTGCTCATGAACAGGCCAGATCTTATGATCTTGACACTTTAAGTGATATTTTCTAAGTGAGAAATTCTTTTACTCATTTATTTCTCTCCTTATCCTTCCGGGCACTGCCAGTGCATTGTGGAGTGTAAAACTTCTTTCAGCATCATTAACCTGAAGTTTATTGTAATACAGATCCTCCTCTACCTACAATGTAAAAGAAATCAGTAACACTTTCCGTCATTATTCGACATTCACTATAAGGTGCAAAAATGGCTGCATCTGTGTGTGTGCTCGTGCATGCACCAGTAATGACATACTGAATAAATCATTATGCAGAAAATTGATCACTGTGTTTGCTCGTGTTGGTCCCAGGCTATTTTCTCTGAGATTCTGTCTCTCCTTTTTGCTTTTGATTTTGACAAAGATGGCAGTTGAATTGTATCTTAATCATTTAGTTTTTCACTGTTTTTAAGAAGATAGCTGGCGCCAAGTACATGTTGTCCATACCTATTGTTGTTATTTAAAGGGATCTATGTGATCTTTAACAGAAAGAATCTTCCCAGCTTGAGGCCAAGAAATGGTAATGCAACCACAGGAACGGTCTGACAAACCCTCTCATCTGAAACATATGAAAACACGAGAAGGCATTCATGTTGAGTAATTACTTTCAGAACAGTTTCCATGGGACTTCATAAAACCATTGACTTAATGTTGAAATATTGACCCTTTTCTCCCAGTGAAAACTCTATTCATTTGAGCCTCCCATCCATCAAGCCCTATAAATCCTTTCATAGTCTATTTGGAGTTTCCAGATTGTCCTCAGCAGCAAAAAAGAACACACCCCTCCCCCATTCAGAAAAACTGCCCTTTAGCCAACATTTTATGTCATTTAATTGTTTGCAAGATTCATTAATTGGCAACAGCCCTAACAGATACTCATTAGAATTAACAAGATTCCACTGTAATTTATAGATTATATGTCACTCTTCCCCCTTAGCTGGAAAAGGGCATGCATATTTCAAAATCACTTTTCAGTCTTGAGATTTAAACGTTTTTCCCCAACGACATCTATTTTCATGCACATGATTTAAAACATGAGCTTTTAATATAATATAATATATATATATATAAAAAGATAACTTTAAAGGAAGATAGCAGCTTACATATCATAAGTTTTCATATGACTCTGGCCGTTGCAGATATTTCTAGAACTTAGGACACTTAAGAGTGTGCAGAATTCTTTGCTTATATAAAAATGCAGGGGGGATGGTAGAAAGAGTCAGAGACTATTGATCAAAAGACCTGCGTTCTAGTGCTCATTTTTATTTCTTGTCAGCACTGTGGCTTTGGACATACTATGCAACTCTCAAGGTCTCAGCTTTCCCATCTGTGAAATGGGAATGATAATCCTGACCTCAACATATTTTTTAGGATTTAAATTTTAACTAATACTTGAGAAAATTACCTTGTATGCTTTGAATTATATATGGCATTTTGTGACCTCAGGTTTGCTGACCTAAGTTGACTTAAGGGTTTAGATATAGGGAAGAATTACACTAACCCTGAGGCTGAATGAACTCTCCCACTAATGCTTAAAATTGCATTCTGATATTTGAGGGTTTTTTTCTTCCTGAGTATATATCACAGGTAGAGAGAAGGCATTTAAACCTTGGTATAAATGTATAAATGATTGATCTGAGTACAGAAAAGAAGAGTTGGGTCCTTCAAATTCATAAACCCACCTAGGGCTGCATAGCTCACCCTTTCAAGAGGATCTTGGACCTTCCTGGACAACAAGGGCTGGTGGGGTCCTATGCTGCCCCATGGGGAACTCAGAGGCCTGGGCAGGATGGAGTTGTCCAGGGCTTGGTCAGTGCTGGACACCGTCAGGTCCGAACATCACCTAATAACACACTTCTATTGTCTGATTTTACAGCTAGGGCATCTGAGGCACAGCCTTGCTGAAGTCACACAACATAAGTAGAGAAGCTGCAATCTAGATCTGCACTCTCTTACTCCAGATCCTACTACTATCTCAATCCCTGTTTTGTGCTATATTTGTTGGTTGGATGGATGGAGGCAGGGAGGGATGGATGGATAGATGGGTGGATGGATATTAAGCAGAAGTAAACGTTCTTACGTAAGAGCTTTTTTAGGCGATGGGGAAATGTTTCAGAGATGACTCTCTGTATATTTTACTAGGGAATTAGTAATTTTGAAGGTTAGGATGCCATTTGCCATAGTGAAATCTAATAAAGTTAATTTTATAGGGTCTGAGCTAATGTATAGGAAGTATAATTATAGGGGGAAAGGGGACCGATTTTTGCATTCAATATCATTAACAAGTCTGCGAGCTCCTTGAGATTCTAATAGGCTCCTCATTTTTCCATCCCCGTCAGCACAGAGCACAGGTTCTGGCGCAGAGAGGGTGCTTCATAAAGACTTGCTATGGATAGTGAATTAAAGTTTTCTCTCATCCATCCAATAAATACTGTTTAAGTGTCTGATGCACTGAGTTAGAAGCTGGATCAAGAGTGGTAAGTGACAGACAGAAACCTCTGTCTTTATGAAACTTAGAACCAAGTGATGAAGTTCTCCAAAGGAAATTATGATGGTATTGTGGTTGAAGACGGAGAGGGTACTAAGCAAATTGGGCAAGTCCTCCGACAAGTGGTCCAAAGAGTCCTCTCTTGGCAAGTCAGTAATATGATACGTGAAGGTGAAACATGAAGGCTGAGAAGAAACTTGAAGGTTGTGTGGACAGCAGTGGGGAAGAGCATCTCAGGCAGAGAAGTCTGTGCAGAGGCCCTGAACTGGGAGCGATTTGGCTTATTTGGGAACCTGAAAGATGGCCATGGAGGCTGGAACACAGTGAAAGAAGGCAGGAGTAGGAAGAGATACTGTTTTAAAGGCATGAGAAAGGGTTTTTTTTTTTGTGGAGACAGCTTTCCTAGCTTTGATCTCAGCCTTATTGTTTTGAAGAATTATTAAAGACGTTTGCAAATAATTGGACCCTGTAAGGTTAATTTACAAAACTAGGTTTGAGAGTGGTGTTCTCCTGATGTGGATAGATATTCTTGAGCTCAGTTTTTCTAATTTTGTCCAACCATTAGCTTTGGAGCATGGTGCATTAAAAATAATTTGTATTGCTCTGTTTCTGATAATACCAAGATCAGTGTTGTCAAAATGCACGAAGATAGGGCAGCAAGGTGACGCTTCAAATAGTATTAGTAATTTTGGCCAACCTATCATTATTCAGGATATTTTAACATTGGGGTTGGATGAATTAGATGCCAAACCTACCTTAATTTTCTATCTAGCAATTATACTGTTAAATCATATATTCATAGTATTATAAGCCTTGGGTAATAGCAGGTGAGGACAAAAACCCTTCTGTTCCTCACTGGGAATATCTGTCTTCTGAAAAATCAGAGTACAACAAACAGAAAGTAACTCAAATAGCAGCCACAATGATAATACCTCATATCTCTACAGCATATTGCTGCTTTCAGAGCACTTTCATGGATGTCATTTTACAAACCAGGGAGGTGAAAAGAGATTGACTCAGGAAAGTTAAAAGACATTGTCAGGGTCTCACTCCAAGTTCATGGCAAAGTAGGTCCTCTGTTAATTGTGTCTTCACCTCGTTCAGTAACTTGTGAATTATGCCGAGGTGCTCAGAGGTAATGCTCATCAAAGTGAGAGTGACAGACTTTTAAAGGTTTTGCACCTCTCTGGATGCCTTGATGTGTTATGTACTTGGAATCCTGTAGTAGCCCTGGGAGACACACAGAGCAGTTATGATTGCCCAATTTAGAGACAAAGAAAACAAGGCTTAGAGAGATACAGTGACTTGCCCAGTGTTATGCACCCAGTTAGAGGGAGGATGGAATACTGTATTCTGACTTGAGGATTTTTTTCTTATTAATATTTTGAGTATATAAAAACTGTCACCAACTGTGTGAGCTTAGAAATTTGTTGACTTGGCAATTTGGTCTATTTTACGTTGAAATAGGTACTGTTTTAATCGATCTAAGTACTAAATTGAACTATTTTCTCCTATGACATCTCTCTAGGATGTAATTAATTTTCATGGACCTTTTATTTCCAGAACTCAAATGGGAATCTTATCATTATTTTTGTGGTTAATTTTTACATTCAAGACCTCTCTATATCCTATTCCTTTTCCTTGTTCTGCTTTACCCAACAGCCTTCTTCAAAGACTTCCACTGTTTTTCTTTTCAGAATCACTACAAGAAATAGTTTGGGGAAAACAGCTTAGCTAGTGGCTGGGAACCCTCATTTAGACATAAAAGGGAGATAGAAGAGAGCAGTTAATATTGGAATCTCACAAGTATGAACTATTTCTATATACTTTTAAAAGTCAGCCTTTTTTATCCCTAAATTGTCTTGAACAAGAATTATCTTCTTAGAATATGTGCACCATGGGGGGGATGCAGAAGCAATCTGCCCTAATAGAAGGGCACAGCGGTGATGAAATTTGTTTTTGAAGCAGATGACCATGAGTCTAGAGTCATATTTTTCACTTATTAACTTGTGATTGTGTGAAAGTTAAATAATCTATGTGTAGCAGTTAACTCATCTGTAAAATGAGGAAAATGATTATGTGCCTTGTAAAGCCAGTATGAAGAATACTTGAGGTAACCCATTAACATGCTTAGTTTAGCTCTGTGATTGGCTTAAGTCGGCTCTATAGAGCTTCCTCGACTTAACGATGAGGTTACGTCCTGATAAACCCATCTAAGTTGAAAATACTGTAAATCAAAAATGCCTTTGATGTACCTAACCTACCGAACATCATAGCTTAGCCAAGCCTACCTTAACCATGCTCAGAACACTTATATTAGCCTACTATTGGGCAAAAATCATCTAGCACAAAGCCTGTTGGATATCACAAGTATCTACAGATGTTCCCCAACTTACGATGGTTCGACTTAGGATTTTCTGACTTTAAGAGGGTGTGAAAGCCATGTGCATTCAGTAGAAACTGTACTTTGAATTTTTTGATCTTTTACTGGGCTGGCTACGTGCGGTACCATACTCTCTGGTGGCGCTGCAAGCAGCAGTCACAGCTCCCAGCCAGTCACTCAGTCGCCAGGGTAAACAACCCATATACTTACGACACTCCTGGACCCATAAAACCGTTCTGTTTGTAAAATCTTTGCCCTTCTCAGAGGTATTTTTCTGACAGTGGCGGGACCTTCATACTTTGGTCTAATAATTGATGAAAAATAATATAAGGTGAATGAGAACCATTGTTCTGGAACAAGATAGTCTTTTTCTAAAAGGCTAATGTTAAAAGCTACATAAGTATTTTCCTTGTTTTCTAAAACTCCTTTGGGTTTGCTTAAGACTGATGTTTTCTCAAGGAGTTCATGGTTATAAGCCAGTCTTCTTCAAAGGCTAATGGATGTGCCCTTGGCAGACATGATCTTTTAACTAGTTCATGAAATGGATCAATTTAGCATAAGAGGTGTCTTTTCACACAAAGACAGATACATTTACAAAATTTACTATTACAAAGTTATTATATATTACAAAGCTTCATTTTTTGATGAAAATTTTAGAAATATGTTGACTACTCTTATGGAAGGAGGTAGACAAAACTGAATTCAGCATTTCATTGATTTACACCCCTTTACATTTGTTCTTTTGTGGTTTTGTTCAGTGGCATTTGCTAAGCGTTTGTTCCAGGAAAGCATTTGGGACAAATATTTATGTAGAATGATAGAAATAATACAAGAGAAAAAATCATGCATGTTAGGAGTGGTACTCTATTTCCAAGGAGGAAGATGCTATTTATAACTAAGAATCTATAGGAAACTTTAAAGACTACAAAATCTGTAAGCTGATGAAACCTCAGTCTTGCAGATATGGTGAAGACACTTTTCCACACGTGGAACTTCAACGTTTGGAAATGGAATAAGTGACTGTGTATGATACCATCTGCCAGGTTTTTACTGAAACTGGTATATAGTGTATCTGGAGGGAAATAATAGGAAATGGGAAAACTAAGGTGGCACCATATGATAGGGGACCTAGTATATCAAGAAGAGAAATTTGGGCATTTTTATGGGTAATGAGAATTCAGTCTAAAAACTATGGAAGGCTTATTGTCAGAAAAAAAGAATGTTCAGAGTAATAAGACTGTTTACCAATTACTGCAATAATTAGGTCCAAAGTAAAGCATTTCCAAATTAGGTAAGTCCTTTTTATTTGCACTGAATCAGACTTCACTAACTGAATATCAAACACATGGCAGGTTTACAATTTATTTAATAGTAGCACATAAGCATACAGCAGTTGAAAGAAACCAATGGTGGTTTAGAAAATGCCTGTATTTATGTTTTGAAATGTATTTATAAATAATAACTTAGCACTCCATTAAGAATACATAAAAGCATATTTTGACGGAGGGTAAAGGAAAGGAACCAGAGCCTGGATAAGCGAAGGGCTGAACTGGATTAAACAACAAGTCAGAGCCTATTAGTATATAGTAGTCCACATTCTGTTGTGAGGCAAGTGTAATAAAAATGTGCCCTCGGTTTGTGCCAGCTGCTGAGTCGCCTGGATGGGTTATTATCAAAGAAAAGATGACCTTCTTCACTGTATCTTGTTCTAGTTACTATTGCCACATAACAAATTACTCCAAAACTGAGGGTGTGAAACAACCACTGTTGAATTTTGCTCATGGTTTTGTGGTTCAGGAACTCAGGAAGGGTGCGAGTGGGAGTTCTCGCCTGGGATGCCTCACACCCGTAGCGGTTAGGTGTGGTCTAGGCTGCCGTTATCTGGAGGTTTGACTGGGCTGCACATCTGAGAGGCTTGCTCAGATGGCCGGCAGCTGGTGCTGTCAACCAGACACCTGCGTGTGACCTCTTCAGTTTGGTCGTCTTAAAATAACCAGACTTATTTGGCGATTGGCTTTCCCCTGAGCAAGCATCCTAAGAGAATCAGGGGAAGCTGCGTGGCCTTCTCTGACCTTGGAATTCACCCAGTATGGCCGCCTTTATACCCTATTGATGGAAGCAGTTACAGCCACCCAGACACAGGAGAGGGAATATAAAGCCCAGTGCCTATTGGGAACAGTGTTAAAGGATTTGTGGCTATTTAATCTGCCACAGTTCTCCTCTTGACCAGACAAAACTGATTACATACTGAGTAGATTTAGTTTAAATATTTTGAAGTAAAAAAGCCACAATTGATTTCTTTACAGTAACAGTTCTTTGAAATATAGATTTTTCAATAGTTTGTACCTAGTGGTAAGTAAAATCAGAAATATAGTCATATTTTATTGAGTCTAAGATGCAGTCAATTTTATGACACAATATTATTTTGTTTATTACCAAGAAAGAAAGCAATCACACATAACTTTTTATTTGAGACTAATTCCATGGTGCTGATGTACGAAAAAATATTATTAGAATTGATAAAACAATATTTCTAAGTTTCAGAACTATATCTGTGAACTCTTTTTTTTTGAGATATAATTCACCTACCATGAAACTGACCCTTTTAGAGTGCACAATTCAATTGTTTTAGTATATTCACAAGATTGAACAACCATCAAAACTACCCAATTCCAAGACATTTTTGTCACCCTCACCCCCCAAAAAACATACCCATTAGCAGTCACTTCCCATTTCCTTCTCCTTCCAGCCCCTAGCAAGCGATAATCTACTTTCTGTCTCTGTGGATTTGCTTTTCTGGGTTTTCCATGTAAATTGACTCATAATATGTAGCCTTTTCTGTCTGGCTTCTTTCACTTACCATAATGTTTCAAGGTTCATTCATGTTGTAGCATGTGTCTGTGTACTCTCATGGTCTTCATTATCAATTCTTCCATTAGGAAACAGTCCTCATTATATAAGTGTAGAATACAATAATGAATAAGGTATGCACATGAGCATATTCAGTAATTGCTCACAAAGCTTAATGTGAGTGGAAAGATAAGAAGGAATTAACCTATGTGGCAAAAATAGAGAGGTGAAAGAGTAGATAGTTTGATTCCACATAGTAGGAGAAATTTTCTTCTATTAATCAAATGAAGGGAAGAAGAGAAGTGAATGCAGGGTATGCTTCCCTAAAGTGGTATAGGAAGCACCAGCATGATTTCAGGTTTCATGTGGATGACCATTTTAAAATGTCAATAGTTCTATATTAATGTGTCATAGAAAAAAATTAACACATCAAATTGGTGACTTTACGGTTCTGTTCCTTAGGATTAGGCAACTATAATAAGGAGTTACTTTAAATTCAATTTAAGGAAAGATATTGTGTTAATAATAGATAGGGCCAAAATCATAAAGAGAAGAAGGTATTAAATGCAAATATATCAGTAAGGGTCCTTCAGAGGAACAGATCCAATAGCGTATGTGTGTGTGTTTGTGTATAAACAGGTATATTTTTAAGTAATTAGCTCTTGTGATTGTAAGTCCAAAATCTATAAAGCAGGCCAGCAGGCTAGAAACTTAGGCAGGATTTCTGCATGACAAACTTGAGGTAGAATTCCTTCGTTGGGGAAACTTCAGTTTTTTACTCTTAGGACCTTCCACTGATTGGGCTGAGGCCCACCCACCTTATCAAGAATAATCTCCTTTATTTAAGTCAACTGATCATAAATGTTGATCACATCTATGAAAGACCTTCACAGCAACATCCAGACTAGCATTTGACCAAATAACTGGGCACTGTAGCCCAGCCAGATTTACATTATAGTTAACCATTGTGAGAAACAGTCATAGATCATAGGGAGTTTGGGTTTAATGTTGAATTGCATCTACTGGTAGATCATAAGGTGGGAATATTCAGCAGAGTTTTAGGAATGAAAGCAATTTATGAGCAATCAGTCTGCCTTCACATGCTCACCCATTTTTTTAATTCATAAAATCATTTAGTCTGGAAATTTTCCTTCATATAGTTGCATGTCCTATTGTTAAGGGAAGAAGTATTTCAAGGCCTTTCCGATTAGGTTCATTTTACATAGCTCTGTTGTGGCATTACATTGTAAGCATCCACCATAAAGATTTGTATTCAGATGAAAGCAAAGAGAACGAAAAATACACAAGCAGCAGTCTTGCAATTATGTTACATAAAATTATTAGTCAATATAGAAAATTGTTAGTGGGAAACTGCCCATCATGCATAAAAATAATTTTGATTTTGACATACAGAGTTTAATGTAGGAATGATTGTAGGGAGACCACATTATTATTTTTTCCCTTAATTATTAAAGCACATTTGAATTTGTTTTAAAGAAAGTGATTTCTTTATGAATTTGAGTGTTTCCAGTCAAGAGAAAACTTGTTTTGGCTCTGTGACAAAGTCCATTTTGCAATGCTTACTGTGAACTGTAAAATTGTTAGAACAAGAAATAACCATTAATTATGTCCATTTTTTCCTCTCGAACATAACTAAAAAAATAGTGAGGTATTTTCCTGCAAACTGAAGTCTGTGCTGTAGGCATATTCAGGTAATTTGTGGGCTTAGGTCTTCCCTTAAATATGGAAATACTTGTAGCTCTCATTTTTGGTGTACACAATTGTTTATTCTGCTAATTCTCAATATACTGATAAATGTGTTCTATTAAAAGATCACAAACATGTTACCTCCCAGTTTCTGTGTTAGATGGTTTCTTGCGAATTTTAAGCTAGATACAATCAATATTTAATCACGACACATCTTCCAAGAGTTCAAAGAATACTAGAATACTACATTGACTGTTCAGTGTGACTAATTTGCATAAATCTATTGCAAATCAATGTTCAGCAGTATTTTAGGAACTGTTAACCTAGCTTTCAGGATAAAATTCAAGCTCTTTAGTATGGCATATCTAGTTGACCTACTTTTGGAATGCCCGTTCTAACTCAGAGCCGCCCAGAAGGGAAATTAATTTTGCCCCTTGACCTCTCTTTGTACTCTGTGATTCTGCACCCTCTAGCATAGCACAGAGGGTGAAGGACGGATCTGCTCTAACAGTAGATCTAACTGTGAGACCAAGCAGTTGCAGTCCGTTTGTGTAGGGTGCCAACCTGTGAGGGCTGGCAGACATGTTAGTTCATGAGTAAATATGAAAAGGTGGTCCTGAGAGTGGAGAGAGAGGGGAGAGGAGAGGGCCATCTGGGTTCCCAGAGAAAGTGAGTCCACTTCCTGCTGGGCCTGTTGAGAAGACAGCTGCCCTTTGCTTGACTTGCTTCGATGAGATCCTTCGCTCTCACTGGGAACATATAAAACTCTTTATGCTTTTGTCTTGACCTGTCTTCTTAGCCTCATTTACCAATGTTACTTCTAGCCTGCCTCCACCTACCCTGCTGCCTCAGTGGTTTCTCAGTGAATCTTTTTCTTTCAACCCTACCTGCCACTACATATGGAAGGGTGCCTTCAGTGCAAAGATGATGTAGGAAAGTCAGATCTAAATTCACTTCCAGACCCTGCGTTTTGTAGGCTGTGGGATCTTATGCACATTACTTCAACCTCAGATTTCTCACATCTAAAGTGGAAAAAATAGTACTTAACTTGGAGCGTTCGCAGGACTTTTAAATGAGATATTATCCTCATGGCCCCCATAATCATGCACAACATTTTGATCAGCAGTGGCTTCTAGCCCCATTTTTGTCTTTTTGAGACAGATTCCAATTCCAGTTCAGTCATTCCTGGCTTTAGTCTCCAGAGTAATTCATTCTTTCCTCTTGGTTCCTTAATAATCCAATTATAAATATTTTATACACTTAGTTACATCATAATTATCTGTTCACAGATTTCTCCAAAATTAAAATACCAACATTTTCTGGTTTTCTGAAGGTGTAGGTAATAAAGTTGCAGTGCACAGGGGTGGAGCTGGTTCAGTCAGAGACACATGCTCTGAGAAAGTGATGCTTGCACTGAGAGCCAAGGATTGAGTAGTGGTAAAGGATGAAGAGAATAGTATCCCAGGCAAAATACATGGAAATACAGGGAAAACATGTGCAAAGAAGGAACATAGTGAAGATAAGTCTCTGGAATCAGGCTAACACGGTTGAGATGCGGACATTGACTTCAGGAGGGGTGTGGCCTTACAGTGTTTGTTTACACAATGTTTGTTTCACTGTAAAAGTAATACTGATAGTACCGCTGATGGAGTACTTCTTACATGGAGGCACTCTTTGAGGCCTTCAATATATTAACTTACACAATTGTCAGTAGCCCTCCACAGTGAATGCCATTATAATCCCAATTCAGAAGGGGAAACTGAAGCAGCAGTAGATAAAGTGACTCCCATAATATTTATATTCAGTGAATTGTGGAGACTGGATGCAAATGAACACAGTCATGTTCCAGTCTGGCTGAGGAGTGGAGAACTCTTTGAAAGAGGCCTGAGGGACGCTGGTGGACTAGTTAGGCAGTTAAATGCAGATGTCTGAATGAGGGATGATGGTAGGTTACACTAGAAGAATTAGAGAGCGTTATTTTTTGAAAGGAAATTTTTAATTTAACCAGGACATCTTGAAGTGAAGGCTTTGAGGTAGAAGGAAGGTTTAAAATTGCTATCAGAAGTTGTCATTTTGGTGATTGCAACATTTCAGGGCCAAATATGCCCTGAAATGTAACTCTTTGAGGGAAATAACTGCTAGCTCCTACAGTATATGTGCTTAAAATATGGGGTTAAATGAAAAGGCAATTCACCTTATCTCTAGGTAGGGTCTGATTGATGTTATGAACAACCAGGTTTGGGGGGAATCTTAATTAGCTGCTACAAATGAACTAGTAAGATCAAGTCCAATCCCATGTTAGATGTTTGAGAAGCTTTGCATTAATACGGAAAATATGACTTTATATTCCAAAGATATAGTGGACACAATTATTAATTTATGAAAGTCAAAAGAGGATGTAAGAAGCCATGTTTGCATCATTCATTGGGGACATTTGTGTTTTGCAGATTAACTTTGTTGATAGAAGATGCTATAATGTTGACAATATGCTTTATGCTTATACCCCTATCTTTAATTTGTGATATTTTTGAAAAAAGCTCAACTGTAAAGACCTCTTTAATGCAGTTGGATGTTGAAGCCTAACAAACGTTCTCTGGAGATTTACTGAGCTTCTTCTTCAGATGAAAAAGAATTTTTGTAATCAATGGTCTCTGGAAAAACAAACCAAAATAAATTGTGCATTTTTATAGATATAATTAGGTAACCAAACACACTGAACTGGATACTATAGAGATAAACTAAGAACATCACTGATGTTTAAAAGGAAGTACAAGTATTATTTCTTAAATTAGACTATTTGCCATTTTTAGACTACCCAGAATTTAATGAAATAATCTGTTTTGAAGAAGAAAAAACAAACAGAAATCCACTGATTTTCTATTATAATTTCAGAAACAATCCAGAGATTTAAATTTTTTTCCTAATTTTAAGGAAAAGAAGGCCCCAAGAAAAGAGAGTGTCTTTGGATGACCGAAGTAGAGTTTAAACATTCCAGAAACATCTAACTGCATTTCCAAATGTTGAGCCTGGCTGGGTTTGGAATAATGCATTTTCTTTGACCACATGCCTAAAATAGGAACTGAGAGCCATAAAGCCCACTACCATTTTTTAGGTGTTGACACTGAGGCTGAGAAAAACTAAATAATTTTCTGTACTCATAAAAGTTACTAAAGTCAATAATCTTTCAATTAAATAAGTTGGTTTTAATTTTTTTCTTCTGCACATAAAGGCATTAGTATTCAATAAGTTATGATTGACTTGTTACTGCGTATTCCATCATTGTGGAATTAAATGTTCTTAAAGAAGTACAGTCCTTCATGGAAATACGTGTATTTTGAAATAATATATTTTAATCTGTGTGTCTGTTCAATAAAAGAATTTCTCTTTCATGAAATAAAATGTGGAAGTAAGGATTTTAAAAATAGAAGAATACAGCCATACAGTTCTACCATCCAAAGACAGTAACACAATATTTTACTTTATCTTCAACCTGTTCGCCCCAACTTTTGTCACTGCACTTTGTATTATTTTAAGTTTGCTTATAGAGTTGTAATATAACATCTATATAAGGATAGTTTGTATGTCAAGTGACAGAAATTCAGCTCAAACATACTAAGGTATTTACAGGAACTACTGGACCATGTTGTTCTTCTGGCAAAGTTTGATCCAGCAACTCAAAAGAAGTCACCAAGAATTCAGTTTCTTTCCACATTTTTCTTCCTTTCTAAGCAAATGGCTTGTACACCTGTTTCTCCTTTCCCCGTCTCTCACTGAACAACTTGGTGGAGAATTTACCTACTGAAATAGCTGGCTGCAGTCAACTTGGTGGAGAATTTACCTACTGAAATAGCTGGCTGCAGTTGACTTATGGCTCAGTCTTGGTTTCTGACTTGATCTATGCATTTGTTTTCTGTGCTTACTTGGGTCCTCTTTGCCACTATGTCCTAGAAATGGGAGGGAACAATTCCCAGTGAACCTGTCTTGCTGAGTCTGTTGCCTAATTTAAAACATTCAGTAATATCAGCTGTTCTTAGAAGAACAGAAATCATAGTTAGGAATGCAGTGATTTCACACTAAACTGTAGTTATGCAACACATAACTACACTTTAGTGTTCATCAATTTTTATTTTATACTGTATTTATCTTCAAAGAACAAATGAACCAAGTAAGTTGGATTTAAGATACACAGAACTGAATTTATTTAATATGCACTGTCTCATCTTTTGCTGTTTAAATAATATAATTCCATCGTATGTAAGCTACCTATGAAAAAAATCATATCCTTCCCAATACCGTATCTTTGCCTGTTTGTTCAAATTCAAAGGATGCAAAATGGTTCAACCACTCTGGAAAACATTTTGACAGTTTATTATGAAGTGAAACATACTATTGCCATATGACCTCACAAGCTCACTTCTAGGAAATTAAAGAAATGAAGGTTATGTTCAAATATAAACTTGCACAGTAGTGTTTATAGCAGCACGGTTGCCCCAAATTGGAAACAATCCAAATGTCGTTCAGTGGGTAGATGGATAAAAACTATGGTGTATGCATACAATGGAATGCTATTCAGCAACAAAAAGAAACAAACTATTTACATAATACAATCTGGATGAATCTCCAGAGGCATTATTCTAAGTGACAATAGCCAGATTAAATATTCTGTGTTTCCATTTATGACATTCTGAAAGTGCAAGGGACAGATGAAAGATTGTTAGAGGCTGGCAGTGCAGGTAGGAGGTTGGCAGTGGTGATTAAAGGGGCAGCATGGGGGAATTATTGGTGGTGTTGGGATGGTTTTGTGATGGTGGCTACAAGAATCTTCGCATTTTTTTGAAACTCATAAAACTGTACACCAAAAAAGTGAATACTAGTAGATGTAAAAAAAAGCCAAGTTATCAGTGAACAAACTTTCACTACTTCTATCACATACAAATAAAATAAATATATAATAACACTTGTGACTCCTATCTGTTAACATTTCCCAAAGCTCTGAAACCTAGCATGACATCATGCTTCATTTTCCAATTAAATGGTGCTTTTGATTTTTATGTGACACGTACGAAAGACTTGGGGAATTTAAGGAAGGAGAAAATCAGTTCAGATACTATGTCGGGATAAGTTAACATTTTTCTGTTAAGCGTTACAGAGAAGGATATGTGGCAACAATGATGTAATCTCTGCATGACATACAGAGGTTTATGGGACTAGCCTAAATGGAAAATTATTAAAGTCTTTGCACTTGGTTACAAAAAAAAGAGACAGTTATGTAAGAGATCTGGATCACCTCCTAGGAGATACAGGACTGAATTGTTGGATGCTGTCCACCTGTAAAAATTGAATTTCCCAAATGATTCTGTAGTGCTTATTCAGCTCAAAAATACAGGTTTTTTTCATTCCACTTATTTTTTATGTCTTTTCATGGCCAGAAATAAGGATGGTATTAAGGCTAGTGCTGCGGCCTAGTTCTGTGTTCACTTGCTTCTTTAAATTAGAGAGAGCATGCCCATTCTATACTGGTCCCCAGGTTCCCGTGGGTAATGCTTTGTGGCATTAGCCTGACTTTCAGACAGGACCTCCTTTTCCCTTTGGAGCACCTTGAAACTTCCTGGAAGAGAGCATGTAGAGCTTTTATAGAAACTAAGTTCCTTCTGGGTATGTCATTGCGACTACTGTCAATTTAAATTCAAACTTGTCCTAGGAAAACATTAATTAAACCGTTCCATCAAGCAGTGCCTATATTGGTAGCCTGAGCACCAGAAGGAATTTTAGCCACATTTGCTTTTGAGGATATAATTATTTACAGGTTATGCATGATTCTTTGGCTAAACAATAGTACTACAGAAGATCTTCAGCTTGGCCTCATCCTTTAATTATGCACCTGTGATTTCAATGCACTTGTTTAAGCATTGTGGAAATGTCATTTGTTCAATCAGCAAACGTGTACTTTTGCCTGTCCTGAATCAGACATAACTTAGAATATTCAAAGATGCTTTGCCTGTGTGTTATGGAGAAGGAGATAGGAAAAGATAAAGAAAAAAAGAGAAGTGGATATCAAATGCGTTTGATAAAATCTGGATTAAGGAAACAAACAGGATTCCTCCCAGGGTGAAGGCTGAGAACTCGTAATATACATATATGTGCTATGACCTTGCGAGGATGAAATCTAATGTGTGCTAGTTTCCAAACCTCTCTGGCTTTAAACCTCTCTCACTCTTAATTTTTCCCAGACAACTTTATAGTCTTAGTGTTCTGCTCTGCACACTTTATAAGATGCTTGCTTGGATGATAGTAAAAAAAAAAAAAAAAAAGATCATCTTTCATGTCTTAATTATTTAATATTGATTATTATCAACCATGTTGCATATTGCCTTAGAGCCAGAAAAATTGTAAGCAGTGACCGAAGTGCTATTTGCCATATTGTTGGTAAAATATAGCCTTGTATTTCTGAATTATGTTTTTCAAATTGGAATGTAGCAGTGCCAGTGGTAATCCCCAGACTATTTTAGGATTCTGGAAATCGTATAGATACCAATTTGTTTTAATTTTTGGAAGAGCTAGATAATGAAGGCAGCTTTGCTATGTGGTAAATTATTTTCTATGCTTGGGTAAAAATTGTCAATTAAAAATGACAGATTTGCAGTCAGAATTTGGTGAGAATGGCATGTGCACTGCATAAGTATGTTCCCTCCCCTAACTAAACTGAATATATGAATCATATAAATTATGTATGGGTTTTTAGTAATCTGAAGAGAAATCTTCAATGTAAATATATAAATACAGGTTTATTTGTGTAAATATAGTTTTCTTTCTGTTAATTATCCCATGTGTTTGGGATACATTTAGTGTCAGATATATAGTAAGTGCTCTTTGATGAGTGAGTTAACTTCTTAATTCCAGGTAAACACTTTATGCACATCATTAGAATCGTGTTCAAGTAAATAAATCACAATCAATCGAATGTTCATCTTTTCTGGGGGCTAGTGATATGTGGAACAATAACTCTCTTGTGATTCTGGGCAGTGGCAGCGAGCTGCAGCTCCCAGTCACCCACGTGGTCATGAGTCAACACCCGAAACGTTTACAACCATCTGTATTTCACTTTCAGTACAGTATTCAATAAATTACATGAGAGATTCAATACGTCTTTATAAAATAGGATTTGTGTTAGATGATTTTGCCCAACTGTAGGCAAGTGTAAACGTTCTGAGCACGTTTAAGGTGCGATAGCCTGAGCTATGATGTTCAGGAAGTTAGGTGCATTAAATGCATTCTTGACTTACGGTATTTGCAACTTATGATGGGTTTATCGATGGGTTCATGACAACATAACCCCACCATAAGTCAAAGAAGATCTGTATTTTTATTGAAAGTGAATTTAGAATACATAATTGGTTATATATTCATACATTCTTGGTATTCTTTATATTCTGGAAGGAGTTAAAACCTAATAGATCATTTGATTGAGCTGAAACTTAAAATTAATATTTAAATTTTCTCAATTTGACCAAAATGGCAATTTTCCCCTGAATCTTATATGTGGGGAAACGCACAATTTTCCCCTGAATCTTATATGTGGGGAAACACACACACACACACACACACACACACACACACACACACACACACACACACACAAAGATTAACTGTGGTTCTGAAAGGTTCATGACATTGTCGTGGCACTTATTTTTAGTCTATTTTTAAACAGCTTTTCTGAGATACAATTCACATACCATAAAATTCATCTTTTTAAAGTCAACAGTTCAGAGGTTTATATCATATTCATCCCACACAGAGTTGTACAACCATCACCACTATCTAATTTCAGAATTTTACATCACCCCCCCAAAAACCCCTCATATCCATCAGCAGCCTCTGCACTCCTACATCCCCCCATCCTCTGGCAAATACAAATCTATGTTTTGTGTTTATGGGTTTACCTTATCTGGACAATTTGTGTAATTCAAAATGTGGCCTTTTGTGTCTGGTTTCCTTAAATTAATATAGTGTTTTTGAGTTTCATCCATATTGTGGCATGGGTCGATACTACATAACGTTTTATACTTGAGTAACATTCTGTTATTTTAGATATACCAAATTTTGTTTATGTATTCATCAGTTGAAGGACATTTGGCCTGTGTCCACTTATGGGCTGTTATGAATAATACTTCTATGAACACTTAGGTACATGTCTTTGTAGGGCATATATTTTCAGTTTGTGGGGCATATACCTAGGAATGGATGTGCTGGGCCATACGGTAACTCTATGTTTACTACTTTGAAGAACTGCCAGATTGTTTTTCAAAGTGGATGCATAATTTTACAAGTCCATCAGCAAAGTTTGAGGGGACCAATTTCTTCGCATCCTCACAAACAGTTGTCACAGTCAATCTTTTAGGTATTGATCATTTATTGAACGTGAAGTGGTACCTCATTGTGTTTTTGATGTGCATTTCCTTAATGATGGATAATGTTTAGCATTTTTTCATGTGCTTATTGGTAACTTATGTATTTTTTGAGAAATGTTTATTCAAATCCTTTGCTAATTTTTATTTGGATTATTTTTCCATTTATTATGAGATTTTTTAATGTATTCTGGATGTAAGTCCCTTATCAAATATGTTTTCCAAATATTTCTATTTACTGAGTTATATTTTTAATCTTTAATATTATATCTTTTGAGGCACAAATGTTTTAATTTCAAAGTTCAATTTATGTATTTCTTTTGTAGCTGTCCTTTTACTGTTATTTCTAGTATACCATTGCCTAACCCAAAGTCACAAAGATTTACTCCTATATTTTCTTTTAAGAACTTTATTATTCTAGCTCTTACATGTCTATGATTTATTTTGAATTAACTTTTTATACGGTGTGAGGTTGGGTTCCACATTTATTCTTTTGCATGTGGATGTCTATTTTCCCTTCCCCAGCATCATTTGTTGAAAGAATTGTTCTTGCCTGCATTGAATTGTTCTATCCTCCATTGAATTGTTCTATCCTCCATTGAATTGTTGTATCCTCCATTGAAGCACCTTTGTTGAAAATCAGTCGATCATAAATGTGAGGATTTATTTCTAATCCTATTCCATTGAGATATATATTTTATATATAATATATACCTTTCCTTATGCCGGTACCCTAAGTCTTGATGATTGCAGCTTTGTATAAAGTTTTAAAATCAGGAATTGTGAGTCCTCCAACTTTACTCTTTTTTATTCCAAGATTGTTTTGTCTATTCTGGATGCCTTTCATTTCTGTATGAGTTTTAGGATCAACTTGTCAATTTATGCAAAAAGTCCAGCTGGGATTTTGATAGGGATCACACTGAATCTGGGGACTCTTGTCATCATAACAATATTAAGGCTGCTGATTCATAAACATGGAATATCATTCCATTTCTTTAGGTCTTCTTACATTTTTTTAACAGTGATTTGTTGCCAAGTAGAAGACTTGTACTTTTTTGTTCAATTTATTTCTAAGTATTTTATTTTCAGTGGTATTTTAAGTGGTATTATTTTCTTAAATTTTCCATCTCTCTGCTTATATGTGTTCTTGAATGTTGTCCTTTTTTTGCCCATTAGAGCTCTTAGCAAATTAATTATAGCTATTTTAAATTCCTCATCTGATAATTCCAAAATCTCTGTCATCTCTAAGTCTGGTTCTGGTGCTTGGTTTGTCCCTTCAGACTGTTTTTTGTTTATTTGTTTTAGCATGTATTAACATTTTTGGTTGAAAGTCAGGCATGATATATTGGATAAGAAGAACTGAGGAAATTGGTCTCATACTAATATGAGATTTTATGCTCATCTAGCTAGGAGTTACGCTGTGTTTACTGTTTGCTGTATCTATGATGTTGGAGACTAAAATTTCCTCTAGTGTCCTTATTCTGGTCTCC
Organism: Delphinus delphis; assembly: GCF_949987515.2. Taxonomy (NCBI): domain Eukaryota; kingdom Metazoa; phylum Chordata; class Mammalia; order Artiodactyla; family Delphinidae; genus Delphinus; species Delphinus delphis. Next base: position 52,018,396 of record NC_082698.1, on the reverse strand, counting down.
CCTGTTGTTTTGGGTTTCCCTTCTTTAAATAGAGTCTGAGCCTTGAAGTTCTTTCAGCTCTAATTCCTTATTATTATTTAGGAGCCTTATTGATGTAGTGATAAGGAATGGGGAAGCATTCTATCATCCCATTATCAGGTCTCAAACCCTTAGTGAATCTATATACCTGGGCTGAGACCTTCACAAATACTTCTTAGCATAACCCCTTTCTCTCTGGTGAGACAGAAAGTCTAGAGTGGGATAGAGTTGGTCTTTCATTTCCCAAAGTTTGGTTAGGCTTTAGTAAAAATCAAGTTAGTTAAGCTCTGGTAAAATAATTTTCCTTGACGACATGCTTTTGTTAAGTGTATCTGAGTATATTTCAAAATATTGCACAAGTGGATATTTCTCCCATCTTCACTTTGAGAATATGGTGGGGCTCCTGAAAGTAAAACTCATGAAAGTGTGAGGGAACCACCTAAGGCTGGGCCATTGGGAGTTTTTATTTCTCAGTCTAGTTCCAGCTCCATCTCCACCAATGAGTCAATTCCCCTTTATTTGTTTATAACAGTTGCTAGTTCCAGCAGTGACTTCTTCTCCTAGTATGCTGTGATTCTCTGTAATCGACCGTCTCTCCAATTTTTATGGTGGCCGTTCGCTCTGTGACCTCTATTCTCTGATGGGTCTAAGAAGAGTTATTGGCATTCAGTTTTGAGGACAGAAGAGGGATGACAGCTTCTAAGCTCTTTACATGTTGGATTGGAAGATGGAAGTCCTCGATGGCATTACTTTCTTTATTTCATTTTCAGATTGTTCATTGCTACTGTATAGAAATACAGCTGATTCTTGTATACTAGCATTGTATCCTACAAATTTGCTGAGTTCTTTTTATTAATTCTAATAGGGTTTTGTGGATTCTTTAGGATTTTATATATACAAGATCACACCATCTTCAAATAGTTTTACTTTTTCATTTCCAAACTATATAGCTTATTTAGTTTTTGCCTAATTGCCCAGGCTAGAACCTATAGTATAATGAATAGTAGAGGCGACATCTTGTCTTCGTATTTCTGATCTTAGGAGAAAAGTATTCTGTCTTTAACCATTAACTATGGTGGTGTGGGTTTTTCAGACTGCCCTTGTTTTTCAGTTTTTCAGACTGCCCTTGATCAGTCTGTAGAAGTTTTTCTTTATTCCTAGTTTGTTAAGAGTTTTTATCAGGAACTGATTTATATCAAATGCTTTCCCTATCACCATTGAAATGATTAGGTGTCTTTTACCTTTACTCTAGTAATATGATGTATTATATTGATTGATGTTGGATGTTAGGCCAACCTTAAATTTCTGGGATAAATACAACTTGTTCACACTGTATAATCCTCGTTACATATGCCCAGATTTCATGTCCTAGTATTTTGTTGAGATTTTTTATGTCTATATTCACGAAGAATATTGGCCCACAGATTTTGTTTTATGGGTTTGTTTTTGTTCTCTTCATTATATCTCTCCTTTTTTTGGTATCCAGATAATACTAGCCTCACAGTATGAGTTGAAAAATGATCCTCCCTCACTTCTCCACTTCTTCCACTTTCTCCTCCTCCTCCGTTTTTTTAAGGTTCTGTGAGGACTGGTATTAATTAATCTTAAAACATTTGCTTTTCTTTGTGGGAAGTTTTAAAATGACTAAAATGACTAATTCACTTAGTTGTTATATATCTATTCAGATATTGTATTTCTTCTTGAGTCATTTTCTATAGCTTGTGAATTTGTAGGAATTGGTTTATTTCATCTAGGTTACCTATTTGTTGGCAAAAGTTGTTCATAGAATTTCTTATAATCCTTTTTATTTCTCTAAGGTCGGTAGTGTTGTCTCTTTTAATTCCTGAATTAGTGATTTGTATCTTCTCTCTTGTTTTTTTGATTAGCTTAGTTAAATTTTGTCAATTTTGTTCATCTTCTTGAAGAACCAACTTTCGGTTTTAAGGTTTTTTAATTTTTTTCTACACTCTAATCTCATTTCCAGTCTGAGATTGATTATTTATTTGTTTCTGCTTATTTAACATGCTTTAATTTCCCTACTTTCTTAAGGTGGAAGTTTAGGTTACTGACTTGAGATCTTTCTTCTTTTTTAATATAGGCATTTACACCGATACATTTCTCACTAAGCACTATTTTAACTACATCTCATAATTGTTGGTATGTTGTGTTCTAATTTATCTCAAAATATTTTCTAATTTCCCATGTGATTTTTCCTTTGAACCATTGGGTGTTTAATTTCCACATATTTGTGAACTTCCTAAACGTTTGTCAGCTAATAGTTTTAATTTCATTCCCTTATGATCAGACAGCATACCTTGTATGATTTCAATACTTTTAAATTCATTGATGATTAATTTATGTCCTAACATATGTCTATTCTAGAGAATGTTCCATGTACACTTGAAAAGAATGTTGGCTTTTGTTGAGTGGAATAATCTATAGAAGTCTGTTAGATCTAGTTTGTAGTGTTGTTCAAGTCTTATATTTTCTTATTGATCTTCTGCCTAGTTCCATTCATTATTGAAAGTAGGGGATTGACGTCTCTAACTTAGTGCTGAATCGTAAATTTCTCTCTTTAATTCTGACATTTTTGCTTCATTTATTTCAGGACACTGTTGTTCGGTGCATATATGTTTATAATTGTTATATAATACTGATAGATTAAAGATTTACCATTATACATTTCACTCTTTTTCTTGAGTAATGAGTTTTGTCTTAAAGTCTCTTTTGACTGTTGTTAGTATGTGTGTGTTTATTTTTAGTGGTTGCTCTGAAGATTATAATTAATATTTTAAAGCAATCTAGTTTGTGTTGGTATAAACTTAATTTCAAAGCTCAGCTTCTCACCTCCTTTTGCTATTATTGTCATACAAATTACATATTTTACATTAGTCCATCAACACAGTTCTATAATCATTGTTTGATGCAGTTTTTAAATTAGGTAGGAGAACAAAAGAATTACCAAAAAAAAGTTCTTGTGTACTGTTTTTGATATCTACCTGTGTAGTTTTTTTAATACTGTATTTCTTTGTTTGAGTTTGTGTTCAGTGTCTTTTTTTTCAGGCTGAAGGACTTTATTTATTCATCATCAATCTGTTAGATACCCCTTATTTATTATAAAGCAGGTCAACTAGCAATGATATCTTTCAGGTTTTTGTTTTTGTGGAATGTCTTAATTTCTCCTTAATTTTTTAATGGCCATATGGATGGTTATAGAATTTTTGGTTGGCAGTCTTTTCTTTGAGCACTTTGAGTATATCATCCCACTCTTTATGGTTCTCATGATTAACTATTAATTTTAAGATCCCTTGTGAATGATGGTTCATTTTTTTTTCTTATTACATTCTCTTCGTCTTTGGCTTTTAACAGTGATACATCAAGGTACGAATCTCTTTATGTGTCTCCTACTTGGAGGGTTTTGAGCTTCTGGAAGTGTAAATTGATGTTTTTCATCACATTTGGAACGTTTCAGTTATTATATCTTCAAATATTCTTTTTGCTACATTCTTTGAGTCCTCTGTTCCTAGGGCTTTCATTCATTATGCATATATTCGTGTGCTTCATGGTGTCCCATGGGTCTCTGATGCTCTGTTCATTTTTCTTTATTCTTTTTTCTTTCTGTTCCTCAGACTGGATAATCATCAATGGATTTATCTTCAAGTTTGTTGGTTCTTTCTTCTTACAGTTCAAATATGCTATTGTCCCCCTGTAGTGAATTTTTCATTTCAGGTATTTTCGTTTTTAACTCCAGAATATCTATTTGGTTCCTTTTTATAATTTCTATTATAATTTACTATTAATAATCTTCTCAGCTTGGGGAAATCATTCTCATACTTTGCTTTATTTCTTTAGGCATGGTTTTCTTTAGTTCTTTCAGCATATTTATGATAGCTCATTCAGTGTCTTAGTGATTCCAATATCTGGTCCTCCTCAGGGAGAGTTTCTATTGAGCCACACCCTCACCCATGTTTTGGCCATACTTTCTTGTTTTAGTGTGTATCTAAAACCAAAATGAAACAAAACAAAAAACACTAGACATTTTTAACAATATAGCAATCCTGTAAATCTAATCCCCTTCCTTTTAGCCTTTGTTGTTGCTACTTTTTCTTATTGTTTTTGCTGTTGTTCATGTTTGCTTTTTATTGGCTTTTGTAGACTAATTCTTTATAGTCTGTATTTTTTTTTTTATCTTGTGTGGCCCCTGAATTCTGGATTTATTTATTGGTCACATAATTGTTGGATTATTGATTTCCTTACATTCCTTGCACCAGTACATTTCCCACCCTAAGCCATAAGCTTCTGTGTTTGTGTTGGGGTATGCCTTAAAGATATGTCTGTTTACAAGTCTGCTTTAGCCTTCACTTCTTATTTGTGCAAAAGATCAAAAAAATCAGCCAAGATGAGAGGTTAGGTCTTAGATCTTTCCTGGTTATGTACGCAGCCCTATATGTGCGTGTCTAAATCCCCAAGAATATGTTGGAGGTTTTCAAAGTCTCCCACTTTGAGCTTCCCCATATTTAAGTGTTTGGGCTAGCCTTTTGTTTGCTCCAACTTGTATCACTATCTCAGAAAATTGTCATTTAAATAATTGTTTCTGATTGTTTTCAACAAATACCCAGTGAATAGGGTTTCTCAGTATATAAACTCTGAGTCAGGGAAAATAAAGACCAACCTTATGAATGGAGCTTTTCCGTGAAGAAAAGCCAAAGAGGTCAAATAATGACAATTCTATGGGTTTGGAGCTTTTGCGGAGAGCTCCAAGCCCCTTCAGCCCCTTCCAATGTCTCTGGTGTTGATGTTTTCACAGTTACCATAGTTTTGAGCCTGCTTATTTTCAAGGCTACCATGTAGCTGAAGAGAGGGAAATGGGAATAGAATAAATTAAAACACCACAAAGTTCACTGTTGTTACCAATACTTGTTTATTTTTCTTTTTTTAACATAATTTATTTATTTTTGGCTGCATTGGGTCTTTGTTGCTACACATGGGCTTTCTCTAGTTGTGGCGAGTGGGGGCTACTCTTCATTGTGGTGTGCGGGCTTCTCATTGCGGTGGCTTCTCTTTGTTGTGGGGCACGGGCTTTAGATGCACAGGCTTCAGTTGTTGTGGCACACGGGCTCAGTAGTTGTGGCTTGCAGGCTCTAGAGTGCAGGCTCTGTAGTTGTGGCACACAGGCTCAGTAGTTGTGGCACATGGGCTTAATAGCTCTGTGGCATGTGGGATATTCCCAGACCAGGGCCCAAACCTGTGTCCCCTGCCTTGGCAGGCGGATTCTTAACCACTGTGCCACCAGGGAAGTCCCTGTTTATTTGTCTTGAATAAAAAATTTTCTAGCATTTCTGCAAGCCATTAGTTGATTTCTAGAGTTACAAAAAACTTGATTTTCCAGTGTTTTCATATCTTTTAAGAAGGAGTAGATTTCCAGATATCCTTACTCCACCATACTGGAAGTGCTTCTAAGACTTTATTACCTTGATACCAGCAATCAAGCTGCATTTATAAAAGTGAAATAATTCTTGACCTACATGCAAATCTTAGTTAAATTAAAACATTAAAAAAATACTAATATCTCTTCCTCTCTGACATAATCATTTTAGTATACTGGTATTTATCTTTCTGCTCAAAATGTAATGGGTATTTTTAAAAAGAAATAATAGACAATACATATTATTCTACAACTTGGATTTTTTACATAACAATCATGGACATTCCTCCAGGGATAAATACATTTACCTATATGTATCTCCATATCAAACTCATTCTTCTAATCCCTCCCATAATTCCACAGAATGGATCTGTCATTTCTCTTGTGACCAGATATCTAGGTTTATAGTAATCTTTTTAAACCACTAAAAACAAAACAAGTAGATTTACGTACTACTGCTTTTATTCCTACAGGAACGATTCATTAGCATGGGAATGGTGAATCAAATACATTTGCCAGTTCATACTATGAAAAGTTCCTGAATCTAGTTTTATGCCTTTCTGTAAATCTGATGCTGAAAAAATGTATATCTTTTTAAAATAACATTGTTTTTGGCTAAAAATAAGAGAGACTATTTTCTTATTCATCTCCTTACTGACAGTTTACATTTCTGTTTCAGCCTTCATCTTCCTTACCTGTTCATATCTTACACTCACTTATGATTGACTAGCTTCCTTTTCCTTATCAATTTATAGAAGTGCTAAAAATATTACATAGTCTTTGTCACTACTTCCTTTCCCTTACAGCTTCTCAAATTTCAATCCTGATTTAGATTCTGTAATCCATTCCAGGTTTATACAGAAATCTCATACATATGCTTCTTATGTATTTGATATTTTACTTTTAAATAAAATTATATATTTAGAACTTAGCTTTGTATGTGGTTTGTAGTGGAATTCTAAGCTTTGTTTTCTTTTAGATACCTAGCCAATTATACCCACACTATTTATTAAATATTTTCCACTCTACTGAAACATTACTTTTTTGTACATTAAGTTCTAATATGCATTTGTGTTTATTTCTGGTAATTTTTCTTCCCTTCCTCTTTTGTTCTCTTCTCCTGTGATTTGATGGCTATCTTTAGAGTTGTGTTTGGATTGCTTTTTCTTTTCTGTGTGTATATCTGTTGTAAATTTTTGGTTTACGGTTACCGTGAGGTCTTGATATAACAATCTATATATATACAAGATTGTTTTAAGTTGCTGGCCTCTTAATTTCGAATGCTTTTCCGATATCCTGCATTTGTACTCTCCTCATGATTGCTTGTTTTGATATCATATTTTTGTGTGGATGATTTCGTACCTTTACTATATGTTTGCCTTTACCGGTGAACTTTCCCATTTGTAATTTCCTTGTTCCTAGTTGTGTTTATTTCTGAAATTTCTTTTTGTTTCTTCAGGACTATTAGTCTATTTCTGTGTCAATATGCTATTTTGATTGTACTTGCTCTATGTTTTAAAATCCAGAAAGAAAGGGTGTTTTTCATTTTTATTGTTAAGATTTTCTTGCCTGCTCACGGGTATTTGTTCTTCCATATACATTCTAAAGTCATTTCTTGGGTTTCTTTTTAAATTGAGATTCTGTTTAAAATTGCATTACTCTTATATACTAATATGGGAAAATGATTAATGATATGATGTCTTCTTTGGAAATATGGAATATTCTCTATTTGCTCATTTTTTATAATTTTATATATATATATATATATATATATATATATATATATATATACACACACACACACACATATATATATATATTTTTTTTTTCTTCCCCCGGCGGTACTTGGGCCTCTCACTGTTGTGGCCGCTCCCATTGCGGAGCACAGGCTCCGGACACGCAGGCTCAGCGGCCATGGCTCACGGGCGCAGCCGCTCTGCGGCATGTGGGATCTTCCCGGACTGGGGCACGAACCCGTGTCCCCTGCATCGGCAGGTGGACTCTCAACTACTGCGCCACCAGGGAAGCCCTAATATATTTTATCATTTAAAAATTATGTTCAACTTTTTAAATTAAATTTATTCTTATTTTTTTGAGAGCAGAATCACTATTTTAAATGAAGTTTCCTTCGCTATATATAATTTACACAATTTACCAAATTCTCTTAGGAATTTTAAAACTCTTTAGTAATCTCTGGGTTTTTCTAGGTGAATTATAATATCTATAAATAAAATTTACTCGTCCTATGAGATATTCTTATTAATTTACCTGTCCTGTTGTATTAAAATTCTTAAGGCAATACTAAGTGTTAACTGAGAGTTGGCATCTCTGCCCTGTTTGTCATGTTAGAGTTTTATTAAATTTCTGTTTTACCCTGTTTTAATTAAAGACAATTTCTAATTTTATCAGTTGCCTATTGGTTGTTCTTGCTTAATATGTTTACTTACCTAATTTTGGCTTTAGATTTCACAAGGTTGAATCAACCTTGTGTGCTTGGAATAAGATATATTTTGTCATGGTGTTGTATTCTTTTGATACACTAGTGGATTCACTTTGCATGTATTTTATTTTGTATTTGGTGTTCGTGTATACAAGGAATTGGTATATGGTTTTTTTGTATTATGTTTATTTAGTTTTGGATATGAGGGATTTATTTTTATGTTTCATAAAGTAATTTTCACAGCTTTGTGTATTCAGTTGTTTCATATTATTTACATAAATAGATGTAATCTCTCATATTAAGGTTAGTAGAATGCATCTGGAAAACCTTCTGGGTCATGAGCCACTTTATAATGGCAGATAGTTTTAATTCTATTTCTCATCTTTTCTATGATCATTGGGCTCTTCAGGTTCTCTACCTTTTGGCAGTCAATTTGGGAACACTATAATCTGTTGAGAATCATTTTCTTCCTCTAGATTTTCTAAATTTATGCTACCAAATTTGCCCATACAGTTTTTGTAATTTTTATAAATATCTCCTCTATGCATCTTGTTACATCTCTTTTAACATACATAATACACATTTTTGCTTCTTCCATTTAAAAAAATCAATCTGTCTAGGAGTTTACCTGTTTCATTATTTTCTCAAACAGTCCCCTTTCAGTTTTATTTTATTTTATGCTATAATCTTGGCTTTTTATTTCATTAATGATAGTTTTTCGTTTCCTAATTATCCTTACTGTTTTACTATGTTTTATTTTAATGCTTTCTATGTCTCAGAGGTTTTAGAGTGAAACATGTTCATTAAAATAATTGGGATTTAGAGGCAATTATGTGTGACTGATATCTTTATCTGTAATCTTGCTCAGAAATAACTTTATGGAATTTTTGTGGAGATGCTACCTTTTCCCTAAATGCTTGAATCAGCTTTGAACCAATGAAATCCACTTACCTTAATCCAGATGACTGCAAGAGGATAGTTCCCTCGGCAAATGATTGTAATTATTGCATCTGCAGTTATAGAATTAATGTGGTAAACACTTAACACAAGAGATCATATATTAGCTTGCAGTAAGCAATTTGGTTTTCCATATTGTCTCACGCTAATTATTAAGCCTCTGTTGCAAATGTATTTTAAATTTCAAGAGTGATTAAAGTGGCATTTTTATTGTTTACTGTGGTCATTGCTGACTAGAGTAAATTGCTTGCTGACTCAGCTTAAATATAGAACGTGCATACATATTCTGGATTTCTTCCCAGAAAGGAATGTGACTTCAGGTCATATAAATGCAGAACAAGTCCCTTTGGATTTAGAAATTTGTGAATTTCCTTAGGCACAGCAGATTAGCAGTTAATCTTTCTTCCTTAGCAAGGTTTAAACCTGGGGCAATTTTGTAGACTCTCAGAATTGTTATTTTTATCTGGACACTGGTTATTTTGCTGGAGACCAAGAAATAAGGATGACAAAAGAATGCTTGGCTGGCATTAAGGAGAGGAATAGATGAGAATTTTAAAAAACAAAAGAATAAATTATATAAGGTTTATCTTATTGAATATTTGCGCATCTGATAGTCAGGTGGAAGCAATAAACCATTAATGCACATGGAAAGGTTTTCAGAGAAAATGGTGTTGGTAGCAGATTCCTCTCAAGGTACCTGTGGTTGAAGGAGAATGATTTGTTAGTCACTGGACTGCAGTAGAAACAATACTGGATTTGGTGTCAAATCTAGGCCCTGCTATTTAGTATTTCTGTGAACTTGATAGTCCCTTAGCCTCTCTGAACATCCAATTCCACAGGTATAAAATGTTTTATAAATGTCAGGGGACAGTTGATTGACTCTCATGGTTCTGCAGGGAAAATGAGCAGGTCTTAACTTCAGTGAAACTGGGTGTCCTAATACCATGTGATTTGGAGGAGGATCCTGGCAAGACTTTATCAAGAAGAAATGATACTGTTGAAATGTCCATATTACCCAAAGTGATCTACATATTCAACACAATTACTATCAAAATTCCAATGTCATTCTTTATAAAAATAGAAAAAAACAATCCTAAAATTCACATGGGATCACAAAAGGCCATGAATAGCCAAAGTAATCTTGAGCAAGAAGAACATGCTAGAGCCATCACACTTTTTGATTTCAAAGTAGCACAGTAGAAAAAAAAGACATGGGGAAAGCCTCTTGATGTTGGTCTTGACAGTGATTTTTTGCATATGACACGAAAGCAAAGACAGCAAAAGCAAAAAATAGACAAGTAGGATTGCATCAAACTAAAAAGCAAAAGAAATGATTAACAGCAAAAGAAATGATTAACAGAGTGAAAAGGCAACCTATGGAATGAGAGAAAAAATTGGCAAACCATATGTCTGATAAGGGGTTAATATCCAAAATATTAAGGAACTCCTACAACTCAATAGCAAGAAAACAAAAAAAAAGATTTGAAAATGATAAAAAAAATGGGCAAATGACTTTAGACATTTCTCAAAAGAAGACATACAAGTGGTCAAGAGGTATATGGAAAGGTGCTTAGCATCATTAATCATCAGGGAAATGCAAATCAAAACTACAGTGAGCTATCATCTCACATATTAGAATGACTGTTCACAAAAAGATGAAAGACGGGTGTTAGTGAGTATGTGGAGAAAAGGGAACCCTTGTACGCTGTCGGTGGGAATGTAAATTGGTACAGCCTTTATGGAAAACAGTATGGAATTTCCTCAAAAATAGAACTATCATATGATCCAGCAATTCCACTTCTGTGTATATATCCAGAGAAATTGTAAACAGGATCTTGAAGTGATAATCTTCACTCTCATGTTCGTTGCAGTATTATTCACAATAGCTAAGACATGGAAACAACCTAAATGTTGGTTAACAGATGAATGAATAAAGGAAAATGTGATACATATATATACATATATATATACACACATGTATATCTGACATATACACATATACCTATAATGGAATATTATTCAGCCTTAGCGAAGAAGAAAATTCTGATGTTTGTGACATCACGGATAAACATGGAAGACATTATACTAAGTGAAATAAGTCAGACATAGGCAGATACTGCATGCTTTCACTTATATGTGGAATGTCAAACAGTCAGTCTCATAGAAGTGGAAGTAGAATGGTGGTTGCCAGTGGCTGAGGATGTAGTGAAAATGGGGAGAAGATGGTCAAGGGGCACAAAGTTTCAGTTATGCAAGATGAATTAGTTCTGGAGATCTAATGTACAGCGATGTGACTATAGTTAACAATATTGAATTGTATACTTGAAATTTGATAAAAGGGTAGATCTTAGGTGTTCTCATCATGAAAGAAAGAGATAATTATGTGAGGTAATTGATATGTTAATTAGCTTAATTATGGTGATTATTTCACCAGACCTATGTATACCAGAACATCAACTGTATGACTTAAATATAATTTTTGTTTGCCAATCTCAGTATAACTGGAGAGGGAAGAAGCATAAAATTCATAGTTTACAGCTCAATAAGTATTTAAATATAAAAATAGCCTATTTCTTTTTAAAAATAAAAATCAGTTAATAGTGTTAGTAAAAAAAAAAAAGAAAGAAAGAAAAAAAGAGAGATTGAACTCAGTACCAGATGGAGAAAACCAAATGTGATGTTTTCATAACAGAAGAAAATGAAGAAAGGAATTAAGTTATTTTGGTATTTCTAAGAAAAAGGAAAGGCTTCACCATTTTCTCAGGATCACACACAGCCAATAGTCAGGACTGACCACACAATCCAATGAAGCTCTCATACTAAACTTTGAGGATATTTGCAAATTTCATCGAAGGATGCCTGGCATAAGAGTAGAGTTCTTATCCTTACAATATTCTTCTCTTTCCTAGTTGGAGAATTTAGCTCTAATACCTCTTATACTGGGATTGCTGTTGTCTTGTAGACAAATGACTCTCTTCTTTGGACCCCCATTTCCGCATTTGTAACAACATGGTGATGACACCTCCTTGTTAGTCAAAGTGAGAATGATATGAGATCATGTGTTTACATTCCCTAACCTGCTGCCAGCATTAGTACATGATTGATGCCTGTGAATTACCTTTTCTTGTCTACTTGTTACGTTTTTGTCAGGCATTCATTCAGCAAATACTGACACTGACTCAATGGTAGAGACAGTGCTAAATGCTACAATATGCAACAAGAACCTTTGTTTCAGAATTGTGGAGTTACAGGTGAGGTGTAGACATCAATCCAACAGTCATGTGAATAAATATAATTACAAACTGAAATGTGGGTTATGAAGAACTGATAGAAGATGCTAGGACCTGCTATTAGGAGCTAAGGATGGCTTCACAGAGAAATAACATTGAGCAGATCTCAAATGTTAGTATGCATTAACTTGGCAAAGGATGGGTATGGAGTAGAGAGAGGATTTCCAGGTAGGAGCAGTAGTAGGGCATAGGACTAGATTCAGGAGGGATCATGGTAAATTTGAGTTGCTGAGGAACTTCAGGGTGGTTGGAATTCACAGAATTGGGAGGGTGGTGTAGCACAGTCTCCATGCTCTTTGGTTTTGCTGTGGTTTCAAAGCTCAGTGTTACCTGTTTAAAAAAAAAAAAATTGTCAGAGTCTTCAGATTATGAGGTTCAATAGCCAGAAGTCATTATATCGGAAACAGAGAAAAAAAGCATCACCAAGTATCAAAGATTTTATTTCTTTGTGAATTTCCTATGAAATCAGACACACCTAGGAGGGATGTGCATAGAAGTTGCTTCGAAGCAACGTCTAACAGGTGTATTTTTGCCAGCTGGATTTTGGTGTTCTAGGCTGAACGAGAAGTTGATAAAAATTAGGCTTAGTGTAGGTCTTTCTTCACAGGAAGACAAGTCACTAGAATAATAAATCAGCTGTGGAGCCTTCACCTGTTGAAATCTCTTTGACGTTTACATATCTCCCTGACATTTACATTGGAATACGATACTCAGAAAGTTGAGGGTATAGATTACAGGGTGAGCCTCAAACACCGTGTTTATAAACCTGAGAGGAGAGAGGTGTGGGGGCGGGAGAAAGAGAGAGAACTCACCTTGGATAATATCTGTGATGTTCGGATTCAGTGGGTGCTCTTGGGTTTTCCCTCCTCTATGATATCCCACTTGACATATCACTACTACAAGTGATGAAGTGATGAATAACTTGGGATGAAACTACCAGCTTGGGTAAATTGAGTTGTCATTCATGTAATAAATATTTATTGGATAGCTCTATTGTTCTAAGTGGTTAAAAAAAAAGAAGAATTATATTTCTTACCTTTAAGAGTTCATGATCCATTGAAATACTAGGCATACGAACAATTATAATTGTGTTGATTATGAGTTTTTGATAACATCCAATGCCATGCACTTTGATTAGTGACTTATACTCATTCTCTCATCAATCCTTTTAACAACCAGGTTTTAGGTAGGATCACCAAGACTCCAAGGTCTTTAGTAACTTGGCCAAGTATCCACAGTTCATAAGTGGCAAGCCTAGGATTAAACTTAGTTTTCTCTTCTCCTACAACTCATGCTCTTAACCACCACTCTGTATTATTTCAGAAGAATAATTATAGAAGCATATGCAAAAATTTAAGGGAGGCTCTAGGAAGGATTATGTGATTCTGACTGGAAAAACCAAATAGGCTTCAGGAAGAGGTGATGTCTGAGCTCTGGCTTACTGCTCTTGATCTGGGCCAATTGTCTTCAACTCCTGGAGGACCACTGTGATGTTAAAAATATAGCCTCCATCCATGGTGGTTTCGTTATGAAGGAATGTAAGGAGTGAATCGGTCATCTTTGGAAGCTAATCACGGACACATTCATTATCTTAAAAACTGATGAGTAAAAGGAAAGAATCAAGCATCAATGTACCTTTTTCTATATTAAAGTATTCTACCTCATAAATGAAAGAAGAAATAACAGAATAACACCATTTTGACATGTATATTAAATTAACATGTACCTTGCCTCAAAAAGCTATTCTTATGTGACTGAATAAACAAGAAGTTCAGAGGAATGAATGAGCAACAATCTGGGGGATGAGGCAATTGACAAATAACAAATATATAATTTTAACTTGTGACTAGTACTGCACAGAAGATGAGCTGATAGCAAATGATAAGGTGTGGGTAGTGGCGGAGACGAAGGGAGAGGCTTACCTGGATAGGATGTGCTGGACAGGCCTTTCTGATGAAAATGAACCAACGAGAAGTCACTGTGCATGTAAAGAGCTACTGAGAAACTTTCCAAGGCAGAAGGAAAGACAAGGTGTGAAAATCCGAAGGCATGTTCAGAACATGGCAGCAGAAAAGTTATTATTGAAAAGATATTGTCAAAAACAAAAGAGAATTGGAAGAATTACCTCTGTTTTCATGTATCTTAGTCCCTTTCCCTTCAAAGATTTAGAATGAAGAGGGCGACTAACAAAGATGGATTTGCATAAGCAGTGACCTGAATGCATGTAATATGTGAAATAATAAAGGCTATGTAGACTGGTCAAATAAGAAGAATAAAGTATCTAATTTAGTTTCAAAAGCCATGCTACAGGGACAGTTGAGAAGGTAATTAGTATTATCTATCTCACTCCAACAAACAATACACTTCGAAGGTCTAAGTTCCCTCTCTTTTTTTTAACATCTTTACTGGAGTATAATTGCTTTACAACGTTGTGTTAGTTTCTTCTGTATAACAAAGTGAATCAGCTATATGTATACATATATCCCCATATCCCCTCCCTCTTGCATCCCCCTCCCACTCCTCTAGGTGGTCAGAAAGCACCAAGCCGATCTCCCTGTGCTATGCGGCTACTTCCCACTAGCTATCTATTTTACGTTTGGTAGTGTATATATGTCCATGCCACTCTCTCACTTTGTCCCAGCTTACCCTTCCCCCTCCCCATATCCTCAAGTCCATGCTCTAGTAGGTCTGTGTCTTTATTCCCGTCTTACCCCTAGGTTCTTCATGACCTTTTTTTTTTCTTAGATTCCATATATATGTGTAAGCATACGGTATTTGTTTTTCTCTTTCTGACTTACTTCACTGTACGACAGACTCTAGGTCCATCCGCCTCATTACAAATAGCTCAATTTAGTTTCTTTTTATGGATGAGTAATATTCCATTGTTTATATGTGCCACATCTTCTTTATCCATTCATCTCGATGGACACTTAGGTTGCTTCCATGTCCTGGCTATTGTAAATAGAGCTGCAATGAACATTTTGGTACATGACTCTTTTTGAATTATGGTTTTCTTAGGATATATGCCTAGTAGTGGGATTGTATCTTCGTATTCTGTGTGACACTAAGCAGAGTTGTATTGTTCTCTAAATAGTTGTTGAGTTGAAAATTACAAAAATGTAATTGAATTTTGAAGATGTCTATGACCTCTGTGTGTCAGGAGAGCTTAAGGTTCTTCTAAATATGGTCCTCTAATGGGCAGAGAATTGTTCAGTGAATATCAGAACACTCCAAGGCCTTCTGTTATGCAGAACATGAATGACTCGTCCTCTTGTCACTGAGTCCTCTATACTCCCACTTGGTGCAGTACTTAGCCAGTTACTAGATATAATTCTATTGTGTCTTTTAAGTGCAGCTTGATGATAAGGTAAGGTTTCTTTGAGGGATAGATGGTATTCATAACAGCATTTCTTTTAGCCCTAAATAGAAGGAGATGGTCTAATTTCCCTGAGAAATTTCCCATGAAATTTGCTTCAATAGGAAAGGTGGAGCTGCAGAGGAATTACAGTCAGTGTTTGGGAGTATCCACAGCCAATATCATCATAATCTAATATTGAAGAGATTTCTTTTTTTAATTAATTAATTTATTTCTGGCTGCGTTGGGTCTTTGTTGCTGCGCACGGGCTTTCTCTAGTTGTGGCAAGTGGGGGCTACTCTTCACTGCGGTGCGCGGGCTTCTCATTGTGGTGGCTTCTCTTGTTGCAGAGCACGGGCTCCAAGCACATGGGCTCAGTAGTTGTGTCACGTGGTCTCAGTAGTTGTGGCTCATGGGCTCTAGAGTGCAGGCTCAGTAGTTGGGGCGCACGGGCTTAGTTGCTCCGCAGCATGTGGGATCTTCCCGGACCAGGGCTCGAACCCACGTGCCCTGCATTGTCAGGCGGATTCTTAATGACTGTGCCACCAGGGAAGTCCCGAAAAGATTTCTGAAATTTAACAAGTGAACTGTATATTGTGTGCTGTGATTTTCCTAGAGAGGGATGTAGTGTTCAGTATTTTCCAAGAAATAGTCCCCTTTCTTTGTGCAGCCTCTGCAGAAAAGCTGCAGTTTAACTAGGAAGAAAACAGGAAAAAGGAACCCTGTTTGGACTGAGTTATAAGATGTGTATTTTAAAAATATTTTTTAAAATTCTGCATATTCAATTCTTCACATCCATCTACAGAGTGTTTCCTGTGAACCAGGAACCGAGTATGCTACAGTGAGCAGTTAGGGTCTTTGCCTTTGAGGGGCTCACATCTTTAGATGTTAATGTACTTCGGTGGTTGTTATAAATTTACTTTTTAAAGAAGATACACATGAAGAGATTTAAAATTTGTGTTCAAGGCACCCAAATCCTGCTTCTCTGCTACAGATGGCTGCTCGTTTTCCCAGTTACTCTGGGTTAGAATGATTTCACCTTCATCACAGAAGTGATTCCTGCTGGGTCCTGTTAATGATAACTTTTTACAAAACTGAGATAAAATTGACATGTAACACTGTGTAAGTTTAAGGTATACATCATATTGATCTGATACACTTGTATTTTGCAATACGATAGCCATGTAGCCTTAGCTAACACCTCTATCAGATTACATAATCTTTGTGTGTGGGAGGGGGTGGGAATAATGAAGATCTAGTCTCTTAGCAAATTTGATGTTTATAATACAGTACTGTTGTCTGTAATCAATACACTGTGCATTAGATCTCTGGACTTACTTATCTACTAGTTTCAGGTTTGTACTTTTTTTTTTTTTTTTTTTTTTTTTGCTGTACATGGGCCTCTCACTGCTGTGGCCTCTCCCGTTGCGGAGCACAAGTTCCGGACGCGCAGGCTCAGCGGCCACGGCTCACAGGCCCAGCCGCTCTGCGGCATGTGGGATCTTCCCGGACCGGGGCACAAACCCGGGTCTGCTGCATCAGCAGGTGGACTCTCAACCACTGCGCCAGCAGGGAAGCCCCCCAAGTTTGTACTCTTAACTAGCATCTTTCCTATTCCTCCACCTGCCAGCCCCTTGGGAACCACTATTTTACTCTTTGTTTTTTATGAGTTCAGCTATTCTAGATTCATATATAAGTGATATCATACAATATTTTAATGGTGACTTAAAAAAAAGTTTTGTTCAACTTGTATTACACTGTACTATATATATATATATATATATATATGTATGTATGTATGTATGTATGTTTCCAAATTGTACCATCAAAGGAACCAAAACTCTATTAAACTCTAGTGTCTGCCCCTAAGGTCAACTGTCAAGCCTTAGCTCTGTAGTTTCTCAAGAGTAATACGAGCCATGCTGTGTCATTCACTGTGTAATTACCTTTCACCCTGAATCAGTAGGGAAAATAGCAAGAGAGTGAGGAGCCCTGGAATGCTGCAGCCAGCAGCCTCCTTATCCTGTTCCCAAGCACAGACCCTTCCTGAGACCGGGGCAGCTGAGAAGGAGATGGAACCATCTGGATCATGAGCTGCTGTTTGGAGTAGCACTCCCAGGGGATATTGTAAGCTGGAGCCAGGCAGCGGGCAACTGCCCTGGGAGTAGAGGAAGGTTTCTCAGAGGAGATGTGAGTTGAACTCGGGTCCCAGAAATGGGAATGATTGTCTAGTGGACATTCTGCAAGGACAGGAAGTGAGCTGACAGATATCAAGAAGAGCTCGTGAGATCTTGAGAAGTAAGGCCAGAGTTTTATCATCCTTGCTGCCTTGCACTGGCACAGGGCCCGGAACATAGTGAGTCTCTCCTTTTTACTGGCCATGTGAATGATTGCAAGAAAGCCTAAATGAAAAAGAAACCTCGTTTTCCAAGATGAGATCGTCTTTGCATTTTCCCCAGCTTGGGGCTGGTCCAGCTCTCCAGATTGCTGTGGATACTAAGGAAGAAAATAAGAGATTAGTAAATGCAATCAATAACAAAGAGTGAATAGCAGGGAGTCTGGTGGGTCAGTCTGTGAAGGCATTTGTGCCTTCTTGCGTTCATCTCAGTTAGGAGGGACTTGAGTGGCCCAAAGAAACCCAGTCCCAAGGAGTCACATTTTCAGCACATCAGGAGCTCCTCACACTAGATCACATAACACATGAGTTGTCTTGTCCCAGGCTCCCATTTCTTCCCCAGATTCTTTCAGGATAAAGCCTGCTCCACTCATTGTATTTGCTCATTCACATGTATTTTTTTGCGTGTCCTCTCTCTATCAAAGACTGTGTAAATGGTGGAGATTAAAATAGTAAGTAAGGAAGGGTTATAAGAACTCATGATCTGGTGAGACAGAGAGGGACACACAGCAGAGAATTGCCTGGAGGCATGATACATAGAATAGCGATTCTTCACACCAGTTAGAGCAGAACTGAGCCTCTGATTTCCTGGACTCGGTGCTAGAGATGAGCTTGGAAAGAAGCTCTGTGAAACTGGTTTCTGTGTATTGTTGTTGTTGTTGTTTGTTTAACAGCAACAGCTCTGCAAAAAGCTGCACGAAAAAGGATGGAGGGGTCTGTAGGCAAATCAGTTGGAGAAACACTGAATATTACACCCCTTTCTACTAAGTTAAAAAAATATACATTAACACACTACAAGTTCTCAGAAATCCTGCAGTACATAAACCTACTTCAGCACCTTCAAGGATGTTTTTCTTTAGGGAATGCTGGTCTGTATCATCCGGAGGGCTTTCCTTAGTTGTTGAGGGTATGTCACAGGCATAGCGGGAACAGAAAAGACTTTTAATAGAGTCTAAGTCAGAGCATCTCCCAGATGGAACCAACCTCAGCTGTCATTTTGGCCAACTTTCCAGCCAGCCAACCAGTTAAAGACTCAACACGGTGGCCCTGGCAGCTGGCTACCCAGCTTTTCCTTGATGGGAACCTCAGTTCATTACATGTTAAACTAAAACTTATAATCCCTGATTTCTCTCCTGGATGTTGTCTTCTGAAGAAATCTGCCCAATACTCTCTTCCAGAGGAGATATGAAAGCATTCATCAAGTCTCTTCTTGCCATGTCTTCTCAGAACCTTGACTCTTTAAGACCCATTACTGCTGTAGAGTCAAATTTTTCTCATCCTCTGCTTAGGTAGATTTTTAAAAATGCACTTGGGCTTCCCTGGTGGCGCAGTGGTTGAGAGTCCGCCTCCCGATGCAGGGGACACGGGTTCGTGCCCCGGTCCGGGAAGATCCCACATGCCGTGGAGCAGCTGGGCCCGTGAGCCATGGCCGCTGAGCCTGCATGTCCGGAGCCTGTGCTCCGCAACGGGAGAGGCCACGACAGTGAGAGGCCTGCGTACAGCAAAAAAAAAAAAAAAAAAAAAAGCACTTTAAATGCATTTATTGATTGAATAATTAGTGTGGATTTAATTTGGTCAGTACAAAGTCATTTGTCAAGTTTTATTAGCATTGCCTTTTTTTTTTTTTTTTGGTAAAACTTATACAATCCAACAGAGATCATTACGTAATGGCAGCCTAAGAAAGTACTCACCAGGTGAACTGCCACAGCTGAGGGCGTTGCTTTCCATAGTCACTCTGTTAGAGAACATGACTCTGTGTTTATCTCTGTGTTTTCTCCAGTGTTGAACTCAACACTATCTTTAAATTGGTATCCAAGTTATTTTTTTATTATAAGCCTTATCAACCATGCTAACTGCACAGTTACTGATGAGCTCTTTCTTCCTTGAACAGAAAGAATAGCAATATAGTAGCCAGCAATTTTATACTATTTACTATGTGCCAGACAGTGTTCTAAGTGCTGTAAACAATTTAGCTCATGCAATTCTCTGGACAACTCTGTAGGAAGATGAAATTTTTATCTCTATTTTGTAGAAGAGAAACTGAGATGCAGAGTTTAAATAACTTGCCCAGATGGCTCAAAAGGCAAGGACTGGAGCTTGGATTTGAACCCACACAGTCTTGCTCCGGAGTACATGTTCCTAAGTTATATAATATTACTTGTCTTGGTTGAATTAATATAGACTTGATCCCAGAAGGGGCCTACCACAATTTATTTGATTGTCAAACATTTAAAGAAATGAAGGATCACCTGTGAATGTGAGAAGTAGAGTGAATTCATGTAAGCAAATGTTAACATTAGAACATTTACCTGATAAAAGCAAACGATTTGGCAAAAACCCAGGAGTGGTGGCATGGGGAGCTGGGTTGTTTGTTTCCCATTTCACAAAATAGAGCAGCCAACCTTGTGCTTGTCTCAACAAGTAGTTTGTTTAACTTCTCAGAGGAATAACAGTGAATGTAAATAAAATCAATAACAACTACTGAATAATCTTAACAGGTGATGTATATCAGCTTTCCTCTGTGTGCCTCAGCTTGTCTGTTTTATTTCAAGATACTGCATGCATGATTTCTCACTTGCGTTCTGAGCTGTAGTGTGCTTCAGTAACATATGCACCAAACATTTTGAAAGTCTGCCCCAAGAGGCAAAGACCGCTTGAATTATACATTGCCTTGCAAGGTGATGACAGCTTAGACCTGTGTGCATGGTTGTCTGAAGAATTCTATCCAGGCCTGCAAAAAAACATTTTTTAAGTAATTTAAAGAGAGTTCTTTGTGTTTGACAATTCAGAACAAAAAACATTAGTCCTATGAAATGTTACAGTGGGCAAGTAGGGTCCACACCTTCTTTATTCAGTATCCGGCATGACTTCTGCTAATGTTTTGCCCACCAAACCTGTGAGTGTCCCCAGATCTAAGATGTTTTGCTAAAATCAGAGTTGTTATCCTTGCTGATGTTTCATAATCCTATTTATGGCCCAGCCACAGTGGAAGTAATTATTAGTATTCGAAGCCTTGTTCTATAAACTTGTAATGGTGTGTTTCATTGTTTGTGGCGTTAGCCTTGGGATGTTAGACATAACTCTGTTTAAGGCTATGAAGTCAGGCTGTCCATCCAGAACATGACAGATTATATATTTACTACATCTGCTGAATCAGCTGGGTTTGTGCCATGAATACCACATGCTCATTTGCAGAACTCAATGGGCTTCTCAGTGAACATCGATATAGGCTTTGACTTGTAATGTTTAGAACACAGTTTATTTAATTTTCCTCGGTTTAATTTATCCCTTATGGTTTCTGTTACGTGTAACATGTATTTTGCTTTATAGGTTGAAACTCCAATTTGTGTTTACCATGGTATAATATCTTTTTTTCACCTTGGTTGGGGAAATCCAAACAACTGTTTTATCTATTAGAGGCTGAGATAACACATTTCATAAAGCAGGATCAAAACATGTTCGTGGTCAGCTGTCCTATTGTGTGTGTGTGATTTTTTTCTGCCACAGTTGGAGTTCTACACCCCTTATAATAAGCACATGTGTTAGTTATGAAAGTGCCTTGATTGAAGAACCGGTTTCCTTTTATCTTTGCCTCTGCCGTATTGATCATGTATCTTTCACGTCTCCCTGATTATCAACATCCATTGGCAAATGATGAGGAGAAAATGTGGAAGATCTTATGGGCCAGGTTTGTAGAGGATGTCCATTCCTTTTCATTGGCCAGAGGGGTTCTCGCTAATGTAGTTCCTGGCTTAGGGATGTTCAAGCAGAATTCTATAGTGTAAAAGAGGAGTGTGAATCTTCGTAGACACCATCTCTACTACACTATATGATATTAGAGAGCCTCTCTGAGCCTCAGTTTCTCATATTTAAAATGAAGAAAATGTAACTACCTCACAGATATCATTAGGTGGAATTATGTACCTAAAAATAACATGTGAACTGTAAAATGGCACACAGGTTTATAGTATTTTAATGTTATAATTATTATTAATGCTATTAGTGTGAAAAAGTTTTATTTATCTTACCCTAGCCTAGAGAATGGAGAATGCTGGGAGCTAGCCCATATGATAAACATAGTGTCTTTATTTTCAGAATTTTCTTGAGAGGTTCTTTCATGTGTGCACAGGGTATGCCAACATAGCTCACAGAGTCAAATATTACAGGTAAGAAGGAAGAGTGTAGGCAAACCAGTATGGTTGGTTACCATATCTACAAATCAATTTTGATCCCTTCCTAGAATAGTTTCTGTAATCATTGCATTAATTCAATGGTAAAAATTACAAACCAAAAAAAACCCCCCAAAACCCTAAATTAAGCATCACACAAAATTGCCTTCAAATAACAATAGCTCCATGTGAAATGAAACCACTGTGTAACATATAAATGACACCTGGCTTCTGTGCTGTGGCAATGCATGTAGGTTAAAAGCAGGAGGCTTTGAGGTCAGAGAAACCTAGTTTGAACTTGACTCTGCATTAACCACTTGCATGAATCTCAGGAAGTTAACTGTCCGGTCCTCTGTTTTCTCATTTATTTAACAGAAGGTTAAAAACTCAAATAGTTTTGGGCTTCCCTGGTGGCGCAGTGGTTGGGAGTCTGCCTGCCGATGCAGGGGACGCGGGTTCGTGCCCCGGTCTGGGAAGATCCCACGTGCCGCGGAGCGGCTGGGCCCGTGAGCCGTGGCCGCTGGGCCTGTGCGTCGGAGCCTGTGCTCTGCAGCGGGAGAGGCCACAACAGTGAGAGGCCCGCATAACGCAAAAAAAAAAAAAAAACCAAAAAAAAAAACCCTCAAATAGTTTTGATAAGAATTGGATTTGATGATAAAATGTGAGCTGCAAGGGAGGGTCACTGTGGGATTTCTCTGCGTTCTTGCCATTGTCATAGCCGTACTCATCACAGAAATGCTATAGACCTCTAAAGTCACACAGCTGGCTAGTAATAAAACTGGGACTGGAACCCAGGACTGTCTGAAGCCAAAGCTCATTCCCATAATCGCTACATTTTACTGCCTTTCTGGCCTTGGCACTATGCCTGGCCCATGGTAATTGCTCAGTAGATCACAGTGATTACCGTTATCTTTCGTGTCTGTGTCGCAAGGCAGTTGGTAGGTGATAGTAGGTTTTCCATTCCTTGGTGATCCAGGTATTAGGTATGAGTATTCCCCCAGTGCGAGTGGATCCTTGACAGCTCCACACCCTTTGAGATCATGGCTCGTCTGTGACCTTCTCTTCAATGATACAGACTCCTGACGGAGGCAAATCAAGGAAATCGCATTTCGTAGATATGCATAGAGAGCTATGTGCTACATCCTTCAACTGTATTGTGTATTTTCATGTACTTGTAATAGTTAGTTTTGTTTTTCTGATTGTGAAGTTTGGATAGTGAGATACCTCCCTTTGTAAAATTGATTATGAGGAAGAATAAAACAACAGACAAGAGCACTTTGGAAACAAAGAATGGAGGGTAGTATCTGCTATCCAAATATTCAGAAAGCTAAAAAATGAAAATCCTGCCAAGGTAATTAAAAAAATAGATCAAGGAGACAGAATACGAAGCCTCAAGTATAAAATATAATGTATTATTAAGGTGGTTTTTCCAGTCAGTGACGAAAGAATCAATCACTTGATATATGCTGCACGGCCATTCAGATGAAAAAAAAAAAGTTAGGTCTTTTTTTCATCTCACATCATTCAGGAAACACAATTTCAGATGGATTAAGCATTTAAATGAATAACGTGAAACTACAGAGGAAGCAGAAAACACAGGTAAATATCTCTTTGATCTCAGGGAAGGAAAACGGTATTGTAAACAAAAAAGTAATGAAAGGAACTATAGAGGCAGGTTGTATACTTGGGTACTTCAATATTAAAAGAAATCTGTATGTCAGGAGACACATTAAACAAAACTTGAAAGGCAAACACAAAAATTGGGGAAAACATTTGCAACATACCCTTCATCTAATTTTCACAGTATTCCTGTGAGGTAGATAATATTATCTACATTTATACATGACAGAATTGAGACCCAGACACTTTAAGTAATTTAGTAACTTGCCCAATATCCCTCAGCTAACAAGTTGGGGGACTCGAACTTGAATGCTTGAAAACTGAACTCTGACAGCTCTTCACCTCACCAACTAAGAAAATAGCCAGGAGACATAGTGATCAGAAAAATGCCTAATAGAAGAATCAGAGCCTTACTAGAGGAGCTGAACAGAGGAATCAGTTTGGTGAAGAGAAAATTACAGTCTATTGTGATTTGCTTTAATAGATGCACGGAAGCTATGTATAAGGAATGGTTACTTCACTTGGGGGTGATTTCAAACAGATCTTAATACTATCTAGATTCTTGAAAAATAAGTAGGATTCTAGGTACCCATGATGGTCAAAGGTATGCTAGCGAGAAGAAATGATACACTCCACAGCACAGACTCCTGACACAGCTAGCTGGCTGGGGAGGAGGGTTAGCATAGGTTGTCTGCAAAGATATAGAGGCTGGTGAGGAATGTAAGTCACATAGATGGAGCCATATGAAATTGCTGATACTTGACCATGTTTGACCATTTCACCATTTCACATGATTCAAGCTAGTATTTGTGTACCCACCCCATAAACCAGTAGTTACATGAGAAAGAGCAGGGGGAACTTCTTTTACTCTATTTTGGCAACACTGGGCACAGTGCTTGGTGCATAGCTGATCTTGAATACTATTATATGAAAGTGTTTAATAGACTATGAAGCCCTATTCAAATGTAAGAGATTGCGGTTGTAAAACAGTCAAGCATATCACAGATCTTAGCATTAAAATATGACCTGTCTTTAGATGCTGAGGTGGAGATGAAGAAAGGGGAACCAACATGAGACTTTGCATCATCTAAGTTGAAATATTTTCCTGAGCCCTTAGAGGTAATTCAGGGACAGTCATAGGGGATGAACAGGTAACACTTGAGAGAGTACCCTTTGCTTCTTCTACTCTGCTGTTCTGCTTTTATTACTTTTATATATTGATGCTCCAAAAAAAAGATTTTTTAAAAAGTTTATGCTGCTTATAAAATTGCCTGAATAGATGTTGTAGCACCACTAAAGGATCTCAGGCAGGGGAATGCGCTGTTGGGACTTGTAGTTTATGGGCAGTACCCTAGCAGCAAGCATGAGTGATGGAATGGAGAGGTCGAGGCTAGTAGCTGGGAGACCAAAGAGGAGATGATGCCAGAGATGCTGCTGAGTCATGCAGGTGGGAGCTGAGAAGAGGAGATGGACTGGAAAGACAGTATGGATGTTTCATCTCATACTGTTACATCTCATACTGGCAGGGGAGGGGTAGTAAAAGGGGCTGAATACACTGATCCCCAGATTGGGGATGTTTGGGGGACCAAGTAGATAGCAACGCCATTCTCTGATATAGGTGCTTTAGCAAGGACAGCTTTGGGGAAAAAGATGGTGAATCTGACTTTGAGCATATTGAGTGGGAAATATCATTATACAAGTTTGGATTTGACCTTGCAAGGTAGATAGGCTGGTCACTGTCTTTGTCTTTGTTTTTGTTTTGTTTTCGTATTGGACTGGTGTGGAAATTATGGCTCAGGGAAGTTGCCTGAATGGCCAGAATGGAAAAAAATCCAGGAAGAGGTAGGGCTGGGTCTTGAACCCAGGACCACTACATTCTTTCATCTCTTCATTGTCTGTCCACCTACTAGAAAGCACTACTGGATTTTAGGACTCCCGGCCATTCTTGGCCTCTTGGATTGAATGCACTCAGAAAATGACTAGCGAGCGCTACTTTTCGGATTTTAATTAATCCTTAACTGGCTTGCCCTCTGAGCACTGTTTGCTCCTGCTTTGAATTTTTAGATAGATGGCAGGTAGTTATTTCCTCAGCCCTGTCCTCTATTCACACGGCAGTTGAAATATCAAGCACAGACTTGGAGAGGGATCCTAGTCCGTTATAATTAGTCTTCTTTGATCACTTGTCCTTTGTCCTAAGTACAGTAGCTACATTTAATTGTGGCTGAAGTATTTG
This sequence comes from Delphinus delphis, assembly GCF_949987515.2. Classification (NCBI taxonomy): domain Eukaryota; kingdom Metazoa; phylum Chordata; class Mammalia; order Artiodactyla; family Delphinidae; genus Delphinus; species Delphinus delphis. The sequence goes on along the minus strand of NC_082698.1, from coordinate 51,992,494 downwards.
TCAAGAATAGCATCCGAACTGTTCTCTCTCTCGCTGTAAACGCCCAAGGACATAACCGAAATGGAGAAACCACATTCCTAATTCTCTTTTGAAATAGCTACCGAGTAGTAGAAGAAAGACTGGATTTAGAAGCAAAGACCTGTGTGTGGCTTATTCCTTGATCATGTCACATAGTATACTATTAATTAAGCAGCCCTGTGACGATTTAGAGAGAAAAGGAGCTACATTTAAATGAGGGCCTACTGTGTGCTTGGTACTTTACTGATATGATCTCACTTGATCTTCAGGACATTCCAAGGCTGAATAGCTGGGCAACATCATGCAGCTACCACGTGGCAGAGCCAGGAGGCATAACCCCTCATCTGCCTGAATGAGAGCCCATGCATGTGTACAGGGTAGTTCAGCTGCATCTCCTTCGGGTGGATTTATTTGGCAAACCAAATTAGATAGTGAAAGAAAATATATACCATCACATCACTGTGCGAATCTTGCAAAGGGTTGACCTGAGGGGTGACACGGTAAGGAGCCGGGGCTGGGTGACATGTTGCAAATTAATTCCCTGTTCTGCTGATGAAAAACATTTTATCAAGTAATAATGCTACCTTACATCCGTAGTGTGAGGTAGACTTTAATAGGTAAAATAATTATATGCCTTAACACTCTGTCTTTATCCTTACTCACCTGAGTCTTGTGAATTAGGTGAGGAAAGGGGTATTAGAACCATTTTACAGATGAGGAAATTGAGACTTAAAGGGTGCTACTACCATTGAGGGTCAGGTAGCTTTTAAATCATCAGATTTTGGACACATAGATTTATATGTCCTTCAAAAATAAGATCCAAGCAGGAGCAAACATATATGAGGAATTAGGCTCAGGAACATTTTTCTTAGAGGCTGACACTCACCTCTAAGTCATATGGTTAGAGTTTGCTTCTTTCCACTTTTCAGGTTTTGACACTAACTGTTAATTATAGAGCTGGAGAAGCACCCAGTGCATTTGCAGGAGCTAATTGATTCGATGGAGGGAAGGCTGATTGTGCAGCAGAATCCAAACTACCAATTAAAAGAGAAGGAATCCACACGCACATGATATCCAGGACATTTATATCACGGGAAACAAAAAAAGCCAGCCTTCCCTGCCGCTGTAAGTCAAAGGGCCTGGCCCCTGGGTGATCAGTTTGAGCCCTGGGCCAGGCCAAGACCACAGCAAGGACCAGGAAGCCCACCCTCTCGGCAGCCTTCCAGCCGTTAATGAGTGTTTCAGAGGCTTCCCTTCTCTAGGGTAAAATGAAAAATCTTGGCCAATAAGAAGATTAGATTCAAGGCACAATGAGGCAGAAGTATTATCCCAAACTTAGAGGTGGTAAATGCCCGGCCCTGTTTTCCACATGTCCTGGTGCTAGAGGAGCCAGGACATGAATCCAGGTTTCCGACTTGTGTGCACAGCCCCAGAGGGCTGCCTACACTGATGGGGGCTGAGGACAGTGGTGGGGTGTGTCTTGTGCTGTGGTTTGTGGTTGATTCTCCCGGGAACCCTCTTAAACAATTCCATCTTACCGAAGAGTGTCTCTGCAGTGGTGCACGGGAGTGGCCGCAAGGCTAACAGTAATGGGGCCATTAACTAAATAATAGCCCTAGCACAAAGTGACGGCCATGCTGGGGTCTTAATTAGGCTCTGGCGGAAGCAGAGAAGGAACACATTCGTGGGAGATTTCTGGTTGACTAATTAGGTGTCAAGTTAAGAGTCTCCCTCTGGGATGTCTCAAGTCAGTCAGCATGTGATTCAAAACATTGTTCGATCTGGGAGTTCCAAGTGGGCCAGTTTCTCAGGAGAAGAGAGGACTTCCTTCCCCGAGGGCTTGCTTCATGGAGCAGTTTAGTACAGGATTCCTTTATTTTCCCTGACTGATAGTTTAACTTTAGAGACTTGTCAACTGTGAGTCCAATGTTTCTGTCCCACTGACAAGAGCTGAAGGCTGGCTGTGTACCTGGGTACCCAGGGCTGAAAAGCAGTTAGCAGTCCCAGCTCGGCTGTTTCGGCAGCAGATGTTAAATGATGCCAAGGAAGAAATGAGGATCAAAGACCAGGCTGAGACCCAGGCCCAGAACCTGGGAGAGAGGCTAGAGGACCAGTCCAGAGTAGTGGGGACAGCACTGAAATCGCATGGACCTTGTATTAAATGTAACCTCTGCATTCCATTCATTAGTTGTGGGAACAGGGCTGTCATATTAATATTGCTGAGCCCTTTTCAATACCTTTAAAAGGTACAGAATCCTTTCCTCCTCTAAGGGAAATGATACAGATTAGATGAGGTAGAGCGTGTGACAGATACCACTGTGCCGTGCATACAGTAGGAACTCAGGGAACATGACCTGCTTCTGCATCTGTCTAGCCTGGGGGGCTTCTATAAGGGCTGGTCCTGTCCATCAGGATGTACGTCTACACAAAATGATTGCCCAGGCCCATATGTCCCTTCTGTTTATTTATTTATTTATTGTTTTGCAGTACGCGGGCCTCTCACTGTTGTGGCCTCTCCTGTTGCGGAGCACAGGCTCCGGATGCGCAGGCTCAGCGGCCATGGCTCCCGGGCCTAGCCGCTCCGCGGCATGTGGGATCTTCCCAGACCGGGGCACGAACCTGTTTCCCCTGCATCGGTAGGCGGACTCTCAACCACTGCGCCACCAGGGAAGCCCCATATGTCCCTTAGACTGAGGTTCCAACCTGCCTGACTTCATTGGCTCTGCCCCCTACTCCATTCCCTTGACCTCCTCTGTTCTTGCCTTCACTGCCAGACACCTGCCTCTGGCCTGTTTGATGCGTGATCCAAGCCCTCTTATCGTCTGACTCGTCCTCCTCTTCTCCTCCAGCCTCTGTCTCTCCCATTTGGTACAACAATTCTGACGGACTCTTCTGAGATCAACCACCACCAGCCCTTCTTTCCAGAAGAGGGTATGCATCATGAGAGGCACTTGGGTAGGGAGAGAGGATCCATAAAGCTACGTCCCGGTCTCTTTCTTTGGCTCCTCGATACATTCTGTTGGGAAGAGGTCAATGTCAACATCCACCTTCTAATGGAAGCTTACTCCTCTGATTGCGACCAGCTAGACAAGGGCTAAATGAAATGGAGAATTACTAGACAAGGCAAGCCAAGACCTAGAAATAAACTCCTTCTGAGAGGAAACAGGCAGTGGAGGCCTGGAAGCTGGAAGAAGATAGATGATGAATGACAATCCGGCAGGGAGGTGCGGTCAATGGATCCCAGACCTGGAAACCAGGAACAGGCAGATTCTCAAGGTGTCAGACAGAAATATACTTCTGGAAATAAGGTCAGAGTCCGGAAGAGTAGTTCCTTAAGGGACCCAGAGAGGAATATGGTGTGCCCTCCGGGAAGGAGCTGAGACTTAAGCAGGGTGTTGACGTATAAGTTTAGACAGAGAACGTGGGAGCCATTCAACAGAGCAGCCCATGCAGTGAGGAGGTGGGGGCAGGGGAGGGAAAGCAGTGTGTCACTGGGTTGCAGTATTCTGGGCTCTTGCACCCTGACTCAGGGCAGTTGACCCCAGAAGCCCAGATGGAGATGTGTCTGCCAAGAGCTCTAGGGATGTGCAAGCTGGCAAGTCCACAGATTAACTGTGCAGAGCCTCCAAAAACTTATCAAAAAAAGGCACCATTATCCCACTCGTGCCTATTTCCCAGAAGATAGGATCAACTGAGTGGCGTGTGAAGGAGCCCTGTAAGCGGTAAAGCACTGCACTTTATTTATGAGTTTAGTCACTAATGTAGAACTGCTGGTATTTTTTGAGTTCATCACGATGCTCACTAAATGTTAGCTATTAAAATATTGGCACTTATTATTGTAGCAAGACAAATTCTGAGATAATTTATGTTTCTGCGTGTCCTGTTTTCCTCATTGGAGAAGGTCACAGGCTCTAGGCTTCCTGACCTGCAAGATGCTTTTGTTCCTAATTTTATCTTCTCCAAGCTACTAAATGTGTGATGAAGATTTTAGAGGCAGAGTACCTCTGAGGGAAACAAGTAAAAATAGAAAATGTTTTCCCTTGATCCGAAGACAGTCTGCAGTCCTGGGAGGAGGAAGAAGGATTGTGGGTCCTATGAAAGAGGGAACTGTGTCTCATTGCCTAGACGTGTACCAGGCAGGTGGCTTGCCTTCAGAGAGGGAAGTCTGCACATCTACAGCAAAGGTCCCTAGGTCCCTGACTGTTGGATCTAAAGGGGAAGAGTAGGACAGGGCAGTAGAACACACATTGGTAATCCACGTGACTTATGAACTGGTATATTGCGCTACCAGAGAGCTCTGGACCTTACACCACCATGGGGCTTAGGGGCACGTTGGAGGAAGGAACTTAACCTCAATCATGAGTATGTTTGATTTTTTTTTTTCCTCCGTAGCAGAGAAGGATATTTGGAGTTAAATTTAAGTAGATTTCAAGGAAACAAATAATATGATCTTTCTGTGCATATATATGTGTGTGTCTTGAGTGTCATACCTTTTTTTTTTTTTTTTTTTTTTTTTTTTTTTGCGGTACGTGGGCTTCTCACTGTTGTGGCCTCTCCCGTTGTGGAGCACAGGCTCCGGATGCACAGGCCCAGCGGCCATGGCTCATGGGCCCAGCCACTCCGCAGTATGTGGGATCTTCCCGGACCGGGACACGAACCTGTGTCCCCTGCATTGGCAGGCGGACTCTCAACCACTACGCCACCAGGGAAGCCCTGTCATACCTTTTTTAATAATTGTTCTGTGACCACAGAACTCCTAAGGAAATGGAGAAGAACATTTTCCCAGTAGCTACTATATGCTGCTGCTTGTTCTAGCATATCACTAAGGCTATCACATTTAATCCTCAGAGTAACCTATGAGGTATTAGAGTCCCCTTTGTGTAGATAAGAAGACTGAACTAAGTAGGGGTTAAGTGACCTTGCACCAGGATTTGCAGTTAGTATCAGAACTGAGGTTGGAACGCAGGTTGTGTGATTACAAGGTCCAGCCTCCCTCCACCACATCGCACTGCATAGATGTGGCAGTGCTCATCCCTTGTGAGGGAAGGGCTGGCGGCCCTGACAGCAGGTTTAATAACTGTGAACTGTGATGTAAAGTAGTTCTCTTGAATGTATATGTTAAGTGTCAAACTTTCAGAGAGGATGGCTAAGGGGCTGAATCATTGAGGTTACATTTTAGAGAACTTCAGTGTAACCTAGACCTGTTTCACTTTGAAAAACAGTTATCATCCTCCTCCCTCCTTTTTTAATCTCAGCATTGGGAAGGGAATGCCTATAGATACGTTGGCATTGTCCAACAAGCGACAAGTGATACAAAAAGACCTGACAGATTTACCCTAGGCAGAGAATTATGTGAGGAGGGTGCTGAATTATAGCTAGAGATAGAATGATTGCAGGTGCTGCAGGTACTGGGAAATGCCTTGCTGAATATAGGATGGAGTTCTAGATTTATTTCATCTAATTGAATCTTCAGCATGGCTAGGAGAAGTAGCTATTCTGATCACCATTGTTCTGGTGGAACTCCAAGGGCGTGGGGAAGGGTGAGCAAGAGATAGATGGTGGATGGAGAGATGGATAGATAGATAGATAGATAGGTAGATAATACCCATGTATTAAAATCAATGCCAGTGTGATGATGGGAGGAAGAAAACAAGCAAGGTTCCTGACTTCTTGCTGTAACTGAACAAGATTTCTTACAGTTCAGGAATACGAGCTTCAGGCCAATGAGTCTGAAAGTCTTCAACGTCTTTGTGAAATACATGAGCACATCTGTGACTCATCACATCTGTTCTTAAGTTTGTAAGGCAACTAGTCATTCACTTGCCCTGTTGAGTTCTTTTTCATTTTGCTTTTCAAAGTCGGTACTTAGGTGGAAGGAGACATGTCCCCTTCCTTTGTTCCTGCCTTCCTGCCCTCCTTTGTTCCTGCCTGCCTTTCTTCCAGGTTTGTTCCTTCCATTTTTCCCTTCTTCTCTTTCTGCTGTTCACATTTATTGAACACCTGTGTGTACCAGGTACTGAGATAAATACCAGCAATATAACGATTATCCGACACAAAGAGCCTATGTTCTATGCTGTCAAGAAACCCAGGCCCACAGAGTATGTCAAAGAAGGATCCAAAAGTTCAGATTCAGAAGCATTTAAAACAGACCTTGAAAGATGGGTAACATTTCAAGAGGCAAATACTGTCTCTTTTGGGGGGAATATAGGACACTGTCTTTGAGGAACCTGAATGAGTAAACTGATAGAGACAGAAACTTCAGGGTGTGATCATTTGTAGGCCATGGTGATCAGGAGTGAGTGGGCACAACATGTCATGGGCTGGCTGTTCGTGTGGAAATTGTGGTCTCTGAATGTTTAGGAGTCTGGCTGTATCCTCTGGGCACCAGGCCTTGTTGAAACTTTTTTTTTTTTTTAAAGTAGTTATGTATTCAGTATTTTATTTATTTAGTTTTGGCTGTGTTGGGTCTTCGTTTCTGTGCTAGGGCTTTCTCTAGTTGCGGCGAGCGGGGGCCACTCTTCATCGCGGTGCGCGGGCCTCTCCCTATCGCGGCCTCTCTTGCTGCGGAGCACAGGCTCCAGACGCGCAGGCTCAGTAGTTGTGGCTCACGGGCCTAGTTGCTCCGCGGCATGTGGGATCTTCCCAGACCAGGGCTCGAACCCTCGTCCCCTGCATTGGCAGGCAGACTCTCAACCACTGCGCCACCAGGGAAGCCCTGTTGAGACTCCTTGAATGGACAAGAAGCCTGGCCAGCTCTGGCACAGGGACGTGTGTTCATGTGTGTCTGAAGGCACATTAGTTCAAGATGTTTACTTACTGGATAATCTAATCAGTTCAGATTAGAAAGTGAAAAAGCTGTGTGTTATCATTATTATTATTCCCTCCTAATTATTCTCTTGGTTAAGGTCAAAACAGAACCAGGAGGGATCATTTTCTTTCTGTATCTTTGATTGTACAAACCAAGAAATTCAATGAAATGGCAAAGTAATTGCTTTTGTCCTGTCCCTTTTAGTCAATTTTGTGAAACTGGGCCCTGGTTCTGCCCTTTCAGACTGTTGAAGAGGGGTCCTTGAGGGCCTGAGTGTATTCTGCTCTCAGGTGAGAACCCTCCCTCTGGCTTCTTAATACCCTGATTCTGAGACTTAAGCCTTAAATTCTATGCCATGACAAGGCACAGCATAAAAAAAGGTCCGTGGGTTTCTGAGATCCCTTCTAAAAAGTCCTCTTTCAGTGCTTTTAGGGTTAATTCATGATTAATATTTTCGTATCTTCCAATAAGAGCCAGGTAGCTTCGTAGAAAGTATTGAAACCTTGGAGCCACATATAGCTGGGTGAAAGTTCTAGCTTCACTTCTTATGGCCTAGGGAACTTGAGACAAGTGGCTGAACCACTTAAGCCTTCAGTTTTCCCCTCTCACCAGAATGTTAAAAGGATAATATGAGCTAGGATGTGTAGAACATGTAACGTGTGTTCAGTAAAGAGAATGATCATTATTTAATAATGGTCATGACAAACACAAACATAGTGGAGAGTTCAGCAGTACTTTGTTAGGATAGAAGGCTTTTGCATCCTCAGGATAGACTTCATCAGAGACCTAGGAGCACCAAGTAGTACTTTACAGAGGAAGCTCATAATCTCGTGGCAGGTGCAGACAGTGCATAGAACCCAGCTGGATGGAGCAGCAACCCTGAGTCCCAGTCCCAGGGCTCAGTGTCCTCTAGCCATGGTCACATTCTACCCTTAGCCTTAGGCTCACTGGCCACCACTACTCAGCCTCAGCTTCTGCAACCCTCCTTTTCACCATGGTTGTGTATCCTGAAATCGTCTTTACTCCAGTTCCTGGAAACAGCACTTAGCTGAGGTGAGAGACACCTTGGTGTCCTCCTTGGTTCGTCCTGCCCTACTCAGCTTATCAGGGACCTCTGTTTGGATATCCAGGCCCACCCCATTCCCAAGACTGCTGCCCACACAGTTCCCAGTCTTCCAGTGCCCTGGATCTGCAGCTGTCTCTCTCTTTTGCCGTGATCGCCAAGCCTCTCTGCTCAAGATCCGACAGGGACTCCAGGTTCCTCTGGGAACCAGAACTCGAGTTTCTCCTTTCTAACCTTCTGCTCGGCCCTGCTAAAATTCCTCTCTGGTACCTGGTTGCCTGCTGGCTACCACCTCGCCTGAACCATTGAGAGATCATGGAACGTTCTGAAGGCATTTCCTGAGGTTATTCCTCTGGTCCAGTTTGAATACATCTTCTCCACAAGGTATGTGTATATATGTGTATATGTATGTATACACATACATACATATATATATATATATATATATATATTTGGTACCTATAAGTCTAATATTCCCCCCAAAAAAGTTGCTAGCATAACTTCAGGGAAAATTAAAACTGAAAGAATTTTATTAATAATTGAGCTTTGCATGTTTCTTAAAGTTTGGAGCCAAATTATAATAGATTAATTCAGCAAATAACTGTGGAGCATTTGCTATGTGAGGGGTAGGTACGTGCCAGGTATGGTAAATTACTTAAAAATAGTGGACGGCAGAAGTAATATCATATTTGAATTACATATATATATATATATATATATATATGTTTACTAGAGCAAATACAGTGTCTCACTTCCATGTAACCATAATATTTTACATCTTTAAATTAACTGTAGCCTAATTCTTATGTTTTTGCTATCTATAAAAAAAAGAATTGTTAAGTATTTGAAAAATCAAATAGATAATTGGGAACCTAAACCTGGGACTCTGAAAGCATGATATTCAACATATGTTTATTACGGATATGTGCCTGACACATATAGATACATACATAACAAGATGGATATACAACACGGGAGACTCTTAAAATACATTAGTTGAATGATGAGAGATTCACTTTCTGTGAAAAACAGATCCAGAGTGTATGTGACAATCAGCGGTCCAGCTATTTTTGTTTTGGGGGTGGGGAGGGAAAGGTTGATTTAGAAAATTTATGCTGACTTTCAATAAGTCTTCTTCCTTGAAGATATTGCCTATGATAGAGGCTACTTAATACAGTATTTTCTAACGGGTTATCAGACATTTCCACTTTTTGGCAATTCCCGTTGGGGTATCCATGTCCAAATAATGTGCGTTTCTACTTGACTAATTCACATAGGAGGACAACAGACACCTCAGGGGAGACATTTAACGTCTTTCTTCAGAAGGACTCCTGTGAGTGGTAATGAAAGCCAAGAATGTTTTCCCCTTCCTTTCCTTCTCTCCCCATTATCTCAGATAACAGGAATTAGCATCCATCAGGCTTTTACTTTAAACTCTACTTTGAGAGACTCATGTACTTAGTGATTTTTGTTCTAGTTTTTGATTTTTTCCCCTTATTTTTTGAAAGTGACAGAGCTGTTTCTAGAATCTCTTGAATAAGCCAAATGAACAATAGGAGCGATGCTGCCTTCTCTCTCTGAATAAATACGCACTTTTCACTGAGGGAAGGGGTGTGGTTGCAGGCATTGTAGAGCAGTGGTGTGCATTTTCCTTCTGAGCTGATGTGCAGTGCCTGCTGCAATTTCCAAAAACAGTCTGCTAACGTAACAATATACCAGCTACAGAATTTCAACAAAATCAGTGTGGGCTTTCTGTGAACATACCCAACTGTTGACACACAGTCTAAAGCAATGGTGTGATTGTACAGCTAGGGAAAATGGTGATGATACACATGGTGCTAGATGATGTGATGTCTACGCACTTAGGCTTGCTTTTCTATAGTGCTCAATTTATCAAGCTAAAATTGAGTGCCTAGTAAGAACCAGGCACTGAGTTATGTGTTGTATGAAGGAAGTAACTTTTCTGTGCTCTTGAGGAGTTTACAGGGTGACAAGAGTAGTAAGAAAAACAGAAAATTAATGAGCTTTTTTGGCCATCTGTATGTCTTCCTTAGAGAAATATCTATTTAGATCTTCTGGCCATTTTTTGATTGGATTTCTTTTTGTTTGTTTGTTTGTTTTGATATTGAGCTGCATGAGCTGTTTGCAATATTTTGGAGATTAATCCCTTGTCGGTTGCTTCATTAGCAAATATTTTCTTCCATTCTGAGGGTTGTCTTTTTGTTTTGTTTATGGTTTCCTTTGCTATGCCAAAGCTTCTGAGTTTAATTAGGTCCCGTTTGTTTATTTTGGTTTTTATTTTCATTAATCTAGGAGGTGGATTGAAAAAGATCTGTGATTTATGTCAAAGAGTGTTCTTCCTATGTTTTCCTCTAAGAGTTTTATAGTTTTACATTTAGGTCTTTAATCCATTTTGAGTTTATTTTTGTGCCTGGTGGTAGGGAGTGTTCTCATTTCATTCTTTTACATGTAGCTGTCCAGTTTTTCCAGCACCACTTATTGAAGAGACTGTCTTTCCTCCACTGTATATTCTTGCCTCCTTTGTCATAGATTAGGTGACCATAGGTGCGTGGGTTTATCTCTGGACTTTCTATCCTGTTCCATTGATCTATATTTCTGTTTTTGTGCCAGTACCATACTGTCTTGATTACTGTAGTTTTGTAGTATAGTCTGAAGTCAGGGAGCCTGATTCCTCCATGTCCATTTTTCTTTCTCAAGATTGCTTTCACTCTTTGGGGTCTTTTGTGTTTGCATACAGACTGTAAAATTTTTTGTGCTAATTCTGTGAAAAATGCCTGAATAGACATTTCTCCAAAGAAGACAAAAAGACGGCCAAAAATCACATGAGGAGATGCTCCACATCACTAATTATTAGAGAAATGCAAATAAAAACTACAGTAAGGTGTCACCTCACACTGGTCCGAATGGCCATCATCAAAAAATCTACAAACAATAAATGCTGGAGAGGGCGTGGAGAAAAGGGAACCCTCTTGCACTGTTGGTGGGAATGTAAATTGATGCAGCCACTATGGAGAACAGTATGGAAGTCCCTTAAAAAACTAAAAATAGAACTACCATACGACCCAGCAATCCCCCTACTGGACCTGTACCCTGAGAAACCATAATTCAAAAAGAGTCATGTACCACAGTGTTCATTGCAGCTCTATTTACAATAGCCAGGATAAAGAAGATGTGGCACATATATACAATGGAATATTACTCAGCCATAAAAAGAAATGAAATTGAGTTATTTGTAGTGAGGTGGACGGACCTAGAGTCTGTCATACAGAGTGAAGTACGTCAGAAAGAGAAAAACAAGTATCGTGTGCTAACACATATATATGGAATCCAAAAAAAAAGGTCTGCATAACCTAGGGGCAGGACAGGAATAAAGACTCAGACGTAGAGAATGGACTTGAGGACACGGGGAGGGGGAAGGGTAAGCTGGGATGAAGTGAGAGAGTGGCATGGACATATATACACTACCAAATGTAAAATAGATAGCTAGTGGGAAGCATCCACATAGCACAGGGAGATCAGCTTGGTGCTTTGTGACCACCTAGAGGGGTAGAATAGGGAGGATGGGAGGGAGATGCAAGAGGGAGGAGATATGGGGATATATGTATATGTATAGCTGATTCACTTTGTTGTACAGCAGAAACTAACACACCATTGTATACTCCAATAAAGATGTTAAAAAAAAATTAAGACAGGTCACTTAAATGGTGAAGTCAGAGGAGCAAAAAGAAAAAAAGAATGAAGGCAAATGAACAGAATATAGGAGACTTATGTAACACCATGCAGAAGATTAATGTATGTATTATGGGGGTTCCAGAGGAGAAGAGAGATAAAGGGTGATTGGGCTTATATAAGAAATATTGGTGGGCTTCCCTGGTGGCGCAGTGGTTAAGAATCTGCCTGCCAGTGCAGGGGACACGGGTTTTAAGCCCTGGTCCCAGAAGATCCCACATGACGCGGAGCAGCTAAGCCCGTGCGCCACAACTACTGAGCCTGCGCTCTAGAGCCCATGAGCCACGATTACTGAAGCCTGTGCACCTAGAGCCTGTGCTCTGCAACAGGAGAAACCACCAGAGTGAGAGGCCCATGCACTGCAGCGAAGAGTAGCCCGCGCTCGCCACAACTAGAGAAAACCCGCGCACAGCAGCAAAGACCCAATGCAGCCAAAAATAAATAACTTAAAATTAAAAAAAAAAAGAAATAATGGTGAAAAACTTCTGAAATTTGAGAAGAGAAATGGATATACAGATACAGGAACCTCAATGAACTTCAAGTGGGATAAATCCAAAGAGACCCAAACTGAGATAGATTATAATCAAACTGTCAAAACTCAAAGACAAAGAGAATCTTGAGACCAGCAAGACAAAAGCAGCAGGAGGAAAGGGATAATAAAAATTAGGGCAAATATATAGAAAAAAATTTTGTTCTTTGAAAAGATCAAAATTGTCAAATCTTTAACTAGATCAACTAAGAAAATAAAAGAGAAGACTCAAATAAATAAATTTAGAAATTAGAGAAGGCATATTACTACCAACTTTATAGAAATATAAGGAATATATGAGAATACTATGAACAATTGTACATCAGCAATGGAACAGGATAGAAAGTCCAGAAATAAGCCCCATGCCTATGGTCAATTAATCTACAACAAAGGAGGCAAGACTATCCAATGGAGAAAAGACAGTCTCTTCAATAAATGGTGCTGGGAAAACTGGATAGCTACATGTAAAAAAAAATGAAATTAGAACATTCTTTAACACCATACACAAAAGTAAACTCAAAATAGATTAAAGACCTAAATGTGGGAGCAGATACTATAAAAAAAACCTTAGTGGAAAATATAGGCAGAACACTCTTTCACATAAAGAGTTTTAAATTCACATAAGTTTTAAATTTCACATAAAGAGTTTAAAATTTTTTACTATTAATCTCCCAGAGTAATGGAAATAAAACAAAAATGAACAAATGGGGCCTAGTTAAACTCAAAAGCTTTTGCACAGCAAAGGAAACCAGAAACAAAAGAAGACAACCCACAGAATAGGAGAAAGTATTTGCAAACCATGCGACCGACAAGGGATTAATCTCCAAAATTTACAAATAGCTCATGTGGCTCAGTATCAAAAAAACAGACAACCCAATCAAAAAATGGGCAGAATACCTTAATACACATTTCTCCAAAGAAGGCATGCAGATGGCCAAGAGGCACATGAAAAGGTGCTCAACATCACTAATTATTAGAGAAATGCAAATCAAAACTACAGTGAGATATCACATTACACCAGTCAGAATGGCCATCATGAAAAAGTCTACAAACAGTAAATGCTGGAGAGGATGTGGAGAAAAGGAAACCCCCCTATACTGTTGGTGGGAATGTAAATTGATACAGCCTGTTTGGAGAACAATATGGAGGTTCCTTAAAAAATTAAAAGTAGAACTACCATATGACCCAGCAATCGCACTCCTGGGCGTATATCTGGAGAAATCAATAATTCAAAAGGATACATGCACCCTAATACTCATTGCAGTACTGTTCATAATAGCCAAGACATGGAAGTGACCTAAATGCCCATTGACAGAGGAATGGATAAAGAAGTGGTACATACATACAATGGGATATTACTCAGCCATTGAAAAGAATGAAATAATGCCATTTACAGCAACATGAATGGACCTGGACATTATCAATACTAAGTGAAGTAAGTCAGAAAGAGAAAGACAAATATCATATGATATCGTTTAAATGTGGAATCTAAAACAGTGATACAAATGAACTTATTTACAAAACAGAAACATACTTAGAGAATGCACTTATGGTTAACCGGTGGCGGGGTGGGCGGGGGGGGGAGGGAAGGGGGAGATAGGTTGGGAGTGGGAGTTTGGGATTGACATGTACACACTGCTATATTTAAAATAGATAACCAACAAAGACCTGTTGTATATAGCACAGGGAACTCTGCTCAGTACTCTGTAATACCCTAAATGGGAAAAGAACTTTGAAAAGAATAGATACATGTATATGTATAATTGAATCACTTTGCTGTATACTTGAAACTAACACAGCATTGTTAATCAACTATACTCCAATATAAAATAAAAAATTAAAAAGAAATTGCTCTGGTAAGACAATTTGGCAACACAAATATGAAATAAAAGAGAAAACCAAGGCTGACATTGGGAGGTCTGTTAGGGAGCAGAGAGCAGCAAGGTCTAAATTAAGACTCGGGGACAGGAGAGGAGTGTGTGGAATGATTCAGAAAGCTTTGAGGAAGTTGAATTTAACTGCTAATTAGTTATGGAGCCCAAGACTCTGGTAGAGTTTACAGTGACTCTGGAGCTTCCAAAACTGTGTTGAGGCCAAGAATTCAGTGATGTAAGGAAGGATAAAGAAAGGAACTATTCTGAATTGGTTAAAATTAATTGCAGAAATCCCCAATCAAATCTCCTTTGGGATTTGAAGAACACATTTTTTAAAATGCATGATTAATCTGAAAGTAATAACATGAATTCTAAATACTTAGGAGGCTCTGTACTACCATGGACTCTAAGCTCTTTAATAGGGCACAATAACGTCTGTTAACTGGGTGAGACTTTAGGTTTTCAGAAATCACGAGGCTGCTCCAGCCATTTGAGATCAGTCCAAGTGCTGGCTTGTGTTCCTGAAAATTAATTTGAAGTTCTTTAGACTTATCCTGTTATGTCTTTTTATATGTCATACCAATGTAAACTTAGAAATAATTAAAAACAATAGACAAGAACCATCTAATCTTTTTTTAGTGTTCTTTTATGTAAGGAATAATTGATTGGGTGAAGTGGATTACATTTCAGTATCCAGACAGGCTCCTTTTGTTACTACTTTTGACTTTTTATCTGCTTTTTAAATTACCTTGCCTGTTTCGAAAGCACCGTGCAGTTCTCTTGTGTTTCTTTTTAGGTGCAATACAGTGTGGAAAGGCTCTTGGCATAAAGTTGAAGGATATCCACTATGCAATTTAATATCCTTAGATAACTGACATTTTTAGAGAAACAGTCCTTTGAAATTCATATGAGGTAATGTGATAGAGAGGAAAAAAGCGTGGAAGTTGGAGTCAAAATAACTTGGTTTTTAATACTGGTGCTGACACTTAATAGGTATGCAACTTTGGGAATTGAATTAAATCATTGAGTCTCGGTTTCTTTGTCTGAAATATGGGAATTATAATACCTCTGGCTCAGGTAAATGTATATAGTAAAAAACACACAGATAGTAAAAATACATAGTAAATACAAACAGTAAAAAAGAGCCTGCCATCAAAAAAGGTGCGTCTGTCTTGTCCGAAAAAAGGATGCCTAATGTTATTATCGAGGTTCATCTATTAGGATAAATGAAAGAAGCCAGACACAAAAGACCACATATTGACACACTGTATGATTCCATTTATATGAAAGGTTAAGAATAGGCAAATATATAGAGACAAAAATTAAATTAGTGGTTGCCTAGGACTAGGAAGCAGGGTGCAAAGTGGCTGTTTAAGAATACAAGGTTCCTTTTGCAGAAGATAAAAATATTCTACAATTAGATAATCGTGATTATTGTACCACTCTGTAAATCCACTGAAAACTATTGAATTGTACACTTGCAACAGGTGAATTTTCTATGTTAATAATATCTCAATAAAGCCCTTTAAAATAAAAGGCATTTCTGTATGCTGACCTGAATATCCTAAATAAAATAATCTGTGCCTATGGAAAAATGGGAAATTTTATTTGTCCTGAGCGGAGGGGGGAAAGGAGGAGGGATCTCTTGTATTTCTTTCTAAGTATCTGTCTTTGTGTTGCTGTATTGGTCAATTTTGTTTGTTAATAAATAACTCCCCAAATCACAGTGGCTCATCATTTTTTTCTTTCCACCATTGCATGGTGGCCTTTATTCAGATCTGTTTGTTTCTTGTCTGCTATGTCTGCTCTACTCAGCTCCGGTCCACATGTCTTCTCGTTCCTGCAGCAGCTGCTATAATGGGACATGCTGATTTTCCTGCCATAGGGACTCAGAAGACTGAGTCAAACCATTTAGCTCTTAAAGCTTCTGCTCAGATAGAGTATGTTTCACAGCTGTTCATATATCATTGGGCAAAGCCAGTCACATGGTCAAGCTTAGTGAACGTGCACTCCTTCTGTGGAATAAAGTGATTATGAATATTTGTGATCAATAAGACAAAAAGCCAATCTATTATACTATTGTATAATATATACTATTGGAGGAAGACCTGTCTCGCATCCTTACTAGAGCTTAACCTTCCATCATTGCCTTCCATCCTTCTACTTTCCCACCATCTGAGTGTTTATCTTGTTTTCTTCTTTCCCCTCTGAGATCGCTCCATTGGTTTAAATCAAGGGTAAATTTATAAATTTATGAATCTGTTTCTCCCTTTCCATGAATATCTCTTCTAAGAGTCTGCTGAGATGTCTAGTTACCACCTTATGCCTTTCATTCCATTGCCGGACTTTAAAATTACAGCCAGTTGTTGTCATTAATGTTTCTGTATCAAATTTAACTCTTCACATTCTGGCTTAAACTCTCTTAGTCCATTGAAATTGCTCTTTTTAAAGACTTCAGTGACGTTAATTGCCAAATTCAATGACATTTTCTTCAGCCGTTATTTATTTTGATGGTGGTGACATTTGTACTGTAAACTTCTAAAATGCAGAATGTCTGATCCCCAGCCCCCCCCACCAAATTTCATATTCTCTCCCTACACTCCCTTCCTGATGATCTCATATAGACCCTAGGTCTTCAGTTTTTACTTATTCATTTATTTATTTACTTATTTTTAATTTATTTTATTTTTGGCTGCATTGGGTCTTCGTTGCCGTGTGCGGGCTTCCTCTAGTTGCTGCGAGTGAGGGCTACTCTTCGTTGTGGTGTGCAGGCTTCTCATTGCCGTGGCTCCTCTTGTTGCAGAGCACAGTCTCTAGGTGCGTGGGCTTCGGTAGTTGTGGCACGTGGGCTCAGTAGCTGTGGCTCACAGGCTCTAGAGTGCAGACTCAGTAGTTGTGGCACACGGGCTTAGTTGCTCCACAGCATGTGGGATCTTCCCGGACCAGGGCTCAAACCCGTGTCCCCTGCACTGGCAGGCAGATTCTTAACCACTGCGCCACCAGGGAAGCCCAGTTTTTACTTCTGAGCATGTGACTTCCATATTTACATGTTTATTTCAGCTTTCTTGGGTAAAAAATGATTTCTATGTTTAATCATTCACTTTGCATATTAATCCTACAAATCTTTTCTTAAGCAGGATGGAAATAGAAAGGTTTTTATTTCCTGAAAAATTTAAAAATAATCTTAGGTTTAATGATTCTACTCATAAGTATTATCTTGTGTAGCCAAAAGTAGTTTGCAAATTGTAAAGTACAGCTCTAGGGTGCAAATATAACATTCTAGATGAAGTACAGCTTGCCGTAAGCACTCAGGAGCCCAGTTTCAAGCCGATAAAGAATCAGTATTTCCGGACGTATTTTGCAACATTTACATATTAATCAGGGAAAGAAGGGAAGAAAATGGGGTAGTAAGGCTAAGCATCCTTTATTTCTCTGCCAACTGCCTTATAAAACTTTATTACTTATTCCTTTAACAACACCATGAAGTAACTAGTATAGCTTCCATTTTAAAATAAGGAATAGAGAACTTAAGAACTTAAATAATACATATGAAGTTATAGCAATGTAATTGTCAGGGCTGCATGTCTTCCCAGGGCTGTGCAACTTGCTGCCGTGTGTGTGTGTGTGTGTGTGTGTGTGTGTGTGTGTGTGTTGGAGGGGGGCATTTCTGGCATTGTAGTTTTCTCAATAGCAAGTAGACGTCACAGGTAAGAAGAATCCAGCATACATGGAAAGTTGCAAAATGATAACCAATAGGACCAAGGCAGAAAAATCTTTCAACTGAAACAGGTGTTTCAATTGCATCAACCTGCAAGTTGATTAAGGGAAGGAGCATTCAGTCTCAGGGGCTTCCAGAGCTGAGATGGGGCTCTTTAAACATGCATTTCACCCTCTCTGATACAGGCCTCTCAGCTGCCACACTGAAGCTACCAAGGTTCTGCCATGTATGTGACCAAACCAAAAATTCAGTGCTTGGTTAAGGCTTAAGTCCAAAGCTGTCACAAGAGTGAACCGTAACACTGGGCTGTGAGCAATCTGCAATGATGGTCCCATTTCACATGAGCAAAGCTTGGCTGGTCTGCCCTCCTGTCCACACAGTGTCGACTGCCAGTTTCAGCACAGAGTAGCCTGCTTCCTTCTTGAGATGGCTGTGTTATTTAGGAGAAATTCTGTGATTGTCAGTAATACGGTGTAACTACGCTTTAGCGTTTGGCCTTCCCTTGTTATTTATAGTCTCGGTCAGATGTCAGCTCTTGACTCTTGAATGCAGGATCTCAGTGAGTGGAAGCGAAGTGTCCTCTTCACATCTCTCTTTGCCCAAAACACAGCTTTCTTGATGCCATGTACCTCCTCCCCTTTTACATCTTTTAGTGTACTGTATGCTTCCTTATACTATGCCTTATATTGGGAAGTGTTGGAGTTTTGCAGTTATGAACTTGGACTCTGTTGTCACAAAGACTGGGATTGATCCTCTGTTTCACCACTACGGACTTACCTCTCTTACTGGTATACAATAATTCACCTCATCAGGTTGTTGTGAAGACTCAATCCTTTCTGTAAAATAAAGCATGATCAAAGTATTTAACAAATAGTGAGTTGTCAATAAATGTTAACTTTTATGATATTTATTATTATTAGGACTCTGTGCAAGTCTGTGTAGTTGTTTTTAAGGAACATGTGCATTTCTATTTTTTTCTAATTTCACTTTATTTTTTATACGGCAGGTTCTTATTAGTCATCCATTTTATACATATGAGTGTATATATGTCAAACCCAATCTCCAAGTTCATCACACCACCACCCACCCCCATGCCACTTCCGCCCTTGCTGTCCAAACGTTTGTTCTCTACATCTGTGTCTCTATTTCTGCCCTGCAAACCGGTTCATCTGTACGATTTTTCTAGGTTCCACATATATGCATTAATATATGATATTATTTTTCTCTTTCTGACTTACTTCACTCTGTATGACAGTCTCTAGATACATCCACGTCTCTACAAATGACCTAATTTCGTTCCTTTTTAGGCTGAGTAATATTCCATTGTATATATGTACCACATTTTCTTTATCCATTCGTCTGTCAGTGGGCATTTAGGTTACTTCCATGACCTGGCTATTGGAAATAGTGCTGCAATGAACATTGGGTGCACGTGTCTTTTTGAATTACGGTTTTCTCTGGGTATATGCCCAGTAGTGGGATTGCTGGGTCGTGTGGTAGTTCTATTTTTAGTTTTTTAAGGAACCTCCATACTGTTCTCCATAGTGGCTGTACCAATTTACATTCCCACCAACAGTGCAGGAGGGTTCCCTTTTCTCCACACCCCTCCCACATTTGTTGTTTGTAGATTTTCTGATGATGCCCATTCTAAGTGGTGTGAGGTGATACCTCACTGTAGTTTTGCATTGCATTTCTCTAATAATTAGTGATGTTGAGGAGCTATTCATGTGCTTCTTGGCCATATGTATGTCTTGTCTTCTTTGGAGAAATGTCTATTTAGGTCTTCTGCCCATTTTTGGATTAGGTTGTTTTTTTAATATTGAGCTGCATGAGCTGTTTATGTATTTTGGAGATTAATCCTTTGTCCGTTGATTCATTTGCAAGTACATTCTCCCATTCTGAGGGTTGTCTTTCTGTCTTGTTTGTAGTTTCCTTTGCTTTGAAAAAGTTTTAAGTTTCATTAGGTCCCATTTGTTTATTTTTGTTTTTATTTCCATTACTCTAGGAGGTGGATCAAAAAAGATCTTGCTGTCATTTATGTCAGAGTGTTCTTCCTGTGTTTTCCTCTAAGACTTTTATAGTGTCTGGCCTTACATTTAGGTCTCTAATCCATTTTGAGTTTATTTTTGTGTATGGTGTTAGGGAGTGTTCTAATTTCATACTTTTACATGTAGCTGTCCAGTTTTCCCAGCACCACTTATTGAAGAGACTGTCTTTTCTCCATTGTATATCCTTGCCTCCTTTGTCATAGATGAGTTGACCATAGGTGCGAGGGTTTATCTCTGGGCTTTCTATCTGTTCCATTGGTCTGTATTTCTGATTTTGTGCCAGTACCATATTGTCTTGATAACTGTGGCTTTGTAGTATAGTGTGAAGGCAGGGAGTCTGATTCCTCCAGCTCCATTTTTTCCCCTCAAGACTGCTTTGGCTATTCGGGGTCTTTTGTCTCTCCATACAAATTTTAAAATTTTTTGTTCTAGTTCTGTAAAAAATGCCATTGGTAGTTTGAAAGGGATTGCACTGAATCTGTAGATTGCTTTGGGTGATATAGTCATGTTCACAGTGTTGATTCTTCCAATTCAAGAACATGGTATATCTCTCCATCTGTTTGCATCATCTTTACTTTCTTTCATCAGTGTCTTATAGTTTTGAGCATACAGGTCTTTTGTCTCCCTAGGTAGGTTTATTCCTAGGTATTTTATTCTTTTTGTTGCAGTGGTAAATGGGAGTGATTCCATAATTTCTCTTTCAGATTTTTCATCATTAATGTATAGGAATGCAAGAGATTTCTGTGTATTAATTATTATCCTGTAAGTTTACCAAATTCATTGTTTAGCTCTAGTAGTTTTCTGGTGGCATCTTCAGATTCTCTATGTATAGTGTCATGTCATCTGCAAACAGTGACAGTTTTACTACTTCTTTTCCAAGTTGAATTCCTTTTATTTCTTTTTCTTCTCTGATTACCATGGCTAGGATTTCCAAAACTATGTTGAATAATAGTGGCAAGAGTGGACATCCTTGTCTTCCTGATCTTAGAGGAAATGCTTTCAGTTTTTCATAATTGAGAATGATGTTTGCTGTGGGGTTTTCGTATATGGCCTTTATTATGTTGAGGTTGGTTTCCTCTGTGCCCACTTTCTGGAGACTTTTTATCATAAATGGGTGTTGAATTTTGTCAAGAGCTTTTTCTGCATCTATTGAGATTATCATATGATTTTTATTCTTCAGTTTGTTAATATGGTGTATCACATTGATTGATTTGTATATACTGAAGAATCCTTGCATCCCTGGGATAAATCCCACTTGATCATGGTGTGTAATCCTTTTAATGTGTTGTTGGATTCTGTTTTCTAGCATTTTATTGAGGATTTTTGAGTCTATATTCATCAGTGATATTATTGGTCTGTAATTTTCTTTTGTTGTATTATCTTTGTCTGGTTTTGGTATCAGGGTGATGGTGGCCTCATAGAATGATTTTGGGAGAGTTCCGTCCTCTGCAGCTTTTTGGAAGAGTTTGAGAAGGATGGGTGTTAGCTGTTCTCTAAATGTTTGATAGAATTCACTTGTGAAGCCACCTGGTCCTGGACTTTTGTTTATTGGAAGATTTTTAATCACAGTTTCAATTTCATCACTTGTGATTGGTCTGTTCATGTTTTCTATTTCTTTCTGGTGCAGGCTTGGAAGGTTATACCTTTCTACGAATTTGTCCGTTTCTTCCACGTTGTGCATTTTATTGGCATAGAGTTGCTTGTAGTAGTCTCTTAGGATGCTTTGTACTTCTGCATTGTCTGTTGTAACTTCTCCTTTTTCATTTCTAATTTTATTGATTTGAGTCCCCTCCCTCTTTTTCTTCATGAGTCTGGCTAATTTTGTCTATCAATTTTGTTTATCTTCTCAAAGAACCAGCTTTTAGTTTTATTGATCTTTGCTATTGTCTTTTTTGCTTCTATTTCATGTATTTCTGCTCTGATCTTTATAATTTCTTTCTTTCTGTTAACTTTGGGTTTCTTTGTTCTTCTTTCTCTAGTTCCTTTAGGTGTAAGTTTAGATGGTTTATTTGAGATTTTTCTTGTTTCTTGAGGTAGGCTTGTATTGCTATAAGCTTCCCTCTTAGAACTGCTTTTGCTGCATCCCACAGGTTTTGGATCTTCGTGTTTTTATTGTCATTTGTTTCTAGGTGGTTTTTGATTTCCTCTTTGATTCCTTCAGTGATCTCTTGGTTATTTAGTAATGTATTGTTTAGCCTCCATGTGTTTGTGTTTTTTACGTTATTTTCCCTGTAATTGATTTCTAATCTCATAGCATTGTGGTCAGAAAATATGCTTGATATTATTTCAATTTTCTTAAATTTACTGATGCTTGATTTGTGACCCAAGATGTGATCTATTCTGTAGAATGTTCCATGTTCATTTGAGAAGAAAGTGTAATCTGCTGTTTTAGATAGAATGTCCTATAAATATTGATTAAATCTATCTGATCTATTGTGTCATTTAAAGTTTGTGTTTCCGTATTAATTTTCTGTTTGCATGATTTGTCCATTGGTGTAAGTGAGCTGTTAAAATCCCCCACCATTACTGTGTTACTGTCAATTTCCTCTTTTATAGATGTTAGCAGTTGCCTTATGTACTGGGGTGCTCCTATGTTGGGTGCATATATATATATATATATATATATTTGTTATATCTTCTTCTTGGGTTGATGCCTTGATCATTATGTAATGTCCTTCCTTGTCTCTTGTAACATTCTTTATTTTAAAGTCTATTTTATCTGACATGAGTATTGTTACTCCAGCTTTCTTTTGATATCCATTTTCATGGAACATCTTTTTCCATCCCCTCACTTTCAGTCTGAATGTGTCCCTAGGTCTGAAGTGGGTCTCTTGTAGACAGCATATATATGGGTCTTGTTTTTGTATCCATTCAGCAAGCCTGTGTCTTTTGGTTGGAGCATTTAATCCATTCATGTTGAAGGTAATTATCTATATGTATGTTCCTATTACCATTTTCTTAATTGTTCTGGGTTTGTTTTTGTAGGTCCTTTTTTTCTCTTGTGTTTCCCACTTAGAGAAGTTCCTTTATCATTTGTTGTAGAGCTGGTTTGGTGGTGCTGAACTGTCTTAGCTTTTGCTTATCTGTAAAGCTTTTGATTTCTCCTTTGAATCTGAATGAGATTCTTGCCAGGTAGTTTAATCTTGGTTGTAGGTTCTTCCCTTTCATCACTTTAAATATATCATGCCACTCCCTTCTGGCTTGTAGGGTTTCTGCTGAGAAGTCACATGTTAACCTTATGGGAGTTCCCTTGTTTGTTATTTGTCGTTTTTCCCTTGTTGCTTTCAATAATTTTTATTTGTCTTTAATTTTTGTCAATTTGATTACTGTGTGTCTTGGCATGTTTCTGCTTGGGATTATCCTGCCTGGGACTCTCTGTGCTTCCTGGATTTGGGTGGCTATTTCCTTTCCCATGTTAGGGAAATTTTTGACTATAATCTCTACAAATATTTTCTCAGGTTCTTTCTCTCTCTCTTCTCCTTCTGGGACCCCTATAATGCAATTGTTGTTGCATTTAATTTTGTCCCAGAGGTTTCTTAGGCTCTCTGCATTTCTCTTCATTCTTTTTTCTTTATTCTGTTCCACGGCAGTCAATTCCACCATTCTGTCTTCCAGGTCACTTATCCGTTCTTCTTCCTCAGTTATTCTGCTATTGATTCCTTCTAGTGTATTTTTCATTTCAGTTATTGTATTGTTCATCTCTGTTTGTTTGTTCTTTAATTCTTCTAGGTGTTTGTTCTTTAATTCTCCCAGATCTTTGTTAAACATTTCTTGCCTCTTCTCGATCTTTGCCTCCATTCTTTTTCCAAGGTAGTGGGTCATCTTCACCATCATTATTCTGAATTCTTTTTCTGGAAGTTTGCCTATCTCCACTTCATTTAGTTGTTTTTCTGGGGTTTTATCTTGTTCCTTCATGTGGTATAAAGTCCTCTGCCTTTTCATTATGTCTGTCTTTCTGTGAATGTGGTTTTCCTTCCAGAACCTGCAGAATTGTAGTTCTTTTTGCTTCTGCTGTCTGCCCTCTCAAGTCTGTTTACTTTTTTTCCCCCAGAGAAGCTACTCCTCCTGTGTTTACTACCATCAATTATATTTTTGCCCTACACAGTTTCCTGACTTGCCTCTAATGTAGATATTTTTCTCTCTTTTTCATCTCTCACATCCAAGTCTATCAATTTTATTCCCAAATATTGTACTCCTGAATGTTTCTCTCCTTACTGCACTGTGTTTTTTTGGCAAGTAATTTGTGCTTTTTACCGATATGTAACGTGGCCTCCCTGGGATGCTGTGATGAACAAAACACATCACAGATTTAAAATGTACTAAGTGCTCTTTGGTTAAATGAATGACAACCTAATTTTACAAGATAATGTAGACTTAAATGATTGAAAACATTCACTTCTAGAAATACTGTGTACTAATCTTTATTTTGGCTTATAGTGCTGAAGTTGTTTTATTCCATGGAAACGAAAAAATAATTACCATAGATGAATGCAAATGCTCTGAAAAGATTAGTTATTCAATATTGATTATTACTCTGTCAGGAGCTAATTAATATTGGCGTTATCCCTAATTGGCTGCTGTGTTCTGTTGTTTACCGAGATGGGTATCACCATTTCCACTCTTGGCAGTCAATTTCCTGTTGTGTTTCTATCCTTTTACCCCTGAAATCTTTGATGTGATTACTCCCAGGAGATGAACTCAAAAACACAACAAAAGATGAATAAATAAAATTTAGGCATCCCTTCAATGCAGTGGTGTCCTCTCCATTTCTAAAGTAAAAAACATAAAAAATAGGAAATATTTAGAGACTGTATGGAAAGAATCAGAAGTACCCTCTTGGCAAAGAATCCACATGCAAAATTCTGCAAAAGGATTTGTCAAATATTTATTAGTATATAACACCTGTAGTTCTTAAATTATTGTTTTTAATTGTCACTGAGCCTTTATGAGAATTAATCTTGCTTAGAAGGAAGGCAGCCACACTGAGCCCAGCCTTGCCATCCTGGGCCAAGGTTCTTATTCCTGAATAGACTGATGCCAACACTGGTCCTATAGTATAGTTCTGAATTTCCTGTGTATGTTCATTGTTCCAACTGTGTTCTGTTATTAAAAGAAGATGCTCAGTTTTGTTTCTTTTTATGGCTGAGTAATGTTCCATTGTATATATGTGCTATATATTTTTTATCCATACATCTGTCGATGGACACTTAGGTTGCCTCCATGTCCTGGCTATTGTAAATAGTGCTGCAGTGAACATTGTGGTACACGTCTCTTTTTGAATTATGGTTTTCTCAGGGTACATGCCCGGTAGTGGGATTGATGGGTTGTATGGTAGTTCTATTTTTAGTTTTTTAAGGAATCTCCATACTGTTTTCCATAGTGGTTGTATTAATTTACATTCCCCCTAACAGTGCAGGAGGGTTCCCTGTTCACCACACCCTTTCCAGCATTTATTGTTTCTAGATTTTTTGATAATGGCCATTCTGACCGTCATGAGGTGATACCTCATTGTAGTTCTGATTTGCATTTCTCTGATAATTAGTGATGTTGAGCATCTTTTCATTTGCCTCTTGACCATCCGTATGTCTTCCTTGGTGAAATGTCTATTTAGGTCTTCCACCCATTTTTTAACTGGATTGTTTGTTTTTTTTTATACTGAGCTCCATGAGCTGTTTGTATATTTTGGAGATTAATCCTTTGTTATTTCATTTGCAGATATTTTCTCCCATTCTGAGGGTTGTCTTTTTGTCTCGTTTATGGTTTCCTTTGCTGTGCAAAAGCTTTTAAGTTTAATTAAGTCCCATTTATTTTTGTTTTTATTTCCATTACTCTAGGAGGTGGGTCAAAAAAGATCTTGCTGTGGTTTATGTCAAAGAGTGATTTTCCTATATTTTCCTCTTTTGTAGTGTCTGGTCTTATGTTTATGTCTTTAATCCATTTGGAGTTTATTTTTGTGTATGGTGTTAGGTAGTGTTCTAATTGGATGGACCTAGAGTCTATCATACAGAGTGAAGTAAGTCAGAAAGAGAAAAACAAATACCATATGCTAACGCATATATATGGTATCTGAAAAAAAAATGGTACTGATGAACCTAGTTGCAGGGAAGGAATAAAGAGGTAGAGACATAGAGAATGGACTTGAGGACATGGGGTGGGAGGGTGAAGTGAGAGTAACATCGACATATGTACGCTAGCAAATGTAAAATAGTTGGCTGATGGGAAGCAGCAATATAGCACAGGGAGATCAGCTCAGTGCTTTGCGAAGACCTAGAGGGGTGAGATAGGGAGGATGGGAGGGAGGCTCAAGAGGGAGGGGATATGGCGACATGTGTATGCCTGTGGCTGATTTGCTTTGTTGTGCAACAGAAACTAACACAGTATTGTGAAGCAATTATACTCCAATAAAGAGCTATTAAAATAAAAGTAGTTGCTACTTCCTCTTTTCCCATCTATTAACATTTAGCTGAAATTATGAGGATCTTGCTGTCATAGCATCGAGAGTTTGGAGGCTCGGATTTCTAGTCCTGGTACTAACCATCAAGCTGGGGAACCTGGGAGAAATGAGGTGCAGAGAAATAGTCTTGTTCAGAGTTATCCAAAATGTGGTCCTCATATAGGCAGTCCCCATGGCACCAGGGAGCTTGGTAGAAATGCATGTTCCTAGGCTGTTCCTAGACCAACTGAACCAGAGTCTCTGGGGGTGAAGTGCAGCCCTCTTAGTGATTCAGGGAAGCACAGGACGAGTGCCTAGACAATAAGGTTTTGTAAACCTTCCTAAGGATGCACGCATGAGGGGAAGTGGGTAATGAGTAGGGAATGGTAGCACATGATGAGAAACCCATAGTATTCGGATGTGGGGGCAAGTGTGAGAGAGTCATAAATCCAGAGTCCAGGTTACCCTAAAATAAGCCCTAGAGGGAGCAGACCTTGCTATAAACAAGCATCGACTTCACCAGCCAGCACAGGTCCTAACAGCTGCAGATGTGGGGTGATTTTTTTTTTTTTAATGAATTAACAAGTTCGGGTAAATTCCAAAATTCAAAGTTTCTGTCCCGGAAAGGCAGGGCAGAAGGGCCCTGACACATGAAAGTAAACTGGTATGGGGGATTTCTAGGAATATATTCTCTCCCTATCTGGGGGTTTAGAACCTGGCTCAGAGGCCAGCCTGGGCTTCACTAGAGAACTGGACTTCACAGTTGAAAGAGGCTAACAGGAAGATGTGCTTCCTACGAAACATCCATGATGAGCTTACAGAGTCAGGTCATAGTGGCAGGACAGCAGTGAGTGGGTCTCCCAGACAGAGGGCAGCTCTTCGCTCTACCCCGTAAAGGATGCAGTGACTTCTGACTCCAAGCTCTCAAGGCAGCTTACTGGTTAGTGGTCTCAAACTCCATGGACCTTTGTAAAACGGAGCCAACAATCTCTGCCCCTCAAGTGAGAGTCTTTGTGAGTATTCTTAAAGATGATGGTGATAATGTGTAAAGTGAGGGATACTGGAAGTAGGTGATTCTCTTTTTAATGTAGATGACTTCCCAGACAATTACAATGCAGCTGCAGCTTTTTACAAAAAAAAAAAAAAAAAAAATCAGACCCATTCCCTTTTTAAAGAGGTTTCCTTCCTTGTTACTTATGGGCATTTCCTAGAATCTTGGGTTGTAAAGTATGGACAGCACTAATTCCTCAGGATCAGTTTATGGCAAGTAATCTCTGGTTACCCCAGTACCTGAACAGCCTGGTGGATTTGCATATTGGGTGTACTGCGCTCAATTTGCCTGTTAGTGTTTAGGCACAAGCAGTGCTCAGAAATTTAGAGACAGGACCAAATTCTGCCTTTTAACTCCCATGAGTATTTCTAAGAAAATTTAAAAAATACTGTATGCATTGGATTTTAATTTGCTTTTCACATGTGAAGACGATCTGTAAATGTAATTATAAACTTCTGATCTCCAGCATCTAGCAAAGGTTTTTATTTTCCTTGTATTTCAATCTGTGAGCATACATGTTAGTCATTTATAATGGCTTCATGGTCCACAAAATACAATGTAGTGATTTGAAACAGAGTCACATGCTTGCCGGTTTCCACCTGGATTGACACTTTGGATCTTGGATACAGTCTGGTTATTTAGTAAATGGTTCACCTGCTTGTTTTTCCTCCCAACTTTCAAAAGCAAGCCGTGTAGCGTAGTGGGTAAGAATTGAATTTCAAAGTCGACCTAAGATGTTTCTGACTCCAGGCATTGCCACCCTTTGGCTTTGTGCCCTTGGACAAACTGTTTTAACTTCCTTGAGCCTTAGTTTTGTTGTAGAAAATGAGAATTACAGTAGTTCTATCTCAGGGCTGTTTTGAAGATTAAATGAGATGATATATGTAAAGAATTTAGCCCAGTGTGTAGCACCCATCAACACTTAATAACTATTAACTTTTGTTATAATTACTGCTATTATTACTTTTTAAATTATAACTGTTTATAATGATTATTATAGTTATTATGTTTAAATTCTTGCATTCGTATCCCTTAAATTCGTCACCCTTGGTGTTACTATCGTACGCTGACTCCCAGTTTTCCCTTGATCTGATTTTCCTTGCTTCCAGTCACAACAGTCCCCACTCCAGAGGATCTAGGACCTCATTTGTCAGTGGTTTCCTTGTGACATTTCCTTACGCCAAGCCAGATTTGAATATGAAGATCTTGTCATGAGAGCTGCATTCCTAGTAGAACCACAGTGTTGGTCTGATATAGAGTTGGATTAGAGCTCTTTTCGGGTACTTTCAGATTTGGGATTCCCAGACTCTAAGCTCTCTAAGGAGTGTCTTGTCCTGGATTTTGTATCCAGGTGTGATGTATGTGACTGTGCCAGTTTTTCCCAGAATACCTTCTGCTACAGGCCTCAACTTCATTTAGCCTTATTCATCTAAAAAAATAGAAAATAATGTCAGTTTACATATGTAAAAAATGGGAATGATATCGTTGAAATGATATGCTGCAGTACAAATAACGTAATGTGGTTACAGCGTCTTTCACAATTCATCTTGCATCTTGTGTCTAACAAGCATGGTCTCTTGAACGCTCTTGTGGTACTTGTTCCTTAAGACCCCAGCATAGCACCTGGAAGAATTTGACTCCACCGCGTCCCCATATATAACCCTGCTCTATCCAAATGGCCTAAAAGCCTCTATCGCCTTAATTGAATCCAAAGATGAGCTAATTTTTAGATAAACACGAATAAGTCTACATCTTAAATGAATTGCCTGTTTATAAAACACCCTTATACAAATTGATAATGATGTATGTTTGAATAATTCAAGAAACAGGATGTCAATAGCTTTTAGCATCAGGTACCAAGAGAGCTGTGCTTTTGAATATTAATTTGACTAATTTGGGATATTAGGCCATTTAGTATGGTAAGCACATAAACACAGAGCAGTAGGATTCTTGAAGGGTAATCTAATCAGGCACAGGGGCATCTAGCATTTCTTTAAAATGTAACAATTATCCGAAAGTCTCATAAGGAATGTTCTGCAGCTGAGGAAGAAAAAGATACCCCAAGTAAAATGTAAATGAACATAAAGTGATTTAGTGGGACTAATTCTGGGAAGAATCAGTACCAGTATGCTTCGTTTGTTTTGTATTTTCTTCCCATTTATTCTTATAGTCTGAGTGGTTTTATTAAAAACTAATTTTGTAAGTCAGTATAAAACCCAGGAGTTTTATCTTCCTTTAAACATGTAAATGCATTTAAGGTGAACACGTCAGAAAGTGGAATTGTGGATTTAGAGTTTTCAATGACTAAGTTATGACCACATTGCATAGAGTGTGAGTGTCTAGTACATGCCTTCCATCATTTGTCTGTTTTAATTTTCAAAATTAACATGGCTGGTACTATCATTATTTCCTTCTTATGGATAAATAAATGGGAGAGCAGAGACCTAAAGTAACTTTCCCAAAGTCACACAGCAACTAATGAGTGGAGCTGGCGTGTAAAGGCAAACCTCTGACATCACAAGCCATGTTTCGTGCACCACCAGCTGAACCAATTTTTCAACCCCGAGGAGAGACATTCATACATGGCTAAAAAATAGTTAATGGTGAATACATTTCAGACTTCAGAATCCAGGTTAAGCATGTCAAAAGACCATTACTAATTTAAGTGTTCATGTACATCATTATTTAGGCTTAATACCCAGGTGTGATTATTTGAAATTGGACAAGACTACGTTTTTTATAAACCATTTATTCCAAAAAGAAAAGGCATTCACTTTTATCTTAGCGATTCATCTACTTGTGTTTGTTGTAAGACAAGAGGAACAGACAAAATATAGAGCCAAAGCAATATCATTTCCTATCACATTCCCCAGGGTGTCTCATGAAAATCTTGCACACTGAATGTCAAAGTCCAATTTGTGGAGGCCAGAATGACATTTTAGTATATTATAGGTTGTGGTCAATATATGGATTGCAGCCTCCTTAGGCTCACAATAATTAGGGACTATCACATGGATTCAGTATTTGTTTAGCAGATAATTCTCAAGACTTTCATGTATGATAATGAAGGCCTAACTATTGTACTGTGAATCAAACCTATTTCAAGTCTAGTGAAAATAATAAAATTTAATTAACATGGTACGAATTCATTTAAATTTATGTGAGGAGAATCAGGGACATAATTATGAGCCTATTGTTTTTTTTTTTTTTAACAGGATGAGGTTGGCCATTTGATAATTTGAGCCCAAGGTAGGTAAGGGTTATTTAGAAGTTATCAAAGTGTGAGAAAACATAAATCATACCGGAGAAGAACTTCCAATTCTTAAGCACTTTATATATGATGGATGTGATATCCATACAATCTTATTTAATCTTCACAACCACCCTCCAACCAAAATGCTGTTATTTCCAAATGTGGAAAAGGAGACCTACAGAGGGCTTGTTACTTGCTAAAGTCTATACAAATAGTAGGACTGATCTCAGCATGAGACCTCCCAAACTCCAAATAAGAGTTAAGCACAAAATAAATTACCTTTGATTAAACGTGGGAAACATTGGGGAAAACCCTTATTCTTTTATCACATAGCTCACAGAAAATTAAAGTTTTTTTAATCTTAAATTATGATGTGTATAAAATGGTAGCTCTGGGCTTCCCTGGTGGCGCAGTGGTTGAGAGTCCGCCTGCCGATGCAGGGGACGTGGGTTCGTGCCCTAGTCCGGGAAGATCCCACATGCGGCGGAGCAGCTGGGCCCGTGAGCCATGGCCGCTGAGCCTGCGCGTCCGGAGCTTGTGCTCCTCAACGGGAGAGGCCACAACAGTGAGAGGCCCGCGTACCATAAAAAAAAAAAAATAAATAAAATAAAATAAAATAAAATGGTAGCTCTATCCTTAGTTTGATTAGATACAATATCTTTTGAGGGATTTCTTTCCAAAAAGTGTCTCGCGGAAGTGGGGTTTACTTTCATGGTTGTACGTAAAACTGGCCTTCAAACGGAAGGCTGTCTCCTTTGCTCGGAGGTTCACTACAACTTGAGGGCTGTGAAGCCAACACCAGGAATGGCTGGTGGCTCTTAAATTATTTCAGTTTTCATTCACCTTTTGGCTTTGCTTCTGAAAACTCAGGAGCCTTTTTCTTTCCCTTAAATGTCATCAGATGCCTATCTACACTCTCTTTTGCATTGGTTAAGAAAATAGAAGGGATTTAAAATCATTGAGATCTCAGAATCAAAATCATTCTTAAGCCTTTTCTTCAAGTTTACTCTAATTGCCCTGAAATTAATCTCTTATTATGGCAGCAAAGCCTAGCCCTTCTAGGATTCTTTGAACACTGGATTTCAATATTTGATCTTCATGGACAGTGAATCTGTCACACTCAGTTGTCCTTTCACTCTTTGAACCAACTGACATTTACCCATATCAAACTCCATTTGTCCGTCACTTTTAAAACCCTCTGTAATTTCCAGTTGCTCTCATGGAGCTGAGTTTGAAGGTTGACATGGATCATCCATTCTTTCCGGAATGACAAATAGCTTTACAAGGTGATCCTTACATTTTATCTTAATTTCTTGGCAAACTTTAATTTAATTTTCTGCTAAATGGTTTCAGTCTCATGCAGAACCAAAGTGAACTAAGTAAACCATCTCAGAAATATTCCCTGTCTTGTCAGGATAATTCTTTCTTCCATTTAAATGAAAATTCAGTAACACTTAGTGGTGATTTTTTAAAAATCATCAACATAATTACTCATGTCTTTGTGAACCTCTGAGAACCCTTAAGGTTGAATTTCCCACTAGGCTCAGAATAGTTATAATAACTTATTTCTTCAAGACAGACTGGATAGAAACCTAATATAGGCTGAAGGCATCTTGGAGCTAGAAATAGTCTTAGATATTATCAATCCCAATCATGACGGAGTTTGCAGTTAAAGAGATTGAGGCCCAGAAATGGAAGATGAATGTGTGAATTCACATTCTGTCATACTGGTCAGATGAACTACTAACCTTGGTCTTTTGATTTAGTCCAGTAAGCTCTGAAATTATATGCAAACATTGGTGAGCATTTACAGAAGAATATTTCTTTGAAGATAGTGTCCATTGCAATTTATCAAAAAAGTCAGTGATCTCCCAAAAGTTAAGCACGGGGATCCTCCTTGGCACTCCACAGGTGCAATTGAACCCTTTTATGCATTTAATCCCAGGATCCATGTAAAAGTAAATTGAACTTTGTACTTAGTTTTAGACTATAATAATTCTTTCCCCCTCAAAAGCATTTGTGGTTTAGTTTGGTGTCATCCCAGGGCATTGGATTGCTGTGACTTCAGCGTTTCCTGAGCCCAAGTGTAGTCCTTGGAATAAAATGCTAAATGTATTTTCAGGTGCCTCTGTGGAATATGAGAAAGTACCTAAAGTTATTTCTAAAGAGAGAAGAGAATTAGTTTTATATCTTCTTCTGACTTCTACCTCTTCTCTGCACAATTTATGAGTAGTAAAATGAGAGCAAAGACACAAATAAGGAAGAAAATCCAAATACAGTCTCTCTTTGTAAAACTTGTATTATGGGACTTTGAAATAATAGGACAAGTAATAAAATATAATTTTCTTCCACTGTGTTTGTATTTGTGTGTATGTGTGCAAGAGAATCAGATACTAACGTTAAAGGACTTTTATTTTTTTTCCATAACGTATCAGAAAACTGGCTTTTCTAAAAAAATGTGTCATCCAGTATGCAAAGATGAACTCTATGGAAAAAGCATTGATATCTCCACTTTGTCACTAAATCCATCACCCCAGGCATGCCGCTTCTTTCTAAGCTCTGTTTCCATCTGTAAAAGAAGGAATTGAACTTGTTTGTTAAGCCACCTTGTTAATAATCAGTGTCTCTGTAATGCTTGCTATTAAACTCAAACTGCACGTTCCCCCCCACCATTTTCTGAAATGGAATTTTTATGAATGGTTTCTCAAGTGCTTCAAAATAACATACTCATCTGAGATCTTGGCAACTAAGAATTGGCTGTTATAAGCATATCAGACACAGAGATAGGCTAATCCCTGTTCTTTCTTAATCTGAGTATTGAACAATTACAGCGCCAAGGCCATTCCTCCTGTGGTCCCTGACTTGACTCCCTCAGAGTCATGATACATCATGGAGGGCTGGGTTTTTCCTCCTGGGACACTGCCAAGACTTGATTTTAATCTTAGGAGCATTTTGTCATACTTGATCCTTTTCTGTCTCACATCCCTTTCCCCTCTATTTCTCTTCTGCTCTTCTCTCCCATGATTTCTTCCCTTCCATTTGACCAACTGGGTCTCACATTTCAAAAGGTAATGTCACATCAGCCATAAAAAGAAACGAAATTGAGTTATTTGTAGTGAGGTGGCTGGACCTAGAGTCTGTCATACAGAGTGAAGTAAGTCAGAAAGAGAAAAACAAATACCGTATGCTAACACATATATATGGAATCTAAGAAAAAAAAAAAAAAAGTCATGAAGAACCCAGGGGTAAGACGGGAATAAAGACACAGACCTACTACAGAATGGACTTGAGGATATGGGAAGCGGGAAGGGTAAGCTGTGACAAAGTTAGAGAGGCATGGACATATATACACTACCAAACGTAAAATAGATAGCTAGTGGGAAGCAGCCACATAGCACAGGGAGATCAGCTCAGTGCTTTGTAACCACCTAGAGGGGTGGGGTAGGGAGGGTGGGAGGGAGGGAGACGCAAGAGGGAAGAGATATGGGAACATATGTATATGTATAACTGATTCACTGTGTTATAAAGCAGAAACTAACACACCATTGTAAAACAATTATACTCCAATAAAGATGTTAAAAAAAAAAAAAAGGTAATGTCAGAAGAAACAGAGATCTGTGTTGCCCTCCAGGTGCCACTGAGAGTACTCTGGGAAAGTTGACCATGTCCCTGGGTCAGTCAAAGTTGTGTGGAACATCCATTTTACACAACTTGAGGGGCCTTTGCAAGATTACAAATTCAAAACATATGAAGGAGCCCCAGGCAAGTGGGGGCCCTTAAGCTCTGACCACCTCTGGCCAGCTGTGTTCACCTTTGTCTGTCCCAGTGTTTCAGCTCAGAGAAGAAAATGCGAAGTGCTTGGGTTCTGCCACTTCCCCTTGGAGGGATACGAGAATAAAAACATTCTCAGTGAGTTTTGCCTAAAGAATGCAGGACTATTTTGAAGTCTCCAGAGGACAATTGATAAGATTTTATTTTCCTTCTTTGTTAGAATTGGTATTTATTGGATTTCATAAAGGAATTAAGAGCTGCTTAAAATAAGACTCAGATGTAGTCTCCCTAACAAGATGCCCTCATGAACAAAATGTTGCCATTAGAGTTATGCATATAATTTTTGTATTATATTCAGAATAATTCTGAGACAAGAAGAAAATGTTGTTTTAAGAGGGCGATTGATTCATTCAAACAATTTTAGGCTTACAGAGTGGTAGTTAGTGATAAAATTTGGAGAAGAATTAAAGGTGAAAGACAAAGTAATTGGCCTCCAGTAAACACCAGTGTCAGTACATGGCAAGGAGACAAGGTCAGCATTCATATTTCATAAACCTGGTAATAGCACCACTGTAATCTGCACAGCTGCTTTGGATGTGAGATGATATTCTATTTCTGAAAGACTCAGCTTTTCTTTATGTAAGGTATCTTCCCTTCCCATTTAAAATTTATTTGTGTTCATCATGAAAAAAAAAGAAATAAAGAATTACAAAACTATTGCCCATATTTCCAGCAATTGGCACAAATGTTTATTTTCTTCCAGTCTTTATTATCTTTTTGATATTTATTTAACATATTTGAGAGCGTACTTCCATATATTTTTATCCTGTTTTATTCTCTTTACATATTCCCATGTGGACATAACCTCCTTGTAAATAAGCTGTTTTGCAGATATTTATGTTAAATACCAAACAAAGTTTACTTAACCTTCCCACCAATGATTGGCTATTCAGGTTAATTCCAATTTTTTTTCCTTTAAACATACACTGCAATGAATATTTTGTGCATAAACTGTTTCCCTATTTCTGATTCTCTTCTTAGGATAGATTCCCAAAAGCAGAATTACAGACTCCAATGGTTTGAATCTTTTTTTGTCTTTGTTGCTTTGTGTGTTTAAGGCTTTTTTAGCACAGGGTGCCAAATAGCATATCAAATGGGATGCATTAATTTTCACGTACAAAATCTAAATTTATGAAACATTCTGTTAAATTAACTTTGGCATTTTTTTCTCAGGCTCTAGCTAAAGGTTGCTGTCTCTCTCAGATATAGGACCAGCTAGCAGATTGGGGCTGATCACCAAGTCACTGGGTAAAACTACTAGGTTTCTCCTAATTCTGTGGAAGGAATATCGCATCCAATGTACTGAGTATTATGTGGGACAGATAATTAACATCAAATGCAAGGTAGACATACCCATTTTTCCTATCAGACCATGCATATCATTTTGGGGTAATCGTGTTTTTCTTCCTAATTCTTTAAAAGCAAAATGGACACAGAAACAAATACCAACAAAAGTCAAAATAACCATCTTTTATAAGAGCTTAGTATTTCACTATGATTACATTTTGGTGTGGAAGAGTTTAGAGAATTGTTTGATGCCTGTCACTCGAAGTTATCTCAGCCCAGGTATCCGTAAGGCACTGTGTGAGTTCTTGAGAAAAAGAAGATGTGAACAAAAACTTAACAACTTTCATTAAAACCCTGTAAGACATTAAGGTTCAAGAGGTTCACAGAATGTCATGGCATAAGATGGGGGTGGTTCATTTCATGGACCACAGCTCAGTTTGGGGAATTTGAGGACTCCCGATGAGGGTCTAGGGCATCCACAAGAATGATGAAAGCAGCCCATTGCCCAGCAGAGGACACAGTGACTAACAGGGGTAAAAATAAAGCCCTTGAAATGTGTTTGGGAGGGGAGAATTTCCCCCTTACCTTTTTAGTTCTTTTTGGCTGGTTGAATAATTAAAATGACATAAGATAGAATAACAGGAAGAAAAAAAAATTGCACACATAAGGGGAATCCACATAAGCATGGAAGGTTCCAGAAACAATCAGGCAAAATGAGGTATTTATGTTATCCTGGATTAAGAAAAAGGAGGAAGAGGAGGAAGGGAATTGACAGGAAGGTGAAAAAAAGAGCAAATATTTGGTTAACAAATGTTTGCTGGGCCATGTAAGAACAATGGGACATAGAGAAATTTTAACAGACTGTTACGTTCCTCCCTGTCTCTCACATCTAGTTCATATTATACTATAGGTGTATCTCTGGTGATGGTTTTCTTTCCTGGGATAGGCCCTCTGTCTGAATTTTTTTAGGCAGTTAAGGGGGAGGTGAAAAGATAAAAATTCCCAAGTCTTCTGTTCCTTCCTCATGCCAAAGAGACGCGTTTTAGTGTGGCAAATTTTGCTTCCCTGCAAATGGAAATGCCAGTAGACAGTAGTGGTTCTCAAGAGAAAGACAGTGACTCCCGAAGAGGGAGAAGGGCCTGGCCTAGTGATGATTAAATGAAATAACATGAATATGTTCTTTGCACAATAGTCGTATAGCAGGAGCATTGAACTCAACTGGAGAAGTGATTTTCTTCTTGGGCAAATCCCATACCATTTGAGGCAAAGAGCCAACACTATTAACTCCCTACAATGCTGCGCTGTAACTCAATTTGCTTTTGTTTTTACAAACAGTTAAAAAGAGGCTTGGCTGAACTTTCAAAGGGGAAATTGAGACAATAAACAGTTCTGGAGAAGGAATGTTGCATTTTTCACGTTCATTTGCTGTGACTACCAAAGCAATTACAGGCAAACCTTCCTTTCTTTCCTAGAAGATAATAAAAATGATAATTAGCAATCTGCTCTTTAATTACTTCCCATGTTCTTGACCTTGTCTTGCTATTTAGGGCTTATCATTTTACGTATGACCTTTAGAAAGAATATGTTGAATGATTTCATTTCTTTGTTGGAAACATTGCTTTCTTAAATATAAATGTTTTCTCCAGTGTTCTCTAAACAAGAAATAGAACAGAAAAGATCCCTGTTACTTCTGTTTCCTTACATCCCAGGAAGTTATATAAGATGATGAGTTTGTGAATTGATGACACATATTTGAAATATTTATTGGACATGTATGAGTAATAAGTTCACCCACGACAGTTTAGTTCAACTTACTTTACCTTTAAGATGATGTGCAGGGCCCACACGCAGGTTTCTGACTTCTGACAAACCTGCAGGTAAAGTCTTTCTCTATGATGTACAGGTTGAGCCTCAGCTTTCCCAGCTGGGAACTGGTGATAATCTAACAAAAGGTTCTTGTGAAGATTAAATAAAATGAAGAACAGAAAAGGTGTTGCTTAAAGCTCTGATCTCAAGAAGCCTTCATTATGAGGATAAGGCTAAAACAAATGACCTCAGAAACTATACATAAATAAGGGCTAAAGTGTCAAACCCACCTGAACCTCTCTCTTTAAAACTCATTGAATCCATCCATTTCTCTCCATTTTAACTTTTCCTGCCTATGGTTAATGCTAGCTTTTTTCAGCTTGTATTATTTCAACAGTTTCAGTTGTTGTCCTTGATCTACTATAGTGCATTGTTCATATAAACAGAAGATAGCACTTCCTTATTTGCATCTAATCTGCTAAAATCCTTTCAGTGGGACTTTAGAATGTGTGTCCCTTGGCAATAAGGAGGAAACAGTAGAGAAAGTATGTGTCTGTTCTGAATGATTACCGTGCTACCTTGGGTAGGAATAAGTGGGTCATTTGTGGGTCTAGGCTGAACTTTTGTGTCTGTGTCTTTAAGCGGACCCATCCTACCTATGAACAGTTGGTAGTGACCTTATGTTTGTACTTCTGGAAGAATATGAGGATGCTCTAAACTAGGGCAGTGATAATAGGAATAATAAGATGGTAACAGGTTTGAAGGTATAGAAATGACAGATGGTTATTTGTTGAGGAGTGAGAATAGAGTATGGTTTAGATTCAGAGGCAGACGACTGGGTGTAAAATGTCATTAATTAAGACAAGAAACAAAGCATTCTGAACTTATGAAGGTGAGAAGTTAAGTTTAACATCAACATGTTGTGGTTGGGGGTAGCTGTCTAGGCTGTTGTGAAGTATATGGAGCTATTGAGAGGGGACCAAATTAGAGATAGATTTGGACGTGATCAGGACATGGGTGATGTGTGAAGAAACCAGGCGGAGTGGATGGGACCATTCAAGCACAGCCAGAAGAGCGCAGGGGAGAAAGACGTAGACCAGGGATATACCATCATCTCTTGTCTGGACTGTGCATTTACCTGCTGCGATGGCCTTGCTGCTTCTCCCTTTGTCCTAGTGTAGTATATTCTCAGCACAGCAACAAGTTAAACCATACGTTAGATCACCTTGCCCCGCTGCTCAGAAACTCCCAGGGGCTCCCCATCTTACTCAACTTAAGAGCCAGTGTCCTTTCAAGGTACCCCAGGTCCTTTGTGACTTACTAGCTCCTCCCCCACGTGCTTTCTCCCCTCTACTCTTACAGTCCCTGCCTCTTTCTATTTCAGAGCATCGTCCGCCTTGCTTTCCCTCCCAAGCCGGGAATAGGCTTGCCACAGAGTCTTTGCAGTGGCTCTTTTTTTTTTTTTTTACTTAGACTATTATTTTTCCTAAGGCTTTGTTTTGACCACATTTTGAAAAGTATCAGTTCCCCAACCAACATGGGACTCCCTAGCTTTATTTCCTGCTTACGTTACTCCATAGCTATCATGACCTTTTATTGTGCACATCTAATCATTTATTTGTGTATATATCTCTCTCCATCAAACTGTAAGTTTAATGAGGACAGGGATTGTATCTCTTTCCTTCACTACTGTATTCATAACATTCCAAACAGTGCCTGGTATATAATAGGCAACCAATAAATGATTGCAGAAAGACTGAATGAAGAAATGAATGAATGAGATCTGGAGAGATCCATTGTCTTAGGTGATAGGTGGAGGAGAGAAAAAACACATGTCAAAAAATACCTTGGCAGTGGTAGACATAGCGTTGATTGCTTTCCTCAATTTTATTTTCCCCATTTTGTCAGTAATCCAAAAGGCTCAGCTGTGAGCTTACCACGTTCTGGAATCTTGTTTCTCATGTACTAAGTGTTGGTGCTTGGCTGGCAAGACTGCATGAACCTGTTCAGGTCAGCAGTGTCCTTCACTTGCTCTGATAATCCAGACTCATGAAAAAAATTAATTTAGCAGCACAACTTTCCAGGTTGTCTTGGTGTTTGTGTTAGCCCTCAGCTAAATTGTAAAAGGCTTTATTGCAGGGACAAAGTACTTTCCTTCTTTTTATACCCTCTGGTGCTAGGGACATATAAAGATGGGTTGGCTAAAAATCCATTGATTTTCATAATATTTGTTCTTTATGATGTTTCAATGAAAACGTTATAATAAAAACATAATTATATTTCTGTGTTTTATCAAGAACACTAGAATCAAAGTCAGAAAACCTGGGTTTGAATCCCTAGTCAGCTAATTTTCTTTTTTTTTTTTTAACTGAAATATAGTTGATTTACAATATTGTGTTAGTTTCAGGTGTACAGCAAAGTGATTCATTTTTATATATATATCAGATTATTTTCCATTATAGGTTATTATAAGATATTGAATGTAGTTCCCTGTGCTCTACAGTAGATCCTTATCATTTATGTATAGTGGTGTGTATCTGTTAATCCCATACTCCTAATTTATCCCCCCCCACTTTAGTAGCCATAAATTTGCTCACAGTCTGTGAGTCTGTTTCTATTTTGTAAATAAGTTCATTTGCATATTTTTTAGATTCCATATACAAGGAATATCATATAATATTTGTCTTTCTCTGTCTGACTTACTTTACTCAGTATGATAATCTCTAAGTCCATCCATGTTACTGCAGTTGGCAATATTTCATTCTTTTTTTTACAGCTGAGTAATATTCCATTGTGTGTTTGTCTGTGTGTATGTATGTGTGTGTGTGATATATGTATATGTATATGACATCTTCTTTATCCATTCGTCTGTTGATGGACACTTAGGTTGCTTCCATGTCTTGGCTATTGTAAACAGTGCTGTTATGAACATTCAGGTGCAGGTACCCTTTCAAACTAGAGGTTTTGTCTTTTTTGGATATATGCCCAGGAGTTGGATTGCTGTATCATATGGTAGCTCTATTTTTAGTTTTCTAAGGACCCTCCATACTGTTTTCTACAGTGGCTACACCAATTTACATTTCCACCAACAGTGTAGGAGGGCTCCCTTTTCTCCACACCCTCTCTAGCATTTACTGTTTGTAGACTTTTTGGTGATGGCCGTTCTGACTGGTGTGAGGTGATACGCCATTGTAGTTTTGATTTGCATTTCTCTAATAATTAGTGATGTTGAGCATCTTTT
This sequence comes from Delphinus delphis, assembly GCF_949987515.2. NCBI lineage: Eukaryota > Metazoa > Chordata > Mammalia > Artiodactyla > Delphinidae > Delphinus > Delphinus delphis. The sequence goes on along the minus strand of NC_082698.1, from coordinate 51,951,784 downwards.
CGTGTGCCTGTTGGCCATCTGTATGTCTTCTTTGGAGAAATGTCTATTTAGGTCTTCTGCCCATTTTTTGACTGTGACTTTGGAAGAGACACACATTTCTTTGTGCCTCAGTTTCCTCACTTATTCAATGTGGCCATAATATCAGGCCTTACTTCACACAACTAGTGTGGAATTTAATGAGGTAATTCTGAAATTACTTTGTAACATGTAAAATTTCATGAATTGTATTTATTATATAACTGTATACAGAGAAACCGCTTTCCTCTGGAATTTTTCAGATCCTATAAATCAGACAATTCCGGCCTTAGTCTGTGAAAGATACATGTTTTAAATATCCAACCTAACTTAAATATAATTCTGTTCTGGGATTTTTGTTCTTTTGTCTTCCAGTTTGATTTGCCTGATATGTTGGGACGAATATGTGACTAAATGATTTTCTGGAGTGACTAAAAGTGTACCTGTTGTTATTAAAAGGCGCTACTTGTCTCAATGGAGATAATAGTTTCATTCTATAACTTACCATTTCTACTAGAAGAAAGTCTAGGAATGAATCAGGATGTATCTCTATCCTGTGCCTCCTGATTGATTTTGAAAATGATGTTCTTAGTTATATCTGAGTGAAACAGAAGAGAAGCGATGACTTAAATGTGTAAACTGTGTAAATATTTTCTCTTATAAAGAGAGTTATGAACTTTAGCAGAGGATGCAGGAGAGATGTATTTCAGAGGCATGATCAAATGGATAGGAAGGAGCACGACCTACAGACCAATGTGGGCTCAATCTTTAGCTTGGGGCTCGTAGGAAAGTCTAGTCAATAGATTTTTCTGGAAGAAGGGAATTGGTAGTGTGAAGGAGTATACTTTTGAGGTGGGGGTTGACAAATGCAACTGATCAAAGAAAACCTCTGAGAATTCTAATAAAGAAGCCTACAACTGAGACCAAGCTCTCTAACCACTATTGTCGTCTGTATTTTCTCACAAAACCATCAACTATGTCTCTTTTCTTGAAAGTTCTGAAAATTCTAAGTGTTTTCCTTCTGACTTTCTAGATATAGTCCTTTTCTTCTTAGAATGAACTAAGTTCTCTTTATACATCATGTGACAGAGATGCCATTCTAGGAACACTGCGCATCACTCAAAGTATGGTACCGTAGTAGGTCACTGCATTTCTGGGTCTGGGTCTTTGCCTTAGAAGTCCGGTGATGTCATCATGTGACCGCCCTCAAATTCCATGGAACTAACTCCACAATCTTCACATGCATAAGGAGCAAGTGAGTGACTACGATGCCAATGCTGATCTTTGGTTGAGAAATGAAACTACCAAGAAGAGAAAGTATTTATGGTAGCTGGTCTACACATTCTGCCTCTGCAGAAAACCTGGGTAGGACACACATCCAAAAAATTAGGTGGCTCATTGGGTAACTTGAATTTAGAGCCAAGAGAGTAAGGAGGAGAAACCAGTTCTCCGGCGCTATGACATCTGATGCATCCACCTGTATTGTTGACGATACATCTACTAGGTCAAGGTATTTGTATCAGGTTGTCAGTTTCCCTCTACCATGGACTGAGTTGGAGATTGACTACTACTCATTCAATATTTTGTTAAGTGACATGCACTGGACTAAGTGTGGGGACTTTGGCAAACGAAACATTATGGCAGAAACTTTCATGGAACCTTCAATCTTTTCGGAAAGGCCATTTTCAGACAAATAATTTTAACAGTGTTGAGTATATGGTCGATATGGATACACTAGGACTGGCCAATAAGAGTACCTAACCCTGGTTTGAGGGCTTCAGGAAAGAGACTGTGCCAAACCCAGTACTTAAAACTTGAGATCTCAACTTCCAGGGTGTATTCAACCTCAGTAGAGTACTCTCTTCAGATATAGCAATACTGCTGATGAGAGGAATACATTCACTGGCGTGTGTAAAAGCTTTGGTATGCTGTCGGACTCTTCTTGCTTTTGATCTAAAGCAGTGGGACATAGTTTAGAGGAACCAGACAGCATGGCCAACAGCTATGTATAACGTAATCTCTGAATCTCATCTGTTAAATGGAGAAAATGGCATCCCTACTTCCTAATTTGCTGTAAGTGTGGACTGAAATACTGTTTATAGAATACAGAACCAGGGCTAGCACTTATTAGTGTTAGTTCTGATTCCAAGCCCTTAAATGCAAAACTATTGTAGCTCTTATCTGTGGATTTACTTGGTTCGCTTTTCAAAGGAGGCTAATTTCCACCCCTCTCTGCCCTCCATGTGTGACCCATCAGATGACTCCTAATAAGGCTCTTATTGAGTTCTGCTTTGGGTTCCCACCTTGAATGTTCTTGTGCTGAGAAGAGCCATTCCAGAGCCTTCCAGATAGAGCAGTGGCACACACTGGGATGGATCACACTGATATCAGCACATCTGTAGGTGGTACTTTCCCCCAGCACGATACTTGTTCCTGAGTTTATGGATGAGTTCTTCATGCTGTGGTGTAGCCAAAATTGTCCTATTTATCAGAGGCACAGCACTTTGGATGGCAAGGCACGATAGTGCAGTCCTGAACGGGATTCTTAATGTATGAAAGATAAAAAAGGTGACCCTGAGGGCAAATTGATAATTGTGGCAAGCTTAGTGCTTCCCACTAATGTACGGAGATAGGTTAATTTATATTTCCCCACAGGTGTTTGTCTGATAGACTGATGATGTTAAGCAGAATAACAAAATCTGCATTTAAATGAATGTATGATAACATGGAAGAGTGGAGCTAGAACACGAAGTAAGCACCTCAGGTTTGGGAAGATAACAAAGTACAGTATCTTGGAGTCCTCTGGGAAAACTCTTGCTTATGATTTATGGTCTTCTTGGTGAGTGACTCTTCTAGACCCTCCTGGATCCCAGCTAATGAGTACAGGATAACTCTACCACACCATACATCACACTTCTTTTTTTTTTTTTTTAACTACGGTGTAGGCACACATTCCCACTAGATTAATGTTTCTAATAAATTAGGAAGAATGCTAAGTAACGAAGGGCACCAAAATGGAAAATTCAGTGAAGCACAGACTCTGTGGGCCCAGAGGTAAATTGGTTTTATTCGTTATTTTCTTTAAGACCATAGTGAAAGTAATGACCTAGCTATTTTTGTTATAAATATTGCACAGATGATCTTGGAATCTAAAGTGGATCCCATTATTTAAAGTCCTACTATCTTTTTGCCTGAGACTTAAATAGAAGCAGAGGTGAAATTCAAAATATTTTGGTGTGAAACTGATAGCAAACTAATCAGAAAGGATGCCAGCCGTAATACAGTAGCAGGATCCTAGCAGTCCCCGGATATGCCAGGCATTAACTCTTCAGTTGTTGGATAATGGGGAGGTCTGGGGACCTAGAGAAAGGGCCAGAATGGCCAGAGTGGTGGTCATGGGGCATCCATAGAGCCTGTGGCTATTTACCAACGGGTTGGGAAGTATTTCAGTATTTTAACAACTGGTATCACTGTAAGGTGCACACTAACCTAGCATCAGACCTGAACAGAAAAATCATTGAGTTCTATTTTCATCTCAAATTCAGAAACAGGAAGTTTTACGCAAGTGATCATATTAGATTAAGACAGAAGCCATGCCAAGATTCAGTCTGGGCTCTTCCACTCACTAGATGTTAACTTTGTGCAAGTTAGTTAATCTCCCTGGTCTTCCTTTACCTTAGCAATGGCTTGAGGATACTACTACCTACTTGGTAAAGCTGATGGAAGGATAAGATTAGATAATTATATGGGAAGGTCCAATGCAAAGTCTGAAGCATGGTACAATGCTGGTAACTGTAAAGTACACCTCCTGATTTTGCTGCGTCTAGGATTCCTTTCCCACTCTTACTTTGGAGCATCCTTGGAGGCACTGGGCATCTAGATGCCCTACATTTTGTGGCCAAGGTGTGGGTAGGAAACCCAAGCTAGGGCAAAACCACACTCTTGCCTTGCAATTTTATTCTTAAGCATACCACAAAGATATTTAATGGTTGGAGTTCATTTCTTTTGATTAATATGTCACTGAGAGACGGTGCAAGAAAATTTACAACCTATATCCCAGCTCTGCCTTGATTTCTCTTTTCAGAGACAGATGACTCCAGTTTTTTTCTTTCATGCTTTCCAAGCAATTTATTCCAACAAGTTCCTTTTTTGCTTAGATCTGCCAGAGCAGGTTTTGTTGCCTGAAATCACAGAACCTTAACTGACACAACAGTTGATTGCTGTATTTACAGAGACATGACCCTGTGGTTTTTCAGAGAAACACAAATATCGCTGCATGGGTCTATTCTCTATCTGATTGGAATTTATTCTCTTCCTTTTTTCTCCCTCCCTTCCTTCCTCTGTGTCTCCTGTCTTTCTAGTTTCAACCATGTTATCTATCAATTCTGTATCTTCTAAACAAGTCAACTCTGGAATAGCCCCTCAGTTTCATGGAATTTGCATGTTTGGGGGACAGATTTGAGGAAATGATCTGTAACAATTTTGTTTATGTTACTTTGCAAACCAGGAAATGTAACCAGAATAGACAAGTCACATACATAAACTTTTAGGTAAAGCTCACTTTCTATGTAATGATTTACCTGACTGAATAATTTCTGCTCCCAGTGAAGTAATTTTCTTGATTCAAGCTACGATCATGCCCCAGGGCTTTCACCCAGCATCTCAGGTGGTGCTGTCTCTTGACCAATTTTACTGCCTTTGTAAGATTATCAGTAGAGTTACACACAGCAGTGCAGGGAAGATATGCCGTAAAGACCGCTGTTCATGTCAAAATGTAATCGTGAGGTGGAAATTGTGTTCAGAACAATGCTGTGCCCAGCTTATTAAGGGAAAAAAAGAGAATAAAAGGGAAAATTGTGCTGTCGTGAAACCTTGTATAATGATTTCAAGCCATGCTGGGCCCTGACAGCTGATGGGGGGGACAGAGATTAAGTTGGGACCACCCTTTGTAGACTTGTACAGCTAATCTCATTAGAGATGCTGCTTCTCCTGTGACGGGGTTAACAGTACAAAGTGCCAAGTCTGAGGAAGTTGGTGAGATCTAGGCATGGCTTGATAGAGCAGTACAATAAAGGAATAGTAGGGAGGCAGGCAAAGCAGACTGTGGGCTGACTTGGCCCTGAGCGTCAGGTTTTGGAAATCAAAACCTTCAGAGAAGGAGGAAAAGCGTATCAGGTCCCTAGTCAAAAAAGATTGGTGCAGGTTCAGCCTCCAGTTTTGGACAGAGCAGGTGCGGGATGCCCATGCCTCATCAGCTAGAACAGCACTGCAATAAAGACGCAGGTGGCAAAGCCTGAGACTGGGATGGTTCCGTGGGGGCCACACCTCACTCTGCTAAAGCAGAGGGTGGAGTGCCACTGGCTTGTCTAGTTAGGTTCCTGTCCTGGGACTTGTGAGCCTCCAGATGACCACTAGGCCAGCCTAGAACGGGTGGTAACCACAGGTGCAGTATTTGGGACTAGGCCTCTGACGTGTTCTTTATGTGTTCCAGATACATGCTTGTTTCTCCTCTGTGCAGAAAATAACTCTGTTATGAAAGGAAGAAAGATACATATAGAAGTGGCAATTTCTCTGAGTGTGTTTCTCTGCCCGCCTGCTAACAGAAAAAATAAAATATAAGGTCTGATAAGGCCAACTCAGACTGTGATAAAGGATTTTTACTAGAGAAAACATTGTCAAATTATAGTACTTTGCCTATCCAATGGCCTTTTTCTAATGAAATAGTTTCTCAACAACGTTATTTTGGAAACCAATTAAACAGAAGGCTTTGTAATTAAATGTTCTAAGGTTAAACTGGGTTCCTGTGGGGTTTCATGTGCATTTAGTAGTTTGAGTATTTTCCACAAGAAATCAATATTGTCCAAAAACCTGTGGGAATGTACTATTCATTTAAATGGAGTCGATTAAAATGTTAACATGTTATAAACTGTAAACCCAGCATGGGATGCACTGTTTCCATACATGGCATGAAGACCAGAATCTCAGATTGGCCATTAATTATGGGGAGTTAAAGTATATCTGATATGACAAATTAATAACCCTCCCCTGATCAAATTACTTTATTCTTCTGACAGCAAAACCATGAGGGACTTCAACTTAAAAGTAAAAGCTAAAAGGGTATATAACAATGGAAGTTAAAACCATCACCCCAAAACAGAGGTAGTAAAATTAAAACTCTGAAAACCAGCATTGAAATACCAAAAATTCAAATAGGTTGAGTTACTCCAAAGAGCCAATCAGTATCCCAGATAATAATAACACATCATTGAAAATCCCAAGGAATACATTTGAGGTTCATGGCAAAGAATGTATCTTAGGTAGACCAGAAGTGCAGGTTCCTCAAAGGCAGGTAAGCTAGAAGGCTTGCATAGACCTGTGTTTAATGCTCTTGACCACTCTCTCAAACCTACTCACTTAAATTCAAACCATAGATTTTCTTGTTCAAATTCGGCACTTTTGTCTAGGTCAAGTGCTGAACCAGATAGGCTGCTGTAACGGCGAGCATACACTGGAGCTATCCCGGGCATATCAGGACAGCGGTCACCTTAACGATATCCCACTGATTTTCCTTGGGCTACCTTTCAAATGAAGAGTTTTCCATATGAAATGAAGACTGGAATGATGCGGTATTCATTCTTTGCTTTTCCTAGTGACACAGTTTTCCTGGTCATCTTATATTTGTACTCCCAAGTTAACTCTTTACCTTGTTTCTAATGACATCTGAAGATGCATCTCAGTCTTCCCCTCTCTGTTAAGCTCTGGACCCACAGATTTTCTAGTCACCCTCCCAGAGTTTTCCATCAGTATCTCCAGCTCAACACTCCTAAACTCACACTCATTATCTTTTTCCCCAAAACTCCTTTCACACCTTTGTTTCCTGTCTAGTTTCATCTCTCCTTATCACCCTTCTACTTCACTAAGCAATAAATGACAAGAACATTAGACATTTCAATTGTGAAGAGTGGTAGCTTTTTAGAATATTTTGAAATAATTATGATGCTAAAAGTAGGTCTGTGTTTTCTGTTGTGGGTTATAAGAGCCCCTGCAGTGATCTGAGCTTGCCATGGTTGCATCCTAGAAGAGGAGCCATACTACAAACATTTTTCAAGGGTAAGACATGGGCACAAACCAATCAGAACAGATGCCGTAACAATTTACAGTAGGGGCAGGCCACAAACAATCAGTGCCCACTTAAGATGCGTAACAGCTAAACATTATCCTTGAAGCTGATAAGTCCTACAGCCCAGAAGAGGTACTAGGGGAGAGAAAAGACACCAGGACGCCAACGGGTCCTTCAATCTCCACCACTGATTTACATTTCTAAAATGTACATTGGATTATTTAATTCCCTGTTGAAAAATTATTACATGTATTTACAGGGCCAAGCAGAATAAAGATCCTCCCCTTGACCCATAGAAGGCTTCATGGTCAGGCTCGGCTGCTTCCTCATCTCATATTCTTACACACTCCACCACCTCTATCCTGGCTGTTCTCTACTGTGTGTTAGCATTTCCTCCTGCAGGCCCCATTTTTCCAGGCCTCATTGCTCCTGTTACCTTGCAGACATGGTTTATTCCTCTTGTACTGCCCTCCCTGCTCTGCTCACCAATTACCCACCCCTGATCCAGCTGCCCCTTTCTTGTATAGTGAATTCCAACTCATCCTTCAAATCTTAGTTCATATATACAATTTTCAGTTGAGTATTTCTTTACCCCAAATCCCTTCCCCCTCTCAGCAGGGTTGATCCCTTGCTTCCATTATTCCCTATACATAACTTTCTTTTTTTTTCTTTTTTTGTGGTACGCGGGCCTCTCACTGCTGTGGCCTCTCCCGCTGCGGAGCACAGGCTCCAGACGCGCAGGCTCAGCAGCCATGGCTCACGAGCCCAGCCGCTTCGCGGCATGTGGGATCCTCCCGGACTGGGACACGAACCCGTGTCCCCTGCGTCGGCAGGCGGACTCTCAACCACTGCGCCACCAGGGAAGCCCTATACATACCTTTCTTATAGCCCTCGTCATACGGTACTCGCATTATATCTGTCTCCCTCCATCACCAGTGAGCTCCCAGAGAGCATCCAACTAGCCGCATCATTTTCTCCAGTATTCCCTGGTAGATGTCAACCGGTATTTGTTTAATACATTTCAAATTCTCACAAGTGTGATGCTGAGAGCCCAGTGCCTGTGGGCTTTCACCGAGGCAGGGCGCTGTTGGTGAAACATGGACTATCTCTGCTTAGACATCTAGGCAGAAGACCGCACACTGCTCCTTCCCTTGATGGTGGTTTCAGTTAGCTCTGATCAAGCAATAGATGGTTCTTGCAAGTGGGACTTTTGGAGAGGCTTTTCCATGGGGATTATTTAATTATTTACCCAAGTGTGTGTCGACCCCAAAAACAAGAAGAAGAGATGTGACCACTGTAGGCGGAAGTGGCAAGAGGGAAGTGGCAGCTGGTGTCCAGCTGACATTGGGAGTCATAGAAGAGAGAGGGTATAAGGTGAAGTAGACCCAGGCCATCCTCTTCTCCTCCCTTTGGTCTTCCTATCCTCTGACCCTCTTATCGCTCTACTGTCTCCCATTTACCAGATGCAAGCAAAGCCAGAGTGCAAGGAAACCCAGGGTAATGTATCTCTTTAAAAGTCAGCCTCCTGGGCACAGAACAGGGCAGAAAAGAATGGAGAATAAATATAGGTAAAGAGAAGATGGAGAAAAGCTAGCACAGATACAGAGTCCCCAATTTACCCAGGATATTTTGATAGGGCTTCCACTTCTAATGGCCTGTGCCTTTCCACTATATGAGACACGTTTTGTCCCTTGGTCATTCCAGCACTGTCTCTACTTAGGGGGTAGGTTCGGTTGCTAATGCCAGATTTGAAGCTCCATGAGGGAAAGGACCTTGATGGCTCGTTCACCATTGAATGCCTAACACCTAGAACAGGGCTGGGACACGTGGAAAAGAAATAGTCATTTACTACATGAGTGAATGCATATACGTAGATGTAAGTCCCCTGACCCTCACTTATTTTAAAGACTTTTCTATTCCAGCATTCTCTGCCAGTTACCCTGTTGCAAAACCAAAAATCTGCCAAAATGTAACACTGGATATGTAGTTCTCTTATGGCCAGAAGAAGATTGACCTAAATTTTGGAATACAGTGTAAAGCATTTTCTGATATCCAGATCATTTGGAAGCATATAACAGTCAAAGCTGTTCTATATCTTATTGGAAAGAAATAAAACAAAATAAGCAAAATCAATGAGAAAAACAACAAATCCCAGAGAGTATAAACTATTGCTTTTCATCCCTAACTTTTGCACAATTTTCTGTGGTGGCTTATATTTATTCCAGCTTATCACCTAAAATCAATGACCTGTTTTCTTACTCTTACCTGTCCGTCCTCTGTATGATGCACTTTGAAAGATGTAACTCCTTACATTGACAATATCGAAAGTAACCTGAGTGAATCCCTTCCACTAGTCACTCTTCATCCCTGCTGGGCATTTTTGGGAAATGAGAGTCCAGTTGAAGAAGCCATGGGACTGGTGAACAAGTCCAACAAAGATGTGGTGAGGAGAGGTGGAGCCCAAAGAGAACAGACACTGGCCATTTTATTTCTCTTCAAAAACGCAGGAAATAATGCAGTCAGTAAGAAGCAGGAAGGAGCCAGGGGATTTGTTAATAAACACCAGTGTAGTGGAAAGAAAGGACAGAACAAATCTTTCCCATAGGCTTGGCTGTCCTTGTTCTGACTTGTAGTAAACAAAGTGGGGAGAGGAATGTGATGAATAGAGCCCATGAGGATTCTATCAAACACCTAAGATTTTCTCATGTCTAACTCAGCCCCCAGTTTAGGGAAAAAAAAAATAAGATTTCTATCAACTTTTCTTCGTTGAGCTACTGTTAGGAGTTACAGTGGCCACGTTCAAATTTCAGGTGGAAGTGACTTCAGGAACTGTATTCTTGTCATTGTTTGTTTTTTTGTTTATTTGGCTGTGCCAGGTCTAAGTCGCGGCATGTGGGATATTCAGTGCGGCCTGGGGGATCATTGTTGCGACCTAAGGGATCTTTTAGTTGCGGCTCGCGGGATCTTTAGTTGCTGCATGCAAACTCTTGTATCTAGTTCCCTGATGAGGGCTCAAACCTGGGCCCCCTGCATTGGGAGCACAGAGTCTTAGCCACTGGACCAGCAGGGAAGTCTCTAATTTTTGTTTTTATTAATTGAGATATAAGTGACACATAACTGTGTAAGTTTAAGATCTACAATGAGTTGACTTGATACATTTATGTATTGCAGTATGGTTACCAACGTAACTTTAGCTAACACCTCTGTCACATCACATAATTATCATTTCTTTTTTTCTGGTGAGAACATTTCAGATCTAGTCTCTCAGCAACTTTACAGTCAACAAGAACATATTTTATACTTTAATCACTAGGCAGTGCATAAGATCTCCAGGACTTAATCATCTTCTGACTGCAAGCTTGTACCCTTTAACATCTCCCCAGTTGTTTCACTTTTAAGATCAGAAAAAGCGTGTCTCTCCTAGATTAATGTGCCTTCATTCTCCAGTGAATATCTAAGATAATTTGCTGGTAACATTTCTAAGAAATAAAAAAATAAAAAGGTAGGTACTCTTATGTGTATGCAAGACTGAAGTTAACTATTGTTCTATATTTTTTACATTTGAGCTCATTATGAAATTGAGGAAACATTCAAGTGATATATATTTTATAGGAGAATAACAAAATCGCCAAATATCCAAAGTCCACTTTGAAAGGACACTCTCAGTCAGTTGCAGCTCTTCTATGGCCCTCCTTCATTGCCTTCCCCATTTACCACCTCCAGCCTAAATTTTTGATAGATTGTTTTTTCCTTGCTTCTCCCTTTAGCTTTCTCATGTATATATGTATAAAAAAGAATTAATGGTATAATTTTCTTTCTATAAATGGAATTGTGTATTCATTTGTGACTTTGTTTTTTTAGTTCAACATTATTTATTTTGAAATTCATTCATATCAATGCCAATAGTTGCACTGTTTTATCGTGTTCCATTTTATGAATAAGCCACAAATTATTGATATATACTAGTGTATATTTGTGTTATTTCTAGTTTTATTATTTTTCTTTTTTGCTGTGACTAATGAGAAAACTAGAATAGAATCACTGGATACTAAGGAATGGTTATCTGTATGGTTCTTAGATAATTCCAAACTATTTTCTGAAGTAATTATGCAAATTTACACTGTAGCTAACGTGGTATGAGTGCCCCCTTGTTTCACATGTGCTAACGTATGGCGATAAATGGTATTGTCAAGCTTTTATATTTATGCCACTCTGGTAAGGTTTTAGTGGTATCTTTACGTGGGTTACTTTGTAGTTTCCTGAAAATGGAATACGGTAAGGTTCCAGTTGCATCTGATTTCAAAGGAAAAAGTAAACAATTTAAACAAAATAAGAACAAAAAATATAACAACCAGCAACAGCAACACACGTAAAAAATGAACATTCATTAAGTGTGAGCTTGTGTCCATTGTGAATGGCTGATGCCAGTGATTAAGTATTTTGAATATCGTGTGTGTGTGTAGGTAGAATAAGAAGATAGGAGGCAATGAGCTTTATCTATGACCCTCCCACTCTCCCTGGTTTCTTTTTTTCTTCACAAAATTCAGAGCAGAATAACTGTAATATTCTTTTTTTTTTTTTTTTTTTTTGGTGATGATGACATTTCTAAGAACTCTTTTGTGGTCTTTTTTTTTTTCTTCATGGCTTTTTTTTTTTTTAATTGGAGTATAGTTGATTTACAGTTGCGGTACATGTTTACAATGGAATATTACTCAGCCATATAAAAGAATGGAATAGTGCCATTTCCAACAACATGGATGGACCTAGAGATTCTCAAACTGTAATATTCTTTTACTGTGTTTCCCATCTATCCAGGACTTACCACAGTTTGTTTAGGCCAGAATGAGCAGATCTCTGACTTTTTCATCCTTACTTCTTCCCAGCCTCATGACCAGTGTTAATTGTTAGTGGAGTGATGGTAGAAAAACTCAACCTTACAATATGCTATGTATAAGAAACTAAGAGACATTTCAAAATATGTCTATTATCCACATATGCAAAGAACACATAACAACTTTATTGGTAGATTAGAATGAATGAAAATGTAAAACCTTTTTCCAAAAAAAAAAAAGCATAACAAAATAACCCACATAACAATGCCTCTGGTATCATTCACGGTCTTCAAAGAAAGATTTTCTTCAACCAGCAGTGCACTCTTTCTTTATCTGTCAAATCTATTTACGTTTATGCCAAGGTGATTCTTTACTTTTTTGGCTCAGAAATTACAAGACCGTACTCACATTTCATTTTCTGTTTTTAGGATTTTTCAAATAATCAGTGAGTAAAAGTTATCTTAAGTGCTTTTTTTTAAACCTATACACTTAAAAAAATTGTATTTATATGTTTATTTTTGGCTGCATAGGGTCTTCATTGCTGTGCGTGGGCTTTCTCTAGTTGTGGCAAGCGGGGGCTACTCTTAGTTGCAGTGTGTGGGCTTCTCATTGTGGTGGCTTCACTTGTTGCGGAGCATGGGCTCTAGGCACGCAGACTTCAGTAGTTGTGGCACGCAGGCTCAGCAGTTGTGGCTCACAGGCTATAGAGTGCAGGCTCAGTAGTTGTGGTGCATGGGCTTAGTTTCTCCACGGCATGTGGGATCTTCCTGGACCAGGGCTCAAACCCTTGTCCCCTGCATTGGCAGGTGGATTCTTAACCACTGTGCCACCAGGGAAGCACTCAAATGCTTTTTGCAAGTGACCAAGAGGCCAGTGTTATCTCAAAGGAAAAATATATGTCTCAAACACCACCCATGTAATGCTAAAAATCAGGAAGTCTTCATCACTGGAGCCCAGTCTTATAAACAGGCAAAAATGTAAATGAGAATAAAAATTGTCAGTAAAGCATATTTGAAGAAACACTCTTTCTTCATTTTATTTTTTTAGGAATTTGTAAATTCTTTGAAAATATCATGATATCTACATTTCTGCCTATGCAAAAGAATTTCATGCTAATTAATTTGGGAGAAAAACCTTTGGTTCTATCCCAGAATCATCATACTCTTTCTATGTGATAGATTCTTCCAACAGAACATTGCAGTGATTTTTGTCTGGTCATTTTTCTTAGGTCTCTGTGGAAATTTCTTCTTTTTATAGATACCATCTGGCCTAATGAGATTCTAACAGCTTCTACACACACTCTTTGCATTGGAGTTTTTTCATAGGAGTCATTGTTGGGAGTGAAATGTAAAAATAAGGGGAAGAAGTGTGTGTATTACATAAGCTTGGTACTTTTGCTCTGTCATTTAAGGAAAGTAATCGTGATGAGTCATTTGATTTACTGAATGTAAGTGTTCAGTTTGAATGTTGTCCTAAGGATGTTGCCTTACTTAAGCATTGAGTGATCCCTAAATTAAAACTGCTGCCATAGCTACTGATAGATTTAGTCTAGGATAATGTTAACAAGAAATCTTCTTAAGCAAGATTTGATTATGTGTTCTCAAGCATCACTAAACTTCATTCCTTATCAGTGTATGTGAGTGGAGGAGTGTGGAGCGGATGAGAATAAATCCAGTTTTAAACTAAGATGTAGTGGTTAGAAAAACAAATTTGAGATAATTATTCTAGGACTCACATTGTTAGCTCCTAACTGACCAAATGTATAAAGCTGGCTCATAACAAATGATCTCATTTTATGCAAAACTTTATAGAAGGTTCGTAGTGAATAATGAAAAGAAAATGAACATTAAACAGTCTTGTGTCAAGACATATCTTGACAACTTCTGTTTCATTTCCCAGGGATTCTGTCTCATGGGATAGATCTGTATACATACATGGAGAGGCACTTTGGGCAGAGGATAAGACAGTGGCTCTGTGATAAGAAAGACACAGATTCATGTTCAAATTCCTCAATTTACCTGTGACTTAGGACATGTTTCTTAAATTTCATTATCCTGTAAACGAAAATGAATGGAGTAAAGGAAATGAGATAAGAGACCTAAAAATGTACCTAGGAAACAAGAAACATTAGCTAATGTTGTTTGTAATGATATCTTTTGATTTTGTGGTCATGTTCTTTGATGTCTAAATTGTTTACATGTGAGAAAGAAAATGACCAACAGAATAAATTAGATGTTAGCATCCTTTGCTTAGTCATTCATTTGCCAAATACTCTTTTTCTGCCATGTGTCTGTCAGGAGCTGCTGCTAGGGCTATGTCCGTGAAAAGAGCAGGGGGAATCCCTGCCATCATGGAGCTTTCAATCTACCGATTAATAAGTAAATCACAACCTGGTAAAGTAATATTTTCATGAGAAAGAAATATGTCCCTCCCACACACTTATTATTCATTTGTGAGTGTTTGAAATAATAAACATTAAATTACCTTTCTCTTTTTTTTTAGTATATATTTTTAAATCTTTATTGGCGTATACTTGCTTTACAATGTTGTGTTAGTTTCTGCTGTATAACAAACTGACTCACTTATATGTATACATATATCCCCATATCCCCTCCCTCTTGTGTCTCCCGCCCACCCCTCTAGGTGGTCACAAAGCACCGAGCTGATCTCCCTGTGCTATGCGGCTGCTTCCCACTAGCTATCTATTTTACATTTGGGAGTGTATATATGTCCATGCCACTCTCTCATTTCATCCCAGCTTACCCTTCCCCCTCCCCGTGTTCTTAAGTCCATTCTCTACGTCTGCATCTTTATTCCTGTCCTGCCCCCATGTTCTTCAGAACCATGGTTTCTTTTTTAGGTTCTATGTATATGTGTTAGCATACAGTATTTGTTTTTTTCTTTCTGACTTACTTCACTCTGTATGACAGACTCTAGGTCCAACCACCTCACTACAAATAACTCAATCTTGTTTCTTTTTATGGCTGAGTAATATTCCATTGTATATATGTGCCACATCTTCTTTATCCATTCATCTGTCGATGGACACTTAGGTTGCTTCCATGTCCTGGCTTTTGTAAATAGCGCTGCAGTGAACATTGTGGTACATGACTCTTCCTGAATTATGGTTTTCTCAGGGTATATGCCCAGTAGTGGGATCGCTGGGTCATATGATAGTTCTATTTTTAGTTTTTTAAGGAACCTCCATACTGTTTTCCATAGTGGTTGTATCAATTTACATTCCCACCGACAGTGCAAGAGGGTTCCCTTTCCTCCACACCCTCTCCAGCATTTATTGTTTGTAGAATTTTTGATGATGGCCGTTCTGACTGCTGTGAGGCGATACCTCATTGAAGTTTTGATTTGCATTTCTCTAATGATTAGTGATGTTCAGCATCCTTTCATGTGTTTGTTGGCAATCTGTATATCTTTTTTGGAGAAATGTCTGTTTAGGTCTTATGCCCATTTTTGGATTGGGTTGTTTTTTTTTGATATTGAGCTGCATGAGCTGCTTGTGTATTTTGAAAATTAATTCTTTGTCATTTCATTTGCAAATATTTTCTTGCATTCTGAGGGTTGTGTTTTCATCTTGCTTATGCTTTCCTTTGCTGTGCAAAAGCTTTTATGTTTCAGTAGGTCCCATATGTTTATTTTTGTTTTTATTTCCATTTCTCTAGCAGGTGGGTCAAAGAGGATCTTGCTGTGAGTTATGTCAAAGAGTGTTCTTCCTATGTTTTCCTCTAAGAGTTTTATAGTGTCTGGACTTACATTTAGGTCTTTAATCCATTTTGAGTGTATGGTGTTAGGGAGTGTTCTAATTTCATTCTTTTACATTGTAGCTGTCCAGTTTTCCCAGCACCACTTATTGAAGAGGCTGTCTTTTCTCCATTGTATATTTTTGCCTCCTTTATCAAAGATAAGGTGACCATATGTGAATGGGCTTAGCTCTGGTTTTTTGCCAGTACCATACTGTCTTGATTACTGTAGCTTTGTAGTATAGTCTAAAGTGAGGGAGCCTGATTCATCCAGCTCCGTTTTTCCTTCTCAAGATTGCTTTGGCTCTTCGGGGTCTTTTGTGTTTCCATACAAATTGTGAATTTTTTTGTTCTAGTTCTGTGAAAAATGCCACTGGTAGTTTGATAGGGATTGCATTGAATCTGTAGATTGTAGTACAATCTTTGGGTAGTAGAGTTATTTTCACAGTGTTGATTCTTCCAGTCCAAGAATATGGTATATCTCTCCATCTGTTTGTATCATCTTTAATTTCTTTCATCAGTGTCTATAGTTTTCTGCATACAGGTCTTTTGTCTCCTTAGGTAGGTTTATTCCTAGGTATTTTATTCTTTTTGTTGCAGTGGTAAATGGGAATGTTTCCTTAATTTCTCTTTCAGAGTTTTCATCATTAGCGTATAGGAATGCAGGAGATTTCTGTTCATTAATTTTGTATTTTGCTACTTTACCAAATTCATTGATTAGCTCTAGTGGTTTTCTGGTACCATCTTTTGGATTCCTTTTATTTCTTGTTCTTCTCTGATTGCCGTGGCTAAAACTTCCAAAACTATGTTGAATAATAGTGGTGAGGGTGCACACCTTGTCTTGTTCCTGATCTTAGTGGAAATGGTTTCAGTTTTTCTCCACTGAGAACAATGTTGGCTGTGGGTTTGTCATATATGGCCTTTATATGTTGAGGTAAGTTCCCTCTATGCCTACTTTCTGCAGGGTTTTTATCATAAAAGGGTGTTGAATTTTGTTGAAAGTTTTTTCTGCATCTCTTGAGATTATTATATGGTTTTTATCCTTCAGTTTGTTTATATGGTGTATCACATTGAATGATTTGCATATATTGAAGAATCCTTGCATTCCTGGGATAAACTCCACTTGATCATGGTGTATGATCTACCTTTCTCTTTAATTTTTTTTTTTTTAGTTAGATTTGAACATGGAGGTAAATTTTTTTAATGATTAGGCTTGTATTTTTATTACGAGATGTGAAAAACATTTACACAGCTCAAGTTCACACTGGTAGGGGTTTTACCTTCAAGGGCAACTGGTGACAGGGCCATTAAGGTCTACAGAGAGAGATAGATGGAAAGTTGGTCTGAAGATGCAATTTCCCATTTGTTGGATTGATCCTTGATTTTATCAGCAAGCTCACGTTCAAAAAATCCCATTGTAAGATATAATAGATGACACCTGATACTAAAAATCCACATACCAGCCTGAACAGTTCAGAAATTAATGCTTCCCATAACACCAGGAGATTTGATAATGAAGCCAGCTCAATAGAGGTCAAGGGAAAATGATATTATGTGTGCTCCCCTGTGAATCAATGTAATCCTATTGCTTTTCCCCAGATGTTCACTGCTGGCATGTGCAACTACAGTATGATCTCAGTGACTTTCATAGGAATCCTGTTTGAACAATTCTGTACTAACTTGAGGCACAGTAAAACTGTTTATGGGTATGATGGGCATAGTTCATATATCAGGTCCCTCTGCACCTTGAGATCTGATAAAATAGACGCGTGTTCCCCAGCCCATGTTCCTTAATTGTCCAAAGCACTCCCACATGTTCTGAGAGTTCTTAGGAGGATTTATCATATCAAGGGCACTTCTAGTTTCCAGCTTTGGCTTCCTCTAAATTTGAGTTGCCATGCCATCCTGTGATTGCTTTCTCTCTTCCTCATTGCATTGATTCAGATGTGAAAATCCAACCCTTCCTCAGTTTCCACAGCCCCAGCTCCCAATTCAAAAGCCAGTTGTACTAGTAGATTGTAGTAGATTGTACTAAAGATGTAGCAATTTGAGGGTTATGGGGTGGAAGCAAAAGTAGGAATTTACATGGTAACAGTACAAACAGTATCACATTTATTTAAAATATTATTGTTTAAATTCCTTTACTCATCCCTCCACTAGGAGTATTCCACAGAGACTTCATTTCATGGGTCCTTGGCACCCAGTCTTGTGCCCATTTCTCTTCTGGGCCCTCTTTTATGTATTCAAACCCATCACAGTGCTCTGCTAAGCAAAAAACCCTTGCTTAACACAGTTCCCTTTCTTGGAGCGAATATGTAGCTTCGAATAATCTTGTTATTGTTTTGACATTGCAAAAACCCTTGTGCATGCTGGAGCCTAAGATACATGGGGGAGAAAGCCAAGA